>NC_092342.1:330647500-333047500 GCF_046630445.1 Rutidosis leptorrhynchoides | reverse complement strand
AAACATACTTCCACTTTGAGTTAACCATGATTTTTGGATATAGTTTCATGTTCATAAGAAAAATCATTTTCCTAGAAGAACAACTTTTAAATCAAAGTTTATCATAGTTTTTAATTATCTAGCCCAAAACAGCCCCCGGTTTTACTACGACGGCGTATGTCTGGTTTTACGGTGTTCTTCGTGTTTCCAGGTTTTAAATCATTAAGTTAGCATATCATATAGATATAGAACATGTATTTAGTTGATTTTAAAAGTTAAGTTAGAAGGATTAACTTTGTTTGCGAAAAAGTTTAGAGTTAACTAAACTATGTTCTAGTGATTACAAGTTTAAATCTTCGAATAAGATAGTTATATATATATGAATCGAATGATGTTATGAACATCATTACTACCTCAAGTTTAGTAGGTAAACCTACTGGAAGTGACAAGAAATGATCTTGCTTCAAAGGATTCTTGGATGGCTTGAAAGTTCTTGAAGTAGAATCATGACACGAAAACAAGTTCAAGTAAGATTTCTACTCGAATTAGATTGTTATAGTTATAGAAATTGAATCAAAGTTTAAATATGAGTATTACCTTGAATTAGAGAGATAACATACTGTAAATAACAAAGGTTTCTTGATCTTGGATGTTTACTTGAAATTGATTAGAAAGCTTGGAAGTAAACTAGTGAACTTGAAATTGTTATTGAAGTGTTCTTGAGTAATTGTTTTGTAAGTTGATCTCGGTTAGCTAGATTGAGATAGATTGAGCTAGATTATGAAGAAAATGATGAAGAACACTTAGAACATCAAGAGAGAATAAGAGAGAGATCAATTTAATGCATGAAAGTTGAAAATGGAAGTGTGTGTGTGTGTGTGTGTGTGTGTTCATTCACGTGAGGTATGGCCATCCATATAGGCTCCATTATTTTGTAATTTTCTGAGATATTTCATGCTAGATGTTAAATGATGGTTCCCACATGTATTGGTAACTCACAAGGGCTGTTAAGAGCTGACCATTGGAGTGTATATACTAATAGTAAATACATCTAGAAGCTGGGTATTGTACGAGTACGAATACGGATGACTACGAGTAGAGTTGTTGATGAAAATGAATGAGAATGGAATTGTAAGCATTTTTGTTAAGTAGAAGTAATTTGATATGTGTCTTGAAGTCTTCCAAAAGTGTATTAATACATCTTAATACACTACATGTATATACATTTTAACTGAGTCATTAAGTCATTAGTCGTTACATGTAAGTGTTGTTTTGAAACCTTTAAGTTAACGATCTCATTTAATGTTGTTAACTGATGTGTGCGACGTGTACTAGGAAATAGTATTATTTTTACAACGAAATACTATTAAATACGATACAATTTTACACAAGATATTTATTTATTTATAGAATGGATATACCTAAACCTTGCTACAACACTTATAGGCAGTGTACCTAATCGTACAGTAGTGTAGTTTTTAGTAAGTCTGGTTCGTTCCACAGGGAATCTTTTAAACAAAGCTTAACGCTATATTAGTTTAACTTATAAAAATACAAATATATATATAAGTAATATTATTATTATAAAAAGGGGGTTTTTACCGTTTAATGACCGGTTTGTCGATTTTAAAACTTTAGTCGTAGTTAAAACCTAATGTAAAATATAAATAAAAGACTTAATTTAAAGCGTAAAATAAATAACAATAATGAAATTGCGATAAATAAAAATGCAATAAAATAAAATTCCGATAATTAAAAAGTACGAAAATTAAAAGTGCAATTAAATACAATAACAATAAATAAAAGTGCGATAATTAAAAAGTACGATAATTAAAAGTGCAATTAAATACAATGACAATAAATAAAAGTGCGATAATTAAAAGTGCAATTAAATATGAAATAAAAGAATTATGCTTATTTAAACTTCCATAATCATGATGTTTGACGTGTTAATTTTTAGTTTATTCCCATGGGTTAATTGTTCTTTGTCCTGGATTATTCAATATGTCCATACGGATTTGTCCATAATAGTCCATCAGTCATAATCATAAAATGCGGAAGTCTTCGCCAAATTATTCTTATTCCCGAAGTCAAATATTCCAACTAATTGGGGATTCGAATTGTAACAAGGTTTTAATACTTTGTTTAATGAATACATCAGGTTATTGACTGCGTGTAAACCAAGGTTTTACTACTTTGTTAACAATTACACCAATTACCCTTGAATGTAATCCACCCATGTTTCAACAAGTCTACTAACTATTAATCCAGTTCTGTGTCCGGTAAAATGAACAATTATTGGTATTTATAGATATCCCGCCCACCGTACCCAGTCAAGCGTATGTGGTTATATATAAATAAGTCAAATTATAAGTCTATATATTAAATTAACGAGGTATCATTTAGTTAATATAAAGCCCATTAATAGCCCATAGTCTACTTTCCACAAGTGTTGTTCTTTTGTCCAAACCCTAATTATGGTACAAAGCCCAATTACCCAATTTTAATATTTAGTCTAACATCATGATTACTTCGGCATTAAATAAGCATAATAATAACTTAGCTACGAGACATTAAATTAAAAATAACATTAACCATAACTTACAGTGATTAAAAATAGCGTAGCGTTACACTGACAGAATTTTGACTTACACCCTTACAACATTCGCTAACATTCCCTTATTATTAGAATTTAAAATTAAAATTAAAATTATAATATAAATATAAATATATTTACGTATAGATAGAGAGATGGATATATGATATATATTGAACCAAAACATGCGAATTTATAGCAATGTGGCCTGTCACCTACCACCATGCGATTGCATGGAATTAAAGCTTCCATGCCATGCGATTGCATGGCCTCTTTTTCCAGCTCACATGAGTTTGTTTCTTTGTATGCCGACGGTTTAATATATAAATATAATATTTAAATAATTATAAGAATTATTTAAATATTGTATTATATTTATGTGCATAGTTGACTTGTAATTTTTAGTCCGTTCCGTCGAGCGTTGAGAGTTGACTTTGGTCCCGGTTCTGGATTTTCGAACGTCCTTGCGTATAATTTAATATCTTGTACTTTGCGTTTCGCGTCTTGTACTTTTGTAATTTTGAGACGTTTCTCACCAATAATTGGAACCTCTTTGATTGTATTTTGTACTTTTGAGCTTTTTGGTCGTTTGCGCCTTCAATTCGTCGAATCCATCTTTTGTCTTCACCTTTTATTATTTAAACGAATATCACTTGTAAATAGAACAATTGCAACTAAAAGCTTGTCTTTCTTGAGGGATAATGCTATGAAATATATGTTCGTTTTCAGCATATCAAATATTCCCACACTTGAGCGTTGCTTGTCCTCAAGAAATATAGTCTTGAAATAAAAATACTAGAATCACTTCTTTATTCTTCACACTTTGTACATCAGTGATTTCTATACGGCGGTATAAACAATGGTAGTAACGTTGTTGTTTATAGTCTCACATGACTATGAAAATTTAGATCCATTAAGGAAATTGGATCTTTATGAAAATATTTGATCTTTTGAAAATTGAATCTAGCTTTTACCCTAGATAGGTTTTCCGGAATAACCCTTCACCGGTGTTTGCAAAATATTTTTGTGGGTTTGGTGGGTTTCAGATTTGAAAATTTTAGCTCAAAACTTGTGATTTTTGTGCACCCACTTGCTAACCTTGTATTGAGAAAGCAACACGTCCAGTATACTTGCTCCGTATATTACCTTTCGATAAACTACCGTCCGGTTGTAAAGGAAAGCGTTGAACAAGCAACTGTTAAGGCAATGTCCCCTGACATGTTTTTAATTATGGGCTATAACGTGTCGGATGCAATTACTATCCTTGGTAGGAGCAATAGTAAAGCTCACCCTTATAATTTTCCGGTCTGGCACAAGGTCCTGTCTTTGACCATGCTATGCAACCACCGTTCTTACGGTTGATACCCGATTTGGTTCAGGTGACCTAATGAATTCCAGGTGAATTCCTAGGATTTTACGTTCAATGGTAATGAACGCATTAAAAATAGGTTTTCAGAAAACAAATCGGTTTGTAATTTTGATCAAAATATTTTCTCGTTCAAGCTCGAGTTTAGATATCATTGAATTCCATGAGTTTGTAATTCTCAATCTTTAAGGTCAATCTCTAGGATTGAGTAATATCAGGCTTAAGAGCTGATTTTTGATCTTTAAGGAGATTATCCTTTCTGGGGGTCTGATTCATTAGTCTTATCAAGCTAATTTGCATGGCGTCCTCCCCATTTTACAAGACAGATCTTCTCATGGTTAGGATAAGTCTGACCTCTTGGCGACCCTGTTTGATGCTGAGGTCCGTGAATTTCCTGCTGATTTTAGAGATGACTTTTCTAGATTTTTCGTCAACCTACAGCTGGTATGGACGACAACTTCATGACCTGAATCAAGAAGCGCGTGTCTTTTTCGGAAGACTTTACTTCCTTTTAATGATGGAATTGATTCATTGTGTAGATCCATCTTTTCTTTCAAATATATTACATTAAATCGGGTAAAACTGTTTAGATTAGTCCAAAGCAAAAGTATCTTCAGTTATTTGCACAAAAATATGTGATATATGTTTTAAATAACTTGGTAATTTTTCCCACACTTGGCTTTTATTTTCCTTTTTATTGTCCTCTATTCCATTTTAAATGAATTTTAACATTTTGGTTTGTTTCTCAATTTATGTCCACTCCGAGGTAACAATAATTTCGGTGTTAACACCTAGTTTTATTGTTCATAAATATGTATAAACATGATTTTGAGTTCATTTAATTGAAAATTTTGAAAAATTTTACTAGAATTGGGTAGTCAGTATATAAGACTAGGGCTGTTCTTTATTATCAGAAAGCACTAGATTCTAATACAACTACTGCGTTACTAGTATTTTTAATGGTAACCAAGTGTTTAAATCAAAAAATTTTAAAATTCCGAAAGAATTTAACCCCTTCCCACACTTAAGATCTTACAATGCCCTCATTTAAAAGAAATCAGTAACAATTTAAATTATTGAGGGTGATTAGCGTAAAAATGATTAAATTTTACCAAAGTTTCCAAACATATTGGCGTTTGTATGCCGAATGATAAATGGTGCATATCATTTGTTCATTCCGTCTTGTTGTTACATCACATTTATTTTTCGTTTTATCGTCAAAAGTACTAGCTTTTGCTGAACTTAATGCCAGTCTTTGAAAATGCGTTGTTTTACCCTGTTTTGTACAATCGACAATATACATACAATACAAATATAAACATGCATGGTAATTTGAAATGGGACTTAAAATCCCACTTTCAAATCAAATATTAAACATTAGTACAACAATTAAAAATATTAAATATTACAATAAAAGTATCACGATATCATAAGTTTAAACATAAATAAATAGAAATAATAAAAAGATAACAATCATATAAATTACCAACCTGAACTAAATCAATCTGGATAGGGGTTCCAGTTCATGTTGTCATCCGGGTTCCATGGTTGGTGATAGGTGTACTGGTATGCCTGGTTAGGGTCGTAGAGAGTATAAGGCAGTCTCATCTTGGGCTGGTGTGGAGGATAGTAAACTGGTCGGGTCGGGATGTAGGGCTCCTGAGGTGACAGCCGGCTCATAATCTGACGCTGATGATAGTCCCATCTATCATGATGTCATTACCTGGAATGCTCGTAATCATTTCGGGCTTGCCACTGCTCCATCCGATGAAATATCTCCGCGTTTGTCATGTCTACCTCATCTACACGCTGGTAGACATTAGTCATAGCCTCCCGAATGACATCCCTAATGTCATCCGCTTCCTCCATCTCCTAGTCTGATCCTCTTTCTACCTGTGGATGACTACCTACATAGGGTATTTCCTGGTTGCGTCTACTCTTCAATACCTTAGCACCCGCATAAACCCTCAATCCTAAAAGCTCTACCTGTTCCCTACATTCCAAAAGTGGACCCCCTTGGTTCTTATCTACACCTAAATACTCTCCAATGAGAGTAACAAAAATACCTCCTCCTATAATCCCCCCTTCCTGTATTCCTTCAACCATCTTAGATAAATAAAAACCAACACAGTAAGGGATATTAACAAAGCCTCTTGGGTCTCGAATACACTTTAGGTAAAATAAATCATGTAAGATCAATTTTTTCTTGTTGTGACCTCTCTGTGTAATCGAGTTAGCCAAAAATCTATGAATTATGCGAAGCTCGACTTTGTTAATATGTAAGTAGGTATGTGTTCCTCCCCGCCCAAAAACATTATAGTCCGACATACACCTCCAGACGGCGTTCGCGTCAAAATTCCTATCTACCCTTTCACCACGATAAATCAAATTCATACAATCAGGTAGTAGTAATTCAGCGGGCGTATATATCTGTAATGCCCTGGCCATGTCCAGCATGGACATCCTGTACATCCTACCGCCTAGTATAAACCTAAGAAAACTTCTATCATCTAATCTATCTACATCTACATTTAATGCTATAGTACCCATCAGCTCAACACACCATTCCTTATATACAGGTCTACGAATGGTGAATAAGCGTTCCCAATCAGTAAAAGAAGAACTCCCATACCTTTGTATCAAATGCTCCCTAACACGGTCAGCAAGTTGGACCCTTTCCAAAGGATCCCAATCAATTACCCTAGGCACCTCTACATCTTTTGTTATTAATTTGAATTTATTACTTTGATATGCCGGGTAATCTCTCCATCGTCTATCGAATCTCAGATTAGGATGCAACGTGTGTTCAGGAATCGTTGGGTATTCTACAGGTGGATACATCGTAAATACTATGAATTCATTAACAAACTGTAGCGGATCATAATAAGGTACATGTTGATCAGGCTGATGTTGTTGTTCCTGTTGTTGTTCTGGTTCGTATTGCATTTCTGGTTCTGATTCTGGAGCTGGAGCAGGTCGTCTAGATGATGATAATGATGAACCTCCAGTATCGGATCTCTGCAAAACACATTAAACACAAAATTTGTGCATCCAAATATGCATTAGTGTTAGCAAAATAACAACTTAAATTAACCACAATAACATGTTAAATCAAACTTAAACTTATACGTATTTTCACAATTTTTACAATTCTACACTTTTTCAAATAAGCACATATGAAAATGTAGACAAAGTTCATAGGCATTTAACTCAAATAACATGTCAAAATAGTCATTACAAATAATTAAACAAGTCTCAAATGGCAATTATATCAAATTAATCAAGTTCATGAATTTTGCACCTAAAAAGTCCACTTTAATCTTCAAAAATCATGTTTAGGATTAAAGTTTGGATCATTTAGCTACCTAAACATGTTACACTACTCAATTTAGCAATAATTCATGACAAAAATCGGCCATAACCTATTTATATCAAAAAGCCCCAAATTGCTCAAGAACACAAACCCTAGATTTCTAAAAATTTTGAAGTTTTTAGCTTCAAATCATGTTAAATAGCATCAATCTAGGTTATACATGCATAAAATACTAACAATTTAACTCTAATTACACTAGAAATTAACAAATTGCATTAGGTAAAATATTGGTAATTATCACAAAAACTAGAGAATTTAAAAGTTTAGGGGTGTAATTTTTACCTTTCTTGATAAACTTCTGAACAATTTCATGATTAGAGCGAGAAATTTGACGAATTATGGTGAATTTTGATGAAATTTGAGAGGATTTTGAGTGTTTTTCGTGTATGTGTGTGTGTATTGTGGTGAAGAACAGCTCGCTGAGCTTTTGTTTCTGGCATGGAATCCAGCCTCATGCGATCGCATGAGGTTGGAGTTCACTTCCCATGCGATCGCATGGGGGTCCGGGTACAGTGATTTTTTTTTATATAAAACCTTATAAAACATATAATTAATAAAATTTTAAAAATTTGTTTCTTTTTAGGATGAGGGCGTTTTGGATCGTTGTCCTAGTCTGTCCCTCGACAAAATTTTAAAATTTGTCAATTCAAAGCGCGGTTTTAAAAGTAAAGATTTTTGGTTTTTTTAAATGTTTTTGGCATACTTTAGTTCAATAAGATTAAAAATAATGATAATAAAAGTTCTCGTCCCTCCCTTGGGTAGAGCAATTTCGGTTCAACGACCTAGTCTCTAACTCACGACGAATTTTAAAAATCAAATTTTTAACTTAACAAAATAAAGTAAATTTTTGTTTTTAAATTCACACAAAACTTAAATTTAAAATGCATAAAATTAAAAATTCATATTAAAAATTCACACCAAACTTAAATTATATTTTTGTTTTTATACATACAAACTTATATTAAAAGTATTAATTTTTCAAATATTTACAATTTTAAATATATTAATAATTTTTTTTAAAAGAAGTTTACAATATTAATTTAATTTTTAAATATTAATTTTAAAATCATGGTAAAAATAAAATTAAAAATCTTTTTGGTCTTTTATCCCACTTTAATCAATCAAATATTATTAAAAATATACGCCCCTCTTTTCGGTAAAGTAATTTCGATTTCATAACCTAGTTTAACTCATGACGAATTTTTGAAATATTTTGGGTTGATTGATTAAAGATATTTATACCTTAAGAATAAACGGTAAATTTCGCAGTGATGTAATAAATTTTTGCATGATATCAATAATTTCGGTCGCAAGACCTAATTTTATTGAATACCAAATTAATACTTTATAGCGAACAATTTAGCGTTTATTATCAAAAGGTTAAAAATAAAAATAAAAATAAAAATGAAAACTGTACATACTTACCTGTGAGATAGATTTCTTAGTGATATGCTCTAGCCCACTTATAAGATAGTCGGACTAATTGGTTTTCCATAGCTACATAGGCGTAACCTCGAGCATTCAACGTTTTTTTCTTCTAAACATATGAACGGTCCATCTCTGCATAAAGTAACAAATTCGGTATTAGAATATGTCTGATTCGTCGAACATTTTCCTTCGTGTGACCATTTTCCGCATTTGTGACATCTTTCAAGGTGTCGAGCTCTCCTTTTCGCTGTTGATTTTGATTTTCCTTTACCAAATTGTGACTTATTATTTTCGTTCCTGGATTCTTTTCTTACTCCGTCCAATTTACCTCTGATTAATGATACTATTTCACTTGGAAGGGTGTCATTATTACGTTTAGTGATCAAAGCATGTAGCATTAGACCATGGTTTAGTTCACAGGAAGTCTTCATCTCGTAAAACCTAAAAAAATAAAAATTCAGAATGGGGGGAGAAGACTAGTTCTTTAAGGTCTGCTAGGGAAAGACCATTCGGATTCCATTTTCGAGAACTACACGAAAACAGGACATCTAACTCTAGCAGAAATATGTATTATCCTAAAAGGATTCAAACCTCCCCACACTTAGTTGAAATTGTGATTAACGTTATTTTCAATTGGATCATCAACAACTTGTATATCTTTGACTTTTACTTCAATCCATTTGTTGATTTCCTCCGTAGCTTTCACAAATTCAACTAACATCACCTTTTCTTTTGGCGATAAATTGGATACTAATCGGTTACATAACTTAAAGTTTCCCTTTATCTTAGCATCGTGAATCCGTTTATAAAGTTTCTTCGTTGAACTGTTAAAAACGGGTTCATCTAATTTCTTATCATCAATGGGGTTCTTTGTGATCGGATCATCATTAAGTGTTTCTTCATCTTCCCCATACTTATGCATTTTTATTGGTCTAACAATTTTGGTTGGTGGAGATCTAAACTTTCGATTCACAAAGGTGATCGATTTATCACCATCCCTAAGTGTCATTCTACCTTCTCTTACTTCAATGAAAGCCTCGGTGGTTGCTAAAAATGGGCGAACTAAAATTAGAGGAATATCAAGGTTTTCCTCCATATTAATCACTATGAAGTTTGCAACAAAGGTCAAACTTCCGACGTTAACAAGTAAATTATTTGCTATTTCAACCGGGTGTTTAATGGTTAGGTCAAATGATTGAACACCTATTTTGGTTGGTTTTAATTTACCCATACCTAATCTTTTGTATAAGGAAAGAGGCATAATATTTGCACTTGCTCCTAAATCTGCGAGTCCATTATATACAGCACCATCATTAAGCAAGCAAGAAATGATAAATTCACCCGGGTCTCCTGCTATAGTAAGTCGAGTTGGTTTGTAAACCTTTTTCGGGTGTTCTTTTCTTGGTTCTTTCACTTCTATTTGAACTTCTTGTTCACATTTTTCTTCGTTTCTTGGAATGGGAGGTTTGTATAAGAATTCTTCTTCATCACTCCAATTTGAATCCTCCCTATTTTCCAATTTTGATTTTTCATATGTTGTTGATAACATATTTATGTTTTCATTTTGAGGGTTTTCTTGGGTGGTGAAATTATGATTGACTTCATTGTCAACTTTCATCGGACCATGTATGTAATGTTTAACTCTGTGACCATTAACTTTAAATTCAATCCCATTTGAATTTATTAACTCTACCGTTCCGTTTGGGAAAACTCTTTTGACTATAAATGGTCCAGACCATCTTGATTTCAATTTTCCAGGAAATAGCTTGAATCGTGAATTGAAAAGAAGAACTCTGTCTCCTTCCTTAAATTCTTTTGAACTTCTGATTCTTTTATCATTCCATTTCTTCGTTCTTTCCTTATAGATTAACGAATTTTCGTATGCTTCTTGTCTTAATTCTTCTAATTCGTTTAATTGAGTTAATCGTAGACGTCCAGCTTCATGTAAATCAAGATTACATGTCTTCAAAGCCCAAAATGCTTTGTGTTCAATTTCTACTGGAAAATGACATGCTTTTCCGTAAACGAGTTTAAAAGGTGTGGTTCCAATTGGAGTTTTGTAGGCTGTTCTAAAAGCCCAGAGTGCATCCTCCAATTTAATGGACCATTCCTTCGGATTTGATCCTACGATTTTCTCTAGAATACGTTTTAAAGCTCGGTTGGTATTTTCAACTTGTCCACTTGTTTGTGAATGATAAGCGGTGGAGATTTTATGAGTTACTCCATATCTTTTGAGAACTTTCTCAAGTTGATTATTACAGAAATGAGTTCCCCGATCACTTATTAAAGCTTTCGGTGTTCCAAACCTTGCAAATAGACGTTTTAAAAAGTTGACTACAACTCGTGCATCGTTAGTTGGGAGAGCTTGTGCTTCCGCCCATTTAGATACATAATCAATGGCAACGAGAATGTATAGATTATTATGAGATTATAGAAATGGACCCATAAATTCAATACCCCAAATGTCAAATAGTTCACATACTTGAATGACATTTTGTGGCATTTCATCACGTTGACTTATTTTTCCGGCCCTTTGACAAGCATCACAGGATTTGCAAAGAAGGTGTGCGACTTTGAAAATTGTAGGCCAATAGAATCCAGCATCATAAACTTTTCTTGCTGTAAGTTGAGGCCCATAATGCCTTCCTGTTGGTCCTGTGTGACAATGGTTTAAGATTTTACTAGCTTCATCTCCGAATACACATCGGCGTATTATTCCATCGGGACAACTTTTAAACAAATGTGGATCTTCCCAGAAATAGTGTTTTATATCACTAAAGAATTTCTTTCGTTTTTGGTACGATAATCCTTTTTCAAGGAATCCACATACTAAGTAGTTTGCATAGTCTGCAAACTATGGAATTTCATTATAATCTATCTTCAATAGATATTCATCAGGAAAGTTGTCTTGTATGGCTGATTCATTTAGAACTTCTAATTCGGGATTTTCAAGACGAGAAAGATGATCAGCGGCGAGATTTTCTGCTCCCTTTTTATCTCGGATTTCAATATCAAACTCTTGTAAGAGTAAGATCCAACGGATTAATCGTGGTTTGGTATCTTGTTTCGAAAATAGGTATCTAAGAGCAGAATGGTCGGTATAGACCACCGTTTTAGCTAGAACGAGATATGAACGAAATTGGTCAAAAGCAAAGACAATAGCAAGGAGTTCTTTTTTATTAGTTGTGTAATTTGTTTGTGCTCCTTGTAACGTCTTACTAGCATAATAAATAGGTTGAAATCATTTTTCAATCCTTTGTCCTAAAACGGCTCCCATTGCAAAATCACTTGCATCGCACATAAGTTCAAATGGTAGATTCCAATTTGGAGTTATCATGATCGGCGCATTAGTGAGTTTCTCTTTAAGAATATTAAAATATTTGATGCATTCATCCGAAAAGATGAATGGAGCATCCTTTTCTAGGAGTTTATTCATAGGAGTGGCAATTTTAGAAAAATCTTTTATGAAACATCGGTAAAAACTGGCATGCCCTAGAAAACTCCTAACTCCTCTAACATTGGTGGGATGTGGAAGTTTAGAAATTACATCTATTTTAGCTCTATCCACTTTAATTCCTTCCTTTGAGATTTTATGTCCAAGAACGATGCCTTCTTTAACCATGAAATGGCATTTCTCCCAATTAAGTACTAGATTTGATTGTTCGCATCTAATAAGCATTCGTTCAAGATTAACTAGACATGTTTCAAAAGTATCACCGAAGACTGAAAAGTCATCCACGAAAACTTCCATGCATTCTTCTATCATGTCGTGAAAAATCGCCATCATGCACCTTTGAAAGGTTGCAGGGGCGTTGCAAAGTCCAAATGGCATGCGTTTGTAAGCAAAAGTACCATAAGGGCACGTGAACGTGGTTTTCTCTTGGTCCTCGGGTGCTATTGGAATTTGAAAATATCCGAAAAAACCGTCAAGAAAACAATAGTAACTATTTCCGGCTAATCTTTCCAACATTTGATCAATGAAAGGTAAGGGAAAATGAACTTTTCTGGTGGCGTCATTTAATTTTCTATAATCAATACAAACACGCCATACTGTTACAGTCCTAGTAGGAATAAGCTCATTTTTTTCATTTGTAATGATAGTCATGCCACCCTTCTTAGGCACGCATTGAACTGGGCTTACCCATGGACTATCAGAAATTGGATAAATTAGACCTGCATCTAGCAGTTTAATAATTTCTTTCTTAATAACATCTTGCATATTAGGATTTAGTCTTCGTTGGCGTTGCACATACGTTTTATGACCTTCTTCCATAAGGATTTTATGTGTGCAATACGAAGGACTTATTCCTTTAATATCATGAATTTTCCATGCAATAGCTGGTTTATGAGCTTTTAGCACAAAAATGAGCTGAGATTTTTCATTTTCAGTAAGAGAAGACGATATTATTACAGGTAATTCAGACTCACCATGTAAATAAGCGTATTCCAAATGGTTTGGAAGTGGCTTTAACTCTAATGTCGGTGGTTCTTCTATCAATGATTTGTATCGATATCTGTCTTCTTCTTTTAGCATTTGAATTTCTTCTGTTGTTGGTTCATATCCATTAGCCATAAGTGTAGCTATCATTTCAGTTTCATCAATTGGTTCAGTTCCTTCTCCTAAAGAACATTCTCCTGTTCCTTGTAATTCTGGAAATTCTTCTAACAATTCTGCATGTGATTCTATAGTTTGAATATAATAACATGTATCATCTGCATATTGCGGTTGTTGCATGGCTCTATCAACTGAAAAGGTAACACTCTCGTCCTCTATACTTAGGGTCAGTTTCTTACCAAACACGTCTATTATTGCTTTAGCCGTGTTTAAGAATGGTCTTCTTAATATGAGAGGTACTCGAGAATCTTCTTCCATGTCTAGAATAACAAAATCTACTGAAAATACTAAAGTACCAACTTTAACTAGCATGTTCTCCATTATTCCTCTAGGATATTTTACTGATCGATCGGCTAGTTGTATGCTTATTCGTGTTGGTTTCAATTCTCCAAGGTCTAGTTTAGCGTATAATGAATATGGCATTAAATTTATACTAGCACCTAAGTCTGCCAATGCTTCTATTGAACTAAGACTACCCAGAAAACATGGAATTGTGAAACTTCCTGGATCTGATAATTTTTCTGGTATCTTATTCAACAGCACTGCAGAACAATTAGCATTCATAGTAACAGCCGAGAGTTCTTCCATTTTCTTTCTATTAGTGATTAGATCTTTCAAGAATTTAGCATATCTAGGCATTCCTGAAATCACATCAATGAAAGGAAGATTTACATTAATCTGTTTAAACATATCCAAGAATTTGGATTGCTCGGCTTCAAGTCTCTCTTTTCTCATTTTACTCGGGTAAGGAAGTGGTGGTTGGTATGGTTTAACATAAGGTTTATCCTTAACTGTGTTATCTTCATTAACCTTTTCAACTACCGGTTCTTTTTCCTTATCTTGATCAGATTGTGGTTCTTGTGGAGTAGGAATAGCTTCATCAGAAATTATAGGTATTTCAGGTGGTTTAAGTGTAATACCACTTCTTATGGTAATGGCTTTAGTTGTTTCATTCCGGGGGTTAGCATTTGTATCACTAGGTACACTTCCTGGTTTTCTTTCACCTATTAACCTTACTAGGTTGCTCACTTCTTGTTCCAAATTTTGAATAGAAGCTTGTTGATTTCTAAATGCTTGAGCATTTTGTTCATTCGTTTGTTTCTGAGATGTGAAAAATTGAGTTTGAGATTCAACTAGCTTCGACATCATATCTTCTAAATTTTTCTTTTTATCATTGGTTTGTGGTGGTTTGTTTTGAAAAACAGGTTTTTGCTGGTTGTAAGTATTATTGGATACTTGTTGATTGCTAGGACCTTGTTGGTTGTTGTATGGAACATTTCGGTTATAATTCTGGTTTTGATTGTAGATCGGTCTTGGCGGTTGATAATTATTCTGATAATTATTTCCAGGCCTTTGGTTTATGTATGAAACATTCTCTCTTTGTTCCATTGTTAGTTCAATACTGAGACAATCTTTTGTCAAATGTGGTCCTCCACACTGCTCACAACTAATTCGTATTGAGTGGATATCTTTAGTCATCTTTTCCATTCGTCTCTCGACGGCATCTATCTTTGCGGAAATGAAATCTAAGTCATGGCTAGAATCGGCTCTAGCTGCTTTAGATGATCTAACGATATCTTTTTCTTGGTGCCACTCATGTGAGTGGGAAGCAGTGTTATCAATAATTTTGTAAGCATCAGTTGCTGTTTTCTTCATAATGGAACCACCAGCTGCTATATCGATGTCTTTTCTTGTAGTGATGTCGCATCCTTGGTAGAATATTTGTACTATTTGACAAGTGTCTAAACCATGTTGCGGACATCCTCTTAATAACTTTCCAAATCTTGTCCACGCCTCATATAGAGTTTCGTTTGGCTTCTGTGTGAACGTAACAATTTCTCCTTGAAGTCTTACGGCTTTAGATGCCGGAAAGAATTGTTTAAGAAATTTTTCAACTAAAACGTCCCATGTATCAATCGCCCCTTCAGGTAACGATTCCAACCAATCTTTGGTTTCTCCCTTTAAAGTCCAGGGAAATAACATGAGATATATCTGTTCATCCTCCACTTCTCTGATTTTAAATAGAGTGCAGATCCTATTAAAGGTACGAAGATGTTCATTTGGATCTTCCTTCGGTGCACCACTAAATTGGCATTGATTTGTTACCATGTGTAGAATTTGTCCCTTGATTTCATAATCTGGCGCATTAATGTCAGGTTGAGTAATTGCGTGACCTTGGCCAATGCGTTTAGCTCTCATTCGGTCTTCCATACTTAGAGGTTCCAGATTCTCCATGATTGAATTTGTTAAATCTGAATCACTATAGGATTCTGATTTAATGGTAGGTTCCTCAACAATCTCTTTTTGAATGATTGGTGGTTCCGGAGGAAAGATTAATGGTTCAGGATCTATGAATTGTCCCTGAATATTCTCCGGATTCTCAATTGTGAGGTCGGGTTCAAAAAATGGATTATCGGAAATTTGAATTGGAGTAATTGGTCGACTGGATGACGATTCTAAAGAAAAATCAACGGCGACAATATTTGCTAGATGTCTTGATCGAGTTACAGGTGGTGAACGTACAAAAGGTGGTGAACGTTTTGCTCGGTGCATTCACTGAATATCCTATTAGTTATAAAAATAAGAAAAATTATATAAGTTATCAAATTAATAGACTTTTCTGATTTTGCCTACGTTTCGAATAGCCAAAGATGCAGCAGAGGGGCAGGATTCGTTTGGTCTCAATATAATTGAGTACTGTTTGGCTCCAATAACCCGGTCCACGTACAAATCCAACTATTACTACGAACCAGAAAATTTTGATGTCTATCAATTTAACCACTTAAAATAATTTTTCGTTTAAATTTAAAGAAATTTTAGATAAGAAATAGAAAAAATCTAAGTCCTAAAAACTAGAGTGTCGAGAAATAAGAAAGAAAAAGAGCGCGTCGAAAAACGTCGAAAAATAAAAGGCGTCGAAAAATAAAAATAAGAAAGTAGTGCGTCGAAACTTAAAAAGGAACTAAAAACTAAGAATTAAAAGTTGTGTCTAAAATATTAAAGCCTAAAAGAAAACTATATCCCAAATGGCAATAACTTAAATAGGTACTAAAATATAAAAACAGCGTCGCAAAATTCTAAAGCACTTAAATCTTATTCTAAAGAAAAAGCACTTAAGGGATTTTACGGCAAAGCCTAAAAATCTAGAAAAAAAATAACTATGGCAAAAACTATATCTTAAAACTAAAAACGAGCGAAAAATACAAATATTACGCTAAAACGAATAAAAAGGAACAAAATATAAAAATATACTTAAAGTTGTAAAAAGTACAATTTTTATAAAAATATTATTTTTATATTATTTATTTAATAAAACTATTAATTTTGTAATTTAATTAAACTAATTAAACTTAAAATACAAATTAATAACAACTAATACTAAATAATTAAATAACTAAACCTAATTAGGGTTATAATAATAAATATTTATAATATACTCCGTAATTAATGCTGTTTTAGGGTTTACTGTGGCGTGTCAGACAGCTTCATGCGATCGCATGAAGTTTTGCCTTCGGGCTCATGCGATCGCATGAGCTAGGGTTACGGGCCAGGCCTTGGGCTGCTACAGTACGGGCCGTTTGGTTTTTAATATTTTTTTTTCTGTTTTATGTTTTAATAAATAAATATATAAATAAATAAAAACTTGTATTTAAAAAAACTAAAATAAAAATAAAGAAACTTTATAATTTTATAAATATTTAACAAACTCTTAAAAATATTTATATTTTTGTTTTTCTTTTTATAGTTTCGTATATTTAAAACGTATTTTTACAAAAGTAAACTAAAAAATTAAAAAATCTTTTTTTATATATATAGCGTTGCGCTTCCGGCGTTTAAGCAGAATTGTCCCCGGCAGCGGCGCCAAAAATACTTGATGTGTGCGAGGTGTACTAGGAAATAGTATTATTTTTACAACGAAATACTATTAAATACGATACAATTTTACACAAGATATTTATTTATTTATAGAATGGATATACCTAAACCTTGCTACAACACTTATAGGCAGTGTACCTAATCGTACAGTAGTGTAGTTTTTAGTAAGTCCGGTTCGTTCCACAGGGAATCTTTTAAACAAAGCTTAACGCTATATTTGTTTAACTTATAAAAATACAAATATATATAAGTAATATTATTATTATAAAAAGGGGGTTTTTACCATTTAATGACCGGTTTGTCGATTTTAAAACTTTAGTCGCAGTTAAAACCTAATGTAAAATATAAATAAAAGACTTAATTTAAAGCGTAAAATAAATAACAATAATGAAATTGCGATAAATAAAAATGCGATAAAATAAAATTGCGATAATTAAAAAGTACGAAAATTAAAAGTGCAATTAAATACAATAACAATAAATAAAAGTGTGATAATTAAAAAGTACGATAATTAAAAGTGCAATTATATACAATGACAATAAATAAAAGTGCGATAATTAAAAGTGCAATTAAATATGAAATAAAAGAATTATGCTTATTTAAATTTCCATAATCATGATGTTTGACGTGTTGATTTTTAGTTTATTCCCATGGGTTAATTGTTCTTTGTCCTGGATTATTCAATATGTCCATACAGATTTGTCCATAATAGTCCATCAGTCATAATCATAAAATGCGGAAGTCTTTGCCAAATTATTCTTATTCCTGAAGTCAAATATTCCAACTAATTGGGGATTCGAATTGTAACAAGGTTTTAATACTTTGTTTAATGAATACATCAGGTTATCGACTGCGTGTAAACCAAGGTTTTACTACTTTGTTAACAATTACACCAATTACCCTTTAATGTAATCCACCCATGTTTCAACAAGTCTACTAACTATTAATCCAGTTCCGTGTCCGGTAAAATGAACAATTATTGGTATTTATAGATATCCCGCCCACCGTACCCAGTCAAGCGTATGTGGTTATATATAAATACGTAAAATTATAAGTCTATATATTAAATTAACGAGGTATCATTTAGTTAATATAAAGCCCATTAATAGCCCATAGTCTAATTTTCACAAGTGTTGTTCTTTTGTCCAAACCCCAATTATGGTACAAAGCCTAATTACCCAATTTTAATATTTAGTCTAACATCATGATTACTTCGGAATTAAATAAGCATAATAATAACTTAGCTACGAGACATTAAATTAAAAATAACATTAACCATAACATACAGTGATTAAAAATAGCGTAGCGTTACACTGACAGAATTTTGACTTACACCCTTACAACATTCGCTAACATTCCCTTATTATTAGAATTTAAAATTAAAATTAAAATTATAATATAAATATAAATATATTTACGTATAGATAGAGAGATGGATATATGATATATATTGAACCAAAACATGCGAATTTATAGCAATGTGGCCTGTCACCTACCACCATGCGATTGCATGGAATTAAAGCTTCCAGGCCATGCGATCGCATGGCCTCTTTTTCCAGCTCACATGAGTTTGTTTCTTTGTATGCCGACGGTTTAATATATAAATATAATATATAAATAATTATAAGAATTATTTAAATATTATATTATATTTATGTGCATAGTTGACTTGTAATTTTTAGTCTGTTGTGTCGAGCGTTGAGAGTTGACTTTGGTCCCGGTTCCGAATTTTCGAACGTCCTTGCGTATAATTTAATATCTTGTACTTTGCGTTTCAAGTCTTGTACTTTTGTAATTTTGAGACGTTTCTCACCAATAATTGGAACCTCTTTGATTGTATTTTGTACTTTTGAGCTTTTTGGTCGTTTGCGCCTTCAATTCGTCGAATCTGTCTTTTGTCTTCACCTTTTATTATTTAAATGAATATCACTTATAAATAGAACAATTGCAACTAAAAGCTTGTCTTTCTTGAGGGATAATGCTATGAAATATATGTTCGTTTTCAGCATTATCATTAACCCATTGTTTATTATATCTAATGAGATATTAAATTATTACATTATCATGATAATATGATGTATGAATATATCTTAATACGATATATATATATATATATATATATATATATATATATATATATATATATATATATATATATATATATATATATATTAAAACATCATTACAACGATAATCGTTACATATATATCTCGTTTTGAAATCCTTAAGTTAGTAGTCTTGTTTTAACATATGTAGTTCATTGTTAACACACTTAATGATATACTTAATTATTATTTTATCATGTTAAACATAGTGTATCAATATCTTAATATGATTCAAATGTATTTATTAAGACGTTGTTATAACGATAATCGTTATATATATCGTTTCGAGTTTCTTAATTCAATATTCTCATTTTTTTTATGTATATCACACATTGTTAATATACTTAGTGAGATACTTACTTATCATAATCTCATGTTAACCATATATATATCCATATATATATATATATATATATATATATATATATATATATATATATATATATATATATATATATATATATATATATATATATATATATATATATATATATATATATATATCATATATATATCATATAATTTTTACAAGTTTTAACGTTCGTGAATCGCCGGTCAACTTGGGTGGTCAAATGTCTACATGAAACTCATTTCAAATAATCAAGTCTTAACAAGTTTGATTGCTTAACATGTTGGAAACACTTAATCATGCAAATATAATTTTCATTTAATATATAATCATGGAAAAGTTTAGGTCACTACAGTACCTACCCATTAAATAAATTTCGTCCCGAAATTTTAAGCGGTTGAAGGTGTTGACGCATCTTCTGGAAATAAGTGTGGGTATTCCTTCTTTATCGGGTCTTCACGTTCCCAGGTGAACTCGGGTCCTCTACGAGCATTCCATTGAACCTTAACAATTGGTATCTTGTTTTGCTTAAGCCTTTTAACCTCACGATCCATTATTTCGACGGGTTCTTCGATGAATTGAAGTTTTTCATTAATTTGGATTTCGTCTTGCGGAATAGTGAGATCTTCTTTAGCAAAACATTTTTTCAAATTTGAGACGTGGAAAGTGTTATGTACAGCCGCGAGTTATTGAGGTAACTCAAGTCGGTAAGCTACTGGTCTGACACGATCTATAATCTTGAATGGACCGATGTATCTTGGATTTAATTTCCCCTATTTACCAAATCGAAAAACACCTTTCCAAGGTGAAACCTTGAGCATGACCATCTCTCCAATCTCAAATTCTATATTTTTACTTTTACTGTCTGCGTAGCTCTTTTGTCGACTCTGGGCGGTTTTCAATCGTTGTTGAATTTGGATAATTTTCTCGGTAGTTTCTTGTATTATCTCCGGACCCGTAATTTGTCTATCCCCAACTTCATTCCAACAAATCGGAGACCTGCACTTTCTACCATAAAGTGCCTCGAATGGTGCCATCTCAATACTCGAATGATAACTGTTATTGTAGGAAAATTCTGCTAACGGTAGATGTCGATCCCAGCTGTTTCCAAAGTCAATAACACATGCTCGTAGCATGTCTTCAAGAGTTTATATAGTCCTCTAACTTTGCCCATCGGTTTGTGGATGATAGGCAGTACTCATGTCTAGACGAGGTCCTAATGCTTGATGTAATGTCTGCCAAAACCTTGAAACAAATCTGTTATCCCAATCAGAGATAATAGAGATTGGTATTCCATGTCTGGAGACAACTTCTTGCAAGTATAATCACGCCAACTTCTCCATTTTGTCATCTTCTCTCATTGGCTGAAAATGTGCTGATTTGGTGAGACGATCGACTATTACCCAAATAGTATCACAACCACTTGAAGTTCTTGGCAATTTAGTAATGAAATCCATGGTAATGTTTTCCCATTTCCATTCTAGAATTTCAGGTTGTTGAAGTAGACCTGATGGTTTCTGATGTTCAGCTTTGACCTTAGAACACGTCAAACATTCTCCTACGTATTTAGCAATATCGGCTTTCATACCCAGCCACCAAAAGTGTTTCTTGAGATCTTTGTACATCTTCCCCACTTCGGGATGTATCGAATATCTGGTTTTATGTGCTTCCTTAAGTATCATTTCTCTCACATCTCCAAACTTTGGAACCCAAATTCTTTCAGCCCTATATCGGGTTCCGTCTTCCCGAGTATTAAGATGTTTTTCCAATCCTTCAGGTATTTCATTCTTCAAATTTCCCTCTTTTAAAACTCCCTGTTGCGCCTCCTTTATTTGAGTAGTAAGGTTAGTACGAATAATTATATTCATAGGTTCTCTGTCTTTTCTACTCAAAGCATCGGCTACCACATTCGCCTTTCCCGGGTGGTAACGAATCTCAAAATCGTAATCATTTAACAATTCAATCCACCTACGCTGCCCCATGTTTAGTTGTTTCTGATTAAATATATGTTGGAAACTTTTGTGGTCGGTATATATAATACTTTTGACCCCATATAAGTAGTGCCTCCAAGTCTTTAATGCAAAAACAACCGCGCCTAATTCCAAATCATGCGTCGCATAATTCTGCTCGTGAATCTTCAATTGTCTAGTCTCATAAGCAATTACCTTTGTTCGTTGCATTAATACACAACCGAGGCCTTGCTTTGAGGCGTCACAATATATCACAAAATCATCATTCCCTTCAGGCAATGAAAATATAGGTGCCGTAGTTAACTTTTTCTTCAACAATTGAAACGCTTTCTCCTGCTCATCCTTCCATTCAAATTTCTTCCCTTTATGCGTTAATGCAGTCAAGGGTTTTGCTATTTTGGAAAAATCTTGGATGAATCTTCTGTAGTAACCAGCCAATCCTAAAAATTGACGTATATGCTTCAGAGTTTTTGGAGTTTCCCACTTTTCAATGGTTTCGATCTTTGCCGGATCTACCTGAATACCTTCTTTGTTCACTATGTGACCGAGGAATTGAACTTCTTCCAACCAAAATGCACACTTTGAAAATTTGACGTACAGTTTTTCTTTCCTCAACAACTCTAGCACTTTTCTCAAATGTTCTTCGTGCTCTTGATCATTCTTTGAGTAAATAAGTATGTCATCAATAAAAACAATGACAAACTTGTCAAGGTATGGTCTACACACTCGATTCATGAGGTCCATGAACACAGCTGGTGCGTTAGTCAACCCAAATGGCATAACCATAAACTCTTAATGACCGTAACGTGTTCTGAAAGCAGTCTTCGAAATATCATCTTCCTTCACCCGCATCTGATGATACCCAGAACGTAAATCAATCTTCGAATAAACTGACGAGCCTTGTAGTTGATCAAATAAGTTGTCGATTCTCGGTAGTGGATAACAGTTCTTGATGGTAAGTTTGTTCAACTCTCGGTAGTCGATACACAACCTGAATGTACCATCCTTCTTTTTGACAAACAAAACAGAAGCTCCCCATGGTGATGTACTTGGTCGTATAAAACCACACTCTAAAAGTTCTTGTAGTTGGCTTTGGAGTTCTTTCATTTTACTGGGTGCGAGTCTGTATGGAGCACGAGCTATTGGTGCAGCTCCTGGTACGAGGTCTATTTGAAATTCAACAGATCGGTGTGAAGGTAGTCCCGGTAATTCTTTCGGAAATACATTGAGAAATTCTTTTGCGACGGGAACATCATTGATGTTCTTTTCTTCGGATTTGATTTCTTCGATGTGTGCTAGAATGGCATAGCAACTTTTTCTTATTAGTTTTTGCGCCTTCAAATTACTAATAAGATTTAATTTCGCGTTGCTCTTTTCTCCGTACACCATTAAGGGTTTTTCTTCTTCTCGTACAATGTGAATTGCATTTTTATAACATACGATCTCTGCTCTCTCCTTTTTCAACCAGTCCATGCCAATTATCACATCAAAACTCCCTAACTCTACTGGTATCAAATCAATCTTAAATGTTTCACTAACCAGTTTAATTTCTCGATTCCGACATATTTTATCTGCCCAAATTAATTTACCGTTTGCTAATTCGAGTAAAAATTTATTATTCAAAGGCGTCAATGGACAACTTATTTTAGCATAGAAATCCTTACTCTTATAGCTTCTATCCACACCCGAATCAAATAAAACATAAGCAGATGTATTGTCAATAAGAAACGTACCCGTAACAAGCTCCGTGTCTTCTTGCGCTTCAACCGTATTAATGTTGAAGATTCTTCCTCGGCCTTGCCCATTATTATCCCCCTGATTTGGACACGCATTTTTGTAATGGCCCTTCTTCCCGCATCCAAAACAGGTAATGTCAGCATAACTTGTTCCGGCATTATTTGTCCCCTTAGCCATTGATCCGTAGATTTCGCATTTTGTCGCACCATGGCCCTTTCTTTTACACTTAGTACACACTGCCGTACAGAGCCCATTCGGATGGTATCCTTCACACCTCTGACATGGTTTCTGCCTCTTGTTATTATTGTTGGGATTGTTATTGTTGCGGTTGTTATTGTTGTTGAAACGGTTGTTGTAGTTGTTATTGTTGTTGGGATGGTTGTTGTAATTGTTGTTGGGATGGTTGTTGTTGCGTTTGTTGTTGCGATAATTGGTGCGATTGAAGTTGTGATTGATGTGTTGGTTGTAAAAATTGTGACCCTTGTCACTAGTCTCTTCCCACTTTCTCTTGATTTGTTTTGTGTTAGCTTCTTCAGCCGCCTGCTCTTTAACTCTTTCCTCAATATGATTTGTGAGTTTATGAGCCATTCGAATTGCCTTTTGTATGGAGGCGGGCTCGTGTGAACTTATATCTTCTTGGATCCTTTCTGGTAACCCTTAGAACTTGAAGATAGAACTTGAAGATAGAACTTGAGAGAGATCAATTAGATGAAGAAAATTGAAGGATGAAAGTGTTTGTAGGTGTTTTTGGTCGTTGGTATATGGATTGGATATAAAGGATGTGTAAGTTTGTTTTCATGTAAATAATTCATGAATGATTTATAATATTTTTTGTAATTTTGTAAGATATTTCATGCTAGTTTCCAAATGATAGTTCCCACATGTTTAATGACTCACATGGGCTGCTAAGGAGCTGATCATTGAAGTGTATATACCAATAGTATATACATCTAGAAGCTGTGTATTGTACGAGTAAGAATACGGGCGCATACGAGTAGAATTGTTGATGAAAATGAATGAGGATGTAATTGTAAACATTTTTGTTAAGTAGAAGTACTTTGATATGTGTCTTGAAGTTTTTTAAAAGTGTACAAATACATCTTAATACACTACATGTATATACATTTTAACTGAGTCGTTAAGTCATTGTTAGTCGTTACATGTAAGTGTTGTTTTGAAACCTTTAAGTTAACGATCTTGTTAAATGTAATTAATTCATTGTTATTATACTTAAATGAGATGTTAAATTGTTATGTTAACATGATAACATGGTGTATGAATATACCTTAACATCATATATATATATGTTAAAATACTATTACAACGATAATCGTTACATATATATCTCGTTTTGAAATCCTTAAGTTAGTAGTCTTGTTTTTACATATGTAGTTCATTGTTAACACACTTAATGATATACTTAATTATCATTTTATCATGTTAAACATAGTGTATCAATATCTTAATATGATTCATATGTATTTATTAAGACGTTGTTATAACGATAATCATTATATATATCGTTTCGAGTTTCTTAATTCAATATTCTCATTTTTTTTATGTATATCACACATTGTTAATATACTTAGTGAGATACTTACTTATCATAATCTCATGTTAACCATATATATATATATATATATATATATATATATATATATATATATATATATATATATATATATATATATATATATATATATATATATATATATATATATACATATATACATATACATATATCATATAATTTTTATAAGTTTTAACGTTCGTGAATCGCCGGTCAACTTGGGTGGTCAAATGTCTACATGAAACTCATTTCAAATAATCAAGTCTTAACAAGTTTGATTGCTTAACATGTTGGAAACATTTAATCATGAAAATATAGTTTTCATTTAATATATAATCATGGAAAAGTTCGGGTAACTACACCAATACTACTGCTGCAAAGGGGAGTGCATTTGTTATTACTGCTGTTGAAGCCCGAGAAGAAGATGAGGTCATCACGGGTACGTATCTTGTCAATAATTGTTACGCAACTATTTTATTCGATACGGGTACCGATAAGAGTTACGTGTCTAGTGAATTTTGTACCTAATTCACTGAAAAGCCTCAACCCTTAGAAACTAAACGATTAGTAGAAGTAGCCAATGGAAAGATCATGAAAGTCGATAAAATCTATAAAAACTGCAACCTAATCTTAGCCAACAAAGAATTTAAGATAGACCTTTTGCCGGTCGAGCTAGGAAGTTTTGATGTTGTAGTTGGAATGGATTGGTTACATCCATTAAGAGCTGCAATCATGTGTTACGATAAAACCGTTCATATTCCATTGGGTAATGGAGAGTCTCTTATTATCCAGGGTGAAAAGAGTGGTTCCAATCTCAACATTATCTCCTGTATTAAAACCCGCAAATACCTTATAAAAGGTTATCCAGCTATTCTAGCCCACGTTAAGACAATTGAATCGAAAGAGAAGTGTATTGAAGATGTACCAGTGGTTAAAGACTTTCCCGATGTGTTTCCCAAAGATCTTCCTGGTCTTCCACCTTTTCGACAAGTTGAATTTCAAATTGATTTAGCTCCCGGTGCTGCTCCTATTGCTAAAGCACCATACCAATTAGCACCTTCTGAAATGAAGGAACTTTCCAACCAACTCCAAGAACTATTGGATAAAGGTTTCATTCGTCCAAGCTCGTCCCCATGGGGAGCTCCTATTCTATTCGTTAAAAAGAAAGATGGTACGTTGAGGATGTGCATTGATTACTGCGAACTAAAAAAGCTTACTATCAAGAACCGTTATCTGTTGCCACGTATTGATGATCTATTAGACCAACTTCAAGGGTCAAGTGTTTATTCAAAGATTGATTTGAGGTTCGGTTATCACCAACTTAGGGTCAAGGAATCCGATATTCCTAAGACTGCTTTTCGCACTCGTTATGGAAACTATGAATTTTGTGTTATGCCTTTTAGTTTGACCAACAATCCTGCCGTGTTCATGGATCTTATGAATCGTGTCTGCAAACCATATCTCGACAAATTTGTCATTGTTTTCATTGATGACATCTTAATCTACTCAAAAAGTGAGAAAGAACATGAGCAGCATTTGCGCATGATTCTTGAACTCTTACGAAAGGAACAACTCTATGCGAAGTTTTCAAAGTGCGAGTTTTGGCTCAAAACCGTACAATTTCTCGGATATGTTGTTGATAGTAATGGAATACATGTCGATCCAGCTAAGATTACCGCTATTCAGAACTGGGAGATACCAAAGACTGCGAAGCATATTCGTCAATTTTTGGGACTTGCCGGTTATTATCGAAGATTCATAAAAGATTTTTCCCTCCTTGCTAAACCCCTTACAAAGTTAACTCACAAAGGGAAGAAGTTTGAGTGGTTCGAAGAACAGGAATCTGCCAAAGAACAGGAATATGCTTTCAAGATTCTGAAGGATAAATTGACCACAGCCCCGATTTTATCTTTACCTGAATGCTCTGACGATTTTTTTGTTTAATGCGATGCCTCAAAGCATGGCTTTGGTTGTGTTTTAATGCAACGTGAAAAGGTTATTGCCTATGCATCTAGACAGTTGAAGAAACATGAGAAGAACTATACCACACACGACCTTGAATTAGGAGCCGTGGTATTTTCACTAAAGATGCGGAGACATTACCTCTATGGAGTTAGAATCACGGTGTATACCGATCACAAAAGTCTTCAGCATATCTTTGATCAGAAGCAATTAAATATGAGACAAAGACGATGGCTTGAGTTATTGAACGGTTATGACTGTGAGCTAAAATATCATCCTGGCAAGGCGAATGTAGTTGCCGATGCCCTTAGTCGAAAGGACAATGTTAGACGTGTTTGTGCTTTAAACCTGAAAATCAAATCGAATCTTATATCACGAATCTGTAAAGCTCAACTTGAAGCTATTAAACCGACACTTATCGAAGGTGAAGGACCTATCGGTTTCGAGAACCAACTCCAAGTGAAAGCTAATGGTATACGGTACTTTGGTAATAGAATTTGGGTTCCTCATTTCGGTAATCTCCGTGATCTAGTCTTGGATGAAGCTCATAAGACTAGGTACTGTATTCATCCCGGTTCCAGTAAGATGTACCATGATGTGAAGGAATTCTACTGGTGGCCTAACATGAAAGCCGACATTGCTACTTATGTTAGTAAGTGTCTCACTTGTTTGAAAGTTAAGGCTGAACATCAAAAGCCTTCTGGTCTGTTGACACAACCCGATATCCCGCAGTGGAAGTGGGAATGTATCACTATGGATTTCGTTACTAAGTTGCCTAAGTGATGTGTGCGAGGTGGGGTACGAAATACTATATATTTTTAATACGAAATACGTTACAAATTACACAAGTTTTAATTATTTATTTACAGATGGGATATACCTAAACCTTGCTACAACACTATAGGCAGTGTACCTAATCGTATAGTAGTATAGTTTTTAGTAAGTCCAGTTCGTTCCATAGGGAGACGACTTATTTTACACTATATTTTTAAACAATTATATTTGTACAAAATATATTAAATATAGTAATAATATAAAAAAGGGGGTTTACCGTTTAATGACCGGTTTGTCGATTTTATATTTTAAGTCACAATTAAAACCTAATGCAAAATATAAATGACGATAATTAAAGTAGCAAAAATTAAAATGCGATAAGAAATAAAATAAAGGAATTATGCTTAATTAAACTTCCGTAATCATGATGTTTGACGCTTTAATTTATTACCCTGGGTTAATTGTCCTTTATCCTGAATTATTCGATAAGTCCATCTGGTTTTGTCCATAATAGTCCATCGGTCATAATTATAAAGTGTGAGGGTCTTCGCCAAATTAACCTTATACCCGAAGTCAAATATTCCAACTAATTGGGGATTCAAACTGTAACAAGGTCTTAATACTTTGTTAATGAATACACCAGGTTATCGACTGTGTGTAATCCAAGGTTTTAATACTTTGTTAATAATTACACCAATTACCCTTGAATGTAATCCACCCCTGTTTTAATGAGTCCAGTGACTATTAATTCATCCCCTTGTCCGGTCAAATGAACAATAATTCGTATTTATAAATATCCCGTTCATCGTATCCGATCGAGCGTATGTGGTTATATATAACTACGTCAAATTGTAAATCTCTATATTAATCAAATATAAATTCCATTAATAACCCATAGTCCCATTTCCACAAGTGTCGTTCTTTTGTCCAAACCTCAATTATGGTCCAAAGCCCAATAACCACGTCTTTAATATTTAGTCCAACATCATGATTACTTCGGCTTAAATAAGCATAATAATAACTTAAGTACGAGACATTAATTTAAAAAGGGAGAACATAACTTACATTGAGTATTTATCGCGTAGCTTTACACGGACAGAATTTTGACTTTAAAACCCGTAAAATAACTTTTACATAACCCAAACAATCTAATATAAAACTAACCTATACTATATATATATATATATATATATATATATATATATATATATATATATATATATATATATATATATATATATATATATATTAATTATACAGAGGGAGTATTATTGAAATGGTGTAAAGAACTCGGCAGAAGCTCGTGCCTTTTATAGGCAAATTCTGATTTTGTCTGCTCCGCGAGTGCGGAGTTTTGTAGGCAATTTGCTCCGTGAGTGCGGAGTTCCCTGGGCCAGCTCACCAACTTTTGGATTTTTACTTGTCGACATATTATAAATATAAATATAATATATAAATAATTTATATAATTATTTAAATATTATATTATATTTATGTGCATAGTTGACTCATAATTTTGGCTCCGTTGTTTCGTACGTGTACGCCCGGTTTATGTCTCAGTTCCGGTTTTTCGAACGTCTTTTCGATTATTTTAATATCGTGTAATTTGCGTTCCGCGACTTGCGTTCTTGTCATTTTTAGACGTTTCTTATCAATAAATTGAACCACTTGGATTGTATCTTATACATTTGAGCTTTTTGGACGTTTGCGTCTTCAAATCTTCGTTTTCGCCTTTTGTCTTCGCACTTATTTATTTAAACGAATATTACTTGAAAATAGAACATTTGCAACTGAAAACTTCACTTATTAGAAGGATATTGATACTAAATATATGTTCATTTGGAGCACTATCAAATATCCCCACACTTGAACGTTACTTGTCCTCAAGCAATACAGAACTTGAAATTAAATCACACTTCACTCGAATCACTTTTTTTATTCTCATACTTTATACATCAGTGATTTTGATACAGCGGTATAAACAATGATAGTAGCGATGTGGTTTACAGTCCCACATGACTATAAAAATTTAGATCCTTAAGGAAATTGGATCTTTATGAAAACATTTGATCTTTTGAAAATTCATTCTAGCTTTTACCCTAGATAAGTTTTCTGATTTGACCCACCATCGGTGTTGCATAATATATTTGTGGATCAATATTTTGGCTAAAAACTTTTAGGTTCGTGTAATCCACTGCTATCTCTGTATCAGAAAGCACACATCCAGTTTACTTGTTCCGTATATTACCATTCGGCAAACTACCGTCCGGTTGTAAAGGAAAGCGATGAACAAGAAACTGTTAAGGCAATGTCTAATGACATGCATTTGTTCATGGTCTAAAATGTGTTGGATGCAGTTACTATCCTTTGTAGGAGCAATAGTAAAGATCACCCTATGATTTTTCGGTCTGGCACAAGGTCCTGTCTCAGACCATGCTATGCAACTACCGTTCTTACGGTTGACACCCGATTTGGTTAAGGTGACCTAATGAATTCCGGTGAATTCTTAGGATTTTACGTTCAATGATAATGAACGCATTGAAAATAGGTTTTCAGAAAACAAATCGGTTTTAATTTGATCAAAATATTTTCTCGTTCAAGCTCGAGTTTAGATATCATCGAATTTCATGAGTTTGTAATTCTCAATCTTTAAGGTCAATCTCAAGGATTGAGTAATATCAGGCTTAAAAGCTGATTTTTAATCTTTTAGGAGATTATCCTTTCTGGGGGTCTGATTCATTAGTCTTATCATGCTAATTTGCACGGCGCCCTCCCCATTTTACGAGACAGATCCTCTCATGGTTAGGATAAGTCTGACCACTTGGCGACCCTGGTTGATGCTGAGGTCCGTGGATTTCCTGCTGATTTTAGTGATCACTTTTCTAGATTTTTCATCAACCTACAGCTGGTCTGGACGACAACTTCCTGACCTAAATCAAGAAGCGCGTGTCTTTTTCGGAAGACTTTACTTCCTTTTAATAATGGAATTGATTCATCGTGTAGATCCATCTTTCTTTCAAATATATTACAGTAAATTGGGTAAAACTGTTAATTTAGTCCAAAACAAAAGCACCTGCAATAACTTTACAGAAACATGTAATAGATAGTTTTTAATTGAATAACTTGGTACATTCTCCCCACATTTGGCTTTTATTTATCTCTTTCTTTGCCTTTTTATTCTCCTCTTTTCCATTTTAAATGAATTCAAACGTTTTGGGTTGTTTCTCAATTTATGTCCTTTTCGAGGTAACAATAATTTCGGTATTATCACCTAGTTTTATCGTTCATAAATATGTATAAACATGATTTTGAGTTCATTTAGTTGAAATTTTTTCAAATTTTCACAAAATTTGGCAAATAAACCAAGTGTAAATTCGAGAGAATTTATAACCCTTCCCTACACTTGAGATCTTGCAATGCCCTCATTTGCAAGAAATCAGTAAAAATTTTAATTCATGAGGATGATTAGTGTAGAAAAGTGATTAAAAATACCCAGTTTGTAATTACAAAGCTCGTTGAATGATAGATGGTGCACCTCATCGTTCATTCCTTCTTGTTTTATCACACATGTTTTTCTTCAAAAACGGCTGCTTTTCTGAACTGTTTACTAATATTTGAAAATGCTTCTTTTACCCTAATCGTGCATTTTTATTAACGAGCTATGCAATAACCCGAACCCCTAATTTAATGTTAAGTGGGGTTAGACTTCCCCACACTTAGCTGACGACATGTGAAGTCGGTAGAATAAGTTTCAAGAATTAAAATAGTGAGCCAGTTATTTACATCTCGGTTGGTGTATAATATATCAATGGGTTTAAAGTTTAGACCCACCCGATCGTCACTACTTAATTCTTTTCTAAGTGTAGCTTTTAGTAAATGGATATGTCTCTTTTCTGGTTCTTGGTCAAATGGATCGATATACACTGACATACATATTATAGGGTGGATAATTCCTAACATTTCCTTCCATTCATTCTCGGGATCAAAGGTTTCACCTCTATTACCCAATTGGGTGAAATCCGAGGTGTCATTATCTATTACAGCTCGTAGTTCATTTTCGGTAGATGACTCGTCTATTGAGAATATTGGGTTGGAAGGTTGTGGAATGGTGAATTTCGGGATCGAAGTAGATTCTTCTTCATTAACGGTACTTATCGGTCCCACCATTTTGGTCTCGGGAGTAAAATTTTAAACGTTATCGATTTCCCAAGAGTACCAATTTGTCACCCTTACTTCTTCATCATCCATTGATGGATCGATGATTTCATCGGTAGAGGCTAATGTGTCGATATGTTGTGAAATTGGTAAAACTGAATAAAAAGTATCATCGGGATAATTGGTGATTTCAGAACTCTCGAATTCAACAAAATTCGATGATATGAGATTTTCTTGCACAATACTCCTCAGATCAACATGTGTGTAATCTGATAGAGTTTCAGATTGCCTATTTACAAACTCTCTCATTTGTTCATTTTGAGCATCAAGTTCTTCGAGTTTGATTTTCATATAATCTAAAGAATTTTCAGACACATAATTTTCCTCGTCCTATGGTTGTTGAGTTTGGATATATTCTTGAGAATAATCCCAATTTGAATTGTATTCTTCATAATCATTTCATTCAGGTTCCATGGGTGTATAATTTTCCATAGGAACATAATAATAACATTCCCATGTTGAATGATAATCTCCACAGATTTCACAACCAGTTATTGTTTCGTCATTCGTGATTGATAACGCCAAAATTATACATGTTTATTGTCGTTATTTCGATCCAATGTTGTTCCATTTGTATGTAATTGTTATACGTATGTATTGTAATTCATGTACATTTGTAAAAAGTCCATTGTGAATGAATAAATGAAGACCAACAGTGAAAACAGAGTTAAAACGAAGATCGAATGCGTAAAACAGCCTGAAACCACTGAAACAGGTCCAAATGCGGCGCATCTCTCTTAGATGCGGCGCATCTTTGCACCAAATAACTCCCGACAGTTTCAGATGCGGAGCATGAAGACTTCTGGGCCAAAATAGCAACAGATGCGGCGCATCTGAGATGGATGCGGTGTATCCAAGCCAGATGCGGCGCATCTGTCCCAGATGCGGCGCATCTGACCCCCTGCCGACAGTCCTGAGTGCAGAATCGAGCTGGAATCTACTAAACGTAAAGAGATGCGGCGCATCCCAAAGAGATGCGGCGCATCTGGTCACTTTCTAGCCAAAATACCTAACTTTTAAGCCTATTTAATGATGGTTAACATTCATAATCAGGAGAGAACTGAGACCAGTAAGATATATACGTAATAAAAGGCTGAAGGAAGGGTTCAAGAGCTTGTTTTGAAGGAATCTTCATTATTTCAACACCAAGATTGAATTTAGATCAGCCATTTCAATTGGTACTCTTGTTTTCATTCAAATTATGAATTTCAATTGTATGTATTGTGTTATTGTTCTTGTTTTAATCATGTCTAGCTAAAAACCTTGTGTGTTTACTTCAATGTAAGATTTATGGCTTGGGATTGTTCTATATTTTGATGTTATAATAGTTACAAGTATGCTTTGATTGATTTATTAATCTAGTTCAACCATCAGAACCATTGTTATGCTTGCTTAGTTCATTACTTCAATTATATAGATTGTTAATCTATTAATGTGAGTTAATTAGAAAAACAATCTATACTTCAATACACCTAGTAATCTAGACGATTAGATACATAGCTTAAGTGATTTTGTTATGTGTTTAATTCGGTAATTGAATAAGTTCCAAAGCAATATAGTTATGAAATTACCTCAAGTGATTGTTGTAATTTAGGTTTTACGTGAGTTTAACCAGGTTGGGTCTAGTTAGTTAAATCAATCTAAATCACCATGTTCTTTCAAGAAATCCATTGTTGTAACTATCTTTATATTCTAGTTCAATTATACGAGTTATGACTTGATTTATGTGAATTTATCAAAGGCTATAATTTGTACTTCAACACCTAGTGATCTAGACACCTATATGTGAATATAGGATGGTAATTGGATGATATTTAGGTTTTACAATCATGTAGTTTACTTAGAGTGATCTTAGTAAACTAGATTTTATGTGAATTTAACCAAGAAAGAATCATGTTGATTAAACATAGTTCTTAAGTTTATAGATATTGTGAAATTGATATAAACTACTCTATTGTAACTATCGCATAACGGTTTTAATTATAAAAGAAAAATCCATGTCATCTATCAAGCATAGAAGTAAACACCGTATTCTCATTATTGTTATTCATTATATTTATTTACTGTTTCGTTAAACAAAAACACAACTTCAAATATAAACCCCCTTTTTAGAATAATTAATTGTGGTAAAATCATTTAAACAAACTTCTCCCTGTGGATCGAACTGGTCAATTTACTTGCTAGTTACTACATGATCGGGTTTTAGTTGCCTATATTATGTGTTAATTATTAAGCATATTGTCTACATTTTAAAGGTTACGTCTTGCCACATCAACTTTTTGGCGCCGCTGCTGGGGAGCGGTTTTGTTAAAAGATTTTAATAAACTTTGAATTATTCGATCCTTTTGTAGGAATTCAATTCCTAGAAAAGTTACTTTTTATTGTAAGCTTGTATTTTTGCAATTGGTTTGTTTGTGGTGTTGTGATTGTAGGATAGGTATTAGTGCATGAATCTACGTTCTTCCAACTCTAATTTAATTCCTTCATATCCTGAGCCTGAAAGAGAACTTCACGAACGCTTAAGGGCTCAAGAAGTAGAATTTCTTGCTCAGGGTTTAGAATCACTTTCATTAGATTCTAACTCTGAACCGATTGTTCAACCTATCATCGAGCCAGTCATTAAAGAAGAGGAAGAGATGACTGCTACAAATCAAACGATGGATGCTTTGATGAAGGCAACAAGGACAGGACAAGGCCACGCAATTGTTCAACCTACGATGACTGATGGTTTTGAAATAAAAGGTCAATTTCTCCACATGTTGACTAATACATGCCAATTTGGTGGAGCTCCGAATGAGGATGCTAACGAGCATCTTCGTAAGTTTGTAAGCATATGCAAGTTATTCAAGATCAAGGATGTCACCGATGATGTCGCATGTTTAAAAATCTTTCCATGGTCATTAAAGGATGATGCAAGAGATTGGTTAGACTCGTTACCAGAAGGTTATATCGAAGATTGGAATGATATGATGGACAAGTTTTTGTCAGAGTTCTTCCCTGCTTCAAAAGCAGCAAAGTTACAAAGTGCTATAAATCACTTTAAGCAAAAGCCTAATGAGACCCTTTATGAAGCTTGGACCCTATTCAATAAAATACTTAGAGTATGTCCTCAACACGGGTTGAATACATTCCAAAAGGTCCAAATATTCTATAAAGGAGTCAATGTGGCTACTCGAAAAGATATTGATGTTGCAGCAGGAGGTTCAATCATGAAAAAAACACCCGAAGAAGCTCACACAATCATTGCCGATATAGCAGCACATTCTCATAATTGGCATCAAGAGATGGAGTTCTCTAGATCAACCACGGTTGCTAGTATTGAAAGCAGCAACGATGAAATCACTGCTTTAAAAGTTCAATTGGCAAATTAAGGAAGGCAAATTGAGAAGATGACTAAAGAAATGCATGCTATAAAAGTAGGTTGTGAATTATGTCAAGGACCGCACCTTACTAAGGATTGCGATCGAAGTTCAATGGAGGAGCAAGCTAATTTCATTGGTTACTCAGGGAATCAAGGTTCTAATGGTTATCAAAGAGAAGGAGCTTCGGGGTCCAACAATTATAATTACCAAGGAAGAAATTCAGGTTATCAAAACAACTTGAAAAATTTTTCATATCAAAATGGACCACCAGGGTTTAACAACAGAAATCAACCATCCTACAATAAAAATCAATTCCCACAACAGCAAAATCAAACTCATGTTAGCCCAGGTTTAGAAGATTTACTTAGGGATTTCATGGTGAAACAAGGAGAAAGTGGAAATCTTGTACAACAACAAATACAAAGTCAACAAACTACGATTCAAACTCTTGAAAGAGAAGTGGGTAGGATTTCACAATTACTAGGGGAGAGGCCACCGGGCACTCTTCCATCGAATACGCAAGTGAATCCTAGTCATGGCATGAACCAACCTAGACTACCAAGTGCAAGTAACCCTCTGGTTATACTAAAGAAGAAGGATCCTCAAGCTCCAGCGTATTCACAAGTGAATGCTATTTATAGTTTCTGTGAGGATGAAGCAAGTTTCAAGACACCGGAGCATAGTCCTATTTTTACTCTTGGGTGTGAAGATGATGATGAAGAGTGTGATGAGTTTATATTTTCTGATTTATCCAATATGGCGGATTACACTCCTTATCAAGAGATTGATGATATTCGAGTTGAAAGTGTGAAGAGTATAACATGTGAAGATGAAGGGATCCGAGTTGGTGACATAACTCCTGAGTATGGTGATTATTTGATGAGGTTGATGTCTGGAAATCATGCGGAAGTGCTTAAAATGGAAACCACCGAGCCTTCCGAGTTTAGGGTTGATGATAATTTGAAGATGATCAAGGAAGAAGCAAAAGATACGGTGAAGCAAGCACCTAAAGTGGAAGACTACAAACCACCCATTCCATACCCGCAAGCACTTGCATCCGAAAAACCAAAAGAGAATCATTGTAAGCCTTTAAATACGGATAATATTTGTGTAAATGTACTTTTGGTTGATGTTATTGCAGGTATTCCAAACTATGGGAAATTCTTGAATGATTTGATGGCAAAAGAAGGAGTGTGTGAGCAGGCATCATCCGCGTTCCTTGAAGCAGAATGTGCTGCTATTGTGAAGAAGAATGAGTTGCCACCTAAGTTAGGTGATCCCGGACCGTTCATAGTACCTTGTAAACTTAATGAATCTAAAACTCTTAGATCATTAGCTGACTCAGGTGCGAGTATAAATCTCATGCCCTATTCCATTTACTCGTGTTTGAACTTAGGTGAACTTAAACCGACCAATTCAGGCATTAGATTCATTGATCAGTCGGTTAATAAATCTATAGGGATTGCTGAAAACTTAGTAGTAAAAATAGGTGAACTTGAGTTTCTAGCTGACTTTGTAGTTGTAGACATGAAGGAAGATAAGTTTGTACCTATTATTTTAGGTAGACCATTTTTAGCAACTGCAAGTGCTTTAACAGATTGGAAAACAGGAAAACTAGTTTTGAAAGATAGAGGCAAGAGTGCAACCTATCAAACTGAGTTTAGTATGAACCCACCACCCACACTGATAGTTTCAGTGAATATTGTTGACAATGTCAAACCCATTAGTCAACAAGCTAAGTGTGGGGATAGCGGTAAATAAAAGCTTGATAGTAAACCACCCAATGATTGTGTTGTTAAGAAAACCATGAAGAAGTTATATGGTAAGGTTAGAAATGCTATGTCGGAAAAAGATGAACATTTGAGAGAGAGATTGGTGTCAAACTTATCGAAATTTGAGAAAGATAGGTTGAAAAAATTGGTTGACGAGTCAAGATTTTCGGACTCTTGGTTATTGTCAAAAATTAGTGGTGAGAATGGTTGCGGTAATAGTTCTATTGGAGTAAAGAAGGGTGATGTTTATCACCCCGACGTTAGTTAAAATCAGGGTGGAGTCGAGTGAACGACTCACTAATAAACTTCACATTTTGTACATAGTCTCATTCGTGTGTCTAGTTTTTTTTAGGATTGATTGTTTTTAAGTGATTTTTCGAGTTTTAATACGAACCAAGTTGTTTAGGGACCTTCCAAACTGATTAGACAGTGAAAAACATCAAAAACTGGTGAACCAGGGTCAGATGCGCCGCATCTGTTATGGATGCGCCGCATTTGTGGACATAAAAAAAACCGACAGTTTCAGATGCGCTGCATAAGGCAAAAGCGCCACATTTGTCGAGGTAGATGCGCCGCATCGAACCCCAGATGCGCCGCATCTGGGGTATTTTTCTCCTGTCTCGTGTGTTACACCACAAAAATGGTTTTCATCTTCATTTTACTCATTTTCTCACCAACAACTTCGAACCCCATTCCATTTTCTCTCAAAACATTCATCTCTAAACACAAAATCAACCGTTTAATCCCATCTTTAAACAACAAATCCGACTATTAACATGGGAAAGGTAAGATTACTCTTCATTTCTTCATGATTTTAATGTTCTTCATTCTTCAATTCATATTTTGCTTGTTCTAAGTGTGGGGGTGTTTAAATCTTCATGTTTTGGTCATATTATGATTGTAATGTTGTTACTAATCCTTGTTCATGCTCGAACTTGATGATTACATGCTTAAATCTTTAATTTGCAAATTAGGGTTCTTGATGAAATTTAGGGGTTTCGAATTTTTGACCATTACTTGTTTAAATTAAGATGTTTTGATGTTTAACTACTTGTTTACACTAACAAAATGCCATGAATCCTTGCTGAATTAAATAATTTTGCATAAATTAAAATCTAGGTTCTTAATTTGGGGATTTTGACTTGTGTTGACTTGTTGTTGTTCGAAGGGGAATTGTTGCAATACATTACTAATGCTAAACTCATTTATGCCTTAACTTAGTGTTTATTCGATTTGAAAGATTACATTTGAGAGTTAAGCATTGTATGCATTAGGCTTTTTGGTGAAAGGTTGATTTGGCTTGACTTTAATATTTAAATGTATGAAAACCATAGATTGCATATTGTTAGACATGATTATTAGCGAATGCTTATGGTTTAATATGTTATGTCATTGAAAGTTTTGGTGAAATTAAACATGTTTTGTATGGTTATGCTTATAAAAGTGTCTCTAATCATATGACATACTAGTACATGTTTGTTGAAGATGGAATGAGTCCGTACCATGATAGGATTATGTTTGGCATGTAGTTCGAGAGATTATTAGATATGTATAATATAACATGTTTAAACTTATTCTAAATGGTTTTTGTGTATAAATGGTGGCTAATGTTAGGTTTTGGATTTGGATTTCTAACGCTAATCGATTTGGTTTGTTTTGTTTGGTTTTGTTTTGTCTATTTTGATTGTTGGTAGAATAAAGGGAAGGAACAAGTTTATGGAGGTCCATCAACTAGGAAAAGAAAAGGAAAGGAACCCGCTCCACAAACTCAACAAGAAAATGAAGGTGGAGCTGGACCAAGCAGCTCATTTTGGGGATTTTTCTAACCCTTGATTTGTGTTTGCAGGTTTATATTGATGACTTCCGAGGATGATGGTTTCTATCTTTGATGATTTGAACAATGTTGGTTATGTTTAAAAACAATTTATTTCATTTGGTTTGCTTAGGATTATAGTAATTTGGATTGTGATGTAATTTAACTTCCTTAGGTTTTTATAAGTGGGTTATTTGCGGTACATGGAGTACCACCCCATTGTTTTTTTTATAAAATGTTTGCTTGGTTTGGTTTGATACAGGTAAGCATTGTGCTATATGCTGCATTTTTACAAAGACTGGCATTAAGTTCAGCACATACTTGATTGGTGATTGATTTGTGGTTACAAGAAGTGGATGATGTTCTTATGCTGGCATTCAGTTCAGCGCCATCATCCCGTATGCTTCGGTTTTAAACCTCGAAAGTAATAACTCTCTTAACCACTATTTAACCCTCTTGAATTTAATTTTTCTGATTTCATGTAACGAGGGCGATACATGAACTCAAGTGTGGGGAGGAAGTTACAAATTCTTTCGGGTTTTGATTTTTGTTAAATTGGCTTAAAATGGTGAGATTTTTTGAACTTTTATCTTCATAAATTCAAATTTTGTTTAAAATTTGTAGATTTTAAAACTAGGTGTATACATCGAAATTATTATTACAAAACAAATTAAGAACAACCAAATGATTGAATTTATTTTGGTTAAAAATCATAAAACTAGTAATCATATAAAAGAAATAATCAATATGCCACACCACATTCTTAATGAAAAGAATCATCAAGTAATTTGTTGTTCTAACAATCTAATCCAATGCTCATCCATGTAATAATTATGATGGAAGTCAAGTCTTCCAATATGACACACTTGCTAACTTATGTTAGAAGTCGTAGTCCAGAACAACTGTAGGTTGACGAAAAATCTTGAAAAGTCATCTCTATCATCGGCTGGAAATCCACCTCACCTCAGCATCAAACAAGGTTTTTGGTGGTCAGACTTATCCTAACCATGAGATGGATCTGTCTCGTACAATGGGGGGCACAGTGCAAATTAGCTTTTAAGACTAATGAATCTAATCCCCAGATGGATGATCTCCGTAAAGATCAACCGCATCTATGTTGACCGTGGTTAACATACATATGCCATAACAAATTGAAGTGTACAAACTCATGGTTCACCGATGATATTTGGACATGATATAGTTTCTTCTAAAACTTATGCTATTTTATGAACTATATTGTGTAAAACCATTTTTAGGACATCCGGTTTCAAGTTCCATGATACTTCAATCATGGGGGCGAGTATCTTGCTAAGCGCCGACTGAGGCTTCGGTTTTCAGTTACCCTCAACCGGACTTTGAGGTTAAAACCGGAAAACTTGATTAGTGTAAAAACTAACATGAATAATTTTCAAAACATAAAAGGTTTTTAGCAAAGGTCCTAATTTCCCTAAGGATCCAAATTTTCAAGAAATGTGGACTTTAAAACCCACCTTTCGACTTTGGCGTGATTTCATTTCGCGTGTGTACTCCAAAGGTGTGTGTATACTCAAAACACGTGAGTTTGATTCGTATGTGAAATAAAAGTGTGAGTGCGTATATATTGTGACCCGAGTGTGATTTCCATATAGCGTGAGTTATTGTGTTACTAAATAACTTGTGTGTCTTGTGTATTATATCGAGTGAGTGTGAGTCCCATTTTTTGTGTTCTCACTTAAATAAGTGTGTTTACTGTAGTAAATTTCGATTTCTTGTAAGTCTTGCTTGAGGACAAGCAAGGTTTAAGTGTGGGGATTTTGATAATGCCAAAATTATACATGTTTATTGTCGTTATTTCGATCCAATGTTGTTCCATTTGTATGTAATTGTTATACGTATGTATTGTAATTCATGTACATTTGTAAAAAGTCCATTGTGAATGAATAAATGAAGACCAACAGCGAAAACAGAGTTAAAACGAAGATCGAATGCGTAAAACAGCCCGAAACCACTGAAACAGGTCCAAATGCGGCGCATCTCTCTTAGATGCGGCGCATCTTTGCACCAAATAACTCCCGACAGTTTCAGATGCGGAGCATGAAGACTTCTGGGCCAAAATAGCAACAGATGCGACGCATCTGAGATGGATGCGGCGCATCCAAGCCAGATGCGGCGCATCTGACCCCCTGCCGACAGTCCTGAGTGCAGAATCGAGCTGGAATCTACTAAACGTAAAGAGATGCAGCGCATCCCAAAGAGATGCGGTGCATCTGGTCACTTTCTGGCCAAAATACCTAACTTTTAAGCCTATTTAATGATGGTTAACATTCATAATCAGGAGAGAACTGAGACCAGTAAGATATATACGTAATAAAAGGCTGAAGGAAGGGTTCAAGAGCTTGTTTTGAAGGAATCTTCATTATTTCAACACCAAGATTGAATTTAGATCAGCCATTTCAATTGGTACTCTTGTTTTCATTCAAATTATGAATTTCAATTGTATGTATTGTGTTATTGTTCTTGTTTTAATCATGTCTAGCTAAAAACCTTGTGTGTTTACTTCAATGTAAGATTTATGGCTTGGGATTGTTCTATATTTTGATGTTATAATAGTTACAAGTATGCTTTGATTGATTTATTAATCTAGTTCAACCATCAGAACCATTGTTATGCTTGCTTAGTTCATTACTTCAATTATATAGATTGTTAATCTATTAATGTGAGTTAATTAGAAAAATAATCTATACTTCAATACACCTAGTAATCTAGACGATTAGATACATAGCTTAAGTGATTTTGTTATGTGTTTAATTCGGTAATTGAATAAGTTCCAAAGCAATATAGTTATGAAATTACCTCAAGTGATTGTTGTAATTTAGGTTTTACGTGAGTTTAACCGGGTTGGGTCTAGTTAGTTAAATCAATCTAAATCACCATGTTCTTTCAAGAAATCCATTGTTGTAACTATCTTTATATTCTAGTTCAATTATACGAGTTATGACTTGATTTATGTGAATTTATCAAAGGCTATAATTTGTACTTCAACACCTAGTGATCTAGACACCTATATGTGAATATAGGATGGTAATTGGATGATATTTAGGTTTTACAATCATGTAGTTTACTTAGAGTGATCTTAGTAAACTAGGTTTTATGTGAATTTAACCAAGAAAGAATCCTGTTGATTAAACATAGTTCTTAAGTTTATAGATATTGTGAAATTGATATAAACTACTCTATTGTAACTATCGCATAACGGTTTTAATTATAAAAGAACAATCCCTGTCATCTATCAAGCATAGAAGTAAACACCGCATTCTCATTATTGTTATTCATTATATTTATTTACTGTTTCGTTAAACAAAAACACAACTTCAAATATAAACCCCCTTTTTAGAATAATTAATTGTGGTAAAATCATTTAAACAACTTCTCCCTGTGGATCGAACTGGTCAATTTACTTGCTAGTTACTACATGATCGGGTTTTAGTTGCCTGTATTATGTGTTAATTATTAAGCATATTGTCTACATTTTAAAGGTTACGTCTTGCCACATCAGTGATCCAAGATTGACCGAACGAATTTTTATCAACACCCGTTTGAGAGTATTGATTTCGTATGTCATAAAGAGTTTCCAAAATATTTTCGAGATTTTCCATACTACACTTATTACCAAATTTTAGCTACAATGTGGTGCATTTACTAATTATCCTATAAGTTATAAACTAAAAATTATATAAGTTATCAAATTAATAGACTTTTCTGCTTTTGCCCACGTTTCGAATAGCCAATAGATGTAGCAGGGAGCCAGAACCCTTTAAATCGGAAGCTCACAACTCATCCACTAACAAATCTAACTATTACTACGAAGCAGAAAATTTAGATGCCTATCAATTTAACCGCTTAAAATAATTTTTAGTTTTGAATTATTAGAGAAGAAATAGAGAAAATTTTAAGTCCTAAAAACTAGAGCGGCGAGAAATAAGAAAGAAAAAGAGTAGCGTCGAAAAACGTCGAAAAATAAAAAATTGAAAAATAAAATAAGAAAGTAGCGCGTCGAAACTTAAAATTCTAAAAATTAAATATTAAAAGTTGCGTCTAAAGGTATTAAAACTTAAAAAAATTCTATATCCAAAATGGCAATATCTTAATTAGGCACTAAATTTTATTAAATACTAAAACGATAAGCGACGTCGTAAAATTCTAAAGCGCCTAAATTTTAGTCTAAAGAAAAAGTACTTAAGGGATTTTATTGCAAATCCTAAAAATCTAAAAGTATAAAAATAACTACGGTAAAAACTATAACTTAAACTAATTACGAGCGAAAAATATAAATATTACGAATAAACGATTAAAAAGATACGAAATATAGAAATAATACTTAAAGTTATGAAAATACAATTTTTATAAAAATATTATTTTTATTATTGTATAAAAGTATTTATAAAACTAATTAACACTTAAAACTTAAAATACAACTTTAATTAAACTACGACTAATTAATATTAAATATAAACCCTAATTAGATTAATGAATAAAAATAATAATTAAAGTAAACCCTAAAACATAATTAATGTAGTCTGAGGTTCAGGCGTGTCAGGCAGCTCCGCGAGTGCGGAGGTCTGCTGCCCAAAAACTTCGCGAGTGCGGAGGATGCAGATTCAAATTACGCAGGTTCAGTTTTTTTTTTTTTTACTTTTTTACTTTTAATTTTTTTTTTTTAATTTTATATTGTTTTTATAAAAATATATTTATACAAATATATATATTAAAAATATTGCATTTCGCCGAGTCCCCGACAGCGGCGCCAAAAACTTGATGTGTGCGAGGTGGGGTACGAAATACTATATATTTTTAATACGAAATACGTTACAAATTACACAAGTTTTAATTATTTATTTACAGATGGGATATACCTAAACCTTTCTACAACACTATAGGCAGTGTACCTAATCGTAGAGTAGTATAGTTTTTAGTAAGTCCGGTTCGTTCTGCAGGGAGACGACTTATTTTACACTATATTTTTAAACAATTATATTTGTACAAAATATATTAAATATAGTAATAATATTAAAAAAGGGTTTACCGTTTAATGACCGGTTTGTCGATTTTATATTTTAAGTCACAATTAAAACCTAATGCAAAATATAAATGACGATAATTAAAGTAGCAAAAATTAAAATGCGATAAGAAATAAAATAAAGGAATTATGCTTAATTAAACTTCCGTAATCATGATGTTTGACGTTTTAATTTATTACCCTGGGTTAATTGTCCTTTGTCCTGAATTATTCGATAAGTCCATCTGGTTTTGTCCATAATAGTCCATCGGTCATAATTATAAAGTGCGAGGGTCTTCGCCAAATTAACCTTATACCCAAAGTCAAATATTCCAACTAATTGGGGATTCGAACTGTAACAAGGTCTTAATACTTTGTTAATGAATACACCAGGTTATCGACTGTGTGTAATCCAAAGTTTTAATACTTTGTTAACAATTACACCAATTACCCTTGAATGTAATCCACCCCTGTTTTAATGAGTCCAGTGACTATTAATTCATCCCCTTGTCCGGTCAAATGAACAATAATTCGTATTTATAAATATCCCGCTCATCGTATCCGATCGAGCATATGTCGTTATATATAACTACATCAAATTGTAAATCTCTATATTAATCAAATATAAAGTCCATTAATAACCCATAGTCCCATTTCCACAAGTGTCGTTTTTTTGTCCAAACCCCAATTATGGTCCAAAGCCCAATAACCACGTCTTTAATATTTAGTCCAACATCATGATTACTTCGGCTTAAATAAGCATAATAATAACTTAAGTACGAGACATTAATTTAAAAAGGGAGAACATAACTTATATTGAGTATTTATCGCGTAGCTTTACACGGACAGAATTTCGACTTTAAAACCCGTAAAATAACTTTTACATAACCCAAACAAACTAATATAAAACTAACCTATATATATATATATATATATATATATATATATATATATATATATATATATATATATATATTAATTATACAGAGGGAGTATTATTGAAATGGTGTAAAGAACTCGGCAGAAGCTTGTGCCTTTTATAGGCAAATTCTGATTTTTGCTGCTCCGCGAGTGCGGAGTTTTGTAGGCAATTTGCTCCGCGAGTGCGGAGTTCCCTGGGCCAGCTCACCAACTTTTAGATTTTTACTTGTCGACATATTATAAATATAAATATAATATATAAATTATTTATATAATTATTTAAATATTATATTATATTTATGTGCATAGTTGACTCATAATTTTGGCTCCGTTGTTTCATATGTTTACGCCCGGTTTATGTCTCAGTTCCGGTTTTTCGAACTTCTTTTCGTATATTTTAATATCGTGTAATTTGCGTTCTCGACTTGCGTTCTTATCATTTTTAGACGTTTCTTATCAATAAATTGAACCACTTGGATTGTATCTTGTAAATTTGAGCTTTTTGGACGTTTGCGTCTTCAAATCTTCGTTTTCGCCTTTTATCTTCGCACTTATTTATTTAAACGAATATTACTTGAAAATAGAACATTTGTAACTGAAAAATTCACATATTAGAAGGATATTGATACTAAATATATGTTCATTTGGAGCACTATCAAATATCCCCACACTTGAACGTTGTTTGTCCTCAAGCAATACAAAACTTGAAATTAAATCACACTTCACTCGAATCACTTTTTTTATTCTCACACTTTATACATCAGTGATTTGGATACAGCGATATAAACAATGATAGTAGCGATGTGGTTTACAGTCCCACATGACTATAAAAATTTAGATCCTTAAGGAAATTGGATCTTTATGAAAACATTTGATCTTTTGAAAATTCATTCTAGCTTTTACCCTAGATAAGTTTTCTGATTTGACCCACCATCGGTGTTGAAAAATATATTTGTGGATCAATATTTTGGCTAAAAACTTTTAGGTTCGTGTAATCCACTGTTATCCCTGTATCGGAAAGCACACATCCAGTTTACTTGTTCCGTATATTACCTTTCGGCAAACTACCGTCCGGTTGTAAAGGAAAGCGATGAACAAGAAACTGTTAAGGCAATATCTAATGACATGCATTTGTTCATGGTCTAAAACGTGTTGGATGCAGTTACTATCCTTTGTAAGAGCAATAGTAAAGATCACCCTATGATTTTTTGGTCTGGCACAAGGTCCTGTCTCTGACCATGCTATGCAACCACCGTTCTTACGGTTGACACCCGATTTGGTTCAGGTGACCTAATGAATTGCGGTGAATTCTTAGGATTTTACGTTCAATGATAATGAATGCATTGAAAATAGGTTTTCAAAAAACAAATCGGTTTTAATTTGTTCAAAATATTTTCTCGTTCAAGCTCGAGTTTAGACATCATCGAATTCTATGAGTTTGTAATTCTCAATCTTTAAGGTCAATCTCAAGGATTGAGTAATATCAGGCTTAAAAGCTGATTTTTAATCTTTTAGGAGATTATCCTTTCTGGGGGTCCGATTCATTAGTCTTATCATGCTAATTTTCACGGCGCCCTCCCCATTTTACGAGACAGATCCTCTCATGGTTAGGATAAATCTGACCACTTAGCGACCCTGTTTGATGCTGAGGTCCGTGGATTTCCTGCTGATTTTAGTGATGACTTTTCTAGATTTTTCATCAACCTACAGCTGGTCTGGATGACAACTTCCTGACCTAAATCAAGAAGCGCGTGTCTTTTTCGGAAGACTTTACTTCCTTTTAATGATGGAATTGATTCATCGTGTAGATCCATATTTCTTTCAAATATATTACAGTAAATTGGGTAAAACTGTTAATTTAGTCCAAAACAAAAGCACCTGCAATAACTTTACAGAAACATGTAATAGATAGTTTTTAATTGAATAACTTGGTACATTCTCCCCACATTTGGCTTTTATTTATCTCTTTCTTTGCCTTTTTATTCTCCCCTTTTCCATTTTAAATGAATTCAAAGGTTTTGGGTTGTTTCTCAATTTATGTCCTTTTCGAGGTAAAAATAATTTCGGTATTATCACCTAGTTTTATCGTTCATAAATATGTATAAACATGATTTTGTGTTCATTTAGTTGAAATTTTTTCAAATTTTCACAAAATTTGGCAAATAAACCAAGTGTAAATCCGAGAGAATTTATAACCCTTCCCTACACTTGAGATCTTGCAATGCCTTCATTTGCAAGAAATCAGTAAAAATTTAAATTCATGAGGGTGATTAGTGTAGAAAAGTGATTAAAAATACCCAGTTTGTAATTACAAAGCTCGTCGAATGATAGATGGTGCACCTCATCGTTCATTCCTTCTTGTTTTATCACACATGTTTTTCTTCAAAAACGGCTGCTTTTCTGAACTGTTTACTAATATTTGAAAATGCGTCTTTTACTCTAATCGTGCATTTTTATTAACGAGTTATGCACTAACCCGAACCCCTAATTTAACGTTAAGTGGGGTTAGACTTCCCCACACTTAGCTGACGACATGTGAAGTCGGTAGAATAAGTTTCAAGAATTAAAATAGTGAGCTAGTTATTTACATCTCTGGGGGTGTATAATATATCAATGGGTTTAAAGTTTAGACCCACCCGATCGTCACTACTTAATTCTTTTCTAAGTGTAGCTTTTAGAAAATGGATATGTCTCTTTTCTGGTTCTTGGTCAAATGGATCGATATACACTGACATACATATTATAGGGTGGACAATTCCTAACATTTCCTTCCGTTCATTCTCGGGATCAAAGGTTTCACCTCTATTACCCAATTGGGTGAAATCCGAGGTGTCATTATCTATTACAGCTCGTAGTTCATCTTCGGTAGATTACTCGTCTATTGAGAATATTGGGTTGGAAGGTTGTGGAATGGTGAATTTCGGGATCGAAGTAGATTCTTCTTCATTAACCGTACTTATCGGTCCCACCATTTTGGTCTCGGGGGTAAAATTTTCAACGTTATCATTTTCCCAAGAGTACCAATTTGTCACCCTTACTTCTTCTTCATCCATTGATGGATCGATGATTTCGTCGGTAGAGGCTAATGTGTCGATATGTTGTGAAATTGGTAAAACTAAATAAAAAGTATCATCGGGATAATTGGTGATTTCAGAGCTCTCGAATTCAACAAAAATCGATGATATGAGATTTTCTTGCACAATACTCCTCAGATCAACATGTGTGTAATCTGATAGAGTTTCAGCTTGCCTATTTACAAACTCTCTCATTTGTTCATTTTGAGCATCAAGTTCTTCGAGTTTGATTTTCATATAATCTAAAGAATTTTCAGACACATAATTTTCCTCGTCCTCTGGTTGTTGAGTTTGGATATATTCTTGAGAATAATCCCAATTTGAATTGTATTCTTCATAATCATTTCATTCAGGTTCCATGGGTGCGTAATTTTCCATAGGAACATAATAATAACATTCCCATGTTGAATGATAATCTCCACAGATTTCATAACCAGTTATTATTTCGTCATTCGTGATCCAAGATTGACCGAACGAATTTTTATCAACACCCGTTTGAGAGTATTGATTTCGTATGTCATAAAGAGTTTCCAAAATATTTTCGAGATTTTTCATACTACACTTATTACCAAATTTTAGCTACAATGTGGTTCATTTACTAATTATCCTATTAGTTATAAACTAAAAATTATATAAGTTATCAAATTAATAGACTTTTCTGCTTTTGCCCACGTTTCGAATAGCCAATAGATGTAGCAGGGAGCCAGAACCCTTTAAATCGGAAGCTCACAACTCAGCCACTAACAAATCCGACTATTACTACGAAGCAGAAAATTTGGATGTCTATCAATTTAACCGCTTAAAATAATTTTTTGTTTTGAATTGTTAGAGAAGAAATAGAGAAAATTCTAAGTCCTAAAAACTAGAGCGGCGAGAAATAAGAAAGAAAAAGAGTAGCGTCGAAAAACGTCGAAAAATAAAAAATTGAAAAATAAAATAAGAAAGTAGCGCGTCGAAACTTAAAATTCTAAAAATTAAAAATTAAAAGTTGCGACTAAAGGTATTAAAACTTAAAAGAAATTATATATCCAAAACGTCAATATCTTAATTAGCTACTAAATTTTATTAAATACTAAAACGATAAGCGACGTCGTAAAATTCTAAAGCGCCTAAATTTTAGTCTAAAGAAAAAGTACTTAAGGGATTTTACGGCAAATCCTAAAAATCTAAAAGTATAAAAATAACTACGGCAAAAACTATAACTTAAACTAATTATGAGCGAAAAATATAAATATTACGAATAAACGATTAAAAAGATACGAAATATAGAAATAATACTTAAAGTTATGAAAATACAATTTTAATAAAAATATTATTTTTATTATTGTATAAAAGTATTTATAAAACTAATTAACACTTAAAACTTAAAATACAACTTTAATTAAACTATGACTAATTAATATTAAATATAAACCCTAATTAGATTAATTAATAAAAATAATAATTAAATTAAACCCTAAAACGTAATTAATGCAGTCTGAGGTTCAGGCGTGACAGGCAGCTCCGCGAGTGCGGAGGTCTGCTGCACAAAAACTCCGCGAGTTCGGAGGATGCAGATTCAAATTACGCAGGTTCAGTTTTTTTTTTTTTTTACTTTTTTACTTTAATTTTTTTTAATTTTATATTGTTTTTCTAAAAATATATTTATACAAATATATATTAAAGATATAGCGTTTCGCCGAGTCCCCGGCAGCGGCGCCAAAAACTTGATGTGTGCGAGGTGGGGTACGAAATACTATATATTTTTAATACGAAATACGTTACAAATTACACAAGTTTTAATTATTTATTTACAGATGGGATATACCTAAACCTTGCTACAACACTATAGGTAGTGTACCTAATCGTAGAGTAGTATAGTTTTTAGTAAGTCTTGTTCGTTCCACAGGGAGACGACTTATTTTACACTATATTTTTAAACAATTATATTTGTACAAAATATATTAAATATAGTAATAATATAAAAAAGGGGGTTTACCGTTTAATGACCGGTTTGTCGATTTTATATTTTAAGTCACAATTAAAACCTAATGCAAAATATAAATGACGATAATTAAAGTAGCAAAAATTAAAATGCGATAAGAAATAAAATAAAGGAATTATGCTTAATTAAACTTCCGTAATCATGATGTTTGACATTTTAATTTATTACCCTGGGTTAATTGCCCTTTGTCCTGAATTATTCGATAAGTCCATCTGGTTTTGTCCATAATAGTCCATCGGTCATAATTATAAAGTGCGAGGGTCTTCGCCAAATTAACCTTATACCCGAAGTCAAATATTCCAACTAATTGGGGATTCGAACTGTAACAAGGTCTTAATACTTTGTTAATGAATACACCAGGTTATCGACTGTGTGTAATCCAAGGTTTTAATACTTTGTTAACAATTACACCAATTACCCTTGAATGTAATCCACCCCTGTTTTAATGAGTCCAGCGACTATTAATTCATCCCCTTGTCCGGTCAAATGAACAATAATTCTTATTTATAAATATCCCGCTCATCGTATCCGATCGAGCGTAAGTGGTTATATATAACTACGTCAAATTGTAAATCTCTATATTAATCAAATATAAAGTCCATTAATAACCCATAGTCCAATTTCCACAAGTGTCGTTCTTTTGTCCATACCCCAATTATGGTCCAAAGCCCAATAACCACGTCTTTAATATTTAGTCCAACATCATGATTACTTTGGCTTAAATAAGCATAATAATAACTTAAGTACGAGACATTAATTTAAAAAAGGAGAACATAACTTACAATGAGTATTTATCGCGTAGCTTTACACGGACAGAATTTCGACTTTAAAACCCGTAAAATAACTTTAACATAACCCAAACTAACTAATATAAAACTAACATATACTATATATATATATATATATATATATATATATATATATATATATATATATATATATATATATATATATATATATATTAATTATACAGAGGGAGTATTATTGAAATGGTGTAAAGAACTCGGCAGAAGCTCGTGCCTTTTATAGGCAAATTCTGATTTTGGCTGCTCCGCGAGTGCGGAGTTTTGTAGGCAATTTTCTCCGCGAGTGCGGAGTTCCCTGGGCCAGCTCACCAACTTTTGGATTTTTACTTGTCGACATTTTATAAATATAAATATAATATATAAATAATTTATATAATTATTTAAATATTATATTATATTTATGTGCATAGTTGACTCATAATTTTGGCTCCGTTGTTTCGTACGTTTATGCCCGGTTTATGTCTCAGTTCCGGTTTTTCGAACGTCTTTTCGTATATTTTAATATCGTGTAATTTGCATTCTGCGACTTGCGTTCTTGTCATTTTTAGACGTTTCTTATCAATAAATTGAACCACTTGGATTGTATCTTGTACAATTGAGCTTTTTGGACGTTTGCGTCTTCAAATCTTCGTTTTCGCCTTTTGTCTTCTCACTTATTTATTTAAAAATATTACTTGAAAATAGAACATTTGCAACTGAAAACTTCACATATTAGAAGGATATTGATACTAAATATATGTTCATTTGGAGCACTATCACTAAGACTTCAAACGGTAACGCTACTATTTGGGTCATAGTTGATCGTCTTACTAAATCTGCACATTTCTTACCGATCAAGGAAACCGACAAGATGGAGAAATTATCACAACTCTATATTAAAGAAATTGTCTCACGTCATGGAGTTCCTATCTCGATTATATCTGATCACGACAGTCGATTCGTTTCTAGATTCTGGAAAACTTTACAATCTGCTCTTGGAACTCAACTCGACATGAGTACAGCCTATCATCCGTAAACTGATAGTCAAAGTGAACGAACCATCATGGAAGATATTCTACGTGCTTGTGCAATCGATTTCGGCAAAGGTTGGGATAGACATCTACCTTTAGCTGAATTTTCCTAAAACAACAGTTATCACTCTAGCATTAAAGCTGCACCTTTTGAAGCTTTATGCGGGCGGAAATGTAGATCCCCTTTGTGTTTGGATGAATTTGAGGACAGACATTTAACTGGTCCTAAAATTATCTATGAAATTACCGAAAAGATCGTTCAGATTAAGCAACGATTAGAAACTGCCCGCAGCCGACAAAAGAGCTATGCCGATAGAAAGCGAAAGGATATAGAATTCCAAGTTGGAGATAAAGTCATGTTGAAAGTATCCCCTTGGAAAGGTGTTGTCCGTTTCGGTAAACGGAGTAAACTCAGTCCACGATATGTTGGACCTTTCACAATCACTCAAAGAGTCGGTCCCGTGGCGTACCGATTAGAACTATCAACTGAACTTAGCCAAGTACATGATCTGTTTCATGTCTCGAATCATAAAAGGTGTCTTGCTGATGACACACTTGTTATTCCTTTGGATGATATCCGCATTGATGAGAAAATGCACTTCGTTAAAGAACCTATAGAAATGATGGAAGGAGAGGTCAAACAAACGCGTAGAAGTAACATACCTATCGTTAAAGTCCGTTGAAATTCGCATAGAGGCCCCGAATATACCTGGGAACACAAAGACCAAATGATGCGGAAATATACCCATCTCTTCTCAAACGCTGATGCATCCGAGAAGTCTACCTAAAACTTCGGGACGAAGTTTCTAATAACGGGGAGGTACTATAACGACCCTCATTTTTCCATTCTATATTTTCTTCCTTATTAATTAAATGCTCAAAAATTATAATTAAAACTTAATGATTAAACTTTAATCAACGCTTGTTAAGTATTAAGAATTATAAAACATATAAATTAACTTTGTACAATAATTGACAAGTTAATAAAAGATGTAAATAATAAGTTAATTAACTTTTGTGAACAAAATATAATACCATAAAACGTGTTGCATTCAAACAATTAAATTAGAACCTTTAATGAGCCATTTTAACAAAACAAAAGTACAAGGACTAAAACAAAAAAGTTCCAAACTCACTCCTTGATGCCCTAGCCAAAAATTTAAGGGGTAAATTGACCCTTTTGCCCTCCCAAAAATTAGCCACCATCACCACCCATGCAAACCCTAACTTGTTCCCTAAGTACTCTTAACTAAACCCTAATTCTAGATCTTTCTAACCTCACCTATAAATAGAGGCCTAGGCTAAAGCAATTCTTTTACCAAAACATACTTACAATCCTCTCTCAAAAATCAAAACCTCTCTCACTCCCTCTCTTGGATTTCGGCCAAGAAACCGCCACCACCACCACCGAAAACCACCATCACCACTTCAAAGTTTCCAAGTAATCTTCAAGAGTGTTCATCGTGTTCTTCGTGATCTTCAAAGTGTTCTTGAGTTTTCAAGTGCTTAGATCTTCATCTTCAAGTTTTCTTCATCTTTTCTTGTTAATCTTCATCATACATTATCAAGGTAAAAACCCTAGATCCAAAACTTTTAAATCTTTCTTTCAATTCATGTTTATATTCATAATAATATTCATGCATGATCTTAACATTTATATTGTTCATGTATATATATATATATATATACACACACACACACATACATACATGCATACGGTTTAAAAAAAAGGGGAAAATGGTTAGATCTTCAATACCCTAGAGATTTGTTAAAGATTTGTTAGTATTTAAAAATGGTAACAAAATATATATATATATATATATATATATATATATATATATATATATATATATATATATACATATGCAATCGGCATATATATATACATATACATACCGATTTAAAAAAAAGAAGTTTTGTTAAATCTTAAAAACCCTAAAGATTTTTTAAAGATTTGTTAGTGTTTAAAAAGGAAACAAAATATATACACACACACACACATATATATATATATATATATATATATATATATATATATATATATATATATATATATATATATATATATATATATATATATATATATATACGTATACGACATATATATACATATATAAAAAATATATTTTTATTATATATATACATATACATGCGGATATATATATATATATATATATATATATATATATATATATATATATATATATATATATAAATATATATAAACTATATATATATATATATATATACACATATATACGACACATATATATACACAAACATTTAATAAATAAAACCCTAATACAACTTAACCCTAAACATTTATTATCTAACCCTAATAATCGTTACCTAATCATTACTTTACTGAACCCTAAATCTAATATTACTTAAATACTATTAAACATTTATTACTTAAACCCTAATCATTTATTTACTATTAAAACCTAACTACTCTAATTAATTAAAACCCTAATATTACTACTTATACTACATACTACTACCTAACACTTATACACTTATACTACTACTTAACACTTACACTATTACTAACACATATAATATATTACTTATATTATAATACTTATATTATAAAATTTTGACCATGATTACAATAGTCATTCACGATAACGTGAGGATTACTCGAACGTTAACGCTACTTAAGGCCTAGGGTGATCCTTGGTACCACTATGGGACGCTTGTGGATCTCGAATCCCAAACTTAGATTTTGGTCAAGAGATCCTGGGCCAACTGGTAACAATTGATCATTCAAGTGACTCGGCGGTGGCATAGATGTTTGGGTATGGTGCACAATGTCAAACCCTGCTATAGTGATCATACACTCGCTTGCACACTTAATAAGTGGTGGACTAATTAATGATACCTCACTAGTGTTCAACACTAACTTACTAAAAGTGGAAACTTACTAAAAATGGAAACTTAGTAAAATGAACTACACTTAAAACGCTTGCATACTTAAACTTAAACTTGGGCAAACATTTAACTACTCTTAAATGTCATTAGGTTGACTTTCTGCTCACATTCATCCAACTCTTCTATTCCGAGAATAACAACTCTCTCCTACTTACTAAGGTGGATTTCATAGCCCCACTTTATATTGTGCACAACTTATTTAACTTATTGGGGTGAGACACATGCTACTTTTACTATTTACAATTTAGACACAAGTACCAACTGTTAAACTATGCTATACCTGGCTATGTCCTGCAAAGTCCCTACAGTGATATTTTTAATTGCTCGTTAAATGCATTCTTAATTATTGGGGGTAGGCCTATCGGGAGTAACGTCCCCGATACATTTGACTAAGTCTTTATATTACTTAATAATGAAATTAAACCGAAAAGGACAGAACAACTTGTTATTGGGGAAAACTTTAAATGTTTAGTCTAAATATCACGAAGTGGCATAACTTTTTGATCAGCGAGATCAACTTTATAAACAAAAATCTTGTGGTCTAAAATAATGGTCAAACATATTTGTTAAACATATGATTTCACTCAACTATTTTTGGTTGACACTTTAGTTTGTTTTGTCTTAGGTGCTGATTGATCAAGTTTACTTACCTACTGCTTATGTGATGCTACTTGAACTTAGGATCAAGAACTATCGCATTTATTATTCTTGCATTTGAAACATTTACTTTATTGTAATTTCCATTCTTGTAACAAATTTCTATTTTCCACTGCGTACTCAATAAAGTTTGCTTTTATCATATAGTATTGTTCTCGTATCATAATATGTTGGTTTATTTTGTATTAAGTCACATTTTACCCAGGCCCTAACTGGGGGTTTGATAGATAAAGAAGTGAATTGAAGTGTGTATTGGAATGAATGACAAATGCCCTTTAAATAAGCTTGATTTTTGCCTGCAAATGGCTGGCAGCCCATTTGGCAGCCCGTTTGGCAGGCCGTTTGGCAGGCCGTTTGGCCAGCCCGTTTGCTGAGGCAGCCCGTTTGCTGGGGCCGTTTGATCTGGTCATTTGGTAGGCTGTTTTCCACATTGACAAGCCGTTTGGCAAGCCATTTGGCAAGCCATTTGGCAAGTCGTTTGGCCTGCTGATTCCCTGGATCGTAACCTGATTTCTTGTCTTTCACCGTTTTCGCTCTAGAATCTTCGTTTTAGCTCCGATTCTTTTGATTCTTTTTGCACCGTCTTCGTAATTACTTGTTCTTCAATATAAACCGAAGAAGCTGGTATTTTGCCGATAAAATTTGGAACTTTCTTGTTTTTGGGCCTTAATACCGGGGTGAAAACACGACTTTTTAGCCGATATCACATATGTATCAATTTCGTGATTTATCATAAACTCTATAATGACAAAAATAATCATACAAGCATGCATAATCATATATACTCGAGCACTAGTCAGTGATACACTATTAATATATAAAAGATAAGATATGGATGCGCACGTATCAATATTGTGATTCAATATTGTAGGAAAGTACGTAGACGCAACGGAAATGATAAACACTAGATTGACCTCACAAGCATACCCCCAAACAATATCCATAACCTCCATAGCCATAACCCATAATTTCCTTGGCTCTATCCCGCTCGAAAAACCCGTTTTGAAATAACTCGAATATACCCTCGTCGTAGTATTTTATGTATAATACTATTAATAATACTACTACTAATAATAATAATACGGTTAATAATAATAATATTAATCTTAATAATAATATTAATATAAATAATAATAATAATAATAATAATAATAATAATAATAATAATAATAATAATAATAATAATAATAATAATAATAATAATAATAATAATAATAATAATAATAATAATAATAATAATACTACGAAGTGTAAGAAAGAAGAAGAAAAGATTAATGAATGAGAACTAAACTCGCTCGATTTATAGCATTTGAGCCACCAACCCTACCCATGCGATCGCATGGGATTTATGGGGCATAGCCATGCGATCGCATGGTGCCCTGTTCCAGCTGTCAATTGATTTTTCACGTGGGCTGTTGGGTTTAATATTATATTTTATATATAATATATTTAATTTATATAATTATTTGTATATTATATTATATTCTCGTGCACAGTTAATTTGTAAATTTAGTTCTGATAACTTGTACGTTGAAGCCCGACTTAGGTCCCAATTCCGGTTTCTCGAACGTTCTTTCGTACGCTTAGAAAATTGGTACTTTACATTTCACGACGTGTCCCTTTATCAATTATTAGACTTATTCGCCAATAATTTATATTACAAGAAATGTAATTCATACAATTGAGTGTTTTGGTCATTTGCTTCTTTAAATCATAATCTCATTATTTATATATGAAAATTTTAATTTATATCAAAACGTTTTGTATCTAAGTAATATTATATTTTATCACATTGTAAAATATATATATTTTAAAATATAGTTTGTACATAATATATATATATATACATATATATATATATATATATATATATATATATATATATTTGAAATATTTTTAATAACATAACATTTAGTTTTTCAAAACTAATTATGTTTCAAAGTTCATTTTAAAATCGTTTAGATAATAGAAATTATTATATCATAAAACGTCTTCATTTAATAAAGTAAAATCATATAATATATAGATTATATCGGTTTCCAGTTTTTAACTTACAATTTATTCGTGAATCGTAGGGTTAAGTCCAATAGATAATTAAACGTATGAAAACATTTTAATGTAACATGTCAATTAAGTTTATCTTGTCGACAACCATTAACTCAATTATTTACTCTACATTATTTCACTTTTACATTAAATATTATGAAAGCTAAATGATTAACTTATCAAGAGTCACGAGGAAATTATTGTAAAGTATATATTGAAATCAAACAGGAATCTCCACTAACTTTTGTCTAACTCTCGTTAATTGACACATTTGTTCTTACTTATAAATCACTTTACCATTTATTCCGAATACTGTTAAAAATGAACGATTTCTCAAACCAACGTAGACCTCACAACAGAGACCCATAACAATATCATAATCCTTAAGGGACTTGATAATTATCTTTTAATTTAATCGTTTGACATTATCTTTTAACTTTGATATTTCAATATATCAAATAGATATGGAAACTAATAAGTTTAATGTACGGTATCATACACGTAATACCTTGTTAATGTTTTCAATTAATATTTATATAGATATATAATTATATATGCACATCAAGTTAAATATAATTGTTCGTGAATCATTGGGAATAATCGAAGGGTAATTTAATATATGAACATAGTTCCAAAATTTTTGAGACTCAACATTACAGACTTTGCTTATCGTGTCGGAATCATATAAAGATTAAGTTTAAATTTGGTCGGAAATTTCCGGGTCGTCACAAAATAGACCCACTATACAACAAAATTCACCTTTTAACCAGCGACTGGGTCCACCAATCAATTGTGGTGATACTTTTTAAGAGGAATGTCACCTTAAATGAATTGCCGAATTTTATTTTTCAATTTTGACGTCTAAAATCGCCGCAAATAGTCGTCATAGTATTTTTACGCGCTGAAATTTTTCCTCCAATCTAGTTCCCATTTTTTATACCCTCCTTAAATGACACTATCAAGGCATGTCGCCGCAAAAGGTGTGATACATATTCTATATAATTAAGAACAACATACATAATAATAATAATAATAATAATAATAATAATAATAATAATAATAATAATAATAATAATAATAATAATAATAATAATAATAATTTGAAGCTAGAAATGGTTTGATTCAATGTGGTTAGATGTCAATTGTCATCTATGTTTTGCGACGACGTGGGTCCCAAAAAAATATCGCTACAAAAGGTATGCAGTCAAAAAAAATTCTCTTTTCTTTTTCATTAATTTGTTTTGAAAACGAGTGGGTCCCACAATCTATCGCCACATATAGTCATCGTAAAAGACTTTAGACGACGAACCTGAGTCGACGTACTTGCGGTGAGATCTCGCCGCAAAAAGTTATTGCGGCGACTTGTTTGCCCTATTGCGGCGTGAAAATCGCCACAAAAGGGTGTATTCCCTATAGTGGAATAGAATAGTGACTACATTCTTTATAGCATGTTTTGATGTTCAGGATGAACCACTACGATCACCACCTCGCCACCTCATTTTATAACTACCTGATTCGGTTGATATTGTTAGAAAACACCGTAAATTGCATATGTTACTATTGTTTGTTCCCTCTGTTTCTTTCCTTTTTGCAATGTCACTTTATGTAATTTAGCTTCTCGCTAGCCGTTAATAAAATTTCAGCTGTTAAAAATACATCTTTATTCGATAAACATAAAATTGGTACTATACGCATATCAAATGGAAAGTATCGATAAATTGTTTATTATTTGTTAATTCTATACTTGATGACATTGATGAGTGTAGTGTGAACTATCAAAGAAACTATCAGCTTAGTTGATCTTTTTATCAGTTTGTAGTTTTCAAAAAAGGTATGATTATTACTAGTTCTTTGAGAATACTCTGTATTTATTAATCATATAACGTATAATAGATCCAACTATTGATGATTGTTTTATTTACAATGCTTCCACTTTGATTTCGATCTTTATATTTTTTTTTAACAGCGATTGGGATCACCCGAGGGGGACTAAATCACCCGTGTAACATCCCGCATTTTTCCGTTAAATTATTTTAACGCCCGTCTTTTTATTTTAATAATATCCTCAGTATCTCAATTCGTATCCTCCATTAGCTAACATTCTTAAAATATTTTCGTTATTAGATTATAACATCTCTCGTACTCTCGTGTAATTCAAAATAATTCGTTTGGTTAATTCACGCACCCGCACCCGAACTAGAGGGACTAAACTTGCAAAGAGGCCAAAGATTTGACTAGGTCAACTAGTCAAACCTTCAACCTCCTCCTCTCATTTTCTCTCTTTCTCTCTTTTCATACTTCCATTTTCCTCTCAAGAACTCAAACAAGATTCATCATCAAATTTCGGATTTGGAGGCTAACATCAAAACAAATTACATATTTGGAATCCTCTCTTCATCCTCTTCGACTTGATACCAATTTCATCTCATTTGGATAACTTTCTAAAATCACTAGATTTTGTGTTCTTGATGTTTTTGAATTATAAAAGTGTTAATTAGTGTCTATGGCTCGTGTATAACATGAATATATGTTTTGTTTGTTTGATTTGTTGTTTTGAGTAACTAGTTTGAACACTTGAAAATGGATTTGCTTAATCTTTGATTTTGGAAGATTAAATGTTGTTAATTTGTTAAAGTTCATGTTTTAATTGTGTTACTAGTATCACTAGCTTCATTTTGATGTGTAGGTTGATTTGTAAAACTTCAAAAACATGATTAATGATTTTGTGATTCTTGATTAGGGTTTGATCGTTCTTGAGATGAACTTTTTGATGCTTGAATGCCATGAAATGTTAATTGTTAGTGTTTAGTTGTAATGCATGTTTCATTACCTTCAAAACGGCATATCATATGTGTGAATTGGATTCCCGAAACTTAAAATACATTTTTGTGAACTTGAAACTTGAAAATGGACTTTAAATGATCACATGACGAGAAATCGGTTATTGAAAATGATGTTTTTGTTTGATGAAACATGTTTAGTTATGTTCCTTGTCAAAAGAGCTTTCCAACGATATAAGGTGCGAGTTCTAAATATTTACGGTTTGCATTTTGTGCTAAAACGAATTTTGGATCAAGACTTGAACATTTGAAACTGGCCAGGTACCAGCTCCCGTGTATTGTTGCGGCGCGACAATTGTGGGCCGCGGCACGTCATAAACCGTGTCCAGGCTCTGACCTCCTTGGTCAAAATAAGAAAAATTTTTGGCACGCTATGGACCTCCGATTCACATGAGACTTGTTCTAACATGCTTATATATGAATAAAAACCTCAAAAAAATAGTTCGAGACCCGACCCGAACGTGTTGACTTTTTTGTTGACTTTGACCCGACCAAAGTTTAACTTTTGTCAAACTTAACCAAATGATTATGCAATCTTTCTAACATGATTCTATACTTGTATCTTGCATGAAACTTGACAATTTGATTCACATGCTTTATAATCGAGTCGTAGCGAGCCATAGGACTAACTGAACATCTTTGACCTATCGTGTTTACCATTATTGATACAACCTATATGTTTAGGTCAAGACTAGCTTTGTCTTTGCACGCGATTACTTGTTGAAGTACTTTATTACTCTTGCACTCAAGGTGAGATCATAGTCCCACTTTTTACTCTTTGAACTTACTTTTGGGATGAGAAAACATAAACGCTTCTTTTAACTAAGTGAACACAAGTACATGAAAACAAATATTCTACATACGAGTTTAAAACAAAATCCTTAATTCGATTATCATTAGTTACTCTTGCAGTGTATAAGTGTAGGCGTGAACTTATGTTGTATGGCCATATGGGTTTGACAAACCCTCATCTCGGACGGTTCGCTACCGTCCACAGATGAAATATATTTTCGAGAAACAGTGTTGTTCTAGCACTATTAATGGGGTTCAATGGACGGAATGTTAAGCCTTGATAATTGGGTGCTCGTGAATATTAACTTTTAGAATGTACTACTATTTTATCAATGTTGCAAATCTTGTGGTTCGACTTACTTTTACTCACTTACTTACTTAAACCTATGATTTCACCAACGTTTTCGTTGACAGATTTCTATATTTTTCTCAGGTCTTTGAACGCTATGTGAAACATGCTTCCGCTCATTATTTGATACTTGCATTGGATGTCGAGTATACATGCATTTCATGGAGCGTCTTTAGACTTTCTTTAAAACTGTGTCGCATAGGTTTCACATGTAACTATAACTTTGTAACTTAACTTTTGGATGAACAATTCTTGTAAACTTTGATACAATCTTTATTTTTGAAAGGAATGCGACATATCTTTAGTCAAACGTCACGTTAAAGACCTATGACCATGCAACGGGACCTAAGTAGTCGACGCCGTCAATTGACGATTTGTCGGGGTCGCTACAAGTGGTATCAGAGCATTGTTTGTAGGGATTTAGAGTTTATTGGTGTCAACCCCGAGTCATAGGGTACATTAGTGAATCTAGACTACAACCGGCATATAGACTTGAAGTAGGAATTACTTGAATATTTGTGCATTTATACTCGAACGTTTCTACTCATAACTAACTCTCGCTTCATCTAAATCTTTCGTTGTTTAATTTGATTGACGCGCCACCTTGACTTTATAGAATAATGTCGAATGCACATATGAACCAGGGTAATATAATTGCCGGGATTATATTACGGTGATTCATATGAACGTTCCGACATTATGACATAAAGAATTTAAGGCGAGTCAAGGAAAATTTTCTCTTCATCATTATTCCATATCACGATTAGTATTGTTAAGAATACTAATCAGCGATATTCTTGTGTCATGAAGGAACAATGGCCCACCAAGGTCAACACAATACCCTTCCCGAAAGTTTAGAACAAGCCCTTCAATGAATGATAGCCACCGTCGTGGGTGAGGCCGTGGCCGATCACTTCTCTAACCACAACAACAATCATGTAGCCGATAATTCAAACGAGGGGTGCTCCTACAAAAACTTCATGGGGTACAAACCTCCCAATTTCGATGGAACTGGGGGACCGATTGCTCTCACCCGATGGTTCGAACAAACGGAAGCCGTTTTTAACATAAGCGGTTGTCAGGACCAAGATAAGGTCAAGTTTTCCACCCTCACTTTCACCGGTGTTGCTCTCTCATGGTGGAACACGTATGTACAATCAGTGGGTATCGATGAGGCCCTTACACTCTCTTGGACCGAATTAAGAGAAAGAATGATCACCGAATACTTTCCGCGCGACGAGACTCGAAGGCTCGAACAGGGTCTAAGGAATTTAAAAACGGTCGGGAATGACCTCGAAGCTTATAATCAACGATTTACCGAACTAGTCTTAATGTGTCCAAATCTCATGACTCCCGAATCCCTAAGAGTCGAACTTTACATGGATGGCCTCCCGAAGAGCGTTCAACACGGGGTAATGTCATCCAAACCCGCCAACCTACAAGAGGCTTTAACGATGGCCCACCAATCTATAAAAACGGTGAATGAAATTGAAGCGCCGACACCAACGGCCGAGGACCAACCGGGTAACAACAAAAGAAAATGGGAAGCCTCTCCATCGAGCAACTACAACAACAACTTCACCAAGAAGTCCTTCACCTCCGACGGCAAGAAAGGGTATGCCGAAAACCTGCCCTACTGTAACGAATGTCGCAAACATCATTTGGGTGAATGTGGCAAACCATTTTGCATCAGGTGTCAAAGAAGTGGCCATGTGGCCCATATTTGTAAAAGTACCGTTACCGTTGCTCAAAAGACGCCCAATGCGCCAAGGGCGGTTGTTTGTTTCGAATGTGGCCAACCGGGTCATTATAGGAATGCGTGCCCAAAGAAGAAAGCCGACCCCAACGCCCGCCGTTGAACTTTCAACATCGAAACCTAGGATGCCCGAGACGACGATGGACTAGTCACGGGTACGTTTCTTCACAACAACCCGCATATTTCATACTTATTCGATTCGGTTACCGTTAGACGTTTTATTACCAAGACTTTGACTCGTACTCTTTGCACTCCACCACTCCCCCCTAGATATTACTTAGGCCATTCAAGTGACCCACGAAAAACTATTGTGTGCCACCAAATTTTTATCGGAGGATGTACGTTAAACTTATTGGGTGGATAATTTGAATTTTGACTTGACACCTATAGAGCTGAGGAGCTCAAAACCTATTCGTTAAGAAGAAATTTTTCCCTATCGTCTTGTATAGATTATTGTGAACTAAATAATTTCCGGTTAAGAACCGATATTCTTTTTCCCCGTATCAATGACCTCTTGATCAAGTACGAGGATCTCTTGTGTATGCCAAATCGATCTCCATCCTTGTTATCATCAATTGCGGGTTGAGGGAGACGATGTCTCCTAAACCATTTTACGAACTCGCTACGATAGTTGTAAATCTCTCTTAGTACCGTTTGAAATGTCCCGTTCTTATTGATTAAAAACGTTCCATATTAATTGATTTCGTTGCGAGGTTTTGACCTCTATATGAGACATTTTTCAAAGACTGCATTCATTTTTAAAACAAACCATAACCTTTATTTCATAAATAAAGGTTTAAAAAGCTTTACGTAGATTATCAAATAATGATAATCTAAAATATCCTGTTTACACACGACCATTACATAATGGTTTACAATACAAATATGTTACATCGAAATCAGTTTCTTGAATGTAGTTTTTACACAATATCATACAAATATGGACTCCAAATCTTGTCCTTATTTTAGTATGCAACAGCGGAAGCTCTTAGTATTCACCTGAGAATAAACATGCTTTAAACGTCAACAAAAATGTTGGTGAGTTATAGGTTTAACCTATATATATCAAATCGTAACAATAGACCACAAGATTTCATATTTCAATACACATCCCATACATAGAGATAAAAATCATTCATATGGTGAACACCTGGTAACCGACATTAACAAGATGCATATATAAGAATATCCCCATCATTCCGGGACACCCTTGGGATATGATATAAATTTCGAAGTACTAAAGCATCCGGTACTTTGGATGGGGCTTGTTGGACCCAATAGATCTATCTTTAGGATTCGCGTCAATTACGGTGTCTGTTCCCTAATTCTTAGATTACCAGACTTAATAAAAAGGGCATATTCGATTTCGATAATTCAACCATAGAATGTAGTTTCACGTACTTGTGTCTATTTTGTAAATCATTTATAAAACCTGCATGTATTCTCATCCCAAAAATATTAGATTTTAAAAGTGGGACTATAACTCACTTTCACAGATTTTTACTTCGTCGGGAAGTAAGACTTGGCCACTTATTGATTCACGAACCTATAACAATATATACATATATATCAAAGTATGTTCAAAATATATTTACAAAACTTTTAATACATTTTGATGTTTTAAGTTTATTAAGTCAGCTGTCCTCGTTAGTAACCTACAACTAGTTGTCCACAGTTAGATGTACAGAAATAAATCGATAAATATTATCTTGAATCAATCCACGACCCAGTGTATACGTATCTCAGTATTGATCACAACTCAAACTATATATATTTTGGAATCAACCTCAACCCTGTATAGCTAACTCCAACATTCACATATAGAGTGTCTATGGTTGTTTCGAAATATATATAGATGTGTCGACATGATAGGTCGAAACATTGTATACGTGTCTATGGTATCTCAAGATTACATAATATACAATACAAGTTGATTAAGTTATGGTTGGAATAGATTTGTTACCAATTTTCACGTAGCTAAAATGAGAAAAATTATCCAATCTTGTTTTACCCATAACTTCTTCATTTTAAATCCGTTTTGAGTGAATCAAATTGCTATGGTTTCATATTGAACTCTATTTTATGAATCTAAACAGAAAAAGTATAGGTTTATAGTCGGAAAAATAAGTTACAAGTCATTTTTGTAAAGGTAGTCATTTCAGTCGAAAGAACGACGTCTAGATGACCATTTTAGAAAACATACTTCCACTTTGAGTTTAACCATAATTTTTGGATATAGTTTCATGTTCATAATAAAAATCATTTTCCCAGAATAACAACTTTTAAATCAAAGTTTATCATAGTTTTTAATTAACTAACCCAAAACAGCCCGCGGTGTTACTACGACGGCGTAAATCCGGTTTTACGGTGTTTTTCGTGTTTCCAGGTTTTAAATCATTAAGTTAGCAAATAATATAGATATAGAACATGTGTTTAGTTGATTTTAAAAGTCAAGTTAAAAGGATTAACTTTTATTTGCGAACAAGTTTAGAATTAACTAAACTATGTTCTAGTGATTACAAGTTTAAACCTTCGAATAAGATAGCTTTATATGTATGAATCGAATGATGTTATGAACATCATTACTACCTCAAGTTCCTTGGATAAACCTACTGGAAATGAGAAAAATAGATCTAGCTTCAAAGGATCCTTGGATGGCTTTAAAGTTCTTGAAGCAGAATCATGACACGAAAACAATTTCAAGTAAAATTTCCACTCGAAATAAGATTGTTATAGTTATAGAAATTGAATTAAAGTTTGAATATGATTATTACCTTGTATTAGAAATATAACCTACTGTAAGTAACAAAGGTTTCTTGATCTTGGATGATTACTTGGAATGGATTTAGAAAACTTGGAAGTAAACTTGCAATCTTGGAAGTATTCTTGATTTTATGAAACTAGAACTTTTGGAATTTATGAAGAACACTTAGAACTTGAAGAAAGAACTTGAGAGAGATCAATTAGATGAAGAAAATTGAAGAATTAAAGTGTTTGTAGGTGTTTTTGGTCGTTGGTGTATGGATTAGATATAAAGGATATGTAATTTTGTTTTCATGTAAATAAGTCATGAATGATTACTCATATTTTTGTAATTTTATGAGATATTTCATGCTAGTTGCCAAATGATGGTTCCCACATGTGTTAGGTGACTCACATGGGCTGCTAAGAGCTGATCATTGGAGTGTATATACCAATAGTACATACATCTAAAAGCTGTGTATTGTACGAGTACGAATACGGGTGCATATGAGTAGAATTGTTGATGAAACTGAACGAGGATGTAATTGTAAGCATTTTTGTTAAGTAGAAGTATTTTTATAAGTGTCTTGAAGTCTTTCAAAAGTGTATGAATACATATTAAAACACTACATGTATATACATTTTAACTGAGTCGTTAAGTCATCGTTAGTCGTTACATGTAAATGTTGTTTTGAAACCTTTAGGTTAACGATCTTGTTGAATGTTGTTAACCCATTGTTTATTATAACAAATGAGATGTTAAATTGTTATATTATCATGATATTATGATATATAATATATCTTAGTATGATATATATACAGTTAAATGTCGTTACAACGATAATCGTTACATATATGTCTCGTTTCGAAATCATTAAGTTAGTAGTCTTATTTTTACATATGTATTTCATTGTTAATACACTTAATAATATATTTACTTATCATTTAACATAATTAACCAAGTGTATCAATATCTTAATATGATTCATATGTACCTAGTAAGACGTTGTTATAACGATAATCGTTATATATATCGTTTTCGAGTTTCTTAAATTAATAGTCTCATTTTTATGTATATAACTCATTGTTAAAATACCTAATGAGATACATACTTATAATAAAATCATGTTAACTATATATATAACCATATATATGTCATCGTATAGTTTTTACAAGTTTTAACGTTCGTGAATCACCGGTCAACTTGGGTAGTCAATTGTCTATATGAAACCTATTTCAATTAATCAAGTCTTAACAAGTTTGATTGCTTAACATGTTGGAAACACTTAATCATGTAAATAACAATTTCATTTAATATATATATAAACATGGAAAAGTTCGGGTCACTACAGTACCTACCCGTTAAATAAATTTCGGCCCGAAATTTTAAGCAGTTGGAGGTGTTGACGTATCTTCTGGAAATAAATGTGGGTATTTCTTCTTCATCTGATCTTCATGCTCCCAGGTGAACTCGGGTCCTCTACGAGCATTCCATCGAACCTTAACAATCGGTATCTTGTTTTGTTTAAGTCTCTTAACCTCACGATCCATTATTTCGACGGTTCTTCAATGAATTGAAGTTTTTCATTGATTTGGATTTCGTCCAACGGAATAGTGAGATCTTCTTTAGCAAAACATTTCTTCAAATTTGAGACGTGGAAAGTGTTATGTACAGCCGCGAGTTGTTGAGGTAGCTCCAGTTGGTAAGCTACTGGTCCGACACGATCTATAATCTTGAATGGTCCAATGTACCTTGGATTTAGTTTCCCCCGTTTACCAAATCGAACAATGCCTTTCCAAGGTGAAACCTTAAGCATGACCATTTCTCCAATTTCAAACTCTATATCTTTTCTTTTACTGTCCGCGTAGCTCTTTTGTCGACTCTGGGCGGTTTTCAATCTTTGTTGAATTTGGATGATTTTCTCGGTAGTTTCTTGTATTATCTCCGGACCCGTAATCTGTCTATCCCCCACTTCACTCCAACAAATTGGAGACCTGCACTTTCTACCATAAAGTACTTCAAACGGCGCCATCTCAATGCTTGAATGGTAGCTGTTGTTGTAGGAAAATTCTGCTAACGTTAGATGTCGATCCCAACTGTTTCCGAAATCAATAACACAAGCTCGTAGCATGTCTTCAAGCGTTTGTATCATCCTTTCGCTCTGCCCATCAGTTTGTGGATGACAGGCAGTACTCATGTCTATACGAGTTCCCAATGCTTGCTGTAATGTCTGCCAGAATCTTGAAATAAATCTGCCATCCCTATCAGAGATAATAGAGACTGGTATTCCATGTCTGGAGACGACTTCCTTCAAATATAGTCGTGCTAACTTCTCCATCTTGTCATCTTCTCTTATTGGCAGGAAGTGTGCTAACTTGGTGAGACGATCAACTATTACCCAAATAGTATCATAACCACTTGCAGTCCTTGGCAATTTAGTAATGAAATCCATGGTAATGTTTTCCCATTTCCATTCCGGGATTTCAGGTTGTTGTAGTAGACCTGATGGTTTCTGATGTTCAGCTTTGACCTTAGAACACGTCAAACATTCTCCTACATATTTAGCAATATCGGCTTTCATACCTGGCCACCAAAAATGTTTCTTAAGATCCTTGTACATCTTCCCCGTTCCAGGATGTGTTGAATATCTGGTTTTATGAGCTTCTCTAAGTACCATTTCTCTCATATCTCCAAATTTTGGTACCCAAATTCTTTCAGCCCTATACCGGGTTCCGTCTTCCCGAATATTAAGATGCTTCTCCGATCCTTTGGGTATTTCATCCTTTAAATTTCCCTCTTTTAAAACTCCTTGTTGTGCCTCCTTTATTTGAGTAGTAAGGTTAGTGTGAATCATTATATTCATAGATTTTACTCGAATGGGTTCTCTGTCCTTTCTGCTCAAGGCGTCGGCTACCACATTTGCCTTCCCCAGGTGGTAACGAATCTCAAAGTCGTAATCATTCAACAATTCAATCCACCTACGCTGCCTCATATTCAGTTGTTTCTGATTAAATATGTGTTGAAGACTTTTGTGGTCGGTATATATAATACTTTTGACCCCATATAAGTAGTGCCTCCAAGTCTTTAATGCAAAAACAACCGCGCCTAATTCCAAATCATGCGTCGTATAATTTTGCTCGTGAATCTTCAATTGTCTAGACGCATAAGCAATCACCTTCGTCCGTTGCATTAATACACAACCGAGACCTTGCTTTGATGCGTTACAATAAATCACAAAATCATCATTCCCTTCAGGCAATGACAATATAGGTGCCGTAGTAAGCTTTTTCTTCAATAATTGAAACGCCTTCTCTTGTTCATCCTTCCATTCAAATTTCTTCCCTTTATGCGTTAATGCAGTCAAGGGTTTTGCTATTTTGGAGAAATCTTGGATGAATCTTCTATAGTAACCAGCCAATCCTAAAAATTGACGTATATGCTTCGGAGTTTTTGGGGTTTCCCACTTTTCAACGGTTTCGATCTTTGCCGGGTCCACCTGGATACCTTCTTTGTCCACTATGTGACCGAGGAATTGAACTTCTTCCAACCAAAATGCACACTTTGAAAACTTAGCGTACAGTTTTTCTTTCCTCAATACTTCTAGCACTTTTCTCAAATGTTCTTCGTGCTCTTTATCATTCTTTGAGTAAATAAGTATGTCATCGATGAAAACAATGACAAAGTTGTCAAGATATGGCCCACACACTCGGTTCATAAGGTCCATGAACACAGCTGGTGCATTAGTCAATCCAAACGGCATAACCATAAACTCGTAATGACCATAACGCGTCCTAAAAGCAGTTTTTGGAATATCATCCTCCTTTACTAGCATTTGATGATATCCAGAACGTAAATCGATCTTCGAATAAACTGACGAGCCTTGTAGTTGATCAAATAAGTCGTCAATTCTCGGCAGTGGATAACGGTTTTCGATGGTAAGTTTGTTCAACTCTCTGTAGTCAATACACAACCTAAATGTACCATCCTTCTTCTTGACAAATAAAACAGGAGCTCCCCATGGTGATGTGCTTGGTCGAATGAAACCACGTTCTAATAGTTCTTGCAGTTGGCTTTGCAGTTCTTTCATCTCGCTGGGTGCGAGTCTATAAGGAGCACGAGCTATTGGTGCAGCTCCTGGTACAAGATCTATTTGAAATTCAACAGATCGATGTGGAGGTGGTCCCGGTAATTCTTTCGGAAATACATCGGGAAATTCTTTTGCGACGGGAACATCATTGATGCTCTTTTCTTCAGTTTGTACTTTCTCGATGTGTGCTAGAACGGCATAGCAACCTTTTCTTATTAGTTTTTGTGCCTTCAAATTACTAATAAGATGTAGCTTCATGTTGCCCTTTTCTCCGTACACCATTAAGGGTTCTCCTTCTTCTCGTACAATGCGAATTGCATTTTTATAACATACGATCTCTGCTTTCACCTTCTTCAACCAGTCCATGCCAACTATTACATCAAAACTCCTTAACTCTACTGGTATCAAATCAATCTTAAATATTTCGCTACCCAGTTTAATTTCTCGATTCCGGCATATATTATCTGCTGAAATTAATTTACCATTTGCTAATTCGAGTAAAAATTTACTATCCAACGGCGTCAATGGACAACTTAATTTAGCACAAAAATCTCTAATCATATAGCTTCTATCCGCACCCGAATCAAATAAAACGTAAGCAGATTTATTGTCAATAAGAAATGTACCCGTAACAAGCTCCGGGTCTTCCTGTGCCTCTGCCGCATTAATATTGAAAACTCTTCCGCGGCCTTGTCCATTCATGTTCTCCTGGTTCGGGCAATTTCTAATAATGTGGCCTGGTTTTCCACATTTATAACAAACTACATTGGCATAACTTGCTCCGACACTACTTGCTCCGCCATTACTCGTTCCGACACCATTTGTTCCTTTCATTCTGTTAACCCCTGGTCCGTAGACCTCACACTTCGCCGCGCTATGACCATTTCTTTTACACTTGTTGCAAAATTTGGTGCAGAACCCCGAGTGATACTTTTCACACCTTTGGCATAGCTGCTTCTGATTGTTGTTGTTGTTGCGGTTGTTATTGTTGTTGGGATGATTGTTGTAGTTGCTGTTGTTGTTGTTGTTGTTGTTGTTGTTGGGTCGTTTGTTATAGTTGCGATTGATGTTGCGATTGTTGGGATAATTGTTGCGATTATTATTGTAATTGCTGTTGTTGTTGTATTGGTGATTCTTATCACCGTTTTCCTCCCACTTTCTTTTGACTTGCTTCACATTGGCCTCTTCAGCCGTCTGTTCTTTAATTCTTTCCTCAATCTGGTTCACTAGTTTGTGAGCCATTCTACATGCCTGTTGTATGGAGGCGGGCTCGTGTGAACTTATATCTTCTTGGATTCTTTCCGGTAATCCTTTCATAAACGCGTCGATCTTCTCTTCCTCATCTTCGAACGCTCCCGGACACAATAGGCACAATTCTGTGAATCGTCTTTCGTACGTGGTAATATCAAATCTTTGGGTTCGTAACCCTCTAAGTTCTATCTTGAGCTTATTGACCTCGGTTCTGGGACGGTACTTCTCGTTCATCAAGTGCTTGAATGCTGACCACGGTAGTGCGTACGCATCATCTTGTCCCACTTGCTCTAGATAGGTATTCCACCATGTTAATGCAGAACCTGTGAAGGTATGCGTAGCGTACTTCACTTTGTCCTCTTCAGTACACTTACTTATGGCAAACACCGATTCGACCTTCTCGGTCCACCGTTTCAATCCGATCGGTCCTTCGGTTCCATCAAATTCCAAAGGTTTGCAGGCAGTGAATTCTTTGTAGGTGCATCCTACACGATTTCCTGTACTGCTAGATCCAAGGTTATTGTTGGTATGTAGCGCAACCTGTACTGCGGCTATGTTTGAAGCTAGAAAAGTACGGAATTCCTCTTCATTCATATTCACGGTGTGTCGAGTAGTCGGTGCCATTTCCTTCAAAATAGTCAAATGGAACAAGTTAATCATACAGAATATTAAGAGTAGTTAATAGTATTTCGTAGCATAATATGAACTCATTTATAAAAGCTTTTTCTTCATATTAGCGTTTTATAAGTTTAAATTCGGGTAGTACCTACCCGTTAAGTTCATACTTAGTAGCTAATATACAATTCAACTACTACAATTCTATATGAAAAACTGATTATAATAATATTTCGCGTTCAAACTTTTATACAATATTTTACAAACTTACAATACCGCTTATTTTACATAAAGCATGAAATATAGCACACAATAACTTTGATACAAGATAGTTGTGAAGATAATTCTAGCTAGTACACAAGTCATTCAGTAAAGGCAATAAAGACACGTAATTCATACGTCCAGAAACAAGTCATGCATTCTGGTTTTACTAGGACTACTTCCCATCCTTGGTCTTGTGGAACATAACCGTTATGGCCGTTGATAAGACAGCGTGTTGTAACGTCGTCAAAGGGACGAGGGTTACGTAATGACCAACAGTCTCGTAATAACCTAAAAACCTCATTTCTTACCCCAATTACCGACTCCGTCACTTGTGGGAACGTTTTGTTTAATAGTTGTAGCCCGATGTTCTTTTTCTCACTTTGGTGAGAAGCGAACATTACTAACCCGTAAGCATAGCATGCTTCTTTATGTTGCATGTTAGCCGCTTTTTCTAAATCATGAAGTCCTATATTCGGATACATTGAGTCAAAATAATTTCTTAACCCGTTGCGTAAAATAGCATTTGGGTTCCCCGCAATATATGCGTCAAAGTAAACACATCGTAACTTATGGGTTTCCCAATGTGATATCCCCCATCTTTCGAACGAAAGCCTTTTATAAACCAAGGCATTCTTGGAACGTTCTTCGAATGTCTTACAAACTGATCTCGCCTTAAATAGTTGTGCCGAGGAATTCTGACCGACTCTAGACAAGATATCATCAATCAAGTCTTCGGGTAGGTCTCTTAAAATATTGGGTTGTCTATCCATTTTGTGTTTTTATACTGTAAAATAGACAAGAGTTAGATTCATAAAAAAATTACTTATTAATACAAGCAATTTTTACATATATCATAAAGCATAAGCACACTATATTACATATATTACACCACACGAATACAACTATCTTATTCCGACTCGCTCGTTTCTTCTTCTTTGGTTTTGGTTCGTTTTGCCAAGTTTCTAGGGATATATGATGTTCCCCTAATACGAGCCATCGTTTTCCACATTGGTTTAGAAAAACCTGGTGGTTTATAGGTTCCCGGGTCATTGTTACAACTTAAGGACTTCGGGGGTTGACGATACATATAAAGTTCATCGGGGTTGGATTTAGATTTCTCTATTTTTATGCCCTTTCCCTTATTATTTTCTTTTGCCTTTTTAAATTCAGTTGGGGTAATTTCTATAACATCATCGGAATTCTCGTCGGAATCCGATTCATCGGAGAATTGGTAATCCTCCCAATATTTTGCTTCCTTGGTGGAAACACCATTGACCATAATTAACCTTGGTCGGTTGGTTGAGGATTTTCTTTTACTTAACAGTTTTATTATTTCCCCCACCGGTTCTATTTCCTCCTCCGGTTCCTCCTCTTCCGGTTCTGATTCTTCTTCCAGTTCTGATTCTTCTTCCGGTTCCTCTTCGGGAACTTGTGAATCAGTCCAATATATATTCGACTCTTCGTTATTATTAGGGGAGTCAATGGGATTTGTGCTAGAGGTAGACATCTATCACACAATATCAAATATGTTAAGAGATTAATATATCACATAATATATATATGTTAATAATATATAGTTTCCAACAAAAATGTTAAGCAATCATTTTTAAAGAAAACACGGTCGAAGTCCAGACTCACTAATGCATCCTAACAAACTCGATAAGACACACTAATGCAAATTTTCTGGTTCTCTAAGACCAATGCTCGGATACCAACTGAAATGTCCCGTTCTTATTGATTAAAAACGTTCCATATTAATTGATTTCGTTGCGAGGTTTTGACCTCTATATGAGATATTTTTCAAAGACTGCATTCATTTTTAAAACAAACCATAACCTTTATTTCATAAATAAAGGTTTAAAAAGCTTTACGTAGATTATCAAATAATGATAATCTAAAATATCCTGTTTACACACGACCATTACATAATGGTTTACAATACAAATATGTTACATCGAAATCAGTTTCTTGAATGCAGTTTTTACACAATATCATACAAACATGGACTCCAAATCTTGTCCTTATTTTAGTATGCAACAGCGGAAGCTCTTAGTATTCACCTGAGAATAAACATGCTTTAAACGTCAACAAAAATGTTGGTGAGTTATAGGTTTAACCTATATATATCAAATCGTAACAATAGACCACAAGATTTCATATTTCAATACACATCCCATACATAGAGATAAAAATCATTCATATGGTGAATACCTGGTAACCGACATTAACAAGATGCATATATAAGAATATCCCCATCATTCCGGGACACCCTTCGGATATGATATAAATTTTGAAGTACTAAAGCATCCGGTACTTTGGATGGGGTTTGTTAGGCCCAATAGATCTATCTTTAGGATTCGCGTCAATTAGGGTGTCTGTTCCCTAATTCTTATATTACCAGACTTAATAAAAAGGGGCATATTCGATTTCGATAATTCAACCATAGAATGTAGTTTCACGTACTTGCGTCTATTTTGTAAATCATTTATAAAACCTGCATGTATTCTCATCCCAAAAATATTAGATTTTAAAAGTGAGACTATAACTCACATTCACAGATTTTTACTTCGTCGGGAAGTAAGACTTGGCCACTGGTTGATTCACGAACCTATAACAATATATACATATATATCAAAGTATGTTCAAAATATATTTACAACACTTTTAATATATTTTGATGTTTTAAGTTTATTAAGTCAGCTGTCCTCGTTAGTAACCTACAACTAGTTGTCCACAGTTAGATGTACAGAAATAAATCGATAAATATTATCTTGAATCAATCCACAACCCAGTGTATACGTATCTCAGTATTGATCACAACTCAAACTATATATATTTTGGAATCAACCTCAACCCTGTATAGCTAACTCCAACATTCACATATAGAGTGTCTATGGTTGTTCCGAAATATATATAGATGTGTCGACATGATAGGTCGAAACATTGTATACGTGTCTATGGTATCTCAAGATTACATAATATACAATACAAGTTGATTAAGTTATGGTTGGAATAGATTTGTTACCAATTTTCACGTAGCTAAAATGAGAAAAATTATCCAATCTTGTTTTACCCATAACTTCTTCATTTTAAATCCGTTTTGAGTGAATAAAATTGCTATGGTTTCATATTGAACTCTATTTTATGAATCTAAACAGAAAAAGTATAGGTTTATAGTTGGAAAAATAAGTTACAAGTCGTTTTTGTAAAGGTAGTCATTTCAGTCGAAAGAACGACGTCTAGATGACCATTTTAGAAAACATACTTCCACTTTGAGTTTAACCATAATTTTTGGACATAGTTTCATGTTCATAATAAAAATAATTTTTCCAGAATAACAACTTTTAAATCAAAGTTTATCATAGTTTTTAATTAACTAACCCAAAACAGCCCGCGGTGTTACTACGACGGCGTAAATCCGGTTTTACGGTGTTTTTCGTGTTTCCAGGTTTTAAATCATTAAGTTAGCATATCATATAGATATAGAACATGTGTTTAGTTGATTTTAAAAGTCAAGTTAGAAGGATTAACTTTTATTTCCGAACAAGTTTAGAATTAACTAAACTATGTTCTAGTGATTACAAGTTTAAACCTTCGAATATGATAGCTTTATATGTATGAATCGAATGATGTTATGAACATCATTACTACCTCAAGTTCCTTGGATAAACCTACTGGAAATGATAAAAATAGATCTAGCTTCAAAGGATCCTTGGATGGCTTGAAAGTTCTTGAAGCAGAATCATGACACGAAAACAATTTCAAGTAAGATTTCCACTCGAAATAAGATTGTTATAGTTATAGAAATTAAATTAAAGTTTGAATATGATTATTACCTTGTATTAGAAAGATAACCTACTGTAAGTAACAAAGGTTTCTTGATCTTGGATGATTACTTGGAATGGATTTAGAAAACTTGGAAGTAAACTTGCAATCTTGGAAGTATTCTTGATTTTATGAAACTAGAACTTTTGGAATTTATGAAGAACACTTAGAACTTGAAGATAGAACTTGAGAGAGATCAATTAGATGAAGAAAATTGAAGAATTAAAGTGTTTGTAGGTGTTTTTGGTCGTTGGTGTATGGATTAGATATAAAGGATATGTAATTTTGTTTTCATGTAAATAAGTCATGAATGATTACTCATATTTTTGTAATTTTATGAGATATTTCATGCTAGTTGCCAAATGATGGTTCTCACATGTGTTAGGTGACTCACATGGGCTGCTAAGATCTGATCATTGGAGTGTATATACCAATAGTACATACATCTAAAAGCTGTGTATTGTACGAGTACGAATACGGGTGCATACGAGTAGAATAGTTGATGAAACTGAACGAGGATGTAATTGTAAGCATTATTTTTAAGTAGAAGTATTTTTATAAGTTTCTTGAAGTCTTTCAAAAGTGTATGAATACATATTAAAACACTACATGTATATACATTTTAACTGAGTCGTTAAGTCATCGTTAGTCGTTACATGTAAATGTTGTTTTGAAACCTTTAGGTTAACGATCTTGTTGAATGTTGTTAACCCATTGTTTATTATAACAAATGAGATGTTAAATTGTTATATTATCATGATATTATGATATATAATATATCTTAGTAAGATATATATACAGTTAAATGTCGTTACAACGATAATCGTTACATATATGTCTCGTTTCGAAATCATTAAGTTAGTAGTCTTATTTTTACATATGTATTTCATTGTTAATACACTTAATAATATATTTACTTATCATTTAACATAATTAACCAAGTGTATCAATATCTTAATATGATTCATATGTACCTAGTAAGACGTTGTTATAACGATAATCGTTATATATATCGTTTTCGAGTTTCTTAAATTAATAGTCTCATTTTTATGTATATAACTCATTGTTAAAATACCTAATGAGATACATACTTATAATAAAATCATGTTAACTATATATATAACCATATATATGTCATCGTATAGTTTTTACAAGTTTTAGCGTTCGTGAATCACCGGTCAACTTGGGTGGTCAATTGTCTATATGAAACCTATTTCAGTTAATCAAGTCTTAACAAGTTTGATTGCTTAACATATTGGAAACACTTAATCATGTAAATAACAATTTCATTTAATATATATATAAACATGGAAAAGTTCGGGTCACTACACCGTTCAGTTAATCTAAGGCTCCGTCTGTATTCATAAACCTCCGGAACCGCGTGTGCAAACTTATTTTAGACAAAATCGTTACTGTACTTATAATTGATGTTCTAAACCTATTCAAACGAAGAAGAAAATGAACAACGTCTCCGAATTACGCTCGAACACTTGAGAAAAGAGCAACTCTATACCGAATTCTCTAAGTGAGAATTTTGGTTAAACGAAGTTCAATTTTTAGACCATGTTGTTAGTGGTCAAAGTATCTCAATACATCTCGCAATCGGAACCACGCGTAATCGGGAAACCCTCACGACTCAGACTTGTATTCGTAAAATCTTAGATCTCGCCGGTTATCACTGAAGATTCATTTCCGACTTTTCTCGTGTTACACAACCTTTAAACTCGTTAACTCACTGAGGGAAAAATTTAAACCTCTCCGTGTCCGAACTTTGAACATGATCTTTAACACAAACCTTACTAGCTAAATTCGTTTAGCACACTGGATCTCAAATATGGAAATATTTCTACTTGAACGCCCGAAAGGCATACTCTCTCGACTCGAAATCAAGGAAACTGAAATTCGTTAATTTGCTCGAAAAATTTGAATACTTAATCATGGACCCGATCAACCTTCTCATCAACACGTGCCACGTTACATAGCTCTGTTATTTCACCATTTTCCGCCTGATATTACTGGAACTTAAGATAACACCCAATCCAAGAATACTTCACTCTTCTTTGACTTTTCATACAACTACGTGTACTATCTCATTATCCCACCAAGCCTCAACATTCGACCACTAAGTGCATGACATGGTTACCTCAAGGTGTGAACTCATCCTATTCTAAGTTCTTATTTCACTCCTGTCTTATCGCTCGCACTTCCGTGTAAGGAAACTTTTTATAAAACTTCTCAATGGAGAGAGAAACTCTTCACATTATATTAGTATTCGCCACGATGGTGAATAGTCCTAACAACCATTTTCGAGAACCGATGGATCTTTCGAGGTGCGGACCTCTTGAGAAACGAAACCTGTTCAAACGTGTATTAAAGAAAATTCTAGCTCGGCACGGCGTACCATCTCCATTAAAATTTCAGATCGGGATACTCGTCTCACTTCTAAATTCGGGATGCCTTACAAGGAACCTTAGGGACACGTTTAAACATGAGTGCCGTGTATCATCCACAACTAACGGACCAAACAAACGTACGTTTCACATCTTGGAAAGACATGTTACAAACTTGTATTGTTGCCTTTAGTTGTCTCCTCTCACACAGCAGTTACCATTCGTGTATTAACGCCGCACTTCCGAAACCCTATATGATCGCAAATGTCATACCCCTATTCGTTGGACCAAAGCATGTGGCAAGCAAATCACCGAATCCGAACTCATTCAAGAAATAACAGTTGAGATCGTCCAAGTCCGAGAAGGACTCAAGACGACCCGTAGTCGCCAAAAGGGCTATACCGATATTCGACGTAAACCTCTCGAATCCCAAGTTAGTAACCGTGTAATATTGAGAACTCGCACCTTGGGAAGGTGTAATCCGTTTCGGGAATCAGGGAAAGTTAAAACCGCGATATATTAATCCTTTTGAAACCTTGGGGCGTATTGGAACCGCTCCTACCGTTTAGAACTTCCGACTCAATTAAGTTTCCGTTTACCCTACGTTCCATGCAACAAACTTAGAGACGTGTCCTACGGAACAGGAACGTGCTACTCTCCTAGATAAACTTACTATTGATGGCAAACTCCACTTCATGGGAAACTGGTTGAAATTTTGGATCGTAAAAACCAAGTCTTAATACAAACTGAAATCTCGACTGTCAAAATTTGTGGGAATGCCCAAGGACGTATCTTCACTTATTCATAGCATTGACAATGTAAGGTCTCGAGTAAGAAGTAACGACTATTGCTTCCAACTAAATTTCGGGACGAAATTTCTTTTAAGGTGTGGGTAATGTAACATCCCGTATTTTTCCGTTAAATTATTTTAACGCCCGTCTTTTTATTTTAATAATATCCTCAGTATCTCGATTCGTATCCTCCATTAGCTAACATTTTTAAAATATTTTCGTTATTGGATTATAACATCTCTCGTACTCTCGTGTAATTCAAAATAATTCGTTTGGTTAATTCACGCACCCGCACCCGAACTAGAGGGACTAAACTTGCAAAGAGGCCAAAGATTTGACTAGGTCAACTAGTCAAACCTTCAACCTCCTCCTCTCATTTTCTCTCTTTCTCTCTTTTCATACTTTCATTTTCCTCTCAAGAACTCAAACAAGATTCATCATCTAATTTCGGATTTGGAAGCTAACATCAAAACAAATTACATATTTAGAATCCTCTCTTCATCCTCTTCGACTTGATACCAATTTCATCTCATTTGGGTAACTTTCTAAAATCACTAGATTTTGTGTTCTTGATGTTTTTGAATTATAAAAGTGTTAATTAGTGTCTATGGCTCGTGTATAACATGAATATATGTTTTGTTTGTTCGATTTGTTGTTTTGAGTAACTAGTTTGAACACTTGAAAATGGGTTTGCTTAATCTTTGATTTTGGAAGATTAAATGTTGTTAAATTGTTAAAGTTCATGTTTTAATTGTGTTACTAGTATCACTAGCTTCATTTTGATGTGTAGGTTGATTTGTAAAACTTCAAAAACATGATTAATGATTTTGTGATTCTTGATTAGGGTTTGATCGTTCTTGAGATGAACTTTTTGATGCTTGAATGCCATGAAATGTTAATTGTTAGTGTTTAGTTGTAATGCATGTTTCATTACCTTCAAAACGGCATATCATATGTGTGAATTGGATTTCCGAAACTTAAAATGCATTTTTGTGAACTTGAAACTTGAAAATGGACTTTAAATGATCACATGACGAGAAATCGGTTATTGGAAATGATGTTTTTGTTTGATGAAACATGTTTAGTTATGTTCCTTGTCAAAAGAGCTTTCCAACGATATAAGGTGCGAGTTCTAAATGTTTACGGTTTGCATTTTGTGCTAAAACGAATTTTGGATCAAGACTTGAACATTTGAAACTGGCCAGGTACCAGCTCCCGTGTATTGTTGCGGCGCGACAATTGTGGGCCGCGGCGCGGCATAAGCCGTGTTCAGGCTCTGACCTCTTTGGTCAAAATAAGAAAAATGTTTGGCACGCTATGGACCTCCGATTCACATGAGACTTGTTCTAACATGCTTATATATGATTAAAAACCTCAGAAAAATAGTTCGAGACCCGACCCGAACGCGTTGAATTTTTTGTTGACTTTGACCAGACCAAAGTTTGACTTTTGTCAAACTTAACCAAATGATTATGCAATCTTTCTAACATGATTCTATACTTGTATCTTGCATGAAACTTGACAATTTGATTCACATGCTTTATAATCGAGTCGTAGCGAGCCATAGGACTAATTGAACATCTTTGACCTATCGTGTTTACCGTTATTGATACAACCTATATGTTTAGGTCAAGACTAGCTTTGTCTTTGCACGCGATTACTTGTTGAAGTACTTTATTACTCTTGCACTCAAGGTGAGATCATAGTCCCACTTTTTACTCTTTGAACTTACTTTTGGGATGAGAAAACATAAACGCTTCTTTTAACTAAGTGAACACAAGTACATGAAAACAAACATTCTACATACGAGTTTAGAACAAAATCCTCAATTCGATTATCATTAGTTACTCTTGCAGTGTGTAAGTGTAGGCGTGAACTTATGTTGTATGGCCATATGGGTTTGACAAACCCTCATCTCGGACGGTTCGCTACCGTCCACAGATGAAATATATTTTCGAGAAACAGTGTTGTTCTAGCACTATTAATGGGGTTCAACGGACGGAATGTTAAGCCTTGATAATTGGGTGCTCGTGAATATTAACTTTTAGAATGTACTACTATTTTATCAATGTTGCAAGTCTTGTGGTTCGACTTACTTTTACTCACTTACTTACTTAAACCTATGATTTCACCAACGTTTTCGTTGACAGATTTCTATATTTTTCTCAGGTCTTTGAACGCTATGTGAAACATGCTTCCGCTCATTATTTGATACTTGCATTGGATGTCGAGTATACATGCATTTCATGGAGCGTCTTTTGACTTTCTTTAAAATTGTGTCGCATAGGTTTCACATGTAACTATAACTTTATAACGTAACTTTTGGATGAACAATTCTTGTAAACTTTGATACAATCTTTATTTTTGAAAGGAATGCGACATATCTTTGGTCAAACGTCACGTTAAAGACCTATGACCACGCAACGGGACCTAAGTAGTCGACGCCGTCAATTGACGATTTGTCGGGGTCGGTACAACCCGTTGCGATCATCTCCCGTTTCGACTATGCCGATGCAGCGATAATAACCCCGCCCTCATCGCTGTCCGGGAGGAAACCTTGAAACCGATCTAAGGACCGGCCAAGTAAAACCCCCCTCCCCTTTACCCCCCCCCCCCCCCAACGTTATATCACTCCCTTATTATATATTTTTTTATTAAAATATCGATTACAATTCAAATATTATATAGATATTTATATCTCAAAATATGTTTTTTATCTCAAAAAAAAAAAAAAAAAATTTTAAAACTTCAAATTTTATTACACTAACTAGATTTATAAGCTCGTGCGTTGCACGGGGACTCATCCGCAAACGTTATTGGTTTTTAAAGTTATATATGAAATAACGATATTATAAAAAAAATGTCAAAAGTACTGTTGTGGTTGAATTAGTAATATATGTTTTTGTAAACAACACACATTAGTAAAGCTTTGATAAATTATAATTCATACATAAATTGATTACACAACATAAAGTTACGATTTGATGTAAACATGATTTCTTGTAGAGTAAGTGATGAATTGTAAACACTTGTATCTGTTACATAGGAAACAATAAATATGGATAACAATATCTAAAACAAAAGGTTTTAAGTTATAGTATTTAAAGACTGGAAAATAAATAAGGATCAACTACTTAAAGTTAGTACAGTTGGTGCTAAACTTCTTTGTATACAACATTTTTAGTTGTGCTTACTAATTCTTTATCCTTGTTCAAAATAAACACTTTCAGTCCTTTTTTAGATGTAACTCTGGATAGAGCAACATAAAGCCTGTGCGTTACACGGGGGAATTATAATTTATAATCAAACTAAATTGAAACGTTAAATGTTGACACTGATGAGCGAAGTATGCAAGATGATCTTAGATGATGATTGACACTGATGATTTGAACTTGCAATATTGTGAAGTAAACAATTTATGTTGTTTAAAATGTATGGATAGTAATAAAAAAAAGACAGCAAATCATGAATAAGAATACAATTAAACAGCAATGAATAAGTTTGCAATGCTAATTTTAGATTTAAACATCGTGTAATCCATGGTGCATGCAATCGAGAACAACCTGATCATATATTGACTTTTTCATTTCATTATGATTTGAGCAACAACCCCAACTATCCTTGCTAAACATATCATATCATTTATATTCCAAATTCCAAATTAGTATCCAAAATAACAGTAATTCATCATAACACACAGCAAGTTCACATAACCCTTTTATAATACAGTACTGGATATTGATAATAATATCAGGCTAGAACGAAAAATATTTGGCACCAGAGCACCAACATACAGAAGTACATTGCACCTATATTTTAGCTTTATCCGAATACAATATAGGTACAATGCAACAACCTTTTAAAAATCATAGTTGGCTACATCTAATCACTTTTAAACAAACAATCACTTCTTATAGACTAAACAACATTAGACCCCTTGACTTTTTTTCATCATAAGTGATTTCTCAGTTATGGTGCAACCACAAATATACAAACTCCCAGTCTATTATTGCTCAACAACCAACTGATACAAACCTGCGTCACTATTTTTATCCGCTATTTCAGCGCATCCTGGAAACGTAAATGTAGGTATGATAAAAGCTGAAATTTCAAAAAACCATTACAACAAACACCGAATATGCATATATAGATATAACTAGATTTAAAAGCCCGTGCGTTGCACGGGGATTCTTAATCAAACAAAATGGAAACGTAAAATGTTATATCAATTAGAGTGGTACTTACCACCGATACACTACATTTGAGATTTAATGTCTTGAAGCATCCTTAAATTTTTACTAAAATGATGGAAATGGATGTAGCATTAGTAAGAAGGTAGTAAAAGGGATAGCATAAAGGCTAGTGAATTAGTAGCAAAGCAATTTTTTAATGTTGTTTCAATTTTGCTACTTTGGACTCAAACTGAGAAAAAGTAAGTACTTCAGACTAATAATGTAACATGACTATAAAACCTTGTTTATGTAACTCTAAAACTTCTTAAGTCATAAGAAAGAAAAACATGAAGCATACAATCTAAAATTACCTTTGAGCAGGAATTTGTGAAAAGAAAGCGACAAATCGAAGATACAACCAATAAAAAACCACCATAAAACACAGCCCATTGTATTAAAAACAATAGAGAAACAATACAAATTTGTAACTATACCTGATATTCTTAGATTGGAATTCCCATATTGCTCCCTGCACGTACCAAATTTCAAGTTTGATAGGTGAAGAGGTACTATTTGATCCACGAAAAACTTTTAACGAACAAACTATATAAACAACACCTAATTAAACCTTTACACCTAATTAAACCTTTAGACCTAATTAGACCTTTGAACCAAATGTGTATCCAGGAGCCCGAGGTTAGATACCCAAACCACGACGACTTTCATTAACAAAAAAAAAACAAAACAAACAAATGCACATGTAATTCACACATGTGGTATGTATAGTAGATACAAATTAACTAAAATAATATAATACAAATTTTATTTTTTTAAAAATCTAACTCATTTTACCTATGACCTGTTTCGACCCGTTTCCCAACTCCAACTAACCTGACCCGTTGGGACAAATTTAATATCTAACATGTGAGTTGGTGTTGCTTCCTTGTTATTGGGAGTTGCCATTAACTAACCAATAATGCTATCAAGACATCTTCTGTTGACATCAAGTGATGGAAAAATGAATGGTACAACATCGACGTGTGATGTTTTGTATAGTGAGCCTCTTCCGGTGTCTGACTGTCGGGATTGGAGCATCGAATTGTTGAATGTATCTGATGCGCCTATCATCAAACATGTTATAAAATTTAAAGGTTAATGCAATACTCGTGTACAACAGTACATTGATATAAAAATAGTTATTCAAACTTAAAGCAAGGAAATGTTAGTTTACCCTTGTTTGTACAACATGAGAATGGTGTTGTATGTTGAGATGATGGGATAAAAGTAGGAGTTTGTGAATTCTTTATGCTATAGAGATTTTGCAGTATGTCATTATTCAAAACAACACACAAAATTTCATGATTTAGAATATATGTTAAGGAATAAAGCACGGACAATGTTTGATAATTATCAAATTCAATACTCACGATCATTTTGGTGTTGTTGAAAACCAAAGACTGAATATTTAGAAACAGGTTATTGTGATGCATGCATTAAACTTGGTCCACCTGAAGTTGATCATCTTATAGAATTGTTACAAACAACATATGATTGATTCGTATAATGAATAAAAGTTCACCAATAATTAAAATAATATTTAAGTTGGCTAACTACAAGTGGAGTACTTCATATAAATTCAATATAAAAATAAGAAATTTTGAACTCTACATGTTGTGTAGATGGTGAAGTTCATGTTTTCCAACTTGTTAACCATACACAAATGTAGGTGTAACCTTACACCACGAATAATATAGGTTTTAACCCGCTGCCCCACTCCCGGCCCACTTATTTTACCACCTCTACCCAAACAATAAAATAATCATCGACAAATAGAAGCTTACCTATTGTTAGACGTGGCGTGGCCCTTACATTAAAAATCTCAGGATGAGGAATGATTGACCTGATGCTCCTATACCTCATTTCAAGCTCTTATTTAAATACCAAGAGAGTCGCAACAACCATATATGGAGTGTCAAGTCCCCATTCAATGGTTGAATGAACATATAGCATACAGTTTTCATCGCAAGCAACATTCATTTATGGAGAAGTGACACAAAGTAAATAGTGAATACCAATAATCATTACTAATACACTTTTTAAAGTAATAATGCAAGAAATTAAGTTAAATTACAAGGGAATTAGATTTAAACGGGAAAACACCACCACCATTTTTGCAAAATTGACATACAGAACCGTATATACCATCAGGTTTATCATCAAAACATCATCATTTTCCATATCCTTGAAGGAAAGTAAGAAATCAGACATCTCCGATGTTAGACAGCTTGAATGCAAAAGAGAACATGATAATTATGAAGAGACTCAAATCTACAGAATTATCAAAATGGGCTAGACTTGAGTGACCCATAATACTTCCAACAATATGGGGATACAATTAATTATTATCTGAAGAACCTATCAGTCCATTATCATTACATGTCCCAACGCTTAACCTTAAAACCTTCATAAATTTCGAATCTTTTCTTACATTTTTCATCATAACTTGTAGATCAATAATTGGTAAACGACAACTAAACTCGCAAGTCTGCAACCTCTATCACCTCACTATATGCAATGCAGGCTAGTTACGGTTACATTTACACATCCAAATTAAGTACAAAAACACAAACACAATTCGCCTATCAATTGTTCACAATAACAGATTATCATCATAATCACATTGACTTGATTCAATTCAATTTCAATAAACAAAATACATAATCATAATCACACCATTTTCATTTCAAAAAATACAATTTATGACTAATCAATTCAATTTTAACAACACACAAATTAAAAGAATTCCATGAATTACAAACCAACATACCTAACTTCAGTAATAGTATACATTGTTATAGATCGTTTAGTATACTTGGCACGCCCAAGCGTAAAATTCAACGACTTATACAACCTCCTTAACCGAGCAATACAATACCTCCTGAAAACGCACATACAAAAAAGATTTAAACTCACAATACTAACACAATTCACCATCAAAAACCTTACTAATGATAATGCACACACAGAACCTAGAAACCAAGTAATTAAAGCATATATATCAATTACCGATATTGAGTGTAATCTCGAAACTGTAATTAATCAATATTCATTAATAAATACTAAAGATGGAAAAAACAATAAAAATTGATAATTATGTTTAAAAAAATTCTTCCAATATGTTCAATCACATACCTTATACGAAAATTTATTAACTGTTAGAATGTATATATCCTTGCAATTAAACAAAGTAAAAAAAGATAAAGAAACATGCATGCTTTGATTGGTAATGATCAACCGATGGTATGTGAAATCGTAAATCAATAATTGCAACTTTAATATCTAATTTAATAGAACGATTAATTAGGTATAACACGGTAAGCCTTAATTGTAAACCCTAAAACAAACCGTATATAAATGGAAGATCGATCATACTCTGTTCCTTCCTCGCGTATAGTATACTGATTTTGAGTCATTGTCGATTGATTTTACAATTATGGTGATTAGACCGATTTAAAGCTTCATCTTTGCATCTCGAATATAGAATACGAATTATCGATAGACAATTTATGAGGGTGATTGAGTAGATTTTTTTTGAGAGAAGAAGAAACTATTTGGATCCCTAGATGGAATGAATCAATGTAAAATTTGGAAAAGAAGTTGAATGAAGCCTAAATTTGAATTTTGAATGACCCCAATTAATATGTAGTAGTTGTTAATCGGGTAATTAGGCTGGACACGTGTCAATTTTTAGTAATTAATAATATTAAATCTACTTTTAATCACAAAATTACACGGCTTAAGGAAGGATTATGAGGTGGACACGTGTCCAATAGCTTACCGATTTAGGTATATGTATGATATGATATGATGTATGATGTATGATATGATGTATGATGTATGATAAATGGATTAATCAAAAGTACCTTAATTTGAGGTATGGAGTAACCTAAACTCCCTAATAAAAGACATTTGAGAATACAATCTTGCTTCAGGTAAAGAAAATTTTTTAATTATTTCGAAAATGATTTCTTATCGAATTCGATTTCGGGTTCATCATCATTAATCCTGCAAGCATGACAGTCTAATTTATTTACAGAAACATCACCTCTTTACTACTAATAATGATGCAGAATTAGTTAATATTACAATTGGGCTGGTACATAGACTATCAAGTATTGAGCCTTCAAATTAATTAAAACATTTTATTCTTGGGCCTAATAGTGAACGTAGGGACATCTGTCATCAATTTGCAATTGGAATCATATTAGGATTGTATTTAGTTTTATGTTTATTCAATATTTAGTTACCTAATGTTTATCCACATTCCTTAATTTGCTTTTAAAAGCACGTAGGGTTTTTATTGTGGAGGTCAGTTTTGTTTTATTGATAAAAAGTTACGTGAAATAAAAAAGAAAGCCGTGAAGGTTCTTTTGTTCAACCGAGAAGGTTGTTTACAGTAAAGCCGAGAAGGTTTTGCTATCTATCTTATTATTGTTTTAGCCACGATCCTTTCAATCCATTATTTGGTATCAGATTCCAGGCATGGCTAAACAAGCTGAGTTCGAGAGATTGAATCGCAAGATTCAAGAGTTGGAAGACATGTAACATCTCTTGCGTAATATAGAGATGAAGCTTGAACATCTTGAATTTTCAAGACAGCCTCAACCGGATGACTTTGTTGAGTCGGTTGATCAAGTTTTTAACATGGAGTCTATTTTTTGATCCTTGTGTGGTCGAAGACACTGTACCTATTTACGATACTGACGGTGAGGATGATGAAGAGGAAGAAGAGGCACAAGCGTATGGGGTGAATATAACTTTGGCGCATTTGGTGTCGCCAATCACTTGTGATAGTGAAAATAAGGCAACTACACCACTTTTTCGTGTGCTACGAAAAATTAACGACAACACGTCTAAGATTGCACTTCCGGTTATTTATAATGTATTTGCAACTTTTAAGGTTGCGAATTTATCATCTTATGTCGGTTAAAGTGGCGAAGACGTAGACTCGAGGACGGGTCTTTTCGAAGAAGGGGAGGATGATGCAGAATTAGTTAATATTATGTAGTGACCCGAACTTTTCCATGTTTATATATATTAATTGAGATTGATATTTACATGACTAAATGTTTCCAACGTGTTAAGCAATCAAACTTGTTAAGACTTGATTAAATGAAATAAGTTTCATATAGACAATTGATCACCCAAGTTGACCGGCGATTCACGAACGTTACAAAATTGTAAAAATTACATGTTGTGGTATATATAGACATATATATATGGTTGACATGAGATTATGATGAGTAAGTATCTCACTAAGTATATTAACAATGTGTGATATACATAAGAAATGAGATTACTAAGTTAAAAAACTCGAAATGATATATATAACGATTATCGTTATGATAACGTCTACTAAATACATATGTATCATATTAAGATATTGATACACTATATTTAACATGATAAAATGATATTTAAATATATCATTAAGTGTGTTAACAATGAACTACATATGTAAAAACAATACTACTAACTCAAGAATTACGAAACGAGACTTATATGTAACGATTATCGTTGTAACGATATTTTAATGTATATATCATATTAAGAGATATTCATACATAATAATATCATGATAACATAATAATTTAACATCTCATTTGATATAATAAACATTGGGTTAACAACATTAATTGAGATCGTTAACTTAAAGGTTTCAAAACAACACTTACATGTAACGACTAACGAAGACTTAACGACTCCATTAGAATGTATATACATGTTGTGTTTTGATATGTATTATTATACTTTTTAAAGACTTCAAGACACATATCAAAGTACTTCTACTTAACAAAAATGCTTACAATTACATCCTCGTTCAGTTTCATCAACAATTCTACTCGTATGCACTCGTATTCGTACTCGTACAATACACAGCTTTTAGATGTATGTACTATTGGTATATACACTCCAATGATCAGCTATTAGCAGTCCATGTGAGTCACCTAACACATGTGGGAACCATCATTTAGCAACTAGCATGAAATATCTCATAAAATTACAAAAATATTAGTAATCATTCATGACTTATTTACATGAAAACAAAATTACATATCCTTTATATCTAATCCATATACCAACGACCAAAAACACCTACAAACACTTTCATTCTTCAATTTTCTTCATCTAATTGATCTATCTCAAGTTCCATCTTCAAGTTCTAAGTGTTCTTCATAAATTTCATAAGTATAGTTTCATAAAAATCAAGAATACTTCCAAGTTTGCAAGTCTACTTCCAAGCTTTCTAATCCATTCCAAGTAATCATCTAAGATCAAGGAACCTTTGTTATTTACAGTAGGTTATCTTTCTAATTCAAGGTAATATTCATATTCAAACTTTGATTCAATTTCTACAACTATAACAATCTTATTTCGAGTGAAAATCTTACTTGAACTATTTTCGTGTCATGATTCTGCTTCAAGAACTTTCAAGCCATCCAAGGATCCTTTGAAACTAGATCCATTTTTCTCATTTCCAGTAGTTTTATCCAGAAAACTTTAGGTAGTAATGATGTTCATAACATCATTCGATTCATACATATAAAGCTATCTTATTCGAAGGTTTAAACTTGTAATCACTATAACATAGTTTAGTTAATTCTAAACTTGTTCGCAAACAAAAGTTAATCCTTATAACTTGACTTTTAAAATCAACTAAACACATGTTCTATATCTATATGATATGCTAACTTAATGATTTAAAACCTGGAAATACGATGAACACCATAAAATCGGATATACGCCGTCGTAGTGAAACCGGGGGCTGTTTTGGTTTCGATAATTAAAAACTATGATAAACTTTGATTTAAAAGTTGTTCTTCTGGGAAAATAATTTTTCATATGAACATGAAACTATATCCAAAAATCTTGGTTAAACTCGAAGTGAAAGTATGTTTTTCAAAATGGTCATCAAGATGTCGTTCTTTCGACGGAAATGACTACCTCTTTAGTAATTGACATGTAACTTAAATTTCCGACTATAAACCTATACTTTTTATGTTTGTATTCTTAAATTATAGTTCAACATGAAACTATAGCAATTTGATTCACTCAAAACGGATTTAAAATGAAGATGTTATGGGTAAAATAAGATTGGATATTTTTGATCTTTTTAGCTACGGGAAATGTTTAACAAATCTATACAAATCATATCCTAGATAATTTATATTGTATTATATATATATTCTAATATATTATGTAATCTTGGGATACCATAGACACGTATACAAATGTTTTGACATATCATATCGACCCATGTATATATATTATTTGGAACAACCATAGACACTCTATATGCAGTAATGTTGGAGTTAGCTATACAGGGTTGAGGTTGATTTCAAAAATATATATACTTTGAGTTATGATCTAGCCTGAGACGTGTATACACTGGGTCGTGGATTGATTCAAGATAATATATATCGATTTATTTCTGTACATCTAACTGTGGACAACTAGTTGTAGGTTATTAACGAGGACAGCTGACTTAATACACCCAAATCTTTAAAACATAATAAAAATGGTTGTAATTATATTTTGATCATACTTTGATATATATGTACATATTTGTATAGGTTCGTGAATCGATCCGTGGCCAAGTCTTATTTCCGAGGAAGGAAATATCTGTGAAAGTGAGTTATAGTCCCACTTTTAAAATCTAATATTTTTGGGATGAGAATACATGTAGGTTTTATAAATGATTTACAAAATAGACACAAGTACGTGAAACTACATTCTATGGTTGAATTATCGAAATCGAATATGCCCCTTTTTATTAAGTCTGGTAATCTAAGAATTAGGGAACATGAAATGTCCCGTTCTTATTGATTAAAAACGTTCCATATTAATTGATTTCGTTGCGAGGTTTTGACCTCTATATGAGACATTTTTCAAAGACTGCATTCATTTTTAAAACCAACCATAACCTTTATTTCATAAATAAAGGTTTAAAAAGCTTTACGTAGATTATCAAATAATGATAATCTAAAATATCCTGTTTACACACGACCATTACATAATGGTTTACAATACAAATATGTTACATCGAAATCAGTTTCTTGAATGCAGTTTTTACACAATATCATACAAACATGGACTCCAAATCTTGTCCTTATTTTAGTATGCAACAGCGGAAGCTCTTAATATTCACCTGAGAATAAACATGCTTTAAACGTCAACAAAAATGTTGGTGAGTTATAGATTTAACCTATATATATCAAATCGTAACAATAGACCACAAGATTTCATATTTCAATACACATCCCATACATAGAGATAAAAATCATTCATATGGTGAACACCTGGTAACCGACATTAACAAGATGCATATATAAGAATATCCCCATCATTCCGGGACACCCTTCGGATATGATATAAATTTCGAAGTACTAAAGCATCCGGTACTTTGGATGGGGTTTGTTAGGCCCAATAGATCTATCTTTAGGATTCGCGTCAATTAGGGTGTCTGTTCCCTAATTCTTAGATTACCAGACTTAATAAAAAGGGGCATATTCGATTTCGATAATTCAACCATAGAATGTAGTTTCACGTACTTGTGTCTATTTTGTAAATCATTTATAAAACCTGCATGTATTCTCATCCCAAAAATATTAGATTTTAAAAGTGGGACTATAACTCACTTTCACAGATTTTTACTTCGTCAGGAAGTAAGACTTGGCCACTGGTTGATTCACGAACCTATAACAATATATACATATATATATCAAAGTATGTTCAAAATATATTTACAACACTTTTAATATATTTTGATGTTTTAAGTTTATTAAGTCAGCTGTCCTCGTTAGTAACTTACAACTAGTTGTCCACAGTTAGATGTACAGAAATAAATTGATAAATATTATCTTGAATCAATCCACGACCCAGTTTATACGTATCTCAGTATTGATCACAACTCAAACTATATATATTTTGGAATCAACCTCAACCCTGTATAGCTAACTCCAACATTCACATATAGAGTGTCTATGGTTGTTCCGAAATATATATAGATGTGTCGACATGATAGGTCGAAACATTGTATACGTGTCTATGGTATCTCAAGATTACATAATATACAATACAAGTTGATTAAGTTATGGTTGGAATAGATTTGTTACCAATTTTCACGTAGCTAAAATGAGAAAAATTATCCAATCTTGTTTTACCCATAACTTCTTCATTTTAAATCCGTTTTGAGTGAATCAAATTGCTATGGTTTCATATTGAACTCTATTTTATGAATCTAAATAGAAAAAGTATAGGTTTATAGTCGGAAAAATAAGTTACAAGTCGTTTTTGTAAAGGTAGTCATTTCAGTCTAAAGAACGACGTCTAGATGACCATTTTAGAAAACATACTTCCACTTTGAGTTTAACCATAATTTTTGGATATAGTTTCATGTTCATAATAAAAATCATTTTCTCAGAATAACAACTTTTAAATCAAAGTTTATCATAGTTTTTAATTAACTAACCCAAAACAGCCCGCGGTGTTACTACGACGGCGTAAATCCGGTTTTACGGTGTTTTTCGTGTTTCCAGGTTTTAAATCATTAAGTTAGCATATCATATAGATATAGAACATGTGTTTAGTTGATTTTAAAAGTCAAGTTAGAAGGATTAACTTTTGTTTGCGAACAAGTTTAGAATTAACTAAACTATGTTCTAGTGATTACAAGTTTAAACCTTCGAATAAGATAGCTTTATATATATGAATCGAATGATGTTATGAACCTCATTACTACCTTAAGTTCCTTGGATAAACCTACTAGAAAATAGAAAAATGGATCTAGCTTCAACGGATCCTTGGATGGCTCGAAGTTCTTGAAGCAGAATCATGACACGAAAACAAGTTCAAGTAAGATCATCACTTGAAATAAGATTGTTATAGTTATAGAAATTGAACCAAAGTTTGAATATGATTATTACCTTGTATTAGAATGATAACCTACTGTAAGAAATAAAGATTTCTTGAGGTTGGATGATCACCTTACAAGATTGGAAGTGAGCTAGCAAACTTGAAAGTATTCTTGATTTTATGTAACTAGAACTTGTAGAATATATGAAGAACACTTAGAACTTGAAGATAGAACTTGAGAGAGATTAATTAGATGAAGAAAATTGAAGAATGAAAGTGTTTGTAGGTGTTTTTGGTCGTTGGTGTATGGATTAGATATAAAGGATATGTAATTTTGTTTTCATGTAAATAAGTCATGAATGATTACTCATATTTTTGTAATTTTATGAGATATTTCATGCTAGTTGCCAAATGATGGTTCCCACATGTGTTAGGTGACTCACATGGGCTGCTAAGAGCTGATCATTGGAGTGTATATACCAATAGTACATACATCTAAAAGCTGTGTATTGTACGAGTACGAATACGGGTGCATACGAGTAGAATTGTTGATGAAACTGAACGAGGATGTAATTGTAAGCATTTTTGTTAAGTAGAAGTATTTTGATAAGTGTATTGAAGTCTTTCAAAAGTGTATAGATACATATTAAAACACTACATGTATATACATTTTAACTGAGTCGTTAAGTCATCGTTAGTCGTTACATGTAAGTGTTGTTTTGAAACCTTTAGGTTAACGATCTTGTTAAATGTTGTTAACCCAATGTTTATAATACCAAATGAGATTTTAAATAATTATATTATCATGATATTATGATATATTAATATATCTTAATATGATATATATTCATTTAAATGTCGTTACAACGATAAGCGTTACATATATGTCTCGTTTCGAAATCCTTAAGTTAGTAGTCTTGTTTATATGTATGTAACTCATTGTTAATATACTTATGGAGATACTTACTTATCATAATCTCATGTTAACCATATGTATATCCATATATATATCGTCATGTCGTTTTTACAAGTTTTAACGTTCGTGAATCGCCGGTCAACTTGGGTGGTCAATTGTCTATATGAAACATATTTCAATTAATCAAGTCTTAACAAGTTTAATTGCTTAACATGTTGGAAACATTTAATCATGTAAATATCAATCTCAATTAATATATATAAACATAGAAAAGTTCGGGTCACTACAGTACCTACCCGTTAAATAAATTTCGTCCCGAAATTTTAAGCTGTTGAAGGTGTTGACGAATCTTCTGGAAATAGATGCGGGTATTTCTTCTTCATCTGATCTTCACGCTCCCAGGTGAACTCGGGTCCTCTACGAGCATTCCATCGAACCTTAACAATTGGTATCTTGTTTTGCTTAAGTCTTTTAACCTCACGATCCATTATTTCGACGGGTTCTTCGATGAATTGGAGTTTTTCGTTGATTTGGATTTCATCTAACGGAATAGTGAGATCTTCTTTAGCAAAACATTTCTTCAAATTCGAGACGTGGAAAGTGTTATGTACAGCCGCGAGTTGTTGAGGTAACTCAAGTCGGTAAGCTACTGGTCCGACACGATCAATAATCTTGAATGGTCCAATATACCTTGGATTTAATTTCCCCCGTTTACCAAATCGAACAACGCCTTTCCAAGGTGCAACTTTAAGCATGACCATCTCTCCAATTTCAAATTCTATATCTTTTCTTTTAATGTCAGCGTAGCTCTTTTGTCTACTTTGGGCGGTTTTCAACCGTTGTTGAATTTGGATGATCTTCTCGGTAGTTTCTTGTATAATCTCCGGACCCGTAATCTGTCTATCCCCCACTTCACTCCAACAAATCGGAGACCTGCACTTTCTACCATAAAGTGCTTCAAACGGTGCCATCTCAATGCTTGAATGGTAGCTGTTGTTGTAGGAAAATTCTGCTAACGGTAGATGTCGATCCCAACTGTTTCCGAAATCAATAACACATGCTCGTAGCATGTCTTCAAGCGTTTGTATCGTCCTTTCGCTCTGCCCATCAGTTTCTGGATGATAGGCAGTACTCATGTCTAGACGAGTTCCTAATGCTTGCTGTAATGTCTGCCAGAATCTTGAAATAAATCTGCCATCCCTATCAGAGATAATAGAGATTGGTATTCCATGTCTGGAGATGACTTCCTTCAAATACAGTCGTGCTAACTTCTCCATCTTGTCATCTTCTCTTATTGGCAGGAAGTGTGCTGATTTGGTGAGACGGTCAACTATTACCCAAATAGTATCAAAACCACTTGCAGTCCTTGGCAATTTAGTGATGAAATCCATGGTAATGTTTTCCCATTTCCATTCCGGGATTTCGGGTTGTTGAAGTAGACCTGATAGTTTCTGATGCTCAGCTTTGACCTTAGAACACGTCAAACATTCTCCTACGTATTTAGCAACATCGGCTTTCATACCCGGCCACCAAAAATGTTTTTTGAGATCCTTGTACATCTTCCCCGTTCCAGGATGTATTGAGTATCTGGTTTTATGAGCTTCTCTAAGTACCATTTCTCTCATATCTCCAAATTTTGGTACCCAAATCCTTTCAGCCCTATACCGGGTTCCGTCTTCCCGAATATTAAGATGTTTCTCCGATCCTTTGGGTATTTCATCCTTTAAATTTTCCTCTTTTAAAACTCCTTGTTGCGCCTCCTTTATTTGAGTAGTAAGGTTATTATGAATCATTATATTCATAGATTTTACTCGAATGGGTTCTCTGTCCTTCCTGCTCAAGGCATCGGCTACCACATTTGCCTTCCCCGGGTGGTAACGAATCTCAAAGTCGTAATCATTCAACAATTCAATCCACCTACGCTGCCTCATATTCAGTTGTTTCTGATTAAATATGTGTTGAAGACTTTTGTGGTCGGTATATATAATACTTTTGACCCCATATAAGTAGTGCCTCCAAGTCTTTAATGCAAAAACAACCGCTCCTAATTCCAAATCATGCGTTGTATAATTTTGTTCGTGAATCTTCAATTGTCTAGACGCATAAGCAATCACCTTCGTTCGTTGCATTAATATACAACCGAGACCTTGCTTTGATGCGTCACAATAAATCACAAAATCATCATTCCCTTCAGGCAATGACAATATAGGTGCCGTAGTTAGCTTTTTCTTCAATAACTGAAACGCTTTCTCTTGTTCATCATTCCATTCAAATTTCTTCCCTTTATGCGTTAATGCAGTCAAGGGTTTTGCTATTCTGGAAAAGTCTTGGATGAACCTTCTGTAGTAACCAACTAGTCCTAAAAACTGGCGTATGTGTTTCGGAGTTTTCGGGGTTTCCCACTTTTCAACAGTTTCTATCTTTGCCGGATCCACCTTAATACCTTCTTTGTTCACTATGTGACCGAGGAATTGAACTTCTTCTAACCAAAATGCACACTTTGAAAACTTAGCGTACAGTTTTTCCTTCCTCAATACTTCTAACACCTTTCTCAAATGTTCACCGTGTTCTTGGTCATTCTTTGAGTAAATAAGTATGTCATCAATGAAAACAATGACAAACTTGTCAAGGTATGGTTCACACACTCGGTTCATAAGGTCCATGAACACAGCTGGTGCATTAGTTAAACCAAACGGCATGACCATAAACTCATAATGACCGTAACGTGTTCTGAAAGCAGTCTTTGGAATATCATCTTCTTTCACCCGCATTTGATGATACCCGAAACGTAAGTCAATCTTTGAATAAACAGACGAGCCTTGTAGTTGATCAAATAAGTCATCGATTCTCGGTAGTGGGTAGCGGTTCTTGATGGTAAGTTTGTTCAACTCTCGGTAGTCGATACACAACCTGAATGTACCATCTTTCTTCTTGACAAACAAAACAGGAGCTCCCCACGGTGATGTGCTTGGTCGAATGAAACCACGCTCTAAAAGTTCTTGTAATTGGCTTTGCAGTTCTTTCATCTCGCTGGGTGCGAGTCTGTAAGGAGCACGAGCTATTGGTGCAGCTCCTGGTACAAGATCTATTTGAAATTCAACGGATCGATGTGGGGGTAATCCCGGTAATTCTTTCGGAAATACATCGGGAAATTCTTTTGCAATGGGAACATTATTGATGCTCTTTTCTTCAGTTTGTACTTTCTCGACGTGTGCTAGAACAGCATAGCAACCTTTCTTATTAGTTTTTGTGCCTTCAAATTACTAATAAGATGTAGCTTCGTGTTGCCCTTTTCTCCGTACACCATTAAGGGTTTTCCTTTTTCTCGTATAATGCGAATTGCATTTTTGTAACAAATGATCTCTGCTTTCACTTCTTTCAACCAGTCCATACCGATTATCACATCAAAACTCCCTAACTCTACTGGTATAAAATCAATCTTAAATGTTTCGCTAACCAGTTTAATTTCTCGATTCCGACATATATTATCTGCTGAAATTAATTTACCATTTGCTAATTCGAGTAAAAATTTACTATCCAAAGGCGTCAATGGACAACTTAATTTAGCACAAAAATCTTTACTCATATAGCTTCTATCCGCACCCGAATCAAATAAAACGTAAGCAGATTTATTGTCAATAAGAAACGTACCCGTAACAAGCTCCGGGTCTTCTTGTGCCTCTACCGCATTAATATTGAAAACTCTTCTGCGGCCTTGTCCATTCGTGTTCTCCTGGTTCGGGCAATTTCTAATAATGTGGCCCGGTTTTCCACATTTATAACAAACTACATTGGCATAACTTGCTCCGACACTACTTGCTCCGCCATTACTCGTTCCGACACCATTTGTTCCTTTCGTTCTATTAACCCCTAGTCCGTAGACCTCACACTTCGCTGCGCTATGACCATTTCTTTTACACTTGTTGCAAAATTTGGTGCAGAACCCCGAGTGATACTTTTCACACCTTTGGCATAGCTGCTTCTGATTGTTGTTGTTGTTGCGGTTATTATTGTTGTTGAGATGATTGTTGTAGTTGCTGTTGCTGTTGTTGTTGTTGTTGTTGTTGTTGTTGTTGTTGGGCCGTTTGTTGTAGTTGCGATTGATGTTGCGATTATTGGGATAATTGTTGCGATTGCTGTTGTTGTTGTATTGGTGATTCTTATCACCGCTTTCCTCCCACTTTCTTTTGACTTGCTTCACATTGGCCTCTTCAGCAGTCTGTTCTTTAATTCTTTCTTCAATCTGGTTCACTAGTTTGTGAGCCATTCTACATGCCTGTTGTATGGAGGCGGGCTCGTGTGAACTTATATCTTCTTGGATTCTTTCCGGTAATCCTTTCACAAACGCGTCGATCTTCTCTTCCTCATCTTCGAATGCTCCCGGACACAATAGGCACAATTCTGTGAATCGTCTTTCGTACGTGGTAATATCAAATCCTTGGGTTCGTAACCCTCTAAGTTCTGTCTTGAGCTTATTGACCTCGGTTCTGGGACGGTACTTCTCGTTCATCAAGTGCTTGAATGATGACCACGGTAGTGCGTACGCATCGTCTTGTCCCACTTGCTCTAGATAGGTATTCCACCATGTTAACGCAGAACCTGTGAAGGTATGCGTAGCGTACTTCACTTTGTCCTCTTCAGTACACTTACTTATGGCAAACACCGATTCGACCTTCTCGGTCCACCGTTTCAATCCGATCGGTCCTTCGGTTCCATCAAATTCCAAAGGTTTGCAGGCAGTGAATTCTTTGTAGGTGCATCCTACACGATTTCCTGTACTGCTAGATCCAAGGTTATTGTTGGTATGTAGCGCAGCCTGTACTGCGGCTATGTTTGAAGCTAGAAAAGTACGGAATTCCTCTTCATTCATATTCACGGTGTGTCGAGTAGTCGGTGCCATTTCCTTCAAAATAGTCAAATGGAACAAGTTAATCATACAGAATATTAAGAGTAGTTAATAGTATTTCGTAGCATAATATGAACTCATTTATAAAAGCTTTTTCTTCATATTAGCGTTTTATAAGTTTAAATTCGGGTAGTACCTACCCGTTAAGTTCATACTTAGTAGCTAATATACAATTCAACTACTACAATTCTATATGAAAAACTGATTATAATAATATTTCGCGTTCAAACTTTTTCACAATATTTTACAAACTTACAATACCGCTTATTTTACATATAGCATGAAATATAGCACACAATAAATTTGATACAAGATGGTTGTGAAGATAATTCTAGCTAGTACACAAGTCGTTCAGCAAAGGCAATAAAGATACGTAATTCATACGTCCAGAAACAAGTCATGCATTCTGGTTTTACTAGGATTACTTCCCATCCTTGGTCTTGTGGAACATAACCGTTATGGCCGTTGATAAGACAGCGTGTTGTAACGTCGTCAAAGGGACGAGGGTTACGTAATGTCCAACAGTTCCGTAACAATCTAAAAACCTCATTTCTTACCCCAATTACCGACTCCGTCACTTGTGGAAACGTTTTGTTTAATAGTTGTAGCCCGATGTTCTTGTTCTCGCTTTGGTGAGAAGCGAACATTACTAATCCGTAAGCATAACATGCTTCTTTATGTTGCATGTTAGCCGCTTTTTCTAAATCACGAAGTCCAATATTCGGATATATTGAGTCAAAATAATTTCTTAACCCGTTGCATAAAATAGCATTTGGGTTCCCCGCAATATATGCGTCAAAATAAACACATCGTAACTTATGGGTTTCCCAATGTGATATCCCCCATCTTTCAAACGAAAGTCTCTTATAAACCAAGACATTCTTGGAACATTCTTCGAATGTCTTACAAACTGATCTCGCCTTAAATAGTTGTACCGAGGAATTCTGACCGACTCTAGACAAGATTTCATCAATCATGTCTCCGGGTAGGTCTCTTAAAATATTGGGTTGTCTATCCATTTTGTGTTTTTAAACTGTAAAATAGACAAGAGTTAGATTCATAAAAAAATACTTATTAATACAAGCAATTTTTACATATATCATAAAGCATAAGCACACTATATTACATATATTACACCACACGAATACAACTATCTTATTCTGACTCGCTCGTTTCTTCTTCTTCGGTTTTGGTTCGTTTTGCCAAGTTTCTAGGGATATATGATGTTCCCCTAATACGAGCCGTAATTTTCCACATTGGTTTAGAAAAACCTGGTGGTTTAGAGGTTCCCGGGTCATTGTTACAACTTAAGGACTTCGGGGGTTGACGATACATATAAAGTTCATCGGGGTTGGAATTAGATTTCTCTATTTTTATGCCCTTTCCCTTATTATTTTCTTTTGCCTTTTTAAATTCAGTTGGGGTAATTTCTATAACATCATCGGAATTCTCGTCGGAATCCGATTCATCGGAGAATTGGTAATCCTCCCAATATTTTGCTTCCTTAGTGGAAACACCATTGACCATAATTAACCTTGGTCGGTTGGTTGAGGATTCTCTTTTACTTAACCGTTTTATTATTTCCCCCACCGGTTCTATTTCTTCTTCCGGTTCCGATTCTTCTTCCGGTTCCGACTCCTCTTCCGGTTCCTCTTCGGGAACTTGTGAATCAGTCCACGAATCATTCCAATTTACATTTGACTTTTCATTATTATTATTAGGTGAGTCAATGGGACTTGTTCTAGAGGTAGACATCTATCACATAATATCAAACACGTTAAGAGATTAATATATCACATAATATTCATATGTTAAAAATATATAATTTCCAACAAAAATGTTAAGCAATCATTTTTAAAGAAAACACGGTCGAAGTCCAGACTCACTAATGCATCCTAACAAACTCGATAAGACACACTAATGCAAATTTTCTGGTTCTCTAAGACCAACGCTCGGATACCAACTGAAATGTCCCGTTCTTATTGATTAAAAACGTTCCATATTAATTGATTTCGTTGCGAGGTTTTGACCTCTATATGAGACGTTTTTCAAAGACTGCATTCATTTTTAAAACCAACCATAACCTTTATTTCATAAATAAAGGTTTAAAAAGCTTTACGTAGATTATCAAATAATGATAATCTAAAATATCCTGTTTACACACGACCATTACATAATGGTTTACAATACAAATATGTTACATCGAAATCAGTTTCTTGAATGCAGTTTTTACACAATATCATACAAACATGGACTCCAAATCTTGTCCTTATTTTAGTATGCAACAGCGGAAGCTCTTAATATTCACCTGAGAATAAACATGCTTTAAACGTCAACAAAAATGTTGGTGAGTTATAGGTTTAACCTATATATATCAAATCGTAACAATAGACCACAAGATTTCATATTTCAATACACATCCCATACATAGAGATAAAAATCATTCATATGGTGAACACCTGGTAACCGACATTAACAAGACGCATATATAAGAATATCCCCATCATTCCGGGACACCTTTCGGATATGATATAAATTTCGAAGTACTAAAGCATCCGGTACTTTGGATGGGGTTTGTTAGGCCCAATAGATCTATCTTTAGGATTCGCGTCAATTAGGGTGTCTGTTCCCTAATTCTTAGATTACCAGACTTAATAAAAAGGGGCATATTCTGATGTTTTAAGTTTACAACACTTTTAATATATTTTGATATTTTAAGTTTATTAAGTCAGCTGTCCTCGTTAGTAACCTACAACTAGTTGTCCACAGTTAGATGTACAGAAATAAATTGATAAATATTATCTTGAATCAATCCACGACCCAGTGTATACGTATCTCAGTATTGATCACAACTCAAACTATATATATTTTGGAATCAACCTCAACCCTGTATAGCTAACTCCAACATTCACATATAGAGTGTCTATGGTTGTTCCGAAATATATATAGATGTGTCGACATGATAGGTCGAAACATTGTATACGTGTCTATGGTATCTCAAGATTACATAATATACAATACAAGTTGATTAAGTTATGGTTGGAATAGATTTGTTACCAATTTTCACGTAGCTAAAATGAGAAAAATTATCCAATCTTGTTTTACCCATAACTTCTTCATTTTAAATCCGTTTTGAGTGAATCAAATTGCTATGGTTTCATATTGAACTCTATTTTATGAATCTAAATAGAAAAAGTATAGGTTTATAGTCGGAAAAATAAGTTACAAGTCGTTTTTGTAAAGGTAGTCATTTCAGTCGAAAGAACGACGTCTAGATGACCATTTTAGAAAACATACTTCCACTTTGAGTTTAACCATAATTTTTGGATATAGTTTCATGTTCATAATAAAAATCATTTTCTCAGAATAACAACTTTTAAATCAAAGTTTATCATAGTTTTTAATTAACTAACCCAAAACAGCCCGCGGTGTTACTACGACGGCGTAAATCCGGTTTTACGGTGTTTTTCGTGTTTCCAGGTTTTAAATCATTAAGTTAGTATATCATATAGATATAGAACATGTGTTTAGTTAATTTTAAAAGTCAAGTTAGAAGGATTAACTTTTGTTTGCGAACAAGTTTAGAATTAACTAAACTATGTTCTAGTGATTACAAGTTTAAACCTTCGAATAAGATAGCTTTATATATATGAATCGAATGATGTTATGAACCTCATTACTACCTTAAGTTCCTTGGATAAACCTACTGGAAAAGAGAAAAATGGATCTAGCTTCAACGGATCCTTGGATGGCTCGAAGTTCTTGAAGCAGAATCATGACACGAAAACAAGTTCAAGTAAGATCATCACTTGAAATAAGATTGTTATAGTTATAGAAATTGAACCAAAGTTTGAATATGATTATTACCTTGTATTAGAATGATAACCTACTGTAAGAAATAAAGATTTCTTGAGGTTGGATGATCACCTTACAAGATTGGAAGTGAGCTAGCAAACTTGAAAGTATTCTTGATTTTATGTAACTAGAACTTGTAGAATATATGAAGAACACTTAGAACTTGAAGATAGAACTTGAGAGAGATTAATTAGATGAATAAAATTGAAGAATGAAAGTGTTTGTAGGTGTTTTTGGTCGTTGGTGTATGGATTAGATATAAAGGATATGTAATTTTGTTTTCATGTAAATAAGTCATGAATGATTACTCATATTTTTGTAATTTTATGAGATATTTCATGCTAGTTGCCAAATGATGGTTTCCACATGTGTTAGGTGACTCACATGGGCTGCTAAGAGCTGATCATTGGAGTGTATATACCAATAGTACATACATCTAAAAGCTGTGTATTGTACGAGTACGAATACGGGTGCATACGAGTAGAATTGTTGATGAAACTGAACGAGGATGTAATTGTAAGCATTTTTGTTAAGTAGAAGTATTTTGATAAGTGTATTGAAGTCTTTAAAAAGTGTATAGATACATATTAAAACACTACATGTATATACATTTTAACTGAGTCGTTAAGTCATCGTTAGTCGTTACATGTAAGTGTTGTTTTGAAACCTTTAGGTTAACGATCTTGTTAAATGTTGTTAACCCAATATTTATAATACCAAATGAGATTTTAAATTTTTATATTATCATGATATTATGATATATTAATATATCTTAATATGATATATATTCATTTAAATGTCGTTACAACGATAATCGTTACATATATGTCTCGTTTCGAAATCCTTAAGTTAGTAGTCTTGTTTATATGTATGTAACTCATTGTTAATATACTTATGGAGATACTTACTTATCATAATCTCATGTTAACCATATGTATATCCATATATATATCGTCATGTCGTTTTTACAAGTTTTAACGTTCGTGAATCGCCGGTCAACTTGGGTGGTCAATTGTCTATATGAAACATATTTCAATTAATCAAGTCTTAACAAGTTTAATTGCTTAACATGTTGGAAACATTTAATCATGTAAATATCAATCTCAATTAATATATATAAACATAGAAAAGTTCGGGTCACTACAGAACAGACACCCTAATTGACGCCAATCCTAAAGATAGATCTATTGGGCCTAACAAACCCCATCCAAAGTACCGGATGCTTTAGTACTTCGAAATTTATATCATATCCGAAGGGTGTCCCGGAATGATGGGGATATTCTTATATATGTATCTTGTTAATGTCGGTTACCAGGTGTTCACCATATGAATGATTTTTATCTCTATGTATGGGATATGTATTGAAATATGAAATCTTGTGGTCTATTGTTACGATTTGATATATATAGGTTAAACCTATAACTCACCAACATTTTTGTTGACGTTTAAAGCACGTTTATTCTCAGGTGAATACTAAGAGCTTCCGCTGTTGCATACTAAAATAAAGACAAGATTTGGAGTCCATGTTTGTATGATATTGTGTAAAAACTGCATTCAAGAAACATATGTCGATGTAATATATTTCTATTGTAAACCATTATGTAATGGTCGTGTGTAAACAGTATATTTTAGATTATCATTATTTGATAATCTACGTAATATTTTTTAAAACCTTTATTGATAAAATAAAGGTTATGGTTGTTTTAAAAATGAATGAAGTCTTTGAAAAACGTCTCATATAGAGGTCAAAACCTCACAACGAAATCAATTAATATGGAACGTTTATAATCAATATGAACGGGACATTTCTGTTGATATCCGAGCGTTGGTCTTAGAGAACCAGAAAATTTGCATTAGTGTGTCTTATCGAGTTTGTTAGGATGCATTAGTGAATCTGGACTTCGACCGTGTTTTCTTTAAAAATGATTGCTTAACATTTTTGTTGGAAACTATATATTATTAATATGTAAATATTATGTGATATATTAATCTCTTAACATGTTTGATATTGTGTGATAGACGTCTACCTCTAGCACAAATCCCATTGACTCACCTAATAATAACGAAGAGTCGAATATATATTGGCAAGATTCACAAGTTCCCGAAGAACCGGAAGAAGAGGAAACTGAACCGGAAGAAGGGGAACCGGAAGAAGAGGAACCAGAAGAAGAGGAACCGGAAGAAGAAGAGGTTCTGGAGGGGGGAATAGTAGGAACCACAGAAAACCGGTCAAATAAAAGAAAATCCTCAACCAATGGACCAAAGTTAATAATGGTCAATGTTGTTTCCGCTAAGGAAGCAAAATATTGGGAAAATTACCAATTCTCCGATGAATCAGATCCTGATGAGGATTCCGATGATGTTATAGAAATTACCCCGACCCAATTTAATGAGTCAAAAGAAAATAATAAGGGAAAATGCATCAAAATAGAGAAATCTGATTCCGACCCCGATGAACTTTATATGTACCGTCAACACCCGTATTTTCAATATCGTGACAATAACCCGGGAACCTCTAAACCACCAGGTTTTTCTAAGCCAATGTGGAAAATGATGACTTGTATTAAAGGAACATCATATATCCCTAGAAGATTAGGAAAAAGAACCAAGTCCGAAGAAAAAGAAACCAGTGATTCAGATTAGAGGGGTGTGAGCATGTTGTGTAATAAATGTATTGTAGTGTGCTTGTACCTTTATGTTCTATGTAAAAATTGCTTGTATTGTTTGTTATTACGAATCTAATCCTTGTCTATTTTACAGTATAAAAATAAAATGGACGTTAAGGGTAGACAACCAAATATTTTAGAAGACCTACCAGAGGATATGATTGAGGAAATCTTGTCTAGAGTCGGTCAGAATTCATCAGCACATTTAGTTATGGTGAAATTAACTTGTCAAACATTTGAAAGACTTTCCAGAAATGCCTTAGTTTATAAAAGGCTTTCCTTTGATAGGTGGGGTATATCACATTGGGGAGACTTTAAGTTACGCCGTGTTTTCTTTAAAGCGTCAAATGCGGGGAACCCAAATGCAATTTTACGCTACGGGTTAAGAACCTATTTTGACTCAACATATCCCAACATAGGATTTCGTGAATTAAAAAGAGCTTTTAACATGCAACATAAAGAAGCATGTTATGCTTACGAGTTAGTGATGTTCGATTCTTACCAAAGTGAGAAAAAGAACATCGGATTGCAGCTTTTAAATAAAACTTTCCCACAAGTGACGGATTCAGTAGTTGGGGTGAGAAACAAGGTTTTTAGATTATTTCGGGGCTGTTGGACATTACAAAACCCTCCTCCTTTTGACGACATTACAACATGTTGCCTAGCTAATGGTCATAACGGTTATTTTCCACAAGACCAAGGATGGGAAGTCGTCTTAGTAAAATCAGAATGCATGACTTGTTTCTGGACTTATGAATTACGTGTCTTTATTTCCTTTGCTGAACAACTTGCGTATTAACTAGATTTATCTTCAAAACTGTCCTGTATCATAGTGTACTATATTTCATGTTATATGTAATATAGCGAAGTTGTAAGTTTGAAGAATATTTGAATGTAATATATTATTATAATCAGTTTTTCATATGGAATTGTAGTGGTTGAATTGTATATTAGCTACTAAGTATGAACTTAACGGGTAGGTAGTACCCGAATTTAAACTTATAAAACGCTAATATGAAGAAAAAGCTTTTATAAATGAGTTCATATTATGCTACGAGATACTATTGACTACTCTTAATATTCTGTATGATTAAATTGTTTCATTTGACTATTTTGAAGGTAATGGCACCGACTACTCGACACACCTTGAATATGAGCGAAGAGGAATTTCGTGCCTTTCTTGCTTCAAACATAGCCGCAGTACAGGCCGCGCTACATATCAACAATAACTCTGAATCTAGCAATACAGCTAACGGTGTAAGAAATCGTGTAGGATGCTCCTACAAGGAATTCACTGCCTGCAAACCTTCAGAATTTGATGGGACCGAAGGACCAATCGGATTGAAACGGTGGACTGAGAAAGTTGAATCGGTGTTTGCCATAAGTAAGTGTGCTGAAGGAGACAAAGTGAAGTACGCTACGCATACCTTCACATGTATTGCATTAACATGGTGGAATACCTATCTAGAGCAAGTGGGACAAGATGTGTGAAGACCCGTCCTAATCCATTCGGACGAAGTCCATATCGATTACAAACGATTCACGATAGTTGATTACATCGCGAGGTAATTGACCTCTATATGATACATTTTACAAACATTGCATTCGTTTTTAAAAGACAAACTTTCGTTACATTGATAGTTGACAGGCATGTATAGCATTTCATAATATATCCAAATATAATTGACTTAATAATAATCTTGATGAACTCAAAGACTCGAATGCAACGTCTTTTGAAATATGTCATGAATGACTCCAAGTAATATCTCTAATATGAGCAAATGCACAGCGGAAGATTTCTTTCGTACCTAAGAATAAACATGCTTTCAAGTGTCAACCAAAAGGTTGGTGAGTTCATTAGTTTAATATAAATAAACATTTCCATCATTTTAATAGACCACAAGATTTTCATTTCTCATAAACATACGTCCCATACATAGAGACAAAATAATCATTCATATGGATTGAACACCTGGTAACCGACATTCACAATATGCATATAAGAATATCCCCATCATTCCGGGATCCTCCTTCGGACATGATATAAGTTTCGAAGTACTAAAGCATCCGGTACTTTGGATGGGGCTTGTTGGGCCCGATAGATCTATCTTTAGGATTCGCATCAATTAGGGTGTCTGTTCCCTAATTCTTAGATTACCAGACTAAAAAGGGGCATATTCGGTTTAATAATCCAACCATAGAATGTAGTTTCGATCACTTGTGTCTATTTCGTAAAGCATTTATAAAAGCAGCGCATGTATTCTCAGTCCCAAAAATATATATTGCAAAAGCATTTAAAAAGGGAGCAAATGAAACTCACTATACTGTATTTTGTAGTAAAAATACATATGACGATATTGAACAATGCAGGGTTGGCCTCGGATTCACGAACCTATATCATTTGTGTATATATTAATATACATAGTTGTAATGGAACAGATATATATATAAATTTTATTAGTTATATCCTTTTTTATATTAATAATATATATATATGTTATTTATGTAAGTGTAGTTATATAAAATTTATACTAAATTTTATTTAAAATTATATATTTATATTATATCTTAAATTATGTGTTATATATGTTTATTTTTTATATATGTCTTAAATAATTATTATAGTTATATTAATATCTATATATAATTAGTATTATATTAAAATACCTAATTTGTTAAATGTAGTATTTATATAATGTTAATATATTTTTCATATAGTTTTGTGGAATCTCAATATAATTATAGTATATATAATAAGTGTGTTTTTATGTACAAGATATGTATTTGTTAAAAAAAATGATAGTTTTGATTTTAGTGTTTTTCTAGTGATAGTAATAATAACTTTATTAATAATTTTATAAATGATAATATTAATGATTGTTTTTATAATAAATCTCATAATAATGATAATAATAATAAACCTTTTCATCATAATGATAATAATATTAATGTTTTAAAATAAATAATAATATCATAAGTAATACTCATAATAATAATAATAATAGATATAATACTTATTTTTATGATAGTAATAATAAATACAAATATGATACTTATAATAATAATTATAATACTAGTAATAACAATAACAATAATAATCACAATAATAATGATAATAATAAACATAATAATAACTAATAATAATAATGATAGAAATAAAATAAAAGTGTATACCCTCTCCAAGCTTTTTCTAAAAAAAAATGCCCCAGACGAGACTCGAACCCGCGACCTCTTGCTAAACCAAAACACCTCCTAACCATCCGTCTATTCTCAACTTTTCGGTTATATTTATACCATAATTCTATTTAATCTATTTTTCCGTGTCTTTCTTCATCTTCTATTTATCATCAATCATAACATTTACATTTGCAGCTCTCACGAACATAAACTGGGCCTCATACAGGAATACGGCCCATAAACAGCTCAATATAAATAGCAGTCCAATACAACCCTTTAAATCCCGTCCGAATTGATTTTTGTATCCAGTATGTGTCTCGCCAATACAATAGGAAATAGGTAGGGTATTTGTTCCATTATATATTATCATAATTATTTAATTAAATCACCATCATCTTGTTTGTTTGAAAACAGAAGGAACAAGAACGCAGTAATGGGTATTATCTTCATTCTTAACACTCTCTAATCCTCACAACCCTCACTAAGCCGTATCATCAATATTACATCTTACCCAACTTCATCATACAGATCACCAGCAAACGAAAAAAAATAATACTCCATAATCCCATTTACTTGAGTTTTATGTCTCTAGTACAATAACCCACCTAGACTTGGCCAAACATAATTAATCAGAAGCCCAACTAGTTTAGTCCAATAACTCGTTCAGTTCCATAACGATTTAATTTTCCCCAGCTTGTAAATTGAATATGCCGACAGAATATAAAGGGGTGGGGTCTTGGGTTCTTCCACTAAAATATCCTCTTTATTGTATCATCATTAATCATCTATTATTAACAGGAACAAAGAAAATTCTTACGCATGTACTAGGGTCTTTGGTTCGTTCGTCTCCATCATTTTCTATCGTATTCTCCCTCATCATTAACTTTTCCTTCATCACTTCCTGATACTATGTACTAGAAGTAAGAATAGTTTAAAGATGGTGGCGGCTTTGTGGTGGTTGTGGTGTTCAAGATGGTGTTTCGATGTGATCCTTTCATTAGCCTTTAATGGTGATGGGTTGGTTTTTAGGTTAACCGGTGGTGGTGATTGTATAATAGTTGATGAAGGTGGTTAAGTGGTGGTTAATGGGTTGTGTTTCACGGTGGAAGATTCTTGGTGGCGATTTAGAGTTTGATCATAACAATATCGGCTGTAGAGTGGTGATTGAATAAAGGGTGATGACGGTTGACGGAGAAACAAGAAACACGAGAGTGGTGGATTATATATGGAACAAGTGTTGAGGATGTGGTTTGGCGTGATGGTGGTTCTCCGGTGGTCGAAGATGTTTTTGGGTTTCAAAGGTGGTGTCCGGTTATGGTGATCGTGTTGGTGGTTCATGTTGATTTAAATGGGTTCAACAATGGAATGGTGTTGGATAGTTGTTTTGTAGTGTTCCATGGAGACAGACATGGGTGTTGTGGGAAGGTAATTTAAGATAGTTGTATATGGATGAAATAGACAATAGGAAAACAAACACAGTCTTAAGCCATAGCAAAATTACCGGTGTGAAGTGGTGATTCTACGAAGAATAAGAGGAAGAGATTGATAGATGATGATGGTTACTTATGTTTCTCTCTCTCCATCATTTCAAACATATATCTTAATATGTTAAGATTAGATCGAATAATTGTATGAAGAAACAAAAACAGTCTTTGCAATTTAATAATAATAATAATAATTAGTTATAGATATATTATTAAACGTGCAAAATGAAAAGAAAAACAGTTTAGCAGCCAATATTTTAACTTCATCTACCGACAGTTTTCACGGACTACTATTTCGTACCCCATTGTGAATCAGTGGCGGATAAAAATTATTCAGAAAAATTCCAAAATTTTATATTAAATATATTTAATTATTTTGGTCATTATGGTATAGATTTCGATTATTAACTATTAAATAAAAATTACATTAATTGTCCCTCTCATTTATGGGTGAAATATAAAAAGTGTTAAAATTTGATAACTAGATCCTAAATACATTTTTAGTAAGCCTAAAATTTATAGAACTCATTTTTGAATCACCGTTTATTTTAAAATTATATAAGTTTGAATTTAACTTACTTAATATCAATCGGGACATCAAATGAGTATTACAATCATTTAATATTTATTTAGTATACTTTATTTATATATATAGATATATTTTAAATAATAATTATTATAATATCCTATTTTTATTTTATTAAATTTTAATAACAACAACATATAATACTTCAAATTATATTTTAAATTATTATTTATATATACATACACACATATCTATTTACAATTAATTGTTCGTGAATCATCGGGAATGGTTAAAAGGGCAAATGCATTCATGTAACTGTTCCAAAGTTTTCGAGACTCAACATTACAAACTTTGCTTATCGTGTCGGAAACATATAAAGATTAAGTTTAAATTTGGTCGGAAATTCCCGGGTCGTCACAGTACCTACCCGTTAAAGAAATTTCGTCCCGAAATTTGAGTGAGGTGGTCATGGTTAACAATAAAAATTTTTTTCATGACGAATATGAGTTGATAAATAGAGTTTTATAATCACTGAGTAATATGGATAAAATGATTCAATTAATCGAAGCGTATGAATGAAGCTATCACAAAAGATCGAGATTAAGAAATGGAGATTTTTCCTAACTTTTGACGTAGTCGCGATTGAATTTCGGAATTCAAGGGATTTAAATAAATCTTCGAAATCTAAGAGATTTGATTCTTCGGCGAATAAGGAGATTAAGATCTCTATAATTAAATACGGTGATCTGCCTCGATTACTCTGTCTGATATTTCCATTATAAATTAAACTCATCCGTTCCATTATTCTCACCATTCCTATACTTTCTTTCTTAGTTCATACATCCAAAAGATTGTGAAAATGCTTAGTCCAGTTCTAATCCCTAATATTTCCCTAATTATCATTTCTGTCATCCTTCTTTTCAATCTTCCACCAAAAAATATCTGTTTACTTTTAATATAACCTTGGGGTGATACTATTCTTAATTATGCCGTGTATTTATATTGTTATTCCTATTAATATCCACGGTTTGTAACTTCCGTGTTGTTATTGAGCTTCATATTCTCCCTTATTTTTTTAGAGTCCCTGTTTCCGTCTTCTATAATCATCGTCATTCATAGTTAATGCTTTCTCTTATTTGCTGCGATTTATACCCCCTTTCTATTTCGGATCTTCATGCTTTTGTTTTCTTTTCGCAAGTAATGGTCCAGAATTCGTAGGTATGAATTATCATAATATACAAGGTAGAAAGGAAATGTAGTAGCATGATTTGATTTGTTGAATTACCAGAATATCTGGAAAAGACCGAATCATCAAGAAAATATTTTCTTGATATTTTTGAGGTTATATAGAATACAAGAGTTGTGTAACATGGCACATGATGACGTTATAATCTGTGAATCATCACATTCCATTAGAAACTCAGCATGACTTACTGTAATATAATCACGTTGATCAAGTGTCATTATATTATACTAACTCATGCATCAATTTCCAACACTACTTCAAAATCATTCATAATTCAAACTCGAATTTTAAAGAAATTTAGAAACTAAAGTGGTTTCCTTTATGAGATAGTATAGATAGCTCAAAGAGATAAATAATTTAGGACGAGAATATTTATGAAAATATCCTCAGAAATATCAAAGATATTTATGATGATATTTTGGAATTTCCAAGTTCGAAGGTTGATGAAGAAAATTTTTTTTTTTTTCGCAAGATTTTAACATGACTTCGGAGCAAGATATTCTCTAAAGATTTCAACGGATCCAGAATTACTTGAATTCTTTGAATATAGGGTATGGTCCTTGTATTTGTCCTTGGTCTCCTTCATGGGTAGCTCAATCTGTTTTTCAATACCCAATTTCGAGCGTTCCTAACACTCCTTTCTTTATCATCAAACTTTTGGCCGTTTAGACCATCTACCATTATTCTGTTTCTTCTGCATTTAATGCTATGATATCTGAATCATCGGTTATTAATCCGAGGTGGTTTCAGGAAAATTATATTTTTAGATGATTAAACGCTGATGGTAATATGGTGGAATATGAAAGGTTCCCTGGTAACAATAAAAGAGCACGCGTATATATCAACGTTATAATAAGGTTGTTTCGTACGAAAAGTCGAAGTTGTCTTGCTGGAGCTGTGACAAAATTTGGCTATTTTGAAGAAGAACTGCAAAGTTATTTTGGGTAATAATAACACTAAAGAAACTAGCACAGTTATGTATTGAACGTTTACTCAGTTTTCGAGAGTCTTTCAAGTGCATTACTATATGCATCAATCTTTTCTTCCGTAAATGAAGTGCGGTTGGTTCATCCTCTCGATTGAGGTGTTTTCAAGAATCATGAAAGGTTTGAACGCAGAACGTAATCGTGAAGATACAAATGATGTTTAAGACGAAATCAAGTGGAAACTTGAATAATTGTTTAGTTTCATATGTTATAATCAATATTTTAATTCATTTTAATTGTCCACTGTTGGTAGTCCTCAGTTGATTAGTCCACAGTTAGCTAGGAACAGTTAGCTAGGATTTTTGTTAGCGTGGATTCTTAACAAAATTTCTCATAGTTAATTTGTTTGTTTCTAACAAATTTTATTCCGTCAAATGTTTTCTTCATTATGCCACTTGTTGGATTATGATAGGTCAAAATCCAAATATGAAATTTGAATGGAAATGGTTATTATGTGGTGAACGGATTCATTTATCTGTGGATGTAAGTAGGATAGTGAATAACTGTTGAATCAGATTTGAAGAATGTACAGTGTAACTTATTAATGTGAAATTTAAATATTCCTCGGGTATTACCTACCCGTTAAAATATTTTCACCATTATTAGTTTGTACAAAAGAATTTTAATTACATTCTTTATGAAAATATACTTACATATATATTTTCTTCAGATTTAATCATGAATTTAATGAGTTAATGTGATATTAAACTCATTTGTTTTTTTTTCGGTTGGAATAAGAATAAATAATCTCTAAAACTTTAGAGATTACATATTCGCCATGTCAAACGAAGATAAATGAGGTAGAACGATACATAGAATAAAGATCATACTCAAAGTACATATGATGATATTGAAACATGGATTGTTGATGGTACTGGTGCTGTTATTGATTGTACTGTTGGTGCCGGTGATGTTGCTGAAGCTGGTACATTTTGCACCATATTCTCTGAATTGATTATTCGAGCGCGAAGTTCGTTGACTTATTACTCCAGGATGATTGTCGGTCGGAACGAGCGGATAAATAAGGTTCAGAATTGTGGATAGAATATAATCTTGTCGAATTACCCTGGAAATGAGACGGAAAATGGTGTCTCGAACAGGTTTGCCGGTAAACGCATCAGGTTCATTGTCAAGAGGTGAATTCAGTTGGTGGAAGGGATTGCCTTCTGCACGTTTTCATTAATTAAGTCGACTACGAACCCATCAGATGAATTGGTAATGGCTGATTGGTTGATTCATACCGATGACGCTGTTTTCGGAGCTTAGGTGAACATCTATGTCGGAATAGCTGTCGGAATAACTATCGGAATAGCTATCGGAATCTGAGGGACTCGAACTGGTTGTAGGATTCATCTCATACGATCAGATGAAGGATTTTCGATAAGAAATAGATTATAGGATGTAGATTAGTACCCTGCTATACATAATTTACATATGCATATATAATACTAAAATTCCATAAGTTACGGAGGAATCTACGAAAGTTGTCAGGCAAATTTACAGATACGCTAAGATATGAATTCTTGTCCATACACTATTCATGCAATCAATGCAGCAAGATATGTCCAGACTAGGAATGATAAGCAGGTAATTTCCTAAGGATAAGTAGATGATTTTTCGACACAGATGATAAGCAAAACTTTTGACATGCAGACACGGTCGAAGTCCAGACTCACTAATGCATCTAAACAACTATCAGTTAGACATACTAATGCAAGACCTGGTTCGCTAAGACCACCGCTCTGATACCAACTGTGAAGACCCGTCCTAATCCATTCGGACGAAGTCCATATCGATTACAAACGATTCACGATAGTTGATTACATCGCGAGGTAATTGACCTCTATATGATACATTTTACAAACATTGCATTCGTTTTTAAAAGACAAACTTTCGTTACATTGATAGTTGACAGGCATGTATAGCATTTCATAATATATCCAAATATAATTGACTTAATAATAATCTTGATGAACTCAAAGACTCGAATGCAACGTCTTTTGAAATATGTCATGAATGACACCAAGTAATATCTCTAATATGAGCAAATGCACAGCGGAAGATTTCTTTCGTACCTGAGAATAAACATGCTTTCAAGTGTCAACCAAAAGGTTGGTGAGTTCATTAGTTTAATATAAATAAACATTTCCATCATTTTAATAGACCACAAGATTTTCATTTCTCATAAACATACGTCCCATACATAGAGACAAAATAATCATTCATATGGATTGAACACCTGGTAACCGACATTCACAATATGAATATAAGAATATCCCCATCATTCCGGGATCCTCCTTCGGACATGATATAAGTTTCGAAGTACTAAAGCATCCGGTACTTTGGATGGGGCTTGTTGGGCCCGATAGATCTATCTTTAGGATTCGCGTCAATTAGGGTGTCTGTTCCCTAATTCTTAGATTACCAGACTAAAAAGGGGCATATTCGGTTTAATAATCCAACCATAGAATGTAGTTTCGATCACTTGTGTCTATTTCGTAAAGCATTTATAAAATCAGCGCATGTATTCTCAGTCCCAAAAATATATATTGCAAAAGCATTTAAAAAGGGAGCAAATGAAACTCACTATACTGTATTTTGTAGTAAAAATACATATGACGATATTGAACAATGCAGGGTTGGCCTCGGATTCACGAACCTATATCATTTGTGTATATATTAATATACATAGTTGTAATGGAACAGATATATATATAAATTTTATTAGTTATATCCTTTTTTATATTAATAATATATATATATGTTATTTATGTAAGTGTAGTTATATAAAATTTATACTAAATTTTATTTAAAATTATATATTTATATTACATCTTAAATTATGTGTTATATATGTTTATTTTGTATATATGTCTTAAATAATTATTATAGTTATATTAATATCTATATATAATTAGTATTATATTAAAATACCTAATTTGTTAAATGTAGTATTTATATAATGTTAATATATTTTTCATATAGTTTTGTGGAATCTCAATATAATTATAGTATATATAATAAGTGTGTTTTTATGTACAAGATATGTATTTGTTAAAAAAAATGATAGTTTTGATTTTAGTGTTTTTCTAGTGATAGTAATAATAACTTTATTAATAATTTTATAAATGATAATATTAATGATTGTTTTTATAATAAATCTCATAATAATGATAATAATAATAAACCTTTTCATCATAATGATAATAATATTAATGTTTTAAAATAAATAATAATATCATAAGTAATACTCATAATAATAATAATAATAGATATAATACTTATTTTTATGATAGTAATAATAAATACAAATATGATACTTATAATAATTATTATAATACTAGTAATAACAATAACAATAACAATAATAATCACAATAATAACAATAATAATGATAATAATAAACATAATAATAACTAATAATAATAATGATAGAAATAAAATAAAAGTGTATACCCTCTCCAAGCTTTTTCTAAAAAAAAATGCCCCATACGAGACTCGGACCCGCGACCTCTTGCTAAACCAAAACACCTCCTAACCATCCGTCTATTCTCAACTTTTCTGTTATATTCATACCATAATTCTATTTAATCTATTTTTCTGTGTCTTTCTTCATCTTCTATTTATCATCAATCATCACATTTACATTTGCAGCTCTCACGAACATAAACTGGGCCTCATACAGGAATACGGCCCATAAAAAGCCCAATATAAATAGCAGTCCAATACAACCCTTTAAATCCCGTCCGAATTGATTTTTGTATCCAATATGTGTCTCGCCAATACAATAGGAAATAGGTAGGGTATTTGTTCCATTATATATTATCATAATTATTTAATTAAATCACCATCATCTTGTTTGTTTGAAAACAGAAGGAACAAGAACGCAGTAATGGGTATTATCTTCATTCTTAACAATCTCTAATCCTCACAACCCTCACTAAGCCGTATCATCAATATTACATCTTACCCAACTTCATCATACAGATCACCAGCAAACGAAAAAAAATAATACTCCATAATCCCATTTACTTGAGTTTTATGTCTCTAGTACAATAACCCACCTAGACTTGGCCAAACATAATTAATCAGAAGCCCAACTAGTTTAGTCCAATAACTCGTTCAGTTCCATAACGATTTAATTTTCCCCAGCTTGTAAATTGAATATGCCGACAGAATATAAAGGGGTGGGGTCTTGGGTTCTTCCACTAAAATATCCTCTTTATTGTATCATCATTAATCATCTATTATTAACAGGAACAAAGAAAATTCTTACGCATGTACTAGGGTCTTTGGTTCGTTCGTCTCCATCATTTTCTATCGTATTCTCCCACATCATTAACTTTTCCTTCATCACTTCCTGATACTATGTACTAGAAGTAAGAATAGTTTAAAGATGGTGGCGGCTTTGTGGTGGTTGTGGTGTTCAAGATGGTGTTTCGATGTGATCCTTTCATTAGCCTTTAATGGTGATGGGTTGGTTTTTAGGTTAACCAGTGGTGGTGATTGTATAATAGTTGATGAAGGTGGTTAAGTGGTGGTTAATGGGTTGTGTTTCACGGTGGAAGATTCTTGGTGGCGGTTTAGAGTTTGATCATAACAATATCGGCTGTAGAGTGGTGATTGAATAAAGGGTGATGACGGTTGACGGAGAAACAAGAAACACGAGAGTGGTGGATTATATATGGAACAAGTGTTGAGGATGTGGTTTGGCGTGATGGTGGTTCTCCGGTGGTCGAAGATGTTTTGGGTTTCAAAGGTGGTGTCCGGTTATGGTGATCGTGTTGGTGGTTCATGTTGATTTAAATGGGTTCAACAATGGAATTGTGTTGGATAGTTGTTTTGTAGTGTTCCATGGAGACAGACATGGGTGTTGTGGGAAGGTAATTTAAGATAGTTGTATATGGATGAAATAGACAATAGGAAAACAAACACAGTCTTAAGCCATAGCGAAATTACCGGTGTGAAGTGGTGATTCTACGAAGAATAAGAGGAAGAGATTGAGAGATGATGATGGTTACTTATGTTTCTCTCTCTCCATCATTTCAAACATATATCTTAATATGTTAATATTAGATCGAATAATTGTATGAAGAAACAAAAACAGTCTTTGCAATTTAATAATAATAATTAGTTATAGATATATTATTAAACGTGCAAAATGAAAATAAAAACAGTTTAGCAGCCAATATTTTAACTTCATCTACCGACAGTTTTCACGGACTACTATTTCGTACCCCATTGTGAATCAGTGGCGGATAAAAATTATTCAGAAAAATTACAAAATTTTATATTAAATATATTTAATTATTTTGGTCATTATGGTATAGATTTCGATTATTAACTATTAAATAAAAATTACATTAATTGTCCCTCTCATTTATGGGTGAAATATAAAAAGTGTTAAAATTTGATAACTAGATCCTAAATACATTTTTAGTAAGCCTAAAATTTATAGAACTCATTTATGAATCACCGTTTATTTTAAAATCATATAAGTTTGAATTTAACTTACTTAATATCAATCGGGACATCAAATGAGTATTACAATCATTTAATATTTATTTAGTATACTTTATTTATATATAGAGATATATTTTAAATAATAATTATTATAATATCCTATTTTTATTTTATTAAATTTTAATAACAACAACATATAATACTTCAAATTATATTTTAAATTATTATTTATATATACATACACACATATCTATTTACAATTAATTGTTCGTGAATCATCGGGAATGGTCAAAAGGGCAAATGCATTCATGTAACTGTTCCAAAGTTTTTGAGACTCAACATTACAAACTTTGCTTATCGTGTCGGAAACATATAAAGATTAAGTTTAAATTTGGTCGAAAATTCTCGGGTCGTCACAAGATGCTGCTTACGCGCTACCGTGGTCAGCATTCAAGCACTTGACGAACGAGAAGTACCGTCCCAGAACCGAGGTCAATAAGCTCAAGTCAGAACTTAGAGGGTTACGAACATAGGGATTCGATATTACTTCGTACGAAAGACGATTCACAGAATTGTGCCTATTGTGTCCGAGAGCGTTCAAAGATGAGGAAGAGAAGATCGACGCGTTTGTGAAAGGGTTACCGGAGAGAATCCAAGAAGATATAAGTTCACACGAGCCTGCCTCCATACAAAAGGCATGTAGAATGGCTCACAAACTAGTGAACCAGATTGAGGGAAGAATTAAAGAACAGGATGCCGAAGAGGCCAATGTGAAGTTAGTCAAAAGAAAGTGGGAGGAAAAAGGTGATAAGAGTCACCAAAACAACAACAACTATCCCAACAATCGTAACATCAATCGCAACTACAACAAACGGCACAACAACAACAACAACAACAACAACAACTACAACAATCATCCCAACAACAATAACAACCGCAACAACAACAACAATCAGAAGCAGCTATGCCAAAGGTGTGAAAAGTATCAATCGGGGTTCTGCACTAAATTTTGCAACAAGTGTAAAAGAAATGGTCATAGCGCAGCGAAGTGTGAGGTCTACGGACCAGGGGTTAACAGAACGAAAGGAACAAATGGTATCGGAACGAGTAATGGCGGAGCAAGTAGTGTCGGAGCAAGTTATGCCAATGTAGTTTGTTATAAATGTGGAAAATCGGGTCACATTATTAGAAATTGCCCGAACCAGGTGAACACGAATGGACAAGGCCGCGGAAGAGTTTTCAATATTAATGCGGCAGAGGCACAGGAAGACCTGGAGCTTGTTACGGGTACGTTTCTTATTGACAATAAATCTACTTACGTTTTATTTGATTCGGGTACGGATAGAAGCTATATGAGTAGAGAGTTTTGTGCTAAATTAAGTTGTCCATTGACGCCGTTGGATAGTAAATTTTTACTCGAATTAGCAAACGGTAAATTAATTTCAGCAGATTATATATGCCGAAATCGAGAAATTAAACTGGGTAGTGAAATATTTAAGATTGATTTGATACCAGTAGAGTTAGGGAGTTTTGATGTAATAGTTGGCATGGACTGGCTGAAGGAGATGAAAGCAGAGATCGTATGTTACAAAAATGCAATTCGCATTGTACGAGAAGAAGGAGAACCCTTAATGGTGTACGGAGAAAAGGGCAACACGAAGCTACATCTTATTAGTAATTTAAAGGCACAAAAACTAATAAGAAAAGTTTGCTATGCTGTTCTAGCACACGTCGAGAAAGTCAATTCCGAAGAAAAGAGCATCAATGATGTTCCCGTCGCAAAAGAATTTCTCGATGTATTTCCGAAAGAATTACCGGGACTACCTCCACATCGATCTGTTGAATTTCAAATAGATCTTGTACCAGGAGCTGCACCAATAGCTCGTGCTCCTTACAGACTCGCACCCAGCGAGATGAAAGAACTGCAAAGCCAACTGCAAGAACTATTAGAACATGGTTTCATTCGACCAAGCACATCACCATGGGGAGCTCCTGTTTTGTTTGTCAAGAAGAAGGATGGTATATTTAGGTTGTGTATTGACTACAGAGAGTTGAATAAACTTACCATCAAAAACCGTTATCCACTGCCGAGAATTGACGACTTATTTGATCAACTACAAGGCTCGTCGGTTTATTCGAAAATCAATATACGTTCTGGATATCATCAAATGCGAGTAAAGGAGGATGATATTCCAAAAACTGCTTTTAGGACGCGTTATGGTCATTACGAGTTTATGGTTATGCCGTTTGGATTGACTAAGGCACCAGCTGTGTTCTGGACCTTATGAACCGAGTGTGGGCCATATCTTGACAAATTTGTCATTGTTTTCATCGATGATATACTTATTTACTCAAAGAATGATCAAGAGCACGAAGAACATTTGAGAAAAGTGCTAGAAGTATTGAGGAAAGAAAAACTGTACGCTAAGTTTTCAAAGTGTGCATTTTGGTTGGAAGAAGTTCAATTCCTCGGTCACATAGTGAACAAAGAAGGTATCCAGGTGGACCCGGCAAAGATTGAAACCGTTGAAAAGTGGGAAACCCCAAAAACTCCGAAGCATATACGTTAATTTTTAGGATTGGCTGGTTACTACAGAAGATTCATCCAAGATTTCTCCAAAATAGCAAAACCCTTGACTGCATTAACGCATAAAGGGAAGAAATTTGAATGGAAGGATGAACAAGAGAAGGCGTTTTAGTTATTGAAGAAAAAGCTAACTACGGCACCTATATTGTCATTGCCTGAAGGGAATGATGATTTTGTGATTTATTGTGACGCATCAAAGCAAGGTCTTGGTTGTGTATTAATGCAACGAACGAAGGTGATTGCTTATGCGTCTAGACAATTGAAGATTCACGAGAAAAATTATACGACTCACGATTTGGAATTGGGTGCTGTTGTTTTTACATTAAAGACTTGGAGGCATTATTTATATGGGGTCAAAAGTATTATATATACTGACCACAAAAGTCTCCAACATATATTTAATCAGAAGCAACTGAATATGAGACAACGTAGGTGGATTGAACTGTTGAATGATTATGATTTTGAGATTCGATACCACCCGGGGAAGGCGAATGTGGTAGCCAACGCTTTGAGTAGAAAGGACAGAGAACCTATACGGGTAAAAGCTATGAATATAATTATTCGTACTAACCTTACTACTCAAATAAAGGAGGCGCAACAGGGGGTTGTAAAAGAAGGAAAGTTGAAGAATGAGATACCCAAAGGATCAGAGAAACATCTTAATATTCGGGAAGACGAAACCCGATATAGGGCTGATAGAATTTGGGTACCAAGGTTTGGATATGTGAGAGAAATGGTACTTAAGGAAGCACATAAAATCAGATATTCAATACATCCCGAAGCGGGGAAGATGTATAAAGATCTCAAGAAACACTTTTGGTGGCCGGTATGAAAGCCGATATTGCTAAATATGTAGGAGAATGTTTAACATGTTCTAAGGTCAAAGCTGAACATCAGAAACCATCAGGTCTACTACAACAACCTGAAATCCCGGAATGGAAATGGGAAAACATTACCATGGATTTCATTACTAAGTTGCCAAGGACTGTAAGTGGTTATGATACTATTTGAGTAATAGTTGATCGTCTCACCAAGTCAGCACACTTCCTGCCAATGAGAGAAGATGACAAAATGGAGAAGTTGGCGCGATTGTATTTGAAGGAGGTTGTCTCCAGACATGGAATACCCGTCTCTATTATCTCTGATAGGGATGGTAGATTTGTTTCAAGGTTCTGGCAGATGTTGCAACAAGCATTGGGGACTCATCTAGACATGAGTACTGCCTATCATTCACAAACTGATGGGCAGAGCGAAAGGACGATACAAACGCTTGAAGACATGCTACGAGCATGTGTTATTGATTTCGGAAATAGTTGGGATCGACACCTACCATTAGCAGAATTTTCCTACAACAACAGTTATCATTCTAGTATTGAGATGGCGCCGTTTGAGGCACTTTATGGTGGAAAGTGCAGGTCTCCGATTTGTTGGAATGAAGTGAGGGATAGACAGATTACGGGTCCGGAGTTAATACAAGAAACTACCGAGAAAATCATCCAAATTCAACAACGATTGAAAACCGCCCAGAGTCGACAAAAGAGCTACGCGGACAGTAAAAGAAAAGATATAGAGTTTGAAATTGGAGAAATAGTCATGCTTAAGGTTTCACCTTGGAAAGGCGTTGTTCGATTTGGTAAACGGGGGAAACTAAATCCAAGGTACATTGGACCATTCAAGATTATAGATCGTGTCGGACCAGTAGCATACCAACTGGAGCTACCTCAATAACTCGCGGCTGTACATAACACTTTCCACGTCTCGAATTTGAAGAAATATTTTGCTAAACAAGATCTCACTATTCCGTTGGACGGGGGAAACTAAATCCAAGTTACGTGAAATAAAAAAGAAAGCCGTGACGGTTCTTTTGTTTAACCGAGAAGGTTGTTTACAGTAAAGCCGAGAAGGTTTTGCTATCTATCTTATTATTGTTTTAGCCACGATCCTTTCAATCCATTATTTGGTATCAGATTCCAGGCATGGCTAAACAAGCTGAGTTCGAGAGATTGAATACTAAGATTCAAGAGTTGGAAGACATGTAACATCTCTTGCGTAATATAGAGATGAAGCTTGAACATCTTGAATTTTCAAGACAGCCTCAACCGGATGACTTTGTTGAGTCTGTTGATCAAGTTTTTAACATGGAGTCTATTTTTGATCCTTGTGTGGTCGAAGACACTGTACCTATTTACGATACTGACGGTGAGGATGATGAAGAGGAAGAAGAGGCACAAGCGTATGGGGTGAATATAACTTTGGCGCATTTGGTGTCGCCAATCACTTGTGATAGTGAAAATAAGGCAACTACACCACTTTTTCGTGTGCTACGAAAAATTAACGACAACACGTCTAAGATTGCACTTCCGGTTATTTATAATGTATTTGCAACTTTTAAGGTTGCGAATTTATCATCTTATGTCGGTTAAAGTGGCGAAGACGTAGACTCGAGGATGGGTCTTTTCGAAGAAGGGGAGGATGATGCAGAATTAGTTAATATTATGTAGTGACCCGAACTTTTCCATGTTTATATATATTAATTGAGATTGATATTTACATGACTAAATGTTTCCAACGTGTTAAGCAATCAAACTTGTTAAGACTTGATTAAATGAAATAAGTTTCATATAGACATTTGATCACCCAAGTTGACCGGCGATTCACGAACGTTACAAAATTGTAAAAATTACATGTTGTGGTATATATAGACATATATATATGGTTGACATGAGATTATGATGAGTAAGTATCTCACTAAGTATATTAACAATGTGTGATATACATAAGAAATAAGATTACTAAGTTAAGAAACTCGAAATGATGTATATAACGATTATCGTTATGATAACGTCTACTAAATATATATGTATCATATTAAGATATTGATACAATATATTTAACATGATAAAATGATATTTAAATATATCATTAAGTGTGTTAACAATGAACTACATATGTAAAAACAAGACTACTAACTCAAGAATTACAAAACGAGACTTATATGTAACGATTATCGTTGTAACGATATTTTAATGTATATATCATATTAAGAGATATTCATACATCATAATATCATTATAACATAATAATTTAACATCTCATTTGATATAATAAACATTGGGTTAACAACATTAATTGAGATCGTTAACTTAAAGGTTTCAAAACAACACTTACATGTAACGACTAACGAAGACTTAACGACTCCATTAGAATGTATATACATGTTGTGTTTTGATATGTATTCTTACACTTTTGAAAGATTTCAAGACACATATCAAAGTACTTCTACTTAACAAAAATGCTTACAATTACTTAAGATGCACTCAATTTAGAAATATTTCATAAGATGACTAACATTAACCATGTAGAATTAATAGAATAATTTCAGATACAACATAATATGGATCAATAAGGGAATCTCAAAGTCTAAACTAACCTTTTCTCCCAACGATTCGCACTAAAGAGAAGATGAATTGTGTGATCATCCAACGAAGATTGATTAGAAGAAATCATTTTCCCCACATCAGACTATGATACCCATGACTGTTCAAATAAGATAGGAGCCTACCAGACTGTGAGATTTTACTACTTCGATCCAAATCTTCTAAAATTATAAGAGCACCTCTTCCATTACCATTGCAAATACTTTCCATTTGAACTTTTCCAGAAAAGTAGTTTACTGATCTTCTTGCACCTACAGCTCAAAAATTTCTACAGAAAGTAAATTGTTTGAACAAAAAATGAATCATTTTGACAACCATTTATGTCAAGAGATCATCTTGGTTTATTTATTCTGTTATGTTAATATTACTGTATCTTCTTTCCTCCCAAAACTATCGAACGCAACGTGCAATATCTAATAATCCATACCTCCACACATTTTTCCAACATCTCCTTTTCACATCTGCAATTAAAAACAGGGATTCACTTATTCAGTTGTGTGCAACTTTGAGGTTTGTATTCGTAACGAATCATGGATTTATCGTAAAATCCTTTACGATAAACCGATTGATGTAAAAGACATAGAAAAAACATCGAACATTTACCATAACATGTAAAAAATTTACTAACAAACCCGATTCGTTGCTTCGACCGTCTACTTTACACTGTAATTTTGTCAACCCTTCTTTAATAATCTGTGAAATTCTTGCTTCCATGTTCTTTTCTACACCAACGATGTCTACAAAAAAGATTTAGAACCAATAAAGGTGCATGAGTGGTGTTTTGGTTTGTTACGGGTGGTTGACTCTTTGCTCGCGCAACAACTTTCACCTGGCATGCCTTTCGAGTTCCTGTCCACAAGGTTTTTTTTGGCTCTATTTTTTGAGGCAACAACAAGCGTCGATTTATGGCGACTTGACTGCCGCTTAGAGCCTAAATTGATTTTCAGGCAGACTTTAAAACTCTTGGAAATTTGATCTTACCATTTCCATGGAGTCTCATTTTCTTTTCTGTTTATTTATTTAAAAGGTTTTTTTTAAAAGCCGGAGGTACTCACGGAAGCAATCTCTCTGCCCTGGAGTAGAGAGGGATGACTTTCTCCTTCTATAGGTGGAGAATTTTTTTTTCTTGACTCATGGTTAGAGAAACGACTTCTCTTATACGCTACGGTAGAGGAAGGATTGTCTACATCTCACCTCCCCATACCTCGCATGTGTGGGATTGGTTATTGTTATTGTTGTTGTTGTTGTAACCAATAAATAAAAGTATAAACTAACCTTGTGATTCAAGTTGTACAAGTAAGCCATGGGAGAACAGATCAACCACCAACCACACAATGTAGGAGAAACGTACTGTGCTCTCTCAATGAAGCATCCATTGTAGCAAGCACACCTGGTTAGACAACCATAACGGGAGGCTAATTAAGAAATTATTTGTACAACACAATAAAAACACACATCAGAATTTGACAAAGAAAAAACACAAAGATGTATCAAAACTACACATGATGGGTTAGATGATCGACAAACACCATGTACAACATCATTATATAAATTTTTTGATGAATACTAAACGGAACCTTATCTTAACTGGTTAACAAATTGCAATCTATACACATGCACACAAATTGAAAAATTAAATTGTACACACACATGTCTATACATACAAATAAAATCCAACTAAAATTGATTATAAAAATACCAACTAATACTAATCTATACATACAAATACCAATCTATACACACACACACATTGATTATAAAAACCAACTAAAAAGACAACTACAAAAACAACTAAAATTGATTACAAAAAAAAAAAAAAAAAAAAAAAAAAAACAATAAGTACTCGAAATCAAAAAGATGAAGAATTGATTATTATATCCAAAAAAATACCTGCAAGTCTGCAAGTCGATGATTATTCACTCCGTTTATTCGATGATTCGGACGGTTAATCGATGATGATTATCGGATGCCTCGATCGTGAATAACATAGTATTGGGTTTGATTGTGATTTCCGGTTTAATCAATCGAAGTATTGGGTTTGCAGGAGATGGATGCAGACGTAGTAGAAGAAAGATTAGGGTTGCCTGGGAGAAAAATGTGAATTATTGTGGAACCCTAATTGCGAATCGTTTTAAAAACTGATTTGGGGTTTTTATTTATTGAATTTTGGACAACGCGGATTAACATGTCATTAGTATTTTAAATGTGGACCAATGATAAAATTACACATCAGCAAGTTAATGAGAGGATTAAGGAGGAGCTGACATGTCAGACTCACTCCCTTGATTTATAAGGATGTATAGATAGATAGATAGATAGATAGATAGATAGATAGATACATATAGATAGATAGATAACTACATCTTTGTGCTCGATATGGTACTGTGAGAAAAATACAAGACGAACAGGACACCGACATGTCAAATTATTTAAACTTGTACATCAACTTATTAAGTACTTAGCGGCATCGGGCAACGCTAACGGAACTCTTACAACTAAGAATTCCAAGCACTCCCCATGAAGTTTTCCGTTGATGATCACCAACATCAGTAACCGAAAAACAATCATTTAACTCGACATTAGGAAACAAAGATTTTGACGTTGTATTTAGGACATTCTGCCGGTTCCTTATATCCTTAAGCTCCATCTCTTGTGGGACCCTTAACGTTAACGGCCCAAGCTTAAGATCATTCCATCTTGATGAAGAAGACTTACTACTCAAACGATTACCATGCATCTGGGCCGTTGATTCATGATTCATCTTTGATTTCCTACTTAACTTCTTGCAATCCAAAGAGTGGCTGATTGTTGACTCAGACCGCCTTTCATGAACCTGTTTCGTGTTACGAGTTTAAGTTAGATCGCTTATAGGAACGAGTTTTCCATTGGAGATTATATCTTCTGCATGTGACGTAACATGTTCTATAAAACCACACGGTTCGCGTTTAAAGAACTCGAATAAATCTTCGTTAGCAAACGATAATGGATTTTGATGGAGATGATGTTGAAAACTGGAATCTTGAGCTTCTGTCAAGGGGGAATCGGTGAGTGAAAGTGTCTCGAGTGCTTCTAGTTCTTGATCATCACAATTGACAGTCATTTTCACACAATGTAATAAGTGTGTTTATGTGTGTGATTTGGAGTTATATATTGATTGTGTAATTAATCTGTCGTGTATATAAAGAAATCATGTATCGTTAAAAATATGCATGCACTCAAGACTTTTAATTTATAAAAAAATAATTTTGATTAATTAGGATTATTACAGTAACATAAATTTAGCCATATTCTTGTACTACGCAGGCCACACACATAAAATATTCATATTCTTGTACCAGGCCACCCAAGCCACACACATAAAATATTGATCATAATTACATTTCTATGATGGGGCATGATTCTAACACACCCTTTTTATCCTCACATACCTATTTTAACCTTTTACTCTTCTAATAATACTCTATTTCTTTAAATTGGTGTGTGAGAATCAAAAAAGTGTGTGTGAGAATCATCTCCCTTCTATGATATATACCGTTGAATTAACAATTGTTTATTGTTAAAAGATAATAATAATAATAATCATCAATCGGCAAACCATATTAAACAATAACCATAATCAAAGATTCAATCAATGCCTTTGATTGAAAGATCAATGAACAAGATATTAGTCAATATTAATTAATGTTTTTGATAGTATAGTTTTGTACACGAAGTAGATCGCTAATTTATTAATGTTGAAGCTAGACCCTATCGAAATATAATCCAATCCAATTGAAAAATAGAATTTGGTCCATGGGCCTGATAGTTCCAAATTGTTGATAATCAGGCCCAAGCAGTTTTTTTCACTTTAAAAAGGCAGGCCATATATTGGACGGATTGATTAGTGGCCCAAGATATCTTCAAACTCCCTCGATTACATTTGTGTGCCAGCGTATACGTACGAAAGATGTTGATTCACCAATATTTTTTAGAGTTGTTTAGGTCTACAATTATCTATTTAACTACATTTGAAGGTAGTGATTACTATTTAGTACTCCCTCCGTCTCATTATAAGTGTCCACTTACTTTTTTCACACAGTTTTAGGAAATCCCACTAACTTCATTCTCTACCAATCAGAAATTTTCTCTCTCCAGAATAACCTCTTCTGATTGGTTGAAACGCAAAGTGGACACTTGCAATGGGACGTCACAAAATGGAAATGTGGACAATTTAAGTGGGACGGAGGAAGTACTATTTATTCAATATACTCGAGTAATTTTATGAACATGCTTATAGTTACTTGTACTTTAATATATTTTCTTACTATATTCTATTTTCGCACTTGCATTTTCATTATGTGTTTTTTGTGTATCTAATTTTCAACCTAATCTAAACAATGCGACTTGGTCATTTATATTCGCTTAAAACCTAAAACATATCATTCAACTGTACCGATTCCACGAGTCGTAAGTATATAACTTTCCCAAAGAAAAACAAAGGTACAATAACTAGAAAGTCATTAAAAACTTGATCGAAGAACCGATGTTTAACGGGTAAAGAAATTAGTTATTAATCACTTGTTCAACAATACAATCACAATGCAAAAACCGAAACAATACAACATCTACTCGCACTATTTCACCTTATGTTACCTATGAAATGAATTCTATACATTTTTAGTATACTGCACTTGATACAAATGAATTCTAAAATAATGGGAAGTAGATGAATTACTAATTTCTAGGGAACAAAATAATAGGGAACAATTGAATTACCAAACAGATAATCGATTGTAATCTAGCATACCGTACACAATTATGCTATAGCACTTGTAATTGATGGATGAATACAGCAGACCCCAATTTTAATGTTCACAAATCACAACTTTGTCTATTATATACATATAGGGCTGTCCATGGTCCATACCCGGACCGGACCAGGCAATACCCGGACCGGACCGAAACCCAATTTTTTATGAAAATAGGAACCGAGGACCGGACCATTAATATACGGTTCGGTTCGGTCCGGTTCTAACTTCGGTCCAATCGGTTCGGGTAAAAACCCGACCCATATATACTTTTGAAAAGATGTTATATATATTATTTGATTCCATTATTTATAACGCACTTCATATAATTATCAATATATGTCATGCACAAATGAAAAAACTTAATAATATAAATAAACCAATCCAAGTTCAAAATCAAAGTACTAAATGAAACTTCAAATAATACCAAATTATCAATGTACTAAAGCGAGGATGATGATCGATAAGAACCCAAACTTAATATTTGGGTATATAATTCACAGCCTATCGTTTACCATACGAACTATGATAGAGTATATATATATATATATATATATATATATATAAACAACCTTATAGAGTTTATCATTTACGAATGACAAAATTTCATTCCTCGTCCCTGAACTTTACATCAACTTTGACTCCCTGTCCTTTTTCTTTTTTTTGTGCATCCCTCGTCTCTAATGTGTTAGAAATCTACATCCCTCGTCCTCCCGTCTAGATTCTGTCAATTTCAGCCGTTTGTTCAATCATGTGCAAAACATGTGAGGGTAATTTGGTCTTTTCATTTTATTTATTTTATTTATTATTTAACTTATCTCTTCATCTTCATCATCTCATCTTCATCATTCCCAAATTAAAAACCCTAATTTTATACTTTTATAAAATCAACAAATTAAATTATAAATGTATACAAAAAAGTTTCACCTTCAACAAATCAACAAATCTAATTAGCTTAAAGGTTAATGATGGTTGAATAATCATCGATTTGAACCAAAACACTCAGATAATTTTCATATTGTACTTGGCATTAACAGCACTTCACAATTGTCTCACCAAACAAGATAAATAATTTTATAAATTCATAGATCACAGTAATAAAGTTTACAGGCAAAATTGTTAAACAAAAGCAATACGTACAGATCATCGTTTGCTATCGTAATCAACAATCTCTTTATCAGTAACAGATCTCGAGAGTTGAACAATAGACCTACCAATCGAATTAATCCAGTCTTCTTTCTATGATATAAACCCGAATTCTTCAAAATTGTTTTGTCTACATCTGGGCTACTATTGAAACCCTAAATCAACAACACAGCCTAACCAATCATCAAATAAATTAAAAGTCGGTCACAAAATCAATCATTATTGTTTCTCAACACGAATTGATTACAGAAATTTGATCCTTACAGTATTCCTAAGCTTCGTGATGCTTTAATTCATCTTGAGAAACATCACACAAGTCTAGATCTCGAAGTCAAAACATTTGTTCATCTTGGTCAAACTTTCAATTAGATCGATATAGGTGATTGTTCTTAATGAAATTGTTTGACGAGTGTTCTAATAAGGATTCTAAGAAGATTTCATGAAGGAATCATATTCCAAAACACACTAGATCGAAAATTTGGTGTTCGTGTTCATATGAAGCCTTGCCTTCCTGTTCATCCCAATTTCTGTGATTTGGTGGTGGGTGACGGTGGTGGTGGGTGACGGTGGTGGTGGGTGAAACCCTAGATTTGTAATAGATCTCAAGAAACCACTGATAGATCTCAAAAACTTTGATTAAATGAATGATTAAATTTAGGATCTTGATGATAATTTCTTCCGAAGGTTCTAGTGATGATGAAATGAATGGGTTTGATTTAATATTTTTTGTGAGATAGATGCAGGTTGATGGGGATTTATGGCATGTAGTACAAGTTTTATTTAATCATGTCAATAAAAGAAGGATCAAGTGTAAAATGACATCTATACCCTCACATGCCTGGCACATGGCTCTATTTAACAGCTGAATTTGACAGAAAGTAGACGGAGGACGAGAGATGTAGATTTTTGATACATTAGAGACGAGGGTTGCACAAAAAAAAGAAAAAGGACGAGGAGTCAAATTTGATGTAAAGTTCAGGGACGAGGAATGAAATTTTGTCTTTACGAATTGTAAGTCATTATTTGCTTTGGCTCCAAGATATGGTATGATAACTAAAATTCCTATTATTATTTAGATATTGTTTACATAGTTATCATGTATTGTATTTTAGTATATATGTAACTTAATATCTATAAGATCATTGCCATAATAAATATGTATATTAGTAACAAGAATATATCATCAATACGTAATATATGTGAGCCACAAAGATATATGTTTTCTCGGTTCGGTCCAGACCAATGGTCTTTTCGGGTTTGGCCCGGACCGGACCGAAACCCGAAATAATCAAGATATATGGACCAATGACCGGACCAAATATTCTCGATTATTTCGGTTTCGGTTCGGTTCCTCCTCGGTCCTCGGTTTTTTTCGGTCCCACCCGGACGATGCACACCCCTATATACATACACCAGTTTACAATATAGAATTAGAAACACACATAATTGTCAACTTATCAAACTTCAAATATTTTCAAACTTACAATAGAAACACAAATCAAAATAAATAACATTGAGCATCAAAAATTAGGATCTACTCTGCCGCATTATAAATTGAAAGTCACAAAAATATTAGCCAAAAATAACACATACACGTGTATGAGATTAAAAGTATACAAAACATATGTCATAGCATCAAATTCAACAACACTGAATTAATGTTCCAATTACAATATATGACTGATCAGCTAACATGAAGAAATGGAGACATTGAATAACCTATTTAAGTGCTTAATTTAACGAAATATGTAAGTAAGTGAGCTAGAAATGAATGGATCGAAGTTGAATAGTAAATCAAACTATAACCTAATCCAATTTATAAAATAATGAATTACATTTCAACGGACAAATCACACAAGCAAATTCAATAAAGCGAAATCAGTATTATATTAATTGCTTCAACAAGTACATTCTAACATAAATACAAATACTTAAATAGACACTAACAGACGGAAAGATAAAAACGTTAACCCTAACTTTTAAATCGAAAACCCTAGAAACAGTAGATCAACAAATTAACCACCAAATCCATAAAGAGTACGTCCTTGACGCTTCAAAGCATAAACGACATCCATCGCCGTTACCGTTTTCCGTCTAGCATGCTCAGTGTAAGTAACTGCGTCACGAATCACATTCTCTAGAAAGATCTTCAAAACGCCACGTGTCTCTTCGTAAATCAGACCGCTGATACGTTTCACCCCACCACGTCTGGCCAATCGACGGATGGCAGGTTTAGTAATACCTTGAATGTTGTCACGGAGAACTTTACGATGTCGTTTTGCTCCACCCTTTCCTAATCCCTTTCCTCCTTTTCCTCTTCCTGACATTTTTAGCTTTTAATTTCTCACTGGAAAATTGAATTAGATTTGAAGTTTTTGTTGTTTAAAAATGAGTGCGGTTTGTGTGGTTATATACGGCTGCTTGTGTGTTCTGAACCGTTGGATGTCGGAGAGAAAGAGAAAAGGACAACCGTTCGATGGGAATCTGTGTTTAATTTGTAAAGTGTTTTCATTGGTTGATTGCTAATTCCCGGATTGGTTCTTTAGTTGCAACATGCGAGCGACACCTGAGTGGTTCAAATTCCTTTAGGCCTAATTCTTTTTTAACAACGATTGGGATCACCCGATGGGGACTAAATCACCCGTTGCGGTCATCTCTCGTTTTGACTATGCCGATGCAGCGATAATAACTCCGCCCCATCGCAGCTCGGGAGGAAACCTTGAAACCGATCCAAGAGCACGGCCAAATAAAACCCCCTCCCCTTTACCCCCCAAACGATATGGGAAAGGTGTCATGGGTGGATACTTCATGGCAAGGATGAAATTGTGTTTTTAATATGTAGCCAACAGAGTTCGAACTTCTGACCTCTCCTTTAGGCCTAATACTACTCCGTAGTACGGAGCAGTTACTACGTAATACATATGGTCTATTTTCGTGAGAAATATTACGATTTACGCGGATAGATCTCAGGTTGGAGATGATGGCTTAGGCATCGGTTTGTATTCCGATTAGTCTATTGTAAGGGATGTCGAAGTGGGGTCTTCCAAGAGCTCTTCATTCGGACCGCCTAAGGTTTATTATCTTCCGTCTGATAATGGGAAATCGTATTGCTTAAAGCAGGTTGAAGGTAAGCTTTTTAAGCTAAGAAAGAGAGGGAAAAAGACATCTCTCGCGACGGATAAGCTCGATAACCCTTGAACGTTTATTTGATTGGGTTTTTTTTCTTGATTTTTTGTTTGTTAGTTTGTTGTATACTTTTACACCTTATGGTTTGCATGCATAAATAAGGACATAATCGCTCTTGGAGAACGGAAGACGTATCTACAAGACTTAAGAAATTGAGTAAGAGGCATTTTTAGCAATATTACGTCAAGCGTTTTACGGCAAGAAATATATATTTAAAAAAAAAAACCACGTCAGCATACACGTGGTAAGTCAGTTACGAACTTTTCAGAGATGATTAACCAATGATAGCATTACACGTGTCTCCGAACATTCCGGAGCTCCCTGAGATACGTATACACTGGGTCGTGGATTGATTCAAGATAATATTTATTGATTTATTTCTGTACATCTAACTGTGGACAACTAGTTGTAGGTTACTAACGAGGACAGCTGACTTAATAAACTTAAAACATCAAAATATATTAAAAGTGTTGTAAATATATTTTGAACATACTTTGATATATATGTATATATTGTTATAGGTTCGTGAATCAACCAGTGGCCAAGTCTTACTTCCCGACGAAGTAAAAATCTGTGAAAGTGAGTTATAGTCCCACTTTTAAAATCTAATATTTTTGGGATGAGAATACATGCAGGTTTTATAAATGATTTACAAAATAGACACAAGTACGTGAAACTACATTCTATGGTTGAATTATCGAAATCGAATATGCCCCTTTTTATTAAGTCTGGTAATCTAAGAATTAGGGAACAGACACCCTAATTGACGCGAATCCTAAAGATAGATCTATTGGGCCTAACAAACCCCATCCAAAGTACCGGATGCTTTAGTACTTCGAAATTTATATCATATCCGAAGGGTGTCCCGGAATGATGGGGATATTCTTATATGTGCATCTTGTTAATGTCGGTTACCAGGTGTTCACCATATGAATGATTTTTATCTCTATGTATGGGATGTGTATTGAAATATGAAATCTTGTGGTCTATTATTATGATTTGATATATATATAGGTTAAACCTATAACTCACCAACATTTTTGTTGACGTTTTAAGCATGTTTATTCTCAGGTGATTATTAAGAGCTTCCGCTGTCGCATACTTAAATAAGGACGAGATTTGGAGTCCATGCTTGTATGATATTGTGTAAAAACTGCATTCAAGAAACTTATTTTGTTGTAACATATTTGTATTGTAAACCAATATGTAATGGTCGTGTGTAAACAGGATAATTTAGATTATCATTATTTGATAATCTACGTAAAGCTTTTTAAACATTTATTGATGAAATAAAGGTTATGGTTTGTTTTAAAATGAATGCAGTCTTTGAAAAACGTCTCATATAGAGGTCAAAACCTCGCAACGAAATCAATTAATATGGAACGTTTTTAATCAATAAGAACGGGACATTTCAGTTGGTATCAGAGCGTTGGTCTTAGAGAACCAGAAAATTTGCATTAGTGTGTCTTATCGAGTTTGTTAGGATGCATTAGTGAGTCTGGACTTCGACCGTGTTTTCTTTAAAAATGATTGCTTAACATTTTTGTTGGAAACTATATATTTTTAACATATGAATATTATGTGATATATTAATCTCTTATCGTGTTTGATATTATGTGATAGATGTCTACCTCTAGAACAAGTCCCATTGACTCACCTAATAATAATGAAGAGTCAAATGTAAATTGGAATGATTCGTGGACTGATTCACAAGTTCCCGAAGAGGAACCGGAAGAAGAGTCGGAACCGGAAGAAGAATCGGAACCGGAAGAAGAAATAGAACTGGTGGGGGAAATAATAAAACGGTTAAGTAAAAGAGAATCCTCAACCAACCGACCAAGGTTAATTATGGTCAATGGTGTTTCCGCCAAGGAAGCAAAATATTGGGAGGATTACCAATTCTCCGATGAATCGGATTCCGACGAGAATTCCAATGATGTTATAGAAATTACCCCAACTGAATTTAAAAACGCAAAAGAAAATAATAAGGGAAAGGGCATAAAAATAGAGAAATCTAATTCCAACCCCGATGAACTTTATATGTATCGTCAACCCCCGAAGTCCTTAAGTTGTAACAATGACCCGGGAACCTCTAAACCACCAGGTTTTTCTAAACCAATGTGGATAACGACGGCTTGTATTAGGGGAACATCATATATCCCTAGAAACTTGGCAAAACGAACCAAAACCGAACAAGAAGAAACGAGCGAGTCGGAATAAGATAGTTATATTCGTGTGGTGTAATATATGTAATATAGTGTGCTTATGCTTTATGATATATGTAAAAATTGCTTGTATTAATAAGTATTTTTTTTATGAATCTAACTCTTGTCTATTTTACAGTATAAAAACACAAAATGGATAGACAACCCAATATTTTAAGAGACCTACCCGGAGACATGATTGATGAAATCTTGTCTAGAGTCGGTCAGAATTCCTCGGCACAACTATTTAAGGCGAGATCAGTTTGTAAGACATTCGAAGAACGTTCCAAGAATGCCTTGGTTTATAAAAGGCTTTCGTTCGAAAGATGGGGATATCACATTGGGAAATCCATAAGTTACGATGTGTTTACTTTGACGCATATATTGCGGGGAACCCAAATGCTATTTTACGCAATGGGTTAAGAAATTATTTTGACTCAATATATCCGAATATTGGACTTCGTGATTTAGAAAAAGCGGCTAACATGCAACATAAAGAAGCATGTTATGCTTACGGATTAGTAATGTTCGCTTCTCACCAAAGTGAGAACAAGAACATCGGGCTACAACTATTAAACAAACGTTCCCACAAGTAACGGAGTCGGTAATTGGGGTAAGAAATGAGGTTTTTAGATTGTTACGGGACTGTTGGACATTACGTAACCCTCGTCCCTTTGACGACGTTACAACACGCTGTCTTATCAACGGCCATAACGGTTATGTTCCACAAGACCAAGGATGGGAAGTAATCCTAGTAAAACCAGAATGCATGACTTGTTTCTGGACGTATGAATTACGTGTCTTTATTGCCTTTGCTGAACGACTTGTGTACTAGCTAGAATTATCTTCACAACCATCTTGTATCAAATTTATTGTGTGCTATATTTCATGCTAGATGTAAAATAAGCGGTATTGTAAGTTTGTAAAATATTGTGAAAAAGTTTGAACGCGAAATATTATTATAATCAGTTTTTCATATAGAATTGTAGTAGTTGAATTGTATATTAGCTACTAAGTATGAACTTAACGGGTAGGTACTACCCGAATTTAAACTTATAAAACGCTAATATGAAGAAAAAGCTTTTATAAATGAGTTCATATTATGCTACGAAATACTATTAACTACTCTTAATATTCTGTATGATTAACTTGTTCCATTTGACTATTTTGAAGGAAATGGCACCGACTACTCGACACACCGTGAATATGAATGAAGAGGAATTCCGTACTTTTCTAGCTTCAAACATAGCCGCAATACAGGCTGCGCTACATACCAACAATAACCTTGGATCTAGCAGTACAGGAAATCGTGTAGGATGCACCTACAAAGAATTCACTGCCTGCAAACCTTTGGAATTTGATGGAACTGAAGGACCGATCGGATTGAAACGGTGGACCGAGAAGGTCGAATCGGTGTTTGCCATAAGTAAGTGTACTGAAGAGGACAAAGTGAAGTACACTACGCATACCTTCACAGGTTCTGCGTTAACATGGTGGAATACCTATCTAGAGCAAGTGGGACAAGACGATGCGTACGCACTACCGTGGTCAGCATTCAAGCACTTGATGAACGAGAAGTACCGTCCCAGAACCGAGGTCAATAAGCTCAAGACAGAACTTAGAGGGTTACGAACCCAAGGATTTGATATTACCACGTACGAAAGACGATTCACAGAATTGTGCCTATTGTGTCCGGGAGCATTCGAAGATGATGAAGAGAAGATCGACGCGTTTGTGAAAGGATTACCTGAAAGAATCCAAGAAGATATAAGTTCACACGAGCCCGCCTCCATACAACAGGCATGTAGAATGGCTCACAAACTAGTGAACCAGATTGAAGAAAGAATTAAAGAACAGACTGCTGAAGAGGCCAATGTGAAGCAAGTCAAAAGAAAGTGGGAGGAAAACGGTGATAAGAATCACCAATACAACAACAACAGCAATTACAACAATAATCGCAACAATTATCCCAACAATCGCAACATCAATTGCAACTACAACAAACGGCCCAACAACAACAACAACAACAGCAACTACAACAATCATCCCAACAACAATAATAACCGCAACAACAACAACAACAATCAGAAGCAGCTATGCCAAAGGTGTGAAAAGTATCACTCGGGGTTCTGCACCAAATTTTGCAACAAGTGTAAAAGAAATGGTCATAGCGCGGCGAAGTGTGAGGTCTACGGACCAGGGGTTAATAGAACGAAAGGAACAAATGGTGTCGGAACGAGTAATGGCGGAGCAAGTAGTGTCGGAGCAAGTTATGCCAATGTAGTTTGTTATAAATGTGGAAAACCGGGCCACATTATTAGAAATTGCCCGAACCAGGAGAACACGAATGGACAAGGCCGCGGAAGAGTTTTCAATATTAATGCGGCAGAGGCACAGGAAGACCCGGAGCTTGTTACGGGTATGTTTCTTATTGACAATAAATCTGCTTACGTTTTATTTGATTCGGGTGCGGATAGAAGCTATATGAGTAGAGATTTTTGTGCTAAATTAAGTTGTCCATTGACGCCTTTGGATAGTAAATTTTTACTCGAATTAGCAAATGGTAAATTAATTTCAGCAGATAATATATGTCGGAATCAAGAAATTAAACTGGTTAGCGAAACATTTAAGATTGATTTGATACCAGTAGAGTTAGGGAGTTTTGATGTGATAATCGGTATGGACTGGTTGAAAGAAGTGAAAGCAGAGATCGTTTGTTACAAAAATGCAATTCGCATTATACGAGAAAAAGGAAAACCCTTAATGGTGTACGGAGAAAAGGGCAACACGAAGCTACATCTTATTAGTAATTTGAAGGCACAAAAACTAATAAGAAAAGGTTGCTATGCTGTTCTAGCACACGTCGAGAAAGTACAAACTGAAGAAAATAGCATCAATGATGTTCCCATTGCAAAAGAATTTCCCGATGTATTTCCGAAAGAATTACCGGGATTACCCCCACATCGATCCGTTGAATTTCAAATAGATCTTGTACCAGGAGCTGCACCAATAGCTCGTGCTCCTTACAGACTCGCACACAGCGAGATGAAAGAACTGCAAAGCCAATTACAAGAACTTTTAGAGCGTGGTTTCATTCGACCAAGCACATCACCGTGGGGAGCTCCTGTTTTGTTTGTCAAGAAGAAAGATGGTACATTCAGGTTGTGTATCGACTTCCGAGAGTTGAACAAACTTACCATCAAGAACCGCTACCCACTACCGAGAATCGACGACTTATTTGATCAACTACAAGGCTCGTCTGTTTATTCAAAGATTGACTTACGTTCCGGGTATCATCAAATGCGGGTGAAAGAAGATGATATTCCAAAGACTGCTTTCAGAACACGTTACGGTCATTACGAGTTTATGGTCATGCTGTTTGGTTTAACTAATGCACCAGCTGTGTTCATGGACCTTATGAACCGAGTGTGTGGACCATACCTTGACAAGTTTGTCATCGTTTTCATTGATGACATACTTATTTACTCAAAGAATGACCAAGAACACGGTGAACATTTGAGAAAGGTGTTAGAAGTATTGAGGAAGGAAGAATTGTACGCTAAGTTTTCAAAGTGTGCATTTTGGTTGGAAGAAGTTCAATTCCTCGGTCACATAGTGAACAAAGAAGGTATTAAGGTGGATCCGGCAAAGATAGAAACTGTTGAAAAGTCGGAAACCCCGAAAACTCCGAAACACATACGCCAGTTTTTAGGACTAGCTGGTTACTACAGAAGGTTCATCCAAGACTTTTCCAGAATAGCAAAACCCTTGACTGCATTAACGCATAAAGGGAAGAAATTTGAATGGAATGATGAACAAGAGAAAGCGTTTCAGTTATTGAAGAAAAAGCTAACTACGGCACCTATATTGTCATTGCCTGAAGGGAATGATGATTTTGTGATTTATTGTGACGCATCAAAGCAAGGTCTCGGTTGTGTATTAATGCAACGAACGAAGGTGATTGCTTATGCGTCTAGACAATTGAAGATTCACGAACAAAATTATACGACGCATGATTTGGAATTAGGCGCGGTTGTTTTTGCATTAAAGACTTGGAGGCACTACTTATATGGGGTCAAAAGTATTATATATACCAGCCACAAAAGTCTTCAACACATATTTAATCAGAAACAACTGAATATGAGGCAACATAGGTGGATTGAATTATTGAATGATTACGACTTTGAGATTCGTTACCACCCGGGGAAGGCAAATGTGGTAGCCGATGCCTTGAGCAGGAAGGACAGAGAACCCATTCGAGTAAAATCTATGAATATAATGATTCATAATAACCTTACTACTCAAATAAAGGAGGCGCAACAAGGAGTTTTAAAAGAGGGAAATTTAAAGGATGAAATACCCAAAGGATCGGAGAAGCATCTTAATATTCGGGAAGGCGGAACCCGGTATCGGGCTGAAAGGATTTGGGTACCAAAATTTGGAGATATGAGAGAAATGGTACTTAGAGAAGCTCATAAAATCAGATACTCAATACATCCTGGAACGGGGAAGATGTACAAGGATCTCAAGAAACATTTTTGGTGGCCGGGTATGAAAGCCGATGTTGCTAAGTACGTAGGAGAATATTTGACGTGTTCTAAGGTCAAAGCTGAGCATCAGAAACCATCAGGTCTACTTCAACAACCCGAAATCCCGGAATGGAAATGGGAAAACATTACCATGGATTTCATCACTAAATTGCCAAGGACAGCAAGTGGTTTTGATACTATTTGGGTAATAGTTGATCGTCTCACCAAATCAGCACACTTCCTGCCAATAAGAGAAGATGACAAGATGGAGAAGTTAGCACGACTGTATTTGAAGGAAGTCGTCTCCAGACATGGAATACCAATCTCTATTATCTCTGATAGGGATGGCAGATTTATTTCAAGATTCTGGCAGACATTACAGCAAGCATTAGGAACTCGTCTAGACATGAGTACTGCCTATCATCCACAAACTGATGGGCAGAGCGAAAGGACGATACAAACGCTTGAAGACATGCTACGAGCATGTGTTATTGATTTCGGAAACAGTTGGGATCGACATCTACCATTAGCAGAATTTTCCTACAACAACAGCTACCATTCAAGCATTGAGATGGCGCCGTTTGAAGCACTTTATGGTAGAAAGTGCAGGTCTCCGATTTGTTGGAGTGAAGTGGGGGATAGACAGATTACGGGTCCGGAGATTATACAAGAAACTACCGAGAAGATCATCCAAATTCAACAACGGTTGAAAACCGCCCAAAGTCGACAAAAGAGCTACGCTGACATTAAAAGAAAAGATATAGAATTTGAAATTGGAGAGATGGTCATGCTTAAAGTTGCACCTTGGAAAGGCGTTGTTCGATTTGGTAAACGAGGGAAATTAAATCCAAGGTATATTGGACCATTCAAGATTATTGATCGTGTCGGACCAGTAGCTTACCGACTTGAGTTACCTCAACAACTCGCAGCTGTACATAACACTTTCCACATCTCGAATTTGAAGAAATGTTTTGCTAAAGAAGATCTCACTATTCCGTTAGATGAAATCCAAATCAACGAAAAACTCCAATTCATCGAAGAACCTGTCGAAATAATGGATCGTGAGGTTAAAAGACTTAAGCAAAACAAGATACCAATTGTTAAGGCTCGATGGAATGCTCGTAGAGGACCCGAGTTCACCTGGGAGCGTGAAGATCAGATGAAGAAGAAATACCCGCATCTATTTCCAGAAGATTCGTCAACACCTTCAACAGCTTAAAATTTCGGGACGAAATTTATTTAACGGGTAGGTACTGTAGTGACCCGAACTTTTCCATGTCTATATATATTAATTGAGATTGATATTTACATGATTAAATGTTTCCAACATGTTAAGCAATCAAACTTGTTAAGACTTGATTAATTGAAATATAATTGACCACCTAAGTTGACCGGTGATTCACGAACGTTAAAACTTGTAAAAACTATATGATGACATATATATGGATATATATATAGTTAACATGATACTATGATAAGTAAACATATCATTAAGTATATTAACAATGAACTACATATGTAAAAACAAGACTACTAACTTAATGATTTTTAAACGAGACATATATGTAACGATTATCGTTGTAAAGACATTTAATGTATATATATCATATTAAGAGATATTCATACATGATAATATCATGATAATATAATAATTTAAAATCTTATTTGATATTATAAACATTGGGTTAACAACATTTAACAAGATCGTTAACCTAGAGGTTTCAAAACAACACTTACATGTAACGACTAACGATGACTTAACGACTCAGTTAAAATGTATATACATGTAGTGTTTTAATATGTATTTATACACTTTTGAAAGACTTCAAGACACTTATCAAAATACTTCTACTTAACAAAAATGCTTACAATTACATCCTCGTTCAGTTTCATCAACAATTCTACTCGTATGCACCCGTATTCGTACTCGTACAATACACAGCTTTTAGATGTATGTACTATTGGTATATACACTCCAATGATCAGCTCTTAGCAGCCCATGTGAGTCACCTAACACATGTGGGAACCATCATTTGGCAACTAGCATGAAATATCTCATAAAATTACAAAAATATGAGTAATCATTCATGACTTATTTACATGAAAACAAAATTACATATCCTTTATATCTAATCCATACACCAACGACCAAAAACACCTACAAACACTTTCATTCTTCAATTTTCTTCATCTAATTAATCTCTCTCAAGTTCTATCTTCAAGTTCTAAGTGTTCTTCATAAATTCCAAAAGTTCTAGTTTCATAAAATCAAGAATACTTTCAAGTTTGCTAGCTCACTTCCAATCTTGTAAGGTGATCATCCAACCTCAAGAAATCTTTGTTTCTTATAGTAGGTTATCATTCTAATACAAGGTAATAATCATATTCAAACTTTGGTTCAATTTCTATAACTATAACAATCTTATTTCAAGTGATGATCTTACTTGAACTTGTTTTCGTGTCATGATTCTGCTTCAAGAACTTCGAGCCATCCAAGGATCCATTGAAGCTAGATCCACTTTTTTCTTTTCCAGTAGGTTTATCCAAGGAACTTAAGGTAGTAATGATGTTCATAACATCATTCGATTCATACATATAAAGCTATCTTATTCGAAGGTTTAAACTTGTAATCACAAGAACATAGTTTAGTTAATTCTAAACTTGTTCGCAAATAAAAATTAATCCTTCTAACTTGACTTTTAAAATCAAATAAACACATGTTCTATATCTATATGATATGCTAACTTAATGATTTAAAATCTGGAAACACGAAAAACACCGTAAAACCGGATTTACGCCGTCGTAGTAACACCGCGGGCTGTTTTGGGTTAGTTAATTAAAAACTATGATAAACTTTGATTTAAAAGTTGTTATTCTGGGAAAATGATTTTTATTATGAACATGAAACTATATCCAAAAATTATGGTTAAACTCAAAGTGGAAGTATGTTTTCTAAAATGGTCATCTAGACGTCGTTCTTTCGACTGAAATGACTACCTTTACAAAAACGACTTGTAACATATTTTTTCGACTATAAACCTATACTTTTTCTGTTTAGATTCATAAAATAGAGTTCAATATGAAACCATAGCAATTTGATTCACTCAAAACGGATTTAAAATGAAGAAGTTATGGGTAAAACAAGATTGGATAATTTTTCTCATTTTAGCTACGTGAAAATTGGTAACAAATCTATTCCAACCATAACTTAATCAACTTGTATTGTATATTATGTAATCTTGAGATACCATAGACACGTATACAATGTTTCGACCTATCATGTCGACACATCTATATATATTTCGGAACAACCATAGACACTCTATATGTGAATGTTGGAGTTAGCTATACAGGGTTGAGGTTGATTCCAAAATATATATAGTTTGAGTTGTGATCAATACTGAGATACGTATACACTGGGTCGTGGATTGATTCAAGATAATATTTATTGATTTATTTCTGTACATCTAACTGTGGACAACTAGTTGTAGGTTACTAACGAGGACAGCTGACTTAATAAACTTAAAACATCAAAATATATTAAAAGTGTTGTAAATATATTTTGAACATACTTTGATATATATGTATATATTGTTATAGGTTCGTGAATCAACCAGTGGCCAAGTCTTACTTCCCGACGAAGTAAAAATCTGTGAAAGTGAGTTATAGTCCCACTTTTAAAATATAATATTTTTGGGATGAGAATACATGCAGGTTTTATAAATGATTTACAAAATAGACACAAGTACGTGAAACTACATTCTATGGTTGAATTATCGAAATCGAATATGCCCCTTTTTATTAAGTCTGGTAATCTAAGAATTAGGGAACAGACACCCTAATTGACGCGAATCCTAAAGATAGATCTATTAGGCCTAACAAACCCCATCCAAAGTACCGGATGCTTTAGTACTTCGAAATTTATATCATATCCGAAGGGTGTCCCGGAATGATGGGGATATTCTTATATGTGCATCTTGTTAATGTCGGTTACCAGGTGTTCACCATATGAATGATTTTTATCTCTATGTATGGGATGTGTATTGAAATATGAAATCTTGTGGTCTATTATTATGATTTGATATATATAGGTTAAACCTATAACTCACCAACATTTTTGTTGACGTTTTAAGCATGTTTATTCTCAGGTGATTATTAAGAGCTTCCGCTGTCGCATACTTAAATAAGGACGAGATTTGGAGTCCATGCTTGTATGATATTGTGTAAAAACTGCATTCAAGAAACTTATTTTGTTGTAACATATTTGTATTGTAAACCAATATGTAATGGTCGTGTGTAAACAGGATAATTTAGATTATCATTATTTGATAATCTACGTAAAGCTTTTTAAACCTTTATTGATGAAATAAAGGTTATGGTTTGTTTTAAAATGAATGCAGTCTTTGAAAAACAACTCATATAGAGGTCAAAACCTCGCAACGAAATCAATTAATATGGAACGTTTTTAATCAATAAGAACGGGACATTTCAAAATAAAGTTTGTGTTGATGTTTCAAAGCCTTACTATTGGAAAGGAAATCTTATTACGTTTCCAACGATATTTGATTCATCGAAAACGAAGCTACGGTCAAAAAGTTATGGCCAAAACAAGTTTCTGAAAACTGACCTGTAGGTTGGAGCGGCGCTCCACCTTTTGGCGCGGTGCGCCGAACCCGTCTGATGCAATTTTCAGCCTTTTTAAAAGGTCTAAATGAAGGGTACTTTGATCTTTTCATTTAGGGTCGGTTTAGGGTCATCAAGACTGATCTATAACTCCATTGGAGCTCATTTCTCACCCACACAAACACTCTCATCCACATCTAGAGAGAGAGGAAGAGTTCTAGAGTGAGAGAGCTTGATTTGGAGAAGAAGGATTCGAATTCTCGCCAAAGTTCGGGTTTTAAAGTTGTTCATCTCGCTCCTAGCTACGTTTTGGTAGTATTGGTAAGTTCTAACTCCGAATTTCATTTGTTAGATTTGATATTCAAGTTAGGGTTTGAGATTGTTAGTTGTAAAACTCATTTGGTTGATGAAGAGGGTTTATAGAAACTTGTTATTTAGATATTTGGCGGATTTTGGGTTGGTTAATGATTTAACCATGTTTAAGACTTGTAAATGGTGTATAATCACTAGTGTTAGTGATTATTGTTGTTTTGGAAACCATTAGGGTTCTTATGGTTGACTAACTTTGACTAGAGTCAAAGTTAGGGTTTGTTGATGATTATGACTCAATTGCCGATTTAATAAGGTTTATAAACTTAAAATGGATTAAGTTTAAGCATAGAACCGAGTTAAATATGTTTTGGTGTCAAAACTTGCCAATGGCGTGATATTGACTTCTTATGGGTCAAATTAGGGTTTAAGTGTCATTTTGGGCAAGATAGGTGTTTAACACCTATGATTGGGTTTGATTGGCATATTAGGACCATTCTCACTTGTGTTAGTGATTATTGGTTAGTTTGGCGCGGTTTGTGCTTGGAAGTGCATTTGGGTCGAAATTGCACTAGTTGTCAATTTGGGTTGATTTGTATATCCACCCTAACTGGGCTACTTGTTATGTGATAAATGGAATAGGTACATTCCATCGGCGATTGCGGATTATTCGGTGGCATTCTTCAAGGCGACAAGGTGAGTGTTAATATCCTATATGCATATGTATGTGTAGGATGGGTGCGGGTCGGGTGAAGGGGTTCTCAGTTATAGAGCTCACTTCTCATATAGGTGGAATTGTTGGACTTGTGTATAGGTCCAATTGGCACGGTTGTGCGTTTTGGTTGACTACCTTTGCAAGGTGCACACTTTGTGTGTACATTATCACATGGGCGTGTGATGTGGACTTGTATAACCCCAATGACGAAGGGTTAATATAGTGAGTGGAATAATTATATGTGTAGGTATATAATATATCTATTTGTGGTAGCGTGAAATGTGTAGTGTCGAGGTGTTAAGACACCACGTTTCACGTGACGAATGAAGTGTCGAGGTGTTAAGACGCCACTCGGAGTGAAGCATCGAGGTGTTAAGATGCCACTCTAAGTAATTGATGGGTGAAGCATCGAGGTGTTAAGATGCCACCTAGGGGTGTAGTGTCGAGGTGTTACTTGTAAATCACTTTACCATTTATTTCGAATACTGTTAAAAATGAACGACTTCTCAAATCAACGTAGACCTCACAACAGAGACCCATAATAATATCATAATCCTTAAGGGACTTGATAATTATCTTTTAATTTAATCGTTTGACATTATCTTTTAACTTTGATATTTCAATATATCAAATAGATATGGAAACTAATAAGTTTAATGTACGGTATCATACACGTAATACCTTGTTAATGTTTTCAATTAATATTTATATAGATATATAATTATATATGCACATCAAGTTAAATATAATTGTTCGTGAATCGTTGGGAATAATCGAAGGGTAATTTAATATATGAACATAGTTCCAAAATTTTTGAGACTCAACATTACAGACTTTGCTTATCGTGTCGGAAACATATAAAGATTAAGTTTAAATTTGGTCGAAAATTTCAGGGTCGTCACAAAATAGACCCACTATACAACAAAATTCACCTTTTAACCAGCGACTGGGTCCACCAATCAATTGTGGCGATACTTTTTAAGAGGAATGTCGCCTTAAATGAATTACCGAATTTTATTTTTCAATTGAGACGCCCAAAATCGCCGCAAATAGTCGTCATAGTATTTTTACGCGCTGAAATTTTTTCTCCAATCTAGTTCCCATTTTTTATACCCTCCTTAAATGACACTATCAAGGCATGTCGCCGCAAAAGGTGTGATACATATTCTATATAATTAAGAACAACATACATAATAATAATAATAATAATAATAATAATAATAATAATAATAATAATAATAATTTGAAGATAGAAATGGTTTGATTCAATGTGGTTAGATGTCAATTGTCATCTATGTTTTGCGACGACGTGGGTCCCAAAAAAATATCGCTAGAAAAGGTATGCAGTCAAAAAAATTCTCTTTTCTTTTTCATTAATTTGTTTTGAAAACGAGTGGGTCCCACAATCTATCGCCACATATAGTCATCGTAAACGACTTTAGACGACGAACCTGAGTCGACGTACTTGCGGCGAGATCTCGCCGCAAAAAGTTATTGCGGCGACTTGTTTGCCCTATTGCGGCGTGAAAATCGCCACAAAAGGGTGTATTCCCTATAGTGGAATAGAATAGCGACTACATTCTTTATAGCATGTTTTGATGTTCAGGATGAACCACCACGATCACCACCTCGTTTTATAACTACCTGATTCGGTTGATATTGTTAGAAAACACCGTAAATTGCATATGTTACTATTGTTTGTTCCCTCTGTTTCTTTCCTTTTTGCAATGTCACTTTATGTAATTTAGCTTCTCGCTAGCCGTTAATAAAATTTCAGCTGTTAAAAATACATCTTTATTCGATAAACATAAAATTGGTACTATAGGCATATCAAATGGAAAGTATCGATAAATTGTTTATTATTTGTTAATTCTATACTTGATGACATTGATGAGTGTAGTGTGAACTATCAAAGAAACGATCAGCTTAGTTGATCTTTTTATCAGTTTGTAGTTTTCAAAAAAGGTATGATTATTACTAGTTCTTTGAGAATACTCTGTATTTATTAATCATATAACGTATAATAGATCCAACTATTAATGATTGTTTTATTTACAATGCTTCCACATTGATTTCGATCTTTATATTTTTTTTAACAGCGATTGGGATCACCCGAGGGGGACTAAACCACCCGTTGCGATCATCTCCCGTTTCGACTACGCCAATGCAGCGATAATAACCCCGCCCCCATCGCTGCCCGGGAGGAAACCTTGAAACCGATCCAAGGACCGGCCAAGTAAAACCCCCCTCCACTTTAACACCCCCCCCCACCCACCCAACGTTATGTTACTCCCTTATTATATATATTTTTTTTATTAAAATATCGATTACAATTCAAATATTATATAGATATTTATATCTCAAAATATGTTTTTTATCTAAAAAAAAATGTTTTTTTAAAACTTCAAATTTTATTACACTAACTAGATTTATGAGCTCGTGCGTTGCACGGGGACTCATCCGCAAACATTATTGGTTTTTAAAGTTATATATGAAATAACGATATTATAAAAAAAAATGTCAAAAGTACTGTTGTGGTTGAATTAGTAATATATGTTTTTGTAAACAACACACATTAGTAAAGCTTTGATAAATTATAGTTCATACATAAATTGATTACATAAAATAAAGTTACGATTTGATGTAAACATGATTTCTTGTAGAGTAAGTGATGAATTGTAAACATTTATATCTGTTACATAGGAAACAATAAATATGGATAACAATATCTAAAACAAAAGGTTTTAAGTTATAGTATTTAAAGACTGGAAAATAAATAAGGATCAACTACTTAAAGTTAGTACAGTTGGTGCTAAACTTCTTTGTAGACAACATTTTTAGTTGTGCTTACTAATTCTTTATCCTTGTTCAAAATAAACACTTTCACCATCAAAAACCTTACTAATGATAATGCACACACAGAACCTAGAAACCAAGTAATTAAAGCATATATATCAATTACCGATATCGAGTGTAATCTCGAAACTGTAATTAATCAATATTCATTAATAAATGTTAAAATTCAATGCAAATTTAGAATAATATGGAATTAGTAAATGTATATGGGTAAAATATCTAGATATTAATATGTATAAGAAAATATCTGGATATTAGAATATGAGAGAAAAATATAGAAATTGAAATGTAAAAGAAAAATCTAGATATTTGTAGGTTGTAGAAATATCTAGATATTTATATATCTATGGAAATATCTAGGTTCTAGAATGTTCCATGGAGTAGTATAAATATGGGAGGAGATTTCATTTGTGGTGTGTGAAGTTGTGAGAGTGAAATAAGAAGTGAGTTGTGAAGAAGAGAAGAAGAGTGTGAGTTAGCGAAAGTATAGAAGATAAAGCTTGTAAGTAATATTGTAATTGTAATTTAATATAAGTGTTTTTGTTAAGTTTCCCGATCAAGCCTTAGTTTGTGTTTAAGTTCTTAGTGCACTTTTGTTGTTCTTATTATATGGTCGGCTCTGCCGCCTAAGTAATACATGGTCGGTTATACCGCCTAAAGATATATGGTCGACACTGTCGCCTAAGTACATTGTGCACTAAGGATTTATAAAATTAAAGGCTAACCAACGTCAAAGTGTTGGTGTAGTGAGTCTAGTATAGTCTAGGTCCTCTATAGTGGGTGTGTTGGGCTCGTCGAAGCTTTCAACAATTGGTATCAGAGCGGGTCGTTCGGGACCATTTCTAGTGGAGGAAATCGGTAAACGTTGGACGTTTACATCGGCTTGTTTTCACCAAGGCTCAAAGTAAGATTCTGTCGGAGCACAGTTAGGAACTGTGAAAGCTCATCGGTCAGGGACCAAGCTTATTGGACATTGGACGTCATGATGGTAGATCTTGCAAGTACGAGCAGTGGAATCAAGAGTCTCAATAACCACAACTATGGTTATTGGCGGACTTGCATAGAATCCTACCTACAAGGACAGGATTTATGGGAAATAGTTGCTGACAGTGACACAACGCCTCCACCGAAAGAAAATGCCGAAGCCTTTAGAAAATGGAACATCAAGGCCGGAAAGGCTTTATTTATATTAAAGACTACAATCGAGGAGGATCTATTGGAGCACATCCGTGACCAGAAAATACCAAAGGCAGCTTGGGAAACTTTTGAAAAATTATTTTCAAAAAAGAATGAAGCACGCCTCCAGCTCTTGGAAAATGAGCTCGCGGGTATCTCACAAGGAAGTCTGTCTATTTCTCAGTATTTCACCAAGGTGAAATCTATCTGCCGTGAGATATCTCAACTTGCTCCTGAAGAGAAAGTGAGTGAAGCAAGGATGAAGAGAATTATCATCCACGGCCTAAGATCCGAATATAATGGATTTATAGCCGCTGTGAGATGATGGCCTACTCAACCATCATTAATAGAGCTGGAGAATTTATTGGCTAACCAAGAGGCATTAGCCAAGCAGATGAATGAAGTGAGCATAAAAGGCGAAGAAGAAGCACTCTTCACCAATAAGAAGAAAACTATGTCTCGAAGACAAGAAGTGACGAAAGAAAGACATGCATATGGAGGCAAAAGTCATCTAAAACCAAAAAGCAATGCTTCAGGGGGAGCTCAACAAGGAAGAAGAGATCATGGCCAACAATACGGGGAAAATGATAAGAGAAAGAATGGTGAATGCTTCAATTGTGGCAAGAAGGGTCATTTTGCTCGAGATTGTAGATTCCCCAGAAGGCGAACTTTCGAAGGAAATGTGGCCGCCGCAAGAGATGAGAAGAAAGAGGTCACATTTGAAGCATCCATTAATGAGAAAACATGGGATGCAGAAGCTGGACTCTCTGTTGAAGCTGACATAGATGATCAAGCTCTTACAACAACTTTAAAGTCAAAAATAAACTACAAAGATGATTGGATCATCGATTTTGGGTGCTCAAATCATATGACCAATGATGAGACGAAGCTGCAAGAAATGGAGGATTTCAAAGGAAAAAGAGTCGTGTTGACAGCCAATAATTCAAGGTTGTCTATTTCTCACATTGGAAAGACAATAATTCCAAATGAAGGAGGCTCTCATAAGCTCCAACTCGAGAAGGTGTATCTTGTCCCTGGCCTAAAGAAGAATTTACTGTCAGTACCACAATTAACAGCAGAAGGAAACTATGTGCTCTTTGGACCAGAAGATGTGTCTGTATTCAAGAGAGTGAAGGTGGTTGACAATCTAATTATGCAAGGAAAAAGAATAGAGTCGGTCTATGTACTATCTGCTGAAACAGCATATGTGGATAAGACTCGAAAGAATGAGACGGATGATCTGTGGCATGAACGTCTTGGGCATGTGGGATACAATAAGTTAAAGGAGATGATGGTGAAACGCATAGTAAATGGGCTTCCTCAAATTGATATCCGAACAGATACAATATGTGCTGGATGTCAATTTGGCAAAGCTCACCAATTGCCATTCAAGGAATCAGCGCTTCAGTCCAAGACACCACTAGAGCTAATACACTCAGATGTCTTCGGACCAGTGAAACAAACATCACTTGGAGGTATGAAATATATGGTGACATTCATTGATGACTTCTCAAGATATGTGTGGGTTTACTTCATGAAGGAGAAGTCGGAGACTTTTCTGAAGTTTAAAGAGTTCAAGAACAAGGTAGAAAGTGAGCTCAATACTAAGATTCGATGCTTACGCACAGATAATGGAGGATAATATTTATCAACCGAGTTCAATATCTATCTTGAGAAGCACAAGATCAGAAGGCAATTAACTTGCCCTAATACTCCACAACAGAATGGAGTGGCAGAACGTAAGAATCGTCATCTTGCTGAAACCTGTCGAAGTATGCTTCATGGTAAGAATGTACCAGGAAGATTTTGGGCCGAATGTATGAGGACGGCTTCATACATGATTAACAGACTCCCACAAACAAAGTTGGGATATATTTCACCATATGAAAGATTATGGAAGATCAAGCCAACCGTCAACCATCTCAAGGTTTTTGGATGTGTATGCTACGTCTTCATACCAGATCATCTACGAAGCAAATTTGATAAGAAGGCAATCCGATGCATTTTTGTCGGTTATGATGAATCAAGAAAAGGATGGAGATGTTGTGATCCAAATACTGGAAAGTGTCATACTTCAAGAAATGTGGTATTTGATGAAGCTTCTTCATGGTGGTCACCTCAAAAGATAGAGCTTCCAGAATCTCATGGATTAGAAGAAGTTCCAGAAGAGAAAGAAGAACATAAAGAGCACATATCGGATCCAATTAAAGAAGGAGATGGATCGTACTCTAAGGAAACGAGTCCATGGAAAACTGGGGTACATCAATCTACATCCGAAGAGGTTCGTCCAAGCCAAATGGATGCCGAGGAGCATGTGCAAGAATTACGGAGATCAACAAGGCCGAGGCAACCTAATCCGAGGTATGCCAATGCTGCTCATGTGGATGAATCAATACCTATTGAGCCTTCCACTTATGAAGAAGCAGCACAAAGTCAAGAATGGCAGAAAGCGATGGAAGAAGAAATTAATGCTCTAAAAGAAAACCAGACATGGAGTTTAGTTCCAAAGCCAAAAGATGTAAAACCAATATCTTGTAAATGGGTTTACAAGGTGAAGACTCGATCAGATGGCTCCATTGAAAGGTATAAAGCTCGACTTGTTGCTAGAGGTTTTTCTCAACAATATGGGCTGAATTATGAAGAAACGTTTAGTCCAGTGGCGAAGATCACAACAATTCGAGCTCTACTAGCTTTAGCCGCTAGCAAATCTTGGAAGCTGTGGCAGATGGATGTCAGGAACGCTTTCTTACATGGAGAACTTGACAAAGAAATTTATATGGAGCAACCAAGAGGCTTTGAGAACAAGTCTCATCCTGACCATGTCTGCAAATTAAAGAAAGCACTATACGGCTTGAAGCAGGCTCCAAGAGCTTGGTACGGGAAGATTGGCGAGTTCTTGGTACAAAGTGGTTTCACAGTTGCTCCTTCAGATTCTAGTTTATTTGTGAAACAAGATCAAGGAAAACTAGCCATAGTGCTAGTATATGTGGATGACTTAATCATCACGGGAGATCACTATGAGGAGATTCAAAGAACAAGAGAGAATCTGTCTATCAGATTTCATATGAAGGAGCTTGGAGAACTCAAACATTTTATTGGACTCAAAATAGAGCAGAAAAGAGAAGGATTATTTCTGGGACAACAGAAATATGCGCGAGATCTTTTACAAAAGTACGGAATGCTTAATTGCAAACCTATCTCAACTCCGATGGATCCGAATACAAAACTATGAGCAGATGAAGGAAAAAGTCTTCAAGATGTTACCATGTATCGAAAGATGGTCGGAAGTCTTATTTATCTCACACTAAGCCGGCCAGACATATCTTATGCAGTTGGAGTGGTTAGTCGATACATGAGCAATCCGAAGAAGCCTCACCTTGATGTTGTACGACGCATCTTAAGGTATGTTAAAGGCACTATTAACTTTGGCATTTTGTACAAGAAAACAAAAGAATGTCACGTGACTGGATATTGTGACGCCGATTACGCTGGAGACTATGATACACGACGGTCAACAACTGGATACATGTTTAGTCTTGGATCAGGAGTAATATCATGGTGCAGCAAGAGACAACCAACAGTATCCTTGTCAAGCACTGAAGCAGAATATCGATCGGCATTGTCAGAAACACAAGAAATTACATGGTTGAAACAACTAATGGAAGATCTTCATCAATCAACAGACTATCAAGTAGAGCTTTTCTGCGATAACCTATCAGCTATACGTCTAGCAGAGAATCCAGTCTTTCACGCAAGAACAAAACATATAGAAGTACACTATCACTATGTTCGCGAGAAGGTCCTTGAAGGGGAGATCAAGATGGTGCCAACAAAGACAGATGAACAGGTAGCAGATATATTCACCAAGAGCCTAAGTAAACCGAAATTTACAAAATTCAGAGAAGCACTTGGAATGATCTGCAAGACATCGTTGGAAGAAAATTTGCATTGAGGGGGAGTGTTAAAATACAATGCAAATTTAGAATAATATGGAATTAGTAAATGTATATGGGTAAAATATCTAGATATTAATATGTATAAGAAAATATCTAGATATTAGAATATGAGAGAAAAATCTAGAAATTGAAATGTAAAAGAAAAATCTAGATATTTGTAGGTTGTAGAAATATCTAGATATTTATATATCCATGGAAATATCTAGGTTCTAGAATGTTCCATGGAGTAGTATAAATATGGGAGGAGATTTCATTTGTGGTGTGTGAAGTTGTGAGAGTGAAATAAGAAGTGAGTTGTGAAGAAGAGAAGAAGAGTGTGAGTTAGCGAAAGTAGAGAAGATAAAGCTTGTAAGTAATATTGTAATTGTAATTTAATATAAGTGTTTTTGTTAAGTTTCCTGATCAAGCCTTAGTTTGTGTTTAAGTTCTTAGTGCACTTTTGTTGTTCTTATTATATGGTCGGCTCTGCCGCCTAAGTAATACATGGTCGGTTATACCGCCTAAAGATATATGGTCGACACTGTCGCCTAAGTACATTGTGCACTAAGGATTTATAAAATTAAAGGCTAACCAACGTCAAAGTGTTGGTGTAGTGAGTCTAGTATAGTCTAGGTCCTCTATAGTGGGTGTGTTGGGCTCGTCGAAGCTTTCAACAATAAATACTAATGATGGAAAAAACAATAAAAATTGATAATTATGTTTAAAAAAATTCTTCCAATATGTTCAATCACATACCTTATACGAAAATTTATTAACTGTTAGAATGTATATATCCTTGCAATTAAACAAAGTAAAAAAAGATAAAGAAACATGCATGCTTTGATTGGTAATGATCAACCGATGGTATGTGAAATCGTAAATCAATAATTGCAACTTTAATATCTAATTTAATAGAACGATTAATTAGGTATAACACGGTAAGCGTTAATTGTAAACCCTAAAACAAATCGTATATAAATGGAAGATCGATCATACTATGTTCCTTCCTCGCGTATAGTATACTGATTTTGAGTCATTGTCGATTGATTTTACAATTATGGTGATTAGACCGATTTAAAGCTTCATCTTTGCATCTCGAATATAGAATACGAATTATCGATAGACAATTTATGAGGGTGATTGAGTAGATTTTTTTTGAGAGAAGAAGAAACTATTTGGATCCCTAGATGGAATGAATCGATGTAAAATTTGGAAAAGAAGTTGAATGAAGCCTAAATTTGAATTTTGAATGACCCCAATTAATATGTAGTAGTTGTTAATCGGGTAATTAGGTTGGACACGTGTCAATTTTTAGTAATTAATAATATTAAATCTACTTTTAATCACAAAATTACACGGCTTAAGGAAGGATTATGGGGTGGACACGTGTCCAATAGCTTACCGATTTAGGTATATGTATGATATGATGTATGATGGATGATATGATGTATGATGTATGATAAATGGATTAATCAAAAGTACCTTAATTTGAGGTATGGAGTAACCTAAACTCCCTAATAAAAGACATTAGAGAATACAATCTTGCTTCAGGTAAAGAAACTTTTTTAATTATTTTGAAAACGATTTCTTATCGAATTCGATTTCGGGTTCATCATCATTAATCCTGCAAGCATGACAGTCTAATTTATTTACAGAAACATCACCTCTTTACTACTAATAATGATGCAGAATTAGTTAATATTACAATTGGGCTGGTACATAGACTATCAAGTATTGAGCCTTCAAATTAATTAAAACATTTTATTCTTGGGCCTAATAGTGAACGTAGGGACATCTGTCATCAATTTGCAATTGGAATCATATTAGGATTGTATTTAGTTTTATGTTTATTCAATATTTAGTTACCTAATGTTTATCCATATTCCTTAATTTGCTTTTAAAAGCACGTAGGGTTTTTATTGTGGAGGTCAGTTTTGTTTTATTGATAAAAAGTTACGTGAAATAAAAAAGAAAGCCGTGAAGGTTCTTTTATTCAACCGAGAAGGTTGTTTACAGTAAAGCCGAGAAGGTTTTGCTATCTATCTTATTATTGTTTTAGCCACGATTCTTTCAATCCATTATTTGGTATCAGATTCCAGGCATGGCTAAACAAGTTGAGTTCGAGAGATTGAATCGCAAGATTCAAGAGTTGGAAGACATGCAACATCTCTTGCGTAATATAGAGATGAAGCTTGAACATCTTGAATTTTCAAGACAGCCTCAACCGGATGACTTTGTTGAGTCGATTGATCAAGTTTTTAACATGGAGTCTATTTTTGATCCTTGTGTGGTCGAAGACACTGTACCTATTTACGATACTGACGGTGAGGATGATGAAGAGGAAGAAGAGGCACAAGCGGATGGGGTGAATATTACTTTGGCGCATTTGGTGCTGCCAATCACTTGTGATAGTGAAAACAAGGCAACTACACCTCTTTTTCGTGTGCTACGAAAAATTAACGACAACACGTCTAAGATTGCACTTCCGGTTATTTATAATGTATTTGCAACTTTTAAGGTTGCAAATTTATCATCTTATGTCGGTTATAGTGGCGAAGACGTAGACTCGAGGACGAGTCTTTTCGAAGAAGGGGAGGATGATGCAGAATTAGTTAATATTATGTAGTGACCCGAACTTTTCCATGTTTATATATATTAATTGAGATTGATATTTACATGACTAAATGTTTCCAACGTGTTAAGCAATCAAACTTGTTAAGACTTGATTAAATGAAATAAGTTTCATATAGACAATTGATCGCCCAAGTTGACCGGCGATTCACGAACGTTACAAAATTGTAAAAATTACATGTTGTGGTATATATAGACATATATATATGGTTGACATGAGATTATGATGAGTAAGTATCTCACTAAGTATATTAACAATGTGTGATATACATAAGAAATGAGATTACTAAGTTAAGAAACTCGAAATGATATATATAACGATTATCGTTATGATAACGTCTACTAAATACATATGTATCATATTAAGATATTGATACACTATATTTAACATGATAAAATGATATTTAAATATATCATTAAGTGTGTTAACAATGAACTACATATGTAAAAACAATACTACTAACTCAAGAATTACGAAACGAGACTTATATGTAACGATTATCGTTGTAACAATATTTTAATGTATATATCATATTAAGAGATATTCATACATAATAATATCATGATAACATAATAATTTAACATCTCATTTGATATAATAAACATTGGGTTAACAACATTAATTGAGATCGTTAACTTAAAGGTTTCAAAACAACACTTACATGTAACGACTAACGAAGACTTAACGACTCCATTAGAATGTATATACATGTTGTGTTTTGATATGTATTATTATACTTTTGAAAGACTTCAAGACACATATCAAAGTACTTCTACTTAACAAAAATGCTTACAATTACTTAAGATGCACTCAATTTAGAAATATTTCATAAGATGACTAACATTAACCATGTAGAATTAATAGAATAATTTCAGATACAACATAATATGGATCAATAAGGGAATCTCAAAGTCTAAACTAACCTTTTCTCCCAACGATTCGCACTAAAGAGAAGATGAATTGTGTGATCATCCAACGAAGATTGATTAGAAGAAATCATTTTCCCCACATCAGACTATGATACCCATGACTGTTCAAATAAGATAGGAGCCTACCAGACTGTGAGATTTTACCACTTCGATCCAAATCTTCTAAAATTATAAGAGCACCTCTTCCATTACCATTGCAAATACTTTCCATTTGAACTTTTCCAGAAAAGTAGTTTACTGATCTTCTTGCACCTACAGCTCCAAAATTTCTAGAGAAAGTAAATTGTTTGAACAAAAAATGAATCATTTTGACAACCATTTATGTCAAGAGATCATCTTGGTTTATTTATTCTGTTATGTTAATATTACTGTATCTTCTTTCCTCCCAAAACTATCGAACGCAACGTACAATATCTAATAATCCATACCTCCACACATTTTTCCAACATCTCCTTTTCACATCTGCAATTAAAAACAGGGATTCACTTATTCAGTTGTGTGCAACTTTGAGGTTTGTATTCGTAACGAATCATGGATTTATCGTAAAATCCTTTACGATAAACCGATTGATGTAAAAGACATAGAAAAAACATCGAACATTTACCATAACATGTAAAAAATTTACTAACAAACCCGATTCGTTGCTTCGACCGTCTACTTTACACTGTAATTTTGTCAACCCTTCTTTAATAATCTGTGAAATTCTTGCTTCCATGTTCTTTTCTACACCAACGATGTCTACAAAAAAGATTTAGAACCAATAAAGGTGCATAAGTGGTGTTTTGGTTTGTTACGGGTGGTTGACTCTTTGCTCGCGCAACTACTTTCACCTGGTATGCCTTTCGAGTTCCTGTCCACAAGGTTTTTTTTGGATCTATTTTCTGAGGCAACAACAAGCGTCGATTTATGGCGACTTGACTGCCGCTTAGAGCCTAAATTGATTTTCAGGCAGGCTTTAAAACTCGTGGAAATTTGATCTTACCATTTCCATGGAGTCTCATTTTCTTTTCTGTTTATTTATTTAAAAGGTTTTTTTTAAAGGCCGGAGGTCCTCACGGAAGCAATCTCTCTGCCCTGGAGTAGAGAGGGATGACTTTCTCCTTCTATGGGTGGAGATTTTTTTTTTTTGACTCATGGTTAGAGAAACGACTTCTCTTATACGCTACGGTAGAGGAAGGATTGTCTACATCTCACCTCCCCATACCTCGCATGTGTGGGATTGGTTATTGTTATTGTTGTTGTTGTTGTAACCAATAAATAAAAGTATAAACTAACCTTGTGATTCAAGTTGTACAAGTAAGCCATGGGAGAACAGATCGACCACCAACCACACAATGTAGGAGAAACGTACTGGGCTCTCTCAATGAAGCATCCATTGTAGCAAGCACACCTGGTTAGACAACCATAACGGGAGGCTAATTAAGAAATTATTTGTACAACACAATAAAAACACACATCAGAATTTGACAAAGAAAAAACACAAAGATGTATCAAAACTACACATGATGGGTTAGATGATCGACAAACACCATGTACAACATCATTATATAAATTTTTTGATGAATACTAAATGGAACCTTATCTTAACTGGTTAACAAATTGCAATCTATACACATGCACACAAATTGAAAAATTAAATTGTACACACACATGTCTATACATACAAATAAAATCCAACTAAAATTGATTATAAAAATACTACAAATACCAATCTATACACACACACATTGATTATAAAAACCAACTAAAAAGACAACTACAAAAACAACTAAAATTGATTACAAAAAAAAAAAAAAAAAAAAAAACAATAAGTACTCGAAATCAAAAAGATGAAGAATTGATTATTATATCCAAAAAAAAATACCTGCAAGTCTGCAAGTCGATGATTATTCACTCCGTTTATTCGATGATTCGGACGGTTAATCGATGATGATTATCGGATGCCTCGATCGTGAATAACATAGTATTGGGTTTGATTGTGATTTCCGGTTTAATCAATCGAAGTATTGGGTTTGCAGGAGATGGATGCAGACGTAGTAGAAGAAAGATTAGGGTTGCCTGGGAGAAAAATGTGAATTATTGTGGAACCCTAATTGCGAATCGTTTTAAAAACTGATTTGGGGTTTTTATTTATTGAATTTTGGACAACGCGGATTAACATGTCATTAGTATTTTAAATGTGGACCAATGATAAAATTACACATCAGCAAGTTAATGAGAGGATTAAGGAGGAGCTGACATGTCAGACTCACTCCCTTGATTTATAAGGATGTATAGATAGATAGATAGATAGATAGATAGATACATATAGATAGATAGATAACTACATCTTTGTGCTCGATATGGTACTGTGAGAAAAATACAAGACGAACAGGACACCGACATGTCAAATTATTTAAACTTGTACATCAACTTATTAAGTACTTAGCGGCATCGGGCAACGCTAACGGAACTCTTACAACTAAGAATTCCAAGCACTCCCCATGAAGTTTTCCGTTGATGATCACCAACATCAGTAACCGAAAAACAATCATTTAACTCGACATTAGGAAACAAAGATTTTGACGTTGTATTTAGGACATTCTGCCGGTTCCTTATATCCTTAAGCTCCATCTCTTGTGGGACCCTTAACGTTAACGGCCCAAGCTTAAGATCATTCCATCTTGATGAAGAAGACTTACTACTCAAACTATTACCATGCATCTGGGCCGTTGATTCATGATTCATCTTTGATTTCCTACTTAACTTCTTGCAATCCAAAGAGTGGCTGATTGTTGACTCAGACCGCCTTTCATGAACCTGTTTCGTGTTACGAGTTTGAGTTAGATCGCTTATAGGAACGAGTTTTCCATTGGAGATTATATCTTCTGCATGTGACGTAACATGTTCTATAAAACCACACGGTTCGCGTTTAAAGAACTCGAATAAATCTTCGTTAGCAAACGATAATGGATTTTGATGGAGATGATGTTGAAAACTGGAATCTTGAGCTTCTGTCAAGGGGAAATCGGTGAGTGAAAGTGTCTCGAGTGCTTCTAGTTCTTGATCATCACAATTGACAGTCATTTTCACACAATGTAATAAGTGTGTTTATGTGTGTGATTTGGAGTTATATATTGATTGTGTAATTAATCTGTCGTGTATATAAAGAAATCATGTATCGTTAAAAATATGCATGCACTCAAGACTTTTAATTTATAAAAAAATAATTTTGATTAATTAGGATTATTACAGTAACATAAATTTAGCCATATTCTTGTACTACGCAGGCCACACACATAAAATATTCATATTCTTGTACCAGGCCACCCAAGCCACACACATAAAATATTGATCATAATTACATTTCTATGATGGGGCATGATTCTAACACACCCTTTTTATCCTCACACACCTATTTTAACCTTTTACTCTTCTAATAATACTCTATTTCTTTAAATTGGTGTGTGAGGATCAAAAAAGTGTGTGTGAGAATCATCTTCCTTCTATGATATATACCGTTGAATTAACAATTGTTTATTGTTAAAAGATAATAATAATAATAATAATCATCAATCGGCAAACCATATTAAACAATAACCATAATCAAAGATTCAATCAATGCCTTTGATTGAAAGATCAATGAACAAGATATTAGTCAATATTAATTAATGTTTTTGATAGTATAGTTTTGTACACGAAGTAGATCGCTAATTTATTAATGTTGAAGCTAGACCCTATCGAAATATAATCCAATCCAATTGAAAAATAGAATTTCGTCCATGGGCCTGATAGTTCCAAATTGTTGATAATCAGGCCCAAGCAGTTTTTTTCACTTTAAAAAGGCAGGCCATATATTGGACGGATTGATTAGTGGCCCAAGATATCTTCAAACTCCCTCGATTACATTTGTGTGCCAGCGTATACGTACGAAAGATGTTGATTCACCAATATTTTTTAGAGTTGTTTAGGTCTACAATTATCTATTTAACTACATTTGAAGGTAATGATTACTATTTAGTACTCCCTCCGTTTCATTATAAGTGTCCACTTACTTTTTTCACACAGTTTTAGGAAATCCCACTAACTTCATTCTCTACCAATCAGAAATTTTCTCTCTCCAGAATAACCTCTTCTGATTGGTTGAAACGCAAAGTGGACACTTGCAATGGGACGTCACAAAAAGGAAATGTGGACAATTTAAGTGGGACGGAGTAAGTACTATTTATTCAATATACTCGAGTAATTTTATGAACATGCTTATAGTTACTTGTACTTTAATATATTTTCTTACTATATTCTATTTTCGCACTTGCATTTTCATTATGTGTTTTTTGTGTATCTAATTTTCAACCTAATCTAAACAATGCGACTTGGTCATTTATATTCGCTTAAAACCTAAAACATATCATTCAACTGTACCGATTCCACGAGTCGTAAGTATATAACTTTCCCAAAGAAAAACAAAGGTACAATAACTAGAAAGTCATTAAAAACTTGATCGAAGAACCGATGTTTAACGGGTAAAGAAATTAGTTATTAATCACTTGTTCAACGATACAATCACAATGCAAAAACCGAAACAATACATCATCTACTCGCACTATTTCACCTTATGTTACCTATGAAATGAATTCTATACATTTTTAGTATACTGCACTTGATACAAATGAATTCTAAAATAATGGGAAGTAGATGAATTACTAATTTCTAGGGAACAAAATAATAGGGAACAATTGAATTACCAAACAGATAATCGATTGTAATCTAGCATACCGTACACAATTATGCTATAGCACTTGTAATTGATGGATGAATACAGCAGGCCAATTTTAATGTTCACAAATCACAACTTTGTCTATTATATATACACCAGTTTACAATATAGAATTAGAAACACACATAATTGTTAACTTATCAAACTTCAAATATTTTCAAACTTACAATAGAAACACAAATCAAAATAAATAACATTGAGCATCAAAAATTAGGATCTACTCTGCCCCATTATAAATTGAAACTCACAAAAAGATTAACCAAAAATAACACCTACACGTGTATGAGATTAAAAGTATACAAAACATATGTCATAGCATCAAATTCAACAACACTGAATTAATGTTCCAATTACAATATATGACTGATCAGCTAACATGAAGAAATGGAGACATTGAATAACCTATTTAAGTGCTTAATTTAACGAAATATGTAAGTAAGTGAGCTAGAAATGAATGGATCGAAGTTGAATAGTAAATCAAACTATAACCTAATCCAATTTATAAAATAATGAATTACATTTCAACGGACAAATCACACAAGCAAATTCAATAAAGCGAAATCAGTATTATATTAATTGCTTCAACAAGTACATTCTAACATAAATACAAATACTTAAATAGACACTAACAGACGGAAAGATAAAAACGTTAACCCTAACTTTTAAATCGAAAACCCTAGAAACAGTAGATCAACAAATTAACCACCAAATCCATAAAGAGTACGTCCTTGACGCTTCAAAGCATAAACGACATCCATCGCCGTTACCGTTTTCCGTCTAGCATGCTCAGTGTAAGTAACTGCGTCACGAATCACATTCTCTAGAAAGATCTTCAAAACGCCACGTGTCTCTTCGTAAATCAGACCGCTGATACGTTTCACCCCACCACGTCTGGCCAATCGACGGATGGCAGGTTTAGTAATACCTTGAATGTTGTCACGGAGAACTTTACGATGTCGTTTTGCTCCACCCTTTCCTAATCCCTTTCCTCCTTTTCCTCTTCCTGACATTTTTAGCTTTTAATTTCTCACTGGAAAATTGAATTAGATTTGAAGTTTTTGTTGTTTAAAAATGAGTGCGGTTTGTGTGGTTATATACGGCTGCTTGTGTGTTCTGAACCGTTGGATGGCGGAGAGAAAGAGAAAAGGACAACCGTTCGATGGGAATCCGTGTTTAATTTGTAAAGTGTTTTTATTGGTTGATTGCTAATTCCCGGATTGGTTTTTTAGTTGCAACATGCGACCGACACGTGAGTAGTTCAAATTCCTTTAGGACTAATTTTTTTTTAACAGCGATTTTTTTTAACAACGATTAGGATCACCCGATGGGGACTAAATCACCCGTTGCAGTCATCTCCCGTTTTGACTATGTCGATGCAGCGATAATAACCCCGCCCCCATCGCTGCCCGGGAGGAAACCTTGAAACCGATCCAAGGGCACGGCCAAGTAAAACCCCCTCCCCTTTACCCCCCCAAACGATATGGGAAAGGTGTCATGGGTGGATACTTCATGGCAGGAATGAAATTGTGTTTTTAATATGTAGTCAAGTCAGTTTCTGACCGCGCACTGATTTCATTTTGGCTATAACCGGAGTTAGGAACATGAAATTGATACAAGACCAGTGGCCATGGTTCAAGAACAAATCAAAGTAATACATATCAAAAATCTAGCCACTTTTGTTTAGCCAATTGGTAAAGTTTATTCGTGCAAGTTGAACATTCAGTTTTCAGCTCAAATCAGAATTCACATAAAGTATGGCTCTATTGTGCCCAATGCATAAGGTTTCAGAGATTAACATAAACTAAAAATAAGTCACATATCATGTTAAGTTTCATTTTCCAGAAGCATACATGCTCAAACAATATACAAAATCCACAGAGTACAAAATCGTGTGCAATTTACAGATTCGATTCTCATTTAGCTAGTCACATTCGCATACGATTATCCGAAGATCTAGATACAATTAGCCTATGATATCTATATGAAAGATGAATTAATTCTTGTCTAATTTTCAAATATGCAAAGTTTTAATCACAGAAGTTAACACATTTTATCATACAGGGTTATTTTCATGCAAATGCTGTATAAAACTACTTTTACACTAATTCTAGCATATCTCGGGCTATACATAAGCAAACGACATGATATCCTAGTCTAACTTGAGTGTTTTTAAATTATCTTTCCAGTGGTATAAGTCTCACATTCCAATTCATTTTGTATCAATACCAGATTTCTGATCAAGCAACAAAAACACAACGATAATTCAAATTGACATAACTTAATCATACGAAAACGAAATCAAGCGAATCTAAAGGCTAAACTCAATAGTTTTTCTCAAGGAATCTGATTATAACATCATAATTAACATTTGAAAAACCAAAATTTACTGATCACACAATAAACAATTCGGTTTTTGCATTAAACAATCACAACGAGCAATTTATCGCATCTAGTATTCATCAAACATCAAGACTTGAGCAATAGACAACCTAATCCATGAAACCTTGACAAAAATCTAATTTTAAAGATTAGGGTTTATGTAAATATACCTTAGATCGCTAAGAGAATTATATCAACGCGTAGAGGAGATCGAGAATTGCAACTTTCGTGTTCAAGGTTTTATCAAAAATTGAAAATTGAAGGTTAGGGTTATGGTGATGGTGATCGACGAATAGGCAGGGGAGAAGAGAGCAGTCGCCTGGTGATTTCTTTTTGTGAGGGTTTATGCCAAAATTAGGTTTACTACATGTATTTATATTAGGGTTTAATTAATACTAAATACAAATAAGTCCCTTTTATTGCAAAAATTAAAATAAAAGGGGGTGGGGAGTGGGGTCGGCCGTGGCCCACTTGGGATGGGTTCCCGGGCTCTCGTTTTGCAATTCCGTGTAATCGTGGTCCGTTTTAAGTGTCATTTAGTCGTACCGAAGGCCCGAAACGCTAACCCGATCGTTAAACGAAACCAATTGTCTAATTTATTAAAAACCCAATAAATTAAATATTTTAAAAAGTTAATAATTAATAAAATTAATTATTAAAATAAACCCGAGCGTTTCGTTGCTCAAAAAGCTTTTATCAAAATCGTATCGTTTTTATCGTATTTCATTATCCGAAATATTTATTTGAATCAATATCAACTCATATCACTTATTAAAACCCTCCGAAGATCAAGTACGCATTTAATACACGTAAACGCATAAAAGTTAAATAATTGCCTTTAAATAAACTAACGGAAGGTTAACGAAAGTAACGAAAAAATCAGGGTTGTTACATTACCCACCTGTTATTGAAAATTTCGTCCCGAAATTTTAGTGATCGTTCGCTGAAGTAGTTTCCTCGGGAAACAGTTGCGGATATTTCAGCCTCATCTGGTCTTCACGCTCCTACGTGAACTCTGGTCCTCTTCTCGAGTTCCACCGAACCTTAACGATAGGAATTCTGCTCTGCTTCAACTGTTTGACCTCACGGCCCAAGATTTCAACAGACTCCTCAATGAAATGAAGTTTGTCATCGATACGTAGTTCCTCTAAAGGAATAATCAAATTATCATCGGCTAGGCACTTCTTTAGATTGGATACATGGAAAACGTCATGAATACCGCTGAGTGCTTGTGGCAGTTCCAATCTGTAAGCTACTGGTCCATCTCTTTCAGTTATCTCAAACGGTCCAACATATCTAGGACTCAGTTTACCTCGTTTCCCCAAATCGTACAACACCCTTCCAAGGTGATACCTTAAGCATAACCTTGTCACCAACTTGGAACTCTATGTCCTTCTGTCTAACATCGACGTAACTCTTTTGACGACTTCGAGTCGTTCTTAATCGTTCCTGAATCTGTAGAACTTTCTCAGTTGTCTCCTGAATAATCTCAGGACCTGTCAACTGACTATCTCCCAACTCGCTCTAACAAACGGGAGTTCTACACTTCCTTCCATACAATGCCTCGAAAGGTGCAGCTTTAATACTCGCATGGTAGCTGTTATTGTATGAGAACTCAGCTAGTGGTAAATACTTATCCCATCCGTTTTCGAAATCAATGACACACACTCTCAACATGTCCTCAAAAGTCTGAATAGTTCGTTCGCTCTGGCCATCCGTCTGGGGGTGATATGCTGTACTCATATCTAAACGGGTCCCCATTGCTTTTTGCAATGATTGCCAAAACCTGTAAGTAAATATGCCGTCGCGGTCGGATATAATGGATATAGGCACTCCATGCCTAGAGACGACTTCCTTAATGTAGATCTGAGCCAACTTCTCCATTTTATCAGTTTCTCTGATTGGTAAGAAGTGTGCGAACTTAGTGAGACGATCCACGATAACCCAAATAGTATCGTGACCTCCAGCCGTTCTTGGTAGTTTAGTAATGAAGTCCATGGAAATACCTTCCCACTTCTACTGGGGAATCTCTGGTGGAGATAATAATCCTGATGGCTTCTGATGTTCAGCCTTGACTTTAGCGCAAGTCAAGCACTTCCCAACATAGGTAGCAATATCAGCTTTCAAATTTGGCCACCAATAAAATGCCTTCAAATCCTGGTACATCTTATTTGATCCCGAATGAATTGAGTATCTCGACTTGTGTGCTTCCTCCAACACTAGTTCTCTCAATCCACCAAACTTTGGTACCCAAATTTAGTTAGCAAAGTACCGTGTTCCGTTCTCCTTGATGTCAAACTTCTTATCCATTCATCTAAGAATTTCAACATCGACATTTTCTTGTTTCATAGCTTCTTGTTGTGCTTCACGGATTTGTGATGTGAGATTCGTACGGACAACTATGTTAAGTGCTTTAACCCTAAGAGGTTTCTCTCGCTCTTTTCTGCTTAGAGCATTTGCCACAACATTCGCCTTGCCCGGATGGTATTGAAGTTCGTAGTTATAATCATTAAGTAGTTCCATCCAACGTCGTTGTCTCATGTTGAGCTGCTTCTGATCGAATATGTGCTGTAAACTCTTATGGTCAGTGAAGATAGTGAACTTGGTTCCTAACAGGTAGTGTCTCCACATTTTAAGTGCAAAGACAACAGCTCCTAACTCAAGGTCGTGCGTAGTGTAGTTCTGCTCGTGAATCTTTAACTGACGCGATCCATAAGCAATAACTTTGTTTCGTTGCATAAGTTCGCAACCCATTCCTTGACGTAAGACATCACAATAAACAACAAAATCTTCACTTCCCTCGGGTAGAGACAATACTGGTGCATTTGTTAACTTCTCCTTCCACAACTGAAATGCAGTCTCTTGCGGTTCTGACCACTCAAACTTCTTACCCTTATGAGTCAACGCAGTTAATGGTCGGGCAATCTTAGAAAATCCTTCGACGAATCTCCGGTAGTAACCAGCTAGACCTAAAAATTGCCTAATCTGGGTTGGCGCCTTTGGAGTTTCCCAATTCTTAACCGACTCAATCTTTGCTGGATCGACCTGTATTCCATTGGCCCCTACAACATGGCCAAGAAATTGCACTTCTGGTAACCAAAAGTCACACTTAGAGAACTCTGCATACAACTGCTCTTCTCTAAGCATAGTCAATATCGAGCGTAGATGCTGTTCGTGCTCTTCTATGTTCTTGGAGTACACCAATATATCATCAATGAACACAATGACGAATTTATCTAGGTATGGCTTACACACATGGTTCACGAGGTCCATGAATACTGCTGGTGCGTTCATCAAACCAAACGACATCACTGTAAACTATAATGTTCATAACGTGTTCTAAACGCTATCTTCGGGACATCAGCTCCTTTGACTCTCAATTGGTGATACCCGGATCTCAAATCAATCTTCGAATAAGAACTAGATCCCTGTAGTTGATCAAATAAGTCATCAATCCTCGGTAGCGAATACCGATTCTTGATTGTCAACTTGTTCAATTCTCTGTAGTCGATACACAATCTCATCGACCCATCCTTCTTCCTAACAAACAAGACTGGAGCTCCAACTTGGGAATTCGTGGTTATGTGACACACCTTCTAGTACATGTCACAATTTAGGGCATTACAACCATCATGTTCTTCACTATGGGAAGCTCTTGTAGTTCTAAAGGTGCAAATGCGTATATTGTACGCGTAACGGGTGCAGCTGCTGGCACCAAAACAATCCGAAATTCGACTTCACGGTGGGGTGTATGTGTAACCTCAGGACAATATCTAATAGTTGGGAATATTCGGGTCTCTTAAATGTCGGCTCATCTTTACTCACATGTGCCAGTATTGCGAGACATTCTCATCTCCTGTACTTCTGGACCTTCGAGTAATTAGTGTAACATGACGGTGTAATGATCTCTTCTTCGTACACTATTATCGTCGGTGGAAGGAATTCGAATAGTCCTCAGGTCATAGCTGCCTCGGTTGTATCGTCAGATAACCAGTTTGTTTCAACCACGAGGTTAAAACTTCCTAGTTTAATAGTTCTATAGAGTACACCTTGTCTAAGGAAGGTACAAGGTTATAAACGTTGCGACCAAACTTCTCTAGCGTAAGGCTTCTCTCAGCACCGGTGTTGACAGCATATATAAACATTATGGTTGATGAGTGAGGACGTGACGAATTTCATGGAAAACGAAAATGAACAAGGTGTAATGGCAACTCAAACAAAATTGATATTTAATCGAAAAGGGTTAGTACAATCTCCAAGGCATGTGTGTCTCGCGGGAAAACAGTTGATGTGTAGTTCGCGTCGATGTGTTCAAAGTTGGTTGGTAATGTTTGTGGGTATAATGAAAATGATTGTCGCTTAAGAATAGTATGTTAAAACAAAATGATGAGGGATATGGTAACGGGTAGTATTACTAGTAGCAATGAGTGGTGGCGTTAGCGATAAGTAGCGATGGGTTGTGATAAGCAGTGATGATAGTAGTGATGTATAAGTTGTTAGATAGCATGCTCACATCATAAGTATATGCATATGTACTCTAATGCACCCAATAAGGCATAATGGTCTTCAGTCGGTAGGCTCGTGTTGGAAAACAAAATCATGGACGGCGGATGGCTGAATGATGGGTAAGTTGGTAATCGAGTGGACAATATCTACTACGTATTGTGCGGGCGGTTATCAGGAATTCCTCCTTTAAAGACGTATCATAAATGAGTTGTGATGCACGTTAGCGATTAGTAAAACGCGGAGGTGTTGGTAGTGTCGAGTATTACTTAGTAGTAGTAAGCAGTAATGAGTAGTATTGAGTAGTAGCAAGTAGTAAGGGGTAGTAGTAAGTAGTATTTAGTAATGACAAGTAGTGAGAAGTACTGATCAGTAATGACTAGCAGTGAGAGGCGGCGTTGAGTAGTAGTTAGCAGCAATAAACGGTACTGAGTAGTGGTATGAGATGATGAGTATGTTTAAGTAGTGTCTTTGTAGTGACGGGTGGTGATCGGTGGTGGCAGGAAGTGTCGAGTGGTGAGGAGTGGTGTCATGCTTACAAGTTACTTATAAGTTATAATAACAATTAGTTTGCACAGTGTAAGTCTCTACTCATATTTAAGGTCATACAGTTTGTGTTCACAACGGTGTTTATCCAAGTAACCTACTTGACTCGCTCCCAATTCCTTATTTTGCGATGTCGGAACTTCTATATGAGTCACCATAATGTAATCCCGTTCATTACATTACGCTATCTCACATAACCATTCGACATCACTCCATAAATTCAAGATAGCGTAGTCAACTTAATTTAGTTAAATCTGGCTTCGTGTGTACGTATGTGTTTCGTGATATAGTATATTTAGTCCAAGTCCATGTTGTATGGTATAAGGCATATATGTATGTGGTGTAATGCGTAGCCTTACATGTAGCATTGTGAAGCAAATAGTGCAGGTATGGTGTATAAAAGTCATCCAAGACACACAGCTATAGACTAGACTTCACTAATGCGCCATACGGTTAGACACACTAATGTATCCTAGTTCCCTATAGCCAAAGCTCTGATACCAAATGTAACACCCCGTCAAATCCCTTTAACGGAATGTTAACTCTGATCCCAGTGCTTGGCTTGACTTCTACGTAACAGCAATATTCTACAGCGGAAGCAATTAATACCTGAAAATAAAACACGCAAAACGGGTCAACATTAATGTTGAGTGAATCTACAGGTTTTAGGTAAACAATACAGTATGTTTAAGAAATAACATTTCAAAAACGTTTACTAGTGAAAGACCACCAGAGTTTAATGTTAAAGTTTTTAGACAACACTTTTCTCGTTTCAAAAGTTTGTTGACACTACCATGTCAAATTTCAATCATTTGTAGACAACACCCTGTCAGGTTTTATCTCGTTTGCCCGTAAACCACAGTTTAAATATCGTTGTATAGTATCTAAAAAAAACAGTTATCAGAAAAATAGTTTAATTTCCTTGACCACGATATTCTATCGCTGCATACACTAAGCATCTGAATACTAGCATTAACCCGAGTATAGAAACCACTATACCCGCCTTTACCTCCTAAAATGTTATACACTTGTTCAAATGTATTTAATGTTCAAAATAAATGCACCACTGCTTTTATAGTGGGTGAGGTTGTCAACCTAACGGATCCGTCCATCTAAATTGTGCTTACACCGATGGTATTAAAAGTATTCAAGCTAGAGGCTTTTTGAACAAACTCAATATGCATATGTGTAGTACTCATGTCAATATAAAATTAATTGAAAATGTAAATATAACAGCGTGTATTCTCATCCCTGAAAACATGTAAAAAGCGGGACTGTAGACTCACCTTTGAATAAGCTCGGAATGAAAGACAAATGACTTGTACGGTTTAGACCCGAGTAATGTAACCTAAGTATACGTATGTAGATGGGTCAATATATGCATATTATATAAGTGTGGTTTCATAGTGTACGTTGTCTTATTGCTCGACTCGACGCGTTTCAAAGTAAAAGTCAACTATATCATGCAAGTCAAACAAAGTCAACCGAAGTCAAACCGAAAGTCAAACTTGGTCAATGTGGTCAACTAAAGTCAACATCAGTAGGTTCATGTCAAATATTAGTCAACATGTCAAACCTAAGTCAAACAATACGTTTTAGGTCATGAATGATCATTTTCACAATTTCAGTTTATCGTCATGTACAAAATTCATGAACACGTAGCATACTTAGCACATTATCTCATAGTAAAAAATTCAAGTAATTATGACAAACTCCATATCATAAATATACTAAAAATTGATTCCAAAAAGTCTGGCCAGGGACTCATACGACAATTAAAAGTCAGGAATCAGAATTGATACATTTGGGGTTTGCCAAGTCAGTTTCTGACCGCGCACTGATTTCATTTTGGCTATAACCGGAGTTAGGAACATGAAATTGATACAAGAACAGTGGCCGTGGTTCAATTACAAATCAAAGTAATACACATAAAAAATCTAGCCACTTTTGTTTAGCCAATTGGTACAGTTTATTCGTGCAATTTGAACATTCAGTTTTCAGCTCATATCAGAATTCACATAAAGTATGGCTCTATTGTGCCCAATGCATAAGGTTTCAGAGATTAACATAAACTAACAATAAGTCACATATCATGTTAAATTTCATTTTCCAGAAGCATACATGCTCAAACAATATACAAAATCCACAGAGTACAAAATCGTGTGCAATTTACAGATTCAATTCTCATTTAGTTAGTCACATTCGCATACGATTATCCGAAGATCTAGATACAATTAGCCTATGATATCTACATGAAAGATGAAGTACTTTTTGTCTACTTTTCAAATATGCAAATCTTTAATCACAGAAGTTAAGACATTTTATCATACAGGGTTATTTTCATGCAAGTGCTGTATAAAACTACTTTTACACTAATTCTAGCATATCTCGGGCTATACATAAGCAAACGACATGATATCCTAGTCTAACTTGAGTGTTTTTAAATTATATTTCCAGTGGTATAAGTCTCACATACCTATTCGTTTTGTATCAATACTATATTTCTGATCAAGCAATAAAAACACAACGATAATTCAAATCGACATAACTTAATCATACGGAAACGAAATCAAGCGAATCCAAAGCCTAAACTCAATAGTTTTTCGCAAGGAATATGATTATAACATCATAATTAACATTTGAAAAACCAAAATTTACTGATCACACAATAAACAATTCAGTTTTTGCATTAAACAATCACAACGAGCAATTTATCGCATCTAGTATTCATCAAACATCAAGACTTGAGCAATAGACAACCTAATCCATGAAACCTTAACAAAAATCTGATTTTAAAGATTAGGGTTTATGTAAATATACCTTAGATCGCTAAAAGAATTATATCAACGCGTAGAGGAGATCGAGAATTGCAACTTTCGTGTTCAAGGTTTTATCAAAAATTGAAAATTGAAGGTTAGGGTTATGGTGATGGTGATCGACGAATGGGCAGGGGAGAAGAGAGCAGTCACCTGGTGATTTATTTTTGTGAGGGTTTATGCCAAAATTAGGTTTACTACATGTATTTATATTAGGGTTTAATTAATACTAAATACAAATAAGTCCCTTAACTTGCAAAAATTAAAATAAAAGGGGGTGGGGAGTGGGGTCGGCCGTGGCCCACTTGGGATGGGTTCCCGGGCTCTCGTTTTGCAATTCCGTGTAATCGTGGTCCGTTTTAAGTGTCGTTTAGTCGTACCGAAGGCCCGAAACGCTAACCCGATCGTTAAACGCAACCAATTGTCTAATTTATTAAAAACCCAATAAATTAAATATTTTAAAAAGTTAATAATTAATAAAATTAATTATTAAAATAAACCCGAGCGTTTCGTTGCTCAAAAAGCTTTTATCAAAATCGTATCGTTTTTATCGTATTTCATTATCCGAAATATTTATTTGAGTCAATATCAACCCATATCAATTATTAAAACCCTCCGAAGATCAAGTACGCATTTAATACACGTAAACGCATAAAAATTAAATAATCGCCGTTAAATAAACTAACGGAAGGTTAACGAAAGTAACGGAAAAATCAGGGTTGTTACACGGACCAACACATAGTTTAAGTTCGGAGATTGACTTAAGCCACCCCGATTTCTACATCGTGATATGGGTCTGCACGAAATGTGTCATAAGAGAAAACAGTCGATAGGTAACACGCACACCACTAAGGGTTTAGAGTTTGTACTTATACTTGTGACCGCTAGCCGGAATGGGTTAAATATTGCTTTGGTATATCTTATGGTTTTGCGTTTGGAAGGGTTAGGTTTGGCGCGGTTCGTATGTCTATTGGTTTGTTGTGCCCTTGTTTTTGTTTGGCTCGCTCATCTCTAGATAATTTTTATGCTATGTTGGTTTAGTTCTCGTATGTTCTCTGGTTGTGCGGATTGTCGATATCGGTTCTTGGTTATAAGTTTTCTTGACGTTTATTTTTTTTTATAAGCAAGAGCCTTTATTATTTAAGTTCACTCCTTTTGAGAAAAAAAAAAAAAATTTACACGAAGTTACCGATTTGTTATCGAACTTACTTATTTTGCGTTGATGGTCCTTACGGTTAACAAATCTTACACGAATATTCCATCAGTCTAACCATCGTTAAACTTTTCATAAACATCATTCACATGCTAACAAGAATAGAGTTAAAATCGGTGTTTAGTACCCACACAAATAGAGATAAGACCGTTATAGGTACCTAACCATATCGTATCGCAAACGAAAATCCCTAAACTAAAAATGTACAAGTTTTAGAACCGGATAACAAACCTATTAACCAAAGCTGCAAGTGAGAAACACGCCACTTTTAGGGTTGTTTAATACTTGCTTCTAAACCTTTTAATACGAATACCGAACCAATTGGAAAAAGTTTAAACAAAACAAAACTGAAAATAAAAAAACGGTTTTCGCATTGATTCAAACAGAAACCAAACTCAATATTTGATTTTCGCTTTGTGTTTCTCTTCTTTTTTGAATTTTTATTTAAACTGAACTTCGAGTTTGTGTAAGCCTAGAGGTGGCAAAAATGACCCACACTAGAAAATATGGGTTGATCTGGTTTTATTTTTCAGTTTTCTGGGTATAAGTCAACTGGGAGACATGTATTTCAAGGAGTTGACACTAGTCTATTCAAATTTATAGGTTTTACTTTCGTTTGTTACCCTACGTGACTCAACCTACTTGTTTTGGTTGCCTCCTCTATATGTGACTCAATGGGTACATTGGGGTGTGTATGTTTCGATGCGCACTGTATGGGAAAACATACACTGTTGTATAGGCCGTAATAGAAACTAAACATGTTAAGTTGTTAATGACAAAAATTTGATCACATAGAGGTTGATGATAGCTACACAGCACATAAAAAAAAAATTAAGGAAAAAAAATTGGGTAGGTGAAAAGAATTGTAGTTACTTCATGTATTAGTACGTTACACAAAAGTGAAAAGTCATGGATGTATTTTCTTTTTGGAGGGATTTCCTTACCATTAGCACTATGTGAGAAGTTGTATAAGCATTAGCATTAATCAAAGTATTCCATAGAATTACATCATGAATGTTGTAGGATACAACTTATATATTATACCTACGCATGCATGTCCTATTACAAGATGATAAGAGTACACATGTTTTTATGTTTAGTTGAGTATAACTCCTATTGAGTTCGGTTCTATTGATTATAATTTCTAACAAATCGGCACTTGATCAAAAGCATGTTGTTGTAATCACAAAACTACACTTTTCACTCTGTTTTCACCCTCAATTACAACTTTGGTGACTTTATACTTAAAAAAAAATAAAATCAAGTTATTGACCGGTACCAAAACCTATGTTTTTTGCTTAATATCATCAGGCAAGCTTTGGTTCGCCTCCTTGATGCTACATATGAGTTTCTAGCAACCATCTTTCTTTTACCCAACTTCACCTTCTTCTTATCATTATTATCTGGTGATGATAATGCTTTACATCTGTTGTCAAGTTCCAGGGAGTAATGATCATAAACATCATCAAATTTCAATACCTGTGGTATTTTAAAAACAGATTCAACATGATTCTTCCCCTTCAGATCTTTATTGATTTCTCTCTCCGCTTCTTCCAGTAAATCCCTAGAGATGATTTCTGGATCGCTGACAGTAGTACACACTTTTTATCAAAACACACACACACACACACACACGAAACTATAGTAATAGTGATATCAAATATATAAGCAAGCAAGATGTATATATATTAATATATATATACCTGGATAGGATGTGACATGGACGTGTCAAAGAATTAGCTTTAATGTGTTTAATGCAGCTGTTGTTATTATTATTAACAGCTTCAACAAATTTATCAAGCCCCCTCATCCATTCTCGACCTTTCCAATCTCCAGCTTTCACTCCCTTTACACAGAAGTTGACAACATCAACTGCTATACCCATTTCTTTTAACTTGTTCCCATACGTCCCCGCACCTACCATTGTGAAATAATCTGCAGGGCTGGCAGGCAGGCAGGCAAGAGCAAACACATAACATACATTATTATTATTATTACATGAAAAAAGTAGTAAGCTGAAACATTTAAGCAAAATCAACAAATACATACCCTCCAGTAAACATAAGTATCCTTTTCTGGTTTCTTGGATACAACTGCTGAAGTATATACCAGCAATTTTGTAGCCCACAGAAAAAACTCAACCCACCACCACTTACTCGATTATCTAAGAAACAAGATGAAATTGAATAAATAAATAATCCTACCCTACAATTGGAGATTAATTAATGATTGGTGAATGGTGATATTAATTAAATATACTACATATAAAACAGGGAAAGTAGAAAGCCAACTTTCAAGGAAATCCAGGATTTGATCAAGATCACTAGTAGGTCGTATATTCTTTTGTCTTTCTGATCGAGTACCCATTTTCAGTATGCCTATAGCATTCTTCGGATTAGACTGTAACAAAACAATTTCAACATTTTTGGTGATATGTCAACACCGCAATCAATCACTTGTTTACCTAATTTAAATAATAATAAATAATATACCAACACAATTAGTTGTAAACCCAAACTATAGAATAATACATAAATAGATAAATAAACACCTTGAATTTAGCTACACAATACGATCGAACACAATTAAGTTGAAGCGTATACCAATAGAATCTATCCAAGCGATTCATCCATTGAGAACTGTCGATACAGATCATAATCGCCTCCTAGAATATCAACCGAACAAGTTTGATTACATCAATATTTAGAGAGACAACATAACAAAATAAAGGAAGGTAGAAAACGATACCGGAGCCTCCATGGTTTCGAATTGGGAATGAATTTGACCAAACGTTCCAAAATTATAAACCCTATATAAACCCTAATCCACGATAAATTGGGAATGGAAAAAACTTAACGTCGGATTATTATGTAGTTATGTATGTATCCGTGAGCAGTTTTTGTTTACCCCTTGTGAAATCAAAGAATTACAAAACAGCCCCTAAGCTTATTCCATTTTCAATTATTATGTTCAAATATGGTGTGTTTGGAGGTACGACCCAATCAAAATGTTCACAACCTTGTCAGTAAGCAGTCTGCGGTTTCATATGACGAGCTGTAATACCCCGTCAAAATGAAGCTATGACGTGCTGTATTACCAAAGGTCAAAGTCCAGTCTTCGTACTCTATATGCTTTAATTTTTAGTTTCCATGCTTGACCTCTAACATTTCATCTATTGCGGAAGCATAGCTAAAGTAGATTACCTGAGAATAACATGCTAAAAACGTCAACACGAAGGTTGAGTGAATCATAGGTTTAATTAGTATAAAGTGTAGAGTATAGACCACAAGATTTCGTTTTCATGCTCACAAGCACCTTTAAAAATAATAAAAGATTCTATAAGTTTGAGCACTCGGTAAGTCGGTAACTAAACCTTAACATTTGTTTAGTACCCCTGTTGTTATGTACACCTAACCAAAATGTACCACCTCAAATAGTATACGCCCGTTAAGTTTAGGTTAGTTTTTAACCCGGACGGACGGGGATGTCAAGCCCTATGAATCCATATACACCTATTCGCACCTACCAGTTCATAAACTGATAGTTACTAGTTACCAAAGCTAAGGGATTTTCGGTTATAACTCAGCATAGAATGTAAGTTTAGTACTTGTGCCTACTTGTAAAACAGAAAAGACATGTATTCTCACCCCGAAAACAGTTTATAAAATAGTTAAAAAGATGGGGCTATGACTCACCTTATGAGCACAGTAACCGTGTGATAGCAAATAGCAGTGGTCGTCCAAAGTTGTCAACCTATCATCATTAGGTTTAAGTTAGTTGGATCATCATGGTCATCATCATCATCATCATCATTATAGTTATGTGTTTGATATATATGTTCATATATATATATATATATATATATATATATATATATATATATATATATATATATATATATATATATATATATATATATATATATATATAGGTGTTCTTTTAAGAGTTTTCAATACTAACCATTCTCAAAGTTTAGATGTTGTATAACTCAAATGATCCTCGTTGCTATCAAGTAAGTCAATGGATAGCCAGATGTAACCGGGGGCAAGGACTCTTGATCCGACTTTAAGTCGTGACATTCGAGATCCACAACCATATCCCAACTGGCAACCTAGACACCATCCATGACCATAAGTAGCGGTGAGACTCATGAAAGTCATACGTTATCCGTTTGTGATTATAGTTTCTTTATAACTTTCGAATGTGTGTATAGGAATATAACACGTTTAATATTATATATCATATGTATTATTATACTTAGTTAAATTAGGGTGTTATAATATAAGTTTATAAGTTATAGTGTTATCTTATATAATATTATCACCGTTTATTTAGTATTATAGTATTAGGCGTGTCATATTTTGAATATTATATTAGTTAATAAGTTAGATAAGTTTTATCCTCTTTTAAGTTATTTCACTTTTATCTTATCTTTTACTTAATCTAAATTGAAATCTTATTAATTTAGAATCATCATTATCATCTTATCATAATAATATCTTAATCAGAATACTTTTCATTCTTAAACAAAATCTTTATATTTTCCATAATCATAAACTTTTCATCTTAGTATTTACTTATTCATATTTATCAAAAGATTATCTTCATTATTGTGTTTAGTAAATCACTAATGTTTATCAAAATCTCATAATCAAAATACTTTCATTCATATCCAAATTACCACTCAATATTATGATTCAAGTTTTATCCTTAAAGTTTCTTGTCTTTCACCAACTTTTAATCAACAACAACAACAACAACAACAAAACCCAATACCACATGAGTGGTGTATGGGGGAGGTGAGATGTAGACAATCCTTCCCCTATCTGAGAAATAAATGAAATGTCCCGTTCTTATTGATTAAAAACGTTCCATATTAATTGATTTCGTTGCGAGGTTTTGACCTCTATATGAGACGTTTTTCAAAGACTGCATTCATTTTTAAAACAAACCATAACCTTTATTTCATAGATAAAGGTTTTAAAAAAGCTTTACGTAGATTATCAAATAATGATAATCTAAAATATCCTGTTTACACACGACCATTACATAATGGTTTACAATACAAATATGTTACAACAAAATAAGTTTCTTGAATGCAGTTTTTACACAATATCATACAAGCATGGACTCCAAATCTCGTCCTTATTTAAGTATGCGACAGCGGAAGCTCTTAATAATCACCTGAGAATAAACATGCTTAAAACGTCAACAAAAATGTTGGTGAGTTATAGGTTTAACCTATATATATCAAATCATAATAATAGACCACAAGATTTCATATTTCAATACACATCCCATACATAGAGATAAAAATCATTCATATGGTGAACACCTGGTAACCGACATTAACAAGATGCATATTTAAGAATATCCCCATCATTCCGGGACACCCTTTGGATATGATATAAATTTCGAAGTACTAAAGCATCCGGTACTTTGGATGGGGTTTGTTAGGCCCAATAGATCTATCTTTAGGATTCGCGTCAATTAGGGTGTCTGTTCCCTAATTCTTAGATTACCAGACTTAATAAAAAGAGGCATATTCGATTTCGATAATTCAACCATAGAATGTAGTTTCACGTACTTGTGTCTATTTTGTAAATCATTTATAAAACCTGCATGTATTCTCATCCCAAAAATATTAGATTTTAAAAGTGGGACTATAACTCACTTTCACAGATTTTTACTTCGTCGGGAAGTAAGACTTGGCCACTGGTTGATTCACGAACCTATAACAATATATACATATATATCAAAGTATGTTCAAAATATATTTACAACACTTTTAATATATTTTGATGTTTTAAGTTTATTAAGTCAGTTGTCCTCGTTAGTAACCTACAACTAGTTGTCCACAGTTAGATGTACAGAAATAAATCGATAAATATTATCTTGAATCAATCCACGACCCAGTGTATACGTATCTCAGTATTGATCACAACTCAAACTATATATATTTTGGAATCAACCTCAACCCTGTATAGCTAACTCCAACATTCACATATAGAGTGTCTATGGTTGTTCCGAAATATATATAGATGTGTTGACATGATAGGTCGAAACATTGTATACGTGTCTATGGTATCTCAAGATTACATAATATACAATACAAGTTGATTAAGTTATGGTTGGAATAGATTTGTTACCAATTTTCACGTAGCTAAAATGAGAAAAATTATCCAATCTTGTTTTACCCATAACTTCTTCATTTTAAATCCGTTTTGAGTGAATCAAATTGCTATGGTTTCATATTGAACTCTATTTTATGAATCTAAACAGAAAAAGTATAAGTTTATAGTCGGAAAAATAAGTTACAAGTCATTTTTGTAAAGGTAGTCATTTCAGTCGAAAGAATGACGTCTAGATGACCATTTTAGAAAACATACTTCCACTTTGAGTTTAACCATAATTTTTGGATATAGTTTCATGTTCATAATAAAAATCATTTTCTCAGAATAACAACTTTTAAATCAAAGTTTATCATAGTTTTTAATTAACTAACCCAAAACAGCCCGCGGTGTTACTACGACGGCGTAAATCCGGTTTTACGGTGTTTTTCGTGTTTCCAGGTTTTAAATCATTAAGTTAGCATATCATATAGATATAGAACATGTGTTTAGTTGATTTTAAAAGTCAAGTTATAAGGATTAACTTTTGTTTGCGAACAAGTTTAGAATTAACTAAACTATGTTCTAGTGATTACAAGTTTAAAACTTCGAATAAGATAGCTTTATATGTATGAATCAAATGATGTTATGAACATCATTACTACCTTAAGTTCCTTGGATAAACCTACTAGAAAAGAGAAAAATGGATCTAGCTTCAACGGATCCTTGGATGGCTCGAAGTTCTTGAAGCAGAATCATGACACGAAAACAAGTTCAAGTAAGATCATCACTTGAAATAAGATTGTTATAGTTATAGAAATTGAACCAAAGTTTGAATATGATTATTACCTTGTATTAGAATGATAACCTACTATAAGAAACAAAGATTTCTTGAGGTTGGATGATCACCTTACAAGATTGGAAGTGAGCTAGCAAACTTGAAAGTATTCTTGCTTTTATGTAACTAGAACTTGTAGAATATATGAAGAACACTTAGAACTTGAAGATAGAACTTGAGAGAGATCAATTAGATGAAGAAAATTGAAGAATGAAAGTGTTTTTAGGTGTTTTTGTTCGTTGGTGTATGGATTAGATATAAAGGATATGTAATTTTGTTTTCATGTAAATAAGTCATGAATGATTACTCATATTTTTGTAATTTTATGAGATATTTCATGCTAGTTGCCAAATGATGGTTCCCACATGTGTTAGGTGACTCACATGGGCTGCTAAGAGCTGATCATTGAAGTGTATATACCAATAGTACATACATCTAAAAGCTGTGTATTGTACGAGTACGAATACGGGTGCATACGAGTAGAATTGTTGATGAAACTGAACGAGGATGTAATTGTAAGCATTTTTGTTAAGTAGAAGTAGTTTGATAAGTGTCTTGAAGTCTTTCAAAAGTGTATGAATACATATTAAAACACCACATGTATATACATTTTAACTGAGTCGTTAAGTCATCGTTAGTCGTTACATGTAAATGTTGTTTTGAAACCTTTAGGTTAACGATCTTGTTGAATGTTGTTAACCCATTGTTTATTATAACAAATGAGATGTTAAATTGTTATATTATCATGATATTATGATATATAATATATCTTAGTATGATGTATATACAGTTAAATATCGTTACAACGATAATCGTTACATATATGTCTCGTTTCGAAATCATTAAGTTAGTAGTCTTATTTTTACATATGTATTTCATTGTTAATACACTTAATAATATATTTACTTATCATTTAACATAATTAACCAAGTGTATCAATATCTTAATATGATTCATATGTACCTAGTAAGACGTTGTTATAACGATAATCGTTATATATATCGTTTTCGAGTTTCTTAAATTAATAGTCTCATTTTTATGTATATAACTGTAACGACCCGTCAAAATCGCTATTGACGCGGCACGTTAATCATTGATTCTACAGTGAGGTTTTGACCTCTATATGATACGTTTTGATAAAATATTGCATTCATTAAAATAAGTGACTTTCTAAACATAGAAAGTTATAAACATGTGGGCGAGTGCTTAGGTATAAGCAAAACCCCGAAATACATAAGTCTTTAATTTACAGGTTGACATCACAGTCCAGTTATTTATTACACAACGCAGTTTTATTTTGAATGCAATAAACTTTGTACAAAGCATGAGAGACTCCATGCAGGCAACAAGCACATCACAGCAGAAGCATTCTAAGGACCTGAGAATAAAACATGCTAAAAAGTCAACACGAATGTTGGTGAGTTATAGGTTTAATTGCTCGAGTCATAAACATATATAAAGATAGACCACAAGATTTCATCAAAAGTTTATCAATAGATTCTACGTAACAGAGCACCCTGGTAACTAAACTTAACGCTATAGTGATAATTACCCCATTCGTTTTAATACACGCAAACCAACGTGTCTTAAACTCAAATAACATACGTCCGTTAAAAGGCTAGCGCTCTAGCTCGGACGGGGATGTCAAGCCCTATGGATCCATATACAATTATTCGCGCCCACCAGTCCATATCCTATGTACTGGCAGCTACTAGTTACCAAAGCTAAGGGATTTTCGGTTTAACTCAGTGTAGAATTTAGTATGTACTTGTGTCTTATCGCGTTTAAAATAAATTGCATATATTCTCAGCCCAAAAATATTTAAAGTATTTAAAAAGGGAGACTATAAACTCACAGTTCAATATTGAGACTCAATATTGTAGGCAAATTGCGTAGACATAATGATGGTAGATGACTGTATGGTTGGCCTTGGATTCAAGAACAATACCCCGGACAATACCCAATATTTCCTTAGCTTAAAGCGGTTTGAAACCCGAATTAAAACACACTCGAATATACTTTATTATTATTAAACTTAAAATTAAAATTATAATTATAATTATAAATTTAAATTTAAATTGAAGAAGAATAAGAAAGAGTTGAAAAAAAATCGTCGAGCAAACTGGTGTATTTATAATACTTTTCCATTTACTGTAGCTCATGCGATCGCATGAGTTTTCAGTGTTTTTGCCATGCGATCGCATGGCCGCCTTTTCTGTTTTTGTTTGCTAGTTCGTCGACATCAAATAGTGTTTACTGTAGCAAATAGTATTTCACTGTAGCAAATAGTGTTTACTGTAGCAAATCACTGTAGCAAACTCGTTTTCACTGTAGCACTGTAGCAAAATACGGTTTCACTGTAGCAAATAGTGTTTTACTGTAGCAAGTAATTTTTACTGTAGAAAAGTCGTTTTTACTTGTACATATATATACATACATATAATTGTTCATGAATCGCCGAGAGTAGTCAAAGGTAATTGTATATATGTAACAGTTCTAAAATTTTGAGACTCAATCTAACAGACTTTGTTTAACGTGTTAAAATAATAAATCGTATAGAGAATTGGTTTAAATAAGTCAAAAAATTTCGGGTCATCACAGTACCTCCCCGTTAAAGAAAATTTCGTCCCGAAATTTTGAGTAGTACCTGTTTCATGAGCGATATCAGTGAACAAATGTGGATACTTTTGCTTCATTTGATCTTCACGTTCCCAAGTAAACTCGGGTCCTTGTCTTGCGTTCCAATGAACTCTAACTATCGGTATTTTGCTTTGTTTTAATTGTTTGACCTCACGGTCCATGATTTCGACAGGTTCTTCGACAAAATGGAGTTTATCATTAATTCGTAATTCGTCAAGAGGAATTACGACATCCTCTTCAGCTAAACATTTCTTCAAATTTGACACGTGAAATGTGTCGTGAACACTACTAAGTTCTTGCGGTAGCTTTAATCGATAAGCAACTGCTCCAATTCTTTCGGTGATTTCAAAGGGTCCTACGTACCTAGGACTTAGCTTTCCTCGTTTACCGAATCGTACAACGCCTTTCCAGGGTGACACTTTCAACATGACTTTGTCGCCCACTTGAAATTCTAGTGGTTTTCTTCTTACATCAGCATAACTCTTTTGGCGACTCATGGCCGTTTTCAATCGCTGTTGTATTTGAATGATCTTTTCGGTGGTTTCATGAATAATTTCTGGTCCAGTAAGTTGTCTTTCTCCTACTTCACTCCAACAGATAGGAGATCTGCACTTTCTACCGTAAAGTGCTTCAAATGGCGCTGCGTTGATGCTCGTATGATAGCTGTTATTGTATGAAAATTCTGCCAACGGTAAGTGTCGATCCCAACTGGTTCCAAAGTCAATCACGCATGCCCGTAACATGTCTTCCAATGTTTGTATTGTTCTTTCACTTTGACCATCTGTCTGTGGGTGATAAGCGGTGCTCATATCTAATCGAGTTCCCAATGCTTTTTGTAATGATTGCCAAAAACGTGATGTGAATCGGGTGTCGCGATCAGATATGATAGAGATGGGTACACCATGCCTGGAAACTACTTCCTTCAAATATAGGCGTGCTAATTTCTCCATACTGTCTGTCTCCTTTATTGGTAGAAAGTGAGCTGATTTAGTTAGACGATCAACTATCACCCAAATAGTATCATGACTACTTGCAGTCCTTGGCAATTTCGTAATGAAATCCATGGTTATTCTTTCCCATTTCCACTGCGGAATTTCCGGTTGTTGCAGTAATCCTGACGGCTTTTGGTGCTCAGCTTTGACCTTTGCACACGTCAAACATTTGCTTACATAAGTAGCAATTTCTGTCTTCATATTAGGCCACCAATAAAACTTCTTGAGATCGTGGTACATTTTCCCGTTTCCTGGGTGAATTGAGTACCTCGTTTTGTGTGCTTCATCCAGTACTAGTTGTCTTAGGTTACCATGTTTTGGTACCCATATCCTACCAGCAAAATACAGGGTTCCATCGGCTTTTACTTCAAGTTGTTTTTCTAACCCTTTGCTCATTTCGCCTTTTTCGTTTTCTTCTTTTAAAGCTTCTAACTGTGCTGCTTGAATTTGCTTTGTGAGATCAGTACGAATTGTAATATTCAAAGCTCGAACCCTAAGAGGTTTTACTCTTTCTTTTCGACTTAAGGCATCAGCTACAACATTAGCCTTTCCGGGGTGGTAACGGATTTCACAATCGTAATCGTTTAACAACTCTACCCAGCGACGTTGCCTCATATTGAGTTGTTTTTGATCAAAAATATGCTGAAGACTCTTATGGTCAGTGTACACTGTACACTTGGTGCCATATAGATAGTGTCTCCATATTTTGAGTGCAAAAACTACTGCTCCAAGTTCTAAATCATGCGTCGTATAGTTCTTTTCATGAATTTTTAGTTGTCGTGAGGCATATGCGATGACTTTTGTGCGTTGCATTAATACACATCCTAAACCTTGGCGTGAAGCATCACAATAGATCACGAAATCATCATTTCCTTCCGGTAATGACAAAATGGGTGCAGACGTTAACTTCTTCTTTAATAACTGGAATGAGGATTCCTGTTCTGTGGACCAATCATACTTCTTTCCCTTTTGAGTCAATGCAGTTAAGGGTTTGGCGATTCTAGAGAAATCTTGAATGAATCTTCGGTAGTAACCAGCAAGACCTAAGAATTGGCGAATTTGTGTTGGAGTCTTCGGGGTTTCCCATTTACTAATGGATTCGATCTTGGCGGGGTCAACTTTAATTCCATGTTTACTGACAACATGGCCCAAAAATTGTACTTCTTGTAACCAGAAATCACACTTCGAAAATTTTGCGTACAATTCTTCTTTCTTGAGTATCTCCAGTACCAGTCTTAAGTGTTGCTCATGTTCTTCCTTGTTCTTTGAGTAAATCAATATGTCGTCGATAAAAACAATGACAAATTTGTCTAAATACGGTCTACAGATGCGATTCATTAGATCCATGAATACTGCTGGAGCATTAGTTAATCCAAAAGGCATGACTAGAAACTCATAGTGATCGTAACGGGTTCTGAACGCGGTTTTAGGAACATCTTCTTCCTTCACTCTCAGTTGATGATATCCGGAGCGTAGATCAATCTTAGAATAAACACTTGATCCTTGCAATTGATCAAACAAATCATCAATCCTCGGTAATGGGTACCGATTCTTGATCGTTAATTTGTTTAATTCTCTGTAATCTATGCACATTCTCATAGATCCATCCTTCTTCTTGACGAACAGAATAGGAGCACCCCAAGGTGAAAAACTAGGACGAATAAATCCACGGTCCGATAATTCTTGCAACTGGTCTTGTAATTCTTGCATTTCTGAAGGTGCAAGTCTATATGGAGATCGGGCTACAGGTGCAGCTCCTGGTATGAGATCAATCTGGAATTCTACACATCTATGTGGAGGTAGCCCCGGTAATTCTTCTGGAAATACTCCGGGATATTCTCTTACAATCGGCATGTCATTAATGCTTCTTTCTTCAGTATCGATCTTCTTTATGTGTGCCAGAATAGCATAACAACCTTTTCTTATAAGTTTCTGGGCCCTCATACAGCTGATAAAGTTCAACTTTGAGTTGCTCTTCTCCCCATAAATCATTAATGACGTTTCATCCTTACGAGGGATGCGGATTGCTTTCTCAGCGCAAACAACTTCCGCTCTTGTTTTGGACATCCAGTCCATGCCAACGATTACGTCAAAACTTCCTAATTCTACGGGTATCAAATCGATTTTGAAGGTTTCACCAGCGAGATTCATTTCGCAACCATGGCAAATTTTATCGGCTTTTATCAGTTTACCATTAGCTAATTCAATAGTATATTTATCGTCTAGAGGTAATGATGCACATTTTAGTTTAAAACTAAAGTCTTTACACATATAACTTCTATCAGCACCCGTATCAAACATAATAGAAGCTAGTTGATTATTAACGGTAAACGTACCCGTGACAAGATTAGGATCCTCACGTGCTTTACTGGCACTAACATTAAATGCCCTCCCTCGTGCGGGTTCTTTGTTCTTCTCCTTATCAGGGCATTGATTTATAAAGTGACCAGACTTCCCGCATCCATAACATTTCTTGACATCGGTCAATTTTGTCTTTACTTCAGAAACGGTGGCATAACAATCTTTCGCCACGTGTCCTTTCTTGTTGCACTTATCACAGACCACTTGGCAATAGCCTGCATGATGTGTGTAACACCTTTTGCAGAACGGATGAGGTCCCTTATAGTTAGGACTTGCAGTTGCCCCATCTTGTTTACCTTTAAAAGTTTCTTGTTTCTTCAGGTGAGTACTTTTGCCCTTATAGTCTTCCCATTTCCTCTTTCCTTCAGTTGTCTTGACTTCAGTAATTGGTGCCTTAATCGAACTCTCTGTGATCTGGTCCATGAGTTGGTGTGCCATTGTCATGGCTTCCTGCATCGTATTCGGTTTGGACGATGTAACATTTCCTTTGATATTGATCGATAAACCGTCAATATACATTTCTATCTTTCGTTTCTCATTTGGCACCAATTCGGGACACAACAAGGCTAGTTCCATGAAACGCTTTTCATAGTTATTGAGATTCGCGCCGATAACCTTCAGATTACGTAACTCAGATTCCATTTTTCTGATCTCGTTTCGAGGACAGTACTCCTCGATTAGCATCTTTTTCAGTTCTTCCCAAGAGATATCATATTCCGTATCTATTCCTTCTGCTTTAGCATAATTGTTCCACCAAGTAAGTGCACCGTCTTACAACGTACACGAAGCATACTTTGACTTGTCTCCGTTCGCACAATTACTGATTTTGAAAACGGACTCCATCTTTTCAAACCATCGGGTTAGACCGACTGGTCCCTCGGTTCCACTAAACGTCTGTGGTTTGCATCCTTGAAAAGTTTTGTATGAGCATCCGTTTCGTGAATTTGGGTTTACGGCTGCTGCTTCGGCTGCTGCTTTTGCTGCTTCGGTTGCAGCAATTCTTTCATTCACACGTTTCTCGACTAGTTGCTCAAACTCAGCATCCGACATTTGAGACATGTTTCTTCAATAAACACAACAGATATAATTTAATCATATAGAATATTATAGGTAAAATGAGTTGTCAATAGTTAATCGTAGCATATTAATAATATGAACCAATTATTATAAAAGCCTTTTCTTCTTATTAGCATTTTATAATTATTTCTAGGGTATTACCTACCCGTTAAGTTCATACATAATAGCTAGTACAAGGAATTAACTACTAAAATCCTAATAATATTCCACTATGAAAATTATAGCGAGTTACTACATTATTATGTAATAATAATAATAAGAAGTAGTAATAATACAAATAATCATTCCATGCATTTATTATTAATAAACCAAAATAATACAATACCATACAATACTGATATTTTACATATGCTTATTTTACATAACAAGATAGAGTAGCACACATAAGCAATAAAATAGCGCATGGAAGATTTATGGTTGCGAGGTCGTTCATTCAGAACTATCAGAAACTTCTTCCCATTTGGTTCTCTCTGCCAATTGTTTGTGTGCACATGGTCCGACAGACATTCTAGCAGTGTATTTTATTTTTAGTTGGGGTTTTGAGGTACCCGTTGCCTCAGTGGGTTTAATACAATAAGGGTGGTTACGGATCGAATGGTCCTGTTCTTTTTTAATAATTAAGGACATTTTATTATTGTGGTTGTTTTTATTATCTATAGCAAGTTGGAATTTCTCCTTAGTGATCTCTTTTATTTCATTAGCGAAATCCTCCTCCTTACTGATCTCGTCTGATGACGAACTGTCTGAGTCATGTGTAGGAGAATATGATGACGAACTGCAAGAATATGTACCGGTGGTCATGAACCGAAATCTGCCAGGCGTAATCGGCACAACCCGCCCGTCGGCGGTATATCTGGACCAATGTCCATATTTGTTTAGAAATGGATGATCCTCGTTTACTCCAGGGATCATGGGTCCATGCCAACGATACTGTGGCTCCGGAAAACTAAAGCTGGGTGGAGCTGGAACCTCCTCTGGGTTTACCGGGAGTTGAGATTCCCCGGCTAACACAATTTCTTCTTTAATAGGTATTGGAACGCCCTTTTCAGTTGTGGATAGAATAGATTCAGTGTCCGATTCCGAGTCGTACAAAATGATAGGATTAGAAGAAGTCATCTATCACATAATTGAAACAACAATTACGTTAGCATATAAATATATTACATATAATGTTTTTGACCAAATGATAAGCAAAAATCAGTAAAAACAAATATGGTCATAGTCCAGACTCACTAATGCATCCTAACAATTACCAGTTAAATACACTAATGTAATTTCTGGTTCCCTATGACCTCAAGCTCGGATACCAACTGTAACGACCCGTCAAAATCGCTATTGACGCGGCACGTTAATCATTGATTCCACAGTGAGGTTTTGACCTCTATATGATACGTTTTGATAAAATATTGCATTCATTAAAATAAGTGACTTTCTAAACATAGAAAGTTATAAACATGTGGGCGAGTGCTTAGGTATAAGCAAAACCCCGAAATACATAAGTCTTTAATTTACAGGTTGACATCACAGTTCAGTTATTTATTACACAACGCAGTTTTATTTTGAATGCAATAAACTTTGTACAAAGCATGAGAGACTCCATGCAGGCAACAAGCACATCACAGCAGAAGCATTCTAAGGACCTGAGAATAAAACATGCTAAAAAGTCAACACGAATGTTGGTGAGTTATAGGTTTAATTGCTCGAGTCATAAACATATATAAAGATAGACCACAAGATTTCATCAAAAGTTTATCAATAGATTCTACGTAACAGAGCACCCTGGTAACTAAACTTAACGCTATAGTGATAATTACCCCATTCGTTTTAATACACGCAAACCAACGTGTCTTAAACTCAAATAACATACGTCCGTTAAAAGGCTAGCGCTCTAGCTCGGACGGGGATGTCAAGCCCTATGGATCCATATACAATTATTCGCGCCCACCAGTCCATATCCTATGTACTGGCAGCTACTAGTTACCAAAGCTAAGGGATTTTCGGTTTAACTCAGTGTAGAATTTAGTATGTACTTGTGTCTTATCGCGTTTAAAATAAATTGCATATATTCTCAGCCCAAAAATATTTAAAGTATTTAAAAAGGGAGACTATAAACTCACAGTTCAATATTGAGACTCAATATTGTAGGCAAATTGCGTAGACGTAATGATGGTAGATGACTGTATGGTTGGCCTTGGATTCAAGAACAATACCCCGGACAATACCCAATATTTCCTTAGCTTAAAGCGGTTTGAAACCCGAATTAAAACACACTCGAATATACTTTATTATTATTAAACTTAAAATTAAAATTATAATTATAATTATAAATTTAAATTTAAATTGAAGAAGAATAAGAAAGAGTTGAAAAAAAATCGTCGAGCAAACTGGTGTATTTATAATACTTTTCCATTTACTGTAGCTCATGCGATCGCATGAGTTTTCAGTGTTTTTGCCATGCGATCGCATGGCCGCCTTTTCTGTTTTTGTTTGCTAGTTCGTCGACATCAAATAGTGTTTACTGTAGCAAATAGTGTTTACTGTAGCAAATAGTGTTTTACTGTAGCAAATAGTGTTTACTGTAGCAAATCACTGTAGCAAACTCGTTTTCACTGTAGCACTGTAGCAAAATACGGTTTCACTGTAGCAAATAGTGTTTTACTGTAGCAAGTAATTTTTACTGTAGAAAAGTCGTTTTTACTTGTACATATATATACATACATATAATTGTTCATGAATCGCCGAGAGTAGTCAAAGGTAATTGTATATATGTAACAGTTCTAAAATTTTGAGACTCAATCTAACAGACTTTGTTTAACGTGTTAAAATAATAAATCGTATAGAGAATTGGTTTAAATAAGTCAAAAATTTTCGGGTCATCACAATAACTCATTGTTAAAATACTTAATGAGATACATACTTATAATAAAAACATTTTAACTATATATATAACCATATATATGTCATCGTATAGTTTTTACAAGTTTTAACGTTCGTGAATCACCGGTCAACTTGGGTGGTCAATTGTCTATATGAAACATATTTCAATTAATCAAGTCTTAACAAGTTTGATTGCTTGACATGTTGGAAACATTTAATCATGTAAATATCAATCTCAATTAATATATATAAAATTGGAAAGTTCGGGTCACTACAGTACCTACCCGTTAAATAAATTTCGTCCCGAAATTTTAAGCTGTTGAAGGTGTTGACGAATCTTCTGGAAATAGATGCGGGTATTTCTTCTTCATCTGATCTTCAGGCTCCCAGGTGAACTCGGGTCCTCTACGAGCATTCCATCGAACCTTAACAATTGGTATCTTGTTTTGCTTAAGTCTTTTAACCTCACGATCCATTATTTCGACGGGTTCTTCGATGAATTGAAGTTATTCGTTGATTTGGATTTCATCTAACGGAATAGTGAGATCTTCTTTAGCAAAACATTTCTTCAAATTTGAGACATGGAAAGTGTTATGTACAGCCGCGAGTTGTTGAGGTAACTCAAGTCGGTAAGCTACTGGTCCGACACGATCAATAATCTTGAATGGTCCAATATACCTTGGATTTAATTTCCCTCGTTTACTAAATCGAACAACGCCTTTCCAAGGTGCAACTTTAAGCATGACCATCTCTCCAATTTCAAATTCTATATCTTTTCTTTTAATGTCAGCGTAGCTCTTTTGTCGACTTTGGGCGGTTTTCAACCGTTGTTGAATTTGGATGATCTTCTCGGTAGTTTCTTGTATAATCTCCGGACCCGTAATCTGTCTATCCCCCACTTCACTCCAACAAATCGGAGACCTGCACTTTCTATCATAAAGTGCTTCAAACGGCGCCATCTCAATGCTAACGGTAGATGTCGATCCCAACTGTTTCCGAAATCAATAACACATGCTCGTAGCATGTCTTCAAGCGTTTGTATCGTCCTTTCTCTCTGCCCATCAGTTTGTGGATGATAGGCAGTACTCATGTCTAGACGAGTTCCTAATGCTTGCTGTAATGTCTGCCAGAATCTTGAAATAAATCTGCCATCCCTATCAGAGATAATAGAGATTGGTATTCCATGTCTGGAGACGACTTCCTTCAAATACAGTCGTGCTAACTTCTCCATCTTGTCATCTTCTCTTATTCGCAGGAAGTGTGCTGCTTTGGTGAGACGATCAACTATTACCCAAATAGTATCAAAACCACTTGCAGTCCTTGGCAATTTAGTGATGAAATCCATGGTAATGTTTTCCCATTTCCATTCCGGGATTTCGGGTTGTTGAAGTAGACCTGATGGTTTCTAATGCTCAGCTTTGACCTTAGAACACGTCAAACATTCTCCTACGTATTTAGCAACATCGGCTTTCATACCCGGCCACCAAAAATGTTTCTTGAGATCCTTGTACATCTTCCCCGTTCCAGGATGTATTGAGTATCTGGTTTTATGAGCTTCTCTAAGTACCATTTCTCTCATATCTCCAAATTTTGGTACCCAAATCCTTTTAGCCCTATACCGGGTTCCGTCTTCCCGAATATTAAGATGCTTCTTCGATCCTTTGGGTATTTCATCCTTTAAATTTCCCTCTTTTAAAACTCCTAGTTGCGCCTCCTTTATTTGAGTAGTAAGGTTATTATGAATCATTATATTCATAGATTTTACTCGAATGGGTTCTCTGTCCTTCCTGCTCAAGGCATCGGCTACCACATTTGCCTTCCCCGGGTGGTAACGAATCTCAAAGTCGTAATCATTCAACAATTCAATCCACCTATGCTGCCTCATATTCAGTTGTTTCTGATTAAATATGTGTTGAAGACTTTTGTGGTCGGTATATATAATACTTTTGACCCCATATAAGTAGTGCCTCCAAGTCTTTAATGCAAAAACAACCGCGCCTAATTCCAAATCATGCGTCGTATAATTTTGCTCGTGAATCTTCAATTGTCTAGACGCATAAGCAATCACCTTCGTTCGTTGCATTAATACACAACCGAGACCTTGCTTTGATGCGTCACAATAAATCACAAAATCATCATTCCCTTCAGGCAATGACAATATAGGTGCCGTAGTTAGCTTTTTCTTCAATAACTGAAACGCTTTCTCTTGTTCATCCTTCCATTCAAATTTCTTCCCTTTATGCGTTAATGCAGTCAAGGGTTTTGCTATTCTGGAAAAGTCTTGGATGAACCTTCTGTAGTAACCAGCTAGTCCTAAAAACTGGCGTATGTGTTTGGGAGTTTTCGGGGTTTCCCACTTTTCAACAGTTTCTATCTTTGCTGGATCCACCTTAATACCTTCTTTGTTCACTATGTGACCGAGGAATTGAACTTCTTCCAACCAAAATGCACACTTTGAAAACTTAGCGTACAATTCTTCCTTCCTCAATACTTCTAACACCTTTCTCAAATGTTCACCGTGTTCTTGGTCATTCTTTGAGTAAATAAGTATGTCATCAATGAAAACAATGACAAACTTGTCAAGGTATGGTCCACACACTCGGTTCATAAGGTCCATGAACACAGCTGGTGCATTATTTAAACCAAACGGCATGACCATAAACTCGTAATGACCGTAACGTGTTCTGAAAGCAGTCTTTGGAATATCATCTTCTTTCACCGGCATTTGATGATACCCGGAACGTAAGTCAATCTTTGAATAAATAGACGAGCCTTGTAGTTGATCAAATAAGTCGTCGATTCTCGGTAGTGGGTAGCGGTTCTTGATGGTAAGTTTGTTCAACTCTCGGTAGTCGATACACAACCTGAATGTACCATCTTTCTTCTTGACAAACAAAACAGGAGCTCCCCACGGTGATGTGCTTGGTCGAATGAAACCACGCTCTAAAAGTTCTTGAAATTGGCTTTGCAGTTCTTTCATCTCGCTGGGTGCGAGTCTGTAAGGAGCACGAGCTATTGGTGCAGCTCCTGGTACAAGATCTATTTGAAATTCAACGGATCGATGTGGGGGTAATCCCGGTAATTCTTTCGGAAATACATCGGGAAATTCTTTTGCAATGGGAACATCATTGATGCTCTTTTCTTCAGTTTGTACTTTCTCGACGTGTGCTAGAACAGCATAGCAACCTTTTCTTATTAGTTTTTGTGCCTTCAAATTACTAATAAGATGTAGCTTCGTGTTGCCCTTTTCTCCGTACACCATTAAGGGTTATCCTTTTTCTCGTATAATGCGAATTGCATTTTTGTAACAAACAATCTCTGCTTTCACTTCTTTCAACCAGTCCATACCGATTATCACATCAAAACTCCCTAACTCTACTGGTATCAAGTCAATCTTAAATGTTTCGCTAACCAGTTTAATTTCTCGATTCCGACATATATTATCTGCTGAAATTAATTTACCATTTGCTAATTCGAGTAAAAATTTACTATCCAAAGGCGTCAATGGATAACTTAATTTAGCACAAAAATCTCTACTCATATAGCTTCTATCCGCACCCGAATCAAATAAAACGTAAGCAGATTTATTGTCAATAAGAAACGTACCCGTAACAAGCTCTGGGTCTTCCTGTGCCTCTGCCGCATTAATATTGAAAACTCTTCAGCGGCCTTGTCCATTCGTGTTCTCCTGGTTCGGGCAATTTCTAATAATGTGGCCCGGTTTTCCACATTTATAACAAACTACATTGGCATAACTTGCTCCGACACTACTTGCTCCGCCATTACTCGTTCCGACACCATTTGTTCCTTTCGTTCTATTAACCCCTGGTCCGTAGACCTCACACTTCGCCTCTCTATGACCATTTCTTTTACACTTGTTGCAAAATTTGGTGCAGAACCCCGAGTGATACTTTTCACACCTTTGGCATAGCTGCTTCTGATTGTTGTTGTTGTTGCGGTTATTATTGTTGTTGGGATGATTGTTGTAGTTGTTGTTGTTGTTGTTGTTGTTGGGCCGTTTGTTGTAGTTACGATTGATGTTGCGATTGTTGGAATAATTGTTGCGATTATTGTTGTTGTTGTATTGGTGATTCTTATCACCGTTTTCCTCCCACTTTCTTTTAACTTGCTTCACATTGGCCTCTTCAGTAGTCTGTTCTTTAATTCTTTCTTCAATCTGGTTCACTAGTTTGTGAGCCATTCTACATGCCTGTTGTATGGAGGCGGGCTCGTGTGAACTTATATCTTCTTGGATTCTTTCCGGTAATCCTTTCACAAACGCGTCGATCTTCTCTTCCTCATCTTCGAACGCTCCCGGACACAATAGGCACAATTCTGTGAATCGTCTTTCCTACGTGGTAATATCAAATCCTTGGGTTCGTAACCCTCTAAGTTCTGTCTTGAGCTTATTGACCTCGGTTCTGGGACGGTACTTCTCGTTCATCAAGTGCTTGAATGCTGACCACGGTAGTGCGTACGCATCGTCTTGTCCCACTTGCTCTAGATAGGTATTCCACCATGTTAACGCAGAACCTTTGAAGGTATGCGTAGCGTACTTCACTTTGTCCTCTTCAGTACACTTACTTATGGCAAACACCGATTCGACCTTCTCGGTCCACCGTTTCAATCCGATCGGTCCTTCGGTTCCATCAAATTCCAAAGGTTTGCAGGCAGTGAATTCTTTGTAGGTGCATCCTACACGATTTCCTGTACTGCTAGATCCAAGGTTATTGTTGGTATGTAGCACAGCCTGTACTGCGGCTATGTTTGAAGCTAGAAAAGTACGGAATTCCTCTTCATTCATATTCACGGTGTGTCGAGTAGTCGGTGCCATTTCCTTCAAAATAGTCAAATGGAACAAGTTAATCATACAGAATATTAAGAGTAGTTAATAGTATTTCGTAGCATAATATGAACTCATTTATAAAAGCTTTTTCTTCATATTAGCGTTTTATAAGTTTAAATTCGGGTAGTACCTACCCGTTAAGTTCATACTTAGTAGCTAATATACAATTCAACTACTACAATTCTATATGAAAAACTGATTGTAATAATATTTCGCGTTCAAACTTTTATACAATATTTTACAAACTTACAATACCGCTTATTTTACATAAAGCATGAAATATAGCACACAATAACTTTGATACAAGATAGTTGTGAAGATAATTCTAGCTAGTACACAAGTCGTTCAGCAAAGGCAATAAAGACACGTAATTCATACGTCCAGAAACAAGTCATGCATTCTGGTTTTACTAGGACTACTTCCCATCCTTGGTCTTGTGGAACATAACCGTTATGGCCGTTGATAAGACAGCGTGTTGTAACGTCGTCAAAGGGACGAGGGTTACGTAATGTCCAACAGTCCTGTAACAATCTAAAAACCTCATTTCTTACCCCAATTACCGACTCCGTCACTTGTGGAAACGTTTTGTTTAATAGTTGTAGCCCGATGTTCTTGTTCTCACTTTGGTGAGAAGCGAACATTACTAATCCGTAAGCATAACATGCTTCTTTATGTTGCATGTTAGCCGCTTTTTCTAAATCACGAAGTCCAATATTCGAATATATTGAGTCAAAATAATTTCTTAACCCGTTGCGTAAAATAGCATTTGGGTTCCCTGCAATATATGCGTCAAAGTAAACACATCGTAACTTATGGGTTTCCCAATGTGATATCCCCCATCTTTCAAACGAAAGTCTCTTATAAACCAAGACATTCTTGGAACGTTCTTCGAATGTCTTACAAACTGATCTCGCCTTAAATAGTTGTGCCGAGGAATTCTGACCGACTCTAGACAAGATTTCATCAATTATGTCTCCGGATAGGTCTCTTAAAATATTGGGTTGTCTATCCATTTTGTGTTTTTAAACTGTAAAATAGACAAGAGTTAGATTCATAAAAAATACTTATTAATACAAGCAATTTTTACATATATCATAAAGCATAAGCACACTATATTACATATATTACACCACACGAATACAACTATCTTATTCTGACTCGCTCGTTTCTTCTTCTTCGGTTTTGGTTCCTTTTGCCAAGTTTCTAGGGATATATGATGTTCCCCTAATACGAGCCGTCGTTGTCCACATTGGTTTAGAAAAACCTGGTGGTTTAGAGGTTCCCGGGTCATTGTTACAACTTAAGGACTTCGGGGGTCGACGATACATATAAAGTTCATCGGGGTTGGAATTAGATTTCTCTATTTTTATGCCCTTTCCCTTATTATTTTCTTTTGCCTTTTTAAATTCAGTTGGGGTAATTTCTATAACATCATCGGAATTCTCGTCGGAATCCGATTCATCGGAGAATTGGTAATCCTCCCAATATTTTGCTTCCTTGGCGGAAACACCATTGACCATAATTAACTTTGGTCGGTTGGTTGAGGATTCTCTTTTACTTAACCGTTTTATTATTTCCCCCACCGGTTCTATTTCTTCTTCCGGTTCCGATTCTTCTTCCGGTTCCGATTCTTCTTCCGGTTCCGACTCTTCTTCCGGTTCCTCTTCGGGAACTTGTGAATCAGTCCACGAATCATTCCAATTTACATTTGACTCTTCATTATTATTAGGTGAGTCAATGGGACTTGTTCTAGAGGTAGACATCTATCACATAATATCAAACGCGTTAAGAGATTAATATATCACATAATATTCACATGTTAAAAATATATAGTTTCCAACAAAATTTGTTAAGCAATCATTTTTCAAGTAAACATGGTCGAAGTCCATACTCACTAATGCATCCTAACCAACTCGATAAGACACACTAATGCAAAATTCTGGTTCTCTAAGACCAACGCTCGGATACCAACTGAAATGTCCCGTTCTTATTGATTAAAAACGTTCCATATTAATTGATTTCGTTGCGAGGTTTTGACCTCTATATGAGACGTTTTTCAAAGACTGCATTCATTTTTAAAACAAACCATAACCTTTATTTCATAGATAAAGGTTTTAAAAAAGCTTTACGTAGATTATCAAATAATGATAATCTAAAATATCCTGTTTACACACGACCATTACATAATGGTTTACAATACAAATATGTTACAACAAAATAAGTTTCTTGAATGCAGTTTTTACACAATATCATACAAGCATGGACTCCAAATCTCGTCCTTATTTAAGTATGCGACAGCGGAAGCTCTTAATAATCACCTGAGAATAAACATGCTTAAAACGTCAACAAAAATGTTGGTGAGTTATAGGTTTAACCTATATATATCAAATCATAATAATAGACCACAAGATTTCATATTTCAATACACATCCCATACATAGAGATAAAAATCATTCATATGGTGAACACCTGGTAACCGACATTAACAAGATGCATATTTAAGAATATCCCCATCATTCCGGGACACCCTTCGGATATGATATAAATTTCGAAGTACTAAAGCATCCGGTACTTTGGATGGGGTTTGTTAGGCCCAATAGATCTATCTTTAGGATTCGCGTCAATTAGGGTGTCTGTTCCCTAATTCTTAGATTACCAGACTTAATAAAAAGGGGCATATTCGATTTCGATAATTCAACCATAGAATGTAGTTTCACGTACTTGTGTCTATTTTGTAAATCATTTATAAAACCTGCATGTATTCTCATCCCAAAAATATTAGATTTTAAAAGTGGGACTATAACTCACTTTCACAGATTTTTACTTCGTCGGGAAGTAAGACTTGGCCACTGGTTGATTCACGAACCTATAACAATATATACATATATATCAAAGTATGTTCAAAATATATTTACAACACTTTTAATATATTTTGATGTTTTAAGTTTATTAAGTCAGCTGTCCTCGTTAGTAACCTACAACTAGTTGTCCACAGTTAGATGTACAGAAATAAATCGATAAATATTATCTTGAATCAATCCACGACCCAGTGTATACGTATCTCAGTATTGATCACAACTCAAACTATATATATTTTGGAATCAACCTCAACCCTGTATAGCTAACTCCAACATTCACATATAGAGTGTCTATGGTTGTTCCGAAATATATATAGATGTGTCGACATGATAGGTCGAAACATTGTATACGTGTCTATGGTATCTCAAGATTACATAATATACAATACAAGTTGATTAAGTTATGGTTGGAATAGATTTGTTACCAATTTTCACGTAGCTAAAATGAGAAAAATTATCCAATCTTGTTTTACCCATAACTTCTTCATTTTAAATCCGTTTTGAGTGAATCAAATTGCTATGGTTTCATATTGAACTCTATTTTATGAATCTAAACAGAAAAAGTATAGGTTTATAGTCAGAAAAATAAGTTACAAGTCATTTTTGTAAAGGTAGTCATTTCAGTCGAAAGAACGACGTCTAGATGACCATTTTAGAAAACATACTTCCACTTTGAGTTTAACCATAATTTTTGGATATAGTTTCATGTTCATAATAAAAATCATTTTCTCAGAATAACAACTTTTAAATCAAAGTTTATCATAGTTTTTAATTAACTAACCCAAAACAGCCCGCGGTGTTACTACGACGGCGTAAATCCGGTTTTACGGTGTTTTTCGTGTTTCCAGGTTTTAAATCATTAAGTTAGCATATAATATAGATATATAACATGTGTTTAGTTGATTTTAAAAGTCAAGTTATAAGGATTAACTTTTGTTTGCGAACAAGTTTAGAATTAACTAAACTATGTTCAAGTGATTACAAGTTTAAAACTTCGAATAAGATAGCTTTATATGTATGAATCAAATGATGTTATGAACATCATTACTACCTTAAGTTCCTTGGATAAACCTACTAGAAAAGAGAAAAATGGATCTAGCTTCAACGGATCCTTGGATGGCTCGAAGTTCTTGAAGCAGAATCATGACACGAAAACAAGTTCAAGTAAGATCATCACTTGAAATAAGATTGTTATAGTTATAGAAATTGAACCAAAGTTTGAATATGATTATTACCTTGTATTAGAATGATAACCTACTGTAAGAAACAAAGATTTCTTGAGGTTGGATGATCACCTTACAAGATTGGAAGTGAGCTAGCAAACTTGAAAGTATTCTTGCTTTTATGTAACTAGAACTTGTAGAATATATGAAGAACACTTAGAACTTGAAGATAGAACTTGAGAGAGATCAATTAGATGAAGAAAATTGAAGAATGAAAGTGTTTGTAGGTGTTTTTGGTCGTTGGTGTATGGATTAGATATAAAGGATATGTAATTTTGTTTTCATGTAAATAAGTCATGAATGATTACTCATATTTTTGTAATTTTATGAGATATTTCATGCTAGTTGCCAAATGATGGTTCCCACATGTGTTAGGTGACTCACATGGGCTGCTAAGAGCTGATCATTGAAGTGTATATACCAATAGTACATACATCTAAAAGCTGTGTATTGTACGAGTACGAATACGGGTGCATACGAGTAGAATTGTTGATGAAACTGAACGAGGATGTAATTGTAAGCATTTTTGTTAAGTAGAAGTAGTTTGATAAGTGTCTTGAAGTCTTTCAAAAGTGTATGAATACATATTAAAACACTACATGTATATACATTTTAACTGAGTCGTTAAGTCATCGTTAGTCGTTACATGTAAATGTTGTTTTGAAACCTTTAGGTTAACGATCTTGTTGAATGTTGTTAACCCATTGTTTATTATAACAAATGAGATGTTAAATTGTTATATTATCATGATATTATGATATATAATATATCTTAGTATGATGTATATACAGTTAAATGTCGTTACAACGATAATCGTTACATATATGTCTCGTTTCGAAATCATTAAGTTAGTAGTCTTATTTTTACATATGTATTTCATTGTTAATACACTTAATAATATATTTACTTATCATTTAACATAATTAACCAAGTGTATCAATATCTTAATATGATTCATATGTACCTAGTAAGACGTTGTTATAACGATAATCGTTATATATATCGTTTTCGAGTTTCTTAAATTAATAGTCTCATTTTTATGTATATAACTCATTGTTAAAATACCTAATGAGATACATACTTATTATAAAAACATGTTAACTATATATATAACCATATATATGTCATCGTATAGTTTTTACAAGTTTTAACGTTCGTGAATCACCGGTCAACTTGGGTGGTCAATTGTCTATATGAAACATATTTCAATTAATCAAGTCTTAACAAGTTTGATTGCTTAACATGTTGGAAACATTTAATCATGTAAATATCAATCTCAATTAATATATATAAACATGGAAAAGTTCGGGTCACTACAATAAAGACAGGTCATTTCTCCACCCAGAGTGAAACACTCTCAAGATTAGAGAAAGTCATCCCTCTCTTTATTCGACGGATAAATAGATTGCTTCCGAGAGGACTCCGACCTTTAAGTAGGAAAAAGTTTTTTTTAAAATAAATTAAAAATACAGAATAAAAATAATAATAGAAGCCATGAAAATGGTAGAATCAAAATTTTCATGGGTTTTAAATCCTGCCTGGAATTTAATTTAGGATCTAAGAGTCAGTCAAGTCACCAACTTTTAATCCACCTAGTTTATTCATGTTCGTAGCTATCATAGTTCATATTAATACTTATCGTCTTTATATTATCCATATTATTATTAACAACCTCATTAATCTCTTTAAGCTCATATTTAAATTTATTAACACGCTAAAGTATTATCAAGTTTAATTATACTATACACATGCATACATACATTATAATCTTCATCATGATATATTCATAATCATACCTACATGTATATATTTATATTCTTGTTCATACATATACATATACATATTCATATTCATACACTTGCATGCATTCTTTTATGTTCTTTATCATCTTCATGTGTTCTTATTCCATACTTATTATCTTTACAATTAACCATATTTATATTTATAAACTTAAAGAATTTAAATACATGAAAGTATAATTAAATCATTAGGTTTATGGAGTACCTTAAGAGTGTTTTAACAAGGAAAAAGTGATGTTTGATGGTGGTGATAAAATCGACAGCAGCAACAGCAAAACAGGAGCAGTTCAGGACCCAAAAGGTGGCGGTTTGGTGGTGTTTTTGTGGTGGACAGCAGCAGCAAAACAAGCGGCTGCAGGTGGTGTTTTGCGGGCTGTTTTGGGTGGGTTTGTTGGTCAAAAAATAGCAGCAAAAGGGATGAAAAAAGTGGCGGATGTGGGGCTGAAAATGGCAGTAGCAGGGTGGCAGAGATGGTGGTGCTTGGTGGCCTTCGGCCGATCGGAAAAGGGAGAGGGGGAGGGGGTTTCGGCCACAAGAGGGAGAGGGAGAAGAGAAGAGGTTTTGTGTGTGTTTTTGTGAGGAATGAGGTGAGGGTTAGCTCTCCTTATATAGGGTAGGTGATTAGAGTTAGATTATAACTCAAACTCTTTAAAGCATGATCTAGAATTGTGATTAGCATTAGGATGGATAAATTTGAGTTAGTTTAGGATTAGGATTAACTTAGGATTAGTCTTTATCTTTTATGATTAGGATTAGATTAGTTTTGAACTAGGATAAGGATTGGAGTTAGATTAGGATAAGTGTTTAAGTTTAAATCGAAGCTTTATTTTATTTTATTTTAAATTTTAATATATTTATTTATTTATATTTTTTCGGTTATATATATATATATATATATATATATATATATATATATATATATATATATATATATATATGTATATATATATATATATATATATATATATATATTTTAATTTTTGCTAAATTAATTATTGTACATTTTGGTCTCTGCACATTTTATTCGCGTTAGTCCTTCGTTAAATTTTTATTGATGATGACGAGCCATGATCGTTAGTTTAGGTAACCTCATTACCCATTTCGTTACTTTCAATAGTTTCGGTTTTCTAACCGAGTTCGTTTGCTTTGGACAACCTATGTTTCAAGTTCCTTTGTTAAGTATAAAAATGATCGAGAAAGTTGGGTTGTTATAGTACCCACCCGTTATTAGAAATTTCGTCCCAAAATTTAGTTGTGGCCATCAGTCAGCGTTGCGTTTGAAAACGGGTGAGGATATTTTCATTTTACTTGGTCTTTACGTTCCTTACATGAACCTAGCTCCTCAACGAGCGTTCTAATGAGGTTTGAAAATAGGAATCGTTCTATGTTTGAGTCGTTTGACCTCACGGTCATAATTTTTCTAGGCTATTCTATGAAGTTCAGTTTCTCATTAATTTGTAGTTCATCTAGTCGAATAGCAATATCCTTTTCCGCCAGGTGTTTCTTTAAAGTTCGATACATGAAACACATCATGTATTCCCACGAGTTGTTGAGATAGTTGTAGGTGATAGGTTACTGGCCTAACACGTTCGACGATCTTCGAATGGCTCTATGTATCTCGGGCTTCATTTTCTTCGTTTGCCAAAGCGTATCATACCTTTCCAAGGTTACACCTTTAGTATGACCATGTCATTGATTTGAAACTCTAACGGTTTCCTTCGGACGTCGGCATAGTTCTTTTGACGAATTTGGGCCGTCTTAAGCCTTTTTTTGATTTACAAAATTGTTTAGGTGGTTTCATGAATGATCTCGAGACCAACCAGTTTTCGGTCACCTACCTCGTTCTAACATATCGGTGATCTACACTTTCTCCCATAAAGTGCTTCAAATGGTGGAGAGTTGTTTAATGCCCCGTCCTAATTCATCTGGATGAATACATTACATTTGGTTACATCGCGAGGTACTTGACCTCTATATGATACATTTTACAAACATTTCTGATAATGCTAAAAACGAACATATATTTCATAGCATTATCCCTCAAGAAAGACAAGCTTTTAGTTGCAATTGTTTTATTTACAAGTGATATTCGTTTAAATAATAAAAGGTGAAGACAAAAGACAGATTCAACGATTTGAAGACGCAAATGACCAAAAAGCTAAAAAGAACAAAGTACAATCAAAGTGGTTCAAATTATTGATGAGAAACGCCTAAAAGTTACAAGAGTACGAGCCGCAAAACGCAAAGTACAAGATATTAAATTGTACGCAAGGGCGTTCGAAAATTCGGAACCGGGACCAGAGTCAACTCTCAACGCTCGACACAACGGACTAAAAATTACAAGTCAACTATGCACATGAATATAATATAATATATAATTAATTCTTAAAATTATATATATTATATTATTTAATAAAACCGTCGGCAAGAAGCAAACAAACGAATGTGAGCTGGAATCCCAGGTCATGCGATCGCATGGCCAGCAAGACCTAATGCCATGCGATCGCATGGAGCAAAAAAGTTGGTGACATCCTATAAATTTTGCAGTTTTCGGCCGAATATCACACACCTTTTTCTCTCTATCTCTCGACGTAATATATATATATATATATATATATATATATATATATATATATATATATTAATTTTAATTTAATAATAATAAGGGTATGTTAGCGAATGTTGTAAGTGTGTAAGTCGAAATTCTGTCCGTGTAACACTACGCTATTATTAATCATTGTAAGTTATATTCACCCTTTTTAAATTAATGTCTCGTAGCTAAGTTATTATTATGCTTATTTAAGCCGAAGTAATCGTGATGTTGGGCTAAATATTAAAATTGGGTAATTGGGCTTTGTACCATAATTGGGGCTTGGACAAAAGAACGACACTTGTGGAAATTAGACTATGGGCTATTAATGGGCTTTATATTTGTTTAATTGAATGATAGTTCGTTAATTTAATATAAAGATTTACAATTGGATGTACCTATAAATAACCATATACACTCGATCGGACACGATGGGCGGGATATTTATAAGTACTAATAATCGTTCATTTAACCGGACACGGGAATGGATTAATAGTCAATGGACTTATTAAAACAGGGGTGAATTGTATACAAGGAAAATTGGTGTAATTATAGTTTAAGTCTCCAATTAGTTGGAATATTTGACTTCGGATATAAGGATAATTTGACGAGGACACTCGCACTTTATATTTATGATTAATGGACTGTTATGGACAAAAACCAGATGGACATATTGAATAATCCAGGACAAAGGACAATTAACCCATGGTAATAAACTAAAATCAACACGTCAAACATCATGATTACGGAAGTTTAAATAAGCATAATTCCTTTATTTCATATTTCATCGCACTTTTATTTACTGATATTATATTTATTGCACTTTTAATTATCGTACTTTTTAAATCGGAATTTTATTTATTGTCATTTATTTATCGCACTTTTATTTATCGCATTTTAATTATTGTCATTTACTTTACGCTTTAAATTAAGTTTTATTTTTAATATTTTACATTAGGTTTTAACTGCGACTAAAATTTTAAAATCGACAAACCGGTCATTAAACGGTAAAAACCCCCTTTTATAATAATAATACTACATATATATATATATATATATATATATATATATATATATATATATATATATATATATATATATATATATATATATATATATATTTATATTTATACAAATATAGTTTTAAAAATATAGCTTTAAACTTGGCTAACTCCCTGTGGAACGAACCGGACTTACTAAAAACTACACTACTGTACGATTAGGTACACTGCCTATAAGTGTTGTAGCAAGGTTTAAGTATATCCCCTCTTTAAATAAATAAATAACTTGTGTAAAATTGTATCGTATTTAGTATTTCGTAGTAAATATATAACTATTTCGTATACACCTCTACGCACATCAATTGCATTCATTTTTAAAAGACAAACTTTCATTACATCGAAAGTTGATGGCATGCATACCATTTCATAATATATCCAACTATAATTGACTTAATAATAATCTTGATGAACTCAACGACTCGAATGCAACGTCTTTTGAAATATGTCATAAATGACTCCAAGTAATATTTCTAAAATGAGCAAATGCACAGCAGAAGATTTCTTTCATACCTGAGAATAAACATGTTTTAAAGTGTCAACCAAAAGGTTGGTGAGTTTATTAATTTATCATAATCAATCATTTCCATAATTTTAATAGACCACAAGATTTCATTTGTTCAATAATCATACACTCGCAAGTGTTTAAAATTCATTCATATGGATTAAACACCTGGTAACCGACATTAACAAAATGCATCTAGAATATCCCCAAACATATAAACATCGAAGTATTAAAGCAGTTCAAATTCTCTGACTGAGGCATGTCAAAGCCCATAGATCTATCTTTAGGATTCGCGTCAATTGGTGGCAATTATAATAAAAACCAATTCTTAGGCTACCAAGTTCAACAAGGGCGATATCCGGTATAACAATTCAACCATAGAATGTAGTTTCGATTACTTGTGTCTATTTCGTAAAACAGTTATAAAATTAGCGCATGTATTCTCAGTCCCAAAAATATATATTGCAAAAGCATTTAAAAATGGAGCAAATGAAACTCACAATACTGTATTTTGTAGTAAAAATACATATGACGGCATTGAACAAGTGTAGGGTTGACCTCAGATTCACGAACCTATATCATTTATATATATATATATATATATATATATATATATATATATATATATATATATATATATATGTATTAACACATATAATTGTAATCGAACAGTTTATATATTAATAGTGATATAATTGTTATTTATATGTTTTTTTAATAACTTAATTAGATATATTTATTTTTATATACTTTCAATAGATAATTAATATTTATTGCAAAAATATTAATATTGTTATGTTTTATTTCATAAATATATTTTTATATAGAAAATCTTTATTTAGTATATTAATAATACTAATAATGATAATAAACATAATACGAATTTTAATAAAAATGATAAATTTAAAAATTATTATACTTTTAGTAATAATGATAATAATAATAATAATAATAATAATAATAATAATAATAATAATAATAATAATACTGATAATAATAATAATAACCTTGATAATAATTTTACTAATAATGATAATAATAGTACTAATAATAATACTAACACTTATGATAATAATAATAATAAAAATAATGATAATAATAACAATAATAATAATAATAATAATAATAATAATAATAATAATAATAATATTAATAATAATAATATAATAATAATTTGAGTATTGAAAACTACCTGCCAAGCTTTCCTAAAAAGAGATGCCCCGAACTGGGCTCGAACTCGAGACCTCTCGCTTAACAAATAAACGCCCAACCATTTCTCTGTTTAATAATTTCTGTTTTAATTCGCGCATTAAATCTTTTTTACCATAATCATATCATCATCATATTTACCATTATCATCACCTTTATCAATTTTGATTATATCGACTAGATCATCATCTTCTCAACATAACTATATCATCTATCATCATCATTATGATCTTAAAATTATCATTATCATAATCTTACATATTATCATTATCATCAAATACCATCCTCATCCTTATACATTATCATGATCATGATTGTCTCCGTTAATCATAATCATCATCATCATCACTCTAACCGTATATCTATACCATCGTCACTGTCATCATCATCATCATCTATTATCTATCCTCACCATGATCATAATCGACATACCTATTATCTTCATAACGTAAATATCATCACATAACCATATCATTATCATCTAATCTTATTATTATTATTGGTTTTCATCATCATTAATTATGATTCTTGTCTTCATGATCCTTACGATCATGTAACCTTAATACACCATCATCAATCAATATCATAAACACGTATCATTATGCTATTGTATCATTAATCTTAACATATTCGTACCATCATCGTCACAGCATTATAATCAATATTATAAACTATTCATTATCGATAATATAGAAACATGAGGTGACTGCAACAGTTTTCGAGTAGGAGAAACAAGACGGTTGTATGGTTTTTGCATGAGTAATCGAAAAGCATGATTAGTTGTAAAAAGCATAACGGTAGTGGATTTCTGAGGGTCCAATGACAGCTCAAATAATAGCAGCCCATTATCACAAAAGAAACATAGTGTCGATCGAATAGTAGATAGCTGTAATCCATCGAGTAGCATTCATCCACTTTATTATCATTTTATCAACTTTAATTAACCATCTATTTCTTGCTTTTTAACATAAAAAAATAGGAGTCTGCAGGTGGTTATGGTGGCGGTCTAAACTAGCAACAGGAGTAATCTTGTTGATGGGTTGATTAGAAGGTGGTTGTCAATCACAAGAAAATTAGAAGCGTACCAGCTGTGGCAGGAAAAATAAAACGGGAATTTCAGCGAATAAAAGAAAAGAAAGAAGCAGTATTAACGTTTTGGTGTTGGTGGTTGATAGTTTTTAGTGAGGTTTAATGGTTATCGAGCAGTCAGACATAGAACATGTACGCATAGCAGTTGTTGCAGATGTGATAAAAGTGGTATGGTGATGATTTGATGATGATGGTGGCATTCGGGTTTCATGTTGATCGAATAGGATACATGAAGAGTTGCAGGTTATTTTATCGATAGTGGATCATGGTTGATGGTGGTGATATGTGGTTATCGATGGGTTATGGTGGTCAGTGATGGTGTTGATTGTTATGGTGGTGCTCAATGAACACGAGAGAGACAGAAAATAGTTCATACGTTAGTGATTGGTGGTTGTAGTATTGTGAAGTGGTGGTGATGAAGGGTGATTCAAAGTGGTGACGGTTTATAGGGCGGTGGTTTTGGTTGTAGAGGGTGGCGACTTGGGTGGTGGGTTTATGGTTCTATTTTACACGAATAGTAAGCTGCAGATTTATATTTTACACGAACGATATGCAATAGTGACCAAGTTGTAACATACTGAAATCGGGGTTAGAAGTAAGGTTACTTAATTACCCTTAGGTTTATATTTGTGGTTAAAATATGCTTTTATTTTATAATATGTTTATTATTAATTGAATATGTGGTTAAGACCAGTTTGTGACAAGGGTCACAGAGATGGTTTGTTTGTTAAATTTGGACTCCGTTAGGGTTGCCAAATTAAGTGCGAAAGATATCAGATAACTGATAAATACCCGTGTATTGTGGGGTATGGGTTTTAATACCATCCTAATAGTGTAAACTGCTTCCTTCTTCTCATTTCTAGATAATTCTCAAAACTAGTACGTACCAAACTCTTTCACTCTCAAACCCTAATCTAATCCAAGCCATAAATTGAATTAAGAGGCTTTAGGATCTGAATCTTATCATCCTTGTGATCATTTATCCAGGTTTGTTTGCTTAGATTCGTGATTTAATTCTTATAGAAATGGGTTTGGGTATAAAGTGGGTTTTTGATGAAATTAAGCTTGAATCTTCATGATTTGTGTTTGTTATGTTTAATTGATGTTAGAAATAGTTGCTATATAGTTTATATGATCTAATTATGTTGTGAATTGAGCAAGAACTTGTTAAAAATGATGAATTGTGTGTTAGAACTTGAGTTTATGTTAAAGTGAGTATTTTGGGATGAATTAATCCCAAATCTTGATTGTAGATGCTAGATTTTGATGTTTATAGTTGGGAAAAGTGTTTATGTATGATCGGTATGTTTCTTTATGCTTGAATTTGGACTATAAACCTTGAAATCGAGTTTTTTGGCTTAAAATCACCAAATCAACGAAGCTGGTGGTGAAGAAGAAGCTGCTCGAAAACAGTGTTCGAGACTCGCTCGAAAACAGTGCTCGAGAACCTTTTGCTCGAAAACATATTATTGCTCGAAAAACTCGAGTTGCTCGAGAACCTTCTGCTCGAAAAACTCGAATATGTTCGAAAACTCGAATTCGCTCGAAAAACTCGAATTTGCTCGAGAACCCCATGTTGCTCGAAAACCTTGCCTGTTATGTGAATATTTTCCGTTGAATGTAAAGTTGTGTATTAATACTTGGATATAATACTAACTTAAGATATTATGTGATGATTCACAGGTGATAAACAAAAAGGTGAAGGCTCAGAAAGATTAGACCTCTGAGAACCTTCAGCTGCTGGTAATCGGTGAGTGGGTCTATCTCCGGATAGAGTATTAAGTAGCTGACACGCTACTTGTTCAGACTCTTTATTACTATATTTATGTTCAGTACGATTACCATGCGTAGTTAGATATTGCCATGCTAGTTAGGACGATTGCATGACTATTTATCTGTGATCTTATGTGCACACTGTTAGTTTGACCCCAACCGAGGCAGCAAGGTTGGGAACCCTCCGAGGCAGCAAGGAAGGGTTGATGTGAGGTCGACAGTGGTAGCCTGGTCGGGTCATGAGTTACTAATTGTTCAGTATAGCATAGAAGGACGCATGTGTTGCGTCTGGACGGTTATGCGGTGAAATCAGTAAAGCGGACTATCGGTAGACTGTAGCTTGATCAACTACGTCGTGTGCTCGTACAAGCCGCCGATCCTCATATTGTCAGTTATTGTATGCTAGTTCGGGACGTTAGCATAACTGTGACCCTTGCATGCTCAGTTACTTATGCTTAGTCTGTTAGATAGTATCCATTCACTTAGTTGTGTGCTAATTTCCCCCACATTTCCACCCCTTGCAGGTTTAGGTACTGCTGGTTAGGATGGGTGTTGCTGTTGGGTTGAAGACATGTTTGACTACGTGCCTAACTCTGATGTTTTCTGGTTTTATAATGTTTCACGTAACACCAATGTTTTGAAATATTGTAATAACATTAACTAAGCTAAATTGATAACTATGGTTTGTAAATGTTATCTAAGGGTATTTATGCAATTCAGTCTTCCACTGTGATATATATTAAAAAAAAAATCAGGGTGTTACAAGTTGGTATCAGAGCTGGTTTAACCTGACTGGCAGGTTAATCGTAGAGGGGGTTCTCACAGTGGCGACCTGTGACGAAGCATTGGCTCTTACCCCTTGCGATCCCTTTATGTGTAAAGGGTTGGCCGGATGTGCGGAGACGCGGGCTGTAAAACCAGGCTTTGAGGTACACTCAGTGGTCACCCTGTGGGCAGGAACGGCACTGAGTGGGATGCGTCCCCAACTTGTGTTACAAGTTGGTCTCAGAGCCAGGTTTAGCAGCAAGTACGTGCGCGTATTTGTTCCTAAACCCTGAGTTAAGTCAAACATGTCTGTGGGGTGGGGTTAAGTGAATGTAGGATACATGTGTGTGTTAGTTGTGTCTGAACTAACGGTTATCCACTAAGCTTTTGTGTAAGCTGTTTTGTAGAACAGGTATGGCAGAACAAGATAAAAATTCAACTGAACCCAATGCCCCTAGAACGTCTTTAGCTTCAATTGAAGGACATGTGCTAGATAAAGGTACGCAGGAACAAATAATGGAATTACAAAGTCAATTACAAAAGGCTCTAAATCGAATTCACAGATTGGAACAGCAACAAGTTCAAGAGAACTCGAGCATTAGTGTCCCCAATCAGATTACTTCGACAGTGATAAATGGATACTTCGGTTCACCAAACATGTATCAGCAAATCGGGAATGCTCTTCAACAGCCGATGTTGCCACCACAATATTCCTTTTCTCAACAGAATCAATTACTACCTCAATTCAATTCACAGTTTCCTAATCAGTTAGTATACCCTCGTCAGATGGTTTCTGGGAATAGTATGATAGGATATGATATGCCGCAGCAAAATCAAGAGGTGGGTCAGTCGAGCTCTAAGTTGAAGAAATTGCAGGGAAAGAATAGTAAGCGAAAGTCAAAGTCAAAGCGAAATAGATCTGGGTTGAGTAAGAATTTATGGTGTTATGGTTGTAAGGCATTACATAGCAGACTGTGCACAAGCATTACTAAAAGATGTTTAAGATGTGGTATAGTAGGGCACGAGATTCAAATGTGTTCGTTAAGTGAGGATGTGTGTTGGAGATGTCAACATGTAGGGCATAAATTCGCACAGCGCTCGAGTGTAGTGAAAGGTATTAGTGGTCCGAGTGAATCAGGGTCCGGTTTAGGGTGAAAGAAGTCTTGTCGACGTTGTAAATCCTCACATGATGGGTCATGCTCAGTAATGACAAAAAGGTGTTTGAGGTGTGGTGTGATCGGGTATGGGTCCCAAACATGCTCTTTTTCGGAAAATGTTTGTTGGGTATGTCATCAGGTAGGTCACCGATCAAAACAATGTGCGTCTTCCAAAAGTGGGAGTTCTGGGGCAGGGGCAGGGGTGCAGTTGATGTCAATAGGAGAGTCCTCTACTTCTGCGGTAGGACAGAAAAGAAAGGATCCCTCATTGTCTACAGCGAGAGAAAATCAGAGATACGTCGAGACGGATGCTGCATTTGATGACTTGATAGCCAGTAAGTCTTCGTTGCCGTTATTACACCTTATGAATTGTATTATGTTGACTGTTGTTTGTCTGTGTATATTAGAAGCTACCTTAAGTGGTTTAAGTTAGTTTTCATAGACCTTGGAGCCTGAAATCTATTTCTTTGATTTGTAGTCTTGTGTTCTGTGTATTGACTGTTGTAATCACTGAGTGTTGTGTTGGGATAATACGATATGGGTTCCTTTAACATTGATTGGCGGGACACACGTCATGGCCGTAAGGATCAAGATCGCTTAACAGTCGACTTGTTAGTGATGAATGGCTTGAACCTCGTGTTCTAACGCTATATTATATGTGATTTGCATGCATATAGTTTATGGCGTAACTTTTATGCATTACTAACCCTATTATATCATCGCATTACTGGACTAGTTGTGTAGGACCGTAATATTATCCTAAGATACTGATCTCCTTAATTGGGATGACGTAACTTTTTGTGTGGCCCTTAGAATGTAAGGATGGGTGGTGTTCCCTAATTATCTCTCGGATATATAGGGAAGAACTTTGTCCTGATTGAATAAATGTGAGTCTTGGTAAGATTCATAGTAATGCCTCAAGGAATTGTTTTCCTTCTGTACCCTCGTGACTTCTGTTATGATTTTTTTAGAAATGTGTGTGGGTAGCGCTCTCTGTGTTGTGTATCTAGATGATAGTGAACCCTTTGACCTGAATGAGGAGTTGTATCTGATTTGTGTTATGACTTGGGGATTGATCAAATGAGTGGTTGAGGCTTGGAATTGTGATTCGTATATCATTAGGATGGAATGATGTATCATAATATATTCCTATGCTTTGAGCGTCGTGTGGCATCTTTGCGTGAAGGTTATAAACTTCAGAACTTGAATAGTAAGGATAGGGTTAGTGATTGTGTTCGTGGACTTATGAATCAAATTTGCAAGTGTATTTGTAAAAGGTGATCTTTTGGATAGACTAGGAACAGTATAGATGGTGACTGATTTGTAAACAGATTGGGATAGTTATTGTTGAGTGATAAGGCTTTTGTCAACAAACTTTGTAATCTTTTAGAGTTACTTAGTGAACTATAATTAAGAATGGTTTGTGTGGGTAAGACCTCGATGGATTAATAAACATAATTAGGGTCATAGTTCCATTATGTCTTTACCAGAGACTTGAGCCTTAGTTAGGGGTCTTTTGAGACATATTCTGTATGGTTAATAGAAAATGGTAGAACCAATAGATGTGACTGGACCAGTAGTATCCTTGTATGACTAGATTTGTAGTGTAGTACCCGTAGGGTGGTCATAAGGAACTATCTTCCTTTCTTGGCCAGACGTGACCTTATGTGTGGTACTTAGAATGTAAGTGCAGGTTGTTTCCTAGTATTGGTCTCTTGGGTAGGAAGAGACGGACTTTGACTAGACTGAGGATTGAGTTTTGCGTATGAGTTGATCATAAGACTAGGGTGAGTATCCGGCAGTGAGTGAGGTTGTGATTAGTATCACTTAAGAATGAATCAATGTAAATTGCTAATACCATGTTCAGGGGGTATTATGACAGTAGAGGACTTAGAGAGAAGTGTTGGAAAATACTAGTAGGTTACGATAGAAGGATTAATTGGGTACATTTGAGCAGTGAAAATGTTCCAGGATAGTTGTAATCAGATAACAAATTAGAAACCCTGAGTTTAGAATATATTTGTTAGTTAGTGGATTATAACTCTCAGTGATCAGAGTATAAAGACTACGATTGATCAACAGATTCGATTAGGGTCTTGCACCGAAATACCCGAAATGAAGATATGATTTGGGAATGATGTATTACGCCTGGCCAACGGAATACATCTTGGTAAATCATACAGTAGTTTCGGGAGTCGGATGAGATATAGTGATTGATAGTCTATTTTGAATTTTAGAGGATTTTGACCAAAAGCTTACTTTTCTGACGAGGTGCTGACGAATGTAATGTACCTAGACTTGTGTGATTATTAGTTTAATAAGTTTGGATTGTGAATTCTAATGAAATCTTAACCTAGTCATGACCTATGAGGAATTACTTTAGCGATGTTAGACAGAAGAATTAAAGTTATTTGAAGCAATTAACTATTAGATAATTTACTTCCGGTATAGGATGATGGTTATTCTATACTCAGGATTCGTGAACTATTAATTATATTTGACTTGGAACTGTGTTGGTAAGCGGTTCTACGCTGGATGAGTGGACCAGTAATGCATTTTTAGTCATTAAATTAGTGAGTGAATATCGTCACGATTGAGCGAATTTCGATGAAATTCTTGTTATCAGGTTTGAGACAGATATTAAATTATGAAATTTGGATAATTTAGTGTAGTCCGAGTTGACTTAGCGATATTGTAGTGATGAAATTAATTAAGTTGTGTGTTCTGAGGTAAATGATATCCGTTAATCAGTATTTAGAATGGGTTGATTTGGGAAATTCGATGATTGTGATTCGGAGATAACCACGAATCATGATTGACAGATAACAGGTAGAGGGTCATTAATGGTGATTCGACAGGTTAGTGTGTAAAACTTAGACTTGAGATGGAAATTTTGTGGTAATTCGTAAGATTTATGACTGATCAAGTTTGGAATTCGGACGGAATTAAACTTGTTCGGCAGGTTTTCAACATTGAATTACTTTTGTAGGTAGTATAGACAAAAGATAAACTAGATCGGTGTGTAAGGAACATTTCAGATGTTGTGTAGTGTATAAGAAATTGTAGTTCAGTGTATAGCGGGTCAACCCTTGTAGTAGTTTTATTAGACGATGTGTTTGACTTTGGGCCATTGAGTTATCTTTTGACTTAGGAGAAATGGATGGAGCTTTGTAGGGTATATGTCCGTAAGACCAGTTTTGGTTTAGGTCTAGTTGTGACCTGTTGTGGTGGTTCATGGTACTCATGACCTTTGTTGACCCAGACCAGATTCCGGGGACGGAATCTCTTTAAGGGGGGTGGATTTGTAACAGACTGAAATTGGGGTTAGAAGTAAGATTACTTAATTACCCTTAGGTTTATATTTGTGGTTAAAATATGCTTTTATTTTATAATATGTTTATTATTAATTGAATATGTGGTTAAGACCAGTTTGTGACAAGGGTCACAGAGATGGTTTGTTTGTTAAATTTGGACTCCGTTAGGGTTGCCAAATTAAGTGCAAAAGATATCAGATAACTGATAAATACCCGTGTGTTGTGGGGTATGGGTTTTAATACCATCTTAATAGTGTAAAATGCTTCCTTCTTCTCATTTCTAGATAATTCTCAAAACTAGTACGTACCAAACTCTTTCACTCTCAAACCCTAATCTAATCCAAGCCATAAATTGAATTAAGAGGCTTTAGGATCTGAATCTTATCATCCTTGTGATCATTTATCCAGGTTTGTTTGCTTAGATTCGTGATTTAATTCTTATAGAAATGGGTTTGGGTATAAAGTGGGTTTTTGATGAAATTAAGCTTGAATCTTCATGATTTGTGTTTGTTATGTTTAATTGATGTTAGAAATAGTTGCTATATAGTTTATATGATCTAATTATGCTGTGAATTGAGCAAGAACTTGTTAAAAATGATGAATTGTGTGTTAGAACTTGAGTTTATGTTAAAGTGAGTATTTTGGGATGAATTAATCCCAAATCTTGATTGTAGATGCTAGATTTTAATGTTTGTAGTTGGGAAAAGTGTTTATGTATGATCGGTATGTTTCTTTATGCTTGAATTTGGACTATAAACCTTGAAATCGAGTTTTTTGGCTTAAAATCACCAAATCAGCGAAGCTGGTGGTGAAGAAGAAGCTGCTCGAAAAACTCGCTCGAAAACAGTGTTCGAGACTCGCTCGAAAACAGTGCTCGAGAACCTTTTGCTCGAAAACATATTATTGCTCGAAAAACTCGAGTTGCTCGAGAACCTTCTGCTCGAAAAACTCGAATATGTTCGAAAACTCGAATTCGCTCGTAAAACTCGAATTTGCACGAGAACCCCATGTTGCTCGAAAACCTTGCCTGTTATGTGAATATTTTCCATTGAATGTAAAGTTGTGTATTAATACTTGAATATAATACTAACTTGAGATATTATGTGATGATTCACAGGTGATAAACAAAAAGGTGAAGGCTCAGAAAGATTAGACCTCTGAGAACCTTCAGCTGCTGGTAATCGGTGAGTGGGTCTATCTCCGGATAGAGTATTAAGTAGCTGACACGCTACTTGTTCAGACTCTTTATTACTATATTTATGTTCAGTACGATTACCATGCGTAGTTAGATATTGCCATGCTAGTTAGGACGATTGCATGACTATTTATCTGTGATCTTATGTGCACACTGTTAGTTTGACCCCAACCGAGGCAGCAAGGTTGGGAACCCTCCGAGGCAGCAAGGAAGGGTTGATGTGAGGTCGACAGTGGTAGCCTGGTCGGGTCATGAGTTACTGATTGTTCAGTATAGCATAGAAGGACGCATGTGTTGCGTCTGGACGGTTATGCGGTGAAATCAGTAAAGCGGACTATCGGTAGACTGTAGCTTGATCAACTACGTCGTGTGCTCGTACAAGCCGCCGATCCTCATATTGTCAGTTATTGTATGCTAGTTCGGGACGTTAGCATAACTGTGACCCTTGCATGCTCAGTTACTTATGCTTAGTCTGTTAGATAGTATCCATTCACTTAGTTGTGTGCTAATTTCCCCCACATTTCCACCCCTTGCAGGTTTAGGTACTGCTGGTTAGGATGGGTGTTGCTGTTGGGTTGAAGACAAGTTTGACTACGTGCCTAACTCTGATGTTTTCTGGTTTTATAATGTTTCACGTAACACCAATGTTTTGAAATATTGTAATAACATTAACTAAGTTAAATTGATAACTATGGTTTGTAAATGTTATCTAAGGGTATTTATGCAATTCAGTCTTCCGCTGTGATATATATAAAAAAAATCAGGGTGTTACAAGTTGGTATCAGAGCTGGTTTAACCTGACTGGCAGGTTAATCGTAGAGGGGGTTCTCACAGTGGCGACCTGTGACGAAGCATTGGCTCTTACCCCTTGCGATCCCTTTATGTGTAAAGGGTTGGCCGGCTGTGCGGAGAGGCGGGCTGTAAAACCAGGCTTTGAGGTACACTCAGTGGTCACCCTATGCGCAGGAACGGCGCTGAGTGGGATGCATCCCCAACTTGTGTTACACAAGTTATTCGAACCAGAAGGTGATGGGTTTGGGCTGCAAGTCGTGATAGAGAGGGAAGAAAAGTGGTTTTGGTTCTTGTTTAGAGGGATATCGAATAGAACACAGAATAGAAGAAGGGAGAGATAGGTGGTTTAATTTGAGCATAACAAAACTAATGGTGATCGATGCATGCAGTACACGATAGTATTTTAAAGACTAAATTCCAAGGTGGCTGTTCTAGTAAATCATTTGTTGACAACAAATCACATGAACAACAGGAAAAAGGGAATTTGATGGCATCTTCTTACAAATTTGAATGATTACTTACCTTTATATTAATAAATATATTAATAATAATAATATCGATTTATAATAATAATTTTATTATAATAATAATAATGTTAATGCTATTAAATAATAATAAAAAAAATGATAATAATAATATCATTAATGATAATAACTATGATAAAAATAATTTATAATAATATTCTGAGTAATAATATAAAGATAGAGATTTAAGTGTGTTGTTCGACGATAAACGGAATTATATATATAAATAAAATTTAAATCAACTATTAGCGCTCAAACCCAGGTAAAATATACGAAGTGTTAAAATGTAACAAATAGTTCTTAAATATATATTTAATAAGCCTATAATTTATAGAACTCATTTTCGTATCACCGTTTATTTTAAAATTACTTAAGTTTGAATTTAACTTGCTTAATCTCAATCGGAACATCAAACGGGTATTACAATCATATAATATTTATTTTTAATATACCTTATTTATATTTATGGATATATTTTAAATAAAAATTATTATAATATCCTATTTTTATTTTATTAATTCTTAATAACAACAACATATAATACTTCAAATTATATTTTGAATTATTATTTATATATACATACACACATATCTATTTACAATTAATTGTTCGTGAATCGTCGAGAGCAGTCGAAGGTCAATTGAATATATGAATATATATATATATATATATATATATATATATATATATATATATATATATATATATATATATATATATATATATATATATATATATATATATATATATATATATATATATATATATATATATATTTTAAAGTTTTTGAGATTTCAATATTACAGACTTTGCTTATCATGTCGGAAACATATAAAGATTAAGTTTAAATTTGGTCAAAAATTTCCGGGTCGTCACAGTACCTACCCGTTAAAGAAATTTTGTCCCCGAAATTTGATCGAGGTAGTCATGGATAACAATAAGAATGTTTTCATGATGTATATGAGTTGTAAAATAGAGTTTTATCATCATCGAGTAATATAGACAAAACAATTCAATTTTGTGAGGAGTACGAGTGAAGTTATTACAAAAGTGTGAAATGAATAAATGTAGATTCATCATATCTTTTGACGTAGATAGGATTGATTTTCGGAGTTCAAGGGATTTAGAGAAAATCTTCGTAATAAGATTTGATTCTTCGGTAATTAAGGAATTTAGGATCCTCTTCGGTTAAATGCGATAATCTGTTTTGATTGCACTGTCAGATATTTCACTATAAATCCACCCTCTTCATTTCCTTTATATTTGGGAGTCCATCCTTTTATTTTCTCTTCCCTACTTTAAGTCAAGTGAATAATGGTCTAGACTTCGTAGATATGAAGTTTCGAATGAACATGACTAACGTTCTAAGAGAGAGATAGTAATAGCACGATCTTGATTGGTTAAATTACCAGATTTCAAGAGAAAACATAGAACTATCAAGAAAATATGATCTTGATATGTTTATAAATTAGATAGAATGTAAGAGTCGTGTAATATGGCACATGATGACGTTATGATCTGTGAATCATCACGTTCCATTAGAAACACAGCATGACTTACTGTAATATAATCACGTTGATCAAGTGTCATTATATTATACTAACTCATGCTTCAGTTCCCAACACTACTTCAATAACATACATATTTTCAATTCAAAGTTTTACAGAATTTAGAACCTAAACAGTTTCCTTTCTGATATAACACTGATATCGCGAAGGGATAAATAATTTCAGATAAGAATAGTTATGAAAATATCTTTAGAAATAACGAGGATATTTATTATCAAAGATACGATGATATCTTAGAATTTCTAATATCGATGAATGATGATGAAGATTTGTTCGTAAAGATTTAGAGTCAGAAGCAAGGTATTCGTTAATGTCTTCAGCGGATACTGAATCATTTAGATTCTTTGAAGGCAGGTTTAGTCTTTATGATTTGTCTACGGCCTCCCTCATAGTTTCGCATAATCTGCTTTTCGGTACTAAATTTTCTATTGAGCGTTTCCAATACTCCATTCCTTATCATCATATTTTCGACGGTAAAGGTCGTTTATGGTTGTCTACCGTTTTCTGCTGCTTCATTCCGCTTTTTCAAACTTCGGAGTATTGATTCGTAGATTGAGTGCTTTTCAGAATTTCAAAATGGAAGATCATAATTCTAAGAGAAAAATGTTATATGCATACATATAATTGTTGATGTAGAAACGTTGCGAGATTCAAAATACTGATTGCTGATTTCTGGTAATTTGTATGGCAATTGTCGTTACAAGGTGCGGATGAGTTCATGATAAGACTTCAATAGATAAATATAGTGATTTGTTGGAGAGATTTAAGCCAAGGAGCAACGAGGTTGCTGGTACGTCTGCTGGTAATATGGTGGAATATAAAAGGTTCCCCGGTAACAATAAAAAGCACGCATATATATCAAGGTTATAATAAGGTTGTTTCGAACGAAAAGTCGGAGTTGACTTGTTGGAGCTGTGACAAAATTGGCTACTTTGGAAATGAATTGCAAAGTTACTTTCGGTAATAACAACGTCAAAGGAGCTAGCACAGATACGTGTTAAACGTTTACTCAGGTTCCGAGTAGTTTTGGTGTCCAAATTCGTCCAGTGAAATATCGGGTTTCATCACTTTTAACTTCAAATTACTTCTCCAATACTTTGATAGATTCATCCCTCACATTCTCCTTCTTGAGTGCTTCGAGCTGTGCATCTCGAATTCGTGAAGCGAGGTTTGTATAAACTACCACGTTTAGTGCTCGTACTCGTAGTGGTTTTACTCTCTCTTTTCGGCTTAAAGCATCGGCAATCGCGTTCGCTTTTCCAGGGTGAGCCTTTCCGTCTTAAATAATGAGATGTGTAGTTTTGCTCATGAATCTTCGGTTGACGTGATGCATAAGCAATGACCTTCTGTCGTTGCATCAATACACAACCAAATCCTTGGCGTGAAGCATCACAATGGAGTTATCATTCCCATCTAGCAATGATAAAATAGGTGCGGAAGTTAACTTTTGCTTCAGTAGCAGTCTCTTGCTCATTGTAGCAGTCTCTTATTGCTCATTAGACCATGTATACTTCTTGTCTCTGTGAGTTAAGGCAATTAATGGTCGAGCAATTCTTGAGAAATCTTCAATAAATCTTCTATAATAACCAATGAGTCCTAAAAATTGTCGTAATTGTGTCGGCATCTTGGGAACTTTCCAATTCTCGATAGCTTCAATATTCGTTGGGTCTACTTGGATTCCTTGATTACTAACTATGTGATCGAGAAATTGCACTTTCGATAGCCAAAACTCGCACTTGGAGAATTTAGCATACAATTTCTCTTTCCCTCGTAGCTCCAATAGTAATCTCAGATGCTCGTCGTTTTCTTCTCTATTCTTAGAGTATACCAAGATGTCATTTATAAATACGATGACAAACTTGTCCCATTAAGGTTTTGCATTCTTGATTCATGAGATCCTTGAACACGATGGGTGCGTTTGTTAAACCGAATGGCATCATTGAAAAACTGGTAATGACCATAATGAGTTCTAAAACGCTGTCTTCAAAACATCTTCCTCACTCACCCTCCATTGGTGATATTCGGATCTTAAGTCAATCTTCAAATAAACAGAAGATCCTTGTAGTTGATCGAACTGATCATCAGTCCTCGGCAACGGGTATCTATTTTTTTATTGTCGTTTTGTTAAATTCTCTATAGTTGTTACACATGCGTAGAGAGCCATCCTTCTTCCTAGGTTTGGAGCTTCCCCGGGTGATGAACTTGGTCGAATAAACCCTTCATCCAACAACTCCTTCAATTTTTGACGGCGCTATCCTATAAGATGATCGAGCAATAGGTGCAGCTGTGAGCACTAATTTCCTCTGATCGATGAAGTGAAAGGCCGGGAAGTTCTTCAGGGAAAACATTCGAAAATTCTCTGACGACTGGTACATTCTTGAAGGCGACATGTTTCTTTCAAATAGCACATTACATCAACGTTCACGATCCCGATGGAATTCAAGTATTTATGGAATTTGGAGTAGTTATGAGAAGCAACGATTCGTAACAAGTGGTAGTAAATAGTACGGGATAATGTCAGAGCAACGTATAGTCATTTAATAAGAATTCTCAGTAGTGCGTGGTAGTGAATAGTGTCAAACAGAGAGGGGTACTATCGAGTAGTGTTGAATAGATATGAAGTAAAACAAATGTATACAAATAACAAAAAGAATTAAATTTTGACGCTCAATTTTAATTATACATAAGTTTGTAAGTTACTATACCCTAAACAATTTCAATTAAATTCCATTCCGCTTCCCATTCCTTATGTTATAATGTCAGAACTTCTATATGAGTCACCGTAATATAATCCCGGTCATTATATTACCCTAACTCATACTTCCATCTCGGCATTACCCCATAAGTTCAAGTCGGCGAGATCCGCCTATAATTAACAAGTATAAGTATCAGAAAACATATACTTTTATAGACACAAACTGAAAATATGAGGCTTTATGTTAATAGATAACTTCATTTTGATACCTTTGACACGTATTTTAAAACAAACAGGGCTGTACTTATTCTAAAAACTTTTTCGAAGTTGACTCTGCACTTTATTAAATAAAATATATATACTGAAAAAAAAATACATATAATTAATAATATATTCTTATAAAAATATAGTGTAGTTTTCATTTGACGTTGGTATAATGTAAATATCCCACGACTTAGTGTAAATAAATAACGATAGTAGTAATAATAATAATACCAATTGAAATCGTGTATTAGGAAAATAAGAAAAACGTAATATCCCAAAATATAAACCTCCCTAAGTGGTAGAGTACATATCTCAAAAATAAAGGAATAACCTCCCATAGACCTAACGTAATATCAGGTAAAATAAATAATAGACCTATATGATTGATCCCTATTGGTCGGAAATATTTTCTCCGAAAAGCCTCCGCTCTAGGCTGGGTAACCTCGGCATAACTAGCGACTCGAGTGCAGTCATCTTATCGTGTAGATCATAATTACGCCTTAAACCTTTCTTCGATCAGTCGATGCGGCCTTAAAATTCCTCTCTAAGATAGCGACTCTAAATAACAATTTCTTCACAAACTTCTTCAATTCTTTAACCTCGTTAGTAGGTGAGGTTTTTGTAGCGCTAGTGGATGGTGTATCAAGATGGCGGCGAATGACACGGGGTGGTGAAGCGTCCAAAACATAATACCGCACAACGTCTTGTTACCCTGACGCGCACAAGGGCTAGGTACAACCTTACGCTTACGTGGGTTTTTAGGGAGTGAAGGTATACGGGAAACAAAATATGTAGTAGGTGGAGCAATAGGTGAAATTGAGTCTTGTGGACTTGGTACAGCAGTATGTGCTTCCTCGGATTCTTCTTTGTCCTCGGATTCCTCTCGGTCAGGATAATCGCACAAAGGGTTATCCTCTCGTGGAGTAATAGGCTCTTCTTTGGAAGATTTGCTTTCAGAGTCAGAATGACCTCTCCATTCGCAGGAACTCATGGGATGATACGCGGGTGAGCGAATAGGACTTTCATTCTCAGTGTCCAAAATGACGATAGGGTTTAGTCGTAACTTTTTATCTAAGGAAACATATTAAAGTTCAAGTATAAGCAAGAACAAGTAGTTGGGCAATTTTCTAGATACTAAGTTATAGATTAGGCTTTCTAATGCATCCTATAGGCAGACACACTAATGCAACCTAATTCCCTATAACTGAAGCTCTGATACCAACTATAATACCCCGTCAAAATGAAGCTATGACGTGCTGTATTACCAGAGGTCAAAGTCCAGTCTTCGTACTCTATATGCTTTAATCCTTAGTTTCCATGCTTGACCTCTAACATTTCATCTATTGCGAAAGCATAGCTAAAGTAGATTACCTGAGAATAACATGCTAAAAACGTCAACACGAAGGTTGAGTGAATCATAGGTTTAATTAGTATAAAGTGTAGAGTATAGACCACAAGATTTCGTTTTAATGCTCGCAAGCACCTTTAAAAATAATAAAAGATTCTATAAGTTTGAGCACTCGGTAACTAAGCCTTAACGTTTGTTTAGTACCCCTGTTGTTATGTACACCTAACCAAAATGTACCACCTCAAATAGTATACGCCCGTTAAGTTTAGGTTAGTTTCTAACCCGGACGGACAGGGATGTCAAGCCCTATGGATCCATATACACCTATCCGCGCCTACCAGTTCATAAACTGATAGTTACTAGTTACCAAAGCTAAGGGATTTTCGATTATAACTCAGCATAGAATGTAAGTTTAGTACTTGTGTCTACTTGTAAAACAGAAAAAGACATGTATTCTCACCCCGAAAATAGTTTATAAAATAGTTTAAAATATGGGGCTATGACTCACCTTATGAGCACAACACCGTGTGATAGCAAATAGCAACGGTGGTCCAAAGTTGTCAACCTATCATCATTAGGTTTAAGTTAGTTGGATCATCATGGTCATCATCATCATCATCATTATAGTTATGTGTTTGATATATATGTTCATATATATATTACCGGTGTTCTTTTAAGAGTTTTCAATACTAACCATTCTCAAAGTTTAGATGTTGTATAACTCAAATGATCCTCGTTGCTATCAAATAAGTCAATGGATAGCCAGATGTAACCGGGGGCTAGGACTCTTGATCCGACTTTAAGTCGTGACATTCGAGATCCACAATCATATCCCAACTGGCAACCTAGACACCATCCATGACCATAAGTAGCGGTGAGACTCGTGAAAGTCATACGTTATCCGTTTGTGATTATAGTTTCTTTATAACTTTCGAATGTGTTTATAGGAATACAACACGTTTAATATTATATATCATATGTATTATTATACTTAGTTAAATTAGGGTGTTATAATATAAGTTTATAAGTTATAGTGTAATCTTATATAATATTATCACCGTTTATTTAGTATTATAGTATTAGGCGTGTCATATTTTGAATATTATATTAGTTAATAAGTTAGATAAGTTTTATCCTCTTTTAAGTTATTTCACTTTTATCTTATCTTTTACTTAATCTAAATTGAAATCTTATTAATTTAGAATCATCATTATCATCTTATCATAATAATATTTTAATCATAATACTTTTCATTCTTAAACAAAATCTTTATATTTTCCATAATCATAATCTTTTCATCTTAGTATTTACTTATTCATACTTATCAAAAGATTATCTTCATTATTGTGTTTAGTAAATAACTAATGTTTATCAAAATCTCATAATCAAAATACTTTCATTCATATCCAAATTACCACTCAATATTATGATTCAAGTTTTATCCTTAAAGTTTCATGTCTTTCACCAACTTTTAATCCACCTAGTTTATTCATGTTCGTAGCTATCATAGTTCATATTAATACTTATCGTCTTTATATTATCCATATTATTATTAGCAGCCTCATTAATCTCTTTAAGCTCATATTTAAATTTATTAACACGCTAAAGTATTATCAAGTTTAATTATACTATACACATGCATACATACATTATAATCTTCATCATGATATATTCATAATCATACCTACATGTGTATATTTATATTCTTGTTCATACATATACATATACATATACATATGCATATTCATACACTTGCATGCATTATTTTATGTTCTTTATCATCTTCATGTGTTCTTATTCCATACTTATTATCTTTACAATTAACCATATTTATATTATATGCATAAACATAAAGAATTTAAATACATGAAAGTATAATTAAATCATTATGTTTATGGAGTACCTTAAGAGTGTTTTAACAAGGAAAAAGTGATGTTTGATGGTGGTGATAAAATCGACATCAGCAACAGCAAAACATGAGCAGTTCGGGACCCAAAAGGTGGCGGTTTGGTGGTGTTTTTGTGGTGGACAGCAGCAGCAAAACAGGCGGCTGCAGGTGGTGTTTTGCGGGCTATTTTGGGTGGGTTTGGTGGTCGAAAAATAGCAGCAAAAGGGCTGCAAAAAGTGGCGGATGTAGGGCTGAAAATGGCAGCAGCAGGGTGGCGGTGATGGTGGTGCTTGGTGGCCTTCGGCCGATCAGAAAAGGGAGAGGGGGAGGGGGGTTTCGGCCACAAGAGGGAGAGGGAGAAGAGAAGAGGTTTTGTGTGTGTTTTTGTGAGGAATGAGGTGAGGGTTAGCTCTCCTTATATAGGGTAGGTGATTAGAGTTAGATTATAACTCAAACTCTTTAAAGAATGATCTAGAATTGTGATTAGCATTAGGATGGATAAATTTGAGTTAGTTTAGGATTAGGATTAACTTAGGATTAGTCTTTATCTTTTATGATTAGGATTAGATTAGTTTTGAACTAGGATAAGGATTGGAGTTAGATTAGGATAAGTGTTTAAGTTTAAATCGAAGCTTTATTTTATTTTAAATTTTAATATATTTATTTATTTATATTTTTTTCGGTTATATATATATATATATATATATATATATATATATATATATATATATATAGTGGTAGGATCAAGAGGGAAGTAACCAATCGGGGGAAAGCGGGGGGAAGCAAAAACCTTTTTTTTCGTTTTTTGAAAAAACCTTGTTCACGAACATTATAGATGAGATGAAAATATGAACATTTAGTAGAGACACTTTGTGATAAATATTTTTATTTTGGCGGGAAAACGCTCGAAGAAATAATATATAACAATTATCGTGTTTTTCGAGCGTATGTTGAGGTTTTAGCTATTGGGGTTTAGATATTAGGGTTTAGATAATAGGGTTTATAGGGTTTAAATATTAGGGTTTAAAAATTTAGGGTTTAGGGTTTAGATTTAGGGTTTAGATTTAGGATTTAGATTGAGTTTTTAACACGAACAGTTTAGAGTTTAGGGTTTAGGGTTTAGGGTTTGGTGTTTTGGGTTTATGGAATAAACCCAAAACACCAAACTCTAAACCCTAAACCCTAAACTCTAAATCGGGCTAAATTTTACTTCACAAAACATGAAGAAAAAAACGTTCATATACTTCACGAACAATATTATCTTGAATGTTATTTTTGTTGATCGTTTTTCCGTCTAAATAATAACATTCATCATGAAGTGTCTCTTCTAAATGTTTATATTTTCGTGTGATACTGATGCCGGAAAAAAAAAAAAAAAAACGAAAAAAAATTTTTTTTGCTTCCCCCCGCTTCCCCCCGATTGGTTACTTCCCCATTGATCCTGCTATATATATATATATATATATATATATATATATATATATATATATATATATATATATATATATATATATATATATATATATATATATATATATATATATATATATATAGGGCAGGATCAATGGAGTAACCAATCGGGGGGAAGAAAAAAAAATTCGTTTTTTTTGAAAAAAAAATTCCGGCATCAAGATCACACGAAAATGTGAACATTTAGAAGAGACACCTCGTGATGAACATTTAGGCAACTCGGTACCTAGTATATATATATATATATATATATATATATATATATATATATATATATATATATATATATATATATATATATATATTATATTATATTATATTATATTATATTATATACTTTAATTTTTACTAAATTAATTATTGTGCATTTTGGTCCCTGCACATTTTATTCGTGTTAGTCCTTCGTTAAATTTTTATTGATGATGACGAGCCATGGTTGTTAGTTTAGGTAACCTCGTTACCTATTTCGTTACTTTCAATAGTTTCGGTTTTCTAACCGAGTTCGTTTGCTTTGGACAACCTATGTTTCAAGTTCGTTTGTTAAGTATAAAATTGATCGAGAAAGTTGGGTTGTTATACGAGCTATCCATTGTCGAACAAGATCTACACCACCATATTCATCAGATGCTTGCAAGATAACAATGGTCAATGGCCACACTTAACAACTTAAAGATGTCATGTAAAAACAGCATACCACCCAATGTGAATTTCATTTGCTTGTAATGATGAAGAAACATTGAGCAATTGTCGATATGAATTTTTGATAAATTCACCATAATCAAAAATATATGTACATTACTAGGTTGTACTTTATACACTGAACTACAGTATATTTATATTAATGCACGGATTTACACAAAAAATAAAGTGGATTCGCTATTAGCATTTCAATATTGTATTCCGTGTAATATTAAGAGCATACATAAATATCACTATTTCGGACCGGGTCACATATACCCAAACCCCCAAATGCAAATCAACTTTGAGGAATCAAATTGAGATTCGAAGAGACTTAATTGTCACTGTAACATGAACCAATTATAGATTTGTAGAAACAATATTTGATTAACACTAAAGAAATATTGTATTAATAGCTTCAATTACACATAATATTACTCAAATCGACTAAACAATAGCTACGAGACATACATGAAACCCTAACCCTAATATGCGAAAACACAAACGCTAGAACATTGAAATTACTTTTTAACCACCAAATCCATAGAGAGTACGTCCTTGACGCTTCAAAGCATAAACGACATCCATGGCGGTAACGGTTTTCCGGCGAGCATGCTCGGTGTAAGTAACGGCGTCACGAATCACATTCTCCAAAAATATCTTCAATACGCCACGTGTCTCTTCATAAATCAAACCGCTGATACGTTTCACTCCGCCACGTCTAGCCAATCGCCGGATGGCAGGTTTAGTGATACCTTGAATGTTATCACGAAGAACTTTACGGTGTCGTTTCGCTCCACCCTTTCCTAATCCCTTTCCTCCTTTTCCTCTTCCTGACATTTTTAACTTTTTTATCAGAAAATTGATTTGATTTGAATTTGGATTTTGTTTGTGGTTAAAAGGATCGTATTGATGTGTGCTTATATATATGCTTGGTTATGATTGTATGTTTGGGGCATTTAATTATATCCGTTGGATGGAAAGGATGTGACAGATATAGTGCCGTTCGATTATGAATCGTGTGATGAGTAAGGGGAGAATGTGATTGGTTCTCTTTGCATGTGTCGGATCCATATTTGTAGGATATGATAAATACTTCGTAAATCGTAATTGGTTATTACAGTTTTCAAAAGAAACTTACTCCGTATTATTTAATTTAATTTAATTTAATTTAATAATAAAGTAATAATTAATTAATGAGAAATGTTAATGCTAATGACAGATCTAAGGCTTTTTTTTTCTTTTGGCGAAGAAAGATTATATTAAAAAGGTCACTTCATCAAAACAATGAAGGACAAACAAAGTACATAGACGAAGACTAGCTCGGCCTTAAACTTGAAAAAAACAAAGCAAGTACTAAAAACATAAAAGAGAGGGGTTTTGCTCCCATACATACGAGTGTAATCCGTGACAATAATTGAGGTTCGTCGCCCATAGAAAAACTTTCAATTTGATGTTGCGTACAATAACCGACTGACATGTGAACTTGTTGTTGAATATGATGTCATTTCTCGCCATCCAAATTGCCCAAATAGTTGCGGGTCCAATCAACTTCCAAAATTTTGAAGCTTTGATCCCCATACCGTAATACCAATCGAACGAAAAAACTTCAATCGTTCCCGGAATAACCCATCTAAGATTCCACCATCTAAACAAATCCGTCCAAATATTGAAAGACCATTGACAGTGTAACAAAAGGTGATTGACACTTTCGATATTATCCACGCACCACACACACGAGGTAGATTGATTGATGGGTAAAATATGCCTTTTAGATAAAACCTCCCTAACGGGAACACTATTGCGAATTGACAACCAATTAAATAATAAGATCTTGGGAGGAACTTTGTTACCCCATATCACCTTAGGCCAAATTGGATAAACAGAATCTGTTGAGTGAACAATAACATTGATGGCATCAGCAACCGTATAAACATTGCTTGGGTCAGCAGTCCACACGAACGAGGCATTGATAAGGAGCATTGATAAGGCTTATGGGCCTAAGATGTTCAATACATTTGGCCGAATTGAATTTTGGGATCAAAACAATGAACGAGGCATTGAATCCTTTCAGAAAAGAATGGTGGTTATGAAACTGCTCGAACATCCTCATTATATCATCTTCTAAAAAATCCCATGGTTTTTTGAAAAATTGTAAAGAGAATCCGTCCGGTCCCGGAGTTTTGTTACCATCGAAAAGTTTGATAACTTCAATGACTTCAGTGGTCGAAAACATAGCCTCTAAAGCAATTCGAGAGTAGGCTAGAATAGGGCTTATGTTAAGAGAGGCCCAATCAATCGGCATAAGATCAGACAGGCTGTTTTGGATTGAAAATAGATTTTCAAAGTGATTAATTGCAAATTCTTTAACCACCTGAGGATCTTCCTGCCATAAATCATTGAAATGCAATCCCGATATATGAGAAGATTGTTGCCTAATACGAGAGACGGCATGAAAGAATTTGGAATTTTTATCGCCTAATCTTAACCATAAATATTGAGAATGATGCCTCCTTTTTGTATCAATACGGGTCGTCAACAATTTTTTGGACTTTTTAAGATTAGCAAGCTCATTCAGCTCATTATCATTCAAATCACGCTGCTTGAAGTAATATTTTAATCGTTTGATATCAGAAACACAATTTTTTAAAGCCACAGTCTCCTGATCAAAATTCGATAAATTCCAAACCTTTAAATATGCTTTGAGTAAACGAAGCTTTTTTTCCCATAACGAAAGTTGCCCAACCAAACACAGGATAATTGTGCCAATATGATTCACATAACTTTAAGAATCCCGGTTTTGATAACCACGATTTATTAAAACGAAAGGGTTTAGAACCCCAATCCTCCAACTTCTTTCCCCAAATGATATGCTTATGATCCGAGCTATTCGAACTAGCTGAAATCATAATGGCATCCGGCCATGCTTGAACCCACTTGAGATTAACCAATATCCTATCAATGCGTGAAAATTTGCCTAAAGGGCCCTCCCACGTAAAATCATCGTTCGATAAATGTTGATCAAACAAGTTAGCACTGAGGATAAAATTGTTAAAAGAATCGATGCTATTAAGATCAATCACTTCTCTAAGTCTTTCATCCGGTGAGGAAACCGAATTGAAATCACCCAATATACATAAAGGACCCGGCCAATTGCGAGCAATGTTAGTTAATTGTGACCAAGCAAATTTTTTCTTATCTTCCTGTTGTGGTGCATATACATTAATAATGTGAACAATAGCATTATTTGGTAAGTACCTCAATATGGTTGCAATCCAATTCCTTCTGACCCAAGATTGAATCAACGAGAAGTAATCGGTTCTCCATATAGACAAAAGTCCTCCTGACCTTCCATTTGATCCGGATTGCACTGCATCAAAAGAATGATGTTTCCAGATAGCATTGAGAGTTGTTTGTGATACTTCTTTTACCATTGTCTCTTGCGTTGCCATGAATTGGATTTGAAACCGATAAACCTAAGAACCCACCATGCCACCTCGTGATTTATTGCCGAGGCCGCGGGTATTCCACGAGGCGAGCCTCATGGTTTTTGAGCGTTGTTAGGACAATCATCATCAACCATGTTCTCCATAAAAGCGCCAAAGTTGGACATCTCTTCTTTATAGGTTAATTTTTTTGCCCCAAATTGTGTTTCAATGATTTTGCTTTTTTTTTGTACAAGATTTGTTTCCGACTATATGATTAATCTCGCTTGCGGTATCAAACATGTCTGAACCAGTTAGAATCTCATCAATCCAAGTTTTCTCATTAACAGGCTTCTGGCTTTTGATTTTCTGTACTTTCGGGTTTTGGACAGAAGGATCTCCTTCTTCAACCTTAATGCATCTATCCCTAATCTCTTCACATGATTGTTTGCAATTATTGCTAATACAGTGATCGATTGAATTGTTGTTTACAGGATCCGACACCTTATTAGCAAAAGAAATATCAGACTGAATGAATGAATTGTTTACTGCAGGGTGTTTGTTCAGGTTAAGGTTGAAAGTAGATGGATTATTAGGGGAATTTTGCTCAAGGGTAGGATAGTCATTCGTATTTAGAGTAAATGACTTGGCTTTGGGAGAAGTATGGACAAGAAGAACATCCCCTTTAGGTGAATTATCAAGTACAGTATCCGAACCCATGCTTTTTGAAGAAAACAAAGATACCCTGATCTCATCCTCAAATTTTTTAACCTTTTCAGACTTGTTCCTTTGGGATCTATCTGCATTAGTTACTCTCTCCAAAGAATTGTGGATATCTTTTGACCTTGTATCAACTTTTGGGAGGTTTGACTTTTGAGGAGTTTTGAATTTCAAATTATCCAACCCAACGTTAATATTTTCATCTTCCTTTTGGCTCATCTTAACCGGCGATTTAGAATCCGATTCCAGGATCACGACTTCTGCCACTTTTTCCTATCATCTAAGGCATTAAGAGCCATGTTCAAGGCTTCATTATATTCTTCAATGATGTTTTCTCCAATCGTTTCAATCAAATCATCTTCGAAAACTTCTTCAACCCAAAGTTTGCAACTTGAATTGTTCTCAATACTTGCCGTTTCATACTTATTGATCAAACCAGGGTCGTCTGTTTCGATCATTGCGTGCAAAATATCAGTACGTTGAAGCCTATGGGTTTGGATGTCGATGTGTATAACTCTTCCAAAGGACTGAGCAACTGCCAAAGTGCAATTAGATGAACAGCAATCAAAGGGTATACTTTTGATTGCCAATTTTGTAACTCTAAAAAACTTGTTTTGTTTTTCAATCAATGGAATTACTTCAGTGAATTCCAACTCATTCAAAGTCGGACCCATAATCATTCTTTTATAACTATCTTCGTCTCTACACTGAACGATATACCCATAAGAACCCCAAGCCGAGAATAAATCAATAGCTATGAATCTGCTCTTTAGCCACTTGAATAGCTTAAGTGCTTTGATGGGTTTGTTATCCACAATTAGGGCAGACCATTTTAATCGATCAACCAATTGTTAATTTGAGGATAAACCTATTTTAGTCTCAGGAGAGATTGGTTTTGGTGAATATTGAACCTGATTGTCTTTAAGGGGACTGAAGACCATCTCTTTTTTAGCGTAGCCCACACGAAGTGCACGATTGTTGAGCAGTTTACCATTCATCTCTTTGACCACATTAGATGCTTGGTTAGAGTTAGTAAATTTGACGAAGGCAAATGAACGATCTTGTTGCCATGATATGCCTTGAATTTTACCAAAGCGTTTCAAAGCATTGGATATTGTGTTTGGGTTGGTGAATTTCGAGAGTCAACCTAAAAAGACCGTCGATTTTTTTGAAAAAATAGGGTGACCTGTGTTCTTGTTACTGGGTTGAAAAGGAGACTTTTGTTGATTAATTGGAATCGAATTTGGAAAGGATGGTTGGAATTTTTGAGAAGAAAAAGGTTGGTTATGGTTGAATTGGTGGTTTTGGGTGGAAGGGTGGTTTTGGGAAGAAGAGTGGTTTTTTTGAGAGAAAAAGGAATTCATTTTTTCTACACTGCTATTGTTATTTTTTTACAGATCTAAGGCTGTCTTTAATAAATAAATATCATTCAAATTTTGATTTAACAAATAAATATCATTCAAATTTTGATTGTACATTTGAAATAATCAAAAACTCCTTCAAATAACTACCCATAACTTACAAAAGTACCACATGTTTCAACACAAATTATTTATTAAAGACAGCTCTAATGGCTGTTATTAGCATTTTTCTTTAATATAATGAGATTAAAATATATCCAAATATCAACAATGCTACCGATATAACATACTTCAACCACGAACGGTAAATATAATCAAAAGACATAACTAACACGGTAACAACGCATTTAACAAGGAAATAAATAGAAACTATCTTTATAAAAAAGAATACAATTCATAATATAGCTAACATATTTTTGTAATTGAATTTGTCAGAAGCCCCCTACTGCTGGTCGGTAAACAGACGGTATACCCACACATTGCTTCTAGCCCGGATTCTGACTTAGATCCGTTCAGTTATAATCCAGCTTATGATATTCTCGCGTCACTGACTTTTCAACCAAACGCGATGATGTAAATAGCCTAAAAGAATTCATAGACTACAACTATTTATTAATGTTATAATTATGATTATTCAATTTAAAATTTAAAATTATATAATATGTATTATACTCTTGTACTAATTTTTGAAGGTTGTTTTACTGTTCATATGGGTAATATCTTCATTCACACGTTCCTACTTTATTTTTATTTTTTATTTACAATTGCTAGTAATAAAAGATATCACACATACTTTTGGTAGATCAAATGGTTATGTTATGGGTTCTATATCTTGGGGGTTAAGTGTTTGACCCTTCGTCTTGGCTATATTTTTTCTTTATAATTAGACTTTACAATTTTCTCTTGAATTTATGTTTTTCTTTTCCGTATTTTTGGTTTTACTTCTTACAGTTTCATTCGTCAACTTTTTTATTTTCCATCTCTAAATTAATTTCTTTATTAACCTGTTGAAGTGGATGATTTTTTGTCTTCAAAATCATTTATTCTTAACGTTATAATCATGAATGTAATAAAAATCATCCGGAGCAACGCACAAAGCTACATTGCTCGTGAGTATTAACGATAGTCCTAGAGACTTTAAAAATTCACATAATAAATCAATGAGTTTAAACATAAAAGTCATCATATTTCTATCGTATAATATAAAAAATCAATACAAGATAAACTGAAAGGTCGTGGTGGAATCACATTAATTACAATTTTCTTCTTAATTAAGTTTTTGAGTTTACAATTTTCTCTTGAATTTACGTTTTTCTTTTTCGAACTATCAGTTTTACTTTTTATAGTTCCATTCGTCAGCTTTTTATTTTTCATCTGTAAATTAATTTCTTCGTTAGCCAGTTGAAGTGAATGGTTTTTTGTCTTCAAAATCTTTTCTTTTTAACATTTTAATCAAAAATGTAATATAATTCATCCGGAGCAACGCACGAACCTTCATAGCTCGTTAGTATTAACAATAGTCTTAGAAACTTTAAAGAAACACCTAATAAATCAATTTGAGTTTAAACATGAAGGTCGTCATATTCATAGTGTATAATATAAAAAATCAATATGAGATAAACATGAAGCCCGTGATGGAATCACATTAAACCGACAAGAAAAAGATCATATATATATATATATATATATATATATATATATATATATATATATATATATATATATATATATATATATATATATATATATATAATGTGCAATCATTATGTGTTAATTAACTGACAAACAAAAAGGTCATACTCTTTCCATTCCACTATTGTCTTTAGACAAAAAACATATAGTTTTAAAAAATGGCTGTCACATGTATTTTTTTTGCTTATTTTTCATTTTTATTCATTATTTTTTCTCCCTATTATTTAGTTTAATCCCCGCATCGCGTTGTGTGTGTTTGTGTGGGGGTGGGGGGTGGGGTTAAGGATAGGGGTTTTACCGTCCATGCCCGTATGAGATTGGTGCGAGTTTCTTCTAGGGCACGCAGTTGGGGGCGGGTATAACAGTGTAGGAGATGAACGCGTGGGTGATTAAGTCCCCCCTGAGTGATCCTAATAGTTGTCCAAAAATTAATAAAATTATATGAATTTTTTTAAAAAATGGTAATATATTTATAGGTTTTACAGAAATAGTTTTTCAAATTTTGTTTTTTAAAAAAGGTAAACCGGTTAATCTTTTGCCGGTTTGTCAGTTTGAACACCAAACCGGCTTTTCATTTGTCGCTTTGTATGTTTTCATACGAAACTGGTATCAGAAATTAGGGTTTTGGATGTGGACCAGTACAAACACCGAAACTGGCATTTGAATTGCCGGTTTGGCTCCTTTTACTGACAAACGAAGCTTTCAAAAATAGGTTTGCATGTTACTTTAATTTTTTATAGTTCTGTTTAAACGGACAGTAGTATTGAGTGTTGTCGTCAAATTCAAGTCGTATCTCAAACTATAAGTTTTCACATTTTGTTTTTCTGACTATGAATCGTCGTCGTCAAATTCTAATATCTCACAGGACAATCCTCGATTAGGTTTATTTTTTAAGAGGAACTGAGCCTAGAGAAGATAATGAAATCACATACGAGCAGTTTGAAGATTTGTCAGTGTTGTGTATCATAACTGACAGTTTCCCTGTATACTCTGATTGTATACGTGAGCTTTATCATCATTTTTCCTTTTCTGAAGAAGACAATAATGTTAGGTTTATGTTAAAGGGTGTACCATATTGTTGGGATATAGATGCCCACACATTTATAAGCCATTTTGTTTAACTGCATGCAATTAATCTTTTGGTATAGTGAAAAACTGGTTCTAAGTGATGTTTTATCACCAGTTAACCACCCATTTTGAATGTAATTCTACCTCCCCAAATAAAATGAACCATAAAACCAGTAAATTCAGTCATTGTATGTGATGAATATAATGGTGTTTTAGTGTTTTAATAATATGAGGTGTTTTGGTGATTAAAGAAACATTTAATGGTAATGGTTTTGAGATTAATTGATTCCACTCTTAACTCTATAAATACAATATTTTTCCGGCAAATTCAAATTCATACTCAAACCATGACATGATAGGTTGCAGCTTTGCAGTAATAATATGTAAGACCCTGATTTCGGTTCAGCACAAACGCGTGTCGCGCAAAGGGTCGTGCGCTGCTCAAAACCAGCTGGTAAAACTGGTTCGTTATTTTAAAGTTTTTAAAGGGGCAATTGGGTCTTTTCACTGCCATAAAATTGATCAATGGATCATCCTTATCCTCATTTTACACCACAAACACTCTCATCTTCAAACCCTAGAGAGATGAAGAGTTTTAGAGAGAGAACGCTCCATTTAGAGAAGAAAGAGGTTGATTCGGGTTAAGGTGCAAGAGGCAAGGTTGTTCATCTCGCCAACAGCAACATTTTGGTGGTATCGATAAGTCTCAAATCCGAATTTCATTTTGTTGATTGGATATTTAAGTTAGGGTTTGAGCTTGTTTAGTTGTGAAACCCTTTTAGATGACGAAATGGGTTTATTATGACTAGTTATTTTTGATACTTGGCGGGTTTTGGTTTGGTTGACGATTTGGCCATGATTAGGCTTTAATTTTGAGTGTAATCACTTAATTTAGTGATTATGGAAGTATTGGAACCCATTTGGGTGTATTTGGTGACTAATTTTGAAATGAATCAAATTTATGGTTTATGTGTCAAATTGGGTAAGATAAGTGTTTAACACTTATGATTTGGTTAAATTGGTGTATTATGACCAATTTCACTTATGTTAGTGAATATGGGTTAATTTAGGCGCCGTTTGCGCTTGAAAGTGCATTTGGGTCGAAATTGCATTAAGCGTCACTTTGGGTTGGGTTGTAATCCACCCTAAATGTGTTGTTTGTTATGTGTTAAATGGAAAAGGTACTTTCCATTGGTGATTGCGGATTTTTGGTATTGCATTCATCACGGTGCTAAGGTGAGTGTAAATATATTATGTGCGTATGTATGCATAGGATGAGTGCGGGTCGGTAGAGTGATCCTTGCTCGGATTCACTCTACATGTGATGGGAAGATGGATTCTTGGAGTTTTGAGTCCATGTTGTACGCTTATGAGTTTTGGGTTACCACCCTTAGGGTAGTGAATCTTTGGAGTATACGGATTCACGTTGGCGTGTTGGGCCAACCCCGTCGATGTTGATGATGTTGAGGAGATGAATCTCGGGTAGTTCAGATTCATGATGACTCGGGTAGTTCGGTCATCTTAGTGATGAGGTGGTGAATCTCGGGTAGTGCGAATTCACTAAGGTACGGGTAGTTCGGCCAACCTCGATTGTTGAAGCGGTGAGGGAAGTGAATCTCAGGTAGTGCGAATTCACTAAGGCTCGGGTTTTTCGACCAACCTTCATATGTATAAGGTTAAGGGGTTAACCTTGGTATCTTGGTTATATTGTATATGCGTATGTATACTTAATGTATGTTGTAGCTAATCTTGCAGAATTGACTTGGTGGTACGTTATGTATAGCTCTGCTTAGTTATACTCGGTATGCGGTATGTGTTTACTATATGTGTTGGTTGTACGTATTCATTTTATGCATATGTGTGTATATAGTATGTTTATGCTCACTAAGCTTTCATAGATCACCCTCTCATTGTTTACATTTTTATAGATTCACGTGGAGGTGGTGGCTCGGGTAAGCGTGGGAGCTAGTGGATTTGCGTAGGTCGCTTAGAAGACGTGCTTTTGGATTTATTAGGATTGGGTAGCGTATCCCCAATCACCATGCTCGGTCTTTGTTTTGTGTTAAACTAAAAAGGGTCGAGATTGTCACTTTCACGTATTTATGGGTCGTTGGAGTCCCAAAGGTTGTAATGTACTTTTGTCGATTAAAAACTCGGTTGTTTAATGTTGAAAAGTGTTGGAATTGGTTTTGGGGTTTAACGGAACTCGGGTTGGGCAAAAAATGGTTTTTCATGCTTAAAATGGGCTGCAGTGTTTTCCCAGCTGTAAAGTGCGCCACGCTTGGCCTTGCACGCCGCGCAAATGGCCATTTGCTGGTGGTCTGTTCAGTTGCCAGGTTCTGTCTTTGATTCGTGTTGTAGCGCGCGTCGCGCAACCCAAATGCGCACCGCGCATTTGGTCAGGCTGAAACTATTGTTGCTTTAAAAAAAAATATATAACGTGTTTTCTCGTAAATAGTTTTGGGTCATTACAAGTGGTATCAGAGTATGATCTAAGGGATTTAGGTGACTTGAGATAGGTGCCCTAGACTTAGACTTTTATGTGTGCTTATTTGCTGCGGGACTTGTAGGAGTACGGGTCGGAACGGGAAATTGGTTAGTGCCTTAGTGTGTAGGTGAGCTAACTAGGATTGTGGCTTGTATCGTGATATTACTCTTACATGTGTTTATATTGCGTTGTATTTACGTTTGTGAATATCATCGAGCAAGATAGTCGTTGTACTAACGAGTTGAGACGGCGTATGCACGTAATAATGAATAGCTACCATTGTTACGAGTACAAATCGTGTCTAACAAGTGATGTAAGACGATTGTTGAGCAAGATGGGGCGATGTTGCTTATGTGGTTTTATGCGTTCGTTGTTTAATCGTTTGCATTCTTTAGAATGAATACGAGGAGCGGGACTTCAAGGGCGAATCAAAGCGACGACGATGAGTTTAACACTAGAGTTGCGGCCGCCGTTGGGGAGCAATTGGGAGTGTTACGAGAAGAAATGGATAGGAAGTATTCCAAATTTAGAAGTAGTGGTGAAATGGAGCGTTGTCATAAGATCTTCATGAGGACTAACCCTCAAATGTATGATGGAAAACTGGATCCTTTGATAAGCACAACATGGATCTCGGATGTCGAAGGGTGTTTTCGCACTATCGAATGCCCTCCCGAGAAGAGGAGAAGACTCGCTGCTAGCTTGTTGCGAGGTAGGACGAAGGATTGGTTGGATGGTAAAATTTATATTGTTGGTGGTGGCTCGTTTATGGGGTTATCGTGGGACGATTTTAAGAAGGAATTCTTCGAGGAGTTCCGGACACAAGCCGATTTGTCGGATTTGCGTGACGAGATGCGAAATTTACGACAAGGATCTATGGACTTGAATACTCTCAAGACGACCTTTATGGCAAAGGCTCGTTTTTGCCTGGAGTATATCGGGAATGATCGTATGTTGATGGGAGATTTCTATCGAACTTTGAATGATGACATGCGGAACAAAATTAGTAGAGGTCAAGTGAATTCGTTTGCAGAGTTATTCATCGTGGCTAGGGGTTTCGAATCACATTCGCGATCGATAGTTAGTGAACCTTCAAGTAAGATAAGGGTTGATTCGTATGGTGCTCCAAGTAAGAAAACTAAAGGTGCAAGTGCGAGTACGGGTAATGTGGGGAAAGGCACGACAAGTTCTCGTACACCTAGATGTTTCAATTGTGGTGTTAGGGACCACAAGTTATGGGAGTGCACAATGCCGAGAAGTGATGACGGAACGTGCTACTATTGTCATAAAGAGGGACATCGGAAGCCGGGTTGCCCCGAGTTGGCGGCGGTGACTGCCGCGAGGAGACATTAAGGTACTTTTCGTTTTTAATTGAGTTCGGGTACTATGTCCTTTGATTATTTATTATGGCCGATGAGTTTAGGTTTGTTGAATGCATTGTATTGTGCGTATTATTGTTATGGGTGACATTTCTAATTGAATTACCCTATGGTGACATTTTGATTGATGGACGAAGGGTGCAAGAAGTGGTGCAACCAAGCATTCCTTAGTGTTTGGGAGGATGCTTCTACCAATTCATGAAGATGGGTTTTGGTGTTCGAATGTTAGCGCGTGTTTGCTTTCGTGTTGAAGTTGATGAACCATGAGGTTCTCGGGTGGATGGGACCCTTGAGATCGGATGTTTTGATCTCAATGAATGTGATAATGGAGTCTACGGGACACAATGTTAGGTGCCTCTTTCATACCTACTAGCGTGGTATTCGACTCCTATGGTGTTGCGGTTACATTGAACTTAGGGTACCGGCAAGAAACCCTTAGGTGCTTGTGTGACGGTGTGGAGGTTACAAGTGATAGCAACTCGATGATTGTTAGAGTAACACTTGTACGATTTGGTAAAGTACTTCGGTTGAAGTAGCGAAGGATAATCCGAAACCCTTTGTATGCTCAAGGATAGAGCAAGGTATTGTAAGGTGTATATCATGGGATACAAGACGGTTGGATCTTGTCTCTCGTTAGCGTGTTGGTTGTATGAGTCTCGGTGAGACGGAGACGGACTTGACAGTTAACTAAGTCAACCATGAGTGGATAGTAATTTCACGGGATACTATTATCTCAATGATGTGGTTATGGGACGGATGTTCTAAGCGGGGGAGTTGGTACCCCCGCACGAAGTGGTTTTTAATGAGTTGATGTTAGACGGAGCCCGTATAGATTCGGGGCTAGTGTCGACATCTACGTTGGTCGATTGTAGTAAGAGTACGATTTGGATTAAATTGTACCTATTAAGTTGGACTTAAATTATCACTGAGGTGGTAATATGGTGAACATCATTAAGAGATGATGGACGTGTTCGACGAGCAAAGTGAGATCCCCAGTTAAGGGATGTGCGTGTCGGATTCTCTTCTAGAGAATTATTGTTTTGTGCCTATGTGCGATATAGGTGGTTCTTGCTCGATTGTGATGGCGTTGTGCACGTGAACGTATGATGAGTGTGCAAAGATTCCAAGTGAGTGGAATGTTTCTAAGTATGTGTATATATTTGTTGCTTAGGGTGGATGGTTAGTGTATTCCGTTAGGATTCACTATGGTGTGTGCAGTGCGCGATGCTACACTACTCGTTGATTGAGGCCAAAAGAGCGTGTGTGAGATTGGTGAGTTGCGATCGTTGACTCGGTCCGCTAACTTCATGTTGGGAGTAGTGTTATAATGGCATGGTATAACATTATCGGGAAATGATAGTACCGGTGGGAAATGAGAGTACCATTCCTTGTGTTGTGTTGGGAGTAGTGTTATATCGGCATGGTAAAACATTATCGAGAAATGAGAGTACCATTCCTTGCGTTGTGATTTCGGACGTGAATATCGGGTTGTTCGTATTCACAATATTTCGGGTAGTACGATTGTCCCTTTTAATTGGACTCATAGTTTGAGGTAGTAAGTGTCGGGTTGTTCGGATTCACTAAGGCACGATTTGCACGGCCATCCTCGGTTATACTATGTAGTGAAGGTAGTGAATATCGGTTTGCGCGTATTCACAATGACTCGGGTTGTTGCGGTCATCCCTTTTTTTGGAAATATAGATTGGGTTGGTGAATTTCGGGTTGTTGCGAATTCACTAAGGTTTAGGTTGTTTCAACCATCCTCCATATATGTTTAGGCTCGGGTTGTTTCGGCCATCTTTGGTGTGATTAATGATGCGATAGCCGTGTTTCGCTCACATGATTGTTGAGGGTGTGACAATAGTCGTTTTTGTACACTTTGGGATTTGCGTTGCCATAGCCGTTGGGACGCTAGCGGATTTAGCCGTTGCTTACGATTTTACGATAGTTGCGTAATAGCCGTGTTTGCGCACTTCAAAGGATGTTAAGTGGTAAGTGTCATCCGTAAGGATTCGCTTTTATTCGCTCTTCATCGTTTGGGTTGTTGACCTTATTTTGGGACGTGGTTACTATTAGCATTGTACTTGGTAAGGGGTACGCTAAAGGGTTGATATCTCGGTACGAGATTGGTTGAGTTTTTCCCGATGTGAGGGATTGAGCAAGTTTTATTGCTCGGGGTCGTGGATTTGATAAATCGCGGGCGATGATTTAGCTGTTAAAGGTGATTCATTGAGAAGAATTGCCTAGAGAAGTTGGAAGGACACAAGATGATTCCAAGTATGCTAAGTGATCATAGTAGACTTCGAATGTTGTGTGCATTGCATGTATCGGAATGCGTGCAAGTGTGTATTTGGTAAATGGAATAATCTTCGAGATTAACGATAAATGTGGTGGAAGTCAGATTGGAACGTATGTTTGAGGACCATTGAGGGTGGGTCCGGTTCGCTAAGTGATGGAGATCACGGGGACGTGATCCAATTTAAGTGGGGGAGAGTTGTAAGACCCTAATTTCGGTTCAGCACAAACGCGCGCCGCGCAAAGGGCCGCACGCCGCGCAAAACCAGCTGGCAGAATTGGTTCGTTATTTTAAAGTTTTTAAAGGGGCAATTGGGTCATTTCACTTGAGGGTCAATTTTGAGCCATAAAACTGATCCATGGATCATCCTTATCCTCATTTTACACCACAAACACTCTCATCTTCAAACCCTAGAGATAGGAAGAGTTTTAGAGAGAGAAAGGTCCATTTGGAGAAGAAGGAGGTTGATTCGGGTTAAGGTGCAAGAGGCAAGGTTGTTCATCTCGTCAACGACAAAATTTTGGTGGTATTGGTAAGTCTCAAATCCGAATTTCATTTTGTTGATTTGATATTTAAGTTAGGGTTTGAGCTTGTTTAGTTGTGAAACCCTTTTAGATGATGAAATGGGTTTATTGTGACTAGTTATTTTTGATACTTGGTGAGTTTTGGGTTGGTTGATGATTTGGCCATGATTAGGCTTTGATTTTGGGTGTAATCACTTAGTTTAGTGATTATGGAAGTATTGGAACCCATTTGGGTGTATTTGGTGACTAATTTTGAAATGGATCAAATTTAGGGTTTATGTGTCAAATTGGGTAAGATAAGTGTTTAACACTTATGATTTAGTTAAATTGGTGTATTAGGACCATTTTCACTTGTGTTAGTGAATATGGGTTAATTTAGGTGCGGTTTGCGCTTGGAAATGCATTTGGGTCGAAATTGCAGTAAGCGTCACTTTGGGTTGGGTTGTAATCCACATTAATTATGTTGTTTGTTATGTGTTAAATGGAATAGGTACGTTTCATTGGCGATTACGGATTTTTGGTATTGCATTCATCACGGTGCTAAGGTGAGTGTAAATATATTATGTGCGTATGCATGCATAGAATGGGTGCGGGTCGGTAGAGTTATCTTTGCTCGGATTCACTCTACCTGTGATGGGAAGATGGATTCTTGGAGTTTTGAGTCCATGTTGTACGCTTATGCGTTTTGGGTTACCACCCTTGGGATAGTGAATCTTTGGAGTATACGGATTCACGTTGGCGTGTTGGGCCAACCCCGTCGATGTTGATGATGTTGAGGATATGAATCTCGGGTAGTTCGGATTCATGATGACTCGGGTAGTTAGGTCATCTTAGTGATGAGGTGGCGAATCTCGGGTAGTGCGAATTCACTAAGGCACGGGTAGTTCGGCCAACCTCGGTTGTTGAAGCGATGAGGGAAGTGAATCTCGGGTAACTAAGGTTCGGGTTGTTCGACCAACCTTCATATGTATAAGGTTAAGGGTTAACCTTGGTGTCTTGGTTATATTGTATATGCGTATGTATACTTAATGTATGTTGTAGCTAATCTTGCGGAATTGACTTGGTGGTACGTTATGTATAGCTCTACTTAGTTATACTCGGTATGTGGTATGTGTTTACTATATGTGTTGGTTGTACGTATTCATTTTATGCATATGTATGTATATAGCATGTTTATGCTCACCAAGCTTTCATAGATTACCCTCTCGTTGTTTACATTTTTATAGATTCGCGTGGAGGTAGTGGCTCGGGTAAGCGTGAGAACTAGTGGACTTGCGTAGGTCGCTTAGAAGACGTGCTTTTGGATTCATTATGATTGGGTAGCGTATCCCCAATCACCATGCTCGGTCTTTGTTTTGTGTTAAACTAAAATGGGTCGAGATTGTCACTTTCACGTATTTATGGGTCGTTGGATGTAGTGACCTGAACTTTTCCATGTTTATATATATTAAATGAAATTGATATTTACATGATTAAGTGTTTCCAACATGTTAAGCAATCAAACTTGTTAAGACTTGATTAAATGAAATAAGTTTCATATAGACAATTGATCACCCAAGTTGACCGGCGATTCACGAACGTTACAAATTTGTAAAAACTACATGTTGTGGTATATATAGACATATATATATGGTTGACATGAGATTATGATGAGTAAGTATCTCACTAATTATATTAACAATGTGTGATATACATAAGAAATGAGATTACTAAGTTAAGAAACTCGAAATGATATATATAACGATTATCGTTATGATAACGTCTACTAAATACATATGTATCATATTAAGATATTGATACACTATATTTAACATGATAAAATGATATTTAAATATATCATTAAGTGTGTTAACAATGAACTACATATGTAAAAACAAGACTACTAATTCAATAATTACGAAACGAGACTTATATGTAACGATTATCGTTGTAACGATATTTTAATGTATATATCATATTAAGAGATATTCATACATCATAATATCATGATAATATAATAATTTAACATCTCATTTGATTTAATAAACAATGGGTTAACAACATTTAACAAGACCGTTAACCTAAAGGTTTCAAAACAACACTTACATGTAACGACTAACGATGACTTAACGACTCAGTTAAAATGTATATACATGTAGTGTTTTAATATGTATTCATACACTTTTTAAAGACTTCAAGACACTTATCAAAATACTTCTACTTAACAAAAATGCTTACAGTTACATCCTCGTTCAGTTTCATCAACAATTCTACTCGTATGCACCCGTATTCGTACTCGTACAATACACATCTTTTAGATGTATGTACTATTGGTATATACACTCCAATGATCAGATCTTAGCAGCCCATGTGAGTCACCTAACACATGTGGGAACCATCATTTGGCAACTAGCATGAAATATCTCATAAAATTACAAAAATATGAGTAATCATTCATGACTTATTTACATGAAAACAAAATTACATATCCTTTATATCTAATCCATACACCAACGGCCAAAAACACCTACAAACACTTTCATTCTTCAATTTTATTCATCTAATTGATCTCTCTCAAGTTCTATCTTCAAGTTCTAAGTGTTCTTCATAAATTCTACAAGTTCTAGTTACATAAAATCAAGAATACTTCTAAGTTTGCTAGCTTACTTCCAATCTTGTAAAGTGATCATCCAACCTCAAGAAATCTTTCTTATTTACAGTAAGATATCTTTCTAATACAAGGTAATACTCATATTCAAACTTTGATTCAATTTCTATAACTATAACAATCTTATTTCGAGTGGAAATCTTACTTGAACTTGTTTTCGTGTCATGATTCTGCTTCAAGAACTTTCAAGCCATCCAAGGATCCTTTGGAGCTAGATCCATTTTTCTCATTTCAAGTAGCTTTATCCAGAAAACTTGAGGTAGTAATGATGTCCATAACATCATTCGATTCCTACATATAAAGCTATCTTATTCGAAGGTTTAAACTTGTAATCACTAGAACATAGTTTAGTTAATTCTAAACTTGTTCGCAAACAAAAGTTAATCCTTCTAACTTGACTTTTAAAATCAACTAAACACATGTTCTATATCTATATGATATGCTAACTTAATGATTTAAAACCTGAAAACACGAAGAACACCGTAAAACCGGACATACGCCGTCGTAGTAACACCGCGGGCTGTTTTGGGTTAGTTAATTAAAAACTATGATAAACTTTGATTTAAAAGTTGTTCTTTTGGGAAAATTATTTTTCTTATGAACATGAAACTATATCCAAAAATCATGGTTAAACTCAAGGTGAAAGTATGTTTTCTAAAATGGTCATCAAGATGTCGTTTTTTCGACGGAAATGACTACCTCTTTAGTAATTGACATGTAACTTAAATTTTCGACTATAAAACTATACCTTTTCTTTAGATTCATAAAATAGAGTTCAATATGAAACCATAGCAATTTGATTCACTCAAAACGGATTTAAAACGAAGAAGTTATGGGTAAAACAAGATTGGATAATTTTTCTTGTTGTAGCAACGTGAAAATTGGTAACAAATCTATATTAATCATATCCTAGCTAACTTATATTGTATTATACATGTATTCTAATATATTATGTAATCTTGGGATACCATAGACACTTATGCAAATGTTTTGACATATCATATCGACCCATGTGTATATATTATTTGGAACAACCATAGACACTCTATATGCAGTAATGTGGAAGTTAGCTTTACAGGGTTGAGGTTGATTCCAAAAAAAATATATATATATATATATATATATATATATATATATATATATATATATATATATATATATATATATATATATATATATATATATATATATATATATACTTTGAGTTGTGATCTAGCCTGAGACGTGTATACACTGGGTCGTGGATTGATTCAAGATAATATATATCAATTTTTTTCTGTACATCTAACGTTGGACAACTAGTTGTAGGTTACTAACGAGGACAGCTGACTTAATAAACTTAAAACATCAAAATGTATTAAAAGTGTTGTATATATATTTTGAATATTCTTTGATATATATGTACATATTTGTTATAGGTTCGTGAATCGACCAGTGGCCAAGTCTTACTTCCCGACGAAGTAAAAATATGTGAAAGTGTGTTATAGTCCCACTTTTAAAATCTAATATTTTTGGGATGAGAATACTGATGTGCGAAAAGTGGTATATGAATTATCGTATGGAAAATACCGGTTTTAGAGATTGCTACACACTAACGGGTAGTGTACCCGATCGTGTAGTAGTATAGTAACTGGTTTAGTTCCGTGTATCGTTCCAAGGACAGTTATATCAGTCAAACTAAAATTAGAAACTATATTATGATTAACTAAGTGAATGAAAGTTAAAAGTACAAGTTTTATGTTTTGGTGGCTATTTAACGATTTAGCCAAATCAAAGAAGGTTAAATGTAAAAACAATATTTTTGTCTTTTAAGTTTATGAAATGATAATAAATGCAAATAAAGCAAGTAAGATAGTTTTGAATTAAATCAAAGAGATGAAATGTTTATCTAGATATTTTACCCTCGGTATTGGATGTATTTTTAGATATTAAGTCCTGATTGAATAATTATGTGTGTAGTTATCTAATAGGTTCACTAAGAGTTCTCTCGGATAAACACGCAAATACAATAACAAGATCAAGGGTTCCCTTTTCACTATGGTTCTTGTATTTGTAATCAAATAACTATAAGCATGCTAATCACCTAAATCGACTCGCCAAGAGTTCTCTTTAGCAAGTACTCAAACTAGAATTACTAAGCGAGGGCTCCCTATAACTTAGAACTTTTAGTTTGTGACTAGTTGATCAACAAAATCAAAGACTTGAATAACAATTGTCTTTGCGTTCGCTCTACACAATTCATTCCTATTTTGTTTAACCGTTTTAATCTAGTTTACCCCCTTGGTCCGGTTTAGCAAACAATCAATCTAAGACAAGTTGATTGTAAATCAATATGATACATCAACAAGAGTTCTCTTTATCAACAACATATCAATTAACTAGATACAAATGATTTTAACAACAATAAGCATGGTTCTTAATTCAAGCTTCAATCTATCACGCATAATACATTCAATCAATAAGATTACATCCAATACCTTGGTTATTAATCTAGACAAACATTATAGAAACTAGCCAACAATCATGGTAACAGACAACAATACAATCAAATTATTAACTGAAATCATTGCTGAGAACAAGTAAATAACCTACAAGAACAAGAGTTCTTGGATGAAAAAGGTTTTGATGGATGATGCCTTGATGTTGAGCCTCTTCAAAGAGGTTGGAGTTCTCCAATTTGCTCCTGAAAATCGCCTCTAAACTCTCTGGTTCGTATTCTGATGCAACAGTCCCTCAAAAACTGAAGTTTTAAAGTGGAGAGAGTAGGTAAAAAGCTAAAAAGTCGGCTACACCTACTACGGGACGTCGTCCCAAAGGGAAGGACGGCGTCCCGGTATAAAGGGCTAGACGGCGTCCCAATTGCCGAGACGGCATCCCGAATTGAAAGACAGGACGTCGTCCCACCTTCCAGGATGGCGTCCTGTTGTGCTAATTTTGACTGTTTCGTTTTCTTTTCAATATTACTTCATTTGGACGAAGCCTAACACCTTGGAAGCTTTGTTTTATCATTTTAGAGTGCTATCTTGACCCTAACTCGTATCGGGATCAACCAATGTCATAAATCATCAAAATTCTTTGTAAATCATTCTTCCGATATAAACTAGCGCATCTTGGTTTATTATTTGTAGAACACCTTCATCATCCTTGATTCTAGAGCGTTTTTAATGATATTGCGATAGATATATATGATGTTATTGAGCAATATCAAAACACCCCACACTTAAACCTTGCTTGTCCTCAAGCAATTCTTTCGTTACAAAGTCGAACAATATCAAACATAATCACACAATATAGATTACAAACATTACATGAATCACTCGTAACACACAAAACACACACGTTGATATGAAACACAAGTCACACTATATAAAACACACGCTTTAAGTAACACACTCACGCTATATACACAATGGAAACACACGCTTTAAGTATAGCACACTTGAAATCACACGCACGCTATATTCACAATGGAAACACACACACACATTTTTGAGAGATTAGAGCCAAGTATCCGAAAAATTTGATCCTAGGGAAATCAGGACCTTGATGAAAACGTTTTATGGTTTTTTTTGAAAATATCATGCTAGTTTTTTAATACTAGACACGTTTTCCGATTTTGTCGGATTTTCTGAATTTTGAAAAATGAGTGCGGGTTTCCCGCTATTGGTCAAGCCAATCCCTCCCACGGTACCTAACATCGCGAGATGTCGGTAGAAAATAATGTGCTTAGGAGGATACACATTACGTCCGGATATCATCGATAATCATGAGGTAATCATCTAATCCGTTAAGTCAATCATAAAGATTGAAGTTCATCAGGCTTAAAAGCTGACATATTACCTTTCCGGAGGTTATCCACTGGGAATCTGATCAATCACTGACAATTTGTGTATCATGGTGCGCTTCCCATTTGGCTAGCAAATCTCCCTCATTGAGATAAGCTTTGACTACCAGTTTCCCTGTTTGATGTTGAGGCCTGGTAGATTTCCAGTCGATTTTAGCAATGACTTTTCAAGATTTTTCGTCACCCTACAGCTGGTCTGGACTACAACTTCTGAAATAAATCAGCAAGTGTGTCGTTCGGGAGACTTGACTCCCTTTAGGATGGAATGGATACATCCTGTATGGTCATATAAGTGGTCGGACGCAACATTGTCCTTGTTAGGAGAAACAATGAGGATCGTCCTTAGGGTTTTCGATCTGGCGCGAGATCCGGTTTCCGACCACACTATACAATCACCGCTCTCTCACGGTTTACACTCGTTTTGGTACAAGTGACCTACAAGTTAGCTTACTAAACTAGTAGGATTTTCATTCAAATAATTGAATGATAGTGCAACTTCAAAGACTATTAATAATTTAAAATGTAAACCAACATTTATTTTCTAGATTTTAAGACCATAATGTGTATAACGTGGTTTTTGGGCTTTTAATCGTTTTTAAGGCTACTTGAAAATTTTAATTTTTTTTTTAAATAAGTTATGTTGCCTTGAACGCCTTAATTTTAGTAAAACGAGTTCCCGATAAATTTCTACTCCCCACCCCACACTTGAGATCATGCAAGGCCCTCATTGCATGAAATCAGAAAAAGGATTAAATTTAGAGGGCAAAGTGATAGGGTGATTGTAGAAATTTTCAATTTTTAACCTGTAAATCGTGGAACATGTAGACGGATGCTGCTGAACTTACTGCCAGCATAAGAGCATCGTCCAGTCCGCGATTATCATCATACACACATCATAATATCAAATGTCGCTGAACTTAATGCCAGTCTTTGAAGTTCAATCATGCTGCACAAATTAATAAACCACACAAATCACAATAAAAATAACGGTGTTTTTACAACCACAACCGTTTATCAAACCACACCATTAGTACATTATTACAAACCGAAATATTGTCTAAAATCACACCACACAAATTAAATTGTCGCAAAACAAAGTACAAAATGATCAAAGGCACGCAGGCCTAGTTATCAAACGGCCAAAAATAATTACCCGAACCATCTCTGTACGGGCGTCCCTGTGGATATTGCTGCTCAAATCTGTTCCGAGCATCCTGCAACGCAGCGGTATTATCATAAATCGGGTGAGGCGGAGGTGGGTTTTGAGGATCTGTGTAATATTGGGGTGTCAGACGTGTCGTCCCATAGTACTGCTCGGGGTTGGAATAAAACAACTCTGAGTTATGGTTATTCCAATCAATACCATAACTCATCCATCCCTGATCGTGCACTTGAGCAATCTGTCGTTGCTCCATTCGCTGCTGACTATCCCACATTCGATCGTTGTGCATCCTTTGTTCGTTCGGGCTCAACCTCATGTTATTAACACTACCAACCAAACTGTCCCAACTTGATTGGGACGGATGCCACGGAACCTGTTCACCAACATTAGTCTGTGCCTCCATTTCCGCCTCCTCTTCCTGCCGCTGCTCTTGCTGAACACCACTGCCACTTGCGTCACCTGCACCAACTGCCACAAAAGGCACCAAATGCCCATTTCTATCTTTCATAATGATTTCAGCATTAATATAAAAAACCTTTTTTAATGGTTTCATTACGCTCGTGTACTCCTGTAATCTACTGAAATCAATGTTAAAATGTCGGGCAATTCGGGTGATGTAGTGGCCTCCCAGAAGTGGCTTCCGTAGCCGTGTCTCAGTCGCAATGGCAAGGAAATAATTACCGATTAGCCCAGGAATGTCGGTATAGGAACCCCGCTTGATTTGATCCATAATCCACAAATCTAATGTTTTCACCTTCTCATGACCCTCAATCCTCGCATTAAACGTGCATGCGATGAGTCGATGAAGCAGCTTATTATCCCGGGCTACGATTTCGTTGTACCTGTGCTTGCTTGATCTAAAATGTGCAGGCGCAATATCTGGCTTACAAATTCTGCGCCAATAAGAGGTGTCATCAAAAACATGCCTACCAACGTAATCAGAAGCCCGCAAATATTCACCTAACTGATTATCGGTGAATTCCCCAAAAATTCCCAGAACTCTACAAAGCTGTAAACTGCTTATACCCCTATCTTGGCCCCCGAGACGAAACCGTAGAAACTCATTCGATAAATAATCGCTGACATTGTTAAACCGCATGGTAGAGTAAAATTCTTTAAGCAGCACCGGATAGATTGGTTCATTGATGCTAAAAACCTGTTCCCAAGCGTGGGTGACTACTCTACCGTAAGGAATTGCGAGTAAATTAGAAACATGTCGGCGCATGCCCGCCTCTTCCAATGGCCCCCAGATAAAATACCAAATTGCATTAATCGGCCTACGGTTTATTCTCTCAAATGTTTCCGTATAGTCTTCATCGTTCTGAACCTGTGTTAACCAAACTCGAGGATCGTTTAGATCCTCCTCCTCTTCTTCTCCGGAAGACGATGATGAATGATGTTGTTGTTGTGGTGGTGGTGGTTGTCGTGGAGGAGCCAAACCTGCTGTCCTTCCTCTTTTTGCCGGTCCTCCTCTGCTTGGTTGTCCCTGCAAAACATTATACACCAAACCAAAAGAACATAGAAACCGTTGTGTTAATGTTAGCTAAAAACATAACCGAGTAGCAGGAGAACTTAATCATTCAATTCCTAGTTCAAAAGCATTATGATTCATTTAAACGAAAGTGCATGTTCACAATTTTAAACCAAAGTCAACCAAAGTCAACATGAATTCGTTACTACACCTTCAAAAAAAAAATGAAAATCGTAACTTCACAATGTAGCACAAACTTAGGACTCAAAGATTCAAGTATGTTGTGTTCATAGGTCATATGGTTTAACTTTGCATTCTAATCATATTCATCATAAATCATAACGCATTTTCACAATTTTTTAGCTCAAATGACCATTATAACATCATACATTAGGGCATTTCATTCCATCAATTTGCTTCAACAGGCCCATACAAATGAACATCAAACATACATATTTCATAAATTCATTACAATTCAACAATATGCTTAGAAATTCACTAACATTCAAAAATGACCCGGCCAAGTTGACATCAACATCACCAACACAATCAAATACTTCACAAGAATCATAAACATCATACATAAACTCAACATCATAAGTTAAACACCCTAAATTCGGATTTAATTTCTACAAACCCTAGAATCATGAACAAACCCCTTAAAAGCATGTAATCTTTGCAAAATAAACACATAAAGGCAATTTAAACATCTAAGGCATGTTAATCTTAACAATAATCATGCAAATCAAACACCCCACACTTATCCTTCACCAATTTATAGATATAAACATACAATTCAAGTAATTGATAAAGAAAAGTGTAAAAATGGAGTATCCATACCAAAAAGTTCATGATTTGAAGCTTGAATTTGAAGAAGAAATCGCGAATTTGAGGTAGAGATTAGGGTTTTTGGAGAGTGGTTCGTGTTAGGGTAGAGAAAAATAGAGAAGAGTGTGTTTTGTGGATAAGAAATGGGTTGGATATGGTTTAAAAACGTTTTTTTTTTCTGACTCAGGGGGTCTAGACGTCGTCCTGATTTTTGGGACGGCGTCTCGATTCTTTAAGTGGGACGGCGTCTAGGGTTTTGGGACGGCGTCCCGGTATGTTAAGTGGGACGGCGTCTAGGGTTTTGGGACGGCGTCCCGGTATGTTAAGTGGGACGGCGTCTAGGGTTTTGGGACGGCGTCCTATTTCACTAAAACTCACTGACCTGTTTTTCTGAGTCGTTCGCGTTTAGAGGTCATACGTTAATCATTTTGTACCAAACTAAAATTTATCGCGCACACAATACAAACCTAATTACAATTGTGAACCAGTTTTTTTTTACGAGTCGTTCACCAAACTCGTCCCCATTTAGATTTAGGCGTTTTTCTTGAAGTTGAGGCTAACCTCATCCTCAATTTCTAGGGGACCATCAACATAGTGTTTGACCCAGTGGCCATTCACTTTAAAAATATCACCCTTCCCGTTCTCCATTTCGACTGTACCATAAGGGTACACCTTTCTAACAACAAACGGTCCCGTCCATCGGGACTTAAGCTTTCCGGGTGATAACTTGAAACGGGAATTATAAACAAGGACACGATCGCCTTCCATGAATTCCTTTGGACGTTTCAATCTTTTGTCGTGCCATTGTTTGGTTTTTTTCTTGTAAATTAGAGAGTTGTCATAGGCTTCAAGCCTCAACTCGTCTAATTCATTTAGTTGGGTCAAACATAACCGACCCGCTTCTTGGTAATCCAAATTGCATGCCCTTAGCGCCCAATGTGCTTTATGTTCAATCTCCAATGGGAGATGGCATGCTTTTTCGTATACCATACGGAAAGGAGTTGTTCCAATTGGTGTTTTGTAGGCCGTGCGAAAGGCCCACAATGCATCGTTTAACTTGGTTGACCACTCTTTTGGATTGGCACCAACGGTCTTTTCAAGTATGCGTTTTAATGACCGGTTGGTGTTTTCTACTTGCCCACTCATTTGGGGATGATAAGATGTCGAAATTTTATGGATTACTCCATATCTTTTCAACACCTTTTCCAATTGCTTATTGCAAAAGTGGGTGCCCCGGTCACTTATAAGAGCTTTTGGTGTGCCGAACCTAGAGAAAAGTTCCATCAAAAAGTTTACCACTACTCGGCCATCATTTGTTGGTAGAGGTTTTGCCTCCGCCCATTTAGAAACATAATCTATGGCGACAAGTATGTAGAGGTAAGAATGAGATTTTGGAAAGGGGCCCATAAAGTCAATTCCCCAAACATCGAACACCTCGCATACTTGGATGCTTTGTTGAGGCATTTCATCCCGTTTAGTTATTTGACCGGCCCGTTGGCACGCATCACAAGCTTTACAGACAGCGTAGGCATCTTTGAATATGGTAGGCCAATAGAAACCGGCCTCGTAAACTTTCTTCCCCGTGATTTGAGGACCAAAGTGCCCACCTGTTAGACCAAGGTGACAGTCAAGCAGAATTTCGGTGCATTCCTTCCCCGAAACACACCGACGGATTATCCCATCGGGACACTGTTTAAAGAGATATGGGTGTTCCCAAAAATAGTATTTTAAGTCACTAAAGAATTTCTTTCTTTTCTGGTGTGACATACCGGTTTCTAGGAATCCACCCGCAAGATAGTTGGCAATGTCTACAAACCATGGATCATCAATTTTCTCAACTCTCATGAGATTTTCATCAGGAAAATTATCTTGGATAACTGTCTCATGTAGAATCCCAAGATTCGGGTTCTCAAGTCGAGAAAGGTGATCGGCAGCTAGGTTTTCGGCACCCTTTTTATCCTTTATATCGATGTCGAATTCTTGAAAAAGCAAGACCCAACGTATTAAACGGGGTTTAGCATCTTGCTTAGAAAGCAAGTACTTTAAAGCCGAGTGGTCGGTGTAGACAACCGTCTTTGCTAGCACTAAATAGGATCGGAATTTGTCAAACGAAAAGACGATTGCAAGGAGTTCCTTCTCGGTGGTAGTGTAATTAAGTTGGGCTCCTTGCAGTGTCTTACTAGCATAGTAAATGGGCTTGAAATGTTTTTCTATTCTTTGCCCCAAGACGGCACCAATAGCAAAGTCACTGGCGTCACACATAAGTTCGAATGGTATTGACCAATTCGGCGATATGAGAATCGGTGACTGCGTGAGCTTTGCTTTAAGAAGATTAAAGGCGGTAAGACACTCGTCCGTAAAGACAAATGGAGCGTCCTTCTCAAGAAGTTTGTTCATGGGGGTTGCAATTTTGGAAAAATCTTTAATGAACCGCCGGTAAAAACCGGCGTGCCCCACAAAACTTCTAACACCTTTCACATTCGTTGGTGGTGGTAATTTGGCTATTACTTCCACTTTAGCCCGATCCACCTCAAGACCTGCACAAGAAATTTTATGACCCAATACAATTCCCTCTTTTACCATAAAATGGCATTTTTCGCAGTTTAGTACAAGATTTGATTCTTCACACCTAATCAACATAAGCTCAAGATTTTTAAGACATGAGTCAAAAGAATCACCAAAGACTGAGAAGTCATCCATGAATACTTCCATAAAGTCTTCAATCATGTCATGAAAAATAGCTACCATACACCTTTGAAAGGTAGCAGGAGCATTGCATAAGCCAAAAGGCATACGCCGATAGGAGAAAGTACCATAAGGACATGTAAAGGTCGTTTTCTCTTGGTCCTCGGGTGCTATAGGGATTTGGAAATATCCCGAGAAACCGTCAAGAAAACAATAAAAATTCTTTCCCGCTAATCTTTCCAACATTTGATCAATGTAAGGAAGGGGAAAATGGTCTTTTCGGGTAGCATCATTTAATTTCTTGTAGTCAATGCATACCCTCCAACCCGTGATAGTCCTGGTAGAAATTAATTGGTCGTTTTCATTTGTGACAACGGTCATGCCACCCTTTTTGGGCACGCATTGGACCGGACTCACCCAAGGACTATCCGAAATTGGATAAATAAGACCCGCATCTAGGAGTTTTACAATCTCCTTCTTAACAACTTCTTGCATATTGGGGTTGAGTCACCTTTGTCTTTGTACACACGGCTTATAGTTATCTTCCATTAATATCTTATGTGTACAATAAGAGGGACTTATACCCTTGATGTCATGAATTTTCCATGCTAGAGCCGTTTTATGGGCTTTTAACATGGAAACAAGCTTAAATTTCTCACTTACAGAGAGTTCGGATGAAATGATCACCGGGAGAGTAGAACCTTCTTGTAGGTAAGCATATTCCAAGTGATTTGGAAGTGGCTTTAGTTCCAAAACGGGAGGTTCTTCAATCGATGTTTTACATCGGTATTCATTCCCTAAATCCAACTTTCTGTACTCTTCATCATTTGGCTCATACCCGTTAGCCATCAAAGTGGTCAACATCTCCACTTCTTCCACCATTGTTTCATCATCACCTTCCACAAAAATGCATTCTCCTGTACCTTGCAATTCTGGAAATTCCTGCAATAACTCCGAATACGTGTCTACGGTTTGCAAATAATAACATTGATCATCAGTAGACTCGGGGTATTGCAAGGCATGGTCAACGGAAAAGGTAACCTTCATATCCTCAATACTAAGGGTCAATTTCTGCCCATGAACATCTATCATAGCTCTAGCGGTATTGAGGAAAGGTCGACCTAATATAAGAGGCACACGTGTGTCCTCCTCCATGTCTAGAATTACAAAATCAGCCGGAAATACTAGGGTACCTACTTTTACTAACATATTCTCTAAAATTCCACGAGGGAATTTAACAGAGCGGTCTGCTAGTTGGATTGCCATTTGAGTTGGTTTCAGTTCCCAGGGGTTTAGCTTAACATATAATGAATAAGGCATTAAATTTATGTTAGCCCCTAAATCCGCTAATGCTTTAATGCATTCCAAATCTCCCAGGAGACATGGTATGGTAAAACTTCCAGGATCAGCTAACTTTTTCGGTATTTTGTTCATCAAAATTGCTGAACAATTAGCATTCATGGTGACGGATGAAAGTTCCTCCATTTTCTTCCGATTAGTAAGTAAGTCTTTTAAAAACTTATCATACTTGGGCATACCTGAGATTACATCAATGAAAGGCATGTTTATGTTAATTTGTTTAAACATATCTAGGAATTTCGACCTTTCGGCCTCTAGCCTCTCTTGTTGTTGTTTTCTTGGGTATGGGAGCGGTGGTTGATATGGTTTTACTACGGGTTTTTCCCGTTCTTCCTTTTCAACCACTTTTTCCGGCTCCTTAACCGGTTCATCATTTTGGTTCAATGGGACCCTGAAATCAGAATTTTCGGGCATTTTTGGAGCATCGTATGCCAGACCACTCCGTGTGGTGATAACCTTTGCGTGCTCATTTCGTGGGTTTTTACTGGTATCGCCCGGTAAACTACCTGGTTTCCTCTCGCTCAGTAAATTGGCTAAACCACTCATTTGTTTTTCTAAATTTTGAATTGATGCTTGTTGGTTTCTAAATTGATGTTCGTTTTTCTCGTTGGTTTGGTTTATATTTGTGACAAGCTGAGTTTGTGATGTAATTAACTTTTCCAACATACTCTCTAAATTTGACTTTTTCTCTTCCTGTTGGGGTTTTTGGTAAAAACCCGGAGTTTGTTGTTGGAACCCACTACTTGACCCTTGTTGAAAATTGGAAGTTTGACCTTGAGGGTTGTAGGGGTTGTTAAAGTTCCGGTTAAATTGGGCTCTTCCCTGAAACTGGTTATTATTTCTTTGGCTTATGAAAGCCACTTCTTCTTTTTGAGCCATGGTTAACCCGGCATCACAATCTTTTCCTAAGTGGAGACCTCCACAGTATTCACAACCTACTTTCATACTATGGATTTTCTTGGTGATTTTGTCCATGTTTCGGACAACACCATCTATTTTTACACCTAGGGAGCTTAAGTCATCATAAGCACTGGCGCTTTGGACTTGAGCATTTCGAGTAATTGGGCGTTCTTGATGCCACTCATGAGAATAATCGGCTAGTTTCTCGATTATCTCATAAGCCTCTTGCTCGGTTTTGTCCATAAGAGAACCACCGGCCGCTTGGTCAATTGAAATTCGGGTTGCTACATCACAACCTTTGTAAAAGATTTGGACCTTTTGAAAGGTATCCAAACCATGGTTTGGACAACCTCTTAGCATTTTGGAAAATCGATTCCATGCTTCGTACAGGGTTTCCATCGGCTTTTGACAGAATTGGGTAATTTCGTGTTGGAGTCTCGCGGACTTGGATGCTGGAAAATATTTCTTAAGAAATTTTTCCAACATACCATCCCACGTTTCTATCGTAGCCTCGGCCAATGAATCTAACCAACTTCGTGCTTCCCCTTGGAGTGTCCAAGGGAAAAGTCTTAATAATATGGCCTGGTCAGTTTCTGGTTTAAGTTTAAATAGAAGACATATCTCTTGAAAGAGACGAATATGTTCGTTTGCATCTTCATTTGGACCACCACCAAATTGACACCTGTTATTAATCATTTGAAGAATAGGTCCTTTTATTTCAAAAGTTACCTCACCAGTAGGTGGAGTAATAGCACTACCTTGTCCGGTCCGGGTTGCTTTCATCTTTGCTGCCATTGATTGTCGTGGTACCAACGGTCTTTCTCCTTCTATTTCAAAATTTGGGGGTTGAACGGGTTTACCAAAGTCTGAATATCGAGGCTTGGTCGTACTTGATTCTGAATCAAAGGTTTCTTGCTTTGATGAAGATTCAAAAATTTCAAGTACTTCTTTTGAAATCCTACCAAGCTTTCTATCAGGTTCTGTAAACGGTGTAAGTAATGGAGATTCTGAACTTCGGGTATGTGGCATATGCGACCTATAAACTGTCAATCACACAACTAACAAAAATTATTAAACATACCGATTCTATAAGTTTAAAAATCAAAGATTATTAAAAATTTAAAATAATTAAGAAACTACTTAATCACAAATCAGTTAATAATTCTATTTTGACACAAAACTGTCCCCGGCAGCGGCGCCAAAAACTTGATGTGCGAAAAGTGGTATATGAATTATCGTATGGAAAATACCGGTTTTAGAGATTGCTACACACTAACGGGCAGTGTACCCGATCGTGTAGTAGTATAGTAACTGGTTTAGTTCCGTGTATCGTTCCAAGGACAGTTATATCAGTCAAACTAAAATTAGAAACTATATTATGATTAACTAAGTGAATGAAAGTTAAAAGTACAAGTTTTATGTTTTGGTGGCTATTTAACGATTTAGCCAAATCAAAGAAGGTTAAATGTAAAAACAATATTTTTGTCTTTTAAGTTTATGAAATGATAATAAATGCAAATAAAGCAAGTAAGATAGTTTTGAATTAAATCAAAGAGATGAAATATTTATCTAGATATTTTACCCTCGGTATTGGATGTATTTTTAGATATTAAGTCCTGATTGAATAATTATGTGTGTAGTTATCTAATAGGTTCACTAAGAGTTCTCTCGGATAAACACGCAAATACAATAACAAGATCAAGGGTTCCCTTTTCACTATGGTTCTTGTATTTGTAATCAAATAACTATAAGCATGCTAATCACCTAAATCGACTCGCCAAGAGTTCTCTTTAGCAAGTACTCAAACTAGAATTACTAAGCGAGGGCTCCCTATAACTTAGACCTTTTAGTTTGTGACTAGTTGATCAACAAAATCAAAGACTTGAATAACAATTGTCTTTGCGTTCGCTCTACACAATTCATTCCTATTTTGTTTAACCGTTTTAATCTAGTTTACCCCTTGGTCCGGTTTAGCAAACAATCAATCTAAGACAAGTTGATTGTAAATCAATATGATACATCAACAAGAGTTCTCTTTATCAACAACATATCAATTAACTAGATACAAATGATTTTAACAACAATAAGCATGGTTCTTAATTCAAGCTTCAATCTATCACGCATAATACAATCATGGTAACAGACAACAATACAATCAATAAGATTACATCCAATACCTTGGTTATTAATCTAGACAAACATTATAGAAACTAGCCAACAATCATTGTAACAGACAACAATACAATCAAATTATTAACTGAAATCATTGCTGAGAACAAGTAAATAACCTACAAGAACAAGAGTTCTTGGATGAAAAAGGTTTTGATGGATGATGCCTTGATGTTGAGCCTCTTCAAAGAGGTTGGAGTTCTCCAATTTGCTCCTGAAAATCGCCTCTAAACTCTCTGGTTCGTATTCTGATGCAACAGTCCCTCAAAAACTGAAGTTTTAAAGTGGAGAGAGTAGGTAAAAAGCTAAAAAGTCGGCTACACCTACTACGGGACGTCGTCCCAAAGGGAAGGACGGCGTCCCGGTATAAAGGGCTAGACGGCGTCCCAATTGCCGAGACGGCGTCCCGAATTGAAAGACAGGACGTCGTCCCACCTTCCAGGACGGCGTCCTGTTGTGCTAATTTTGACTGTTTCGTTTTCTTTTCAATATTACTTCATTTAGACGAAGCCTAACACCTTGGAAGCTTTGTTTTATCATTTTAGAGTGCTATCTTGACCCTAACTCGTATCGGGATCAACCAATGTCATAAATCATCAAAATTCTTTGTAAATCATTCTTCCGATATAAACTTGCGCATCTTGGTTTATTATTTGTAGAACACCTTCATCATCCTTGATTCTAGAGCGTTTTTAATGATATTGCGATAGATATATATGATGTTATTGAGCAATATCAAATACATGCAGGTTTTATAAATGATTTACAAAATAGACACAAGTACGTGAAACTACATTCTATGGTTGAATTATCAAAATTGAATATGCCCCTTTTTATTAAGTCTGGTAATCTAAGAATCAGGGAACAGACACCCTAATTGACGCGAATCCTAAAGATAGATCTATTGGGCCTAACAAACCCCATCCAAAGTACTGGATGCTTTAGTACTTCGAAATTTATATCATATCCGAAGGGTGTCCCGGTATGATGGAGATATTCTTATATATGCATCTTGTTAATGTCGGTTACCAGGTGTTCACCATATGAATGATTTTTATCTCTATGTATGAGATGTGTATTGAAATATGAAATCTTGTGGTCTATTGTTACGATTTGATATATATAGGTTAAACCTATAACTCACCAACATTTTTGTTGACGTTTAAAGTATGTTTATTCTCAGGTGAATACTAAGAGCTTCCGCTGTTGCATACTAAAATAAGGATAAGATTTGGAGTCCATGCTTGGATGATATTGTATAAAAACTGCATTCAAGAAACGTATTTCGATGTAACATATTTGTATTGTAAACCATTATGTAATGGTCGTGTGTAAACAGGATATTTTAGATTATCATTATTTGATAATCTACGTAAAGCTTTTTAAACCTTTATTGATGAAATAAAGGTTATGGTTTGTTTTAAAAATGAATGCAGTCTTTGGAAAAACGTCTCATATAGAGGTCAAAACCTCGCAACGAAATTAATTAATATGGAACGTTTTTAATCAATAAGAACGGGACATTTCAGTTGGTATCCGAGCGTTGGTCTTAGAGAACCAGAAAATTTGCATTAGTGTATCTTATCGAGTTTGTTAGGATGCATTAGTGAGTCTGGACTTCGACCGTATTTTCTTTAAAAATGATTGCTTAACATTTTTGTTGGAAACTATATATTATTAACATGTATATATTATGTGATATATTAATCTCTTAACATGTTTAATATTGTGTGATAGATGTCTACCTCTAGCACAAATCCCATTGACTCACCTAATAATAACGAAGAGTCGAATATATATTGGACTGATTCACAAGTTCCCGAAGAGGAACCGGAAGAAGATTCAGAACCGGAAGAAGAATCAGAACCGGAAGAGGAGGAACCGGAGGAGGAGGAACTGGAAGAAGAAATAGAACCGGTGGGGGAAATAATAAAACGGTTAAGTAAAAGAAAATCCTCAACCAACTGACCAAGGTTAATTATGGTCAATGGTGTTTCCGCCAAGGAAGCAAAATATTGGGAGGATTACCAATTCTCCGATGAATCGGATTCCGACGAGAATTCCGATGATGTTATAGAAATTACCCCAACTGAATTTAAAAAGGCAAAAGAAAATAATAAGGGAAAGGGCACAAAAATAGAGAAATCTAATTCCAACCCCGATGAACTTTATATGTATCGTCAACCCCCGAAGTCCTTAAGTTGTAACAATGACCCGGGAACCTCTAAACCACCAGGTTTTTCTAAACCGTTGTGGAAAACGACAGCTCGTATTAGAGGAACATCATATATTCCTAAAAACTTAGCAAAAAGAACCAAGTTCGAAGAAGAAGAAACGAGTGAGTCGGAATAAGATAATTGTATTCGTGCGGTGCAATATATGTAATATAGTGTGCTTATGCTTTATGATATATGTAAAAACTGCTTGTATTAATAAGTATCTTTTATGAATCTAACTCTTGTCTATTTTACAGTATAAAAACACAAAATGGATAGACAACCCAATATTTTAGAAGACCTACCCGGAGACATGATTGATGAAATCTTGTCTAGAGTCGGTCAGAATTCTTCGGCACAACTATTTACGGCGAAATCAGTTTGTAAGACATTCGAAGAACGTTTCAAGAATGCCTTGGTTTATAAGAGACTTTCGTTTGAAAGATGGGGGATATCACATTGGGAAACCCATAAGTTATGATGTGTTTACTTTGACGCATATATTGCGGGGAACCCAAGTGCTATTTTACGCAACGGGATAAGAAATTATTTTGACTCAATGTATCCGAACATAGGACTTCATGATTTAGAAAAAGCGGCTAACATGCAACATAAAGAAGCATGTTATGCTTACGGGTTAGTAATGTTCGCTTCTCACCAAAGTGAGAAAAAGAACATCGGGCTACAACTATTAAACAAAATGTTCCCACATATGACGGAGTCGGTAATTGGGGTAAGAAATGAGGTTTTTAGGTTGTTACGAGACTGTTGGTCATTACGTAACCTTCATCCTTTTAACGCCGTTACAACACATTGTCTTACTATCGGTCACAACGGTTATGTTCCACAAGACCAAGAATGGGAAGTAGTCCTAGTAAAACCAGAATGCATGACTTGTTTCTGGACGTATGAATTACGTGTCTTTATTGCCTTTGCTGAACGACTTGTGTACTAGCTAGAATTATCTTCACAACTATCTTGTATCAAAGTTATTGTGTGCTATATTTCATGCTATATGCAAAATAAGCGGTATTGTAAGTTTGTAAAATATTGTATAAAAGTTTGAACGCGAAATATTATTATAATCAGTTTTTCATATAGAATTGTAGTAGTTGAATTGTATATTAGCTACTAAGTATGAACTTAACGGGTAGGTACTACCCGAATTTAAACTTATAAAACGCTAATATGAAGAAAATGCTTTTATAAATGAGTTCATATTATGCTACGAGATACTATTGACTACTCTTAATATTCTGTATAGGATTAACTTGTTTCATTTGACTATTTTGAAGGAAATGGCACCGACTACTCGACACACCTTGAATATGAGCGAAGAGGAATTTTGTGCCTTTCTTGCTTCAAACATAGCCGCAGTACATGTTGCGCTACATACCAACAATAACCTTGGATCTAGCAATACAGGAAATCGTGTAGGATGCACCTACAAAGAATTTACTGCCTGCAAACCTTTGGAATTTGATGGAACCGAAGGACCGATCGGATTGAAACGGTGGACCGAGAAGGTCGAATCGGTGTTTGCCATAAGTAAATGTACTGAAGAGGACAAAGTGAAGTACGCTACACATACCTTCACAGGTACTGCGTTAACATGGTGGAATACCTATCTAGAGCAAGTGGGACAAGATGATGCTTACGCACTACCGTGGTCAGCATTCAAGCACTTGATGAACGAGAAGTACCGTCCCAGAACTGAGGTCAATAAGCTCAAGACAGAACTTAGAGGGTTACGAACCCAAGAATTTGATATTACCACGTACGAAAGACGATTCACAGATTTGTGCCTATTGTGTCCGAGAGCGTTCGAAGATGAGGAAGAGAAGATCGACGCGTTTGTGAAAGGATTACCGGAAAGAATCCAAGAAGATATAAGTTCACACGAGCCCGCCTCCATACAACAGGCATGTAGAATGGCTCATAAACTAGTGAACCAGATTGAGGAAAGAATTAAAGAACAGGCGGCTGAAGAGGCCAATGTGAAGCAAGTCAAAAGAAAGTGGGAGGAAAACGGTGATAAGAATCACCAATACAACAACAACAGCAATTACAACAATAATCGCAACAACTATCCCAACAATCGCAACATCAATCGCAACTACACCAAACGGCCCAACAACAACAACAACAACAACAATAACAACAACAACAACAACAGCAACTACAACAATCATCCCAACAACAATAACAACCGCAACAACAACAACAATCAGAAGCAGCTATGCCAAAGGTGTGAAAAGTATAACTCGGGGTTCTGCACCATATTTTGCAACAAGTGTAAAAGAAATGGTCATAGCGCGACGAAGTGTGAGGTCTACGGACCAGGGGTTAACAGAACGAAAGGAACAAATGGTGTCGGAACGAGTAATGGTGGAGCAAGTAGTGTCGGAGCAGTTATGCCAATGTAGTTTGTTATAAATGTGGAAAACCGGGCCACATTATTAGAAATTTCCCGAACCAGGAGAACACGAATGGACAAGGCCGCGGAAGAGTTTTCAATATTAATGCGGCAGAGGCACAGGAAGACCCGGAGCTTGTTACGGGTACGTTTCTTATTGACAATAAATCTGCTTACGTTTTATTTGATTTAGGTGCGGATAGAAGCTATATGAGTAGAGATTTTTGTGCTAAATTAAGTTGTCCATTGACGCCGTTGGATAGTAAATTTTTACTCGAATTAGCAAACGGTAAATTAATTTCAGCAGATTATATATGTCGGAATCGAGAAATTAAACTGGGTAGCGAAATATTTAAGATTGATTTGATACCAGTAGAGTTAGGAAGTTTTGATATAATAGTTGGCATGGACTGGCTGAAGAAGGTTGTGACGATCGCTCCAAATCCATATGGACAATACGTCATTCATTGATTTCATTGCGAGGTATTTGACCTCTATATGATACGTTTTGTAAACATTGCATTCTTTTGAAAAGGCACACCATAAATGAATATTTAAATCAAAGGTTTTCGACATCTGAGGATTTCTACATATAGACAATCACCGTAAATAATAGTTTACAATAGTACTTCCGTTGACAATGCAGTCAAAATAAGATACATGGTGATAATTTGGTGAATGCAACGTTTCCTTGAAAAGTATGTCATGTAAGTGATAATGCTAAAAACGAACATATATTTCATAGCATTATTCCTCAAGAAAGACAAGCTTTTAGTTGCAATTGTTCTATTTACAAGAGATATTCGTTTAAATAATAAAAGGTGAAGACAAAAGACAGATTCGACAAATTGAAGACAAAAAGGTCCAAAGAGCTAAAAAGTACAAGATACAACTAAAAAGGTTCAAAATATTGATGAGAAACGTCTCAAAATGACAAGAGTACAAGTTGCGGAACACAAAGTACGCGATTTAAAATAATACGCGAGGACGTCCGAAAATCCGGAACCGGGACCTGAGCCAAGAAGAAACGCCCGACGCAACGGACCAAAAATATCTAGTCTACTATGCACAAGAATATAATATAATATATATATAATTATATATAATTATATATTATATATATTATTATTATTATATTACGTCGACAAAGAAGAAAACAAAAGCAGTTGGCTGAATCCAGGGTGGCCATGCGACTCGCATGGCCAGAGGCACAAAACCATGCGAGTCGCATGGTGTGAGATTGCTGGTCAGGTCCTATATAAAGCCAGTTTTCTGCCGAGTTTTAAACATCCTTTTTCTCTTCCTCTTCAACGTAAATATATTTATATTTATAATTTATATTTTAATTTTAATTATAATTCTAATAATAAAGGTATGTTAGCGAATGTTGTAAGGGTGTAAGTCGAAATTCTGTCCGTGTAACGCTACGCTATTTTTAATCATTGTAAGTTATGTTCAACCTTTTTACATTAATGTCTCGTAGCTAAGTTATTATTATGCTTATTTAAAACGAAGTAATCATGATGTTGGGCTAATTACTAAAATTGGGTAATTGGGCTTTGTACCATAATTGGGGTTTGGACAAAAGAACGACACTTGTGGAAACTAGACTATGGGCTATTAATGGGCTTTATATTTGTTTAACTAAATGAAAGTTTGTTAATGTTAATATAAAGATTTACAATTGGGCGTCCCTATAAATTACCATATACACTCGATCGGACACGATGGGCGGGGTATTTATTTGTACGAATAATCGTTCATTTAACCGGACACGGGAATGGATTAATAGCCACTAGAATAATTAAAACAGGGGTGAAATTACATTCAAGGGTAATTGGTGTAATTGTTAACAAAGTAGTAAAACCTTGGTTTACACGCAGTCGATAACCTGGTGTATTCATTAAACAAAGTATTAAAACCTTGTTACAATTCGAATCCCCAATTAGTTGGAATATTTATCTTCGGGTATAATAATAATTTGACAAGGACACTTGCAATTTATATTTATGACTGATGGACTGTTATGGACAAAAACCAGACGGACATATTGAATAATCCGGGACAAAGGACAATTAACCCATGGGCATAAAACTAAAATCAACACGTCAAACATCATGATTACGGAAGTTTAAATAAGCATAATTCTTTTATTTCATATTTAATTTCTTTTATTTTATATTTAATTGCACTTCTAATTATCGCACTTTTATTTATTGTTATTTTATTTAATCGCACTTTTAATTATCGTACTTTTAATTATCGCAATTTAATTTTATCGCATTTTTATTATTCGCAATTTCATTATCGTTATTTACTTTACGCTTTAATTTAAAGTCTTGTATTTATTTTATATTTTACATTAGGTTTTAACTGCGACTAAAAGTTTTAAAATCGACAAACCGGTCATTAAACGGTAAAAACCCCCCTTTATAATAATAATATTACTTATATATATATTTGTATTTTTATAAAAGTAAACTAATATAGCGTTGAGCTTTGTTTAAAGATTTCCCTGTGGAACGAACCAGACTTACTAAAAACTACACTACTGTACGATTAGGTACACTGCCTATAAGTGTTGTAGCAAGGTTTAAGTATATCCATTCTATAAATAAATAAATATCTTGTGTAAAATTGTATCGTATTTAATAGTATTTCCTAGTAAAATATAAGCTATTTTATATACACCTCGTTGCACATCAAGTATTTTTGGCGCCGCTGCCGGGGAACATCTTAAAAGCCGGAAGCGCAACGCTAATATAAAAAAAAAAAAAAAAAACAAGATTTTTAGTTACTTTTATTAAAAATTTGCTTTTGTAGAAATACGTTTTAATTATTCAAAAATATAAAAAACAAAAATATAAGCATTTTTAAGATTTTGTTAAATATTTAAGTTTTATAAGTTTCTTTATTTTTATTTTAGTTTATAAAAATATAAGTTTTAATTTTAATATCTTTTATTTAATAAAAAAAAACAGAAAACAAAATAAAAAGAAAAAAAAAAAAAATAAAGAAAAACGCGTAAAAGTGAAACCTGTCAGCTCAAATTCTGAACCCCGCGACTCGCGGGGTTTTCTTCTCTTTTTACCGCGACTCGCGGAGGGCTTCTGACACACGGACAAAAACCCTAAAACCGCATTAATTACGGGATTTTAATTATTATTATTATTATTTAACTTAATTATTATTATTATTATTATTAATTTTAGTTTTATTTTTTACTTTTTACTTTATATTTATGTATTTTGTTTAATTAGTTTTATTAAAATTGTAAAATTAGTAGTTTTATTAAATAATAATATAAAAATAATATTTTTATAAAAATTGTACTTTTTACAACTTTTTGTATATTTTTATATTTTGTACCTTTTTAATCGTTGTAGCGTAACTTTTGTATTTTTAGCTCATATTTAATTTTAAACTTAGTTTTAGCTATAGTTATTTTTACTCCTAGATTTTTAGGCTTTGCCGTAGAATTCCTTAAGTGCTTTTTCTTTAGACTAAGATTTAGGTGCTTTAGAATTTTGCGACGCCTTTTTAAGTTTTAGTTTCTTTTTAAGTTATTTCCATTTGGGATTTAGTTTTTCCTGTAAGCTTTAATATTTTTAGACCTTTACTATGTATCAATTATCATTCCAATTAGTAATTTCAATTTGCGATTATAATTTTAAGTTAGTTGTAGTAATAAGGTTAAATTAGTAAAGTATTTTTAAGTTTTTATAAGTTTCTTTTATTTTTCCGTCGCCTTTTATTTTTCAACCAATTTTTCTTTTTCAACCTTTTTCGACGAACTCTTTTTCTCTCTTATTTCTCGCCATTCTAGTTTTTAGGACTTAGAATTGTTTTTCTACTTCTTATCTAAATTTCTTAAAATTACGAAAATTTATTTTGAGTGGTTAAATTGATAGACATCAAAATTTTCTGGTTCGTAGTAATAGTTGGATTTGTACGTGGACCGGGTTATTGGAGCCAAACAGTCCTCAATTATATTGAGACCAAACGAATCCTGCCCCTCTGCTGCATCTTTTGGCTATTCGAAACGTGGGCAAAATCAGAAAAGTCTATTGATTGGATAACTTATTATAATTTTTCTTTCCTTTTTAAAACTAATAGGATATTCTGTGAATGCACCGAGCAAGACGTTCACCACCTTTTGTACGTTCACCACCTGTAACTCGATCAAGACATCGTTTAACAAATATAACCGCCGTTGATTTTTCTTTAGAATCGTCATCCAGTCGACCAAGTACTTCAGTTCAAATTTCCGATAATCCATTTTTTTGAACCCAACCTCACAATTGAGAATCCAGAGAATATTCAGGAACGGTTCATAGATCCTGAACCATTAAACTTTCCTCCGGAACCACCAATCATTCAAACAGAGATTGTTGAGGAACGAACTATTAAATCAGAACCATCTAGTGATACCGAGTCAACAAATTCAATTATGGAGAATCTGGAACCTTTAAGTATGGAAGACCGAATGAGAGCTAAACGCACTGGCCAAGGTCACGCAATTACTCATCCAGACATTAATGCGCCAGATTATGAAATCAAAGGACAAATTCTACACATGGTGACTAATCAATGCCAATTTAGTGGTGCGCCGAAGGAAGATCCAAATGAACATCTACGTACCTTTAATAGGATCTGCACACTATTTAAAATCCGAGAAGTCGAGGATGAACAGATATATCTCATGTTATTTCCCTGGACTTTAAAGGGAGAAGCCAAAGATTGGTTGGAATCGTTACCAGAAGGGGCGATCGATACATGGGATGTTTTAATTGACAAATTTCTTAAACAATTCTTTCCTGCATCTAAAGCCGTAAGACTTCAAGCAGAAATTGTTACGTTCACACAGAAGCCAAATGAAACTCTATATGAGGCGTGGACAAGATATGGAAAGTTATTAAGAGGATGTCCGCAACATGGTTTAGACACCTGTCAAATAGTACAAATATTCTACCAAGGATGCGACATCACTACAAGAAAAGACATAGATATAGCAGCTGGTGGTTCTATTATGAAGAAAACCGAAACTGATGCTTACAAAATTATTGATAATACTGCTTCCCACTCACATGAGTGGCACCAAGAAAAAGACATCATTAGATCATCTAAAGCAGCTAGAGCCGATTCTAGCCATGACTTAGATTCCATTTCCGCAAAGATAGATGCTTTCGAGAGACGAATGGAAAAAATGACTAAAGATATTCATGCTATACGAATTAGTTGTGAGCAGTGTGGAGGACCACATTTGACAAAAGATTGTCTCAGTATTGAATTAACAATGGAACAAAGAGAGAATATTTCATACATAAACCAAAGGCCTGGAAATAATTATCAGAATAATTATCAACCGCCAAGACCGATTTACAATCAAAACCAGAATTATAACCGAAATATTCCATACAACAACCAACAAGGTCCTAGCAATCAACAAGTATCCAATAATACTTACAATCAGCAAAGACCGAATTTTCAAAACAAACCACCTGTAAGACCCGAATAATTGAAGTGTACATATGTGTAAATAAGTGTATTGTGCGGTACTCGAATCGGGGTTGGTTGTATATATTAAAAAAGGCAAAAGAAGCTGGACTGGGAGGGTTGCGCGCCGCGCGGATTGGTGGCGCGCCGCGCCATATGACTGGCAGATTCTCCCTTTCTTTTAAATTAGATATTTTGTGGGTATTTTGGTAAATTCACATCAAGGCCGAGTTTAATGCTTGGTTCAGTAGTTTGGGAGCTCATTTACTCCCTTGTTCACCAACCTTATCACCTCCCAATTTATTTTAGTGAGAGAGTGAGTTTTAGAGAGGGAAAGCTCATTTTGAAGAGGAAGAAGAGGGTTTCTTGCTAAAGCCCAAGTTCTAAAGTTGTTCATCTCGTCATTATCTTCGTTTTGGTAGTTGTGGTATGCTCTAATCTTAATTCCTTTGTTTAATTTGATTTAGGCCTAGGGTTTGAGTCAAAGGTGAACATAAAACCCACTTTTGGTTAATTTGGGTATTCTTGGGTAATTTGGGTCATATAGACTCAATATTGAGTTAACTAGGGTTTTGGAAGTGTTAATTGTTGTTATGAAACCCTAATTGGCTAATAATTTGCTAGAACACCTTAGGGAAGTGTAAATGGGTGTGATTTGGGTATAAATGACCCAAAATGGGTGTATTGACTTTTATTGAGTCAAACGGGTCAAAATGGACCAAGATTGGTTAACGTTAGTGTTTTGTGTTAAAATCTAGTGATTTGAAATGTATGAAGGCCTTGAGTGCCAAGAGTTAGGGTTTTTGGTAAGAATGACCCAAATTAGGGTTAAGTGTCAAAATGGGTCAAGATGACCTAGGATGATGTGTGTTATGAGTTTAGGCCAAGTCGATTGATTGATTATGTGCTTGTGAAATAGGTACGTTACCTCGGAATTCAAGCTTGGTTTAGTAATCATCGACGGCATAAGGTGAGTGGAATATCTATATATGTATGTATATGATTTATGTACCGTGTTGATGGTGTCACATAGCCGTTTTGTGACCAAGGTTGTGGGACTTAGCCGTATTAGTCCATGTTTTGTATTAAGGCACATAGCCGTGTTTGTGCATTTAGTGGCGAGTAATAGCCGTGTTTTACTCCCACGTTGTTATTTGAGTTACCCGTACACATAGCCGTGTTGGTGTACGAAAGCGTGAGTAATAGCCGTGTTCTACTCACATTGAGCAAGTGATGCCATAGCCGTTTTTGGAACACTTGAGGGGTGATGCCATAGCCGTTTTTGGAACACCTCGGGGGGTTAGCATGCCATAGCCGTTTTTGGAAGCTAACGAATGTTATGAACATCGATGACTTGTTTCGCGAAGTCGTTCCCTAGCGAAGAGATTGGTTAACCATGATTTATTGTTGTTCATACTAGCATTTGATTATTGTTATGAGTATTTATGCTATGATTATTGCTAGTGATACGTTTGGTGATACTAGCTTGCTTATCGAGATTTGTTATGTGTTATTTGATATCGTGGATGCGTGTGGGTAAGTTGTATATGCATGTATATATATGTTTTACTCACTAAGCTTTGCTTACCCTCTCGTTGTTTACTATTTTTATAGGTTCCGGTGTGGACAAGGGTAAGGGCATCCGGTTGGATTAGAGATCCCGTCTTGTTTAGTGACGCTTTTGGGATGTGATGATTTTGGAGTTTGACCGAGACTTGGGTAGTTTATCCCAAACACCATGCTCGTTGTGTCGTTTGGCAATTAAACTTTTTGTGGTCGAAACTCTAATTTGTATTAAACATTGTATTTTGAACTTAGTGGCGTTTTGGGCACGTGTGGGCCCCACTTTGTAAAACTCGCTCAAACCTTAGTTATGTGCTAGTTTTACATATATGAATGTATGGTTAAAAGCGTTTTGGCTAAAAATGTCGGGAACTAGTCAAACATTTTCGTTAAATAGACTTCCGGGGACAGCGGGCTGTCCAGGGGATTTGGCGCGCCGCGCGGCCATATGGCGCGCCGCGCAGATGGGCTGCACCAGAAAATTTTTTTTTTTGTTTGCAATTTCGTCGTGTTTGGTCGGTTACGGTTTGGGTTGTTACACCACCACAACAAACCGATGATAAAAAGCCGAATTTAGAAGATATGATGACGAAGCTAGTTGAAACTCAAACGCAGTTTTTCACATCTCAAAAACAAACCAATGAACAAAATGCTCAAGCATTTAGAAATCAACAAGCTTCTATTCAAAATCTGGAACAAGAAGTAAGTAACCTAGCAAGGTTAATAGGTGAAAGAAAACCGGGAAGTTTACCTAGTGATACGAATGCTAACCCCCGGAATGAAACAGCTAAAGCTATTACCACAAGAAGTGGTACAACACTTAAACCACCTGAAATACCTGTAACTTCTGATGAAACTATTCCTACTACACAAGAACCACAACCTGATCAAGATAAGGAAAAAGAACCGGTAGTTGAAAAGGTTAATGAAGATAACACAGTTAAGGATAAACCTTATGTTAAACCATACCAACCACCACTTCCTTACCCGAGTAAAATGAAGAAAGAAAAACTTGAAACCGAGCAATCCAAATTCTTGGATATGTTTAAACAGATAAATGTAAATCTTCCTTTCATTGATGTGATTTCAGGAATGCCAAGATATGCTAAATTCTTGAAAGATCTAATCACGAATAGAAAGAAAATGGAAGAACTCTCGGCTGTTACTATGAATGCTAATTGTTCAGCAGTGCTGTTGAATAAGATACCAGAAAAATTATCTGATCCAGGAAGTTTCACAATTCCATGTTTTCTGGGTAGCCTTAGTTCAATAGAAGCATTGGCTGATTTAGGTGCTAGTATAAATCTAATGCCGTATTCACTATACGCTAAACTAGACCTTGGAGAATTGAAACCAACCAGAATAAGCATACAACTAGCCGATAGATCAATAAAATATCCTAGAGGGATAATGGAGAACATGCTAGTTAAAGTTGGTACTTTAGTATTCCCAGTAGATTTTGTTGTTTTAGACATGGAAGAAGATTCTCAAGTTCCTCTCATATTAGGAAGACCATTCTTAAACACGGCTAAAGCAATGATAGACGTGTTCGGTAAGAAACTGACCCTAAGTATAGAGGATGAGAGTGTTACCTTTTCAGTTGATAGAGCAATGCAACAACCACAATCTGCAGATGATACATGTTATTATATTAAAACTATAGATGCACATGCAGAATTATTAGAAGAATTTCCAGAATTACAAGGAACAGGAGAATGTTCTTTAGGAGAAGGAAATGAACCAATTGATGAAGCTGAAATGTTAGCTACACTTATAGCTAATGGATATGAACCAACAACAGAAGAAATTCAAATGCTAAAAGAAGAAGACAGATATCGATATAAATCATCGATAGAAGAACCTCCGAAATTAGAGTTAAAGCCACTTCCAAACCATTTGGAATACGCTTATTTACATGGTGAATCTGAATTACCTGTAATAATATCGTCTTCTCTTACTGAAAATGAGAAATCACAACTCATTTCTGTGTTGAAAGCTCATAAACCAGCCATTGCATGGAAGATTCATGATATTAAAGGAATAAGTCCTTCGTATTGCACACATAAAATCCTTATGGAAGAAGGTCATAAAACGTATGTGCAACGCCAACGAAGACTAAATCCTAATATGCAAGATGTAGTTAAAAAAGAGATTATTAAACTGCTAGATGCAGGTTTGATATATCCAATCTCTGATAGTCCATGGGTAAGCCCAGTTCAATGCGTGCCTAAGAAGGGTGGCATGACTGTCATCACAAATGAGAAAAATGAGCTTATTCCTACTAGGACTGTAACAGGATGGCGTGTATGTATTGATTATAGAAAATTAAATGACGCCACCAGAAAAGATCACTTTCCCTTACCTTTCATAGATCAAATGTTGGAAAGATTAGCCGGAAATAGTTACTATTGTTTTCTAGATGGATTTTCCGGATATTTTCAAATTCCAATAGCACCCGAAGACCAAGAGAAAACCACATTCACGTGCCCTTATGGTACTTTTGCTTACAAACGCATGCCATTTGGACTTTGTAACGCCCCTGCAACCTTTCAAAGGTGTATGATGGCGATTTTTCATGACATGATAGAAGAATGCATGGAAGTATTCATGGATGACTTTTCAGTCTTCGGTGATACATTTAAATCATGTCTAGTTAATCTGGAACGAATGCTAATTAGATGCGAAAAATCAAATCTAGTACTTAATTGGGAGAAATGCCATTTTATGGTTAAAGAAGGCATCGTTCTTGGACATAAAATTTCAAAAGAAGGAATTGAAGTGGATAGAGCTAAAGTAGATGTAATTGCTAAACTTCCACATCCCACCAATGTTAGAGGAGTTAGGAGTTTTCTAGGGCATGCCGGTTTTTACCGACGTTTCATAAAAGATTTTTCTAAAATTGCCACTCCTATGAATAAACTCCTAGAAAAGGATGCGCCATTCATCTTTTCAGATGAATGTATCAAATCTTTTAATATTCTTAAAGAAAAACTCACTAATGGACCGATCATGATAACACCAAATTGGAATCTACCATTTGAACTAATGTGCGATGCAAGTGATTTTGCAATGGGAGCCGTTTTAGGACAAAGGATTGAAAAACGATTTCAACCTATATATTATGCTAGTAAGACATTACAAGGAGCACAAACGAACTATACAACTACTGAAAAAGAACTCCTTGCTATTGTCTTTGCTTTTGACAAATTTCGATCATATCTCGTTCTAGCAAAAACGGTGGTCTATACCGACCATTCTGCTCTTAGATACCTATTTTCAAAACAAGATGCTAAACCAAGATTAATCCGTTGGATCTTACTCTTACAAGAGTTTGATATTGAAATCCGAGATAAAAAAGGAGCAGAAAATCTCGCCGCTGATCATCTTTCTCGTCTTGAAAATCCCGAATTAGAAGTTCTGAATGAATCGGCCATACAAGACAACTTTCCTGATGAATATCTATTGAAGATAGATTATAAAGAAATCCCATGGTTTGCAGACTATGCAAACTACTTGGTTTGTGGATTCCTTGAAAAAGGATTATCGTACCAAAGACGAAAGAAATTCTTCAGTAATATAAAACACTATTTCTGGGAAGATCCACACCTGTTTAAAAGTTGTCCCGATGGAATAATACGCCGATGTGTATTTGGAGATGAAGCTAGTAAAATTTTAAACCATTGTCACACAGGACCAACAGGAGGGCATTATGGGCCTCAACTAACAGCAAGAAAAGTTTATGAAGCTGGATTCTATTGGCCTACAATTTACAAAGACGCACACCTTCTTTGCAAATCCTGTGATGCATGTCAAAGGGCCGGAAAAATAAGTCAACGTGATGAAATGCCACAAAATGTCATCCAAGTATGTGAAGTATTTGACATTTGGGGTATTGACTTTATGGGTCCATTTCCAAAATCTCATAATAATCTATATATACTCGTAGCCATTGATTATGTATCTAAATGGGCGGAAGCACAAGCTCTCCCAACCAACGATGCACGAGTTGTAGTAAACTTTTTAAAACGTCTTTTTGCAAGGTTTGGAACACCGAAAGCTTTAATAAGTGATCGGGGTACTCATTTTTGTAATAATCAACTTGAAAAAGTTCTTAAAAGATATGGAGTAACTCATAAAATCTCCACCGCATATCATCCACAAACAAGTGGACAAGTTGAAAATACAAACCGAGCTTTAAAACGTATTCTAGAGAAAACCGTAGGATCAAATCCAAAGGAATGGTCCATTAAATTGGAGGATGCACTCTGGGCTTTTAGAACAGCCTACAAAACTCCAATTGGAACCACACCTTTTAGACTTGTTTATGGAAAAGCATGTCATCTTCCAGTAGAAATTGAACACAAAGCATTTTGGGCTTTGAAGACATGTAATCTTGATTTACATGAAGCTGGACGTCTACGATTAAGTCAACTAAACGAATTAGAAGAATTAAGACATGAAGCATACGAAAATTCGTTAATCTATAAAGAAAGAACGAAGAAATGGCATGATAAAAGAATCAGAAGTTCAAAAGAATTCAAAGAAGGAGACAGAGTTCTTCTTTTCAATTCACGATTCAAGCTATTTCCTGGAAAATTGAAATCAAGATGGTCTGGACCATTCATAGTCAAAAGAGTTTTCCCATACGGAACGATAGAATTGATAAATTCAAATGGGATTGAATTTAAAGTTAATGGTCACAGAGTTAAACATTACATACATGGTCCGATGGAAGTCGACAACGAAATTAATCACAATTTCGACACCACAGCTAACTAAGTGTGGGGAGAATCAAGTCTTTAAAGGATAATATGTATTTCTGTTAGAGTTAGATTGTCTGTTTTCGTATAGTTCTCGAAAATGGAACACGTATGGTCTTTCCCTAGCAGACCCTAAAGAACTAGTCTTCTCCCCCCATTCTGAATTTTTATTTTTTTTAGGTTTTTACGAAATGAAGACTGCCTGTGAACTAAACCATGGTCTAATGCTACACGCTTTGATCACTAAACGTAATAATGACATACTCCCGAGTGAAATAGTATCAGTAATCAGAGAAAGAATGGACGGAGTTAGAAAAGGATCCAGATGCGAAGATAATAAGTTACAATTTGGTAAAGGAAAATCAAAATCCGCAGCGAAAAGAAGAGCACGACACCTAGAAAAATGTCACAAATGCGGAAAATGGTCACATGGAGGTAAATGTTCAAATAATCAAACCTATTCAAATACCGAATTTGTTACTTTATGCAGAGACGGACCGTTCATATGTTTAGAAGAAAAGACAATGAATGCTCGAGGTTACGCCTATGCAGCCATGGAAGACCAATTAAACCGACTATCTTATGAATATAATAGATCATATAACTAAGAAATCTATTTCACAGGTATGTCTGTACAGTTTTTATTTTTATTTTATTTTTATTTTTAACCTTTTGATAATAAACGCTAATTTGTTCGCTAAAAAGTATTAAATTGGTATTAAATAAAATTAGGTTTGGCGACCGAAATTATTGATATCGTTCAAAAATTTATTACATCACTGCGAAATTTAACGTTTATTCTTAAGGTATAAATATCTTTAATCAATCAACCCAAAATATTTCAAAAATTCGTCATGAGTTAAATTAGGTTTTGGAACCGAAATTACTTTACCGAAAAGAGGGGCGCATATTTTTGATAATATTTGATTGATTAAAGTGGGATAAAAAGACAAAAAGATTTTTAATTTTATTTTTACCATGTTTTTAATCTTAATATTTAAATCTTAAATTAATATTGTAAACTTTGTAAAACAATATATTTAAAAATTGTAAATATTTGAAAAATTAATATAAGTTTGGTATGAATTTATGAATTTTTAAATTAAGTCTGGTGTGAATTTTAAAATTTTAAAATATTAATTTTTAATTTTATGCATTTTAAATTTTAAGTTTGGTGTGATTATTTTTAATATTAATTTTGAATTTTATATTTAAGTTGTGTGAATTCAAAAACAAAAATTTACTTTATCTCATTAAGTTAAGAATATGATTTTTAAAATTCGTCGTAAGTTGAAGACTAGGTCTCTGAACCGAAATTGCTTTACCCGAGGAAGGGACGAGAACTTTTATTATCATTATTTTTAATCTTATTAAATTAAAGTATGCCAAAAACATTAAAAAACCCAAAAATCTTAGCTTTTAAAACAATCGCTACAAAAAAGACAAATTTTAAAATTTTGTCGAAGGACGGACTAGGACATCGATCCGAAACGACCTCGTCCTAAATAACAAGGGAAACAAAATTTTAAAATTAATTTCTTAATTGTTTTATAAGTTAAGGATTAAAAAAAAAAAAAAAAAAAAAAAAAAAAAGGGTAACTCCGCGACTCGCGGAGTTTTCAGTGAAAACCTCCGCGACTCGCGGAGGGACCAAATTACAGAAAAAAAATAAAACAGCTGCACACGATCAGTTCACTCCCACCAACACATAAACACCCAAAATACTGCGAAAAAGAACTCGAAAAAACCCGAAAATCACCCCCAAAAATCTCAATTTTTAACCGTTAATCACCAAATTTTTTGCTAAAATCATGTTGAGAAGGATGATATCTAGGAACTACTCAAGAAAAACGGTAAATTTCTACACCTAAACACCATTTAATTCGAATTTTAGTGTTCTTGAGCTATTTTTCCCCAATTTGATTTTGATGCTTTTTAGTGTAATTAGACTTAAATTGTTTATGTATTATGCTTGTATAACCTAGATTGATGCTGTTTAACATGATTAGAAGCCTTAAACTTCAAATTTTGAATAATCTAGGGTTTGTGTTCTTGAGCAATTTGGGGCTTTTTGATATAAACAGGTTATGGCCGATTTTTGTCATGAATTATTGCTAAATTGAGTAGTGTAACATGTCTAGGTAGTTAAATGATCCAAACTTTGAGCCTAAACATGATTTTGAGAATTAAAGTGGACTTTTTCAAGTCCAAAATTCATGAACTTGATTTTTGAAAGATAATGCCATTTGAGACTTGTTTATTTGCTAGTAATGATTATTTTGACATGTTATTTGAGTTGAATGCTTATGAACTTGGCGAAAATTTTCGTATATGCTTATTTGAAAAAGTGTAGATTTGATAAAAATGTGGAAATAAGCTTAAGTTTGATATAAATTGATAATGTCATTGTAATTATTTTGATTGATGATTTTGCTGACACTAATGCATATTTGGATGCACAAAATTTGTGTTTGATGTGTTTTGCAGAATGAAAGGGGTGAATCTTCATCCCAAGCCCGCCATGCTCCTGCTGAGAACTTGGAACAACAGGAGGTAGATAACTACTACAAGCAGGATGTACCTCATCCAGTCATGACCTTTTCAGATATGCACTTGGAACAGTTGCACCCGAACCTGAGATTTGACAGACTTTGGATAGATTATCCAAAATATCAACGGGGTTTGCATACTCTTCATTCCAAGGTTGTTGAGGTACCAAGGGTCATAGAATGGGGACCCTTGGAAGCTGTAGAATTGGCCGGGCCAATTAGGGAATTACTGGTACAGAGGTATGGTAATTCTTCTTTTAATGACTGGATATGTTTATTCACCATACGCAGACCTGTATATAAAGTATGGTGTGAAGAGTTGTTATGTAGTATAGAGTTGAATGATCGGGTAGCTAGTTTAACCGATCGTTCTTTTATTAGATTTTTGTTAGGCGGTTCGATGCGCCACATGTCTTTACTGGACATGGCTCAGGCTTTACGTATATATACGCCTGAGGAATTAGCGTCTACCGATTGTAGAGGATTGATACTAAACGGTAGGAAAATAGATGAGAATTTTGATACACACGGTGTGTGGAGTCAAATGACAAGCCACCACCGTTTCAAAGGGGGAAACTACTCTTATTTGGATATAGATAGAGCCGAATTAAGAGTAATACATAGGTTTTTAGCTAATTCGATTACACAAAGGGGTAAAAACAAAGAAAAGGTAAATGAACAAGATTTGTTTTACCATATGTGTATTCGAGACCCACACAGCGCTGTAAGTATACCATATTGTGTGGGTTATTATTTATCAGCTATGGTTCGAGGGATGCGTCCACATAGCATAATAGGAGGTGGTATTTTTATTACTTTGATTGGTGAATATCTCGGTGTGGATATAAGTCGGGGGGGATTATTAGTAGAAGAGCCGGAACCCCGCGACACTATAGGTTTAAATGTATACCATGGTGCGAAAGTGTTGAAGCGGCGAAATAACGCCGCAGTACGATACAATGGTAGACATCCACAGGTAGAGAGAAACCAGGAACAAGGTAATGTAGGAGGGGGGAATGAGATGCAAGAAATGCATAGGTTTATAGCTTCTCAGGAATACGAAAATGCTAGACAGAGAGCATTTGAAGATTGGCAAGTTCATCAGAACCAGATCATAGCGCATTGCCAACATATAGGTAGAAACTATATTCCTACTCCGAAACCCGTCTTCCCTCCTTGGTCGATAGAGATGCAGCCACCATATCCTACGTATGACCCTGCCGAGGCATTCTATAGCACTTATGGTTATGCGTGGAACCCCTATTGGTACCAATATCATCCTTAGTTTACTTATTTTTTTTTTTTTTTTTTTTTTTGTAATTTGTAATTATTGATATGTTTAATATTTTTGTTAATATTGTAATCATTTTTATAATTATCTAACTTTTATTCTTAGATTTTAATAATTTTTGAATGTGGGGTAATAAACCAAACTTCAAAAATATGTATATATGTTTGCAGTTTATCTTATGTAAACAACAGGGTAAAACAACGCATTTTCAAAGACTGGCATTAAGTTCAGCAAAAGCAAGTAATTTTGACGACAATGATGCAAAATATATGTGAAATAACAACAAGACGGAATGAACAAATGATGTGCACCATTTATCATTCAGCAAACAAACGCCAATATATTTGGAAACTTTGGTAAAAATTTACTCATTTTCACACAAATCACCCTCAATAATTTAAATTGTTACTGATTTCTTGCAAATGAGGGCATTGCAAGATCTTAAGTGTGGGAAGGGGTTAAATTCTTTCGGATTTTTTAAAAATTTTTATAAACACTTGGTTACCATTAAGAAAAAATACTAGTAAAGCAGTAGTTGTATTAGAATCTAGTGCTCTCTGATAAAAAAGAACAGCCCTAGTCTTATATACTGACTACCCAATTCTAGTAAAATTTTTCAAAATTTTCAATTAAATGAATTCAAATCATGTTTATACATATTTATGAACGATAAAACTAGGTTTTAACACCGAAATTATTGTTACCTAGGAAAGGACATAAATTGAGAAACAAACTAAAATGTTAAAATTCATTTAAAATGGAATAGAGGACGATAAAAAGAAAAATAAAAAGCCAAGTGTGGGAAAATTTACCAAGTTATTTTAAACATATGCCACATATATTTGTAACAAATAACTGAAAATACTTTTGCTTTGAACTAAACTAAACTGTTTTACCCGATGAAAGAAAAGAAGAGATGGATCTACACGATGAATCAATTCCATCATTAAAAGGAAGTAAAGTCTTCCGAAAAAGACACGCGCTTCTTGATTTAGGTCATGAAGTTGTCGTTCAGACCAGCTGTAGGTTGACGAAAAATCTAGAAAAATCATCACTAAAATCAGCAGGAAATCCACGGACCTCAGCATTAAACAGGGTCGTCAAGTGGTCAGATTTATCCTAACCATGAGAAGGATTTATCTCGTACAATGGGGAGGCACCGTGCAAATTAGCTGGATAAGACTAATGAATCAGATCCCCAGAAAGGATAATCTCCTTAAAGATTAAAAATCAGCTTTTAAGACTGATATTACTCAATCCTAGAGATTGACCTTAAAGATTGAGAATTCAAACTCATGGAATTCAATGATATCTAAACTCGAGTTTAAACGAGAAAATATTTTGATCAAAATTATAAACCGATTTGTTTTCTGAAAACCCTATTTTCAATGCGTTCATTACCATTGAACGTAAAATCCTAGGAATTCACCTGGAATTCATTAGGTCACCTGAATCAAATCGGGTGTCAACCGTAAGAACGGTGGTTGCATAGCATGGTCAAAGACAGGACCTTGTGCCAAACCGACAAATTATAAGGGTGAGCTTTACTATTGCTCCTACCAAGGATAGTAATTGCGTCCGACACGTTATAGACCATAATCAAAAGCATGTCACGGGACATTGCCTTAACAGTTGCTTGTTCAACGCTTTCCTTTACAACCGGACGGTAGTTTGCCGAAAGGTAATATACGGGACAAGTAAACTGGACGTGTTGCTTTCCTAATACAAGGTTAGCAAGTGGGTGACACAAAACCGCAAGTTTTGAGCTAAAATTTTCAAATCTGAAACCCACCAAACCCACAAAAATATTTTGCAAACACCGGTAAAGGGTTATTCCGGAAAACTTATCTAGGGTAAAAACTAGATTTCGAAAGATCAAATGTTTTCATAAAAATCCAATTTCCTTAATGGATCTAAATTTTTATAGTCATGTGGGACTGTAAACCATATCGTTACTACCATTGTTTATACCGCCGTATAGAAATCACTGATGTACAAAGTGTGAAGAATAAAGAAGTGATTCTAGTATTTCAAGACAATATTGCTTGAGGACAAGCAACGCTCAAGTGTGGGAATATTTGATAATGCTAAAAACGAACATATATTTCATAGCATTATTCCTCAAGAAAGACAAGCTTTTAGTTGCAATTGTTCTATTTACAAGAGATATTCGTTTAAATAATAAAAGGTGAAGACAAAAGACAGATTCGACAAATTGAAGACAAAAAGGTCCAAAGAGCTAAAAAGTACAAGATACAACTAAAAAGGTTCAAAATATTGATGAGAAACGTCTCAAAATGACAAGAGTACAAGTTGCGGAACACAAAGTACGCGATTTAAAATAATACGCGAGGACGTCCGAAAATCCGGAACCGGGACCTGAGCCAAGAAGAAACGCCCGACGCAACGGACCAAAAATATCTAGTCTACTATGCACAAGAATATAATATAATATATATATAATTATATATAATTATATATTATATATATTATTATTATTATATTACGTCGACAAAGAAGAAAACAAAAGCAGTTGGCTGAATCCAGGGTGGCCATGCGACTCGCATGGCCAGAGGCACAAAACCATGCGAGTCGCATGGTGTGAGATTGCTGGTCAGGTCCTATATAAAGCCAGTTTTCTGCCGAGTTTTAAACATCCTTTTTCTCTTCCTCTTCAACGTAAATATATTTATATTTATAATTTATATTTTAATTTTAATTATAATTCTAATAATAAAGGTATGTTAGCGAATGTTGTAAGGGTGTAAGTCGAAATTCTGTCCGTGTAACGCTACGCTATTTTTAATCATTGTAAGTTATGTTCAACCTTTTTACATTAATGTCTCGTAGCTAAGTTATTATTATGCTTATTTAAAACGAAGTAATCATGATGTTGGGCTAATTACTAAAATTGGGTAATTGGGCTTTGTACCATAATTGGGGTTTGGACAAAAGAACGACACTTGTGGAAACTAGACTATGGGCTATTAATGGGCTTTATATTTGTTTAACTAAATGAAAGTTTGTTAATGTTAATATAAAGATTTACAATTGGGCGTCCCTATAAATTACCATATACACTCGATCGGACACGATGGGCGGGGTATTTATTTGTACGAATAATCGTTCATTTAACCGGACACGGGAATGGATTAATAGCCACTAGAATAATTAAAACAGGGGTGAAATTACATTCAAGGGTAATTGGTGTAATTGTTAACAAAGTAGTAAAACCTTGGTTTACACGCAGTCGATAACCTGGTGTATTCATTAAACAAAGTATTAAAACCTTGTTACAATTCGAATCCCCAATTAGTTGGAATATTTATCTTCGGGTATAATAATAATTTGACAAGGACACTTGCAATTTATATTTATGACTGATGGACTGTTATGGACAAAAACCAGACGGACATATTGAATAATCCAGGACAAAGGACAATTAACCCATGGGCATAAAACTAAAATCAACACGTCAAACATCATGATTACGGAAGTTTAAATAAGCATAATTCTTTTATTTCATATTTAATTTCTTTTATTTTATATTTAATTGCACTTCTAATTATCGCACTTTTATTTATTGTTATTTTATTTAATCGCACTTTTAATTATCGTACTTTTAATTATCGCAATTTAATTTTATCGCATTTTTATTATTCGCAATTTCATTATCGTTATTTACTTTACGCTTTAATTTAAAGTCTTGTATTTATTTTATATTTTACATTAGGTTTTAACTGCGACTAAAAGTTTTAAAATCGACAAACCGGTCATTAAACGGTAAAAACCCCCCTTTATAATAATAATATTACTTATATATATATTTGTATTTTTATAAAAGTAAACTAATATAGCGTTGAGCTTTGTTTAAAGATTTCCCTGTGGAACGAACCGGACTTACTAAAAACTACACTACTGTACGATTAGGTACACTGCCTATAAGTGTTGTAGCAAGGTTTAAGTATATCCATTCTATAAATAAATAAATATCTTGTGTAAAATTGTATCGTATTTAATAGTATTTCCTAGTAAAATATAAGCTATTTTATATACACCTCGTTGCACATCAGTAAGACTCCATGCACATAGCTTATCTAATATATAAGCAACAGCGGAAGACTTCTATGAAACCTGAGAATAAACATGCTAACAAGTGTCAACACAAAGGTTGGTGAGTTCATAGTTTTAATGTTTCGCATAATCTGTGTATAAAGGTGGATCACAAGATTTCAGTTGTTTCATCCATAACCGTTTATCAAAATGTTCTACAAGATTGAGCACCCTGGTAACTAAACTTAACGTATATATAATTTGTACCCTTTGTATAATCATCTTAATAGTACACGCAAACCAACGTGTACGCTTCTCAAATAGCATACATCCGTTAAAAGGCTAGCGCTCTAGCTCGGACGGGGATATCAAGCCCTATGGATCCATATACTACTACTCGCGCCCACCAGTTCTTATAACTGGTAGTTACTAGTTACCAAAGCTAAGGGATTTTCGGTTCAAACTCAGTGTAGAATTTAGTATGTACTTGTATCCATTGCGTTTAAAATAAAGTGCATGTATTCTCAGCCCAAAAATATATATTGCAAAAGCAATTAAAAAGGGAGCAAATGAAACTCACCTTAGCAGCACATAAAGTTGTTCACCAAAACGTGACCGAAACTCGGAATATCAAATAACCGTAGATCTCAACCTAGAGAACATATGTTGGTCAATAAATGTCTATCAAGCTAGGTCAGGTCATAGTGTATAACAATCCTAATGCTCGAGATCGACATATAAAAGTTATCCAAAGTCGTTTCAAAAAGTCAATTTTGACAATAGTTCAACAAAACGAGACATACCTTATATAAGGATTCATTTACTCAGTTGGAAATATTCAAAAATCCAATTTATCAATCTCGTAAACAAGTTGTTTAAATCTTAATTGTAGATTCAAAAGAAATTTCAATTAACGTTAATCATAATTCAGTTGATCATATCTTTTAATCCGTTCATCGAAATTATTCGATATCTAAATGAAAAGTTATTGATTTTTCGCCAGCTTTCCAAAAACATGTATATCATATACCTTTTACCAGTAATATATGTATTTACTTCGTAATTCATCATAACTGTTTAACGACAAAATTTAGCATACAAGCATGCATAAATATATATACTCGAGCACTAGACATGGATACACAATTAATGTATAAAAGATAAAATATGAGTGCTTACGTATAAATATTGAGATTCAATATTGTAGGAAAGTACGTAGACGCAACAGAGATGATAAACACTAGATTTGATTCACAAATATACCCTCGAACATTACTCATAACCTCCTTGACAATAACCCATAATTTCCTTAGCTCTATCCCGCTCAAAAACCCATTTTGAAGGTGACACGCTCATAACCTCGTCGTAGTATTTTAGGTATATATACTACTAATAATAATAATATAATAAGATTAATAATAATAATATGTAGGGGAATGTTTGACGTGTTCTAAGGTCAAAGCGGAGCATCAGAAACCATCAGGTCTACTTCAACAGCCCGAAATCCCGGAATGGAAATGGGAAAACATTACCATGGATTTCATCACTAAATTGCCAAGGACTGCAAGTGGTTTTGATACAATTTGGGTAATAGTTGATCGTCTCACCAAATCAGCACACTTCCTGCCTATAAGAGAAGATGACTAGATGGAGAAGTTAGCAAGACTGTATTTGAAGGAAGTCGTCTCCAGACATGGAATACCAATCTCTATTATCTCTGATAGGGATGGCAGATTTATTTCAAGATTCTGGCAGACATTACAGCAAGCATTAGGAACTCGTCTAGACATGAGTACTGCCTATCATCCACAAACTGATGGGCAGAGCGAAAGGACGATAAAACGCTTGAAGACATGCTACGAGCATGTGTTATTGATTTCGGAAACAGTTGGGATCGACATCTACCGTTAGCAAAATTTTCCTACAACAACAACTACCATTCAAGCATTGAGATGGCGCCATTTGAAGCACTTTATGGTAGAAAGTGCAGGTCTCCAATTTATTGGAATGAATTGGGGGATAGACAGATTACGGGTCCGGAAATAATACAAGAAACTACCGAGAAGATCATCCAAATTCAACAACGGTTGAAAACCGCCCAAAGTCGACAAAAGAGCTACGCCGACATTAAAAGAAAAGATATAGAATTTGAAATTGGAGAGATGGTCATGCTTAAGGTTGCACCTTAGAAAGGCGTTGTTCGATTTGGTAAACGAGGGAAATTAAATCCAAGGTATATTGGACCATTCAAGATTATTGATCGTGTCGGACCAGTAGCTTACCGACTTGAGTTACCTCAACAACTCGCGGCTGTACATAACACTTTCCACGTCTCGAATTTGAAGAAATGTTTTGCTAAAGAAGATCTCACTATTCCATTAGACGAAATCTAAATCAATGAAAAACTTCAATTCATCGAAGAACCAGTTGAAATAATGGATCGTGAGGTTAAAAGACTTAAACAAAATAAGATACCAATTGATAAGGTTCGATGGAATGCTCGTAGAGGACCCGAGTTCACCTGGGAACGAGAAGATCAGATGAAGAAGAAATACCCGCACTTATTTCCAGAAGATACGTCAACACCTCCAACTGCTTAAAATTTCGAGAAACACTTAACGGGTAGGTACTGTAGTGACCCGAACTTTTCCATGTTTATATATATTAAATAAAATTGATATTTACATGATTAAGTGTTTCCAACATGTTAAGCAATCAAACTTGTTAAGACTTGATTAAATGAAATAAGTTTCATATAGACAATTGATCACCCAAGTTGACCGGCGATTCACGACCGTTACAAATTTGTAAAAACTACATGTTGTGGTATATATAGACATATATATATGGTTGAAATGAGATTATGATGAGTAAGTATCTCACTAATTATATTAACAATGTGTGATATACATAAGAAATGAGATTACTAAGTTAAGAAACTCGAAATGATATATATAACGATTATCGTTATGATAACGTCTACTAAATACATATGTATCATATTAAGATATTGATACACTATATTTAACATGATAAAATGATATTTAAATATATCATTAAGTGTGTTAACAATGAACTACATATGTAAAAACAAGACTACTAATTCAATAATTACGAAACGAGACTTATATGTAACGATTATCGTTGTAACGATATTTTAATGTATATATCATATTAAGAGATATTCATACATCATAATATCATGATAATATAATAGTTTAACATCTCATTTGATTTAATAAACAATGGGTTAACAACATTTAACAAGACCGTTAACCTAAAGGTTTCAAAACAACACTTACATGTAACGACTAACGATGACTTAACGACTCAGTTAAAATGTATATACATGCAGTGTTTTAATATGTATTCATACACTTTTGAAAGACTTAAAGACACTTATCAAAATACTTCTACTTAACAAAAATGCTTACAGTTACATCCTCGTTCAGTTTCATCAACAATTCTACTCGTATGTACTCGTATTCGTACTCGTACAATACACAGCTTTTAGATGTATATACTATTAGTATATACACTCCAATGATCAGATCTTAGCAGCCCATGTGAGTCACCTAACATATGTGGGAGCCATCATTTGGCAACTAGCATGAGATATCTCATAAAATTACAAAAATATGAGTAATCATTCATGACTTATTTACATGAAAACAAAATTACATATCCTTTATATCTAATCCATACACCAACGACCAAAAACACCTACAAACACTTTCATTCTTCAATTTTCTTCATCTATTTGATCTCTCTCAAGTTCTATCTTCAAGTTCTAAGTGTTCTTCATAAATTCTACAAGTTCTAGTTACATAAAATCAAGAATACTTCTAAGTTTGCTAGCTTACTTCCAATCTTGTAAAGTGATCATCCAACCTCAAGAAATCTTTCTTATTTACAGTAAGATATCTTTCTAATACAAGGTAATACTCATATTCAAACTTTGATTCAATTTCTATAACTATAACAATCTTATTTCGAGTGGAAATCTTACTTGAACTTGTTTTCGTGTCATGATTCTGCTTCAAGAACTTTCAAGCCATCCAAGGATCCTTTGGAGCTAGATCCATTTTTCTAATTTCCAGTAGCTTTATCCAGAAAACTTGAGGTAGTAATGATGTCCATAACATCATTCGATTCCTACATATAAAGCTATCTTATTCGAAGGTTTAAACTTGTAATCACTAGAACATAGTTTAGTTAATTCTAAACTTGTTCGCAAACAAAAGTTAATCCTTCTAACTTGACTTTTAAAATCAACTAAACACATGTTCTATATCTATATTATATGCTAACTTAATGATTTAAAACCTGAAAACACGAAGAACACCGTAAAACCGGACATACGCCGTCGTAGTAACACCGCGGGCTGTTTTGGGTTAGTTAATTAAAAACTATGACAAACTTTGATTTAAAAGTTGTTCTTTTGGGAAAATGATTTTTCTTATGAACATGAAACTATATCCAAAAATCATGGTTAAACTCAAGGTGAAAGTATGTTTTCTAAAATGGTCATCAAGATGTCGTTTTTTCGACGGAAATGACTACCTCTTTAGTAATTGACATGTAACTTAAATTTCCGACTATAAAACTATACCTTTTCTGTTTAGATTCATAAAATAGAGTTCAATATGAAACCATAGCAATTTGATTCACTCAAAACGGATTTAAAACGAAGAAGTTATGGGTAAAACAAGATTGGATAATTTTTCTTGTTGTAGCAACGTGAAAATTGGTAACAAATCTATATTAATCATATCCTAGCTAACTTATATTATATTATACATGTATTCTAATATATTATGTAATCTTGGGATACCATAGACACGTATGCAAATATTTTGACATATCATATCGACCCATGTGTATATATTATTTGGAACAACCATACACACTCTATATGCAGTAATGTGGGAGTTAGCTATACAGGGTTGAGGTTGATTCCAAAAATATATATATATACTTTGAGTTGTGATCTAGCCTGAGACGTGTATACACTGGGTCGTGAATTGATTCAAGATAATATATATCATTTTTTTTTTCTGTAAATCTAAAGTTGGACAACTAGTTGTAGGTTACTAACGAGGACAGCTGACTTAATAAACTTAAAACATCAAAATGTATTAAAAGTGTTGTAAATATATTTTGAATATACTTTGATATATATGTACATATTTGTTATAGGTTCGTGAATCGACCAGTGGCCAAGTCTTACTTCCCGACGAAGTAAAAATCTGTGAAAGTGAGTTATAGTCCCACTTTTAAAATCTAATATTTTTGGGATGAGAATACATGCAGGTTTTATAAATGATTTACAAAATAGACACAAGTACGTGAAACTACATTCTATGGTTGAATTATCGAAATCGAATATGCCCCTTTTTATTAAGTCTGGTAATCTAAGAATTAGGGAACAGACACCCTAATTGACGCGAATCCTAAAGATAGATCTATTGGGCCTAACAAACCCCATCCAAAGTACCGGATGCTTTAGTACTTCAAAATTTATATCATATCCGAAGGGTGTCCCGGAATGATGGGGATATTCTTATATATGCATCTTGTTAATGTCGGTTACCAGGTGTTCACCATATGAATGATTTTTATCTCTACGTATGGGATGTGTATTGAAATATGAAATCTTGTGGTATATTGTTACGATTTGATATATATAGGTTAAACCTCTAACTCACCAACATTTTTGTTGACGTTTAAAGAATGTTTATTCTCAGGTGAATACTAAGAGCTTCCGCTGTTGCATACTAAAATAAGGACAAGATTTGGAGTCCATGCTTGTATGATATTGTATAAAAACTGCATTCAAGAAACGTATTTCGATGTAACATATTTGTATTGTAAACCATTATGTAATGGTCGTGTGTAAGCAGGATATTTTAGATTATCATTATTTGATAATCTACGTAAAGCTTTTTAAACCTTTATTGACGAAATAAAGGTTATGGTTTGTTTTAAAAATGAATGCAGTCTTTGGAAAAACGTCTCATATAGAGGTCAAAACCTCGCAACGAAATCAATTAATATGGAACGTTTTTAATCAATAAGAACGGGACATTTCATTGGAGTCCCAAAGGTTGTAATGTACTTTTATCGATTAAAAACTCGGTTGTTTAATGTTGAAAAGTGTTGGAATTGGTTTTGGGGTTTAATGGAACTCGGGTTGGGCGAAAAATGGTTTTTCATGCTTAAAATGGGCTGTAGTGTTTTCCCAGCTGTAAAGCGCGCCGCACTTGGCCTTGCGCGCCGCGCAAATGGCCATTTGCTGGTGGTCTGTTCAGTTGCCAGGTTCTGTCTTCGATTCGTGTTGTAGTGCGCGCCGCGCAACCCAAATGCGCACCGCGCATTTGGCTAGGCTGAAACTATTGTTGTTTTTTTTTTTTTGTAAAAAATAAAAATAAAAAATATAGCGTGTTTTCTCGTAAAGAGATTTGGGTCGTTATATAATAGGCTGAAAAAACAGGAAAACACTAATAATAGACTGAAAAAACTGAAAAAAATAGATAAAATTCAGGGTCCAAACGGCATTTCATTTGCCGGATCATGTCATAAGTGGTACGAAGTTGTAAGATTAGGGTATACGTGGAGCCAAACCGGCAAATGAAATGCCGGTTTGGGGTGTTAACTGACAAACCGGCGATTCAATGATCAGTTTACCTATTTATGTAAATATTTTGTTTGAAAAACCATTTTTTTAATAACTCTAAAAAAATACCATTTAAAAAAAAAAAAAATATATAAAGATGTGGAAAATACAGATCGATTAGTTTTTAAATTTGATAACTTAGGTTACTTTTGCTATTAAAAAAATGTCATGTAAATTTTTGTTGAAATAGTTTATATGTTTGCTTGATTAACATGTTGTTCGTATGTAATTAATTTTAATGAACATTCACATATATAGAAAATATAGCATTGACTAGGGAAGACAGTAAGAAAAGCTAAAAGAAAGTAACACAGCAAGAAATATGCTTCAAACACAAATGTTACAAAGTTCATGTTACATAAGATCGATTAAACAAATTCATCTATTCCTTCAATGCATGTTTAGTCTATTTGCATCCTTTTCCTTTACTTGAATTCGCCTTTACCGGAATGATCCGAATTCTCCTTGCCACCCTTGTGAAATCCCTAGCCAAAAACACACAAACTAGAACTCACATAATCTAAACTTAATTAAATGAAGTTTCTATTCTATCAAAATATATATGGGACAACTATAATATATACATAAGGTGTAAAAGACTAAAAGTAACCAAAACTTACTTCCAATCAAGATCACCAGCAAGAAGAAGATCATTTTCCATATCTTCATAAGCAATGATATGACCTGGCACCGCATTTGAAAGATCAAGTCCAGCTTGGTCTTGATCATGATCATCCCCGGGCACACTGTCATCTACGAGCATGTAGCGAAGAGCCTTGGCTAAACTATTATAACCATCATGATTGTTAAGACTGATTCGGTGGCAGATTGAACGACCTTCAACCACAACCGTAACTGCAGGAACCACTCCGGCGCCTATTAGATCGTCCTCTTCTTTAAGAAACTTGTGAAGTTGAGGTGGTGGAGAAACAAGCATGTTGATGTAATTAGGTTGTGACATGAGTCTTCTTTGGTGGTCTTGCAACCACCTTCGTTTCATCAAGTTTAGAGAACCTTGTTGATCATTACTATTCATGATTCGATTTTGATCACTTGATTTCAATATTTGTTTTCTAGATAGATTGATAGATGGATATGAATTTGAGTTGGTTGATTAAATAGTGTTTATGTTTGTGTGAAGAAGGTGGAGATGAGTAAAGTATACGTACATGTTTGTATTCGTCCCTTGTACCAATGTGTATTCTTTTAGTTCCCAAAAAGTACTATTGTTACACCAAATTTTGAAATATATGTAACACCATACATGATTTTCATCATCATTTTCTGTTTTAATGTAGAATTGGTGCTGAAAAAATACTAGTTAAAATGGTGTAATAGCTTAATTCATTATGTAAATGGTAGTATAACAATAACAACAACTATGACAACGACAACGACAACGACAAAATCCAATCCCATAAAGTGGGTATGGGGAGGTAAGACGTAAACAATCCTTCTCCTATCCTAGAATAAAGAGAAGTCATTTCTCCATCCATATTGAAACACCCCAAGAGTCGAGAAAATTTCCACTCACAAAGTTTTATGGAATATTGTTTTCAAAAGAACCTCCGGCCTATAAGTAGGTAAAAAATTTAAAAAGTATGAGTCATCATGAAAATGGTAAAATTAAAATTCTATGACTTTTAAAACATGTATGAAAGTCAGTTTAGGCTCTACTCGGCAGACATGTTACTAATAAATCGACACTTGCTTTTGACTCGATTAATACAGTCATAAATGATAGTATAACAATCTCTAATTGTAGTTGTGATGTTATGTTATTAGTTTCAAGCATGACTAATAACATATTTTGTGGTTGCTATAAAAGTGATCAAAAATGATCACGATAGATAACTCGATCTAATCGCATAAAATTTATGAGTAATATACTCGACCTTCTCGTGTACCTTGGACAAAGAAATGAAATAATTATTTGTACGTGTACCGTTTGGTAAAAATATAAAACGAATTTAAATTTGAAAGAAAATACTGTGTTAAAAGCTAATTAAAATGGTCAAAGGAAGAATCTTTTAGATTTTGGTTGTCATTTAATACACTATGTTTTAGCAAACATAATTAAAATAGGAAGAAACATTAGGAAGTAGGTAAGCATATATAGAGAGGAGGAGGATGTTTGCTTGTGAATGCAAACAAGATGTAGTGTGCCACTTTCAGTATTCATTGGGATGTGATTTGATGCTTCAATTTAAAGTAGGCTCAAATCCCGTAATTATTGAATGAATTGGAAGTACGTTTTGCTACTATGATCATCAATAAAATACTCTTGAAACTTTAAAAAAATGTGCACTGAAGTTAGTAAATTGAGTTATATGAGTTGGAAGTTGCAAATAGTGTTTGGAGACGACCAAGAAGAGCTACGTTCGCCGACCGCATCGCACCTTTGCCTTTCCTTGAAACGCGTAGCCTTCCTACATTAATTTCACCGTTATTTTATTTTGGCCGTAATTATTCTATTTTAATGTTTACAGTGTAACTGTATAGTTTACGGTAACCACGCACGCTTGCCTGAGTGGCTACTGAGTTGTCCAATGAAGCACACCAACCGGGTTCAATCATTGGCTATGTCAAATTGTTCAAAAATGGAATGTGACTAAAGGGTGCGCATAATGCGCAATTCATCTGGTACCAGGTCTCGCGTTCGAGAGACTTAATTAACCGAGTTTTTACCTTCTATGGGGGAGTCAATGTGCTCGTTCATAGAAGCGTTTCCTTGCTTATCAAAAAAAAAAAAAATATAGTTTATGGTGTATAGTGTTACTATAATATATTAGTGAGTGAGTTCTATCTGATCCGCTAATGATGCGCATAGCATGTGACAACAATCTATTCGTAAATAAGGATTTAAGAATGAATCAAATATTCATTATATCAAGATGATACAATTAAACCCCAGTCTGGTAAGAAACAAACGAGAGCAGTGATGAGAAACAAACGAGGTGATGATGAATATGATATTAGAAACTCTAAACTCCTATTTCTACTTTTCTTCATGCACTTTTGACCCCTGAACTCTTCAAAATGGCACTGACATCTACCATCTTTTCTTTACAGTTGCTGCACCAAACTTTAACCTTTTATATAAAGATACCAACATTAATCTCCACTAAACGAATTAAGTTAGATATGAACCAAACATGAGTAATATTGCATTATAGCCATAATTCAACATCTTTCCTCAATCTTATCCATGTATACACTCATAATACCAAGATGTTCACAAAATAAAAACTCATGTTGAGATTTGTTAAGAGTTTTAGTGAAAATATTAGCAACTTGTTTTGTAGTATCCACAAATTCAGTTTAAAACATTACAGACAAACACTTTTCTCTAACAAAATGAACATCAATTTTAAAGTGTTTGGACATTTCATGAAACAATGGATTCACATTTAGGTGTTATTGTCACATAATAATTTTACATGAAGAAGTTTATCAATTTTAAGATCAGAAAGCAGTTTTACAATCCACATTATTTCACATGTAGTATATACTAAAGCTCTATATTCATACTCGGTAAAGGTTCTAGACATAAGAGGTTGTTTCTTACTCTTCCGACTAATTAAAGTTTCACAAAAGTATAAAGTGTATTCAGAAATAGACTTTCTTGATCCCAAACACTTTCCCGAATCAAAATAAGAGAAAGCATATAAGGAAAACTTACCTGAGCCTTATTAACCTAAATACTAACACCACAACTGCCTTTTAGATAACCTAAAACCCATAAAAGCATATTAACATGAGACTGAATAAGAAAGTGCATGTATTTACTCAAACACTGAACAAAATAACAGATATCGAGCCTAGTCATTGTTAAATAAATCAACTTTCCAATCAGTTATTGATATTGAGAAACATTATCCAACTTTTATCATCATCATCAGTTTCAACACAATTCAAGACAACATTAGCTTCAAGAGGAGTCTTCATTGATTTGGAATCAAGCATACCAAATTCATTTAAGAGCACAATACAATATTTTCTTTGGTTTAAGCACAAATTAGTTATAGTTTTAACTATTTCAATACCCAAAACATATTTCAACTCACCAAAATCTATGATTTTAAACATGGATTTCAAACTTGAATTTTAAAAACTCATTAACTTTACACTTATATTATTCTCTGTTATGATGATATCGTCAACATAAACTAAGGTAATTCAACATGGAGAGTTCTCGTAGTACACAAATACTATGTGGGGAGTCCAAATCATCAAATACCTTGGTTAATTAATTGCACATGCATAGCATGTGAGTGCATTATTGGAGAACCATCTCGAGTATCACTTTTAAATCCCAATTCAGTTAGCATTTACCTATTGAAACGTTAATATTATATTCAGTTATGTTCATATTCAATTAAGCTATTCTTCTTCGAGAATCAAGTATTAGGTAGACCTTTTTCTAAAATAAGCTGAAATCACATATATGTTTCAATAGAAACATATTCAGTTTTAGGCCTTAGCAAAATAACAACGAATGAAAAACATGTTCATAATAGCAAATAGAATTATGTCATAATATGATATGGAGTAATAAAAAAAAATGAACGAAAGAGCGTAGCGTGCAATATGAAAATCGACTACTAAGAAAATGAGGAGGGAAATAATTCGACAATGGAGAATTCACCTGTTGGTACGATTTTCCGTATAGCGGCTGTAAGGTACCAGTACAAGACAATAGCTGCTCAGCGTGTGGCGTATAATGTTGATTGTTGTTTGCCCTCGAGAAATAATCTCTGCAGACCCGGAACACGGATGAGAGATCCGTGGGGTGGCCTCAATCAATTTGGGGATCAATCTGTAATTGATCCGTCTAGCGTATTGCTGCTAAGCGGCTAATGTGCGTTTAGAGTGAGAAAAAACTGTGTGAGAGAGAAAGTGTACTTCTCTCTGACTGAAGTTCAGATGTGAAATGTGGTGACCCAGGGGGTCTATTTATAGGCGCAGAATGCCCGAAATTCTCGGGATACACGTGTCAATTAATGAGTGGTTCTGTTACACGAAATATCCGGAAGGTCGTGGTGTGTGCTGACGTGGATGCGTGCCGTTCACGCGCTGAGTTAAAGGGATTAAGCATAGGAGCTGCCTGCAGGGCTTACGCTTGACGCTGGGCGGCCTACTGCACGCTGGACGGCAAACGCTGAAAACCACCAAATTTTATTATCTTTTATGCTTTTTGATCTATCTTTCTGTATAAAAATGTTGTTTTTATGTGTGTATCCCCTAGGATACACCATTAAGTCCCCCAGTTTAATGTCTTTATTTTTGCAAAAAATAAAGTCATTAAACTAAAAATAAAATATGCCTTTTTCCTCGAAGACACAAAACTGCTGCAGGCGTCTGCTTTCCTGCTCTGACGTCACATTTTAATTATGAAATTGCCCCCAAAATCTTTTTGATTTATTTTTAAAATTTAAATTGTTGTCCAATTGATCTGAACCATACACGTGTCCCAATCTTATCCCTTCATTATCAATATACTTGACTATAAATAGCCCGTTCTCTTTTCCTTTTTCCTTTTTTGAAAATTGATTATTTGCTGTAAAGATAACTGCAATTATTCATTTTAGCGATCTGTTAAGTGCAAGGTCAGTGATCACTCATCTTTCTCTTCTACTTGAATTTTTATTTTTCATACTACCATGGCTGAATCCAGCAACACTTCTTCCCAAAGAGATAACCGTGATGTTAGCACCATCCCTTCCAGTATCACTGAAGCCGACATAGAACAATTATGTAAAAAGCACATAAATCTTAGATTGTTAAATCCTATTGTTCCCTCGCCTAGCGATAGGGCCAATAAACCTCCTAAGAAGATGATTACTCTCTATAAGCTTCAATTAATTGTAGGAAAACTCCGTATTCCTCTATCTTCTTTTCTTCAACAAATTCTTGCCCATTATGGAATAGGTCTTAGTCAAATTCATCCATTAGGGTTACAAAAAATTATTCTTTTTGAAATGTACTGTAATGCTGTAGGAGAAGTCCCAAATGTAAATATTTTTCATGAATTGTTTAGAACTAGATTAGTTAGCAGATGCTAGTATACATCTGACTGTAAGCCAAATAAGGCTTTTACAGGGGTGAAGGAAACTTCCTTAAAAAATTGGAAAGATCCCTATTTCTTTGTCAATGAAAGAGTTGTTCAGGATGCCTGGGCATGTGTTTGTGGATGGAGAAAAACAATAATAGGGGTTAGCATGTAACATCCCATTTTTCAGTTACGCGTTATTTTGAACGTCATTCGAAATACGAGGCATGTAAGTGTATATTTGGATCCCAAATAAAGTTTGAGTTGATCTTTCAAAACCTTACCATTAGAAAGGAAATCTCATTACGTTTCCAACGATATTTAATTCATCGAAAACAGAGTTACGGTTTGAAAGTTACGATGAAAACAAGTTCAGAAAACTGATCCACTTGATTTGGACGCCGTCCAACTTTTTGGACGCCGTCCAAAAGGCCTGACGGGCCAGCAGCTATATTTTACTTAAATTAAAAGGGGTACTTTGGTCTTTTTACATGTAGACGGGTTTGTAGCATTAATATCAGTTCTAGATCCACTTTTGGATCAATTTCACATCCACAACTCTCTCATCTTCAAACCCTAGAGAGAGAGGAAGAATTTTAGAGAGGGAAAGCTCCATTGGAGAAGAAGGAGGTTGATTCGGGTTAAGTCGCGAGGGTTAAGGTTGTTCACCTCGTTAACGGCAACGTTTTGATAGTGTTGGTAAGCTCTAACTCCGAATTTAATTGTCGTGATTCTTGTTCATGTTTAGGGTTTGAGCTAGTTGTGTTACAAACCCCATTTCTCATGAAATTGGGGGTTTCATTATATGTATTGTGTAGGTAAACCCGATTATTGTGAGCTTAGGGTTTGAGGACGAACTTGGTCATGGTTTGGGTGTAAATCACTAGGTTGGAAGTTGTGTGTAAATTTGATGTTCTTAAGAACTTGTGTACTAGTCAAATGGGTATTGACTTTGAATTGTGTCAAATTATATTTTGGGTCAAGATTGGAGGAATCAAGTATATAAGTGTTTGATTCAAGTATCAAATGATGATTTGTTAAGTTAATCACTAGCCGTTAGTGATTTTGGGCGTTTGTGGGGAGTTATGTCATAATGGGTGAATTGAATTGGGTCGAATTTAGTAATGACACTAATTTGGATTAAATGGATGTTAAACGCTTTTGTTAGTGTTAAATGACATTTTTGAATGGGTCAGAATTACCACCCGTAGTGGTAATTGGTGAAGTCCACTTTAGGTGTCTAAATGGGCGGATTGTAGAGGTAGGTATAAACCCTTGGTTAAGGGCTTTGGCGTCGAATTCTCTTTTAGAGAATGTATGTTGATTGTTTGTATATCTATATGCGTATTATAGGTAAAAGGTTTGCTCGGTTGCATTTGGAGGCGAATTACATATATGATTTGTGCGGACGTTTCGAGGTGAGTGGAATAATTATGCATGTATGTATATAGTGTATTTAATTGTGAATGTTATGGTATGAACCATCAAGCCGGTAGTGCCATAACATGTATGTGACGAGTGTCAAAGTGTGAACCACGAGCCGGTAGCACTATAAACATGATGTGAACCACGAGCCGGTAGCATCAAAGTGTGAACCACGAGCCGGTAGCACTATAAAATGAGATGTGAACCATGAGCCGGTAGCATCAAGTGTGAACCATGAGCCGGTAGCACTATAAAATGAGGTGTGAACCACGAGCCGGTAGCGCCAAAGTGTGAACCACGATCCGGTAGCACTATAAAAGAGTATGACTCAAATACGTATGGTGTGAACCACGAGCCGGTAGCACCATAGCGTTTATGGTTAACCATATTGTGTTTGTTGATTGTTTAGCATATTATATTGTATTGTTTGAGTATATGCTATTGGTTATGCTAGCTTGCGGTATTGGAGGTTATTAGCTTTATACTTGAGATGGTTTGCTAATTATATTGCTAGCATGTATGAGGTATGTGAGTAAGTGTATGCAAGTAGGTACATTATATATGTATATGTATAATTATTGCATTCACTAAGCTTTATGCTTACCCCTCTCGTTGTTTACCTTTTTACAGGTATTGTGTTACGAAGCTAGCTAGTTATTAGACTAGATGCTTAGCAGCGCTTGGGCTCGATGGGGGAGCTTTTGGATATATGAATGCGGATTGGGGGATTGGTAGTCCCCGGGATTATGCTCTTGGTATCGGGTTGGGTTGTAGAGTCCTAATCCGTCTAAAGATATAAATGGGTCGAAATCGCTATATTATTGTAAGATGGGTCGTTGTGGGCCAGGTGTAGTAAAACTTGTTTTTTATTGTGGAAATATCTTAGTTTTACTTAATATGTCATGTTGTGAAAAGGTTTTCGTTTAAAAGTGTCGGGAAGCGGGTTTTCCGCTCATGTAAGTTGGACCCCGGAGACAGCAAACTTTAGTTCATTTGGACGCCGTCCAGATCTTCTGGACGCCGTCCAGGTCTTCTTTGCTGGACGCCGTCCAGATGTACTGCATCTGATTTTTTTTTTTTTAGTGTGTTTTTGAGATAACGAAGTCGGGTCATTACAAGTAGTATCAGAGCATAGTCTAAGAGAATTAGGTGACCTTGGAATAGGTGCCTAGTCTTAGACTTATTGACGGTTGTGCGCTATTTGCGGGACTTGTAGGAATACGGGTCGGATTGAGATTTGTTAGTGCCTTAGAGTAGGTGACTAACTAGGACTTGCGTTTGTCCAAGGTGTGATTATGTGGGGCCTTATTTCGTGTGTAAATTAGTGCCTTAGACAGATAGTGCCTAATGTAAGTAGGCGAACTAGTACGTTGTTTTAGTGATAGTCACCTAAGTTGTAGGTTGACTTGTTGTTGCGGTGTACTTGTGTACATTTATTATTATATTTTATATTGGTGTATATATACAGGTATCTATTTGAGCGGTGTCCTAGGGATGAATCTATTGGAGAGATTCGAATGTTTGACGGTTTTGAGTGATCAAGTTCACAGTAAGGACTTTGGTCATTCGGGTACTAGGAGTTATCGCGTGTTGTCTTGTGTGAATGTTGCGTCAGTCCGGGTAAAGTACTTTGCGTGACCATGTGAAAATGGTAAGGTACGCATTTGTAATAGTGACCGATCACCATTATTACGAAAGTGTATTTTGACATCAAGCATGACATGACGAGTACTGAACAGAGGAAACGTGGCATGGTTGGGGTAGATTCGGGATAAATAAGGAATCTTTTATTGGTTCCTAGGATATAGTTGTCTCGGGTGATGTGCTTGTAATCACATCGGGTCCATTGCGAGTCGGGAAGTGTTAAGGTGTGTTCGGTTAGTTAAGTGAGTAAGCCAACTCACGAGTTCGGTGCATACTTAGTCACCCTAAGTAGTGGGTGCATTATTGAGATTATCATTCGTTGTGGTTACTCATCGTAACTAGGATGACCGATTAGTGTATGTGTGTGGGACGAGGACTTGAATCCCGTAATGGGACGTAGCAAGTCTAGTGATTTTAGAATTGGGTTACACACCTTAGAGTGTGTGGTTAGAGGATCATGTAAGGATTCTAGTTGTGAGTCGCCTTGGAATTAGCGAGTCAAGTAGTCTTAGGGTCTTTAAACTCATGGGAGTGGGACCCGTATGATGGTTAGTGTGTTAGCGTGTTGTGGATTATAGGGTAACATTCCTAACGGAATATCCCTTGTAGTGGTGGATGTGTCGATGTGCGGAAGGGTGTAAGACTTGGTGTTTTCAAGCATCTCTTTAGTGCTAGATGAAGTTGTTTCGTTAGGCTATATCGCTTGGCCTTGAGGAAATTGCGGGTAGCGTGTGATCGCTAGGAACCTTCGATAAGACAATAAACCATAAGGTTTGTCGGGTAGGTATGACTTCGGGTCATTATTATAGAGAGATGAGCGATATCGGGTGTAGGGAACCCAAAGATCGAGTTTCTAAAATTCGATAGGTTGTGGCGGGAGTTGCATGACACTGCGTCAGGTGCCTCCTTATACCTGCTAGTGTAATGTTTAACTCCGGTGATGGTGTGATCACTTTGTGCTTAGGGTGTCCGTGAGATATCCTTGAAAGCAGCGGAGATTACAATAGTGATCGACGGGTGATTGTAATTCGAAAGTTGCAAAAGTCAAAGTTTAAGAGCATTGCAAATACTTCTTATGAATTGACGGATGAGCGAATCTTGTTGCTCTTAAGTGATGGACGGGTAAAGATGACCGGCGAGCCGGTGATGTACTTAATGGTCGGTTAGGCCGAAGGTCATAATGAAGTGTTGATATTGCGGTTGACGCAATTATTGTGTCGGATTGATCACTCTTCTCCATGAGAGTGAGCAATTGTTGATAAAGGTTCGTTGGGTGAAGGGTCGGGTGATCTCGATTGAGATGCACGACTGATCAAGCGGAGTGGCATATGCCTAGGCTTAGAGGCGTACATAGGATTTGGTGGAGTTCGCTTTGCGAACGATAAGGGGCTGTTAGTATTGAATTGTGGTATGAAAATGCGGGGTTATCGCGTGTACGACATCTCGAGTGATTATGTATGACGGCTCTGAGAGCCTAAAGTGAATTTGCAGTGATTTGGTGTGTACGACCAACGATGAGAATGGTCATGTGTGTCGTGGAATGACAATTCCGCAGGATGTTATCATCTTGGCGGTGAGGATGTGGAGATGGATCCTAAGTGGGGGAGTTTTACTGCTGCCCGAGGAAGACCCGCTGATGTTAAATATAAAGAAGTGGCAGAGTGTACCGTGCTAGGCCTCAACAGGAATTCGGATTTCCTAACGAGGAAGAGTGACGGGTTATTGATGTCGACTCGAGATCGTGTATTTACGATTGTGAGTTACGATTCCGGAATGATATGCGTAGAGATTGTGATGGTAGAATCGATCGTAGTGTAAGATTTCTTATGTAAGGTGGTCGGGTGGTACCAAGGTGCGGTATGAGACCAAGTATGCAGTTTGAGACCACGGAAGTGAGAAAATGAAGCTGTCATTGCGGGTGCTCTCGTAATGAAAATCTGGGTTGTCTTGAAACTCGGATAGGATTATTGAATGGGAACGAGTTCAATATAGTGGTGAATACTGTATTTTTCCTGTCGGGAAATGTGATCTTGGAAATTATCAGTGGATTATTCCACTTTACGAATGATTGTGAAGCAGGGAGTGTCGATTCTGATTGTCTCACATCGAGACACGTGGATGTTGTTTGTTTGCGAGAGTGTGTTCCCTAGTGATGCGACCGTTAGTTGCATTGAAATATCGAGACCATCCTTAACGGACGGTATAGGAAGGAAGGTTCACCCGACGGTGGTGAATATTTTGTAGGTCGTGTGGCGAATTACGGAATTTTGTGATGATAATCCGCCGTTGACGGGATTCTAGTATACGAATAGTCTTCATGCTAGTACTAGGAAGCCGTATTGTATGAATGTGTTGTAGGGTTTAGGAGAGAAACCCTGTGACGAAGTGTTGATGTGTCGTCTAACTCGTGGTGTATTATTGTCGTCCTGGATTAATCCAGTGACGGATGGTCGTGTGCGGATTGATTGATGGGAAAGTGGTGCTCCTAAGTGATTATTTTGGGGTTACCGAAATTTCTTCGTTGAAGGAATGACCCAGTTGTGGAGTCAGAGGAAGTTGGTTCTCGGTCCAGAGAATGTTCATGAATGACCGGTTGAGTAGTACCTTTATGAACCGATGGAGTATGGAGTTTTAAGGAAGCATGAATCCTACTCGATTTGGATTAATGCATTACTTGGTTCACGGCGTAGTGGACCTAGTAGATCGCGTTGGGCTTGGTTGTGTTTTGTAGGATCATAGGACGTGGTTCCTATTGTATGTAAGGGTGGGGGTATTGAAGCACTTACCTCTGGGTAAATGATGCGGATCACGGGGACGTGATCCAGGCTAAGTGGGGGAGAGTTGTAACATCCCGTTTTCCAGTTACGCGTTATTTTGAACGTCATTCGAAATACGAGGCATGTAAGCGTATATTTGGATCCCAAATAAAGTTTGAGTTGATGTTTCAAAAATTTACCATTAGAAAGGAAATCTCATTACGTTTCCAACGATATTTGATTCATCGAAAACGGAGTTACGGTTTGAAAGTTACGACGAAAACAAGTCCAGAAAACTGATCCAGTTGATTTGGACGCCGTCCAACCTTTTTGGACGCCGTCCAAAAGGCTTGACGGGCCAACAGCTGTATTTTACTTAAATTAAAAGGGGCACTTTGGTCCTTTTACATGTGGACGGGTTTGTAGCATTAATATCAGTTCTAGATCCACTTTTGGATCAATTTCACATCCACAACTCTCTCATCTTCAAACCCTAGAGAGAGAGGAAGAGTTTTAGATAGGGAAAGCTCCATTGGAGAAGAAGGAGGTTGATTCGGGTTAAGTCGCGAGGGTTAAGGTTGTTCACCTCGTTAACAGCTACATTTTGATAGTGTTGGTAAGCTCTAACTCCGAATTTAATAGTTGTGATTCTTGTTCATGTTTAGGGTTTGAGCTAGTTGTGTTACAAACCCCATTTCTCATGAAATTGGGGGTTTCGTTATATGTATTGTGTAGGTAAACCCGATTATTGTGAGCTTAGGGTTTGAGGACGAACTTGGTCATGGTTTGGGTGTAAATCACTAGGTTGGAAGTTGTGTGTAAATTTGATGTTCTTAAGAACTTGTGTACTAGTCAAATGGATATTGACTTTGAATTGTGTCAAATTATGTTTTGGGTCAAGATTGGAGGAATCAAGTATATAAGTGTTTGATTCAAGTATCAAATGATGATTTGTTAAGTTAATCACTAGCCGTTAGTGATTTTGGGCGTTTGTGGGGAGTTATGTCATAATGGGTGAATTGAATTGGGTCGAATTTAGTAATGACACTAATTTGGATTAAATGGATGTTAAACGCTTTTGTTAGTGTTAAATGACGTTTTTGAATGGGTCGGAATTACCACCCGTAGTGGTAATTGGTGAAGTCCACTTTAGGTGTCTAAATGGGCGGATTGTGGAGGTAGGTGTAAACCCTTGGTTAAGGGCGTTGGCGTCAAATTCTCTTTTAGAGAATGTATGTTGATTGTTTATATATCTATATGCGTATTATAGGTAGAAGGTTTGCTCGGTTGCATTTGGAGGCGAATTACATACATGATTTGTGCGGACGTTTCGAGGTGAGTGGAATAATTATGCATGTATGTATAGAGTGTATTTAATTGTGAATGTTATGGTATGAACCATCGAGCCGGTAGTGCCATAACATGTATGTGACGAGTGTCAAAGTGTGAACCACGAGTCGGTAGCACTATAAACATGATGTGAACCACGAGCCGGTAGCATCAAAGTGTGAACCACGAGCCGGTAGCACTATAAAATGAGATGTGAACCACGAGCCGGTAACATCAAGTGTGAACCACGAGCCAGTAGCACTATAAAATGAGGCGTGAACCACGAGCCGGTAGTGCCAAAGTGTGAACCATGAGCCGGTAGCACTATAAAAGAGTATGACTCAAATACGTATGGTGTGAACCACGAGCCGGTAGCACCATAGCGTTTATGGTTAACCATATTGTGTTTGTTGATTGTTTAGCATATTATATTGTATTGTTTGAGTATATGCTATTGGTTATGCTAGCTTGCGGTATTGGAGGTTATTAGCTTTATACTTGAGATGGTTTGCTAATTATATTGCTAGCATGTATGAGGTATGTGAGTAAGTGTATGCAAGTAGGTACATTATATATGTATATGTATAATTATTGCATTCACTAAGCTTTATGCTTACCCCTCTCGTTGTTTACCTTTTTACAGGTATTGTGTTACAAAGCTAACTAGTTGTTCGACTAGATGCTTAGGAGTGCTTGGGCTCGATGGGTATCTTTTGGATATATGAATGCGGAATGGGGGATTGGTAGTCCCCGGGATTATGCTCTTGGTATCGGGTTGGGTTGTAGAGTCCTAATCCGTCTAAAGATATAAATGGGTCGAAATCGCTATATTATTGTAAGACGGGTCGTTGTGGGCCCGATGTAGTAAAACTTGTTTTTATTGTGGAAATATCTTAGTTTTACTCAATATGTCATGTTGTGAAAATGTTTTCGTTTAAAAGTGTCGGGAAGCAGGTTTTCCGCTCATGTAAGTTGGACCCCGGAGACAGCAAACTTTAGTTCATTTGGACACCGTCCAGATCTTCTGGATGCCGTCCAGGTCTTCTTTGCTGGATGACGTCCAGATAACTGGATGCCGTCCAGATTTACTGCATCAGAATTTTTTTTTTAGTGTGTTTTTGAGATAACGAAGTCGGGTCATTACATAGCAAGTCCATCACTTTATCTGAGGATGAAAATTCGATTCTTGAAACATTAAAGACTTTTCAGTTTCCACAAAGGTCATACAATGATTATGAAGCCATTTTAGTGCTCTGCAAAATGAGTGATAATTGGCGTGCTGGATATATGTCGGTGCTGCGCTGGGAAGACCGTGGTAGGCACCTTTATTGATATGTTTTGCCCATTATTATGTTACCATAAGTTGTATATGTTCTTATATGTGTTTCTGCTTGTTTGTATGTTATCTGATTGCAGAAGAAGAGATGCAGGTTTACAGAACGTTTAAGAAAACTAATCTTGATCCTTTAGTTGTTTCTGAATGGCCCAAGACCCCTGCTGAAATTGAGGCTGATAAAGCCAATGATGCTGAATTAGAGCAACAACTGAAGAGCCCAGAGCGGCCTGCTGAGGGTGGAGATGGTGGTATTGCTCAACCGTCTCCTGATGTTAAGATTATCAAAACTACCCCTCAACCGTCCAGCGCCAAGAAGTCTGCGAGGCGCTCTAAATGTGAGGGAAAGCGTCCAGTGAGTGAAGCTGCTGAAAAACCGAAAAAGAGAAGTATGTATCTTATCTGTACCTTTGTAAGTAAATTGGCAATTTGTATTGATGCTCTGCTGTATATTTATTTGTTTCTTCATTTTATAGGATTGATTCTTCAAGATGATGTTGTTGATACTACAGCTTGGAAAGATGACGAGAGCAATAAGGTCACTGATGTTGAAGATGACAGTGATGATGATGATGAAGAACCTCAAGATGATGAATCTTTTGAAACTCCCCCTCTTTCCACTGCCCTTATCTCAAAGTGTACTGGTACTACCCAATCTTCATCCTCTTCTCAGCCACCATCTGTAGTGCCTCTGGCTGGCTTGAAATCCTTTCTTGAAGACCCCATCAATAAATCTGATAACTTTGTTGAATTTCTTAAGGTAACCGTTATAATATTTATAATTCAATGCCACTATTTCACTGTTAATTGTAGGTTTATTGTATTTGTATATATCTTATGCAGGCCAACACTCTTGTTGATCTATCCTCCTCTCTATCTACCATGGCCCGTAAACAAAGTTGCCAGTCTACAGCTGCAGCTTTGGTGCTTCTTAATCAACATGTGGACCTTAAAATGCAAGAGGCCCAGAAATTGATTATTTCTAATGATGCCCACAATGTCACTAAAATAAAGAAACTGGAAGGTGATTTGCAAGATGCAAATTCAAAATTGAAAACTGTAAAAGATGCAGCAAAAAAGAAGGATGATTTGTTACAGGTGGTGGAAAAAAAATGTGTTTCAGAGAGGGTGGAAAAAGAAAAGTTCATGGAGGAGAATGATAAGCTGCTGAAGGAGAATGAAAAATTGAAGAAAATGCTAGAGGAAAAGAACCGATTGGTGGAAGAAAACACTGCTGCCGCTGCTAATGCTGAGAAGAAATGTGTGGATTTAAAGGCTGGTCTACCTGCTCTTGTGGAAAGGGTGTCGAGTTCTCCTCTTATTGGCCAAACGTTCCATAGATATCTGGTGTCATCTACAGAGAGTGATCTTTCAGATGCTATGGTGGAAATTTTGAATGCTCTTCCTGTGAAACCTGACCCCTTACCAATTACAATTTCAAAATATATGAAACCAGATACTGATGCCAAGCTGCAGGTGGCCATGAAGGAGGTGTCTTTTCTGAAGATTGCCACGCTGGAAGAAATTTGTAGCAGGGAGAATGTTTCTGTGAATGACATTTTGGATGTACCCATTTCCAATTAATCTGTAATAACAACATGTAACTTCTGTATACTTTATCATGTATATATTCTGCTATTGCTTTTCATGATTTATATATCTGCTATATGTGTTTAACCATTGTAAGCTATAGAAAGCTTGGTGTAACAACCCAACCCCTTAACCTTCCGAAAATGTGCCACAATTTTTTTTCCCGGAATAGTTGATCTAGACGGCGTCCAAAAGCTTGGACGGCGTCCAGCACTTAAGACTGGGAAGGCGTCCAGCCATCTGGGATGGCGTCCAGATGTACTAAAACATTCTGATCAGTTTTTCGAACACACGCGGGCGAAAACCCGCTTCCCGACACTTTTAAACCAAAACACTTCCACAATAGATTACAATAGTTTAAACTAAGAGTTTTTCACAATAAAAACTGAGTTTTACGACACCGGGCCCACATCGACCCAAAATACCACAAGTAACTATTTTGACCCATTAGTTTATACAAAAACATAGACCGAGCATGGGATTGGGGGCACGCTACCCAATCCTAATCAAATCCAAAAGCAAGTCTTCTAAAGCAACTACGCAAGTCCACTAGTCCCCGCGCTTACCCGAGCCACCGCATCCGTGCAATCTATAAAAATGTAAACAACGAGAGGGTAAGCTAACGCTTAGTGAATGATAATATACTACATACATATATATGTATAAAATGGACACGCCACACAAATATCAAATACCGCATACCGAAGCATCCATGTATAAAGGCAAGCTAGTCTAAGCATACCGTAAGATCACTAAGCAATGAGCTAAAGATACATTCACAAAATATAAGTTCACCAACAACGATGTGAACAATGCCAATAAACTACACCCGGAGGGTTAGCTATATCACCACAAAACAACGTTATACGTATACAAAAAAAAAAAAAAAAAAAAAAATATATATATATATATATATATATATATATATATATATATATATATATATATATATATATATATATAACTCGAATAACATAAAATGCTTACGCTTACAATGCAATAACCATGGTTAACCAAATCTTCGCAAGGGAATGACTTCACGAAACAAGTCATCGATGTTCATAACAACCATTAGTGCACTTAACACTTCGTACACTAACCCCACGGGTGGCATCTTAACACTTCGATACTTCACCCCGGGTGGCGTCTTAACACGTCGACACTTCACCCCGAGTGGTGTCTTAACACTTCGACACTTCACTCTTCATTTTACTTGAGGTGGAATCTTAACACGTCGATACTTCACCTCGAGTGGCGCCTTAACACATCGGCACTTCACCTGTTATTCTCTTAGAGTGGCATCTTAGCACATCAATACTTCACTCCGGGTGGTGTCTTAACACATCAACACTTCACCCCGGGTGGCGTCTTAACATATCGACACTTCACCCGTCACATTACTTTGAGTGGTGTCTTAGCACATCGACACTTCACTCGTTACATGAAATGTGGTGTCTTAGCACATCAAAACTTCACATCTCACGCTACAACAAATAAATACATTATATACCTACGCATATAATTATTCCACTCACTATATTAACCCTTCGTCATTGGGGTTATATAAGTCCACATCACACGCCCATGTGATAACGTACACACAAAGTGTGTACCTCGCCAAAGGTGGTCAACCAAAATGCACAACCGTACCAATTGGACCTATACACAAGTCCATCAAATCCACCTATATGTGAAGTGAGCTCTATAAACGAGAACCACTTCACCCGACCCGCACCCATCCTACACATACATATGCACATAGGATATTAACACTCACCTTGTCGCCTTGCTGAATGCTTCCAAGTAATCCGCGACTCATCAATGGAAAATACCTATTCCATTATCACAAATACCACAACATAATTAGGGTGGATTTATAAACCAACCCAATTTACACTTAGTGCAATTTCGACCCAATTGCACTTCCAAGCACAAACCGCGCCCAAACTAACCAATATTCACTAACATGAGTGAAAATGGTTCTAACACACCAATTAAACCCGATCACAAGTGTTAAACAAGTGTCATACCCATTTTGACACCGAAACCCTAATTTTGACCCATTTCAAAATTAGTTAACCAAACACACCCAAAAGTGTTCCAACACTTCCAATATCACTAAACCTAGTGATTAAACTCATTATCAAACCCTAATCAAGGCCAAATCGTCAACCGACCCAAAACCCGCCAAGTGACAAGAATAACATGTCACCATAAACCTACTTCATCATCTAGAAGGGTTTTACAACAAACTAGCTCAAAACTCTAACTTGAATATCAAATCTAACAATTGAAATTCGGAGTTTGAGCTTACCAATACCACCACAATGTAGCTAGGAGCGAGATGAACAACTTTAGAACTCGAGCTTTCGCGAGAATCCGACTCCTTCTTCTCCAAATCCACCTGTCTCTCTCTAGAACTTCTCCTCTCTCTCTAGATAATGTTGGGAGTGTTTTTGGTTGGTGAGAAATGATCCAAAATGATCAATGAATCAGCCTTGAAGGCTCCAAACCGGCACCCAAGTGAAATTACCATTTTGCCCCTTTTTAAACTAATTAAAACAGCTGGCTCGACAGACCGTTTGGACGGCGTCCCAAACTTTGGACGGCGTCCCACCTTTTGTTGCTGGACGGCGTCCCCCTATCGGGACATCGTCCCACCTTTGTTGCTGGACGGCGTCCCTCCTATCTGGACGGCGTCCCGACCTACTGCAAAATCAGAAACAAAAACAGGGTCTTACAACTCTCCCCCACTTAAACACGATCGCGTCCTCGCGATCTGCAACACGTAACCGAACAGACCTCACTCAACGGTCCTCAAACATAGCCCCAATCCAACTTTCCTAAGCAATCCTTCCCAATGAATCGCCTTTAACAACTAAATCGTCACACGCGATTTATCAATTCACAATCCCGAGCACTAAAACCATGCTCATTCCCTAACATCGGGAAAAACTCAACGAAATCTAGAAACGAGATATCAACTCCTTAGCGTACCCTTACCGAGTACAATGCTAAAAGCAACCAAGTCTCAATCCAAGGTCAACAACCCGAAACGATGAAGACCGATCCGAACGAATCCTTACGGATAACACCAATCACTAAACATCCCTTGTAGTGCGCAATACGACCAATGCGCAACTACCGTAACATCATAACAAACGGTTTAAACCTATAGCGCCCAAGACGATGATGTCAACTCTAGATCCCAAGGTGTACAAAATCAACGATCGTCACACCCGTAACAACACGTGAGCGAAACACGGCTATCGTATCACTAATCACACAACATGGTCCTCGCGACCCCACCATCGGCGTATAAAACAACCGATAGTTCCCACAACACGTTCCTTACGACCCCACCATTGGTGCATAAAACAACCAATAGATCAAACCACACGGTCCTTATGACCCCACCATCGGTGTATAAAACCACCGATAGATCACACCACACGAAGGCTGGCCGAAAACACACGCGCCTTAGTGAATCCGAACTACACGCGACTCACTACCTTCACCACAACAACAATCGGGATTGGCCGAACTACACACGCCTTAGTGAATCCGAACTACACGAGAGTCACTATCCCGAAGGAATGACCGAACTACACGAGTCATTTGTGAATCCGAACTACACGAGACTCACTCCTCAATACCATGACCGAAACCACACGAGTCATTTATGAATCTGAAACCACACGTGATCCACTACCATGATGAAGTTAGCAGACCCGAAGATCATGCTTCACCAATCTCAACACCGGATGAAGTCAGCGGACCCCGAAGGTCATGCTCCACCGATATAACACCTCGCTCATGATGAAGTCAGCGGACCCTGAAGGTCATGATTCATCAATCACCAATACCATGATGAAGTCAGCGGACTCCGAAAGTCATGCTTCATCAATCAACGCCCTTTTGGCCTCGAACGACGAGTAGCGTAACATCGCGCTCTGCTACGCCATAGTGAATCCTAACGGATACCACTAACCATTCACACACTCGAGCAAAAACCACCTATATCAAACATAGGCACAAAACAATAATTCTCTGGAAGAGAATCCGACACACACCTCCCTTAACCGAAGGATTTCACCTTGCTCACCAAACACGTCCATTATCTCTCAATGAGATTTACCACATTACCACCTCGGTGATAATTCAAATCCAAACCATAAGTACAATTTATCCAAAATTGTAATCTACCACAAATCGACCAAAACCAGGTCTCGACAACATTTTCCGGATCTACCAAAAGCATCATCAGAAATCTCACACTAAAACTTCCTCGTGTGGGAGTGTAACTCCCCCACTTGGAACTACGTCCCATAACCGCATCTCGTACAACCGTACCATGCTACCAAAGGTAGACTTTACCAACAATTGGGTTCACACGACCCATCACCACATCTTGCTCCAACTGAGAGCACACGAAGGATTTAAATCAATCCTCAAACACTTCGAACGAAAAGTGTACTACAATTACACAAACTACACCCTCGCAATCATCCAATTGCTCTAGTTTGTCAATTTCCACCTAGTCACTCATGTACCTAAGGGTTTCACTTCGGTACCCTAAGTACAATGTAACCGCAACACAATCGGAGTTGAACACCACGCTAGTAGGTATAAAAGAGGCACCTAATGTCGCGTCATATAAACTCCATTACCAACATACATCGAGATTCAAAACACTCGATCTCAAGGGTTTTAACCACCCGACGAACCTCATGGTTCATCAACTTCCACACTATAGCGAACACGCGCTTAACAATCGAACACCAAAATCCATTTCCATGGCTTGGTAGAAACATCACCCAAATACTAAGGAATGCTTGGTTGCACCAAGTCTTACGCCCTTCGCCCATTAATCACAACATCACCATAGGGTACTTCCATTAGGAACGTCACCCATAACAACAATATGCACAACACAAGGCATTTTACAAACTCAAATTCAACGACACTTAATAAATAATCAAAGAACATATTTATTAAAACGAAACGTACCTTAACGTCTCCTTGCCGCACCCGTCCCCGCTAACTTGGGACATTTCGACTTACGATGTCCTTCTTCTTGGCAGTTGAAGCACACCATGCCATCACCCTTTGGCACCGAACATTCCCACGACTTGTGACCCCTCACGCCACAATTATAACATCTAGATGCACTAGAATCCGGTATACCCGTCCGCGTACCACCCGTGCTCACACTCGGACCCTTAGTCCTCTTACTCGGAGCACCATACGAAACAACCCTTCTCCCACTTGAAGGCTCACCAATCTTTGATCGCGTATACGACTCGAAACCTCTAGCCACGGTGAATAATTTCGCAAACGATTTCGCCTGAACTCTGCTAATCTTACTCTTCAAGTCATCATTCAAGGTTCGATAGAAATCCTGCATCAACAAATGATCATTCCCCAAATACTCCGGGCAAAAACGAGCCTTCGCCATAAAGGTCGTCTTGAGAGTATTCAAATCCATAGAACCCTGTTGCAAATTTCGCAACTCATTACGCAATTCTGACAAGTCGGCCGAAGTCCGGAACTCCTTGAAGAATTCCTTCCTAAACTCGTCCCACGATAATGCCATAAACGCTTCACCGCCGATAAGATTAATCTTACCATCCAACCAATCCTTCGCCCTACCCCGTAACAAACTAGTAGCGAGTCTCGTCTTTTTCTCGGGAGGGCATTCAATAGTACGAAAACACCCTTCAACATCCGAAATCCATCTGGTGCTAACCAAAGGATCCGGTTTCCCGTCATACATCGGAGGTTTAGTTCTCATGAAGCTCTTAAGACAATGCTCCATTTCACCACTATTTCGAAATTCGGAATACCTCCTATCCATTTCTTCTCGAAATGCACTCATTTGCTCCGCAACGGCAGCCGCAACTCTAGAGTTAAACCCCTCTTCATTCGTCTCGATCTCATTTCGCGTCGTCATTCTAAAGAATGCAAAACGATTAGTCTACGAACGTATAAAACCATACGCACAACACCGCCCCATCTTGCTCGACACTCGTGGTACATCACTTGTTAAACACGATTTGCACCCGTAATAAGGTTTGCAAGTCCTTATTACGTACACACATCGTATCCCCTCGTTAGTACAACGACCATCTTGCTCGATGATATTCGTAACGCAATATAAACACAAACATAACACAATCGTATATTAATAATATCCACGTATTAATATACACGTTAGTCCACCTATCAATTAAGGCACTAACCAAATTCCCATTCCAACCCGTAATCCTACAAGTCCCGCAACAAATAAGGACACACAAAAGTCTAAGTCTAGGCACCTATCTCAAGTCACCTAAATCCCTTAGACCATGCTATGATACCACTTGTAACAACCCAACCCGTTAACCTTCCGAAAATGTGCCACAATTTTTTTTTCCGGAACAGTTGATCTGGACGGTGTCCAAAAGCTTGGACGGCGTCCAACACTTAAGACTGGGACGGCGTCCAGCCATCTGGGACGGCGTCCAGATGTACTAAAACATTCTGATCAGTTTTTCGAACACACGCGGGCGAAAGCCCGCTTCCCGACACTTTTAAACCGAAACACTTCCACAATAGATTACAATAGTTTAAACTAAGAGTTTTTCACAATAAAAACTGAGTTTTATGACACCGGGCCCACATCGACCCAAAATACCACAAGTGACTATTTCGACCCATTAGTTTATACAAAAACATAGACCGAGCATGAGATTGGGGACACGCTACCCAATCCTAATCAAATCCAAAAGCAAGTCTTCTAAAGCAACTACGCAAGTCCACTAGTCCCCGCGCTTACCCGAGCCACCGCATCCGTGCAATCTATAAAAATATAAACAACGAGAGGGTAAGCTAATGCTTAGTGAATGATGATATACTACATACATATATATGTATAAAATGGACACACCACACAAATATCAAATACCGCATACCGAAGCATCCATGTATAAAGGCAAGCTAGTCTAAGCATACCGTAAGATCACTAAGTAATGAGCTAAAGATACATTCACAAAATATAAGTTCACCAACAACGATGTGAACAATGCCAATAAACTACACTCGGAGGGTTAGCTATATCATGACAAAACAACGTTATACGTATACAATATATATATATATATATATATATATATAAAACTCGAATAACATAAAATGCTTACGCTTACAATGCAATAACCATGGTTAACCAAATCTTCGCAAGGGAATGACTTCGCGAAACAAGTCATCGATGTTCATAACAACCATTAGTGCACTTAACACTTCGTACACTAACCCCACGGGTGGCATCTTAACACTTCGATACTTCACCCCGGGTGGCGTCTTAACACGTCGACACTTCACCCCGAGTGGTGTCTTAACACTTCGACACTTCACTCTTCATTTTACTTGAGGTGGCATCTTAACACGTCGATACTTCACCTCGAGTGGCGCCTTAACACATCGGCACTTCACCTGTTATTCTCTTAGAGTGGCATCTTAGCGCATCGATACTTCACTCCGAGTGGTGTCTTAACACATCGACACTTCACCCCGGGTGGCGTCTTAACACATCGACACTTCACCCGTCACATTACTTTGAGTGGTGTCTTAGCACATCGACACTTCACTCGTCACATGAAATGTGGTGTCTTAGCACATCGACACTTCACATCTCACGCTACAACAAATAAATACATTATATACCTACGCATATAATTATTCCACTCACTATACTAACCCTTCGTCATTGGGGTTATATAAGTCCACATCACACGCCCATGTGATAACGTACACACAAAGTGTGCACCTCGCCAAAGGTGGTCAACCAAAACGCACAACCGTGCCAATTGGACCTATACACAAGTCCATCAAATCTACCTATATGTGAAGTGAGCTCTATAACCGAGAACCACTTTACCCTACCCGTACCCATCCTACACATACATATGCACATAGGATATTAACACTCACTTTGTCGCCTTGCTGAATGCTTCCAAGTAATCCGCGACTCGTCAATGGAAAATACCTATTCCATTATCACAAATACCACAACATAATTAGGGTGGATTTACAAACCAACCCAATTTACACTTAGTGCAATTTCGACCCAATTGCACTTCCAAGCACAAACCGCGCCCAAACTAACCAATATTCACTAACACGAGTGAAAATGGTCCTAACACACCAATTAAACCCGATCACAAGTGTTAAACAAGTGTCATACCCATTTTGACACCGAAACCCTAATTTTGACCCATTTCAAAATTAGTTAACCAAATACACCCAAAAGTGTTCCAACACTTCCAATATCACTAAACCTAGTGATTAAACTCATTATCAAACCCTAATCAAGGCCAAATCGTCAACCGACCCAAAACCCGCCAAGTGACAAGAATAACAAGTCACCATAAACCTACTTCATCATCTAGAAGGGTTTTACAACAAACTAGCTCAAAACCCTAACTTGAATATCAAATCTAACAATTGAAATTCGGAGTTTGAGCTTACCAATACCACCACAACGTAGCTAGGAGCGAGATGAACAACTTTAGAACCCGAGCTTTCGCGAGAATCCGACTCCTTCTTCTCCAAATCCACCTCTCTCTCTAGAACTTCTCCTCTCTCTCTAGATAATGTTGGGAGTGTTTTTGGTTGGTGAGAAATGATCCAAAGTGATCAATGAATCAGCCTTGAAGGCTCCAAACCGGCACCCAAGTGAAATTACCATTTTGCCCCTTTTTAAACTAATTAAAACAGTTGGCTCGATAGACCGTTTGGACGGCGTCCCAAACTTTGGACGGCGTCCCACCTTTTGTTGCTGGACGGCGTCCCCACTATCGGGACGTCGTCCCACCTTTTGTTGCTGGACGGCGTCCATCCTATCTGGACGGCGTCCCGACCTACTGCAAAATCAGAAACAAAAACAGGGTCTTACACTTGGATTTCATATATCATATCATATGAAATGATTTTTGCTTGAACTGACTTTTGACATGGTACATGTATTGATCTGTCATCCGTTTTCCATAATGCATCATTATATAATACCTCTTTATGAATCAAAGGTGTACAACTACTTAAATGGTATGATGTATGCATGTTATTAAAATTGTATATCTGTTTTTTATCTTCGCTCAGAAAAACGTGTATAATCTTGTTATTGTTGTATAAAGAATATACCAAACTATTTATATGTTCTCCGTACTGCATTGGAGCATTTGTTTTTATAAAGGAATATTGAGAATTCTCAAACAACTTCTGAAGTATGATATGAATCAATCATAATGTTTTTATGCTATTTATATGTCATAAAAACTGATAAATCTGTTGGAAAAAATTCTGTTTCCGTTTAGCGTGTTGCGTTCAGGTGTTTTGCGGCTTATAGAATACATGTGTATTTGATTTTTTTGCTTTCAAAATATAAATGGATTTATGTTGTTGTGATAAACCATTCTGTAGGTCATGACATTATGAGATCTATATTTTTGCCTCGGTGCCCTTTAGCAAAGTAAACACTTTACGCTAGCCGATCCCTTGCATCTATAATGTTGACACAAGAGCTTATACTATCGAGAACATAAAAATGCCTTGCCTTATGTGGGTAGGTATGAATGCAATGTTCTACATTCGTAACGCATATCGCTTTGCGTGAGAAAAGATAAAATTTTATTGGTATTTCATTGCCGCATATACAATATTTTGTGCAACATCTTCCTATGGGGTGATCAATCCCAATCAGAATACTACAAAAATTGCATTGTGCTTTTGTCTGAACTGAGGAAAATTAAAAAACATGGTAAACAAACTGTTCTGTACGAATCAACAAGCTATTCTGCACAAATGATGATAATATAATGTCTTTTGTGCAGCGTGTTGCGTCGTGCGTTTAATGCTCCCACTTTTTGGGTGGTTTGAAATACCCATTCACATCGTTTCTGTTAAACAACTGTCTAGACATCCCTCCTTGAACAAATTGTTCTTGAGCTGCATAAACAACTGATCTCTCCCTTGCCGGTCCAACGTATTCAGAGTGTATCACTGCTACACCATTTGGTGTTGGGAACCGCAATTCTGTATGCGGTGTAGATGTGATTGCTCCTAATTTGCGAAACGTTCACCTACTAAACAATGCATTGAATCTTGATCTGGCATCAAGAACTGTAAAGTCCACAATTTCTGTTCGGACTAAAAAATATATTCCCAATGTTACGTCCAGCTTCACTTTACCAACTGCCTTCATTGATTCTCCCGTGATGCCAGCAATCTTCAAGTTCGTGTAGCGAAGCCTATCCTTTACGCTGAACGGGTACACTTTGAAACAATACAAATATAAAATATTCGCTTTACTACCTGTATCAGTATATATTCGAGTGATGTTTCTGTTTGCAATTACAGCTGAGACAACTACAGGTTCCTCTGATAGATGCCAATTTAGAATGGTGTGAAATATGATTGGAGCGTACATCCACCTCTCCGTCCTGCGTTCTCCGTCTGTTTCATTTTCCTCCACCTCATTCCATATAACTTTGATGTGCATTTCAGGGGTTGGATCCCTTTCATCATTTCTTTCTTCCCCTTCTGTTCCAATCACGCCGTCCACCGTGACGCACTTTTCCTTGCCAAGCAAAACGTTTGTTTGGATCATTTCTCCTGTACTTTTCCCTCGATAAAAGATGGTTTAACTCCCCAGCTTTAATCTTTGCAATGATTTCCCTCATCAACGACTTACAGTTATCAGTGGGAAATCACACCACTTGTCATTCTGTGGTCCCTGACGCTCTTCCATTAGTGGTGGAGGGTGAAATGTTTCCTTAACTGGTTCTGTGAACAAGATCTCTTTTGGAGTTTTAGTTAAAGCCATGATAAGTGGATGCATGTCTAATGGATTTCGCTGGTGATAGTTGTCATTTGGATGATTATTCCCCCTCCAACCATGTTGCTGCTTCTGATAATTGTTCTCATACCCGCGTTGTCTTTGATAATTGTCATTCCTATTCCGTTCTTCACCTTACTGCCTGAAGTTTCATTGATAATTATCCACTCTTGAATATCTCATTTCTCCTGCTCTCAAGTGTTTCTGAGCAATAACCAATGCCTGATGCAATGTTTTTGGTACATCATAATGCAACGCGTGAACCAATCGTGCAAAACATCGCTGATCAAGACAAAATATAAACCCTAAAACAAGCTGAGATTCTGGTATGTCTGGTATCTTTTGACATTCAATAGTATAACGCTTCATGAAATCACTCAGTGATTTATTCTGGTGCATTGTTATCTCATGTGCATCAAGATGTGACAGAGTACAGCTTCTCAAGCTTTGATATTGCATCACAAATTTTGCCCTTAAATCAAGGAAACTGGTAATACTCCTTGGTGGCAAACTAGCAAACCACTCTCTCGCCATTTTCTACAGTACCATTGGAAACATATGGCACGCAGTTTCATCCTCCCAATGCTGTAATCTCATAACAACTTCAAACATGGTGAGAAAGTCTTCTGGATCTGTTGTGCCATCATAAACACCGATAGATGGAATTCCCAAATTTCTTGGTAATGGATAATCTGCAATTCGAGGGATAAAACACTGTGTTGACTCTGCCATTGCTGGCAGTTTGATAGCTTCATCTCCAGTAATCAAAGTAAACAAATTATCTACAGCCGTTGCACGGATGGCTGGTTGTGCTAATTTTTGCTTATATCGTGATGGTGCCGTCTATAGTGACCCGTCCTAATCCACCTGGACGAAGTCTTCAACAGCTGGTCCCATTGCGAGATACTGACCTCTATATGCCATGAACGACTCCATGTAATATCTTTAAAAATGAGCAAATGCACAGCGGAAGATTTCTTTCAGACCTGAGAATAAACATGTTTTAAAAGTGTTAACCAAAAGGTTGGTGAGTTCATAGGTTTATCATAAACAATAAAATTCATCATTTTGATAGACCACAAGATTTAAATACAGTATACCTATCTCGTGTACTAAACCATTTTTCATAATGCTTGGCAGAGTAGGTTCGTATTCTTTTCTCCCCCATAGGTTGCCTAGCGATTTTTAATAATCGTACACATATCTCGTGCACAAAACTAATACACATAACCTGTGTATAAAAATCATTCTCTCGATACATAACATTCATTTTGATTTCATTGCTCAACATGGTAACCGACCTTAACATATAATGCGCATCAATAATATCCCCAAAATAGAACATCTCGTCTGTATAATATATAAACTTCGAAGTACTAAACACCACGCCCACTAGCTCTTCCGTCTAGTGAACATTCTGGGTGGGGGTGTTAAACCCGGTAGCTACCTTTAGGATTCGCGTAAATTAGGGCCATACCCGATTCTAATTCTTAGGTTACCAAGCAATAATAATCAGAGGAAAATATATTCATCAATTGGTGGCAATTATCATGTCCACTTAATTCAATAATAATCCACAGAACTTCTGTCTGCATAATAATTTATTCGAGGAATGTTTTGCTTGTGTCTATCTCGTCAAACATTTATAAAAGCATCTCAGTTCAAAAATATAGATTTCAAAGGCATTTAATAAAGCAGTTGTAAAAACAGCGCATATATTCTCAGTCCCAAAAATGTAAAGAGTAAAAGGGAGCAAATGAACTCACTATACGATATTTTGTAGTAAAAATATGCATACGACGGAACTGAACAATGCAGGGTTGGCCTCGGATTCACGAACTATTTCAGTAATATATATTAAAACACATAATGAGCATATAATGGTATTCAATCCAGTTTATATATATTAATTATAAACTATATTACTTGTTAAAAATATTAATGTATTTATTATTTCTAATACAATATATCTATTTATGTTATTTTTATATTAAAATAGTGAATTAGGTATACTTATAATTATATTTTTCATATAATTATCTTTTGTTTGTCAAAATAATAATTATGATAATACTTAAAATAATGATAATAATACTAATAATTAGATTTAATAATGATATTGATAATAATAATTTTGATAATAATCGAATTCATTTTATTTGTAATAATAATGATAATGATAATATTAATAAAATAATGATAATGATAATACTAATACTAATACTTATGATGATGATGATGATGATGATGATAATAATAATAATAATAATAATAATAATAATAATAATAATAATAATAATAATAATAATAATAATAATAATAATAAAAATAATAATAATAATAATAAGAAAAGGAGGGCTACCTTTAAAAGTTTTCCCAACAAAAATGCCCCAGACAGGGCTCGAACCCATGACCTCTCGCTCATCAGACAACACACCCAACCATCTCGTCTATTCTATTTTTCTGATATGTATTCCCACTTAATTCTATTTAACATGTTATGTTTCTATTTCATTTTCCTAAACCATTCATCCTTTACTAGTATTAATCATCTTCATCACTTCGTTTAAAAAAAAATGTCCACAGGCCCAACTGAATACAAAAACTCTTGGCCCAACTGAAAATATATAAATCTTGGCCCAATAGTTAATTTAAACCTCGACCCAACAGGCCCAACATTTAAACCTAAGAAGCCTGTTTGTTAGACCCAGTAAATGAAACCCAATTAATCAAACCCAATTAGATATGTAGATATATCAACTGCTGTGGATAGCTGGGTTCGGATTTAGGGTATAACCCATACGTTTGCAGTCGTCTTTATCAACAGAACAATTAGTAAGTAGTTGCTACTCGTTAGATCCGATCGGAATAGATTAGAAAAGGAACAAGCAATTCAATGTTTTTCTTGGGTTTGATCGGAAGTAATAGGAACTAATAGCAGCAGTAGTTAGGATGTTTTTGGGTTTTATTGATCGAAACAAGAGCAGCAAACCCGACAACAAATTACAATATGCAACAATGAGTGTTTCGATTTGGGTGGGTAATCATTCATCAGAGACATCATTATCATCATCGTCATCTATCTCACTGTATCATCTTTTTTTATTATTATTATTATTATAATCGAACTTTACACGTAAGCAATTCACTAAACTGCACTCAACATCTCCTTTATTATTTTTATATCATCATTACCTCGTCACTGTTTCTTTTGTTATCGCCTTTACAGAATCAAAAGAAGAAAGAAAAGTGTAAGGCTGCAGTGGGTTTCAAGGTGAAAACAGGAAGTGTAGCAAAGCTGTTCAAGACAGGAAACTGGAGTATCACACTTGTTTGGTTTGCGACTGTTTAAATTAGAAATAGGAAACACAAAGCTAGATGGTGTGGTGATTGGTTGATTACAACAGAAAAAGAAAGGAAGAAAGAAAGAAAAATAAGTAGGTGATAGTTATTGTGGGTTGGTTCCCTCGACAGAATTTAGAATGAGTATAGCAGTCGAGCAGTAGCAGTAGATTTGGTAGTCTGATCAAGAGATAGCAGCGACATATTAATGTAATATGGTGAGTTGTTTAGTGGTTGTTTGGCCTATCGAACAGAAATAGAAAAAAATAGTTGTAGTAGTGTAAACACGATATTATCATCATTATTACACGGATTGTATAGAGTTTTGGAAATAGAAAAGAGTAGCAGCAGGCGTATAGCAGTGACAGGTTGCAATGGTTTAAAACAGGAGCACGAAACAAGAGTTGACACAGTAGCAACTGTAGGGTGTAGGTAGTGATATCAAGGTTGTTTGGGTTTATCAAAGAAACAGAAAAATAGAAACATTTTAGCAATAAAAGTACTTGATCATTGTTGTACTGATGGTGGTTTCACAATGAGGTGGAAACGTTATGGTGGTGATATCGTGATTGTTTTACCCAAAATGGTAATCGTGGTGGTTCTCCGGCGATTGGTGGTGGTAATTTGATGAGTTGCAGAGAAGTATTAGTAAAACAAGGGTGATCATGGGTGGTGATGAAAACATACCCTAGCAGTGATGGGTTTCGATGGTGTTGGTGTTTAAATGGTGGAATGGCAGTCTTGGGTTCACGAATGATAAAGGTGATCGTAACCGAAGTGAGAGAGAGATTGAGAGAGATAGATGGTGAAGAAGAAGGAGATGGATTGGTGGTTTGATATCTAACTATGTATATATATAATACATATAAACTTGAGTGGGGAAAACACAAGGACAGACACAGTATTTTAAAGTTGGATTCCTAATTCACGAACTAATAATAATAATATTATGATAATAAACCTAAAGTCTATGATGAATTGAAATCTAACAGAATGTACAGGAAAACATTTAACATTATGTACCGACAGTTTTTCACGGACTGAAATATAGGGTTCCGTTGTTATTCAGTGGCGGATAAAAGTACACAGAAAAATCCCATATTTTTAAATTAACTATAATTATTTATTTTGGTCATTATGGTATAAAATTCGATCCTTAATTTGTTAAATAAAAATTACATCAACTGTCCCTCTCAATTCTAGGTAAAATATAATAAGTGTTAAAATTTAATAGCTAGATCCTAAATACATTTTTAGTAAGCCTAAAATTTATAGAACTCATTTTCGGATCACCATTTATTTTAAAATCATATAAGTTCGAATTTAACTTGCTTAATATCAATCGGAACATCAACGAGTATTACAATTATTTAATATATTTTTTTAATATACTTTATTTGTATATAAATATGTTTTAAATAATAATTATTATTTATACATAAATAATTTCTAGCAATTACACCATAAATTATATTTCAAATTATATAGATTTATTTAAATATATACATATCCATTTACAAATAGTTGTTCGTGAATCGTCGAGAACGGTCGATGGTCAATTGAACAGTTCAAAATTTTGAGACTCAACCTAACAGACTTTGCTTATCGTGTCGAGATCATATAAAGATCAAGTTTAAATTTGGTCAGAAATTTCCGGGTCGTCACAGTACCTACCCGTTAAAAAAATTTCGTCCCAAAATTTGATTAGGATGGTCATGACTGACAATAAGTATGTTTTCATGACGCATACGAGCTAGAAATTAGAGTTTTTATCATTAGTGAGTAATATGGATAAAACGATTCATTTATGTGAGAGTACGAGTGAAGCTATCACAAAAGAGTGAAGTGAATGAAAAAAAGGTTCGTCTTAATGTGACGACCCGGGAATTTCCGACCAAATTTAAACTTAATCTTATTATGATTTCGACACGATAAGCAAAGTCTATTAAACTGAATCTCAGAAATTTTGAACTGTTTCATATATTCAATTGACTTTCGATGATTCCCGACGATTCACGAACAATTGTGTGTAAATAGACATGTAAATATATATATAAATATAAATATAAGTGTATATATAATAATTAGAATTAATAAAGTACACTTAATCAATTGGATTTAAAAATGTAAAATAATAAATAAAATAATTAAGTTACTATTATATGAAAATATATAAATATATATGTGATGTTATTATGAATATATATATATATATATATATATATATATATATATATATATATATATATATATATATATATATGATCTCTATAAATAATTATTATATTGTAAAGAATAAATATTAAATATAGGTGAAATATAATTAACTAATATTACATGATTAATAAATTGTAATATATTTAATTACAAGTTAAAATAAATGTTATATTAACAATATTATATTTACTTTCATTATTTATATTAGTATTAATATTAATAATAATATTAGTATATTATTATATAGTATAATATATAGAATTGATACATTTAAAATTTTATATAAAATTAGTAGAAAAATTATAATTTTAGGTCGTTATGATTATTTTGATATTATTATTTTGTTTACCAATATTATTACTATTATTAGTATTATTATAAGTTATATTCATTAGAAAATAATACAATCTATTGTTATTATCAATAATAATATAATTATTATTATTTTTATGAGTTATAGTATCATTATTATTTATAATTATTATTAATATAATTATTATTATTACTAATTTATTTATTAATTATTAATATTAGTTATATAAATGTAAATTATAAAAACTTGAAATTCGTACAATCTGTTACCTATAGTGTGACGACCCGGAAATTTTTGACCAAATTTAAACTTAATCTTTATATGTTTCCGACACGATAAGCAGAGTCTGTAATGTTGAAATCTTAAAAACTTTGAATTATGTTTAATATATTCATTTGACCTTCGACTGCTCCCGACGATTCACGAGCAATTACGTATACATAATAATGTAAATAAATATATTTATACAATTATAAATATAAGTATATATATATATAATTTTTTTTAAATAAATAAAAATACACATTAACTGTAAAATAATATAACATGAATAAGGATATATATATATATATATATATATATATATATATATATATATGATATTAATCTATATATATATATATGATTCACAATGATTATTATTATATGGTAATATATAAAGGATATAAAAATTTCCTGATATAATAAATAGTCATATTACTTAATCTATAATAATGTAATACCAGTATATAAATGTTATTATATTGTTATTACTTTTAATATCAATACTTGTGTTATTATTAATACTATATTAAGAATATATATATATATATATATATATATATATATATATATATATATATATATATGAAACCTGGTATGAATAAATTAACATATATAAATGGATATATTATACTTATTAATATCATTGTTATTCTTGATAATATTAGTATTGTTGTTATTAGCAATATTATTGATAGGCATTTATGGGAACTGTTATCATTATCGCTAGTAATATTATTAATGCTATAATATTATTATAAATTTGTATTATTATTATTAATATTAAAAGTATTATTATTATAGTTATATTCATTAATAATAGTAATCATAATCTATAAAAAGAAAATATATATATAAATGTAAGAGATATAAAAATATAGGGATATATTTACAGATGTATGTAATATGTATATATATATATATATAAATATATATAAATATATATATATATATATATATATATATATATATATATATATATATATATATATATATACAGTTATAAAAAGTTAATTACATTAGTAAATCAGTATTATTTTATTTAGAATATTATAATTAATATAATTATAATTATTTTTATTAAAAATTTATAAAATCCTTTTTATTAATATCTATTTGTGATTAATCCACGAAATCAGGAAACTGAATCTGTTTAAATCACTATCTATACTATTAAATATGTCTGTTAATCGAATCATATATCAATAATCAATCCAAAGTTTGTTACAAGTTGACATCTTCTTTAGTTATTTTATTTATATTCGTACGTTCCTTCTTCTGCTTTATTCTGTATGACAACTAAGATATCACAAGAAAAAAATGCTCAATCTAATCATGTTGCTGTCCAATTAATCGACTAACATCCCTAAATACCACCATCCCTTACTGCATTGGAAGAAATAAAATTAAAAACACAGAAAATTAGCTCGAACCTCTGTACCTGCAACTTTTTGTCAAAAACTAGAATTTAAATCGTTCAACAAAATGTATTAATGCAAGTAGAAAGGAAATCAAGCTTTAAAACTATCTGCAACATTTAAAGTTTCAATTTCCTACATTGAATTTCAATTTTCGAAGTCAAACTAAATTTTTCAATGTTAACCGAAGGTGTTCATGTCAAAATTTGGATTCGTTTTTATGTTTCATGTTAAATTGAAGGTTCATAGAGTTTCTAAAAAAGAATTCCAATCTATTTCGTGTTGGAAGATTTAATTAAAACGAGCTAGAATTCGAAAACTGAATTGGAGTTCATCATTGTTATCAGCATGCTGTTACAGTATTTTTTTTTAAATCAATTTCAAACACAATCAAATGATTTCTATTTCGATTTAGTAATTTAAAAATGTCATTTAAATTGCTTGTATGATTAATTCGATCACTGGTCTACTGGATAACTAAGGAAGAAGGAGAAATAAGGATAAAATTAATACGGGATATATATTAAGGATTCAGTAACATTTCGGAAATAAGGCTATAGCTTAACTGGTTTAATGAGATGACGGGTATACGGGTGGTCGTGGGTTCAAGTCCCGGGGATGGCATAATTTTTTTTAAAGGCCTTGGATGTAGTTTTTCTATACCAAAATTTATTATTTTTATTATTATCATTATTATTATTAAACATAAATTTTATAATTATTAACATTGTATGTATTATTTATAGTATGCATATTACTAATAAGTATTATTATTGCTACTAGTATTGTTATTATTATTATTATTATTATTATTATTTTCTAATACTATGAGTATTATTAGAAATATTACTACTATTATCACAATCACAAGTATTTTAATCGTTATTATTAGTACGAAATATAATACAACTTATCATTTTTCTCATTAATATTAGTACTTGTATCACTTTTGTAACTATTAGTATTATTATTATTATTATTATTATTATTATTATTATTATTAAACAAAGGTATTTTTATTAACAATATCTTTATTAATATAATCATTTTTAACGAAGTTGTTATTATTATTATTATTATTTTCATTAGTAAATCATTAATATCATAACTACCAAAAACAGTAAAATTAATATTTCTACAAGTACTATTATTAATATAATTGTTATTATCACGAACAAGGTTATTAGTGATATATGTATATTATTAATATTATTATCATTATTTATTTTTTACTAATATTAACTTAGCATAATAGAACTACTGTTTTGATAAACAAATTAAATACATACATAAATATATATATTTGAAGGTATTTCGTATGCCCGAGAGACATATTAAATTAACGTGGCTGACGTGTTATGATCCAAGTCGGGTCATACCCAATAACAAACTTACCGACACCTTATTCGTCTTTGATCTTAACGATTGAATCGTTGATTAAATACGTGACACTTGAACTTTGAGAAAAATGGTTTTCTTAAATATTACTTGGTGTATATATATATATATATATATATATAAATTATGGAATAATTTATGTAATATGGAATTAATTATTTATGGGTTAAATAATTAATTAATTTATGTTACATTTATATAAATTGGTTTTATATAAATAAAATGTACATAAATAAAATTGCAAGTTTATAAAATGTGCATTATAAATATATGGAAGTTTTATATAAACATATAACTTGTTTAAAACTAATTAATTTAAACAAAAGATGGAGTGGCCTTGGAGTTGTAAGTAAGCATGCTAATGACTCCAACACTTGTCCATACTTTCCCACTTCCATATACATGCATTTTGACTCCTTGGTGGAAGAATATACTTGCAAAATACATCAAAAAAACTGCACAAAAGACTCCCATTCTGCTGCTGCTGGCCGTGGGGTTTAGGGAGCAAGAAGGGGTTCAAAATTTGGTTTTGTAAGTTTAATTCAAGTGTTAATTAAATCCTAACCAAAGTACAAGGTGTTGGTTACAAGTTTGGGGTATAATCTCTTGAGGTTTCATCCATTTGAAGCTCCATTCAACATCATCATCTTCATCACTTTCAACTAGCTTGGAATAGGTATAACATCTTATTCTTGCTTGTAGTTTGTAAGCTTATTTCTCAACTTGATCCTTTTCTTGGGATTTAACTTTTATATGGTTAAGATATACAAGTTTCAATTGGTAATTTTACATGCTTCCGCTTTGAATGATTCTTAAAAAGGTTTTAAGTATTATGAAATTTGTTAAATCCCAACAATGGTATCAGAGCCGAAGTTGTTGAAATATGCTTCGAGATGGTTATTAAACTCACTATATATTTTGCATTTTATGTACATGCATGAAAGTAAAATGCAAAATTTAAAAGTTTTGGGTAGGTTAGTGGTTGTGGCCGAATTCAAGAGGACCCAAAATGGGTTTTGGGTTCTTCTATTTTGGTCATATTTTGTTCATATGTTGTTGTTCACAATCATAGCCAAGACCTTGTGGTTGAATGAATGTTTGTTTGGTTGATTTGTTAATTTCAATATGGTTGTAATTATTCATTCAATTGGTTTGTAATAATATTCATTTGGTTATGTAATTTATTTTATATTTGGTATGTAAAATAGATTAGGTTGTATTTTCATTTTCTAGACAAAATGTATTAGGATATATTTTGTAAAATGATGAAGATACAAGAAGATGACAATGAAGACAACAAGGAAGGATGCAAGATTAAGTGGGAGTTTTAAAATCTCCTACTTTGTGTTATTACCCTTACCCGGTGGCATTTTGTTTTCGGCTAAACAAAATGCTTACCTAAAATGGCTTGATTGTGAACATATTGTTTTGCATGCTTGGTTGTTTATTGTATATTGTGGATTGTATGTTTGTATGCTACAAGTTAATCACACAAGTTAACAACAAATAAAACTAAAATTTAATTGGTTAAATTAGACGTTATTAACAACATGCAAAACGACAAATTTAAATGGTTAAATTGAAATGGTAAAAGGACATTAATAAACGGTTATTAAGAACATGATAAGGATCATACATATGAAATGGTTTATAACTAGTAATTGGTTTACTAAAAGGACATGAAAATAGGTTTTTCATAAAACACTACACACCAAATGCATGTTGGTGTATAGCATTTTGTTTTCTAAAACTAGAATGTAGAAAACATAAAATCCCTTTAACAAATACAAGGTAAACAAGTTAAACGCCATCCTTTTGTGGAAACACTTAGACATATTAGGAATCTCTTGATGGGATAAAGGTCACCTAACCGTCATGAGTGAACTAATATGAATAAGGTACACTTCGCATACATGTGGGATAAAGGTCACCTAACCACTTGTATGTTAAGTCTACATGTCTACACAAGTAGGACGACTTGATTTGGGAATCATGAACTTAGGGTCACCGAAGCATGAGGAACAAATAGGTGTTGATGGGATTAATATGCCATGCAAAAGGATTGCATGATCCCATAAAATTAGAAGTTGCAAAAGGATTGCAATTGTCATTATGACTACCTAGCTAAATCAAATGATGGGATAAAGGTCACCTAACCGGAATTTGACTTACCGTTGGATTCTAATATTTAAATAAAACAAATTAAAAGGGTATTGTTTATTAAATCTAAAATCGATACTTAAAATGAACTTTGTTGAATTTTGTAGATGGCCGCCAATAACAACAACAACATTCCAAACGCACCACTTAACCTAAACCACCTATCATTAAGGTCTCTCTTAGAGAAAGACAAACTCAACCATACCAACTTTATGGATTGGTTCCGCAATCTTCGGATTGTCCTCAAACAAGAGGATAAAATGTATGTGCTTGAGGACCCCATTCCCGATCAACCGGATGAGAATGATGTGGAGGCAATGGCCTCTTACGATAAGTATTGCCACGACTCCCTTCAAGTCTCATGCTTAATGCTTGGGACTATGATACCCGAACTCCAAAAGGATTTCGAGCATCATAGTGCATACGACATGATAACGCAATTGAAGGAGATGTTCCTTCAACAAGCGCGTGTCGAGCGATTCGAAACGGTTCGGGCGCTACATTCTTGTCGTATGGACGATACCCAATCGGTTTCATCTTATGTACTTAAGATGAAAAGCCTTATCGATCGTGCTAACCGTCTTAACCTAAACATATCTAATGAGTTAGCCACCGATCTTATCCTTAACTCCCTATCAAAAAGGTTTGATCAATTTGTAATTAATTACAATATGAATGGGATGGATAAGAGCATAGGTGAGCTTCACGGTATGCTTAGAACGGCGGAAACTAGCATGGGTAAAAGGGCTTTACCCGTGTTAGCAATCGATCAAGGTGGGTCCAAAGGAAAGACCTCTAAGCCAAAGGTGGCTAAGAGAAAAGGACCCGCCTATCAAGGCAAAGGGAAGGGGAAGATGGTTACCCCAACCATCAACAAGGCTAAGAAGCAAAAGGTAGCCGAGAAGGCAAACCCCAAGGAAGACCCATGTTTCGGTTGCGGTGAGATGGGTCATTGGAAACGAAACTGTCCGGTCTACCTTAAGGAGTTGAAGGACAAGAGGGATGCAGGGCAAACCTCAGGTAATATATATATGGTATATATAGAGCTTAGTATTACTTCTTCTAATACATGGGTATTAGACACGGGATGTGGAACTCATATTTGCAATTCTTTGCAGGGGTTCAAAAGAAGTAACAAGCAAACGGGAACATCAAGTCTCTTCATGGGGAATGGAGCTAAAGTGCAAGTGAAGGTTCAAGGAGACTTTGTGTTAAAGCTTCCAAGTGGTTTGGAACTTATTTTGAAAGATGTTTTGTATGCACCCGATTTATGTCGAAACATTATTTCCATTTCCCGTTTGAAACAATGTGGTTTTAATCCTAATTTTGTTAATGATGATATCCATATTTATTTAGATAATGTATTCTATTTCAAGGCTTCACCTTCAAATGGAATTTATGAATTGGTTCATGATGACACATCATCTAGTAGCTCAATATACCATACAAGCACCAAGAAACTCAAAAAGGATTTGAGTGATTCCTACTTATGGCATTGTCGCCTTGGTCACATAAACAAGAACCGAATGCATACACTTCAAAGGAATGGACTTTTGAAATCAAATGAAATGGATTCGTTTGATGTATGTGAATCTTGTTTACAAGGCAAGATGACTAAAGCACCTTTCAAAGGAACTTATGAAAGGGCTAAAGATTTATTGGGATTAATACATTCGGATGTATGTGGACCCTTTAAACCCATGACTAGGAATGGTGAAAGATACTTTGTTACTTTCATTGATGACTTTAGTCGTTTCGGATATGTCTACTTATTAAGACACAAGGACGAAACGTTTGAAGCATTCAAAGAATATCAAAACGAAGTACAAAATCAACTCAATAGGACAATTAAGGTACTTCGTACCGATAGAGGAGGTGAATACCTAAGCGATGCCTTCCAAGATCATCTTAGGAGTTGTGGGATTATCTCACAACTTACTCCACCCGGAACACCCCAACTTAATGGAGTTTCCGAAAGGAGGAACCGAACCCTAATGGATATGGTTCGATCTATGATGGCAAGAAGCTCGTTACCTCTATCATTTTGGGGTTATTGTCTAAGCTCCGCGGCTCGTATTTTAAATATGGCCCCAACCAAGAAAGTGGAACGAACTCCTCACGAGATGTGGTTTGGTAAACCTCCATCTATATCATACTTAAAGGTATGGGGATGTGAAGCTTATCCTAAGCGTTACGTCCCTAATAAGTTGAATGCTCGATCCACGAAGTGTATCTTCATAGGATATCCCAAGGATGATATGGGATACTATTTCTATGATCCATCCGAGCAGAATGTATTTGTTGCTCGGAAGGCAGAATTCCTTGAAACTAAGTTCCTAATGGAAGGAAATAGTGAAAGGAAGATAGATCTTGAAGAGGTTCAAGATCAAGTAGATGATACACAATTGGTTGACACTAGCACTCAACATGAAATTGTTGATAGTGATCAAATGGATGATCAAAATACACAAGACATTCGTAGATCTGGTAGGATTAGCAATCCTCCTGAGAGATATGGGTTTCTCATAGATGGTTGCTATACGGTTGATTTGGATGAACCAACAAACTACCAAGATGCTTTATCAAGGATTGATAAAGATAAATGGCAGGAAGCCATGAACGCCGAGATGCAATCCATGTATGAAAACCAAGTGTGGGAACTTGTTGAGCAACCTCCTAGCTCTAAGCTAGTTGATTGCAAATGGCTTTTCAAAATGAAAACCGACATACATGGATACTTGGATACATATAAAGCTAGACTTGTTGCAAAAGGTTTCACTCAAACTCAAGGGGTTGATTAAGATGAAATTTTCTCGCCTGTGGCAATGCTAAAGTCTATTAGGATATTATTTGCCATTGCTGCTCACTACGACTATGAAATATGGCAAATGGATGTCAAAACCGCTTTCCTAAATGGATATCTTATGGAAGATGTCTATATGGTCCAGCCTGAAGGTTTTGTTGATCCAAAATATCCTAAAAGGGTATGCAAGTTAAAGAAGTCAATCTACGGATTGAAACAAGCATCTAGAATGTGGAATCATCGTTTTAATGAGGAAGCCGAGAAATTTGGCTTCATTAAAAATGGTGATGAAGCTTGTGTATATAAGAAAGCTAGTGGGAGCACTATCATGTTCCTTGTACTATATGTGGATGATATATTATTATTTGGGAATGATATTACCACAATGCAAGGAGTCAAAACTTGGCTAAAGAGTTGCTTCTCCATTAAGGATCTTGGAGATGCACAATACATATTGGGGATAGGGATCTATAGGAATAGATCCAAGGGATTGATAGGTTTAAGTCAAAGTACATACATTGATAAAATCTTGAAAAGGTTCAAGATGGAAAACTCTAAAAGAGGTTTGGTACCTATTCAAAAGGGAACCGTTCTCAGTTCATCTCAGTGTCCTGCCACGAAAGATGAACAAGAGAGAATGAAGAAAGTCCCATACGCATCTGCTATTGGGTCTATCATGTATGCAATGATATGTACTAGACCGGATGTGTCATGCGCTCTAAGCTTGACAAGTAGATACCAGAATAACCCAGGAAATAGTCATTGGATTGCTGTCTAATGGATTTCGCTGGTGATAGTTGTCATTTGGATGATTATTCCCCCTCCAACCATGTTGCTGCTTCTGATAATTGTTCTCATACCCGCGTTGTCTTTGATAATTGTCATTCCTATTCCGTTCTTCACCTTACTGCCTGAAGTTTCATTGATAATTATCCACTCTTGAATATCTCATTTCTCCTGCTCTCAAGTGTTTCTGAGCAATAACCAATGCCTGATGCAATGTTTTTGGTACATCATAATGCAACGCGTGAACCAATCGTGCAAAACATCGCTGATCAAGACAAAATATAAACCCTGAAACAAGCTGAGATTCTGGTATGTCTGGTATCTTTTGACATTCAATAGTATAACGCTTCATGAAATCACTCAGTGATTTATTCTGGTGCATTGTTATCTCATGTGCATCAAGATGTGACAGAGTACAGCTTCTCAAGCTTTGATATTGCATCACAAATTTTGCCCTTAAATCAAGGAAACTGGTAATACTCCTTGGTGGCAAACTAGCAAACCACTCTCTCGCCATTTTCTACAGTACCATTGGAAACATATGGCACGCAGTTTCATCCTCCCAATGCTGTAATCTCATAACAACTTCAAACATGGTGAGAAAGTCTTCTGGATCTGTTGTGCCATCATAAACTCCGATAGATGGAATTCCCAAATTTCTTGGTAATGGATAATCTGCAATTCGAGGGATAAAACACTGTGTTGACTCTGCCATTGCTGGCAGTTTGATAGCTTCATCTCCAGTAATCAAAGTAAACAAATTATCTACAGCCGTTGCACGGATGGCTGGTTGTGCTATTTTTTGCTTATATCGTGATGGTGCCGTCTGTAGTGACCCGTCCTAATCCACCTGGACGAAGTCTTCAACAGCTGGTCCCATTGCGAGATAATGACCTCTATATGCCATGAACGACTCCATGTAATATCTTTAAAAATGAGCAAATGCACAGTGGAAGATTTCTTTCAGACCTGAGAATAAACATGTTTTAAAAGTGTTAACCAAAAGGTTGGTGAGTTCATAGGTTTATCATAAACAATAAAATTCATCATTTTGATAGACCACAAGATTTAAATACAGTATACCTATCTCGTGTACTAAACCATTTTTCATAATGCTTGGCAGAGTAGGTTCGTATTCTTTTCTCCCCCATAGGTTGCCTAGCGATTTTTAATAATCGTACACATATCTCGTGCACAAAACTAATACACATAACCTGTGTATAAAAATCATTCTCTCGATACATAACATTCATTTTGATTTCATTGCTCAACATGGTAACCGACCTTAACATATAATGCGCATCAATAATATCCCCAAAATAGAACATCTCGTCTGTATAATATATAAACTTCGAAGTACTAAACACCACGCCCACTAGCTCTTCCGTCTAGTGAACATTCTGGGTGGGGGTGTTAAACCCGGTAGCTACCTTTAGGATTCGCGTAAATTAGGGCCATACCCGATTCTAATTCTTAGGTTACCAAGCAATAATAATCAGAGGAAAATATATTCATCAATTGGTGGCAATTATCATGTCCACTTAATTCAATAATAATCCACAGAACTTCTGTCTGCATAATAATTTATTCGAGGAATGTTTTGCTTGTGTCTATCTCGTCAAACATTTATAAAAGCATCTCAGTTCAAAAATATAGATTTCAAAGGTATTTAATAAAGCAGTTGTAAAAACAGCGCATATATTCTCAGTCCCAAAAATGTAAAGAGTAAAAGGGAGCAAATGAACTCACTATACGATATTTTGTAGTAAAAATATGCATACGACGGAACTGAACAATGCAGGGTTGGCCTCGGATTCACGAACTATTTCAGTAATATATATTAAAACACATAATGAGCATATAATGGTATTCAATCCAGTTTATATATATTAATTATAAACTATATTACTTGTTAAAAATATTAATGTATTTATTATTTCTAATACAATATATCTATTTATGTTATTTTTATATTAAAATAGTGAATTAGGTATACTTATAATTATATTTTTCATATAATTATCTTTTGTTTGTCAAAATAATAATTATGATAATACTTAAAATAATGATAATAATACTAATAATTAGATTTAATAATGATATTGATAATAATAATTTTGATAATAATCGAATTCATTTTATTTGTAATAATAATGATAATGATAATATTAATAAAATAATGATAATGATAATACTAATACTAATACTTATGATGATGATGATGATGATGATAATAATAATAATAATAATAATAATAATAATAATAATAATAATAATAATAATAATAATAATAATAATAATAATAATAAAAATAAAAATAATAATAAGAAAAGGAGGGCTACCTTTAAAAGTTTTCCCAACAAAAATGCCCCAGACAGGGCTCGAACCCATGACCTCTCGCTCATCAGACAACACACCCAACCATCTCGTCTATTCTATTTTTCTGATATGTATTCCCACTTAATTCTATTTAACATGTTATGTTTCTATTTCATTTTCCTAAACCATTCATCCTTTACTAGTATTAATCATCTTCATCACTTCGTTTAAAAAAAAATGTCCACAGGCCCAACTGAATACAAAAACTCTTGGCCCAACTGAAAATATATAAATCTTGGCCCAATAGTTAATTTAAACCTCGACCCAACAGGCCCAACATTTAAACCTAAGAAGCCTGTTTGTTAGACCCAGTAAATGAAACCCAATTAATCAAACCCAATTAGATATGTAGATATATCAACTGCTGTGGATAGCTGGGTTCGGATTTAGGGTATAACCCATACGTTTGCAGTCGTCTTTATCAACAGAACAATTAGTAAGTAGTTGCTACTCGTTAGATCCGATCGGAATAGATTAGAAAAGGAACAAGCAATTCAATGTTTTTCTTGGGTTTGATCGGAAGTAATAGGAACTAATAGCAGCAGTAGTTAGGATGTTTTTGGGTTTTATTGATCGAAACAAGAGCAGCAAACCCGACAACAAATTACAATATGCAACAATGAGTGTTTCGGTTTGGGTGGGTAATCATTCATCAGAGACATCATTATCATCATCGTCATCTATCTCACTGTATCATCTTTTTATTATTATTATTATTATTATTATTATTATAATCGAACTTTACACGTAAGCAATTCACTAAACTGCACTCAACATCTCCTTTATTATTTTTATATCATCATTACCTCGTCACTGTTTCTTTTGTTATCGCCTTTACAGAATCAAAAGAAGAAAGAAAAGTGTAAGGCTGCAGTGGGTTTCAAGGTGAAAACAGGAAGTGTAGCAAAGCTGTTCAAGACAGGAAACTGGAGTATCACACTTGTTTGGTTTGCGACTGTTTAAATTAGAAATAGGAAACACAAAGCTAGATGGTGTGGTGATTGGTTGATTACAACAGAAAAAGAAAGGAAGAAAGAAAGAAAAATAAGTAGGTGATAGTTATTGTGGGTTGGTTCCCTCGACAGAATTTAGAATGAGTATAGCAGTCGAGCAGTAGCAGTAGATTTGGTAGTCTGATCAAGAGATAGCAGCAACATATTAATGTAATATGGTGAGTTGTTTAGTGGTTGTTTGGCCTATCGAACAGAAATAGAAAAAAATAGTTGTAGTAGTGTAAACACGATATTATCATCATTATTACACGGATTGTATAGAGTTTTGGAAATAGAAAAGAGTAGCAGCAGGCGTATAGCAGTGACAGGTTGCAACGGTTTAAAACAGGAGCACGAAACAAGAGTTGACACAGTAGCAACTATAGGGTGTAGGTAGTGATATCAAGGTTGTTTGGGTTTATCAAAGAAACAGAAAAATAGAAACATTTTAGCAATAAAAGTACTTGATCATTGTTGTACTGATGGTGGTTTCACAATGAGGTGGAAACGTTATGGTGGTGATATCGTGATTGTTTTACCCAAAATGGTAATCGTGGTGGTTCTCCGGCGATTGGTGGTGGTAATTTGATGAGTTGCAGAGAAGTATTAGTAAAACAAGGGTGATCATGGGTGGTGATGAAAACATACCCTAGCAGTGATGGGTTTCGATGGTGTTGGTGTTTAAATGGTGGAATGGCAGTCTTGGGTTCACGAATGATAAAGGTGATCGTAACCGAAGTGAGAGAGAGATTGAGAGAGATAGATGGTGAAGAAGAAGGAGATGGATTGGTGGTTTGATATCTAACTATGTATATATATAATACATATAAACTTGAGTGGGGAAAACACAAGGACAGACACAGTATTTTAAAGTTGGATTCCTAATTCACGAACTAATAATAATAATATTATAATAATAAACCTAAAGTCTATGATGAATTGAAATCTAACAGAATGTACAGGAAAACATTTAACATTATCTACCGACAGTTTTTCACGGACTGAAATATAGGGTTCCGTTGTTATTCAGTGGCGGATAAAAGTACACAGAAAAATCCCATATTTTTAAATTAACTATAATTATTTATTTTGGTCATTATGGTATAAAATTCGATCCTTAATTTGTTAAATAAAAATTACATCAACTGTCCCTCTCAATTCTAGGTAAAATATAATAAGTGTTAAAATTTAATAGCTAGATCCTAAATACATTTTTAGTAAGCCTAAAATTTATAGAACTCATTTTCGGATCACCATTTATTTTAAAATCATATAAGTTCGAATTTAACTTGCTTAATATCAATCGGAACATCAACGAGTATTACAATTATTTAATATATTTTTTTAATATACTTTATTTGTATATAAATATGTTTTAAATAATAATTATTATTTATACATAAATAATTTCTAGCAATTACACCATAAATTATATTTCAAATTATATAGATTTATTTAAATATATACATATCCATTTACAAATAGTTGTTCGTGAATCGTCGAGAACGGTCGATGGTCAATTGAACAGTTCAAAATTTTGAGACTCAACCTAACAGACTTTGCTTATCGTGTCGAGATCATATAAAGATCAAGTTTAAATTTGGTCAGAAATTTCCGGGTCGTCACAGTACCTACCCGTTAAAAAAATTTCGTCCCAAAATTTGATTAGGATGGTCATGACTGACAATAAGTATGTTTTCATGACGCATACGAGCTAGAAATTAGAGTTTTTATCATTAGTGAGTAATATGGATAAAACGATTCATTTATGTGAGAGTACGAGTGAAGCTATCACAAAAGAGTGAAGTGAATGAAAAAAAGGTTCGTCTTAATGTGACGACCCGGGAATTTCCGACCAAATTTAAACTTAATCTTATTATGATTTCGACACGATAAGCAAAGTCTATTAAACTGAATCTCAGAAATTTTGAACTGTTTCATATATTCAATTGACTTTCGATGATTCCCGACGATTCACGAACAATTGTGTGTAAATAGACATGTAAATATATATATAAATATAAATATAAGTGTATATATAATAATTAGAATTAATAAAGTACACTTAATCAATTGGATTTAAAAATGTAAAATAATAAATAAAATAATTAAGTTACTATTATATGAAAATATATAAATATATATGTGATGTTATTATGAATCTATATATATATATATATATATATATATATATATATATGATCTCTATAAATAATTATTATATTGTAAAGAATAAATATTAAATATAGGTGAAATATAATTAACTAATATTACATGATTAATAAATTGTAATATATTTAATTACAAGTTAAAATAAATGTTATATTAACAATATTATATTTACTTTCATTATTTATATTAGTATTAATATTAATAATAATATTAGTATATTATTATATAGTATAATATATAGAATTGATACATTTAAAATTTTATATAAAATTAGTAGAAAAATTATAATTTTAGGTCGTTATGATTATTTTGATATTATTATTTTGTTTACCAATATTATTACTATTATTAGTATTATTATAAGTTATATTCATTAGAAAATAATACAATCTATTGTTATTATCAATAATAATATAATTATTATCATTTTTATGAGTTATAGTGTCATTATTATTTATAATTATTATTAATATAATTATTATTATTACTAATTTATTTATTAATTATTAATATTAGTTATATAAATGTAAATTATAAAAACTTGAAATTCGTACAATCTGTTACCTATAGTGTGACGACCCGGAAATTTTCGACCAAATTTAAACTTAATCTTTATATGTTTCCGACACGATAAGCAGAGTCTGTAATGTTGAAATCTTAAAAACTTTGAATTATGTTTAATATATTCATTTGACCTTCGACTGCTCCCGACGATTCACGAGCAATTACGTATACATAATGATGTAAATAAATATATTTATACAATTATAAATATAAGTATATATATATAATTTTTTTTTAAATAAATAAAAATACACATTAACTGTAAAATAATATAACATGAATAAGGATATATATATATATATATACATATATATATATATATATATATATATATATATATATATATATATATATATATATATATATATATATATATATATATATATATGATATTAATCTATATATGTATATATGATTCACAATGATTATTATTATATGGTAATATATAAAGGATATAAAAATTTCCTGATATAATAAATAGTCATATTACTTAATCTATAATAATGTAATACCAGTATATAAATGTTATTATATTGTTATTACTTTTAATATCAATACTTGTGTTATTATTAATACTATATTAAGAATATATATATATATATATATATATATATATATATATATATATATATATATATATATATATATATATATATATATATATATATATATATATGAAACCTGGTATGAATAAATTAACATATATAAATGGATATATTATACTTATTAATATCATTGTTATTCTTGATAATATTAGTATTGTTGTTATTAGCAATATTATTGATAGGCATTTATGGGAACTGTTATCATTATCGCTAGTAATATTATTAATGCTATAATATTATTATAAATTTGTATTATTATTATTAATAATAAAAGTATTATTATTATAGTTATATTCATTAATAATAGTAATCATAATCTATAAAAAGAAAATATATATATAAATGTAAGAGATATAAAAATATAGGGATATATTTACAGATGTATGTAATATGTATATATATATATATATAAATATATATAAATATATATATATATATATATATATATATATATATATATATATATATATATATATATATATATATATATATATATACAGTTATAAAAAGTTAATTACATTAGTAAATCAGTATTATTTTATTTAGAATATTATAATTAATATAATTATAATTATTTTTATTAAAAATTTATAAAATCCTTTTTATTAATATCTATTTGTGATTAATCCACGAAATCAGGAAACTGAATCTATTTAAATCACTATCTATACTATTAAATATGTCTGTTAATCGAATCATATATCAATAATCAATCCAAAGTTTGTTACAAGTTGACATCTTCTTTAGTTATTTTATTTATATTCGTACGTTCCTTCTTCTGCTTTATTCTGTATGACAACTAAGATATCACAAGAAAACAATGCTCAATCTAATCATGTTGCTGTCCAATTAATCGACTAACATCCCTAAATACCACCATCCCTTACTGCATTGGAAGAAATAAAATTAAAAACACAGAAAATTAGCTCGAACCTCTGTACCTGCAACTTTTTGTCAAAAACTCGAATTTAAATCGTTCAACAAAATGTATTAATGCAAGTAGGAAGGAAATCAAGCTTTAAAACTATCTGCAACATTTAAAGTTTCAATTTCCTACATTGAATTTCAATTTTCGAAGTCAAACTAAATTTTTCAAAGTTAACCGAAGGTGTTCATGTCAAAATTTGGATTCGTTTTTATGTTTCATGTTAAATTGAAGGTTCATAGAGTTTCTAAAAAAGAATTCCAATCTATTTCGTGTTGGAAGATTTAATTAAAACGAGCTAGAATTCGAAAACTGAATTGGAGTTCATCATTGTTATCAGCATGCTGTTACAGTATTTTTTTTTTAAATCAATTTCAAACACAATCAAATGATTTCTGTTTCGATTTAGTAATTTAAAAATGTCATTTAAATTGCTTGTATGATTAATTCGATCACTGGTCTACTGGATAACTAAGGAAGAAGGAGAAATAGGGATAAAATTAATACGGGATATATATTAAGGATTCAGTAACATTTCGGAAATAAGGCTATAGCTTAACTGGTTTAATGAGATGACGGGTATACGGGTGGTCGTGGGTTCAAGTCCCGGGGATGGCATAATTTTTTTTAAAGGCCTTGGATGTAGTTTTTCTATACCAAAATTTATTATTTTTATTATTATCATTATTATTATTAAACATAAATTTTATAATTATTAACATTGTATGTATTATTTATAGTATGTATATTACTAATAAGTATTATTATTGCTACTAGTATTGTTATTATTATTATTATTATTATTTTCTAATACTATGAGTATTATTAGAAATATTACTACTATTATCACAATCACAAGTATTTTAATCGTTATTATTAGTACGAAATATAATACAACTTATCATTTTTCTCATTAATATTAGTACTTGTATCACTTTTGTAACTATTAGTATTATTATTATTATTATTATTATTATTATTATTATTATTATTATTATTATTATTATTATTATTATTATTATTATTATTATTATTATTATTAAACAAAGGTATTTTTATTAACAATATCTTTATTAATATAATCATTTTTAACGAAGTTATTATTATTATTATTATTATTATTTTCATTAGTAAATCATTAATATCATAACTACCAAAAACAGTAAAATTAATATTTCTACAAGTACTATTATTAATATAATTGTTATTATCACGAACAAGGTTATTAGTGATATATGTATATTATTAATATTATTATCATTATTTATTTTTTACTAATATTAACTTAGCATAATAGAACTACTGTTTTGATAAACAAATTAAATACATACATAAATATATATATTTGATGGTATTTCGTATGCCCGAGAGACATATTAAATTAACGTGGCTGACGTGTTATGATCCAAGTCGGGTCATACCCAATAACAAACTTACCGACACCTTATTCGTCTTTGATCTTAACGATTGAATCGTTGATTAAATACGTGACACTTGAACTTTGAGAAAAATGGTTTTCTTAAATATTACTTGGTGTATATATATATATATATATATATATATATATATATATATATATATATATATATATATATATATATATATAAATTATGGAATAATTTATGTAATATGGAATTAATTATTTATGGGTTAAATAATTAATTAATTTATGTTACATTTATATAAATTGGTTTTATATAAATAAAATGTACATAAATAAAATTGCAAGTTTATAAAATGTGCATTATAAATATATGGAAGTTTTATATAAACATATAACTTGTTTAAAACTAATTAATTTAAACAAAAGATGGAGTGGCCTTGGAGTTGTAAGTAAGCATGCTAATGACTCCAACACTTGTCCATACTTTCCCACTTCCATATACATGCATTTTGACTCCTTGGTGGAAGAATATACTTGCAAAATACATCAAAAAAACTGCACAAAAGACTCCCATTCTGCTGCTGCTGGCCGTGGGGTTTAGGGAGCAAGAAGGGGTTCAAAATTTGGTTTTGTAAGTTTAATTCAAGTGTTAATTAAATCCTAACCAAAGTACAAGGTGTTGGTTACAAGTTTGGGGTATAATCTCTTGAGGTTTCATCCATTTGAAGCTCCATTCAACATCATCATCTTCATCACTTTCAACTAGCTTGGAATAGGTATAACATCTTATTCTTGCTTGTAGTTTGTAAGCTTATTTCTCAACTTGATCCTTTTCTTGGGATTTAACTTTTATATGGTTAAGATATACAAGTTTCAATTGGTAATTTTACATGCTTCCGCTTTGAATGATTCTTAAAAAGGTTTTAAGTATTATGAAATTTGTTAAATCCCAACAATATTTAACACACATAACATAACAAAATTTAATATTTTTATATACAAAATGAACATATAAAACATATATATATTATTAACATAAAAATGATATAACTAATACATTTATATATATATGTACGTGTTCAATTAAAATTATGAATATTAATAAAAATATAAATGATATAGGTTCGTGAATCCGAGGCCAACCTTGCATTGTTCAATATAGTCCTATGTATTTTTACTACAAAATACATTTGGTGAGTTCATTTGCTCCCTTTTACTCTTTACATTTTGGGATTGAGAATACATGCGATGTTTTTACAACTGCTTTATTAATTGCTTTTGAAATATATTTTGAACTGCGAATACATGAAATACTTTTATAAATGTTTGACGAGATAGACACAAGCAAAATATTCCTCGAATGAATTATTATGCAGACAGAAGTTCTGCGGATTATTATTGAATTATGTGGACATGATAATTGCCACCATTGAATTATGTGGACATGATAATTACCACCATTGAATTATGTGGACATGATAATTGCCACCATTGAATTATGTGGACATGATAATTGCCACCAATTGAAAAGTGAATGTTATGTATCGAGAGAATGATTTTATACACAGGTTATGTGTATGTTATTTTTGTGCACAAGATATGTGTACGGTTACTAAGATTTATGAAAAAGGATTTCGTACACGAGAAAGGTGTACTGTATTTAAAAGATATCGCATGTACATTACAGGTGGGTATAGGATTCGGGCCCATTTGTACCATGCATCATTTAAATCTTGTGGTCTATCAAAATGATGAATTTTATTGTTTTATGATAAACCTATGAACTCACCAACCTTTTGATTGACACTTGAAAGCATGTTTATTCTCAGGTATGAAAGAAACCTTCCGCTGTACATTTACTCATATTACATGGAGTCATTCATAGCATATAGAGGTCAGAACCTCACAATGGGACCAGCTATTGAAGACTTCGTCCAGATGAATTAGGACGGGCCACTACAGTTGGTATCAGAGCGATGGTCTTAGCGAACCAGGTCTTGCATTATTGTGTCTAACTGATAGTTAATTAGATACATTAGTGAGTCTGGACTTCGACCGTGTCTGCATATCAAAAGTTTTGCTTATCATTTTGTGTCAAAAATTACCTGCTTGTCATTCCCAGTCTAGACACGTCTTGCTGCATTGATTGCATGAATAGTGTATAGACAAAATTCATATCTTAGCGTATCTGCTAAATCATATCTTATCGTATTTATTACTGTAAACTTTACCTGACGTATCCCATAAATTCCTCCGTAATCTACGAAACTTTTATTCTATATATATGGATATTCTATGTAATTAGAATACCATCCGATAGTCGAAAATCTTTTCATATCGAAAATCCTTTATCCAATCGTACGAAATGGAATTCGTCACCAGTTCAAGTCACTCTGATTCCGAAATGGAATCCCACTCAAGCTCCGAAAGTAGTGTGACCGGAATGGATCAACCAATCAGTCATCATCTATTCTGGATGAATTGGGGATGGGTTCGTAGCCTCCTCAATCACTGGAGACAAGAAGAAGGCGATCCTTTCTGTAACGACCCTACTTTTTCCGTTATCTTTTGCCGTTAACTATTTAACGACCGTTAATTGTTATTCGTGCCACGTCATTTCTATGACCTATATTATTATTTTTGTAATAATATATTAATTATTATGCGTTATATGAATATTTGTATTCATATTTTAAATTATACGTTCCTACGAGTCGCGGATTTCTATCCGGCGAATCTTTTCGGTTTTCAAACCAACGGTCGAACTTTTGGAATTTTTAAGTCCTAATTATTTTAATTATGATATTTTGATGTCATATGATTATATATAGTGTTTATATATTTTATCCGTCGCGTAGTTGTTATCTCTCCGAAAAATCAATCGCGTAGTAGCGTTTTCGCGTTTCGGGCTTCGATCGGGCGTTCGGGCTAAAAGAAATTACATATTTATCATTGTGGGCCATGTGGGGCCCACCCCATTCAGTTGTTGGCCGAAAATTCCCTTAGGGAGGGGGTGGTTTGTGATTTTATTTCATTATTCCATTTTTCATTTTCTAAACACTAGCATTTCCTCTCAAACCTAATTACTCCCATTTTATTTTCTTCCTCCTCTTCTCTTTTTTTTTTGAGCCGTCACCCTAGCTCCACCAAATCATCATCATCTTCATCTAATCTTGCATGGATCATCAAATAGATTGCATAATCGGATTCTACACGTTCTTCTCTACAAGTTAACATCTCTTGATTATTGATTAGGGTATAAACCCTAACCCTAGATTTTTTTTAATTTTTCTTTATTTTTCTGTATTTTGATTATATTTTATTAGTATGATGATTATTAGTTGTTGTAATGATTGATTGTGTTCGTAGAATTACTCGATTGCATATTTTTCGGTTTGATAAAATTGGAACAGCAGCTTTTTCGTGTGTTTCTGATATTTTAACTGATGTTGATCATAAAATAAAGTATATAAATGAGTTCCTCTCATCAAGACATTAATTTTAGACTCCGGATTCATGTCGTTTCGATTCCCGGAGCCCTAGTTACGATCAAAGTGGTATTTTGTTAAGATTGAAATGTGATTTTGGTATGAACCAGGTTTGGTCCGACTTTGTGACCATATTTGGTGACTTTAGGGTGTGTTAGTGTGTTACTACTGATGGTGGGGCAAACTTTCATGTTCGGGTCATCTCAATCCGAGCCACGAATCACCCGTTACGTCTAAAACACGTTTTTGATTGAATTAAAGTTCCAAGTAGTGAATTGGCTGTACATCACGACTTGTGGGATGTTCTTGGGGTGTTCTTGAGTGTACCAAAGTGTCGGGTGGTTTGCTTGGGCGGAGATATATGTAAGGCTCGCCGAAAACCGATACCCGGGGCTCAGGATACGACCCGATGAACTTTTGATTTAAAACTTGTGACTAATTATTAAACTTATGATATAAATAATGGATTTCATTATTATTTAATTACTTATGATAAAAAAAGTAATTATTATTATTTACAACTTATGATATATATATTTATTATATCATTTAATTAATACCTATGATTTAATTAACATTTTAATTAAACATATGATAAATGATACTTCATTATTAATGGAAAATACTTATGATAAGTATTAAACTTATATTACGAGATTACTATTATAAGACTTATAATAAGGATTAATTAATTATTTAATTATTCTAAGGCTTAGTTATTATTTAATTATAATTTAATTATTAAATACTTATGATTTAATGATTATAATTAGAAACTTATGATATGATTAATAATTCATTATTAATTAATAATACTTATGATATAATTTAAAATTTATTATTAATGAATAATACTTATATTATGACTAATATTTAATTAATTAATTAAATACTTATGTTATATTAATTATATCATTTAAACTTATATTAACTTTAATAATTCATTTTAATTTAATTAAACTTATGTTATGACATAATTAGACATATTTAACTTTAATAAACGTTATAACTTATATTATTATTATAACTTACACTTTTAAAATTTACATTGACCATGTTTGACCAAGGTTGACTTTTGAGTTGACTTTCGGTTGACTTTGACTTTCAGTTGACTTTTGTTGACTTTCTAATTAAGGAAACTTTCCTAACTTATAAACTTTCCTAAAATAGCAACTTTCTAAATTTGGAAACTTTCCAAAAATAGAAACTTTCCAAAAATAGAAACTTCCAAAAATAGAAACTTTCCAAAAATAGAAACTTTCCAAAAATGGAAACCTGCTAAAAATAGAAACTTTCTAAAAATAGAAAGTGTGTGTCCGTAAGCTGTTCCGATCAAACCGATGCATATTGAGTATTGTTCTATGACTACTTGCAACATGTACAATAGCTGTCATACTAAGACTTGACCTAAGTTAGTTATTTATATCGACCTGCTTTATTTATAGGTCGGCGTTGTGATCATTCCTGATCACTGTACTACATTTGCTGTTCGCTTAATTGTATTGGTTACTTCGTTGCTATTAAGGTGAGTTATAGTCCCATTTTTCTATTTTAACTCTTTTGGGATGAGAATACATGCAATTTATTTTATATTTTGGACACAAGTGGAAGTTGATTTAAATTATTCATTGTGAGTTGAACAAAAATATTCCCTAGTCTGGTAACTGTAATCACTGGTTTCTACTGGTGAACGCGAATCCTACGGATAGATCTATCGGGTTTGACAACCCCATTTCGAGCTAGTCGCGCTAGCAATTTATAATCGGAATGTTTAGTACTTCGTATTTTGTTGTAGATACACTTGTTCGGTGTATACTATTTATTGTGTTTGGCAAGGGTAAATAAATGGTTAAGTGGTTACCAGGTGGCTCACGGAAAATGGAATAATGTTTTATTATATGTTTTCTAGCATATAATTTGGTGGTTTAAAAAGGAGTTTTATGTTTTCAAACATAAATTTTTATTGTTTAAATTAAATATTGTTTGCAATATTAAACCTATAATTCACTCAACATTTTTGTTGACAGTTACTCGCATGTTTTATTCTCAGGTTCATGATTGATTGCTTCCGCTGTGCTTAGAGAGTCTGCATATTTATGATAGCAGCTTTTGTTAAACATTAACTTGCACTCTATTTTGTTACATTTGGTAGTGGTTGTTTGTTGACTTTGTTTTGGCCAACTTTTGGTTAAAGTATTATTGTATAGTTTTTCTAAACTTATATATTTTAGTAGATTTCCTTTATAGGAAATCATTTTTTTTAAATAAAGAATGCAAGGTTGTTTTATTAAATTCATATAGAGTTTCGATCAAGCTGTGGGACCAAGTGACGGAGCCGTTAAGTGTTTTGACGGAGTCGCCACAGTTGGTATCAGAGCTCTGGTTGTAGGGAATTAGGCTGCATTGATGTCGTTACCCGGGTCAATAGGGTGCATTAGTGAGTCTAGTCTACAGCCCGGCCTATTATATATTATTATATGTGATTATTTGTGTCGTGTTGGTATGTATATTGTTATCATACATACATTTCTATTATGTTCTGAATCCGGGAGGAACTCCCATTCCGATTTAAATGTATTCTCCGACTCATGCGAGTTCATCTTTTAAAGGAACACCTCGGTTAGTGAAACCGAGGGGGTGTCATTCTTGACTTCTGGAATTCTCGACATTTCTATGTCATAATTAGTGTTTATTGATATAACGTTTAAGTTACATTACGTGTTCTAGAATTCTCGGCATTTCTATGTCATCTATTATGGTTATGTATATAACGTTTGAGTTATATTACGCGAGATGTCATTCTTGACTTCTAAATGCTCGGCATTTCAATGTCAGCTATTATGTTTAGGTATATAACATTTTTGTTATATTACGTGCATTTGTGCCGTTGTGCCTATGTGCTTTGGTTGTTGAAACGGAAAACGTCATTCTTACTTTTAGAGATTCTTGGTACTTCGAAGACATTTTTATCTCATCGTTACTCCTATTCATTACTTTCGATGTCTCTGTCTCTTGTGCTATCCTTAGCACATTGTTAAGAAATTGTTTTAGGGAAATTGTGTTGAAATTCGAGGTTGACCGCGTGTCCTGACCTCATGTAGTGCTATTGGAATGGAACTATGACTTAGTGAAATATAATGGCGTCAGGCCAACGTGATTATATTACGTTAATTCATAAAGAAGTCCCAATATTGTGACATGAGGAATAGAAAGCGAGTCAAAGAAAATTTGTACACCACTCATTCGGAAATTCTAACGTTATTACATGAGTAAGGAAGATACTCATTATCTTATTTGTTGATATGTGAGAGACTCATCTTAACCGAACTACCTACCCCATGTTTTATCATTTATAACTCGCTTGTTAGTGACAGCTTCGCACGTGAATAGTTTTGACCCAAGGACTTGTGTTCTGATAAAAGTCAAGACATTATTTAACTCATTGGTTTTCATGACCTCGTAGCATTTATTGAAGAGATGTCGCAAGACGATTCAAGTCCATCACTCGAGCTTTAACGATCTTACTTCAACTCGTAACCTCTGTGATGCGGATACCCTGCTTTTCATTAAAAATTTTACACATTTGTGTAATTGGGCGGATCTCACGAGATTTATGGGCGAATAGAAGTAATGAAATACTTTGTCATGTATACTATTTATAAAATCATATATGTACTTATGAATTCAAATGGACAAATTTACCCTTACCTATTTTGGCTAGTATACACTAATTTATACCTTCAAAATTATTTTAAAACCACTCTTATTGAGTTGTCTGGTTAACTCAAATTGATTTACGTAAAATGGTACACGTTGTACGTACTTCTAAATTTACTAAGAGCTTCGTTCCATTTATGGGGTTACATTAGACGTTTAAAGTTTTTTTTTTTTCAAAACTTCTTTGGTTGATTACATTAGAATTTTCGCATTACTCTACAAGGTGTTTGGATCACGGTTCTTCTTATTCTCCGTTTAAGGATGGAACTTACCATTAAGTTCATTGATAGAAACTCTTACACCACTTTGGATTTCGGTTTTATAAAAATTGTTGGAAAGTCCTTGCGCTCATAAAACTTTCCCTCTTATGGTTGGACATGGCCGAAACGCAGACCGATAAATCAAGTTTCTGGGGTACACTCGATGGTCACCTTATTGTAGAAAAGGCGCTAGGTGGGTTTCTACCCCAACTGTTGTTATAATGGGTATCATGGATATATATTACTCTAGACCGTTTGAGGAGTTTCTACTCTCAATTTTCGCTGTCAACCGCAACACCCTCGTAAACATCAATCCTAGGATTCGATACTTTAGGGTGCACGAAATTATTTTTGGAGATTCATCTCACCTGGAGTCGGCCATTCTTTATAACCCATGATTCGCGTTCTTTTCATCCGCACATAAATTTAAGAATATGGATGAATCCTAGACTTCCTCGCTCATTGTACACGGAAGTTCACTCTCGTTGAATTATCACACCTTTCATACGTCTTCCTTTCGGAAATATAATGAAAATTTACTTTGGAGTCCATGATCCTCGTTAACTCCTTTGAGAGAATTGCCTTAAATATCTATGCCACAGATGTGACTACTCCATATTTATTTCTTCCTTCATTATTGCAACTTTATTTCATCCGTTCCAGTTCGTCCCCTTGGGGAGCTCCCGTTTTGTTCGTTGAGAAGAAAGATGGTTCATTTCGTTTGTATATTGATTATCGTGAATTGAACGAGCTTACTGTTAAAAACCGTTACCCTCTTCCGAGAATTGATGATCTGTTCGATCAACTTCAAGGTTCGTCCGTTTATTATAAGATTGATCTTCGTTCCGGTTATCACCAATTACGCGTTAAAGAAACTGATATTCTGAAAACCGCTTTCTGTACCCGTTATAGTCACTTTGAATTTCTTGTTATGCCGTTCAGATTGACAAATGCGCCTGTTGTGTTCATGGACCTCATGAACCGTGTGTGTAGACCCTATCTGGACAAATTCGTTACTGTTTTCATCGACCACATCCTTATTTATTCTAAGAGTGATGAAGGGTGAAGAACATTTGAAGTTAGTGCTTGATCTGTTGAGGAAAGAAGAGTTGTACGCTAAGTTCTCTAAGTGTGCTTTCTGGTTAAGAGAAATTCAATTTCCTCGGACATATTGTTAGTAAATAGGGAATACAAGTTGATTCTGCTAAGATTGAGGCGATTGAAAAGTGGGAAGTTCCGAAAACTCCTACTCAGATTCGCCAGTTTCTAGGATTAGCAGGCTATTATAGAAGGTTCATTCAAGATTTTTCACGAGTAGCGAAACCTCTGACTGCTTTAACGCATAAGGGGAAGAAGTACGAGTGGAAGAGTGAACAAGAGTCTGCTTTCCAAACTCTGAAGAAGAAGTTAACTTCTGCACCGATATTATCACCACCTGAGGGTAATGATGATTTGGTTATCTATTGTGATGCTTCGTGTCAAGACTTTGGTTGTGTTTTGATGCAACGAAAGAAAGTTATTGCGTACGCGTCACGTCAGTTGAAGATTCACGAGCAGAATTACGTAACCCATGATTTAGAGTTGAGAGCTGTTGTGTTTGCGCTTAAGATTAGCAGACATTATCTATATGGGGTCAAAGGTACATTGTACACTGATCACAAAAGTCTTCAACATATTCTTGATCAGAAACAGTTAAATATGAGGCAACGAAGATGGGTTGAGACGTTAAATGATTATGATTGCGAACTTTTATATCATCCGGGAAAGGCCAATGATGTGGCTGATGCATTAAGTCATAAAGAAAGGGCTGAACCTCGCAGGTTTAGGGCCTTGAATATGACAATTCAAACAAACCTCGCTAGGCAGATCCTTGAGGCACAATAAGAAGCCTTGAAGGAGGAAAATTTTGTAACGGGAAGGTCCGAGGCTTGAGTAAACAGTTAGAGGTACAAACCGATGGTACTCGGTATTTTGCGGGATGCCTTTGGGTTCCGAAGTTTGGTGATCTACGAAAACTTGTTTTAGATGAGGCTCATAAGTCTAGGTACTCTATTCATCCTGGTTCAGGAAAGATGTATCATGATCTTAAGGAGCTGTATTGGTGGCCTAATTTGAAAGTTGATGTGGCTACGTATGTGGCTAAGTGTTTGACCTGCGCTAAGGTTAAAGCTGAACATCAAAAACCGTCTGGACTTTTGGTGCAACCTGAAATTCCCGAGTGGAAGTGGGAAGGTATTAAGATGGACTTTATTACGAAGTTACCGGGAGTTGTGGGTGGTTATGATACCATTTGGGTGATTGTTACCGACTCGCTAAGTCAACTCTTTTCTTGCCAATTAAGGAAACATATTCAATGAAGAAGTTTACTCGTTTGTATTTGAAGGAGATTATTTCGAGACATGGTGTTCCCGTATCGATTATGTTGGACTGAGGCAGTCCTAACAAGGTGCTCTAGGAACTAAATTGGATATGAGCACCGCTTATCATCCACAGACGGATGGTCAGAGTGAAAGGACCATTCAAACATAGAAAACATGTTAAGAGCGTGTGTTATTGATTTTGGAAATGGGTGGGATAAATATTTGTCGCTGGATGAGTTTTCTTATAACAGCAGTTATCATGCAAGTATTAAAGCCGCACCATTTGAAGCTCTGTATGGTAGAAAGTGTAGGTCTCCTGTCTGTTGGAATGAGGTTGGGGATGCTCAACTCACATGACCAGAGATCATTCACGAGACTACCTAGAAGATTGCACAGATTAAGGAAAGATTGAGAATCGCCAGAAGTTGGCAAAAGAGCTATGCCAATAAAAGAAGAAACGATATTGAATTTCAGGTCGGTGATCGTGTTATGTTGAAGGTATCACCTTGGAAGGGCTGATACGTTTTGGTAAAAGGGGGAAAGTTGAATCCTCATTTTGTTAAACCTTTTGGGATTATTGAGAGAGTTGGACCAGTGGCTTATCGTTTGAAATTGCCACAAGAACTCAGTGCTATTCGTGACGTTTTTCATGTATCGAATTTAAAGAAGTGTTTGGCCGAGCCCAATGAAACTATTCTTTTTGATGAACTTCATGTTGATAAGCAACTTTATTTTATTGAAGAACCTGTTGAAATTATGGACCGAGAGGTAAAGACTCTTAAGCAGAGTAAAATTCCTATTGTTCGAGTTAGAGGGAACACCGGATGCGGTCCCGAGTTCACTTGGGAGCGTGAAGATCAGATGAAGAAGAAGTACCCGCATTTGTTCCCAAATGCTGAGTCAACCCCTGCACCTGCTTAAATTTCGGGACGAAATTTCCGTAACGGGAAGGTACTGTAACGACCCTACTTTTTCCGTTATCTTTTACCGTTAACTATTTAACGACCGTTAATTGTTATTCGTGCCACGTCATTTCTATGACCTATATTATTATTTTTGTAATAATATATTAATTATTATGCGTTATATGAATATTTGTATTCATATTTTAAATTATACGTTCCTACGAGTCGCGGATTTCTATCCGGTGAATCTTTTCGGTTTTCAAACCAACGGTCGAACTTTTGGAATTTTTAAGTCCTAATTATTTTAATTATGATATTTTGATGTCATATGATTATATATAGTGTTTATATATTTTATCCGTCGCGTAGTTGTTATCTCTCCGAAAAATCAATCGCGTAGTAGCGTTTTCGCGTTTCGGGCTTCGATCGGGCGTTCGGGCTAAAAGAAATTACATATTTATCATTGTGGGCCATGTGGGGCCCACCCCATTCAGTTGTTGGCCGAAAATTCCCTTAGGGAGGGGGTGGTTTGTGATTTTATTTCATTATTCCATTTTTCATTTTCTAAACACTAGCATTTCCTCTCAAACCTAATTACTCCCATTTTATTTTCTTCCTCCTCTTCTCTTTTTTTTTTTGAGCCGTCACCCTAGCTCCACCAAATCATCATCATCTTCATCTAATCTTGCATGGATCATCAAATAGATTGCATAATCGGATTCTACACGTTCTTCTCTACAAGTTAACATCTCTTGATTATTGATTAGGGTATAAACCCTAACCCTAGATTTTTTTTAATTTTTCTTTATTTTTCTGTATTTTGATTATATTTTATTAGTATGATGATTATTAGTTGTTGTAATGATTGATTGTGTTCGTAGAATTACTCGATTGCATATTTTTCGGTTTGATAAAATTGGAACAGCAGCTTTTTCGTGTGTTTCTGATATTTTAACTGATGTTGATCATAAAATAAAGTATATAAATGAGTTCCTCTCATCAAGACATTAATTTTAGACTCCGGATTCATGTCGTTTCGATTCCCGGAGCCCTAGTTACGATCAAAGTGGTATTTTGTTAAGATTGAAATGTGATTTTGGTATGAACCAGGTTTGGTCCGACTTTGTGACCATATTTGGTGACTTTAGGGTGTGTTAGTGTGTTACTACTGATGGTGGGGCAAACTTTCATGTTCGGGTCATCTCAATCCGAGCCACGAATCACCCGTTACGTCTAAAACACGTTTTTGATTGAATTAAAGTTCCAAGTAGTGAATTGGCTGTACATCACGACTTGTGGGATGTTCTTGGGGTGTTCTTGAGTGTACCAAAGTGTCGGGTGGTTTGCTTGGGCGGAGATATATGTAAGGCTCGCCGAAAACCGATACCCGGGGCTCAGGATACGACCCGATGAACTTTTGATTTAAAACTTGTGACTAATTATTAAACTTATGATATAAATAATGGATTTCATTATTATTTAATTACTTATGATAAAAAAAGTAATTATTATTATTTACAACTTATGATATATATATTTATTATATCATTTAATTAATACCTATGATTTAATTAACATTTTAATTAAACATATGATAAATGATACTTCATTATTAATGGAAAATACTTATGATAAGTATTAAACTTATATTATGAGATTACTATTATAAGACTTATAATAAGGATTAATTAATTATTTAATTATTCTAAGGCTTAGTTATTATTTAATTATAATTTAATTATTAAATACTTATGATTTAATGATTATAATTAGAAACTTATGATATGATTAATAATTCATTATTAATTAATAATACTTATGATATAATTTAAAATTTATTATTAATGAATAATACTTATATTATGACTAATATTTAATTAATTAATTAAATACTTATGTTATATTAATTATATCATTTAAACTTATATTAACTTTAATAATTCATTTTAATTTAATTAAACTTATGTTATGACATAATTAGACATATTTAACTTTAATAAACGTTATAACTTATATTATTATTATAACTTACACTTTTAAAATTTACATTGACCATGTTTGACCAAGGTTGACTTTTGAGTTGACTTTCGGTTGACTTTGACTTTCAGTTGACTTTTGTTGACTTTCTAATTAAGGAAACTTTCCTAACTTATAAACTTTCCTAAAATAGCAACTTTCTAAATTTGGAAACTTTCCAAAAATAGAAACTTTCCAAAAATAGAAACTTCCAAAAATAGAAACTTTCCAAAAATAGAAACTTTCCAAAAATGGAAACCTGCTAAAAATAGAAACTTTCTAAAAATAGAAAGTGTGTGTCCGTAAGCTGTTCCGATCAAACCGATGCATATTGAGTATTGTTCTATGACTACTTGCAACATGTACAATAGCTGTCATACTAAGACTTGACCTAAGTTAGTTATTTATATCGACCTGCTTTATTTATAGGTCGGCGTTGTGATCATTCCTGATCACTGTACTACATTTGCTGTTCGCTTAATTGTATTGGTTACTTCGTTGCTATTAAGGTGAGTTATAGTCCCATTTTTCTATTTTAACTCTTTTGGGATGAGAATACATGCAATTTATTTTATATTTTGGACACAAGTGGAAGTTGATTTAAATTATTCATTGTGAGTTGAACAAAAATATTCCCTAGTCTGGTAACTGTAATCACTGGTTTCTACTGGTGAACGCAAATCCTACGGATAGATCTATCGGGTTTGACAACCCCATTTCGAGCTAGTCGCGCTAGCAATTTATAATCGGAATGTTTAGTACTTCGTATTTTGTTGTAGATACACTTGTTCGGTGTATATTATTTATTGTGTTTGGCAAGGGTAAATAAATGGTTAAGTGGTTACCAGGTGGCTCACGGAAAATGGAATAATGTTTTATTATATGTTTTCTAGCATATAATTTGGTGGTTTAAAAAGGAGTTTTATGTTTTCAAACATAAATTTTTATTGTTTAAATTAAATATTGTTTGCAATATTAAACCTATAATTCACTCAACATTTTTGTTGACAGTTACTCGCATGTTTTATTCTCAGGTTCATGATTGATTGCTTCCGCTGTGCTTAGAGAGTCTGCATATTTATGATAGCAGCTTTTGTTAAACATTAACTTGCACTCTATTTTGTTACATTTGGTAGTGGTTGTTTGTTGACTTTGTTTTGGCCAACTTTTGGTTAAAGTATTATTGTATAGTTTTTCTAAACTTATATATTTTAGTAGATTTCCTTTATAGGAAATCATTTTTTTTAAATAAAGAATGCAAGGTTGTTTTATTAAATTCATATAGAGTTTCGATCAAGCTGTGGGACCAAGTGATGGAGCCGTTAAGTGTTTTGACGGAGTCGCCACACTTTCCATCCACCACATTGCCCTCTTGGCAAAGAACCTGAAGCACTTACCGGCGAACCTGTCCGAAACACAATTTTCTCTCTCATTTTCAGAGTATCTCGTCACGATTATATACTATACCAAATTCTAGATTATATTTATCCACTCGTACAAACCGAAAATCACCCCGGTGTAATAGAAGAAGTCAACGAACTTCGCACTCGGGTAACAGATTTAGAGAATATGGTACGAAGGTTACAAACACCAGCAGCCGCACCAGCAGCATAAATGGTACCACCATCAGCAACACCAACAGTACCATCACCACCACCATCAACATTCGCATCCCACACCTCAACATCACAATCTTTATCTCGAACATCAATATCATACGCACCATAGATACCAAGGAGTACCAACAACAATTAACAATGAAGTATTGATCCATAACTTCATTAATATTCTGCGAAGAATATGTGGTTCCTGATAACTTTAGAGATTACTTATTCTAGCTCAAATCGAAAAGCAAATGAGATTAATATCATATTAACTCATTAAATCTATAATTACATCTGAAGAAAATATATATGAATATATGCTTTCATAAAGATTGTAATTAAAAATTCTTTTTGTACAAACTGTTAATGGTGAAAATATTTTAACGGGTAGGTAATACCCGAGGAATATTCAGATTTCACATTAATAAGTTACACCGTACATTCTCCAAATCTGATTCAACAGTCATCTACTATCCTACTTACGTCCACAGAAATACGAATCCGTTCACCACAGAATAACCATTTTATTTCAATTTCATATTTGGATTTTGACTTCTCAGAATCCGACAAGTGGCATAATGAAGAAAACATTGGACAAAATAAAATTTGTTAGAAACAAACAAATTAATTATGAAAATTTTTGTTAAGAATCCACGCTAACTATTCCTAGCTAACTGTTCCTAGCTAACTGTTCCTAGCTAACTTTTAATACCTTATTACCTTTTAATTATCGCAATTTATTTTATCGCAATTTAATTCTCGCAATTTTATTCATTGTCATTTAATTTATGTTATTTACTTTATGCACTTTATTTATCATCATTTAATTCCTGCTATTTATTTTACGCACTTTAAATATCGGGACATGTATACAAGGTTTTGACATATCATATCGACGTATTTATATATTATTTGGAATAACCATAGACACTCTATACGCTGTAATATTCGAGTTCGCATATACAGGGTTGAGGTTGTTTCTACAATAATATATATAGTTTGAGTTGTGATCGAGTCTGAGACATTTACACGGGTCACGATACGTATTAATTAATTCGAATATTATATATTAAACTATATATGAATTATTGGACTGTTAATTGTGGACTATCGACTGTGGACTAATAACATTGGACGATTAAAATAAATTAAAATATTAATTATAACATATGAAACTAAACAATTCTTCAAGTCTGCCACTTGAGTTCATCTTAAACCTCATTTGTATCCTGACGATTACAATCTGCGTTCAAACCTTTCATGATTCTTGAAAATACCTCAATCGAGAGGATGAACCAACCGCATTTCATCTACGGAAGAAAAGATTGATGCATATAGTTATACACACTCAGAACCTGAGCAAATGTTTAACACGTATCTATACTAGCTCCTTTGGCATTGTTATTACCATAAATAACAATGCAATTCTTTTCCAAATTAGCCAATTTTATCACAACTCCAGCAAGTCAACTTCGACTTTTTAATCGTACTAGTCTTATTATAACCTTAATATATATGCGTGCTCATTTATTGTTACCAGAGAACCTTTTATATCCCACCATATTACTATCAGCGTTTAATCATCTAAAAACACAATTCTCTTGAAACCACCTTGAAATGATAATCGACGATTCAGATATGGCTGCATTAAATGCATAGAAAACAGTAAAATTGTAAATGGTCTAAATGGTCAAAAGTTTGATAATAAAGAATGGAAGGTTGGGAACGCTCAATAGAGAATTTGGTACTGAAAAATGGATTGAGCTAACCGTGAAGGAGACCAAGGACAAATAAAAGGACCAAACCCTATATTCAAAGAATCCAGGTAATTCTGGATCTGATGAAATCTTTAGAGAATATCTTGCTCCGAAGTCATGTTAAAATCTTGCGGGAAATATTTCTTCATCAACCTTCGAACTTAGAAATTCTAAAATATCTTCATAAATATCTTCGATATTTCTGAGGATATTGTCATAAATATTCTTGTCCGAAATTATCTACTTCTTCGTGTTTTTTCTGTATTCCATTATATTGGAAACTTCTATAAAATCTAAGTATAAATTATGAATGAATTGTGGAAAAGTGTAGGGAATTGAAGCATAGGTTAGTATAATATAATGACGCTTGACCAACGTGATTATATTACAGTAAGTCATGTTGAGTTTCTAATGAAACGTGATGATGGTTCACAGTAGATCATACCATCATCATGTGCCATGTTACATAACTCTTTCATTATAATTAACCTCTGAACATATCAAGAAAATATATTCTTGATAGTTCCATCCTCAAGGATTTTGATAAATTTGAAAAATTAAATCGTGCTATCACGTTCCTTCCTGCTTAGAACATTATAATCATTCGAAACTCTATATTTACGAATTCTGGACCATTGTTCGCTTGACTTAAAGTCGGAAAGAGAAAACAAAAGTATGAAACTTCAAAATATAAGGGGGAATATAAAGCCCGATAATAAAACATAAATTACAAACCGTGTATATCAATGTTTATCGCAACATAAAGACACGGGAGAATTAAAAACACTATAACCCCAAGAGCGAAGTAGAAAAAAACAGATTCCTCTGGTGGAAGTTGGAAAAGGAGAATGATTATTGCGATAGTAAGGATGAGGATAACGATCAGAACTGGATTAAGCATTTTCACAATCGTTTGGATGAATGAACTAAGAAAGAAAGTATAAGAATGATGAGAATAATGGAACGGAATAATGGAAATATCAGACAGAGCAATCGAGGCAGATCATCACATTTAATTAAAGAGATCCTAATTTCCTCATTTACCGATGAATCAGATCTTATAGATTTCATAGATTTTCTTTAAATCCCTTAAATTCCGGAATTCAAACCAGACTACGTCAAAAGTTAAGACGCACCTTATTTTCTAAATTTAATCGTGACTACATCAAAAGTTAAATCTCTATCTCAATCTTTTGTGATAGTTTCATTCGTACTCTTCGCGTAATCGAATTGTTTTATCCATATTACTCAATGATGATAAAACTCTATTTATCAACTCATATTCATCATGAAAACATTTTTATTGTTAGCCATGACCACCTCACTCAAATTTCGGGGCGAAATTTCTTTAACGGGTAGGTACTGTGATGACCCGAAAATTTTCGACCAAATTTAAACTTAATCTTTATATGTTTCCGACACGATAAGCAGAGTCTGTAATGTTGAAATCTTAAAAACTTTGAATTATGTTTAATATATTCATTTGACCTTCGACTGCTCCCGACGATTCATTAGCAATTACGTATACATAATAATGTAAATAAATATATTTATACAATTATAAATATAAGTATATATATATAATATTTTTTTGGAATAAATAAAAATACACATTAACTGTAAAATAATAAATAAAATAATTAAGTAATATTAACATGAATATGGATATATATATATATATATATATATATATATATATATATATATATATATATATATATATATATATATGATATTAATCTATATATGTATATATGATTCACAATGATTATTATTATATGGTAATATATAAAGGATATAAAAATTTCCTGATATAATAAATAGTCATATTACTTAATCTATAATAATGTAATACCAGTATATAAATGTTATTATATTGTTATTACTTTTAATATCAATACTTGTGTTATTATTAATACTATATTAAGAATATATATATATATATATATATATATATATATATATATATATATATATATATATATATATATATATATATATATATATATATATATATATATATATATATATATATATATATATATATATATATATATATATATATATATATATATATATATATATATATATATATATATATATATATATATATATATATATGAAACCTGGTATGAATAAATTAACATATATAAATGGATATATTATACTTATTAATATCATTGTTATTCTTGATAATATTAGTATTGTTGTTATTAGCAATATTATTGATAGGCATTTATGGGAACTGTTATCATTATCGCTAGTAATATTATTAATGCTATAATATTATTATAAATTTGTATTATTATTATTATTAATATTAAAAGTATTATAGTTATATTCATTAATAATAGTAATCATAATCTATAAAAAGAATATATATATATATATATATATATATATATATATATATATATATATATATATATATAAATGTAAGAGATATACAAATATAGGGATATATTTACATATGTATGTAATATGTATATATATAAATATATATATATATATATATATATATATATATACAGTTATAAAAAGTTAATTACATTAGGAAATCAGTATTATTTTATTTAGAATATTATAATTAATATAATTATAATTATTTTTATTAAAAATTTATAAAATCCTTTTTATTAATATCTATTTGTGATTAATCCACGAAATCAGGAAACTGAATCTGTTTAAATCACTATCTATACTATTAAATCTGTCTATTAATCGAATCATATATCAATAATCAATCCAAAGTTTGTTACAAGTCGACATCTTCTTTAGTTATTTTATTTATATTCGTACGTTCCTTCTTCTGCTTTATTCTGTATGACAACTAAGATATCACAAGAAAACAATGCTTAATCTAATCATGTTGCTGTCTAATTAATAGACTAACATCCCTAAATACCACCATCCCTTACTGCATTGGAAGAAATAAAATTAAAAACACAAAAAATTAGCTCGAACCTCTGTACCTGCAACTTTTTGTCAAAAACTCGAATTTAAATCGTTCAACAAAATGTATTAATGCAAGTAGGAAGGAAATCAGGCTTTAAAACTATCTGCAACATTTGAAGTTTCAATTTCCTACATTGAATTTCAATTTTCGAAGTCAAACTAAATTTTTCAAAGTTAACCGAAGGTGTTCATGTCAAAATTTGGATTCGTTTTTATGTTTCATGTTAAATTGAAGGTTCATAGAGTTTCTAAAAAGAATTCCAATCTATTTTGTGTTGGAAGATTTAATTAAAACGAGCTAGAATTCGAAAACTGAATTGGAGTTCATCATCGTTATCAGCATGCTTTTACAGTATTTTTTTTAAATCAATTTTAAACACAATCAAATGATTTCTGTTTCGATTTAGTAATTTAAAAATGTCACTTAAATTGCTTGTATGATTAATTCGATCACTGGTCTACTGAATAACCAAGGAAGAAGGAGAAATAGGGATAAAAATTAATACGGGATATATATTAAGGATTCAGTAACATTTCGGAAATAAGGTTATAGCCTAACTGGTTTAATGAGATAACGGGTATACGGGAGGTCATGGGTTCAAGTCCCGAGGACGGCATAATTTTTTTTAAAGGCCTTGGATGTAGTTTTTCTATACCAAAATTTATTATTTTTATTATTATCATTATTATTATTAAACATAAATTTTATAATTATTAACATTGTATGTATTATTTATAGTATGCATATTACTAATAAGTATTATTATTGCTACTAGTATTGTTATTATTATTATTATTATTTTCTAATACTATGAGTATTATTAGAAATATTACTACTATTATCACAATCACAAGTATTTTAATCGTTATTATTAATGCGAAATATAATACAAGTTATCATTTTTCTCATTAATATTAGTACTTGTATCACTTTTGTAACTATTAGTATTAGTATTATTATTATTATTATTATTAAACAAAGGTATTTTTATTAACAATATGTTTATTAATATAATCATTTTTAACAAAGTTATTATTATTATTATTATTATTATTATTATTATTATTATTATTATTATTATTATTATTATTATTATTATTATTATTATTTTCATTAGTAAATCATTAATATCATAACTACCAAAAACAGTAAAATTAATATTTCTACAAGTACTATTATTAATATAATTGTTATTATCACGAACAAGGTTATTAGTGATATGTGTATATTATTAATATTATTATCATTATTTATTTTTTTACTAATATTAACTTAGCATAATAGAACTACTGTTTTGATAAACAAATTAAATACATACATAAATATATATATTCAACACACATAACATAACAAAATTTAATATTTTTATATACAAAATGAACATATAAAACATATATATATTATTAACATAAAAATGATATAACTAATACATTTATATATATATATATATGTACGTGTTCAATTAAAATTATGAATATTAATAAAAATACAAATGATATAGGTTCGTGACTCTGAGGCCAACCTTGCATTGTTCAATATAGTCCTATGTATTTTTAATACAAAATACATTTGGTGAGTTCATTTGCTCCCTTTTACTCTTTACATTTTTGGGACTGAGAATACATGCGCTGTTTTTACAACTGCTTTATTAATTGCTTTTGAAATATATTTTGAACTGCGAATACATGAAATACTTTTATAAATGTTTGACGAGATAGACACAAGCAAAACATTTCTCGAATGAATTATTATGCAGACAGAAGTTCTGCGGATTATTATTGAATTATGTGGACATGGTAATTGCCACCATTGAATTATGTGGACATGATAATTGCCACCATTGAATTATGTGGACATGATAATTTCCACCAATTGAAAAGTGAATGTTATGTATCGAGAGAATGATTTTATACACAGGTTATGTGTATGTTATTTTTGTGCACAAGATATGTGTACGGTTACTAAGATTTATGAAAAAGGATTTCGTACACGAGAAAGGTGTACTGTATTTAAAAGATATCGCATGTACATTACATGTGGGTATAGGATTCAGGCCCATTTGTACCATGCATCATTTAAATCTTGTGGTCTATCAAAATGATGAATTTTATTGTTTTATGATAAACCTATGAACTCACCAACCTTTTGGTTGACACTTAAAAGCATGTTTATTCTCAGGTATGAAAGAAACCTTCAACTGTACATTTGCTCATATTACATAGAGTCATTCATAGCATATAGAGGTCAGAACCTCGTAATGGGACCCGCTGTTGAAGACTTCGTCCAGATGAATTAGGACGGGTCACTACATATAGCTTTCGATCTGTAGATTTTTTTGTCAATATCTCTAAATTATTACAAGACCGAATCAATTTCAGTACATAGAAATCGAATCTGTTCAAGTCGTTATCTTCTTTATCCAATTTCTTTTATATTGTGGTTTCGTTTGTTTCTTCTTTTACTGGATTCCATCTGTCGATTTACCCGCCACTATAAAACAATCGAATCACTTGTTATGAAAGAAAATCATTCAATTTTCCATCACCATTATCAATTACTTTACCTACAGATACAAAAATTTTGAATTTAAAAACAGAAACGTAAAAGGAACTCAGATAGTTCCTCTGTTCTTACTAACAAATATTTAAAAACTCGATTATGAATCAAATTACAAAATCTAAAATCGCAGAGTTATGAGGAATCATATATTGAAACTCTCTGTAAAATTTCAAGTCTCAAATCATCATATTGATTGTTAATTTTGAGGTCAAAGTTTATATTTCAAAAGTCAACTGACGTGTTCATAGTAAAATTTGAGTTCGTTTTAATGAATTTGGATCAATTGATGATTCACACAGTTTATATGAATGAATTACTACATATTTCAAGTAGTAATTTCAATCTGAAAATAATTAGAAATCAAAATCAAGTTTAGAGTTCATAGTGTTCCTCGTAAGAATATTTCTGTCATTTTATTTTCTGTTAAATCAATTTTTAAACACGAAATTATTTCTGTTTCAATTACATATCCTACTTCAAGTCCTAAATCGATCTTTTATTTGGCCGTTTGAGTGGATTACAATCTCTGTCAATTAGGATATGAAGAAAAGAGTGAGAACAGACAACTGGTTAAATAAAGTTAGAATATTAATTATATCAGATAAGTCAAGACAGTGAGATGGTTAATTGGAGTGTCTGGTTAACGAAAGGTCCGGGATTCGAGCCCGGGCGTGGGCAGCCATTTTTTTTAAAGCTTGGAGAGGTAGTTTTCTTCTAAAATTTATTATTATTATTAGTATTATTATTATTATTATTATTATTATTATTATTATTATTATTATTATTATTATTATTATTATTATTATTATTATTATTATTATTATTATTATTATTATTATTATTATTATTATTATTATTATTATTATTATTATTCTTGTTGTTGTTGTTGTTGTTATTATTAATTATGATTGTTGTTATTATTACTATTATTATTAGTTATTGTTATTTTTACAAGTATTATAATTGTTATTATTATTATTATTATTATTATTATTATTATTATCATAATTATAAGTAATATATCTATTATTATTATTATTATTATTATTATTATTATTATTATTATTATTATTATTATTATAAGTATTAATTATGACATTACTATTAAATTTAAAGCTTTAATACCATTACCATGAATATGTTTATTATTATTATCATTATGGAAATAATACAAATTATTATTATTTTCATAAATATTAGTATTATTATCATTTTAGACGTATTATTATTATTAACAAAAGTATTATTATTAGGATTACCATTCGTAATAAGGTTGTTATAATAATAATTATTATTAAATATTAAGTATTAATATCAAAATTATTATTTTATCATCATTATTATTAAATTATTCATTATATTAAAACTACTGATATTATCATTATTAGTATTGTTATTATTTAAAAACTATTATTTTTACAACTATATTATTATTAAAAGAATCATTATTAGTAAAACTATCATTTTATCATTTTTATATCTAAGTATTAATATTATTATCTTTACTTTAACAGTATTATAATTATTAAAATTTTTTTTCAAACAAAAGAGATTTATATATAAAAGTATATTATCTACTATATTTTCATATGAAATAATAATAACTATAATGATAACTAAATTACATATAGTATATAAAAATATTTTAAGATATTATAAATAATAATATAAACACATATAAAAATATAAATATTAATTTTAATACATTATATATACATAACAATAAGTTACAATTTAATAATATATTATAATAAATATATATACAACTTTGTTCGATTACAATTATATGTGTTAATATATATACAAATGTTATAGGTTCGTGAATCTGAGGCCAACCCTACATTGTTTAGTTGTTCAATGTCGTCATATATATTTTTACTACAAAATACAGTATAGTGAGTTTCATTTGCCCTTTTTACCCTTTACATTTTTGGGCCGAGAATACATGTAAATGCTTTATTAACTGTTTTATAATATTTATATGCGTGAGTTCATTTGATTCTCTTTTACTCTTTACATTTTTGGGACTGAGAATACATGCGCTACTTTTACAACTGCTTTATTAAATGCTTTTGAAATACATTTTGAACTGCGAATACATGAAATGCTTTTATAAATGTTTGACGAGATAGGCACAAGCAAAACATTCCTCGAATGAATTATGTGGATGTGATAATTGCCACCATTGAATTATGTGGACGTGATAATTGCCACAATTGATATGAATATTTTCCCCCTAATTATTATTGCTTGGTAACCTAAGAATTAGGGAACATCACTAATTTTGAGAATTAGTGCACGCCTAATTGACGCGAATCCTAAAGCTAGCTACCAGGTTTAACACCCCCACCCAGAATGTTCACTAGACGGAAGGGCTAGTGGGCGTGGTGTTTAGTACTTCGAAGTTTATATGATTATTATGCAGACGAGATGTTCTGTTTTGGGGATATTATTATACGCATTATATGTTAATGTCGGTTACCAAGCCAAGCTATGAAAGAAATGAAAAGTGAATGTTATGTATCGAGAGAATAATTTTATACACAGGTTATGTGTATATTATTTTTGTGCACGAGATATGTGTACGGTTACTAAGATTTATGAAAGATGATTTCGTACACGAGAAAGGTGTACTGTATTTAAAAGATATTTCATGTACATTACAGGTGGGTATAGGATTCGGGCCCATTTGTACCATGCAACATTTAAATCTTGTGGTCTATCAAAATGATGAATTTTATTGTTTTATGATAAACCTATGAACTCACCAACCTTTTGGTTGACACTTGAAAGCATGTTTATTCTCAGGTATGAAAGAAATCTTCCGCTATGCATTTGCTCATATTAGAGATATTACTTGGAGTCATTCATGACATATTTCAAAAGGCGTTGCATTCGAGTCGTCGAGTTCATCAAGATTATTATTAAGTCAATTATAGTTGGAGGTATTATGAAATAGTATGCTTGCCGTCAACTTTCGATGTAAAGAAAGTTTGTCTTTTAAAAACGAATGCAATGTTTGTAAAATATATCATATATAGGTCAATTACCTCGCGATGTAATCAACTATTGTAAATCGTTTATATTGTGTATGAACGGGGAATTTCAGTTGGTATCAGAGCGGTGGTCTTAGCGAACCAGGTCTTGCATTAGTGTGTCTAACTGATAGTTGTTTAGATGCATTAGTGGGTCTGAAATTCGACCGTGTATGCATGTCAAAAGTTTTGCTTATCATTTCGTGTCAAAAATTATTTGTTTATCATCCTTAAAGTCTATACACGTCTTACTGCCTCTATTGCATGGACAGTGTATAGATAAATTCATATCTTAGCGTATCGGATATTGTTACCTTTGCCTGACAGCTTCTGTAGATTCCTCCGTAACTTATGAGATTTTAGTATTATATATGCATATGTAAATTATGTATTGCAGGGTAGTAATCTACCTCCTATAATCTATTTCTTATCGAAAATCCTTCATCTGATCGTACGAGATGAATTCCTCAACCAGTTCGAATTCCTCGGATTCCGATAACTATTCCGATATGGAGTTTCACCTAAGCTCCGAAAGCAGTGTCACCAGAATGAATCAGCCAATCATCCATCTCCATATCATCTGATGAGTTCGTAGTCGACTTAATCAATGGAGACGCGAAGAAGGCGATCCTTTTCACCAACCGAATTTACCTCTTGGCGATGAACCTGAAGCACTTACCGGTGAACCAGTCCAAAACACCATTTTCACCCTTATTTCCCAAATATCTCACCACGATTATATTCTATCTAAAATTCAAAACTTTATTCAAATGTTTGTTCCAACCACCAATCATCCCGAAGTAATCGAAGAAGTCAACGAGCTTCGCGCCTGAGTAATGCTTTTGGAGAATATGGTGCAAAATTTACTAGCTTCAGCAACATAACCAGCACCAACATTACCATCAATAAATAGCACCAGTACCATCAACAATTCATGCCTCAACACCTCATTCTGTACCTCGAGTATAATCACCGTTATATCGTTCTACATCAATTATCTTCATTCTTCATGGCGATTATGTAATCTCTAAAGTCTAAGAGATTATTTATTCTAGCTCAAACCGAAAAGCAAATGAGATTAATATCATATTAACTCATTAAATCCATGATTACATCTGAAGAAAATATATATGTATATATGTTTTCATAAAGATTGTAATTAAAAATTCTTTTGTACAAACTGTTAATGGTGAAAATATTTTAACGGGTAGGTAATACCCGAGGAATATTTAGATTTCACATTAATAAGTTACACTGTATATTTTTCAAACCTGATTCAACATTCATTTATTATCCTACTTACATCTCCAAAGATACGAATCCGTTCACTGCAGAATAACCATTTTCATTCAATTTCATATTTGGATTTTGATTTATCAGAATCCAACAAGTGGCATAATGAAGAAAATATTGGATAAAATAAAATTTGTTAGAAACAAACAAATTAATTATGAGAAATTTTGTTAAGAATTCACGCTAACTGTTCCTAGCTAACTGTTCCTAGCTAACTGATTACATTTTATTTATCGTAATTTATTTATCGCAATTTATTTATCGCATTTTATTTATCGCAATTTTAATTCTCACAATTTTATTCATCGTCATTTAATTTCTGTTATTTATTTTACGCACTTTAAATATCGGGACACGTATACAAGGTTTTAACATATCATATCAACGCATCTATATATATTATTTGGAATAACCATAGACACTCTATATGCAGTAATGCTGGAGTTAGCTATACAGGGTTGAGGTTGATTCTACAATAATATATATAGTTTGAGTTGTGATCGAGTCTGAGACATGTACACGGGTCACGATACGTATTAATTAATTCGAATATTATATATTAAACTATATATGAATTATTGGACTGTCAACTGTGGACTATCGACTATGGACTAATAACATTGGACAATTAAAATGAATTAAAATATTGATTATAACATATGAAACTAAACATTTATTCAAGTTTACCACTTGATTTCATCTTAAGCCTCATTTGTATCTTGACGATTACAATCCGCGTTCAAACCTTTCATAATTCTTGAAAACACTTCAATCGATAGGATGGACCAACCGCACTTCATCTACGGAAGAAGAGATTGATGCATATAGTTATGCACCTGAAAACACTCGGAACCTGAGTAAACGTTTAACACGTGTCTGTGCTAGCTCCTTTGGAATTGTTATTACAGAAAATAACATTGCAACTCTTTTTCAAATTAGCCAATTTTGTCACAGCTTCAACAAATCGACTTCGACTTTCATTCGAATTAGCCTTATTATAACCTTGATATATAAGTTTGCCTGTCGTCATCGTTACCGGGGAACCGTTTATATTCCACCACATTAGCAGTAAACTTACCAGCAACTTCAATGAATTTGGACTTTCCGAAAAATCATTATATTCATTGAAACCCCATTGTGTATTCATCTATACCTTGTAACAATAATTGCCATACCAACTACCCAGAATCAGCAATCAGTATTTCGAATCTCGTAGCATTTCTACATCAATAGTTATATGTACACATATAACAATTATCTCCTAGAATTATGATCTTCAATTCTGAAATTTTGAAAAGCACCCAGCCTACGAATCAATACATTAAACTTTGAAAAAGCTGAATGAAGCAGCAAAAATTGTAGGCAACCGTAAACGACCTTAATCTTCGGAAGTTTGATGAAAAAGAATAATATGTTGGAAAAGCTCAGAAAAGTTGGAACTGGAAAACGGATTGAGCTAACCACGAAGGAGACCAAGGACAAATACAAGGACCATACCCTATATTCAAAGAATCCAGGTAATTCTGGATCCGTTGAAATCTTTAGAGAATATCTTACTCCGAAGTCATGTTAAAATCTTGCGAAAAATTTTTCTTCACCAACCTTCGAACTTGGAAATTCCAAAATATCATCATAAATATCTTCGATATTTCTGAGGATATTTTCATATATATTCTCGTCCAAAATTATATACCTCTTCGTGCTTCCTGTGTTTCATTATATTGGAAACTTCTGTAAAATATAAGTTTAATTTATGAATGAATTCTGGAGAAATGTAAAGAAATTGATGCATGAATTAGTATAATATAATGACACTTGATCAACGTGATTACATTACAGTCATGCTAAATTTCTAATGAAACATGATGATTCACAGATTATAATGTCATCATGTACCATGTTACACGACTCTTAAATTCTATCTATGAAATGTCCCGTTCTTATTGTTTAAAAACGTTCCATATTAATTGATTTCGTTGCGAGGTTTTGACCTCTATATGAGACGTTTTTCAAAGACTGCATTCATTTTTAAAACAAACCATAACCTTTATTTCATCAATAAAGGTTTAAAAAGCTTTACGTAGATTATCAAATAATGATAATCTAAAATATCCTGTTTACACACGACCATTACATAATGGTTAACAATACAAATATGTTACAACAAAATAAGTTTCTTGAATGCAGTTTTTACACAATATCATACAAGCATGGACTCCAAATCTCGTCCTTATTTAAGTATGCGACAGCGGAAGCTCTTAATAATCATCTGAGAATAAACATGCTTAAAACGTCAACAAAAATGTTGGTGAGTTATAGGTTTAACCTATATATATCAAATCATAATAATAGACCACAAGATTTCATATTTCAATACACATCCCTTACATAGAGATAAAAATCATTCATATGGTGAACACCTGGTAACCGACATTAACAAGATGCATATATAAGAATATCCCCATCATTCCGGGACACCCTTCGGATATGATATAAATTTCGAAGTACTAAAGCATCCGGTACTTTGGATGGGGTTTGTTAGGCCCAATAGATCTATCTTTAGAGTTCGCGTCAATTAGGGTGTCTGTTCCCTAATTCTTAGATTACCAGACTTAATAAAAAGGGGCATATTCGATTTCGATAATTCAACCATAGAATGTAGTTTCACGTACTTGTGTCTATTTTGTAAATCATTTATAAAACCTGCATGTATTCTCATCCCAAAAATATTAGATTTTAAAAGTGGGACTATAACTCACTTTCACAGATTTTAACTTCGTCGAGAAGTAAGACTTGGCCACTGTTGATTCACGAACCTATAACAATATATACATATATATTAAAGTATGTTCAAAATATATTTACAACACTTTTAATATATTTTGATGTTTTAAGTTTATTAAGTCAGCTGTCCTCGTTAGTAACCTACAACTAGTTGTCCACAGTTAGATGTACAGAAATAAATCGATAAATATTATCTTGAATCAATCCACGACCCAGTGTATACGTATCTCAGTATTGATCACAACTCAAACTATATATATTTTGGAATCAACCTCAACCCTGTATAGCTAACTCCAACATTCACATATAGAGTGTCTATGGTTGTTCCGAAATATATATAGATGTGTCGACATGATAGGTCGAAACATTGTATACGTGTCTATGGTATCTCAAGATTACATAATATACAATACAAGTTGATTAAGTTATGGTTGGAATAGATTTGTTACCAATTTTCACGTAGCTAAAATGAGAAAAATTATCCAATCTTGTTTTACCCATAACTTCTTCATTTTAAATCCGTTTTGAGTGAATCAAATTGCTATGGTTTCATATTGAACTCTATTTTATGAATCTAAACAGAAAAAGTATAGGTTTATAGTCGGAAAAATAAGTTACAAGTCGTTTTTGTAAAGGTAGTCATTTCAGTCGAAAGAACGACGTCTAGATGACCATTTTAGAAAACATACTTCCACTTTGAGTTTAACCATAATTTTTAGATATAGTTTCATGTTCATAATAAAAATCATTTTCTTAGAATAACAACTTTTAAATCAAAGTTTATCATAGTTTTTAATTAACTAACCCAAAACAGCCCGCGGTGTTACTACGACGGCGTAAATCCGGTTTTACGGTGTTTTTCGTGTTTCCAGGTTTTAGATCATTAAGTTAGTATATCATATAGATATAGAACATGTGTTTAGTTGATTTTAAAAGTCAAGTTAGAAGGATTAACTTTTGTTTGCGAACAAGTTTAGAATTAACTAAACTATGTTCTAGTGATTACAAGTTTAAACCTTCGAATAAGATAGCTTTATATGTATGAATTGAATGATGTTATGAACATCATTACTACCTTAAGTTCCTTGGATAAACCTACTGGAAAAGAGAAAAATGGATCTAGCTTCAACGGATCCTTGGATGGCTCGAAGTTCTTGAAGCAGAATCATGACACGAAAACAAGTTCAAGTAAGATCATCACTTGAAATAAGATTGTTATAGTTATAGAAATTGAACCAAAGTTTGAATATGATTATTACCTTGTATTAGAATTATAACCTACTGTAAGAAACAAAGATTTCTTGAGGTTGGATGATCACCTTACAAGATTGGAAGTGAGCTAGCAAACTTGAAAGTATTCTTGATTTTATGTAACTAGAACTTGTAGAATATATGAAGAACACTTAGAACTTGAAGATAGAACTTGAGAGAGATCAATTAGATGAATAAAATTGAAGAATGAAAGTGTTTGTAGGTGTTTTTGGTCGTTGGTGTATGGATTAGATATAAAGGATATGTAATTTTGTTTTCATGTAAATAAGTCATGAATGATTACTCATATTTTTGTAATTTTATGAGATATTTCATGCTAGTTGCCAAATGATGGTTCCCACATGTGTTAGGTGACTCACATGGGCTGCTAAGAGCTGATCATTGGAGTGTATATACCAATAGTACATACATCTAAAAGCTGTGTATTGTACGAGTACGAATACAGGTGCATACGAGTAGAATTGTTGATGAAACTGAACGAGGATGTAATTGTAAGCATTTTTGTTAAGTAGAAGTATTTTGATAAGTGTATTGAAGTCTTTCAAAAGTGTATAAATACATATTAAAACACTACATGTATATACATTTTAACTGAGTCGTTAAGTCATCGTTAGTCGTTACATGTAAGTGTTGTTTTGAAACCTTTAGGTTAACGCTCTTGTTAAATGTTGTTAACCCAATGTTTATAATATCAAATGAGATTTTAAATTATTATATTATCATGATATTATCATGTATGAATATCTCTTAATATGATATATATATATACATTAAATGTCTTTACAACGATAATCGTTACATATATGTCTCGTTTAAAAATCATTAAGTTAGTAGTCTTGTTTTTACATATGTAGTTCATTGTTAATATACTTAATGATATGTTTACTTATCATAGTATCATGTTAACTATATATATATATATATCCATATATATGTCATCATATAGTTTTTACAAGTTTTAACGTTCGTGAATCATCGGTCAACTTGGGTGGTCAATTGTCTATATGAAACATATTTCAATTAATCAAGTCTTAAGAAGTTTGATTGCTTAACATGTTGGAAACATTTAATCATGTAAATATCAATCTCAATTAATATATATAAACATGGAAAAGTTCGGGTCACTACAGTACCTACCCGTTAAATAAATTTCGTCCCGAAATTTTAAGCTGTTGAAGGTGTTGACGAATCTTCTGGAAATAGATGCGGGTATTTCTTCTTCATCTGATCTTCACGCTCCCAGGTAAACTCGGGTCCTCTACGAGCATTCCATCTAACCTTAACAATTGGTATCTTATTTTGCTTAAGTCTTTTAACCTCACGATCCATTATTTCGACGGGTTCTTCGATGAATTGAAGTTTTTCGTTGATTTGGATTTCATCTAACGGAATAGTGAGATCTTCTTTAGCAAAACATTTCTTCAAATTCGAGACGTGGAAAGTGTTATGTACAGCCGCGAGTTGTTGAGGTAACTCAAGTCGGTAAGCTACTGGTCCGGCACGATCAATAATCTTGAATGGTCCAATATACCTTGGATTTAATTTCCCTCGTTTACCAAATCGAACAACGCCTTTCCAAGGTGCAACTTTAAGCATGACCATCTCTCCAATTTCAAATTCTATATCTTTTCTTTTAATGTCAGCGTAGCTCTTTTGTCGACTTTGGGCGGTTTTCAACCGTTGTTGAATTTGGATGATCTTCTCGGTAGTTTCTTGTATAATCTCCGGACCCGTAATCTGTCTATCCCCCACTTCATTCCAACAAATCGGAGACCTGAACTTTCTACCATAAAGTGCTTCAAACGGCGCCATCTCAATGCTTGAATGGTAGCTGTTGTTGTAGGAAAATTCTGCTAACGGTAGATGTCGATCCCAACTGTTTCCGAAATCAATAACACATGCTCGTAGCATGTCTTCAAGCGTTTGTATCGTCCTTTCGCTCTGCCCATCAGTTTGTGGATGATAGGCAGTACTCATGTCTAGACGAGTTCCTAATGCTTGCTGTAATGTCTGCCAGAATCTTGAAATAAATCTGCCATCCCTATCAGAGATAATAGAGATTGGTATTCCATGTCTGGAGATGACTTCCTTCAAATACAGTCGTGCTAACTTCTCCATCTTGTCATCTTCTCTTATTGGCAGGAAATGTGCTGATTTGGTGAGACGATCAACTATTACCCAAATAGTATCAAAACCACTTGCAGTCCTTGGCAATTTAGTGATGAAATCCATGGTAATGTTTTCCCATTTCCATTCCGGGATTTCGGGTTGTTGAAGTAGACCTGATGGTTTTTGATGCTCAGCTTTGACCTTAGAACACGTCAAACATTCTCCTACGTATTTAGCAACATCGGCTTTCATACCTGGCCACCAAAAATGTTTCTTGAGATCCTTATACATCTTCCCCGTTCCAGGATGTATTGAGTATCTGGTTTTATGAGCTTCTCTAAGTACCATTTCTCTCATATCTCCAAATTTTGGTACCCAAATCCTTTCAGCCCTATACCGGGTTCCGTCTTCCCGAATATTAAGATGCTTCTCCGATCCTTTGGGTATTTCATCCTTTAAATTTCCCTCTTTTAAAACTCCTTGTTGCGCCTCCTTTATTTGAGTAGTAAGATTATTATGAATCATTATATTCATAGATTTTACTCGAATGGGTTCTCTGTCCTTCCTGCTCAAGGCATCGGCTACTACATTTGCCTTCCCCGGGTGGTAACGAATCTCAAAGTCATAATCATTCAACAATTCAATCCACCTACGCTGCCTCATATTCAGTTGTTTCTGATTAAATATGTGTTGAAGACTTTTGTGGTCGGTATATATAATACTTTTGACCCCATATAAGTAGTGCCTCCAAGTCTTTAATGCAAAAACAACCGCGCCTAATTCCAAATCATGCGTCGTATAATTTTGTTCGTGAATCTTCAATTGTCTAGACGCATAAGCAATCACCTTCGTTCGTTGCATTAATACACAACCGAGACCTTGCTTTGATGCGTCACAATAAATCACAAAATCATCATTCCCTTCAGGCAATGACAATATAGGTGCCGTAGTTAGCTTTTTCTTCAATAACTGAAACGCTTTCTCTTGTTCATCATTCCATTCAAATTTCTTCCCTTTATGCGTTAATGCAGTCAAGGGTTTTGCTATTCTGGAAAAGTCTTGGATGAACCTTCTGTAGTAACCAGCTAGTCCTAAAAACTGGCGTATGTGTTTCGGAGTTTTCGGGGTTTCCCACTTTTCAACAGTTTCTATCTTTGCCGGATCCACCTTAATACCTTCTTTGTTCACTATGTGACCGAGGAATTGAATTTCTTCCAACCAAAATGCACACTTTGAAAACTTAGCGTACAATTCTTCCTTCTTCAATACTTCTAACACCTTTCTCAAATGTTCACCGTGTTCTTGGTTATTCTTTGAGTAAATAAGTATGTCATCAATGAAAACAATGACAAACTTGTCAAGGTATGGTCCACACACTCGGTTCATAAGGTCCATGAACACAGCTGGTGCGTTAGTTAAACCAAACGGCATGACCATAAACTCGTAATGACCGTAACGTGTTCTGAAAGCAGTCTTTGGAATATCATCTTCTTTCACCCGCATTTGATGATACCCGGAACGTAAGTCAATCTTTGAATAAACAGACGAGCCTTGTAGTTGATCAAATAAGTCGTCGATTCTCGGTAGTGGGTAGTGGTTCTTGATGGTAAGTTTGTTCAACTCTCGGTAGTCGATACACAACCTGAATGTACCATCTTTCTTCTTGACAAACAAAACAGGAGCTCCCCACGGTGATGTGCTTGGTTGAATGAAACCACGCTCTAAAAGTTCTTGTAATTGGCTTTGCAGTTCTTTCATCTCGCTGGGTGCGAGTCTGTAAGGAGCACGAGCTATTGGTGCAGCTCCTGGTACAAGATCTATTTGAAATTCAACGGATCGATGTGGGGGTAATCCCGGTAATTCTTTCGAAAATACATCGGGAAATTCTTTTGCAATGGGAACATCATTGATGCTCTTTTCTTCAGTTTGTACTTTCTCGACGTGTGCTAGAACAGCATAGCAACCTTTTCTTATTAGTTTTTGTGCCTTTAAATTACTAATAAGATGTAGCTTCGTGTTGCCCTTTTCTCCGTACACCATTAAGGGTTTTCCTTTTTCTCGTATAATGCGAATTGCATTTTTGTAACAAACGATCTCTGCTTTCACTTCTTTCAACCAGTCCATACCGATTATCACATCAAAACTCCCTAACTCTACTGGTATCAAATCAATCTTAAATGTTTCGCTAACCAGTTTAATTTCTCGATTCCGACATATATTATCTGCTGAAATTAATTTACCATTTGCTAATTCGAGTAAAAATTTACTATCCAAAGGCGTCAATGGACAACTTAATTTAGCACAAAAATCTCTACTCATATAGCTTCTATCCGCACCCGAATCAAATAAAACGTAAGCAGATTTATTGTCAATAAGAAACGTACCCGTAACAAGCTCCGGGTCTTCTTGTGCCTCTGTCGCATTAATATTGAAAACTCTTCCGCGGCCTTGTCCATTCGTGTTCTCCTGGTTCGGGCAATTTCTAATAATGTGGCCCTATTTTCCACATTTATAACAAACTACATTGGCATAACTTGCTCTGACACTACTTGCTCCGCCATTACTCGTTCCGACACCATTTGTTCCTTTCGTTCTATTAACCCCTGGTCCGTAGACCTCACACTTCGCCGCGCTATGACCATTTCTTTTACACTTGTTGCAAAATTTGGTGCAGAACCCTGAGTGATACTTTTCACACCTTTGGCATAGCTGCTTCTGATTGTTGTTGTTGTTGTTGCGGTTATTATTATTGTTGGGATGATTGTTGTAGTTGCTGTTGTTGTTGTTGTTGTTGTTGGGCCGTTTGTTGTAGTTGCGATTGATGTTGCGATTGTTGGGATAATTGTTGCGATTATTGTTGTAATTGTTGTTGTTGTTGTATTGGTGATTCTTATCACCGTTTTCCTCCCACTTTCTTTTGACTTGCTTCACATTGGCCTCTTCAGCAGTCTGTTCTTTAGTTCTTTCTTCAATCTGGTTCACTAGTTTGTGAGCCATTCTACATGCCTGTTGTATGGAGGCGGGCTCGTGTGAACTTATATCTTCTTGGATTCTTTCCGGTAATCCTTTCACAAACGCGTCGATCTTCTCTTCCTCATCTTCGAATGCTCCCGGACACAATAGGCACAATTCTGTGAATCGTCTTTCGTATGTGGTAATATCAAATCCTTGGGTTCGTAACCCTCTAAGTTCTGTCTTGAGCTTATTGACCTCGGTTCTGGGACGGTACTTCTCGTTCATCAAGTGCTTGAATGCTGACCACGGAAGTGCGTACGCATCGTCTTGTCCCACTTGCTCTAGATAGGTATTCCACCATGTTAACGCAGAACCTGTGAAGGTATGCGTAGCGTACTTCACTTTGTCCTCTTCAGTACACTTACTTATGGCAAACACCGATTCGACCTTCTCGGTCCACCGTTTCAATCCGATCGGTCCTTCGGTTCCATCAAATTCCAAAGGTTTGCAAGCAGTGAATTCTTTGTAGGTGCATCCTACACGATTTCCTGTACTGCTAGATCCAAGGTTATTGTTGGTATGTAGCGCAGCCTGTACTGCGGCTATGTTTGAAGCTAGAAAAGTACGGAATTCCTCTTCATTCATATTCACGGTGTGTCGAGTAGTCGGTGCCATTTTCTTCAAAATAGTCAAATGGAACAAGTTAATCATACAGAATATTAAGAGTAGTTAATAGTATTTCGTAGCATAATATGAACTCATTTATAAAAGCTTTTTCTTCATATTAGCGTTTTATAAGTTTAAATTCGGGTAGTACCTACCCGTTAAGTTCATACTTAGTAGCTAATATACAATTCAACTACTACAATTCTATATGAAAAACTGATTATAATAATATTTCGCGTTCAAACTTTTACACAATATTTTACAAACTTACAATACCGCTTATTTTACATATAGCATGAAATATAGCACACAATAAATTTGATACAAGATGGTTGTGAAGATAATTCTAGCTAGTACACAAGTCGTTCAGCAAAGGCAATAAAGACACGTAATTCATACGTCCAGAAACAAGTCATGCATTCTGGTTTTACTAGGATTACTTCCCATCCTTGGTCTTGTGGAACATAACCGTTATGGCCGTTGATAAGACATCGTGTTGTAACGTCGTCAAAGGGACGAGGGTTACGTAATGTCCAACAGTCCCGTAACAATCTAAAAACCTCATTTCTTACCCCAATTACCGACTCCGTCACTTGTGGGAACGTTTTGTTTAATAGTTGTAACCCGATGTTCTTGTTCTCACTTTGGTGAGAAGCGAACATTACTAATCCGTAAGCATAACATGCTTCTTTATGTTGCATGTTAGCCGCTTTTTCTAAATCACGAAGTCCAATATTCAGATATATTGAGTCAAAATAATTTCTTAACCCATTGCGTAAAATAGCATTTGGGTTCCCCGCAATATATGCGTCAAAGTAAATACATCGTAACTTATGGATTTCCCAATGTGATATCCCCCATCTTTCGAACGAAAGCCTTTTATAAACCAAGGCATTCTTGGAACGTTCTTCGCATGTCTTACAAACTGATCTCGCCTTAAATAGTTGTGCCGAAGAATTCTGACCGACTCTAGACAAGATTTCATCAATCATGTCTCCGGGTAGGTCTCTTAAAATATTGGGTTGTCTATCCATTTTGTGTTTTTATACTGTAAAATAGACAAGAGTTAGATTCATAAAAAAAAAATACTTATTAATACAAGCAATTTTTACATATATCATAAAGCATAAGCACACTATATTACATATATTACACCACACAAATACAACTATCTTATTCCGACTCGCTTGTTTCTTCTTCTTCGGTTTTGGTTCGTTTTGCCAAGTTTCTAGGGATATATGATGTTCCCCTAATACGAGCCGTAATTTTCCACATTGGTTTAGAAAAACCCGGTGGTTTAGAGGTTCCTGGGTCATTGTTACAACTTAAGGACTTCGGGGGTTGACGATACATATAAAGTTCATCGGGGTTGGAATTAGATTTCTCTATTTTTATGCCCTTTCCCTTATTATTTTCTTTTGCCTTTTTAAATTCAGTTGGAGTAATTTCTATAACATCATCGGAATTCTCGTCGGAATCCGATTCATCGGAGAATTGGTAATCCTCCCAATATTTTGCTTCCTTGGCGGAAACACCATTGACCATAATTAACCTTGGTCGGTTGGTTGAGGATTTTCTTTTACTTAACCGTTTTATTATTTCCCCCACCGGTTCTATTTCTTCATCCGGTTCCGATTCTTCTTCCGGTTCCGACTCTTCTTCCGGTTCCTCTTCGGGAACTTGTGAATCAGTCCACGAATCATTCCAATTTACATTTGACTCTTCATTATTATTAGGTGAGTCAATGGGACTTGTTCTAGAGGTAGACATCTATCACATAATATCAAACGCGTTAAGAGATTAATATATCACATAATATTCACATGTTAAAAATATATAGTTTCCAACAAAATTTGTTAAGCAATCATTTTTCAAGTAAACACGGTCGAAGTCCAGACTCACTAATGCATCCTAACAAACTCGATAAGACACACTAATGCAAAATTCTGGTTCTCTAAGACCAACGCTCGGATACCAACTGAAATGTCCCGTTCTTATTGATTAAAAACGTTCCATATTAATTGATTTCGTTGCGAGGTTTTGACCTCTATATGAGACGTTTTTCAAAGACTGCATTCATTTTTAAAACAAACCATAACCTTTATTTCATCAATAAAGGTTTAAAAAGCTTTACGTAGATTATCAAATAATGATAATCTAAAATATCCTGTTTACACACGACCATTACATAATGGTTAACAATACAAATATGTTACAACAAAATAAGTTTCTTGAATGCAGTTTTTACACAATATCATACAAGCATGGACTCCAAATCTCGTCCTTATTTAAGTATGCGACAGCGGAAGCTCTTAATAATCATCTGAGAATAAACATGCTTAAAACGTCAACAAAAATGTTGGTGAGTTATAGGTTTAACCTATATATATCAAATCATAATAATAGACCACAAGATTTCATATTTCAATACACATCCCTTACATAGAGATAAAAATCATTCATATGGTGAACACCTGGTAACCGACATTAACAAGATGCATATATAAGAATATCCCCATCATTCCGGGACACCCTTCGGATATGATATAAATTTCGAAGTACTAAAGCATCCGGTACTTTGGATGGGGTTTGTTAGGCCCAATAGATCTATCTTTAGAGTTCGCGTCAATTAGGGTGTCTGTTCCCTAATTCTTAGATTACCAGACTTAATAAAAAGGGGCATATTCGATTTCGATAATTCAACCATAGAATGTAGTTTCACGTACTTGTGTCTATTTTGTAAATCATTTATAAAACCTGCATGTATTCTCATCCCAAAAATATTAGATTTTAAAAGTGGGACTATAACTCACTTTCACAGATTTTTACTTCGTCGAGAAGTAAGACTTGGCCACTGTTGATTCACGAACCTATAACAATATATACATATATATTAAAGTATGTTCAAAATATATTTACAACACTTTTAATATATTTTGATGTTTTAAGTTTATTAAGTCAGCTGTCCTCGTTAGTAACCTACAACTAGTTGTCCACAGTTAGATGTACAGAAATAAATCGATAAATATTATCTTGAATCAATCCACGACCCAGTGTATACGTATCTCAGTATTGATCACAACTCAAACTATATATATTTTGGAATCAACCTCAACCCTGTATAGCTAACTCCAACATTCACATATAGAGTGTCTATGGTTGTTCCGAAATATATATAGATGTGTCGACATGATAGGTCGAAACATTGTATACGTGTCTATGGTATCTCAAGATTACATAATATACAATACAAGTTGATTAAGTTATGGTTGGAATAGATTTGTTACCAATTTTCACGTAGCTAAAATGAGAAAAATTATCCAATCTTGTTTTACCCATAACTTCTTCATTTTAAATCCGTTTTGAGTGAATCTGTAACGACCCGCACTTTTTCGATCATTCTATACTTATAAGATTAATATTTACATAAATTAAACCTTGCCAACATGATAAGCAATCCAAATTGTCGAGATTTATATTTCCGAAAAGAGTTTTACACAACGTTTGACCGTCTAGTTTGACCGATGATATCACGAACTATACAATATATGATAATTGTACGTTTGTGTATATAAATGTATATATACATATTTAACATGATTAATAAATGTTTTAATATCTCATTTTGTATTAATAACAACAAGTTATATGTGTATTTTGAAACTACTAACTTAAGTTTTCAAAACGATAACTATACGTAACGTTATTTGACATAAATACTTAAGACTTATAATGTTTATACATATATCGTATAAGTAATGTATTTAATCACTTTTAAGAACTTAAATACATAAAATCATATAAGTGTATTCACAAAAGATAGCTATATTTGAATCCTCATTCCATTTTTCACAAAATTTCTATACGTATACCTAGAGTATTTGTACTCGTATCATACCAAGCTTCTATACGTATTTACTAATAGTAAATACACATCAAAATCACCACCTAACCAGCCATTATTCATGCCATGAGGGCTAGGTAATTGAACTTGGAAGCAATTAGGACTAGATACATAAAATTATCACTTGAAATTTTGTCTCCATACTCCCCCATTCACGTTTTTTAAAGGGTTAGGAGTAACCCATTTTTGATTCATTTTACTCCAAGTATCTAGCCAAAACACACACATACTTATGAACCCTAAAACACCTTAACCACCTCAGCTCATAACCTTGAAGATCTAGCTTCAAAAACCATACTAAAACACCATAAGAAAACCATACAAAAACACTTCAAGAAAACCCTTCAAGAACACCAACTTACTTCCAATCTTTCATCCACTTCTATCACCCTTTTGATTCTAGCTTCTTACTTCTCTTTTACAGCAACTTCATCCAAGGAACTTGAGGTAGAATATATGTTCATAACCTTATTCGATTCATATATATATAGCTATCATATTTTGTGGTATACAAGTTTAACAACAAGAACATAGTTTGAATGTTTTCAAACTTGTTTGCAAACTAAATAGATCCTTCTAACTTAACTTTTAAAATACTTCAAGACCTGTAATATAACTTATGTATATGCTAATTTAACAAGGTAAAACTTGGTTTTTCAAAGTATAGGTATTTTTAGAAAAATGGTCATTAAATGATTTTGTTGTAACGAAAATGATTAACTTCATAAGTTTCACTAAAGTTTGACCTATGCCGTGTGATTTTGAATACAAACTAAGGTATTTACAGTTCATAGTCTTAAAGAGGGACTCGATCCAAGGAGATGGCAAGTTGAATCAACGAAAACGGACTTGTAACGAAGAAACTATGACCGAAACAAAATTGGTTATCCAAGGCTTAAATGACTTCGGGATTCATTGGAAAAATTTACATAAAATCACATACTTCTAAGATAACATGATATTTTATATATATGTACTCATAATTCAATTTCATATGGTTCAGGATCACCCGTAAGCAACACGAGAAGATTAATCATAAGATCCCATGATTGTACGCAACACGTCATTTGACAACACCGGTACCATGGGTCAAGATTAATCTCGACCAATACATTTATGATGGGGTTTTACGGGAGTTTTATTTATTTCGTTGGGGGTTGTATTTATTCATTGCGGGTATATTAAACATCTAAAAATGAACCATTAAAAATTGAATTGCTAACCTCGGACTGCTAACTTCGGACTAAGGAAATATTCAAAGTATTAAAAGTATAACAAGTATATATATATAACGTTTGTTTAAAATGAAAACATATTAATATATTATATATGGATAGGTTCGTGATATCAACCGGAAGACCGAGTCAAATTATTTATATCATCAAGACAAAAGTGAGTATATAGTCCCACTTTTAAACTCTAAATATTTCGGGATGAGAATACATGTACTTTATGTTTTACGCTATGGACACAAGTAACTGAAAAATATATTCTACGTTGAGTTGTACCACTGGCATACTTCCCTGTAGCTTGGTAACTAATATTTACAGCGGTATTGTAAACGCGAATCCTGTTGATAGATCTATCGGGCCTGACAACCCCAACCGGACTGGACGACCAGTAATCAACGGTTGCACAGTACTTCGTTTTGTGACTACACTTGGTACGGTGTAGTAAGATTTCATATTAAAGGGAATATGCGACGTGAAAATGTTAAGTATGGTTACCGAGTGCTCAACCACTTAGAATACTTTTATTAAACTGTTTATATACGAAATCTTGTGGTCTATATATATATATTGCTGCCGGCATTAAACCTATATCTCACCAACTTTATGTTGACCTTTTTAAAACATGTCTATTCTCAGGTGATTTCTAAAGCTTCCGCTGTATCATGTTGGATCTAACCAGGATCTTGCGTACGCATGTTTGTGTCAAAAATAAAACTGCATATCCGAGATGTTGCATTGTAAAATATGCTAGAAACCGTGTTGTTGTCATCATTTGTAAAGTTTGTAAGTCGAAGATTATCGCTAAACGTTAATCTTCTTTTTATTGTCTTAAGCTTGTAACAAAAATAATGGTTATGGTTTGTAATGTATAATATATGCAGTTTTCTTTCAAAAATGTCTCATATAGAGGTCAATACCTCGCAATGAAATCATACGTTATCTAACGCGTTCTTATGGTTAAGGACGGGTTATGACATGTGGTATCAGAGCGTTGGTCTTAGCGAACCAGGTTTGCATTAGTGTGTCTAACCGATAAGTCGTTAGGATACATTAGTAAGTCTGGACTTTGACCGGGTCTGATTTAAAAACCATTGCTTATCATTGTTGGTTAAAATTTATATGTAAATATTATGTAGTACTAATGGGTTAGTTGTTATATGATAGATGTCGGGCTCAAAACTTGTTATCACATTCAGCGATTCCGAACCAGAATCTTCAGATTGTGTTTCAGTCATTAACATATCCGATGACGAAAATGGTATTTTTGGGGAAGACTCACAATTTCCAGATGAACCAACTATAGAAATATCGGAAAGTGAACCCGAGGAGGAAAGTGAACCCGAAGAGGAAAGTGAACCCGAGGAGGAAAGTGAACCCGAAGAGGAAAGTGAACCCGAGGAAGAAATACTAGAAATTACGAAAGAAAAATTCGATCAAGGAAAGAAACGAAAAGCGAATGAATTAGAAAATTCAAATCCCGAACTTAGTAAGAATGACGTAGCACCAATTCCACTCAACACTACCACCCCTATTCCCGCTATTCCTATTAGTGCAATCCCCGCATCTAGTTCTTCGGCTCCTCAGCCAAAACGTAGGCAGACAGCTAGGATAAGCGTTAGGCCATTCATTGGAACTAAACGCCCTAGAAAATAGACCGAACGATGCACTGCCGTATTAAGCCATGGAATCATATAATGTTTTGTATAATATTATTAGTGTGGTTTGCTTAAAGTTTGATGTAAGATAAGCATATGTAAAATAGCGAAGTATGAAATGCAATAATTTTCCATGGTTAAGTATTATTTAGATTGTAGTAATTGATTCTGTACTAAGCTATTAAGTATGAACATTAACGGGTAGGTACTACCCAAGATATAATTATAAAACGCTAATAAGAAGAAAAGGCTTTTATAATAATACCTGGTTCATATTATTAACAAGCTATAAATGTACTATAAATACACACTACATCTATAATAATCCATGTGAATAATTATTTTCTTTCATTAGGAAATGGCGCGATTGAACCGAATGACGGAACAAGAAGTCGAGAACTTCATCAACCAGCGAGTCAACGATAGAATGCTATGGGTCGAAGCTGCAAGAGCTACTGCAGCTAATCCAAATCCTCGCGTAGGATGCTCCTACAAGACGTTTCAAGCTTGCAAACCTTCATCATTCAGTGGAACGGAAGGACCTATCGGTTTAACCCGATGGATAGAAAAGATGGAGACGGTGTTCAAAATCAGCGGTTGTGATGAAAAAGACATGACCAAGTATGCATCGTGCACTTTACAAGATAGTGCACTCACATGGTGGAAGAATTATGTGAAGGCGGTAGGAGGAGATGCAGCTTATGATACTCCATGGGAAGAATTCAAAGCAATGATAATCACCGAGTATTGTCCAAGGAATGAGGTTATTAAGTTAGAAGATGAGTTACGAAGTTTGAAGGTGGTTGGTACTGAAATCACCAACTACAATCAGCGATTCATGGAATTGGTTTTACTATGTCCTGAATTGGTTCCAACCGAAGCACGGAAGATTGAAATGTACAAAGGTGGTTTGCCCAAAAAGGTCAAGGCAAACGTTACAGCATCGAAACCTAAGACAATTCATGAAGCTATAACCATGGCAAACGAGCTAATGGATCAGGTCATTTTGGACAAGAAAGCATTCAATACTGAGGTGAAGGTATTGGGGAACAAGAAAAAGTGGAATGGAGGTTATGATCGAGGTAACCAACAACAACCTTATAAGAAACAAGAAACCACGAAAGGTGCGGGTAGCGGTTCAGGCTTTGGTTACAAAGGACAAAGTCCTTTATGCAACCGTTGTCACAAACATCATTTTGGTTACTGTAGTGTGTTGTGCACTAAATGCAATAGACAGGGACATCTTGCTGAAGATTGTAAGGCTCTCGTTACAAATGCAAATGGTAACAAGACTCCTGCCACCAACGCAAATAGAACTGCTTTGGCTAACATTACTTGTTTTGGGTGTGGAAAACAAGGTCACTATAAGAGCCAGTGCCCGAATCAGAATGGCGGACCTGCACGTGGAAGAGCGTTTGTTATTAATGCTAGAGAGGCACGAGAAGACCCGGAACTTGTTACGGGTACGTTTACCATTAATAACTTATCAGCATCTATTTTATTTGATACTGGCGCCGATAGAAGTTACGTGTGTATAAATTTTTACACTAAATTGAATTGTTCATCATTACCTCTAGATGCTAAGTACTTGATTGAGTTAGCTAATGGTAAGCTAATTAAAGCCGATAAAATTTGTCGTGATTGTGAAATAAATCTAGCCGGAGAAACGTTTAAAATCGACTTAATACCCGTGGAATTAGGAGGTTTTGATGTAATAGTCGGCATGGACTGGATGTCCAAAATAGGAGCGGAAATTGTTTGTGCCAAGAAGGCAATTCGTATTCCTGGTAAGGATAAAATACCGGTGATGATTTATGGAGAGAAGGGTAAGTCAAAGCTAAAACTCATTAGCTGTTTGAAAGCCAAGAAGTGTTTAGAAAAGGGATGTTACGCTATTTTAGCACATGTTAATAAAGTCGAAAAGAAAGAAAAGTGCATCAACGACGTGCCTGTGGCAAGAGATTTTCCTGAAGTTTTTCCAGAAGAGTTGCCGGGATTACCTCCATTTAGATCGGTAGAATTTCAAATAGATTTAGTACCAGGAGCTGCACCAGTGGCTCGTGCTCCATATAGACTTGCACCGTCCGAGTTAAAAGAACTTCAAAGTCAGTTAAAAGAATTACTGGACCGTGGATTCATACGACCGAGTACTTCACCGTGGGGAGCTCCAATTTTATTTGTTAAGAAGAAAGATGGATCTTTTAGGATGTGTATAGACTATCGTGAATTAAATAAGTTAACTATCAAGAATCGGTATCCACTACCGAGAATTGATGACTTATTTGATCAATTGCAAGGATCATGTGTTTATTCAAAAATCGACTTAAGATCGGGCTATCATCAACTACGCGTCAAAGAAGAGGATATTCCGAAAACTGCTTTTCGGACACGTTATGGTCATTACGAATTTTTGGTTATGCCGTTTGGATTGACGAATGCGCCAGCTGTATTCATGGACCTCATGAATCGAGTTTGTAGTCCGTATTTAGATAAGTTTGTTATCGTTTTCATTGATGATATTCTTATCTATTCCAAGAATGAGCAAGAGCATGAAGAGCATTTAAGGTTGATACTGGAGTTGTTGAGAAAAGAACAACTTTATGCTAAATTTTCTAAGTGTGCTTTCTGGTTGAAAGAAGTGCAATTTCTTGGTCACGTTGTTAATAGCGAAGGAATTCAGGTTGATCCAGCAAAAACTGAAGCTATTGAAAAATGGGAGACTCCTAAGACACCAACGCAGATACGTCAATTTTTGGGTTTAGCCGGTTATTATAGAAGGTTTATTCAAGATTTTTCCCGAATAGCTAAGCCGCTGACAACATTAACGCAAAAAGGGAAGAAATACGAATGGACCTCGGAGCAGGAGAACGCATTTCAATTACTGAAGAAGAAGTTAACTACGGCGCCTATTTTATCGTTACCTGAAGGGAACGATGATTTTGAAATATATTGTGACGCTTCGCGACAAGGTTTTGGTTGTGTTCTTATGCAACGAAAGAAAGTAATTGCATTTGCATCTCGACAATTGAATATTCACGAGCGGAATTATACGACGCATGATCTAGAATTGGGAGCAGTCGTGTTTGCATTGAAGATGTGGAGACACTACTTGTATGGGGTTAAATTCACTGTGTTTACTGATCATAAAAGCCTTCAACATATTTTTGATCAGAAACAGCTGAACATGAGGCAACGTAGGTGGGTCGAGCTGATAAACGACTATGATTGTGAAATTCGTTATCATCCCGGGAAGGCGAACGTGGTGGCCGATGCTCTAAGCAGAAAGGAACGAGAACCAATCCGAGTACGAGCGATGAACATAAAAATTCGCATGAATCTCAACTCACAAATCAAAGAAGTTCAACGAGAAGCACTTACTAAAGAAAATATAGGAAATGAAATAATGAAGAAGTATGAGAAGCAACTCGTTATGCGGGAAGATGGAATTCGATATTTTGCAAATCGTATTTGGGTACCGAAGTTGGGTGGATTAAGGAAGTTGATATTGAACGAGGCACATAAGACAAGATATTCGATACATCCTGGAGTTGGAAAGATGTACCAAGATCTTAAGACGCATTATTGGTGGCCTAATTTGAAGATAGACGTTGCAACATATGTTGGGGAGTGTTTAACTTGTTCTAAGGTCAAAGCAGAACACCAGAAGCCGTCAGGGTTACTTCAACAACCAGAAATCCCAGAATGGAAATGGGATGGTATTACCATGGATTTCATCACGAAGTTACCAAAGACTGCCTGGGGATACGACACCATTTGGGTGATTGTTGATCGTCTCACCAAGTCTGCACATTTCTTGCCTATAAAGGAAACGGATAGAATGGAGAAACTATTACGATTGTATATAAAGGAAGTTGTTTCAAGGCATGGGATACCTATTTCCATTATATCCGATCGTGATAGTAGATTTACCTCAAAGTTTTGGCAATCACTACAGGAGGCATTAGGAACTCGTTTGGATATGAGTACCGCATATCATCCGCAGACCGACGGGCAGAGTGAAAGAACAATTCAGACTCTTGAAGACATGCTCAGGGCATGTGTGATTGATTTTGGAAACGGTTGGGATAAATATCTACCGTTAGCAGAATTCTCGTATAATAATAGTTATCATGCGAGCATTGGAGCTGCGCCATTCGAAGCATTGTATGGAAGGAAGTGTAGATCTCCTATCTGTTGGAATGAAGTAGGAGATCGACAATTAACTGGTCCCGAGATCATACATGAAACGACTGAGAAGATAGTGCAAATCAAGGAGAGATTAAAAACAGCCCGCAGTCGCCAAAAGAGCTACGCCGATGTCCGAAGGAAACCATTAAAGTTTCAGGTCGGGGACATGGTTATGCTAAAGGTGTCACCTTGGAAAGGTGTAATACGTTTCGGCAAAAGGGGTAAACTGAACCCAAGATACGTAGGCCCGTTTAAGATCATCGAACGCATTGGACCGGTAGCTTATCGACTCGAGTTACCACAACAACTCGCCGGAGTACATAATACCTTTCACGTCTCAAACCTTAAGAAGTGTCTTGCAAAGGAAGACCTCACCATTCCTCTTGAGGAAATCCATGTCGACGAGAAACTACAATTCGTCGAAGAACCAATCGAAATCATGGACCGTGAAGTTAAACAGCTCAAACAGAGCAATATACCGATTGTTAAGGTTCGTTGGAATGCTAGAAGAGGTCCCGAGTTTACTTGGGAACGAGAGGATCAGATGAAGCAAAAGTATCCACACTTGTTTCTCGATGACGCAAAATAGGTACAATTTTAAAATTTCGGGACGAAATTTATTTAACGGGGAGGTAATGTAACGACCCGCACTTTTTCGATCATTCTATACTTATAAGATTAATATTTACATAAATTAAACCTTGCCAACATGATAAGCAATCCAAATTGTCGAGATTTATATTTCCGAAAAGAGTTTTACACAACGTTTGACCGTCTAGTTTGACCGATGATATCACGAACTATACAATATATGATAATTGTACGTTTGTGTATATAAATGTATATATACATATTTAACATGATTAATAAATGTTTTAATATCTCATTTTGTATTAATAACAACAAGTTATATGTGTATTTTGAAACTACTAACTTAAGTTTTCAAAACGATAACTATACGTAACGTTATTTGACATAAATACTTAAGACTTATAATGTTTATACATATATCGTATAAGTAATGTATTTAATCACTTTTAAGAACTTAAATACATAAAATCATATAAGTGTATTCACAAAAGATAGCTATATTTGAATCCTCATTCCATTTTTCACAAAATTTCTATACGTATACCTAGAGTATTTGTACTCGTATCATACCAAGCTTCTATACGTATTTACTAATAGTAAATACACATCAAAATCACCACCTAACCAGCCATTATTCATGCCATGAGGGCTAGGTAATTGAACTTGGAAGCAATTAGGACTAGATACATAAAATTATCACTTGAAATTTTGTCTCCATACTCCCCCATTCACGTTTTTTAAAGGGTTAGGAGTAACCCATTTTTGATTCATTTTACTCCAAGTATCTAGCCAAAACACACACATACTTATGAACCCTAAAACACCTTAACCACCTCAGCTCATAACCTTGAAGATCTAGCTTCAAAAACCATACTAAAACACCATAAGAAAACCATACAAAAACACTTCAAGAAAACCCTTCAAGAACACCAACTTACTTCCAATCTTTCATCCACTTCTATCACCCTTTTGATTCTAGCTTCTTACTTCTCTTTTACAGCAACTTCATCCAAGGAACTTGAGGTAGAATATATGTTCATAACCTTATTCGATTCATATATATATAGCTATCATATTTTGTGGTATACAAGTTTAACAACAAGAACATAGTTTGAATGTTTTCAAACTTGTTTGCAAACTAAATAGATCCTTCTAACTTAACTTTTAAAATACTTCAAGACCTGTAATATAACTTATGTATATGCTAATTTAACAAGGTAAAACTTGGTTTTTCAAAGTATAGGTATTTTTAGAAAAATGGTCATTAAATGATTTTGTTGTAACGAAAATGATTAACTTCATAAGTTTCACTAAAGTTTGACCTATGCCGTGTGATTTTGAATACAAACTAAGGTATTTACAGTTCATAGTCTTAAAGAGGGACTCGATCCAAGGAGATGGCAAGTTGAATCAACGAAAACGGACTTGTAACGAAGAAACTATGACCGAAACAAAATTGGTTATCCAAGGCTTAAATGACTTCGGGATTCATTGGAAAAATTTACATAAAATCACATACTTCTAAGATAACATGATATTTTATATATATGTACTCATAATTCAATTTCATATGGTTCAGGATCACCCGTAAGCAACACGAGAAGATTAATCATAAGATCCCATGATTGTACGCAACACGTCATTTGACAACACCGGTACCATGGGTCAAGATTAATCTCGACCAATACATTTATGATGGGGTTTTACGGGAGTTTTATTTATTTCGTTGGGGGTTGTATTTATTCATTGCGGGTATATTAAACATCTAAAAATGAACCATTAAAAATTGAATTGCTAACCTCGGACTGCTAACTTCGGACTAAGGAAATATTCAAAGTATTAAAAGTATAACAAGTATATATATATAACGTTTGTTTAAAATGAAAACATATTAATATATTATATATGGATAGGTTCGTGATATCAACCGGAAGACCGAGTCAAATTATTTATATCATCAAGACAAAAGTGAGTATATAGTCCCACTTTTAAACTCTAAATATTTCGGGATGAGAATACATGTACTTTATGTTTTACGCTATGGACACAAGTAACTGAAAAATATATTCTACGTTGAGTTGTACCACTGGCATACTTCCCTGTAGCTTGGTAACTAATATTTACAGCGGTATTGTAAACGCGAATCCTGTTGATAGATCTATCGGGCCTGACAACCCCAACCGGACTGGACGACCAGTAATCAACGGTTGCACAGTACTTCGTTTTGTGACTACACTTGGTACGGTGTAGTAAGATTTCATATTAAAGGGAATATGCGACGTGAAAATGTTAAGTATGGTTACCGAGTGCTCAACCACTTAGAATACTTTTATTAAACTGTTTATATACGAAATCTTGTGGTCTATATATATATATTGCTGCCGGCATTAAACCTATATCTCACCAACTTTATGTTGACCTTTTTAAAACATGTCTATTCTCAGGTGATTTCTAAAGCTTCCGCTGTATCATGTTGGATCTAACCAGGATCTTGCGTACGCATGTTTGTGTCAAAAATAAAACTGCATATCCGAGATGTTGCATTGTAAAATATGCTAGAAACCGTGTTGTTGTCATCATTTGTAAAGTTTGTAAGTCGAAGATTATCGCTAAACGTTAATCTTCTTTTTATTGTCTTAAGCTTGTAACAAAAATAATGGTTATGGTTTGTAATGTATAATATATGCAGTTTTCTTTCAAAAATGTCTCATATAGAGGTCAATACCTCGCAATGAAATCATACGTTATCTAACGCGTTCTTATGGTTAAGGACGGGTTATGACAGAATCAAATTGCTATGGTTTCATATTGAACTCTATTTTATGAATCTAAACAGAAAAAGTATAGGTTTATAGTCGGAAAAATAAGTTACAAGTCGTTTTTGTAAAGGTAGTCATTTCAGTCGAAAGAACGACGTCTAGATGACCATTTTAGAAAACATACTTCCACTTTGAGTTTAACCATAATTTTTGGATATAGTTTCATGTTCATAATAAAAATCATTTTCTTAGAATAACAACTTTTAAATCAAAGTTTATCATAGTTTTTAATTAACTAACCCAAAACAGCCCGCGGTGTTACTACGACGGCGTAAATCCGGTTTTACGGTGTTTTTCGTGTTTCCAGGTTTTAGATCATTAAGTTAGTATATCATATAGATATAGAACATGTGTTTAGTTGATTTTAAAAGTCAAGTTAGAAGGATTAACTTTTGTTTGCGAACAAGTTTAGAATTAACTAAACTATGTTCTAGTGATTACAAGTTTAAACCTTCGAATAAGATAGCTTTATATGTATGAATTGAATGATGTTATGAACATCATTACTACCTTAAGTTCCTTGGATAAACCTACTGGAAAAGAGAAAAATGGATCTAGCTTCAACGGATCCTTGGATGGCTCGAAGTTCTTGAAGCAGAATCATGACACGAAAACAAGTTCAAGTAAGATCATCACTTGAAATAAGATTGTTATAGTTATAGAAATTGAACCAAAGTTTGAATATGATTATTACCTTGTATTAGAATTATAACCTACTGTAAGAAACAAAGATTTCTTGAGGTTGGATGATCACCTTACAAGATTGGAAGTGAGCTAGCAAACTTGAAAGTATTCTTGATTTTATGTAACTAGAACTTGTAGAATATATGAAGAACACTTAGAACTTGAAGATAGAACTTGAGAGAGATCAATTAGATGAAGAAAATTGAAGAATGAAAGTGTTTGTAGGTGTTTTTGGTCGTTGGTGTATGGATTAGATATAAAGGATATGTAATTTTGTTTTCATGTAAATAAGTCATGAATGATTACTCATATTTTTGTAATTTTATGAGATATTTCATGCTAGTTGCCAAATGATGGTTCCCACATGTGTTAGGTGACTCACATGGGCTGCTAAGAGCGGATCATTGGAGTGTATATACCAATAGTACATACATCTAAAAGCTGTGTATTGTACGAGTACGAATACGGGTGCATACGAGTAGAATTGTTGATGAAACTGAACGAGGATGTAATTGTAAGCATTTTTGTTAAGTAGAAGTATTTTGATAAGTGTATTGAAGTCTTTCAAAAGTGTATAAATACATATTAAAACACTACATGTATATACATTTTAACTGAGTCGTTAAGTCATCGTTAGTCGTTACATGTAAGTGTTGTTTTGAAACCTTTAGGTTAACGCTCTTGTTAAATGTTGTTAACCCAATGTTTATAATATCAAATGAGATTTTAAATTATTATATTATCATGATATTATCATGTATGAATATCTCTTAATATGATATATATATACATTAAATGTCTTTACAACGATAATCGTTACATATATGTCTCGTTTAAAAATCATTAAGTTAGTAGTCTTGTTTTTACATATGTAGTTCATTGTTAATATACTTAATGATATGTTTACTTATCATAGTATCATGTTAACTATATATATATATCCATATATATGTCATCATATAGTTTTTACAAGTTTTAACGTTCGTGAATCACCGGTCAACTTGGGTGGTCAATTGTCTATATGAAACATATTTCAATTAATCAAGTCTTAAGAAGTTTGATTGCTTAACATGTTGGAAACATTTAATCATGTAAATATCAATCTCAATTAATATATATAAACATGGAAAAGTTCGGGTCACTACAATCTAATCTCTAAATTTATCAAGAATTGAAATTCTTGTAATTTAACCAATCAAGATCGTGCTATTACCATTTCTATCTTAGAACATTGATGATGTAGCGTGAGGGTACGAAATAGTATTATTTTTACTAGAAAATACTACAAAATATGACACAAGTTTTATTAATTTACGGATGGGATATACCTAAACCTTGCTACAACACTATAGGCAGTGTACCTAATCGTAGAGTAGTGTAGTTTTTAGTAAGTCCGGTTCGTTCCACAGGGAGCTAGTGATTACGTACTATATTTTTATAAAACTATATTTATATAAATATATATATATATATAAGTAGTAATATTATTATAAAAGGGGGGTTTTTACCGTTTAATGACCGGTTTGTCGATTTTATATTTTTAAGCGTAAAGATAAATGACAATAATTAAAGTGCGTAAAATAAATAAATGACGATAAATAAAATAACAATAAATAAAATTGCGATAAAATATGAAATAAAAGGATTATGCTTATTTAAACTTCCGTAATCATGATGTTTGACGTTTTGATTTTAATTAATTGTTACTCGGATTAATTGTCCTTTGTCATGGTTTATTTGATACCTATCTGGTTTTTATCCATAATAGTCCATCGGTCATAAATATAAAGTGCGAGTGTCCTCGTCAAATTACCCTTATACCCGAAGTCAAATATTCCAACTAATTAAGGATTTAAACTGTGACGCAGTTATCACTTCTGTCAACAATTACACCAGTTATCACTGTATGTAATCTACCCCTGTTTTGATTAGATATGAATATTAATTTACCCACTTGATCAGTTTGAATAATCAATTACCCAACCCGAATAATTAATTAAATGATTATAATAGATTCCATATGAACGTCACTAAATAGGACAACCATAATCATTATTAATTATTAGGATAATTAATTTGAAGATAGGTTCGACAGACTCCAATGAGTTGTCACTCAATTAGACAATACCCCCCATCTATTAATAGTCAATAGTCCAATTTCCACAAGTGTCGGTCTTTTGCCCAAACCTTAATTATGGTACAAAGCCCAATTACCCAATTTTAGTAATTAGCCCAACATCATGATTACTTCGTTTTAAATAAGCATAATAATAACTTAGCTATGAGACATTAATATAAAAAGGTTGAACATAACTTACAATGATTAAAAATAGCGTAGCGTTACACAGACAGAATTTCGACTTACACACTCAAACGATCTCTATCATAAATCTTATTATTATCATAATTTAAAATTAAAATTAAGATTATTGTTATATCTTATTAAGTTAACATTATGATAGAGACATAGAATATAGATATTGATAATAGATAGATGGATCGATATATAGATTTAGGATAGAAAAATATATATTTCAATTGATCGTTACATAGCCTTTTATAGGCGAAATTAGAAATTGAATTTTCATTTACGACCCCTGAACTATGCTCAATTAACAACTTTTTATTATTTAATATTATTCTTATTATGAATTATTTAAATATTATATTTTATTCTTGTGCATAGTTGACTCGTAATTTTTACACCGTTGCGTCGAGCGTTGAGAGTTGACTCATGTCCCGGTTCCGGATTTTCGAACGTCCTTGCGTACTATTTTATATCGTGTACTTTGCGTTTTGTAACTTGTACTCTTGTCATTTTTAGACGTTCTTCATCAATAATTTGAACCTTTTTAATTGTATCTTGTACTTTTTAGCTTTTTGGACCTTTTTGTCTTCAAATCGTCGTTTTCGCCTTTTGTCTTCGCACTTATTTAATATAAACGAATATTACTTGAAAATGGAACAATTGCAACTAAAATCTTGTCTTTCTTGGGGGATTTTGCTATGAAATATATGTTCCTTTTTAGCCTTATCAATATCCCCACACTTGAGCGTTGCTTGTCCTCAAGCAATACAGTCTTGAAATAATATAATACATCACACGAATCACTTCTTTATTCTTCACACTTTGTACATCAGTGATTTTGATAGAGCGGTATAAACAATGATATTAACAATAGAACCATGGTTAAAGGTGGGTGTGTCATCCACAGTTGCCTCGGGTTTAGGTCAACGACACTTGCAATCAAATAGCCGATTTACTTTCGGTTTCCAAAGCAAAGTGCACATTTGAAAGGCGGTTTACAGTCCCACATGACTATAAAAATGTAGATCCTTTAGGAAATTGGATCTTTATGAAAACATTTGATCTTTTAAAAATTCAAGCTAGATTTTACCCTAGACAAGTTTTCTGATTTGACCCACCATCGGTGTTGCAAAATATATTTGTGGATCATTATTTTGGCTAAAACTTTTAGGCTCGTGTAATCCACTGCTATCCCGGTATCGGAAAGCACACATCCAGTTTACTTGTTCCGTATATTACCTTTCGGTAAACTACCGTCCGGTTGTAAAGGAAAGCGATGAACAAGAAACTGTTAAGGCAATGTCTAATGACATGCATTTGTTCATGGTCTAATTACGTGTCGGATGCTAGTACTATCCTTGGTAGGAGCAATAGTAAAGATCATCCTATGATTTTTCGGTCTGGCACAAGGTCCTGTCTCCGACCATGCTATGCAACCACCGTTCTTACGGTTGACACCCGATTTGGTTCAGGTGACCTAATGAATTCCAGGTGAATTCCTAGGATTTTACGTTCAATGGTAATGAACGCATTGAAAATGGATTTTCAGAAAACAAATCGGTTTTAATTTTGATCAAAATATTTTCTCGTTCAAGCTCGAGTTTAGATATCATCGAATTCCATGAGTTTGAATTCTCAATCTTTAAGGTCAATCTCAAGGATTGAGTAATATCAGTCTTAAAAGCTGATTTTTAATCTTTTAAGGAGATTATCCTTTCTGGGGATCTGATTCATTAGTCTTATCAAGCTAATTTGCACGGTGCCTCCCCATTGTACGAGATAAATCCTTCTCATGGTTAGGATAAATCTGACCACTTGGCGACCCTGTTTGATGCTGAGGTCCGTGGATTTCCTGCTGATTTTAGTGATGACTTTTCTAGGTTTTTCGTCAACCTACAGCTGGTCTGGACGACAACTTCATGACCTAAATCAAGAAGCGCGTGTCTTTTTCGGAAGACTTTACTTCCTTTTAATGATGGAATTGATTCATCGTGTAGATCCATCTTTCTTACAGTAAATCGGGTAAAACTGATTAAAATCGTCCAAAACAAAAGTACCTGCAATAACTTTACAGAAACATGTGATAGATAGTTTTTAATTGAATAACTTGGTACATTCTCCCCACACTTAGTTTCTTTCTTTGCTTTTTTTATTCTCCTTTATTCCATTTTAAATGAATTCAATCGTTTTAGGGTGTTTCTCAATTTATGTCCTTTCCGAGGTAACGATAATTTCGGCATTAACACCTAGTTTTATCGTTCATAAATATGTATAAACATGATTTTGAATTCATTTAGTTAAAAAATTTTAAAATTTTCATAATATTTAGAAAATAAGCCAAGTATAAACCCGAGAGAATTTATAACCCTTCCCCACACTTGAGATCATGCAATGCCCTCATTTGCATGAAATCTGACTATAATTATAAATTCATGAGGGTGATTAGTGTAGGAAAGTGATTAAAAATACCCAGTTTGTAATTACAAAGCTCGTCGAATGATAGATGGCTCGCCTCATCGTTCATTCCTTCATCTATTATATCATATTTGTTGTTTTGCGTCTTGTCGTCAAAATTAGTACCTTTTGCTGAACTTTAATGACAGTCTTTGAAAGTGCATTGTTTTACCCTGTTTTGTACATAAGATAAAATACAAACATATATATATATATATATTTTTGAAGTTTGTTTTATAACCCCACTTTTCAAAAATTTATAAAGTATAATATTTTTGGCATACTTTAAATCAATAAAATTAAAAATAATGATAACAAAATTTGTCGCCCCACCCTCGGGTAAAGTAATTTCGGTTCAACTACCTAATCTTCAACTCACGACGAATTTTAGAAATCATTTTTTTTACTTAATGAAATAAAGTAAATTTTTTTTTTTAAATTCACACAAAACTTAAATTTAAAAAGCATATTAATTTCATATAAAACCTACAAAATAAAAATTCAGAATGGAGGGAGAAAACTAGTTCTTTAGTGTCTGCTAGCGGAAAAGACCAATCGGATTCCATTCTCGGAACTACACGAGAACAGAACAAATAACTTTAGACAGCATTATCTTTTTAGAACATTCGAATCTCCCCACACTTAGGTAGCTGTGGTGTTGAAATTGTGATTAACTTCATTGTCAATTTCTCTTGGTCCATAATCAACTTGCCTATCTGTGACTTTTTCTTTAAGCCAGTGCCCGGCTTCTTCCGTAATATCCCATAATTCAACTAGCTTCGCCTTTTCTTTAGGCGACAGATTGGATACTAACCGGTTACATAACTTAAAGTTCCCCTTACTTCTAGCATCAATAGCCCGTTTATAAAGTTTCTTCATTGAACTGTTAATAACGGGATCATTTAATTTCGTATCAACAACGGGGTTATTTGTTATTGGGTCGTCATTAGGTGTTACTTCATTTTCCCCACACTTAGGCGTTTTATTATTATTAAGCACTATCGTTGGAGTTGGTAAAACAACATGGTTCTTACCAATCATTTTTTCTGGTTCAACAGTTTTGGTTGGTGGAGATTTAGACTTTCGAATCATAAAGGTGATAGATTTGTCACCACTTTTAAGTGTCATTCTTCCATTTCCTACATCAAATAACGCCCCGGTGGACGCAAAGAATGGTCGACCTAAAATTAGAGGAATGTTTGGGTCCTCTTCTATGTCAATGACAATGAATTCGACTAGAAAGGTTAAATTACCTACTTGAATGGGTAGGTTGTCAGCAATTCCAACTGGGTGCTTAATGGTTTGATCAAAGAGTCGAACACTCATATCCGTTGGACTTAACTTACCTACTCCTAATCTCTTATATAATGAAAGAGGCATAACACTTACACTTGCACCTAAATCTGCTAGTGCATCATACATGACACAATCACTAAGTAGACAAGGAACAATAAATTCACCCGGATCACCTACCCTAGGTGGAGGTTTTGGTGGAACTGTCTTCACCGGGTTTATATTTACGGCTTTTGTTTCTTGCACTTTCTTATTCTTTTTCTTCTTCTTCTTTCCAGAGGTATCACAATCTTTATTACCTATCACTTGCTCATACTCAACTCCTTTTCTTGGAAACGGGATGGGTGGTTTGTATGGTGCCACCACTGGCTTTACATACTCGGGTGGTGGTGGTGTAACTTCTTCATTGTTACTCTCATCTAAAACCTTCCCATCTTCTGATGCTGGTTTTTCAGAATTCGTTGAAACCATATTAACATTCTCATTCCGAGGATTTACTTCAGTATTACTCGGTAGCTTTCCTTGTTCCCTCTCACTCATCATGCTAGCAAGAGTACCTACGTGTTTTTCTAGATTCAAAATGGAAGCTTGTTGAGTTCTTAATGACTGATCAAACCTCTCATTCGTTTGGGTTTGAGATGTAATAAATTGTGTTTGAGATTCAACTAGCTTTACCATCATTTCTTCTAGATTTGGCTTTTTCTCTTCGGTTTGTTGTGGTGGTTTATACAAGTTAGGTCTTTGTTGATTGAAAGTGTTGTTTTGAGTTGGTTGGTTATTCGGACCTTGTTGGTTGTACGAGTTATTGTTTGGTCCATTTGGATTGTAAAGAATGTTTTGATTTCGATTGAAGTTTAGCTTTGGCGGTTGATAATTATTTTGATAATTATTTCCCGGCCTTTGGTTCATATAGGAAACATTCTCTCGTTGTTCCATCGTTGGTTCAATGTGACAATCTTTCAATAATTGTGGTCCACCGCATTGCTCACAACTGATTCGTATTGCGTGAATATCTTTATTCATCTTTTCCATTCGTCTTTCGAAAGCATCTATTTTTGCGGAAACGGAATCAAAGTCATGGCTAGAATCGGCTCTAGCCGCTTTAGATGAACGAAAAATATCTTTTTCTTGGTGCCACTCATGCGAGTGGGAGGCTGTGTTATCAATAATTTTGTAAGCTTCAGTTGCGGTTTTCTTCATAATGGATCCACCAGCGGTTATGTCGATGTCTTTTCGTGTGGCGATGTCTACGCCTTTATAGAAGATTTGTACTATTTGAAAAGTATCTAATCCGTGTTGAGGACATCCTCTCAACATCCTTCCGAATCTTGTCCACGCCTCATATAATGTTTCATTTGGATTTTGCGCGAACGTAACAATTTCTCCTTGAAGTCTCACGGCTTTGGATGCCGGAAAGAATCGTTTAAGAAATTTTTCAACTAAAACATCCCATGTGTCAATCGCCCCTTCAGGTAACGATTCTAACCAATCTTTGGCTTCTCCCTTTAAAGTCCAGGGAAATAACATGAGATAGATTTGTTCGTCTTCCACTTCTCGGATTTTGAATAGTGTACAGATCCTATTAAACGTACGAAGATGTTCGTTTGGGTCTTCATTCGGCGTACCACTATATTGGCACTGATTAGTTACCATGTGTAGAATTTGTCCTTTAATTTCATAATCTGGAGCATTAACTTCTGGTTTAATAATGGCGTGACCTTGGCCAGTGCGCTTAGCTCTCATTCGTTCTTCCATACTTAGAGGTTCTAGATTTTCCATGATTGGATTTGTTGTATCCGAATCACTAGAGGATTCTGATTTAACGGTTTGGGGTTCAGGATCTTGGAATTGTCCTTGAATATCTTCCGGGTTCTTAGTTGTGAAATCGGGTTCAAAAGATGGATTATCGGAAATTTGAATTGGAGTACTTGGTCGACTAGATTACGATTCTAAAGAAAAATCAACGGCGGCGATATTTGTTAAACGATGTCTTGATCGAGTTACAGGTGGTGAACGTATGAAAGGTGGTGAACGTTTTGCTCGGTGCATTCACTGAATATCCTATTAGTTTTTAAAAAGAAAGAAAAATTATAATAAGTTATCCAATCAATAGACTTTTCTGATTTTGCCCACGTTTCGAATAGCCAAAAGATGCAGCAGAGGGGCAGGATTCGTTTGGTCTCAATATAATTGAGTACTGTTTGGCTCCAATAACCCGGTCCACATACAAATCCAACTATTACTACGAACCAGAAAATTTTGATGTCTATCAATTTAACCACTTAAAATAAATTTTCGTAATTTTAAGAAATTTAGATAAGAAGTAGAATAAAAATCTTATCCTAAAACTAGAATAGCGAGAAATAAGAAAGAAAAAAAAACGCGTCGAAAAAGGTCGAAAAATAAAAGGTCGAAAAATAGGCGTCGAAAAATAAAAATAAGAAAGTAGCGCGAAAAACGGCGTCGCAAAATTCTAAAGCACCTAAATCTTAGTCTAAGGAATAAGCACTTAAGGGATTTTACGGCAAAGCCTAAAAATTCTAGAAATAAAAATAACTATGGCAAAACTAAACTTAATACTAAAAATTGTAACTATAGTCTAAAAATATAAAGGTAATAAAACTTAAAAAAAAAATTATAATTTATTATATTTTTAAAAAAAAAAAATTTTTTTTTTAAATTTTTTTTTAAAATTTTTTTTTTTTTTTTTAAAAACGAATTTTTTTTTTCTTAAAAAAAAAAACGTTTTTTTTACAATTTTTTTTTTTTTTAAAAAAAAAACGAATTTTTTTTTACAAATTAATACTTTTTTTATAATTATTATTTTTTTTTAATTCATTTACTATTCATGAATAGTAAATGAAAAGAAATTAATTAATTTACTATTCACATGAAAGCGACCTGATAGAAATTATTAATTACAAGTTACATAATATACCCCTGAAGTATTTAATAAATACGACTTTTTAAAACTTTTACGATTCAAAATATATTCTAAAATATTATTATATTATTATATTCTATTTCAATATTATTATATTATTATATTCTATTTCAATATTATTATATTATTATATTTTATTTTAATATTATTATATTATTATATTTATTAAATTATTATTATAATTAAAAATATAGCGTTTTAGCGCTCCCCGGCAGCGGCGCCAAAAACTTGATGATGTAGCGTGAGGGTACGAAATAGTATTATTTTTACTAGAAAATATTACAAAATATGACACAAGTTTTATTAATTTACGGATGGGATATACCTAAACCTTGCTACAACACTATAGGCAGTGTACCTAATCGTAGAGTAGTGTAGTTTTTAGTAAGTCCGGTTCGTTCCACAGGGAGCTAGTGATTACGTACTATATTTTTATAAAACTATATTTATATAAATATATATATATATATATAAGTAGTAATATTATTATAAAAGGGGGGTTTTTACCGTTTAATGACCGGTTTGTCGATTTTATATTTTTAAGCGTAAAGATAAATGACAATAATTAAAGTGCGTAAAATAAATAAATGACGATAAATAAAATAACAATAAATAAAATTGCGATAAAATATGAAATAAAAGGATTATGCTTATTTAAACTTCCGTAATCATGATGTTTGACGTTTTGATTTTAATTAATTGTTACTCGGGTTAATTGTCCTTTGTCATGGTTTATTTGATACCTATCTGGTTTTTATCCATAATAGTCCATCGGTCATAAATATAAAGTGCGAGTGTCCTCGTCAAATTACCCTTATACCCGAAGTCAAATATTCCAACTAATTAAGGATTTAAACTGTGACGCAGTTATCACTTCTGTCAACAATTACACCAGTTATCACTGTATGTAATCTACCCCTGTTTTGATTAGATATGAATATTAATTTACCCACTTGATCAGTTTGAATAATCAATTACCCAACCCGAATAATTAATTAAATGATTATAATAGATTCCATATGAACGTCACTAAATAGGACAACCATAATCATTATTAATTATTAGGATAATTAATTTGAAGATAGGTTCGACAGACTCCAATGAGTTGTCACTCAATTAGACAATACCCCCCATCTATTAATAGTCAATAGTCCAATTTCCACAAGTGTCGGTCTTTTGCCCAAACCTTAATTATGGTACAAAGCCCAATTACCCAATTTTAGTAATTAGCCCAACATCATGATTACTTCGTTTTAAATAAGCATAATAATAACTTAGCTACGAGACATTAATATAAAAAGGTTGAACATAACTTACAATGATTAAAAATAGCGTAGCGTTACACGGACAGAATTTCGACTTACACACTCAAACGATCTCTATCATAAATCTTATTATTATCATAATTTAAAATTAAAATTAAGATTATTGTTATATCTTATTAAGTTAACATTATGATAGAGATATAGAATATAGATATTGATAATAGATAGATGGATCGATATATAGATTTAGGATAGAAAAATATATATTTCAATTGATCGTTACATAGCCTTTTATAGGCGAAATTAGAAATTGAATTTTCATTTACGACCCCTGAACTATGCTCAATTAACAACTTTTTATTATTTAATATTATTCTTATTATGAATTATTTAAATATTATATTTTATTCTTGTGCATAGTTGACTCGTAATTTTTACACCGTTGCGTCGAGCGTTGAGAGTTGACTCATGTCCCGGTTCCGGATTTTCGAACGTCCTTGCGTACTATTTTATATCGTGTACTTTGCGTTTTGTAACTTGTACTCTTGTCATTTTTAGACGTTCTTCATCAATAATTTGAACCTTTTTAATTGTATCTTGTACTTTTTAGCTTTTTGGACCTTTTTGTCTTCAAATCGTCGTTTTCGCCTTTTGTCTTCGCACTTATTTAATATAAACGAATATTACTTGAAAATGGAACAATTGCAACTAAAATCTTGTCTTTCTTGGGGGATTTTGCTATGAAATATATGTTCCTTTTTAGCCTTATCAAACATTATCTCTGTTCATTCTGAAATGCATATCTACGAATTCTGGATCATTTTTCGCTTGACTTAAAGTCGGGAAAAGAAAACAAAAGGATGGAACTCCATAATATACGAGAAAATATAAAGCCCAATGACAACACCGAAATTACAAACCGTGTATATCAATGCGTATAGCAATATAAAGACACGGAAGAATGAAAAACACTATAAACCCAAGGAAATAGTAAAAGTAAACAGTTTCCTCTGGTGGCAGATGAAAAAGAAGAATGACAGATACAAAGGTCAGGAATATATCCATAATTAGAACCGGATGAATCATATTGACGAATGTTGTAGAAATATGAATTGGGAAATAAGTATAGAAGATGGGAGTGTAGAAATAATGAAACGAAAGAGGTTCATTTATAGTGGGAATACTGGACAGAGCAATCGAGACAGATAATCGCTTTTAATTAAAAAGATCCTAATTTCCTTAAATCCCGAAGGATCAAATCTTATACAGATTTCGAAGATTTTCATTAAATTCCTTTAATTCCGAAAATCAACCGTGACTAGGTCACCGGTTAAAGACGAACCTGCATTTATCCATTTCACTCTTTTGTGATAGCTTCACTTGTACTCCTCACAAAATCAAATTGTTTATCCATATTACTCGCTGATGATAAAACTCTAATTATCAACTCAGATTCGTCATGAAAACATACTTATTGTTAACCATGATGATCTCTATCAAATTTCGGGGACGAAATTTCTTTAACGGGTAGGTACTGTGACGACCCGGGAATTTCCGACCAAATTTAAACTTAATCTTATTATGATTTCGACACGATAAGCAAAGTCTATTAAACTGAATCTCAGAAATTTTGAACTATTTCATATATTCAATTGATTTTCGATGATTCCCGACGATTCACGAACAATTGTGTGTAAATAGACATGTAAATATATATATATAAATATAAATATAAGTGTATATATAATAATTAGAATTAATAAAGTACACTTAATCAATTGGATTTAAAAATGTAAAATAATAAATAAAATAATTAAGTTACTATTATATGAAAATATATAAATATATATGTGATGTTATTATGAATCTATATATATGCATATATATGATCTCTATAAATAATTATTATATTGTAAAGAATAAATATTTAAATATACAAATATGTTATTTTATATATATATATATATATATATATATATATATATATATATATATATATATATATATATATAAATATATATATATATATAGGTGTTATATAATTATTAAATATTACATGATTAATAAATTGTAATATATTTAATTACAAGTTAAAATAAATGTTATATTAACAATATTATATTTACTTTCATTATTTATATTAGTATTAATATTAATAATAATATTAGTATATTATTATATAGTATAATATATAGAATTGATACATTTAAAATATTATATAAAATTAGTAGAAAAATTATAATTTTAGGTCGTTATGATTATTTTGATATTATTATTTTGTTTACCAATATTAATACTATTATTAGTATTATTATAAGTTATATTTATTATAAAATAATACAATCTATTGTTATTATCAATAATAATATAATAATTATTATTTTTATGAGTTATAGTATCATTATTATTTATAATTATTATTAATATAATTATTATTATTACTAATTTATTTATTAATTATTAATATTAGTTATATAAATGTAGATTATAAAAACTTGAAATTCGTACAATCTGTTACCGATAGCTTTCGATCCGTAGATTTTTTTTGTCAATATCTCTAAATTATTACAAGACCGAATCAATTTCAGTAGATAGAAATCGAATCTGTTCAAGTCGTTATCTTCTTTATCCAATTTTTTTTATATTGTGGTTTCGTTTGTTTCTTCTTTTACTGGATTCCATATGTCGATTTACCCGCCACTATAAAATGAAAGGACCCGTTCATATACATTATAAACGATTCACAATAGTTGATTACATCGCGAGGTATTTAACCTCTATATGATACGTTTTACAAACATTGCATTCGTTTTTAAAAGACAAACTTTCTTTACATCTAAAATTGACGGCATGCATACCATTTCATATTACATCCAACTATAATTGACTTAATATTAATCTTGATGAACTCAACGACTCGAATGCAACGTCTTTCAAAGTATGTCATGAATGACTCCAAGTAATATCCTTAAAATGAGCTAATGCACAGCGGAAGATTTCTTTAATACCTGAGAATAAACATGCTTTAAAGTGTCAACCAAAAGGTTGGTGAGTTCATTAGTTTATCATAATCAATCATTTCTGTAATAGTAATAGACCACAAGATTTCATATACATAAACGTTTTAATAAAAATATTCTAAGTGGTTGAGCACTTGGTAACCATATTTAACATTTAATCAACGTCGCATATTCCCTTTATTATGAAATCTCACTACACTGTACCAAGTGTAGTCACTGAAACGAAGTACTGTGCAACCGTTGAATACTGGTCGTCCAGTCCGGTTGGGGTTGTCAGGCCCGATAGATCTATCAACAGGATTCACGTTTATAATACCGCATGTAAATGGCAGTTACCGAGCTATTAGGGAAAAATATGCAAAGTGGTACAACTCAATGTAGAATATGTTTTTAGTACTTGTGTCCATTTCGTAAAACAGTTATAAAACAGTGCATGTATTCTCAGCCCAAAAATATATATAAAAAGGGAGTAATGAAACTCACAATACTGTATTTCGTAGCAATTATGTATATGATGGCACTGAACAAGTGCAGGGTTTGTCTCGGATTCATGAACCTATATTAAGTATATATATTTATATGTTGGTCAATATCTGTCTAACAATTTAGGTCAAATCGTAGTGTATCACAATCCTAATGCTCGAGACCGACATGCAAAAGTCAATAAAAGTCAACTTGACCCAAAATGACTTCCAAAATCTATACATGTTTATTATATAACTTATATATAGTCGTTTTATATATTTAAATATATTTATCAGATCTTATTATACTAAATAATACAAGTCATTTATTAATAAATAAAAATTTATATTTAAATTCATATATGATAAAAATATACTTTTATATATCTCAAGTAATAAAATTTATAAAATTCACTTAATATCATTAAAATATAGTGGTATGTATTATTAATGTAATTATATTACGTGTGGTAAAAATATCTTTGTACGCATAATTATTTGATAAAATAATATTGATAATAATAATAATGATAAAAATAATAAAATGATAGTTTCAATAAAAATATTAATTTTTAGTAATAAAGATAATTTTAGTAATGACATCAACTGATAACAATTATAATAATCGTTTTAATAACAATATTAAAATTAATAATAATTCAGTTGACCATATCTTTTAATCCGTTCATCTAACCCGCACGATTTCTAAATGAAAAGTTATTAATTTTTCTTTAGCTTTTCAACTACATGCATATCATATACCTTATCTCAGTAGCATATGTATCAAATTCGTGATTTATTATAAACTATTTAACGACGAAACTAAGCATACAAACATGCATAATCATATATACTCGAGCACTAGTCAGGGATACACTATTAATATATAAAAGATAAGATATGAATGCTCACGTATCAATATTGTGATTCAATATTGCAGGAAAGTACGTAGACGCAACGAAAACGATAAACGTTAGGTTGACCTCACGAGCAATACCCTCGAACAATACCCATAACCTCCATAGCTATAACCCATAATTTCCTTAGCTCTATCCCGTTTGAAAACTTATTTTGAAATCGTCTGAATATAACTCCGTCGTAGTATTTTATGTATACTAATAATATCTTAAAATAATACTAAGTAAATATATATATGTAATTCGATTGAGAGAGTTTAGAGAAATATATTTTCAAGTTTTTATGAAATAATGAAACCTGTTGAATTCTATTTATAATAGATTTTTGAATTATTAAAGTGAATTATTAAAGTATGAATTATTAAAGTATGAATTATTAAAGTATGAATTATTATAGTGAATTATTAAAGTATAAATTATTAAAGTGAATTATTAAAGTGAATTATTAAAGTTAAAGTAAAGTAAAAGTAAAGTAAAAGTAAAGTAAAGGTAAAGTTAAAGTATAGTAAAATTATAAAACTATGTATGTATAATACGCGTATAAATATATTTAATATTAATTTAAATCGTTATATCATAAAACATTTTAGAAAAGTGGAATTATATATATTCATAATAGGTTTCAAGTTTTTAAATTACAGTCTGTTGGTGAAGCATGGGATAAAGTCCAAAGGTTTAATAAACGTATGAAATCATCTTAATGAAAAATGTCGAGTTACTTAACTTGTCGATATCCAACATCTAAGTTATTTACACTTCACGTTCTTACTTATAGATCACTTTACCATTTTTCGAATATCGTCAAAAGAATAGATTTTTTAAATCACAGTGGACCTCATAACATTGGCCCGTAATCATATCATAATGTATCTGATAATTCAATCATTTGATATTATCTCTTAATTCTGTCGATAAATATATCGAAACAAATACGTTCATGTAAAGTATCATATATCTAATACTTTGTTAATGTTTTCAGTTAATATTATATATTATATATACATATCTATATACACATAATTGTTCGTGAATCGTCGAACACGGTCAAAGGGTAATTGATTACATGAATGTAGTTCCAAACTTTTTGAGATTCAACATTACAAATTCTACTTATCGTGTCGGAAACATATAAAGGTTAGGTTTAAATTTGGTCGGAAATTTCCGGGTCGTCACAGTACCTACCCGTTAAAGAAATTTCGTCCCGAAATTTGATCGAGGTCGTCATGGCTAACCATAAAAATGTTTTCATGATGGATATGTGTTGATAGATAGGATTTTATTACCATAGAGTAAATGGATAAAATGATCCGATTACTCGAAGCGTATGAGTGAAGCTATCACAAAATAGTGGAATGAGGAAAATAAGTTTCGTCATAATTTTTGGCGTAGTCATGGTTGAATTCCGGAATTCAAGTTATTCAAAAAAAAAAAATCTTGGAAATCTATAAGATCTGTTTCTTCGAGATTTAAGGAAATTAGGATCTCTTTAATTAAATGCGATGATCTGTCCCGATTACTACGTCTGATATTTCCCTTATATATTTACCTTTTCCATTCCATTAGTTTTTACCACTTCTATACTCAATTCCAATTTCAAAAGATTGCGAAAATGCTTAATCCAGTTCTAATCCTTGTCCTTATCCTTACTATCGCAACAATCATTCTCCTTTTCCAACTTCCACCGGAGGAATCTGTTTTCTTCTAATTCGCCCTTGGGGTTATAGTGTTTTTAATTCTCCCGTGTCTTTATGTTGCGATAAACATTGATATACATGATTTGTAATTTATGTGTTGTTATTGGACTTTATATTCTCCCTTACATTTCGGAGTTTCATACTTTTGTTGTCTCTTCCCGGCTTTAAGTCAAGCGAATAATGGTCCGGAATTAATAGGTATGAAGTTTTGGATGAACATAGTTAATGTTCTAAGAAGAAAATCGTAATGGTACGACCTTGATTTGGCAAATTACCAGAATATTCGGAAAGATAGAACTATCAAGAAGATATGTTCTTAATATGTTTGGAGATTTGGTAGAATGTAAGAGTCGTGTAAATGGCACATGATGATGGTATGTTCTGTGAATCATCACGTTCCATTAGAAACTCAGCATGAATTACTGTAATATAATCACGTTGATCAAGTGTCATTATATTATACTAACTAATGCTTCAGTTCCCAACACTACTTCAAAACATTCATATTTGAATTTTTTTCCAGAATTTAGAAACCAACACAGTTTCTTTTATGTTGCAGATATTATGGAGAGATAAATGATCTCAGATAAGAATAGTTGTGAAAATATCTCCAGAAATATGGAGAATATGTATAATGAGAGATACGAAGATATCTTATAATATTTAAGATAAGATGATGATGAAGAATAAGGTCCGCAAAGGTTTAGAGTCAGGAGCAAGGTATTCGTTAATGACTTCGTCAGAAACAGAATCATCAAGATTCTTTAAATACAGACTTTGGTCCTTGTATTTATCCTTGGTCTCCTTCACGGTCTGCTCAATCCATTGTTCAGTACCAACTCTTCTCTTTTTCTGGGCTTTACCAACACATTATTCTTTGTCATCAAACTTTTGACTGTTAAAGTCGTTTACAGTTTCTACTGCTTCATTAGCATTTCGAGAACTAATTCACAGTTTGAGATGTTTTTCAGAAACTTCACATTCGAAGTGTGTAAGTTTAGGAGATAGACGTTATATGTATATATAACTATTGAAGTAGAAATGCTGCGAGATTTCAAAATACTGATTGCTGATTTTTAGTAATTGGTATGACAATTCTTGTTGCAAGATGCGGATGAGTAAGAGATGGAGTTTCAATGAATAAGTATAGTGACTTTTCGGAGAGGTTTAAGTCGAAGGTTAATGAAGTTGTTGATAAGTTTACTGCTAATGTGGTGAGATATGAAAGGTTCCCCAGTAACGACGGTGAAAGGGCAACGTATCTATCGAAGTTATAATAAAATTAGTTTTACTGAAAAGTCGAAGTTGACTTGTTGGAGCTGTGACAAAACTGGCTACTTTGAAAAGAATCGTAAGGTTGTTTTTGCTAATAAATGCTAAAGAATTCAACGCGGGTACGTGTTAAACTATGACTTTGGGTTCGAGAGTTTTTCAGGTACATGACTTTGGGTAATGTGTGATTGGATCATCATCTCGATTGTTCCTTATTTGAAGTGTCTTCCGAAATTTCGAAGCGTTTTAAATGCAGCTTGTCATTGTCAATATCCAAAGGATAAATTCGTCATAAATCTCGATTGATTCTCGTATCCTTTTGATTGTTACAATTAAAAGTGATGTTCTATCACAGTTTTGAAGTCAAAGTATAGCTTTGAAAAAATGTAAGGATCTAAGAGTGATGGTTTTGCTTATATCTCGAGTTGCATTCTGAGATTTCAAAAATTAGAATAGGTGATTGAATTTGAATGAGTATGGTTGTTTTGATTTCTTATAAAAGAAGGTATACTGTTGTGAAAATAGGGAGTATAGTTGATGATTTACTGAATTAGAATTGAAGAATGTAATATATTAATTGTGCATTTATATATCTCTCGGGTATTACCTACCCGTTAAAAAAATGTCACAAATAATATTTTGAACAAGAATTTTTCATTACAGTCTTTATGAAAATATATGTATGTATATTTTCTTCAGATGTAATACAGATTTAATGAGTTAATATCATATTAAGCTCATTTGATTTTCGGCTTGGATTAGTAAAGAATAATCTCTAAAACATTAGAGATTACATAATATTCGCGGAGTATTTCGCTAATGTAATCAATACTTCAATATTTATTCTTATAGATATTTCCTTAGTGAATTATGCTGATACTCATAGAACTCTTGCTAACTTCACAAGATACGAATGTTGTTTTCCAGTAAGTTTCGAGTACATTGAAGATGAAAGTGTAAAATCAAACATGTTATTGAATGATACACTTGGTTTATTATGAAACCGAATTCATTTAATTGAATCAAAGATTGTAGTTACGATGGTTAGGTTGTTAACGAAGGATGTACATCATAGCATATTAGTAATATGAATTTAACTGAGTAGTATCTACCCTTTTTCAATTCATATTCAATAGCTTAGTACGAAAGATTTTTATAGTTTCAGCATTCATATATATAAAATATATATATAATTTCTTCAGAAGAATGAGTTAATACTTCATAACTCGTTGATACAAAATACTCGTTGTTGATCAATGATGACGTCCACGGCGATTCTTGAACTGACAGAACTTGTGATGTTATAGGTGCTGCTAGTGCTAATGATGCTGACAGTACTGACGGTGATGGTGGTGCTGACGATATTGTTGAAGCTGATGATACTGCCGGTAACTGCTGGTGATGCTGCTGAAGCTTGTGGTATTGAGGCTTGCGATGTGGATGTTACTGGCGGTATTGGTTATGCTGCTGGTGCTACTGATGGTGTTTGTAATCCTTGCACCATGTGTTCCAAAGCCACTACTCGGGCGCGAAGTTCGTTAATTTTTGCTAGTACACCGGGATGATTGGCGGTTGGAACGAGCGGATGAATAAGATTCACAATATGGGATAGTATATAATCATGACGAGATACTCTAGCAATGAGTGAGAAAATGGTGTCTCGAACAGGTTCGCCGGTAAGTGCTTCAAGTTCATCGCCAAGAGGGCAATGTGGTGGATGGAAGGGATCACCTTCTTCTTGTCTCCAATGGTTGAGTTGACTACGGACCCATCCCCAATTCATCCAAAATAGATGATGGGAAATTGGTTGATCCATTCCGGTGATGCTACTTTTAGAGCTCAGGTAGATATCCATATCGGAATAGCTGTCATAATCTGAGAAATTCGAACTGGTTGAGGGATCCATCTCGTAGGATCAGGGAAAGAATTTTTGGTATGAAATAGATTGTAGAATTTAGATTTGGTATTCTTCAATTACATAATTTGCATATGTATATATAATACCAAAATTCCGTAAATTACGGAGAATCTTTGAAAAGATGTCAGTCAAAGTTCACAGTAATAGATGTGCTAAGATAAGAATCCGTCTATACACTATTATGCAATAAATGCAGGAAAATGCGTCTAGACTTAAGATGATAAGCAGGTAATTTCCTAAGGATGATAAGTAGATGATTTTCGACTAGAATTGATAAGCAAACTTTTTGACATGCAGACACGGTTGAAGTCCAGACTCACTAATGCATCTTAACAACTATCAGTTAGACACACTAATGCAAGACCTGGTTCGCTAAGACCACCGCTCTAATACCAACTGAAAGGACCCGTTCATATACATTATAAACGATTCACAATAGTTGATTACATCGCGAGGTATTTGACCTCTATATGATACGTTTTACAAACATTGCATTCGTTTTTAAAAGACAAACTTTCTTTACATCTAAAATTGACGGCATGCATACCATTTCATATTACATCCAACTATAATTGACTTAATATTAATCTTGATGAACTCAACGACTCGAATGTAACGTCTTTCAAAGTATGTCATGAATGACTCCAAGTAATATCCTTAAAATGAGCTAATGCACAGCGGAAGATTTCTTTAATACCTGAGAATAAACATGCTTTAAAGTGTCAACCAAAAGGTTGGTGAGTTCATTAGTTTATCATAATCAATCATTTCCGTAATAGTAATAGACCACAAGATTTCATATACATAAACGTTTTAATAAAAATATTCTAAGTGGTTGAGCACTTGGTAACCATACTTAACATTTAATCAACGTCGCATATTCCCTTTATTATGAAATCTCACTACACTGTACCAAGTGTAGTTACTTAAACGAAGTACTGTGCAACCGTTGAATACTGGTCGTCTAGTCCGGTTGGGGTTGTTAGGCCCGATAGATCTATCAACAGGATTCGCGTTTACAATACCGCATGTAAATGGTAGTTACCAAGCTATTAGGGAAAAATATGCAAAGTGGTACAACTCAATGTAGAATATGTTTTTAGTACTTGTGTCCATTTCGTAAAATAGTTATAAAACAGTGCATGTATTCTCAGCCCAAAAATATATATAAAAAGGGAGTAATGAAACTCACAATACTGTTTTTCGTAGCAATTATGTATATGACGGCACTGAACAAGTGCAGGGTTTGTCTCGGATTCACGAACCTATATTAAGTATATATATTTATATGTTGGTCAATATCTCTCTAACAATTTAGGTCAAATCGTAGTGTATCACAATCCTAATGCTCGAGACCGACATGCAAAAGTCAACAAAAGTCAACTTGACCCAAAATGACTTCCAAAATCTATACATGTTTATTATATAACTTATAAATAGTCATTTTATATATTTAAATATATTTATCAGATCTTATTATACTAAATAATACAAGTCATTTATTAATAAATAAAAATTTATATTTAAATTCATATATGATAAAAATATACATTTATATATCTCAAGTAATAAAATTTATAAAATTCACTTAATATCATAAAAATTATAGTGGTATGTATTATTAATGTAATTATGTTACGTGTGGTAAAAATATCTGTGTACGCATATTTATTTGATAAAATAATATTGATAATAATAATGATAAAAATAATAAAATGATGGTTTCAATAAAAATATTAATTTTTAGTAATAAAGATAATTTTAGTAATAACATCAACTGATAACAATTATAATAATCGTTTTAATAATAATATTAAAATTAATAATAATTCAGTTGACCATATCTTTTAATCCGTTCATCGAACCCGCACGATTTCTAAATGAAAAGTTATTAATTTTTGTTTAGATTTTCAACGACATGCATATCATATACCTTATCTCAGTAGCATATGTATCAAATTTGTGGTTTATCATAAACTATTTAACGACGAAACTAAGCATACAAACATGCATAATCATATATACTCGAGCACTAGTCAGGGCTACACTATTAATATATAAAAGATAAGATATGAATGCTCACGTATCAATATTGTGATTCAATATTGCAGGAAAGTACGTAGACGCAACGAAAATGATAAACGTTAGGTTGACCTTACGAGCAATACCCTCGAACAATACCCATAACCTCCATAGCTATAACCCATAATTTCCTTAGCTCTATCCCGTTTGAAAACTTATTTTGAAATCGTCTGAATATAACTCCATCGTAGTATTTTATATATACTAATAATATCTTGAAATAATACTAAGTAAATATATATATGTAATTCGATTGAGAGAGTTTAGAGAAATATATTTTCAAGTTTCTATGAAATAATGAAACCTATTGAATTCTATTTATAATAGATTTTTGAATTATTAAAGTGAATTATTAAAGTATGAATTATCAAAATGAATTATTAAAGTATGAATTATTAAAGTGAATTATTAAAGTATGAATTATTAAAGTGAATTATTAAAGTATGAATTATTATAGTGAATTATTAAAGTATAAATTATTAAAGTGAATTATTAAAGTGAATTATTAAAGTTAAAGTAAAGTAAAAGTAAAGTAAAAGTAAAGTTAAAGTATAGTAAAAGTATAAAACTATGTACGTATAATACGCGTATAAATATATTTAATATTAATTTAAATCATTATATCATAAAACATTTTAGAAAAGTGGAATTATATATATTCATAATAGGTTTCAAGTTTTTAAATTACAGTCTGTTGGTGAAGCATGGGATAAAGTCCAAAGGTTTAATAAACGTATGAAATCATCTTAATGAAAAATGTCGAGTTACTTAACTTGTCGATATCCAACATCTAAGTTATTTACACTCCACGTTCTTACTTATAGATCACTTTACCATTTTTCGAATATTGTCAAAAAGAATAGATTTTTTAAATCGCAGTGGACCTCATAACATTGGCCCGTAATCATATCATAATGTATCTGATAATTCAATCATTTGATATTATCTCTTAATTCTGTCGATAAATATATCGAAACAAATACGTTCATGTAAAGTATCATATATCTAATACTTTGTTAATGTTTTCAGTTAATATTATATATTATATATACATATCTATATACACATAATTGTTCGTGAATCGTCGAACACGGTCAAAGGGTAATTGATTACATGAATGTAGTTCCAAACTTTTTGAGATTCAACATTACAAATTCTGCTTATCGTGTCGGAAACATATAAAGGTTAGGTTTAAATTTGGTCAAAAATTTCCGGGTCGTCACATAAAACAATCGAATCACTTGTTATGAAAGAAAATCATTCAATTTGCCATCACCATTATCAATTACTTTACCTACAGATACAAAATTTTGAATTTAAAAACAGAAACGTAAAAGGAACTCAGATAGTTCCTCTATTCTTACTATCAAATATTTAAAAACTCGATTATGAATCAAATTACAAAATCTAAAATCACAGAGTTATGAGGAATCATATATTGAAACTCTCTGTAAATTTTCAAGTCTCAAATCATCATATTGATTGTTAATTTTGAGGTCAAAGTTTATATTTCAAAAGTCAACTGACGTGTTCATAGTAAAATTTGAGTTCGTTTTAATGAATTTGGATCAATTGATGATTCACACAGTTTATATGAATGAATTACTACATATTTCAAGTAGTAATTTCAATCTGAAAACAATTAGAAATCAAAATCAAGTTTAGAGTTCATAGTGTTCCTCGTAAGAATATTTCTGTCATTTTATTTTCTGTTAAATCAATTTTTGAACACAAAATTATTTCTGTTTCATTTACATATCCTACTTCAAGTCCTAAATCGATCTTTTATTTGGCCGTTTGAGTGGATTACAATCTCTGTCGATTAGGATATGAAGAAAAGAGTGAGAATAGACAACTGGTTAAATAAAGTTAGAATATTAATTATATCAAATAAGTCAAGACAGTGAGATGGTTAATTGGAGTGTCGGGTTAACGAAAGGTCCGGGGTTCGAGCCCGGGTGTGGGCAACCATTTTTTTTAAAGCTTGAAGAGGTAGTTTTCTTCTAAAATTTATTATTATTATTATTATTATTATTATTATTATTATTATTATTATTATTATTATTATTATTATTATTATTATTATTATTATTATTATTATTATTATTATTATTATTATTATTATTGTTGTTGTTGTTGTTGTTATTATTATTAATTATGATTGTTGTTATTATTACTATTATTATTAGTTATTGTTATTTTTACAAGTATTATAATTGTTATTATTATTATTATCATAATTATAAGTAATACATCTATTATTATTATTATTATTATTATTATTATTATTATTATTATAAGTATTAATTATGACATTAGTATTAAATTTAAAGCTTTAATACCATTACCATGAATATGTTTATTATTATTATCATTATGGAAATAATACAAATTATTATTATTTTCGTAAATATTAGTATTAGTATCATTTTAGACGTACTATTATTATTAACAAAAGTATTATTATTAGGATTACCATTCGTAATAAGGTTGTTATAATTATTATTATTATTATTATTAAATATTAAGTATTAATATCAAAATTATTATTTTATCATCATTATTATTAAATTATTCATTATATTAAAAACTACTGATATTATCATTATTAGTATTGTTATTATTAAAAACTATTATTTTTACAACTATATTATTATTAAAAGAATCATTATTAGTAAAACTATCATTTTATCATTTTTATATCTAAGTATTAATATTATTATCTTTACTTTAACAGTATTATAATTATTAATTTTTTTTTCAAACAAAAGAGATTTATATATAAAAGTATATTATCTACTATATTTTCATATGAAATAATAATAACTATAATGATAACTAAATTACATATAGTATATAAAAATATTTTAAGATATTATAAATAATAATATAAACACATATAAAAATATAAATATTAATTTTAATACATTATATATACATAACAATAAGTTACAATTTAATAATATATTATAATAAATATATATACAACTTTGTTCGATTACAATTATATGTGTTAATATATATACAAATATTATAGGTTCGTGAATCCGAGGCCAACCCTACATTGTTCAGTTGTTCAATGTCGTCATATGTATTTTTACTACAAAATACAGTATAGTGAGTTTCATTTGCCCTTTTTACCCTTTACATTTTTGGGCTGAGAATACATGCAAATGCTTTATTAACTGTTTTACAATATTTATATGCGTGAGTTCATTTGATTCCCTTTTACTCTTTACATTTTTGGAACTGAGAATACATGCGCTACTTTTACAACTACTTTATTAAATGCTTTTGAAATACATTTTGAACTGCGAATACATGAAATGCTTTTATAAATGTTTGACGAGATAGACACAAGCAAAACATTCCTCGAATGAATTATGTGGACGTGATAATTGTCACCATTGAATTATGTGGACGTGATAATTGCCACAGTTGATATGAATATTTTTCCCCTAATTATTATTGCTTGGTAACCTAAGAATTAGGGAACATCACTAATTTTGAGAATTAGTGCACGCCTAATTGACGTGAATCCTAAAGGTAGCTACCGGGTTTAACACCCCCACCCAGAATGTTCACTAGACGAAAGGGCTAGTGGTCGTGGTGTTTAGTACTTTGAAGTTTATATGATTATTATACAGAAAAGATGTTCTGTTTTGGGGATATTATTATGCGCATTATATGTTAAGGTCGGTTACCAAGCCAAGCTATGAAAGAAATGAGAAGTGAATGTTATGTATCGAGAGAATTATTTTATACACAGGTTATGTGTATGTTATTTTTGTGACGAGATATGTGTACGGTTACTAAGATTTATGAAAGATGATTTCATACACGAGAAAGGTGTACTGTATTTAAAAGATATCGCATGTACATTACAGGTGGGTATAGGATTCGAGCCCATTTGTACCATGCAGGATTTAAATCTTGTGGTCTATCAAAATGATGAATTTTATTGTTTTATAATAAACCTATGAACTCACCAACCTTTTGGTTAACACTTGAAAGCATGTTTATTCTCAGGTATGAAAGAAATCTTCCGCTATGCATTTGCTCATATTAGAGATATTACTTGGAGTCATTCATGACATATTTCAAAAGACGTTGCATTCGAGTCGTCGAGTTCATCAAGATTATTATTAAGTCAATTATAGTTGGAGGTATTATGAAATAGTATGCTTGCCGTCAACTTTCAATGTAAAGAAAGTTTGTCTTTTAAAAACGAATGCAATGTTTGTAAAATGTATCATATAGAGGTCAATTACCTCGCGATGTAATCAACTATTGTGAATCGTTTATATTGTGTATGAACGGGGCATTTCACTTATCTCTTGGAGTAGTCACATTTGATTTCTGGAATTCAAGAGATTTAAAGAAAATCTTATAAAGATTTGATCCTTCAGAAATTAAGAAAATTATGATCCTCATTAATGTTCTAAGAAGGAAATTGTAATAGCACGATCTGATTGGTTAAATTACTAGAATTCAGGAGAAAAGATAGAACTATCAGGAAGATATGTCCTTGATATGTTTGGAGATTAGGTAAAATGTAAGAGTCGTGTAAAATGGCACATGATGATAGTATGATATGTGAATCATCATGTTTCATTAGAAACTTAGCATGACTTACTGTAATATAATCACGTTGATCAAGTGTCATTATATTATACTAACTCATGTTTCAGTTCCCAACACTACTTGAAAAACATTCATATTTTAAATTTGAATATTTCAGAATTTAGAAACTAAAACAGTTTCCTTTCTGATGTAACACTGATATTGCGAAGAGATAATTAATATCGGACAAGAATATTTATGAAGATATCTTCAGAAATATTGAGGATATTTACAACGAAAGATACGATGATATTTTAGAATTTCTAATATCGATAGATTATGAAGAAGATTTGTCCGCAAAGATTCAGAATAGATAAGGAGTAAGGTATTTTTAAAAGACTTTAGTAGACACTGAATCATTTGGATTCTTTGAAGGCAGATTTAGTCTTTGTGAGTTGTCCACAGCATCCTTCATAGTTTGCTCAATCCGTTTTCCAGTTCCAACTTTTCTGAGTTTTGCCAACATACTATTCTTTATCATCAAACTTCTGATGGTTAAGGTCGTTTACGGTTGTCTACAGTTTCTGCTGCTTCATTCAGCCTTTTTCAACATTCAGTGTATTGATTTGTAGACTGGGTGTTTTTCAGAACTTCGGAATTGAAGATCAAAATTTCCAGGAGTTACACGTTATATGTATAACGGTTGAAGTGAAAACACTGCGAGATTCGAGATTGATGATTGATGATTCCCGGTAGTTGGTATGGTAATTATCGTTACAAGGTACGGATGAGTATATGATAAGGTTTTAATGACAAGTATAATGGTTCTTCGGAGAGGCTTGAGACATTGAGTAATGATGTTGATGATAAGTTTACCGCTAATATGGTGGAATATAAACGGTTCCCCAGTAACGATGACAAAAAGGGTAATCATATATATCAGGGTTATAATAAGGCTACTTCGGATGAAAATTCGAAGTTGACTTGCTGAAGCTGTGACAAAACTGACTATTGTGAAAAAGAATTGCAATGTTATTTTCTATAATAACAATGCCAAAGGAGCTAGCACAAATACGTGTTAAACGTTTACTCAGTTCCCGAGAGTATTTCAGGTGCATAACTATATGCATAAATTTTTTCTTCCGTAGATGAAGTGTGGTTGGTTCATCCTCTCGATTGAGGTGTTTTCAAGAATCATGAAAGGTTTGAACACCGATTATAATCATCAAGATACAAATGAGGTTTAAGATGGAATCAAGTGGCAAACTTGAAAAAATGTTTAGTTTCATATGTTATAATCAATATTTTAATTCATTTTAATTGTCCAATTTTCGTAGTCCACAGTTAGTAGTCCACAATTAATAGTTCAACAATTCATATATAGTTTAATATATAATATTCAAATTAATTAATACGTGTCGTGACCCATTATATACATGTATCAGACTCGATCACAACTCAAAGTATATATATTATTTAGAATCAACCTCAACCCTGTATAGCTAACTCGAACATTACCGCATATAGAGTGTCTATGGTTATTCCAAATAATATATATAGATGACGTCGATATGATATGTCAAAACATTGTATACGTGTCCCGATATTTAAAGTGCGTAAAATAAATAACAGAAATTAAATGACGATAAATAAAATTGCGAGAATTAAAATTGCGGTAAATAAATTGCGATAAATAAAATGTAATAAGGAATTAACAGTTAGCTAGGAATAGTTAGCTAGGATTTTGTTAGCGTGGATTCTTAACAAATTTCTCATAGTTAATTTGTTTGTTTCTAATAAATTTTATTTTGTCCAATGTTTTCTTCATTATGCCACTTGTTGAATTTTGATAGGTGAAAATCCAAATATGAAATTGAATGAAACTGGTTATTCTGCGGTGAATGGATACGTATATCTGTGGATGTAAGTACGATAGTAATTGATTGTTGAATCAGATTCGAAGAATGTACAGTGTAACTTATTAATGTGAGATCTAAATATTCCTCGGGTATTACCTACCCGTTAAAATAGTTTCACCATTAACAGTATGTACAAGAGAATTTTTAATTACAATCTTTATGAAAACATATATACATATATATTTTCTTTAGATGTAATCATGGATTTAATGAGTTAATATGATATTAAACTCATTTGATTTACCGTTAGAATAAGAATATATAATCTCTAAAACATTAGAGATTACATAATCGCCATGTCGAACGAAGATAACTGATGTAGAATGTCATGTAGAATGATGATTACACTCGAGGTACAGAATAAGATGTTGAGGTATGTAGTGTTGAGGCTTGTGCTGCGGAAGTTGTTATTGGTGGTACTGGTGTTGCCGGTGCTGTTGTTGAAGCTGGTAGGTTTTGCACCACGTTTTCCAAATTGATTACTCGAGCGCGAAGCTCGTTGACTTGTTGTATTATTCCGAGATGATTGTCGGTTCGGACGAGCGGATGAATAAGGTTTTGAATTTGAGATAGTATATAATCATGGCGAGATACTCTGGAAATGAGAGAGAAAATGGTGTTTCAAAAAGGTTCGCCGGTAAGTGCTTCAGGTTCTTCGCCAAGAGGGTAATAAGGTGGGTGGAAGGGATCACCTTCTACTTGTCTCTAATGATTAAGTAGACTACGAACCTATCCCCAATTCATCCAGAATAGATGATGGCTAATTGGTTGATCCAATCCAGTCACACTGCTTTCGGAGCTTGAGTGAAACTCCATATCGGAATCCGAGGGACTTGAACTAGTGGCGAGTTCCATTTCGTACGATTGAATAAAGAATTTTCGATATGAAATGATTTTCGGCTATCGGGTGGTATTCTAATTATATAGAATATCTATCTATATTTATAGAACAAAAGATTTCGTAGATTACGGAGGAATTTACGGAATATACTAGGCAAAGTTTACAGTAATAGATATGCTAAGATATGAATTAGCAGATACGCTAAGATATGAATTTTATCTATACACTATTCATGCAATCAATGCAGTAAGATGTGTCTAGACTAAGAGTGATAAGCAGGTAATTTCCGACAGAAAATGATAAGTAAAACTTTTGACATGCATCTAAGGTCGAAGTCCAGACTCACTAATGCATCCTAATGACTATCAGTTAGACACATTAACGCAGACTTGGTTCGCTAAGACCACCGCTCTGATACCACCTGTAGTGACCCGTCCTAATCCACCTGGACGAAGTCTTTAACAGTTGGTCCCATTGCGAGGTACTGACCTCTATATGCCATGAACGACTCCATGTAATATCTTTAAAAATGAGCAAATGCACAGCGAAAGATTTCTTTCAGACCTGAGAATAAACATGTTTTAAAAGTATCAACCAAAAGGTTGATGAGTTCATAGGTTTATCACAAACAATAAAATTCGTTATTTTGATAGACCACAAGATTTAAATACTGTACACCTATCTCGTGTACTAAACCATTTTTCATAATGCTTGACATAGTAGGTTCGTATCCTTTTCTCCCCCGTAGGTTGCCTCGCGATTTTTAATAATCGTACACATATCTCGTGCACAAAACTAATACACATAACCTGTGTATAAAAATCATTCTCTCGATACATAACATTCATTTTGATTTCATTGCTCAACATGGTAACCGACCTTAACATATAATGCGCATCAATAATATCCCCAAAACAGAATATCTAGTCTGTATAATATATAAACTTCGAAGTACTAAACACCACACCCACTAGCTCTTCCGTCTAGTGAACATTCTGGGTGGGGGTGTTAAACCCTGTAGCTACCTTTAGGATTCGCGTGAATTAGGGCCATACCCGATTCTAATTCTTAGGTTACCAAGCAATAATAATCAGGGGAAAATATATTTATTTTCATCAATTGGTGGCAATTATCATGTCCACCTAATTCAATAATAATCCACAGAACTTCTGTCTGCATAATAATTCATTCGAGGAATGTTTTGCTTGTGTCTATCTCGTCAAACATTTATAAAAGCATCTCAGTTCAAAAATATAGATTTCAAAGGCATTTAATAAAGCAGTTGTAAAAACAACGCATATATTCTCAGTCCCAAAAACGTAAAGAGTAAAAGGGAGCAAATGAACTCACTATACGATATTTTGTAGTAAAAATATGCATACGACGGAACTGAACAATGCAGGATTGACCTCGGATTCACGAACCTATTTCAATAATATATATTAAAACACATAATGAGCATATAATGGTATTCAATCCAGTTTATATATATTAATTATAAAATATATTACTTGTTAAAAATATTAATATATTTATTATTTCTAATACAATATATATCTATTTATGTTATTTTTATATTAAAATAGTGAATCAGGTATACTTATAATTATATTTTTCATATAATTATCTTTTGTTTGTCAAAATAATAATTATGATAATACTTAAAATAATGATAATAATAATAATAATAATTAGATTTAATAATGATATTGATAATAATAATTTTGATAATAACCGAAGTCATTTTATTTGTAATAATAATGATAATGATAGTATTAATAAAATAATGATAATGATAATACTAATACTTATTTTAATAATAATGATAATAATAATAATAATAATAATAATAATAATAATAATAATAATAATAATAATAATAATAATAATAATAATAATAATAATAATAATAATAATAATAATAATAATAATAATAATAAGAAAAGGAGGGCTACCTTTAAAAGTTTTGATAGTTAAAGCTAAGGGGTATAAAATACTATTAAATACGATACAATTTTACACAAGATATTTATTTATTTATTGAATGGATATACTTAAACCTTGCTACAACACTTATAGGCAGTGTACCTAATCGTACAGTAGTGTAGTTTTTAGTAAGTCCGGTTCGTTCCACAGGGAATCTTTTTCACAAAGCTTAACGCTATATTAGTTTTATTTTATAAAAATACAAATATATATATAAGTAATATTATTATTATTATTATTAAGGGGGGTTTTTACCGTTTAATGACCGGTTTGTCGATTTTAAAAACTTTAGTTGCAGTTAAAACAAAATGTAAAATATTAAATAAATAAAAGACTTAATTTAAAGCGTAAAGTAAATAACGGTAATGAAATTGCGATAAATAAAAGTGCGATAAAATAAACTTGTGATAATTAAAAAGTATGATAATTAAAAGTGCAATTAAATACAATAACAAAAAAATAAAAGTGCGATAATTAGAAGTGCAATTAAATATAAAATAAAGGAAATTAAATATGAAACAAAAGAATTATGCTTATTTAAACTTCCGTAATCATGATGTTTGACGTGTTGATTTTAGTTTTATGCCCATGGGTTAATTGTTCTTTGTCCTGGATTATTTAATATGTCCGTCTGGTTTTTGTCCATAACAGTCCATCAGTCATAAATATAAAGTGCGAGTGTCCTCGTCAAATTATCCTTATACCCGAAGTTAAATATTCCAACTAATTGGGGACTTAAACTGTAACAAGATTTTAATACTTTGTTTAATAATTACACCAGGATGTCGACTGAGTGTAACCCAAGGTTTTAATACTTTGTTATCAATTATGTCAAGTGTCCTTGTATATAATTTCACCCCTGTTTTAATAATTCTAGTGACTATTAATCCATTCCCGTGTCCGGTTAAATGAACGATTATTCGTACATATAAATACCCCGCCCATCGTGTCCGATCGAGTGTATATGGTTATTTATAGGGACGTCCAATTGTAAATCTTTATATTAACATTAACAAACTATCATTTACTTAAACAAATATAAAGTCCATTAATAGCCCATAGTCTAATTTCCACAAGTGTCGTTCTTTTGTCCAAACCCCAATTATGCTACAAAGCCCAATTACCCAATTTTAATATTTTTAGCCCAACATCATGATTACTTCGTTTTAAATAAGCATAATAATAACTTAGCTACGAGACATTAAATTAAAAAGGTTGAACATAACTTACAATGATTAAAAATAGCGTAGCGTTACACGGACAGAATTTCGACTTACACCCTTACAACATTCGCTAACATACCCTTATTATTAGGATTAAAATTAAAATATAAAATATAAAATATAAATATAAATATTACGTATACATATATAGAGAGAGATTGATTTTTATGATATATTTTTCGTCGAACTGCGTTGGCTTTTATAGGAATTTGAGTCCAGGTGAACTCCGCGAGTCGCGTAATTTTTTGCCTTCAAACTCCGCAACTCGCGAAGTTTGAAATTACAGCTCACCCAGCTTTGGCTCTTTGTTTGCCGATGATTTATAAATATATTATAATATATATATTAATTTTAAGAATTAATTATATATTATATTATATTTATATACATAGTTAACTTGTAATTTTTAGTCCGTTGCGTCGAGTGTTGAGAGTTGACTCTGGTCCCAGTTCCGAATTTTCGAACGTCCTTGCGTACAATTTAATATCTTGTACTTTGCGTTTTGAATCTTGTACTCTTGCAATTTTGAGACGTTTCTTATCGATAATTGGAATCTCTTTGATTGTCTTTTGTACTTTTGAGCTTTTTGGTCGTTTGCGTCTTCAATTCGTCGAATCTGTCTTTTGTCTTCACCTTTTATTATTTAAACGAATATCACTTTTAAATAGAACAATTGCAACTAAAAGCTTGTCTTTCTTGAGGAATAATGCTATGAAATATATGTTCGTTTTTAGCATTATCAAATATTCCCACACTTAAGCGTTGCTTGTCCTCAAGCAATATAGTCTTGAAATACTAGAATCACTTCTTTATTCTTCACATTTTGTACATCAGTGATTTCTATACGGCGGTATAAACAATGGTAGTAGCGATATGGTTTACAGTCCCACATGACTATAAAATTTAGATCCATTAAGGAAATTGGATCTTTATGAAAACATTTGATCTTTTGAAAATTAAATATAGTTTTTTTTTTACCCTAGATAAGTTTTCCGGAATAACCCTTCACTGGTGTTTGCAAAATATTTTTATGGGTTGCGTGGGTTTCAGATTTGAAAATTTTAGCTCAACACTTGTGGTTTTGTGTTACCCACTTGCTAACCTTGTATTAGGAAAGCAACACGTACAGTTCACTTGTCCCGTATATTACCTTTTGATAAACTACCGTCCGGTTGTAAAGGAAAGCGTTGAACAAGCAACTGTTAAGGCAATGTCCCCTGACATGCTTTTAATTATGGTCTATAACGTGTCGGACGCAATTACTATCCTTGGTAGGAGCAATAGTAAAGCTCACCCTTATAATTTTTCGGTCTGGCACAAGGTCCTGTCTTTGACCATGCTATGCACACCGTTCTTACGGTTGACACCCGATTTGGTTCAGGTGACCTAATGAATTCCAGGTGAATTCCTAGGATTTTACGTTCAATGGTAATGAACGCATTGAAAATGGGTTTTCAGAAAACAAATCGATTTGTAATTTTGATCAAAATATTTTCTCGTTTAAGCTCGAGTTTAGATATCATTGAATTCCATGAGTTTGTAATTCTCAATCTTTAAGGTCAATCTCTAGGATTGAGTAATATCAGTCTTAAAAGCTGATTTTTGATCTTTAAAGGAGATTATCCTTTCTGGGGATCTGATTTATTAGTCTTATCAAGCTAATTTGCACGGTGCCCCCCATTGTACGAGACAGATCCTCTCATGGTTAGGATAAGTCTGACCACTTGGCGACCCTGTTTGATGCTGAGGTCCGTGAATTTCCTGCTGATTTTAGTGATGACTTTTCTAGGTTTTTCGTCAACCTACAGCTGGTCTGGATGACAACTTCATGACCTAAATCAAGAAGCGCGTGTCTTTTTCGGAAGACTTTACTTCATTTAAATGATGGATTTGATTCATCGTGTATATCCATCTTTCTTTCAAATATATTACAGTAAATCGGGTAAAACTGTTTAGTTTAGTCCAAAGCAAAAGTATCTTCAATTATTTGTTACAGAAATATGTGATATATGTTTAAGATAACTTGGTAATTTTTCCTACACTTGGCTTTTATTTTCCTTTTTATTGTCCTCTATTCCATTTTAAATGAATTTTAACATTTTGGTTTGTTTCTCAATTTATGTCCTTTCTGAGGTAACAATAATTTCGGTGTTAACACCTAGTTTTATCGTTCATAAATATGTATAAACATGATTTTGAGTTCATTTAATTGAAAATTTTGAAAAATTTTACTAGAATTGGGTAGTCAGTATATAAGACTAGGGCTGTTCTTTATTATTAGAGAGCACTAGATTCTAATACAACTACTGCTTTACTAATATTTTTAATGGTAACCAAGTGTATAAAGTAAAAATTTTAAAAATCCGAAAGAATTTAACCCCTTCCCACACTTAAGATCTTGCAATGCCCTCATTTGCAAGAAATCAGTAACAATTTAAATTATTGAGGGTGATTAGCGTAGAAATGATTAAATTTTACCAAAGTTTCCAAACATATTTATGGTTGTTTGCTGAATGATAAATGGTGCATATCATTTGTTTATTCCGTCATGTTGTTATATCACATTTATTTTGCATCTTGTTGTCAAAATTAGTTGCTTTTGCTGAACTTAATGCCAGTCTTTGAAAATGCGTTGTTTTACCCTGTTGTGTACATAAGATAAACTGCAAACATATATACATATTTTTGAAGTTTGGTATATTACCCCACATTCAAAAATTATTAAAATCTAATAAAAAAAATTAGAAAATTATAAAAACTATTACAATATTAACATAAGTATTAAATGTATCAACATTACAAATTATAAAATAAATAAAACTAAGTAAAATAGGGATGATACTGATACCAGTAGGGGTTCCATGCATAACCATATGTGTTATAAAATGCTTCGGCTGGGTTATACGTAGGATACGGTGGTTGGATCTCTATAGACCAGGGAGGAAATACGGGCGATGGAGTAGGAATATAGTTTCTACCTACATGTTGGCAATGAGCTATGATTTGGTTTTGATGAACTTGCCAATCTTCAAATGCTCTATGTCTAGCATTTTCATACTCTTGTGAAGCTATAAACCTTTGCATTTCTGTCATTTCATTTCCCCCTCCCACATTACCTGGCTGTTGGTTTCTCTCAACCTGTGGATGTCTACCATGGTATTGTACTGCGGCGTTATTTCACCTCTTCAAAACCTTCGCACCATGGTATACATTTAAACCTATTGTATCGCGGGGTTCTGGTTCTTCGACTAATAATCCCCCCGACTTATATCCACACCGAGATATTCAGCAATCAAAGTAATAAATATACCACCTCCTATTATGCTATGCGGTCTCATCCCCCTAACCATAGCTGATAAATAATAACCCACACAATAAGGTATACTTACAGCGCTTTGTGGGTCTCGAATACACATGTGGTAAAACAAATCCTGTTCATTTAACTTTTCCTTATTCTTACCTCTTTGTGTAATCGAATTAGCTAAAAACCTATGAATTACTCTTAACTCTGCTCTATCTATATCCAAATAAGAGTAATTTCCCCCTTTAAATCGGTGATGGCTAGTCATTTGACTCCATACACCATGCGTATCAAAATTTTCATCAATTTTCCTACCGTTCAATATCAACCCTCTATAATCGGCAGATGCTAACTCCTCAGGCGTATATATACATAAAGCCTGAGCCATGTCTAGTAGAGACATGTGGCGCATCGAACCTCCTAACAAAAATCTAATAAAAGATCGATCGGTTAAACTAACTACCCGATCATTTATTTCTATACTACACAATAATTCTTCACACCATACTTTATATACAGGTCTACGCATGTTGAATAAACGTACCCAATCGTTAAAAATAGAATTACCATACCTCTATGTAAGTAATTCCCTAATTGGCCCAGCCAATTCTACAGCTTCTAACGGTTCCCATTCTATTACCCTAGGTACTTCAACAGCTTTAGAATGAAGAGTATGCAAGCCCCTTTGGTATTTTGGATAATCTATCCAACGTCTATCAAATCTCAAGTTCGGGTGCAACTCTTTCAAGTGCATATCAGAAAATGTCATAACTGGATGAGGTATATCTTGTTTATAATAGCTATCAACATCCTGTTGTTCCGCATTCTCAGGAGGAGCATTGCGAGCTTGGGATGAAGATTCACCCCTTTCAGTCTGTAAAACACATCAAACACAATTTTTGTGCATCCAAATATGCATTAGTGTCAGTAAAATCATCAATCAAAATAATTACAATTACATGTCCAATTTATATCAAACTTATGCTCATTTTCATATTTTTATCAAATCTACACTTTTTCAAATAAGCATATACGAAAATGTTTGCCAAGTTCATAAGCATTCAACTCAAATAACATGTCAAAATAATCATTACTAGCATTTAAACAAGTTTCAAATGGCATTATTTCTCAAAAATCAAGTTCATGAATTTTTGACTTGAAAAAGTCCACTTTAATTCTCAAAATCATGTTTAGGCTCAAAGTTTGGATCATTTAACTACCTAAACATGTTACACTACTTAATTTAGCAACAATTCATGACAAAAATCGGCCATAACCTGTTTATTTCAAAAAGCCCCAAATTGCTCAAGAACACAAACCCTAGATTACTCAAAATTTGAAGTTTAAGGCTTTTAATCATGTTAAATAGCATCAATCTAGGTTATACAAGCATAATACATAAGCAATTTAAGCATAATTACACTAAAAAGCATCAAAATCGAATTGGGGAAAAAATTGCTCAAGAACACCAATTTTCGGATTAAATGGTGTTTAGGTGTAGAAATTTACCGTTTTCCTTGAGTAATTCCTTGATAGCATCCTTCTTAACATGATTTTAGTAAAAGATTTGATGATAAACGGTCAAAAATTACAAATTTGGTGTGTGTTTTTCGGGTGTTTGCGCAGTTTGGAGTGGGTGGGTGTGTGCAACTGAGCTGTTCAGCTCGTTTTATTTTTTTTCTGGGTTTTGGTCTCTCCGCGAGTCGCGGCATTTGACTCTTTCAAACTCCGCGAGTCGCGGTGTTTGGGGTTTTTTTTTTTATGTTTTTGGCATACTTTAATTCAATAAGTTTAAAAATAATGATAATAAAAGTTCTCGTCCCTCCCTCGGGTAAAGCAATTTCGGTTCAAAGACCTAGTCTTCAACTTACGAAGAATTTTAAAAATCATATTTTTAACTTAGCGAAATAAAGTGAATTTTTGTTTTTAAATTCACACCAAACTTAAATTTAAAATGCATAAAATTTTAAATTCACACCAAACTTAATTAAAAATTTATATTATAAATTCACACCAAACTTATATTTAATTTTGTTGTTATACATACAAACTTATATTAAAAATATTAAAATTTTTTAAATGTTGACAAACTTAAATATATTGATCTTACAAAGTTCACAATATTAATTTAAGATTTATATATTAATTTTAAAAACATGGTAAAAATAAAATTAAAAATCTTTTTAGCTTTTATCCCACTTTAATCAATCAAATATTATCAAAAATATGCGCCCCTCTTTTCGGTAAAGTAATTTTAGTTCCATGACCTAATTTAACTCATGACGAATTTTTGAAATATTTTGGGTTGATTGATTAAAGATATTTATACCTTAAGAATAAACGTTAAATTTCGCAGTGATGTAATAAATTTTTGAATGATATCAATAATTTCGGTCGCCAAACCTAATTTTATTCAATACCAATTTAATACTTTATAGCGAACAAATTAGCGTTTATTATCAAAAGGTTAAAAATAAAAACTGTACAGACTTACCTGTGAAATATATTTCTTAGTTATATGATCTATCTCATTCATAAGATAGTCGGTTTAATTGGTTTTCCATAGCTACATAAGCGTAACCTCGAGCATTCAGTGTTTTTTCTTCTAAACATATGAACGGTCCGTCTCTGCATAAAGTAACAAATTCGGTGTTTGAATAGGTTTGATTATTTGAACATTTACCTCCATGTGACCATTTTCCGCATTTGTGACATCTTTCTAGGTGTCGTGCTCTTCTTTTCGCTGCGGATTTTGATTTTCCTTTACCAAATTGTAACTTATTATCTTCGCATCTGGATTCTTTTCTTACTCCATCCAATCTTTCTCTGATTACTGATACTATTTCACTCGGAAGTGTGTCATTATTACGTTTAGTGATCAAAGCGTGTAGCATTAGACCATGGTTTAGTTCACAGGCAGTCTTTATTTCGTAAAAACCTAAAAAAAATAAAAATTCAGAATGGGGGGAGAAGACTAGTTCTTTAGGGTCTGCTAGGGAAAGACCATTCGGGTTCCATTTTCGAGAACTACACAAAAACAGAAAATCTAACTCTAACAGAAATACATATTATCCTTTAAAAGACTTGATTCTCCCCACACTTAGTTAGCTGTGGTATCAAAATTGTGATTAACTTCATTGTCAACTTCCATTGGACTATCTATGTAATGTTTTACTCTGTGACCATTAACTTTAAATTCAATCCCATTTGAATTTATTAACTCTACTGTTCCATATGGGAAAACTCTTTTGACTATGAATGGTCCAGACCATCTTGATTTCAATTTTCCAGGAAATAGCTTGAATTGTGAATTGAAAAGAAGAACTCTGTCTCCTTCTTTGAATTCTTTTGAACTTCTGATTCTTTTATCATGCCATTTCTTTGTTCTTTCTTTATAGATTAACGAATTTTCGTATGCTTCATGTCTTAATTCTTCTAATTTATTTAATTGACTTAACCGTAGACGTCCAGCTTCATGTAAATCAAGATTACATGTCTTCAAAGCCCAAAATGCTTTGTGTTCAATTTCTACTGGAAGATGACATGCTTTTCCATAAACGAGTCTAAAAGGTGTGGTTCCAATTGGAGTTTTGTAGGCTGTTCTAAAATCCCAGAGTGCATCCTCCAATTTAATGGACCATTCCTTCGGATTTGATCCTACGGTTTTTTCTAGAATACGTTTTAAAGCTCGGTTGGTATTTTCAACTTGTCCACTTGTTTGTGGATGATAAGCAGTGGAGATTTTATGAGTTACTCCATATCTTTTGAGAACTTTCTCAAGTTGATTATTACAGAAATGAGTACCCCGATCACTTATTAAAGCTTTCGGTGTTCCAAACGTTGCAAAAAGACGTTTTAAAAAGTTGACTACAACTCGTGCATCGTTAGTTGGGAGAGCTTGTGCTTCCACCCATTTAGATACATAATCAATGGCTACGAGAATATATAGATTATTATGAGATTTTGGAAATGGACCCATAAAGTCAATACCCCAAATATCAAATACTTCACATACTTGAATGACATTTTGTGGCATTTCATCACGTTGACTTATTTTTCCGGCTCTTTGACAAGCATCACAGGATTTGCAAAGAAGGTGTGCGTCTTTGTAAATTGTAGGCCAATAGAATCCAGCATCATAAACTTTTCTTGCTGTTAGTTGAGGCCCATAGTGCCCTCCTGTTGGTCCTGTGTGACAATGGTTTAAAATTTTACTAGCTTCATCTCCGAATACACATCGGCGTATTATTTCATCGGGACAACTTTTAAACAAATGTGGATCTTCTCAGAAATAGTGTTTTATATCACTGAAGAATTTCTTTCATTTTTGGTACGATAATCCTTTTTCAAGGAATCCACATACTAAGTAGTTTGCATAGTCTGTAAACCATGGAATTTCATTATAATCTATCTTCAATAGATATTCATCAGGAAAGTTGTCTTGTATGGCCGATTCATTTAGAACTTCTAATTCGGGATTTTTAAGACGAGAAAGATGATCAGCGGCGAAATTTTATGCTCCTCTTTTATCTCGGATTTCAATATTAAACTCTTGTAAGAGTAAGATCCAACGGATTAATCTTGGTTTAGCATCTTGTTTCGAAAATAGGTATCTAAGAGCAGAATGGTCGGTATAGACCACCGTTTTTGCTAGAACGAGATATGAACGAAATTTGTCAAAAGAAAAGACAATAGCAAGGAGTTCTTTTTCAGTAGTTGTGTAATTCATTTGTGCTCCTTGTAACGTCTTACTAGCATAATATATAGGTTGAAATCGTTTTTCAATCCTTTGTCCTAAAACGGCTCCCATTGCAAAATCACTTGCATCGCACATTAGTTCAAATGGTAGATTCCAATTTGGTGTTATCATGATCGGCGCATTAGTGAGTTTCTCTTTAAGAATATTAAAAGATTTGATGCATTCATCTGAAAAGATGAATGGAACATCCTTTTCTAGGAGTTTATTCATAGGAGTGGCAATTTTAGAAAAATCTTTTATGAAACGTCGGTAAAAACCGGCATGCCCTAGAAAAATCCTAACTCCTCTAACATTGGTGGGATGTGGAAGTTTAGCAATTACATCTACTTTAGCTCTATCCACTTCAATTCCTTCTTTTGAAATTTTATGTCCAAGAACGATGCCTTCTTTAACCATGAAATGGCATTTCTCCCAATTAAGTACTAGATTTGATTGTTCGCATCTAATAAACATTCGTTCCAGATTAACTAGACATGATTCAAATGTATCACCGAAGACTGAAAAGTCATCCATGAAAACTTCCATGCATTCTTCTATCATGTCGTGAAAAATTGCCATCATACACCTTTGAAAGGTTGCAGGGGCGTTACAAAGTTCAAATGGCATGCGTTTGTAAGCAAAAGTACCATAAGGGCACGTGAACATGGTTTTTTCTTGATCTTCGGGTGCTATTGGAATTTGAAAATATCCGGAAAATCCATCAAGAAAACAATAGTAACTGTTTCTGGCTAATCTTTCCAACATTTGATCAATAAAAGGTAAGGGAAAGTGATCTTTTCTGGTGACGTCATTTAATTTTCTATAATCAATACACACACGCCATCCTGTTACAGTCCTAGTAGGAATAAGCTCATTTTTTTCATTTGTAATGACAGTCATGCCACCCTTCTTAGGCACGCATTGAACTGGGCTTACCTATGGACTATCAGAAATTGGATAAATTAAACCTGCATCTAGCAGTTTAATTATTTCTTTTTTAACAACATATTGCATATTCGGATTTAGTCTTCGTTGGCGTTGCACATACGTTTTATGACTTTCTTCCATAAGGATTTTATGTGTGCAATACGAAGGACTTATTCCTTTAATATCATGAATCTTCCATGCAATGGCTGGTTTATGAGCTTTTAACACAGAAATGAGTTGTGATTTCTCATTTTCAGTAAGAGAAGACGATATTATTACAGGTAATTCAGATTCACCATGTAAATAAGTGTATTCCAAATGGTTTGGAAGTGGCTTTAACTCTAATGTTGGAGGTTCTTCTATCGATGATTTATATCGATATCTGTCTTCTTCTTTTAGCATTTGAATTTCTTCTGTTGTTGGTTCATATCCATTAGCTATTAGTGTAGCTAACATTTCAGCTTCATCAATTGGTTCAGTTCCTTCTCCTAAAGAACATTCTCCTGTTCCTTGTAATTCTGGAAATTCTTCTAACAATTCTGCATGTGAATCTATGGTTTGAATATAATAGCATGTATCATCTGCAGATTGTGGTTGTTGCATTGCTCTATCAACTGAAAAGGTAACACTCTCATCCTCTATACTTAGGGTCAATTTCTTACCAAACACGTCTATCATTGCTTTAGCCGTGTTTAAGAATGGTCTTCCTAATATGAGAGGAACTTGAGAATCTTCTTCCATGTCCAGAACAACAAAATCTACTGGAAATACTAAAGTACCAACTTTAACTAGCATGTTCTCCATTATCCCTCTAGGATATTTTATTGATCGATCAGCTAGTTGTATGCTTATTCTTGTTGGTTTTAATTCTCCAAGGTCTAGTTTAGCGTATAGTGAATACGGCATTAAATTTATACTAGCACCTAAGTCTGCCAATGCTTCTATTGAACTAAGACTACCCAGAAAACATGGAATTGTGAAACTTCCTGGATCAGATAATTTTTCTGGTATCTTATTCAACAGCACTGCTGAACAATTAGCATTCATAGTAACAGCCGAGAGTTTTTCCATTTTCTTTCTATTTGAGATTAGATCTTTCAGAAATTTAGCATATCTAGGCATTCCTGAAATCACATCAATGAAAGGAAGATTTACATTTATCTGTTTAAACATATCCAAGAATTTGGATTGCTCGGCTTCAAGTTTCTCTTTTTTCATTTTACTCGGGTAAGGAAGTGGTGGTTGGTATGGTTTAACATAAGGTTTATCCTTAGCTGTGTTATTCTCATTACCCTTTTCAACTACCGGTTCTTTTTCCTTATCTTGATCAGGTTGTGGTTCTTGTAGAGTAGGAATAGCTTCATCAGAAGTTACAGGTATTTCAGGTGGTTTAAGTGTTGTACCACTTCTTGTGGTAATGGCTTTAGCTGTTTCATTCCGGGGGTTAGCATTTGTATCACTAGGTAAACTTCCCGGTTTTCTTTCACCTATTAACCTTGCTAGGTTACTTACTTCTTGTTCCAAGTTTTGAATAGAAGCTTGTTGATTTCTAAATGCTTGAGCATTTTGTTCATTGGTTTGTTTCTGAGATGTGAAAAACTGCGTTTGAGTTTCAACTAGCTTCGTCATCATATCTTCTAAATTCGGCTTTTTATCATCGGTTTGTGGTTTGTTTTGAAAATTAGGTCTTTGCTGGTTGTAAGTATTGTTGGATACTTGTTGATTGCTAGGACCTTGTTGGTTGTTGTATGGAATATTTCGATTATAATTCTGGTTTTGATTGTAGATCGGTCTTGGCGGTTGATAATTATTCTGATAATTATTTCCAGGCCTTTGGTTTAGATATGAAACATTCTCTCTTTGTTCCATTGTTAATTCAATACTGAGACAATCTTTTGTCAAATGTGGTCCTCCACACTGCTCACAACTAATTCGTATTGAGTGTATATCCTTAGTCATCTTTTCCATTCGTCTCTCGACAGCATCTATCTTTGCAGAAATGGAATCTAAGTCATGGCTAGAATCGGCTCTAGCTGCTTTAGATGATCTGACGATATCTTTTTCTTGGTGCCACTCATGTGAGTGGGAAGCAGTGTTATCAATAATTTCATAAGCATCAGTTTTGGTTTTCTTCATAATAGAACCACCAACTGCTATATCTATGTCTTTTCTTGTAGTGATGTCGCATCCTTGGTAGAATATTTGTACTATTTGACAGGTGTCTAAACCATGTTGCGGACATCCTCTTAATAACTTTCCAAATCTTGTCCACTGATAATGCTAAAAACGAACATATATTTCATAGCATTATTCCTCAAGAAAGACAAGCTTTTAGTTGCAATTGTTCTATTTAAAAAGGATATTCGTTTAAATAATAAAAGGTGAAGACAAAAGACAGATTCGACTAATTGAAGACGCAAACGACCAAAAAGCTCAAAAGTACAAAATACAATCAAAGAGGTTCCAATTATTGATAAGAAACGTCTCGAAATTACAAGAGTACAAGATTCAAAACGCAAAGTACAAGATATTAAATTGTACGCAAGGACGTTCGAAAATCCGGAACCGGGACATGAGTCAACTCTCAACGCTCGACGCAACGGACTAAAAATTACAAGTCAACTATGCACATAAATATAATATAATATTTAAATAATTCTTATAATTATTTAATATAATATATTTATTTATAAATCCGTCGGTAAACAAAGAGCCAAACTTGTGTGAGCTGTAAAAGCAAACTCCGCGACTCGCGGAGTTTGAAGGCTAAAAGGGCCGCGAGTCACGGAGCCCCAAACTCTGAAAATCCCTATAAAAGCAAACGAATTCTGACCAAAAAATATCCATCATATATCCATCTCTCTATCTATATCGTATATATTTATATTTATATTATAATTTTAATTTTAATTTTAATTCTAATAATAAGGGTATGTTAGCGAATGTTGTAAGGGTGTAAGTCGAAATTCTGTCCGTGTAACGCTACGCTATTTTTAATCATTGTAAGTTATGTTCAACCTTTTTATATTAATGTCTCGTAGCTAAGTTATTATTATGCTTATTTAATCCGAAGTAATCATGATGTTGGGCTAATTACTAAAATTTGGGTAATTGGGCTTTGTACCATAATTGGGGTTTGGACAAAAGAACGACACTTGTGAAAATTAGACTATGAGCTATTAATGGGCTTTATATTTGTTTAACTAAATGATAGTTTGTTAATGTTAATATAAAGATTTACAATTGGGCGTCCCTATAAATTACCATATACACTCGATCGGACACGATGGGCGGGGTATTTATATGTACGAATAATCGTTCATTTAACCGGACACGGGAATGGATTAATAGTCACTAGAATAATTAAAACAGGGGTGAAATTATGTACAAGGACACTTGGTATAATTGATAACAAAATATTAAAACTTTGGGTTACACTCAGTCGACATCCTGGTGTAATTATTAAACAAAGTATTAAAATCTTGTTACAGTTTAAGTCCCCAATTAGTTGGAATATTTAACTTCGGGTATAAGAATAATTTGACGAGGACACTCGCACTTTATATTTATGACTGATGGACTGTTATGGACAAAAACCAGACGGACATATTAAATAATCCAGGACAAAGGACAATTAACCCATGGGCATAAAACTAAAATCAACACGTCAAACATCATGATTATGGAAGTTTAAATAAGCATAATTCTTTTATTTCATATTTAATTTCCTTTATTTTATATTTAATTGCACTTCTAATTATAGCACTTTTATTTATTGTTATTGTAGTTAATTGCACTTTTAATTATCGTACTTTTTAATTATCGCAAGTTTATTTTATCGCATTTTTATTATTCGCAATTTTATTATCGTTATTTACTTTACGCTTTAAATTAAGTCTTGTATTTATTTATTATTTTACATTTGGTTTTAATTGCGACTAAAGTTTTAAAATCGACAAACCGGTCATTAAACGGTAAAACCCCCCCTTTATAATAATAATATTACTTATATATATATTTGTATTTTTATAAAAGTAAACTAATATAGCGTTAAGCTTTGTTTAAAGATTTCCCTGTGGAACGAACCGAACTTACTAAAAACTACACTACTGTACGATTAGGTACACTGCCTATAAGTGTTGTAGCAAGGTTTAAGTATATCCATTCTCTAAATAAATAAATATCTTGTGTAAAATTGTATCGTATTTAATAGTATTTCTAGTAAAATTTAATAGTATTTTATACCCCTTAGCTTTAACATCAAGTTATTTTTGGCGCCGCTGCCGGGGAATCTCTTAAAAGCCGGAAGCGCAACGCTAATAAAATAAAAAAAAAAAAATTTAGTTTACTTTTATTAAAATTCGTTTTTATAAAAATACGTTTTAAATATTCGAAAATATAAAAAGAAAAACAAAAATATAAATATTTTTAGGAGTTTGATAAATATTTAAGTTTTATAAAGTTTCTTTAGTTTGTAAAAATATAAGTTTTATTTAATTTATTTTATAAATATATTTTATAAATATAAAAACCGAAAAAATAAAAAATAAAAATTTTAATATATGTAAATCTATTTTTAAGATATTTTTAAAAAATTATAAAGTAAGTTCTATTTTTATTTAAGTTTTTAATTATAAGTTTTCATTATACAATATAAACAGAGAATATAAAAACAAAAAACGTCGAATAAAAAAAAACGTACCTGAGTTGATTTTTGGAACCCCGCGACTCGCGGAGGTTTTCTGCTTTAAATACCGAGACTCGCGAAGCTTTTCTGACACGCGACAGAACCCTAATTCAGCATTAATTACGGGTATTTATTAATTATTATTATTATAAACCCTAATTATCTATTATTATTATAATTAAGTTTTATTTTAAAGTTTCTTTTTATTTAATTTGTTTTATTTAGTTAAATTAGTTTAATTAAATTGTAAAATTAATAGTTTTAATAAATAAATAATATAAAAATAATATTTTTTATAAAAATTGTACTTTTTACAACGTTTTGTATATTTTTATATTTTGTCCCTTTTTAATTGTTTTAGCGTAATATTTGTATTTTTCGCTCATATTTAGTTTTAAACTTAGTTTTTGCCATAGTTATTGTTATTTCTAGATTTTTAGGCTTTGCCGTAGAATTCCTTAAGTGCTTTTTCTTTAGACTAAAATTTAGGTGCTTTAGAATTTTGCGACGCCTTTTTAAGTTTTAGTTTCTTTTTAAGTTATTTTCATTTGGGATTTAGTTTTTCCTGTAAGCTTTAATATTTTTAGACGCCTTTTACCTATGTATCAATTATCATTCCAATTAGTAATCTCAATTTGCGATTATAATTTTAAGTTAGTTGTAGTAATAAGGTTAGGTTAGTCAAGTGTTTTTAAGTTTTATAAGTTTCTTTTATTTTTCCGTCACCTTTTATTTTTCAACCATTTTCCTTTTTCGACCTTTTTCCGACGAGCTCTTTTTCTTTCTTATTTCTCGCTATTCTAGTTTTAGGACATAGTTTTTTATTCTACTTCTTATCTAAATTTCTTAAAATTACGAAAATTTATTTTAAGTGGTTAAATTAATAGACATCAAAATTTTCTGGTTCGTAGTAATAGTTGGATTTGTACGTGGACCGGGTTATTGGAGCCAAACAGTCCTCAATTATATTGAGACCAAACGAATCCTGCCCCTCTGCTGCATCTTTTGGCTATTCGAAACGTGGGCAAAATCAGAAAAGTCTATTGATTGGATAACTTATTATAATTTTTCTTTCCTTTTAAAAACTAATAGGATATTCAGTGAATGCACCGAGCAAGACGTTCACCACCTTTTGTACGTTCACCACCTATAACTAGATCAAGACATTTAGCAAATATTACTGCCGTTGATTTTTCTTTAGAATCGTCATCCAGTCAACCAAGTACTTCAGTTCAAATTTCCGATAATCCATTTTTTGAACCCGACCTCACAATTGAGAATCCGGAGAATATTCAGGAACGATTCGTAGATCCTGAACCACTAAACTTTCCTCCGGAACCACCAATCATTCAAACAGAGATTGTTGAGGAACGAACCATTAAATCAGAATCCTCTAGTGATTCCGATTCAACAAATTCAATTATGGAGAATCTGGAACCTTTAAGTATGGAAGACCGAATGAGAGCTAAACGCACTGGCCAAGGTCACGCAATTACTCATCCAGACATTAATGCGCCAGATTATGAAATCAAAGGACAAATTCTACACATGGTGACTAATCAATGCCAATTTAGTGGTGCGCCGAAGGAAGATCCAAATGAACATCTACGTACCTTTAATAGGATCTGCACACTATTTAAAATCCGAGAAGTGGAGGATGAACAGATATATCTCATGTTATTTCCCTGGACTTTAAAGGGAGAAGCCAAAGATTGGTTGGAATCGTTACCTGAAGGGGCGATTGATACATGGGACGTTTTAGTTGAAAAATTTCTTAAACAATTCTTTCCTGCATCTAAAGCCGTAAGACTTCAAGCAGAAATTGTTACGTTCACACAGAAGCCAAATGAAACTCTATATGAGGCGTGGACAAGATATGGAAAGTTGTTAAGAGGATGTCCGCAACATGGTTTAGACACCTGTCAAATAGTACAAATATTCTACCAAGGATGCGACATCACTACAAGAAAAGACATAGATATAGCAGCTGGTGGTTCTATTATGAAGAAAACCGAAACTGATGCTTACAAAATTATTGATAACACTGCTTCCCACTCACATGAGTGGCACCAAGAAAAAGATATCGTTAGATCATCTAAAGCAGCTAGAGCCGATTCTAGCCATGACTTAGATTCCATTTCCGCAAAGATAGATGCTGTGGAGAGACGAATGGAAAAGATGACTAAAGATATTCACTCAATACGAATTAGTTGTGAGCAGTGTGGAGGACCACATTTGACAAAAGATTGTCTCAATATTGAATTAACAATGGAACAAAGATAGAATATTTCATACATAAACCAAAGGCCTGAAAATAATTATCAGAATAATTATCAACCGCCAAGACCGATTTACAATCAAAACCAGAATTATAACCGAAATATTCCATACAACAACCAACAAGGTCCTAGCAATCAACAAGTATCTAATAATACTTACAATCAGCAAAGACCTAATTTTCAAAACAAACCACCACAACAAACCGATGATAAAAAGCCGAATTTAGAAGATATGATGACGAAGCTAGTTGAAACTCAAACGTAGTTTTTCACATCTCAAAAACAAACCAATGAACAAAATGCTCAAGCATTTAGAAATCAACAAGCTTCTATTCAAAATCTGGAACAAGAAGTAAGTAACCTAGCAAGGTTAATAGGTGAAAGAAAACCGGGAAGTCTACCTAGTGATACAAATGCTAACCCCCGGAATGAAACAGCTAAAGCTATTACCACAAGAAGTGGTACAACACTTAAACCACCTGAAATACCTGTAACTTCTGATGAAGCTATTCCTACTCCACAAGAACCCCAACCTGATCAAGATAAGGAAAAAGAACCGGTAGTTGAAAAGGTTAATGAAGATAACACAGTTAAGGCTAAACCTTATGTTAAACCATACCAACCACCACTTCCTTACCCGAGTAAAATGAAGAAAGAGAAACTTGAAGCCGAGCAATCCAAATTCTTGGATATGTTTAAACAGATAAATGTAAATCTTCCTTTCATTGATGTGATTTCAGGAATGCCTAGATATGCTAAATTCTTGAAAGATCTAATCTCAAATAGAAAGAAAATGGAAGAACTCTCGGCTGTTACTATGAATGCTAATTGTTCAGCAGTGCTGTTGAATAAGATACCAGAAAAACTATCTGATCCAGGAAGTTTCACAATTCCATGTTTTCTGGGTAGTCTTAGTTCAATAGAAGCATTGGCAGACTTAGGTGCTAGTATAAATCTAATGCCGTATTCACTATACGCTAAACTAGACCTTGGAGAATTGAAACCAACCAGAATAAGCATACAACTAGCTGATAGATCAATAAAATATCCTAGAGGGATAATGGAGAACATGCTAGTTAAAGTTGGTACTTTAGTATTTCCAGTAGATTTTGTTGTTCTGGACATGGAAGAAGATTCTCAAGTTCCTCTCATATTAGGAAGACCATTCTTAAACACGGCTAAAGCAATGATAGACGTGTTCGGTAAGAAACTGACCCTAAGTATAGAGGATGAGAGTGTTACCTTTTCAGTTGATAGAGCAATGCAATAACCACAATCTGCAGATGATACATGTTATTATATTCAAACTATAGATGCACATGCAGAATTATTAGAAGAATTTCCAGAATTACAAGGAACAGGAGAATGTTCTTTAGGAGAAGGTAATGAACCAATTGATGAAGCTGAAATGTTAGCTACACTTATAGCTAATGGATATGAACCAACAACAGAAGAAATTCAAATGCTAAAAGAAGAAGACAGATATCGATACAAATCATCGATAGAAGAACCTCCGAAATTAGAGTTAAAGCCACTTCCAAACCATTTGGAATACACTTATTTACATGGTGAATCTGAATTACCTGTAATAATATCGTCTTCTCTTACTGAAAATGAGAAATCACAACTCATTTCTGTGTTGAAAGCTCATAAACCAGCCATTGCATGGAAGATTCATGATATTAAAGGAATAAGTCCTTCGTATTGCACACATAAAATCCTTATGGAAGAAGGTCATAAAACGTATGTGCAACGCCAACGAAGACTAAATCCTAATATGCAAGATGTAAAAGAGATTATTAAACTGCTAGATGCAGGTCTAATTTATCCAAACTCTGATAGTCCATGGGTAAGCCCAGTTCAATGCGTGCCTAAGAAGGGTGGCATGACTGTCATTACAAATGAGAAAAATGAGCTTATTCCTACTAGGACTGTAACAGGATGGCGTGTATGTATTGATTATAGAAAATTAAATGACGCCACCAGAAAAGATCACTTTCCCTTACCTTTCATAGATCAAATGTTGGAAAGATTAGCCGGAAATAGTTACTATTGTTTTTTAGATGGATTTTCCAGATATTTTCAAATTCCAATAGCACCCGAAGATCAAGAGAAAACCACATTCACGTGCCCTTATGGTACTTTTGCTTACAAACGCATGCCATTTGGACTTTGCAACGCCCCTGCAACCTTTCAAAGGTGTATGATGGCGATTTTTCATGACATGATAGAAGAATGCATGGAAGTATTCATGGATGACTTTTCAGTCTTCGGTGATACATTTGAATCATGTCTAGTTAATCTGGAACGTATGCTAATTAGATGCGAACAATCAAATCTAGTACTTAATTGGGAAAAATGCCATTTCATGGTTAAAGAAGGCATCGTTCTTGGACATAAAATTTCAAAAGAAGGAATTGAAGTGGATAGAGCTAAAGTAGATGTAATTGCTAAACTTCCACATCCCACCAATGTTAGAGGAGTTAGGAGTTTTCTAGGGCATGCTGGTTTTTACCGACGTTTCATAAAAGATTTTTCTAAAATTGCCACTCCTATGAATAAACTCCTAGAAAAGGATGCTCCATTCATCTTTTCAGATGAGTGTATCAAATCTTTTAATATTCTTAAAGAAAAACTCACTAATGCACCGATCATGATAACACCAAATTGGAATCTACCATTTGAACTAATGTGCGATGCAAGTGATTTTGCAATGGGAGCCGTTTTAGGACAAAGGATTGAAAAACGATTTCAACCTATATATTATGCTAGTAAGACGTTACAAGGAGCACAAACGAACTATACAACTACTGAAAAAGAACTCCTTGCTATTGTCTTTGCTTTTGACAAATTTCGATCATATCTCGTTCTAGCAAAAACGGTGGTCTATACCGACCATTCTGCTCTTAGATACCTATTTTCAAAACAAGATGCTAAACCAAGATTAATCCGTTGGATCTTACTCTTACAAGAGTTTGATATTGAAATTCGAGATAAAAGAGGAGCAGAAAATCTCGCCGCTGATCATCTTTCTCGTCTTGAAAATCCTGAATTAGAAGTTCTAAATGAATCGGCCATACAAGACAACTTTCCTGATGAATATCTATTGAAGATAGATTATAAAGAAATTCCATGGTTTGCAGACTATGCAAACTACTTAGTTTGTGGATTCCTTGAAAAAGGATTATCGTACCAAAGACGAAAGAAATTCATCAGTGATATAAAACACTATTTTTGGGAAGATCCACATCTGTTTAAAAGTTGTCCCGATGGAATAATACGTCGATGTATATTTGGAGATGAAGCTAGTAAAATTTTAAACCATTGTCACACAGGACCAACAGGAAGGCATTATGGGCCTCAACTAACAGCAAGAAAAGTTTATGATGCTGGATTCTATTGGCCTACAATTTACAAAGACGCACACCTTCTTTGCAAATCCTGTGATGCTTGTCAAAGGGCCGGAAAAATAAGTCAACGTGATGAAATGCCACAAAATATCATCCAAGTATGTGAAGTATTTGACATTTGGGGTATTGACTTTATGGGTCCATTTCCAAAATCTCATAATAATCTATATATACTCGTAGCCATTGATTATGTATCTAAATGGGCGGAAGCACAAGCTCTCCCAACTAACGATGCACGAGTTGTAGTCAACTTTTTAAAACGTCTTTTTGCAAGGTTTGGAACACCGAAAGCTTTAATAAGTGATCGGAGAACTCATTTCTGTAATAATCAACTTGAGAAAGTTCTTAAAAGATATGGAGTAACTCATAAAATCTCCACCGCATATCATCCACAAATAAGTGGACAAGTTGAAAATACCAACCGAGCTTTAAAACGTATTCTAGAGAAAACCGTAGGATCAAATCCGAAGGAATGGTCCATTAAATTGGAGGATGCACTCTGGGCTTTTAGAACAGCCTACAAAACTCCAATTGGAACCACACCTTTTAGACTTGTTTATGGAAAAGCATGTCATCTTCCAGTAGAAATTGAACACAAAGCATTTTGGGCTTTGAAGACATGTAATCTTGATTTACATGAAGTCGGACGTCTACGATTAAGTCAACTAAACGAATTAGAAGAATTAAGACATGAAGCATACGAAAATTCGTTAATCTATAAGGAAAGAACGAAGAAATGGCATGATAAAAGAATCAGAAGTTCAAAAGAATTTAAAGAAGGAGACAGAGTTCTTCTTTTCAATTCACGATTCAAGCTATTTCCTGGAAAATTGAAATCAAGATGGTCTGGACCATTCATAGTCAAAAGAGTTTTCCCATACGGGACAGTAGAATTGATAAATTCAAATGGGATTGAATTTAAAGTTAATGGTCACAGAGTTAAACACTACATAGATGGTCAGATGGAAGTCGATAACGAAGTTAATCACAATTTCGACACCACAGCTAACTAAGTGTGGGGAGAATCAAGTCTTTAAAGGATAATATGTATTTCTGTTAGAGTTAGATTATCTGTTTTCATGTAGTTCTCGAAAATGGAATCCGAATGGTCTTTCCCTAGCAGACCCTAAAGAACTAGTCTTCTCCCCCCCATTCTGAATTTTTATTTTTTTTAGGTTTTTACAAAATGAAGACTGCCTGTGAACTAAACCATGGTCTAATGCTACACGCTTTGATCACTAAACGTAATAATGACACACTTCCGAGTGAAATAGTATCAGTAATCAGAGAAAGAATGGACGGAGTTAGAAAAGAATCCAGATGCGAAGATAATAAGTTACAATTTGGTAAAGGAAAATCAAAATCCGCAGCAAAAAGAAGAGCACGACACCTAGAAAGATGTCACAAATGCGGAAAATGGTCACATGGAGGTAAATGTTCAAATAATCAAACCTATTCAAATACCGAATTTGTTACTTTATGCAGAGACGGACCGTTCATATGTTTAGAAGAAAAGACACTGAATGCTCGAGGTTACGCCTATGTAGCCATGGAAAACCAATTAAACCGACTATCTTATGAATGGGATAGATCATATAACTAAGAAATCTATTTCACAGGTATGTCTGTACAGTCTTTATTTTTATTTTTTATTTTTAACCTTTTGATAATAAACGCTAATTTGTTCGCTATAAAGTATTAAATTGGTATTGAATAAAATTAGGTTTGGCGACTGAAATTATTGATATCATTCAAAAATTTATTACATCACTGCGAAATTTAACGTTTATTCTTAAGGTATAAATATCTTTAATCAATCAACCCAAAATATTTCAAAAATTCTTCATGAGTTAAATTAGGTCTTGGAACCGAAATTACTTTACCGAAAAGAGGGGCGTATATTTTTGATAATATTTGATTGATTAAAGTGGGATAAAAAGCCAAAAAGATTTTTAATTTTATTTTTACCATGTTTTTAAAATTAATATATAAATCTTAAATTAATATTGTAAACTTTGTAAAAACAATATATTTAAAATTGTAAATATTTGAAAAATTAATATAAGTTTGGTGTGAATTTATAATATGAATTTTTAAATTAAGATTGGTGTGAATTTTTTTATTTTTAAAATATGAATTTTTAATTTTATGCATTTTAAATTTTAAGTTTGGTGTGAATTTTTAATAATAATTTTGAATTTTATATTTAAATTGTGTGAATTTAAAAACAAAAATTTACTTTATCTCATTAAGTTAAAAATATGATTTTTAAAATTCGTCGTAAGTTGAAGACTAGGTCTTTGAACCGAAATTGCTTTACCCAAGGGAGGGACGAGAACTTTTATTATCATTATTTTTAATCTTATTGAATTAAAGTAAGCCAAAAACATTAAAAAAAAAAAATCTTAGCTTTTAAAACAATCGCTACAAAAAGAAAAATTTTAAAATTTTGTCGAGGAACGGACTAGGACATCGATCCGAAACGACCTCGTCCTAAATAACAAGGGAAACAAAATTTTAAAAATTAATTACTTAATTATTTTATAAGTTAAAGATTATATAAAAAAAAAAAACAAACAAACTCCGCGACTCGCGGAGTTTGAAGGGGAAATCTCCGCGACTCGCGGAGGGACCAAAACCCAGAAAAAAAATAAAACGTAAAAAACAGATCAGTTCACTCCCCACAAAAACATACTGCGAAGAACACAGCGAAAAAAACCCCGAAAATACACGCAAAAACACCCCCAAAATCACAATTTTTAACCGTTAGTTATCAAATCTTTTACTAAAATCATGTTGAAAAGGATGCTATCTAGGAATTACTCAAGAAAAACGGTAAATTTCTACACCTAAACACCATTTAATCCGAAAATTAGTGTTCTTGAGCAATTTTTTTTCCAATTTGATTTTGATGCTTTTTAGTGTAATTAGGCTTAAATTGTTTATGTATTATGCTTGTATAACCTAGATTGATGCTATTTAACATGATTAGAAACCTTAAACTTCAAATTTTGAGTAATCTAGGGTTTGTGTTCTTGAGCAAATTTGGGGCTTTTTGATATAAACAGGTTATGGCCGATTTTTGTCATGAATTGTTGCTAAATTAAGTAGTGTAACATGTTTAGGTAGTTAAATGATCCAAACTTTGAGCCTAAACATGATTTTGAGAATTAAAGTGGACTTTTTCAAGTCTAAAAATTCATGAACTTGATTTTTGAGAGATAATGCCATTTGAAACTTGTTTAATTGCTAGTAATGATTATTTTGACATGTTATTTGAGTTAAATGCTTATGAACTTGACGAACATTTTCGTATATGCTTATTTGAAAAAGTGTAGATTTGATAAAAATGTGAAAATAAGCTTAAGTTTGATATAAATTGATCATGTCATTGTAATTATTTTGATTGATGATTTTGCTGACACTAATGCATATTTGGATGCACAAATTGTGTTTGATGTGTTTTGCAGACTGAAAGGGGTGAATCTTCATCCCAAGCTCGCAATGCTCCTGCTGAGAATGCGGAACAACAGGAGGTGGATAACTACTACAAGCAAGATATACCTCATCCAGTCATGACCTTTTCTGATATGCACTTGGAAGAGTTGCACCCGAACCTGAGATTTGACAGACTTTGGATAGATTATCCAAAATATCAAAGGGGTTTGCATACTCTTCATTCTAAGGTTGTTGAGGTACCGAGGTTCATAGAATGGGGACCCTTAGAAGCTGTAGAATTGGCCGGGCCAATTAGAGAATTACTTGTACAGAGGTATGGTAATTCTACTTTTAATGACTGGGTACGTTTATTCACCATGCGTAGACCTGTATATAAAGTATGGTGTGAAGAATTGTTGTGTAGTATAGAGTTGAATGATCGGGTAGCTAGTTTAACCGATCGATCTTTTATTAGATTTTTGTTAGGCGGTTTGATGCGCCACATGTCTTTACTAGACATGGCTCAGGCTTTACGTATATATACGCCTGAGGAGTTAGCATCTGCCGATTGTAGAGGGTTGATACTAAATGGTAGAAAGATAGATGAAAATTTTGATACACACGGTGTATGGAGTCAAATGACAAGCCATCACCGATTCAAAGGGGGAAATTACTCTTATTTGGATATAGATAGAGCCGAATTAAGAGTGATTCATAGGTTTTTAGCTAATTCGATTACACAAAGAGGTAAGAACAAGGAAAAGGTAAATGAACAGGATTTGTTTTACCATATGTGTATTCGAGACCCACAAAGCGCTGTAAGTATACCTTATTGTGTGGGTTATTATTTATCAGCTATGGTTAGGGGGATGAGACCGCATAGCATAATAGGATGTGGTATTTTTATTACTTTGATTGCTGAATATCTCGGTGTGGATATAAGTCGGGGGGGATTATTAGTCGAAGAACCAGAACCCCGCGATACTATAGGTTTAAATGTATACCATGGTGCGAAAGTTTTGAAGAGGCGAAATAACGCCGCAGTACAATACCATGGTAGACATCCACAGGTTGAGAGAAACCAACAGCAAGGTAATGTAGGAGGGGGAAATGAGATGCAAGAAATGCAAAGGTTTATAGCTTCACAGGAGTACGAAAATGCTAGACAGAGAGCATTTGAAGATTGGCAAGTTCATCAGAACCAAATCATAGCGCATTGCCAACATATAGGTAGAAACTATATTCCTACACCAAAACCCATATTCCCTCCCTGGTCTATAGAGATACAACCACCGTATCCTACGTATGACCCTGCCGAAGCATTTTATAGCACCTATGGTTATGCTTGGAACCCCTATTGGTACCAGTATCATCCCTAGTCTACTTAGTTTTATTTATTTTGTAATTTGTAATGTTGATACGTTTAATACTTATGTTAATATTGTAATAGTTTTTATAAATTTCTAACTTTTATTCCTAGATTTTAATAATTTTTGAATGTGGGGTAATATACCAAACTTCAAAAATATGTATATATGTTTGCAGTTTATCTTATGTACACAACAGGGTAAAACAACGCATTTTCAAAGACTGGCATTAAGTTCAGCAAAAGCAACTAATGTTGACGACAAGATGCAAAATATATGTGAAATAACAACGAGACGGAATGAACAAATGATGTGCACCATTTATCATTCAGCAAACAAACGCCAATATATTTGGAAACTTTGGTAAAATTTAATCAATTTCACACAAATCACCCTCAATAATTTAAATTGTTACTGATTTCTTGCAAATGAGGGCATTGCAAGATCTTAAGTGTAGGAAGGGGTTAAATTCTTTCGGATTTTAAAATTTTTATCTTAAACACTTGGTTACCATTAAAAATACTAGTAAAGCAGTAGTTGTATTAGAATCTAGTGCTCTCTGATAATAAAGAACAGCCCTAGTCTTATATACTGACTACCCAATTCTAGTAAAATTTTACAAAATTTTCAATTAAATGAACTCAAAATCATGTTTATACATATTTATGAACGATAAAACTAGGTTTTAACACCGAAATTATTGTAACCTCGGAAAGGACATAAATTGAGAAACAAACCAAAATGTTAAAATTCATTTAAAATGGAATAGAGGACGATAAAAAGGAAAATAAAAGCCAAGTGTGGAAAATTTACCAAGTTATCTTAAACATTTATCACATATTTTTGTACAAATAACTGAAAATACTTTTGCTTTGGACTAAACTAAACTGTTTTACCCGATGAAAGAAAAGAAGAGATGGATCTACACGATGAATCAATTCCATCATTAAAAGGAAGTAAAGTCTTCCGAAAAAGAAACGCGCTTCTTGATTTAGGTCATGAAGTTGTCGTCCAGACCAGCTGTAGGTTGACGAAAAATCTAGAAAAGTCATCACTAAAATTAGCAGGAAATCCACGGACCTCAGCATTAAACAGGGTCGCCAAGTGGTCAGATTTATCCTAACCATGAGAAGGATTTATCTCGTAAAATGGGGGGCACCATGCAAATTAGCTGGATAAGACTAATGAATCAGATCCCCAGAAAGGATAATCTCCTTAAAGATTAAAAATCAGCTTTTAAGACTGATATTACTCAATCCTAGAGATTGACCTTAAAGATTGAGAATTCAAACTCATGGAATTCAATGATATCTAAACTCGAGCTTGAACGAGAAAATATTTTGATCAAAATTACAAACCGATTTGTTTTCTGAAAACCCTATTTTCAATGCGTTCATTACCATTGAACGTAAAATCCTAGGAATTCACCTGGAATTCATTAGGTCACCTGAACTAAATCGGGTGTCAACTGTAAGAACGGTGGTTGCATAGCATGGTCAAAGACAGGACCTTGTGCCAGACCGAAAAATTATAAGGGTGAGCTTTACTATTGCTCCTACCAAGGATAGTAATTGCGTCCGACACGTTATAGACCATAATTAAAAGCATGTCAGGGGACATTGCCTTAACAGTTGCTTGTTCAACGCTTTCCTTTACAACCGGACGGTAGTTTACCGAAAGGTAATATACGGGACAAGTAAACTGGACGTGTTGCTTTCCAAATACAAGGTTAGCAAGTGGGTGACACAAAACCATAAATTTTGAGCTAAAATTTTCAAATCTGAAACCCACCAAACCCACAAAAATATTTTGCAAACACCGGTGAAGGGTTATTCCGGAAAACTTATCTAGGGTAAAAACTAGATTTAATTTTCAAAAGATCAAATGTTTTCATAAAGATCCAATTTCCTTAATGGATCTAAATTTTTATAGTCATGTGGGACTGTAAACCATATCGTTACTACCATTGTTTATACCGCCGTATAGAAATCACTGATGTACAAAGTGTGAAGAATAAAGAAGTGATTCTAGTATTTCAAGACGATATTGCTTGAGGACAAGCAACGCTCAAGTGTGGGAATATTTGATAATGCTAAAAACGAACATATATTTCATAGCATTATTCCTCAAGAAAGACAAGCTTTTAGTTGCAATTGTTCTATTTAAAAAGGATATTCGTTTAAATAATAAAAGGTGAAGACAAAAGACAGATTCGACGAATTGAAGACGCAAACGACCAAAAAGCTCAAAAGTACAAAATACAATCAAAGAGGTTCCAATTATTGATAAGAAACGTCTCGAAATTACAAGAGTACAAGATTCAAAACGCAAAGTACAAGATATTAAATTGTACGCAAGGACGTTCGAAAATCCGGAACCGGGACATGAGTCAACTCTCAACGCTCGACGCAACGGACTAAAAATTACAAGTCAACTATGCACATAAATATAATATAATATTTAAATAATTCTTATAATTATTTAATATATTATATTTATTTATAAATCCGTCGGTAAACAAAGAGCCAAACTTGTGTGAGCTGTAAAAGCAAACTCCGCGACTCGCGGAGTTTGAAGGCCAAAAGGGCCGCGAGTCGCGGAGCCCCAAACTCTGAAAATCCCTATAAAAGCAAACGAATTCTGACCAAAAAATATCCATCATATATCCATCTCTCTATCTATATCGTATATATTTATATTTATATTATAATTTTAATTTTAATTTTAATTCTAATAATAATGGTATGTTAGTGAATGTTGTAAGGGTGTAAGTCGAAATTCTGTCCGTGTAACGCTACGCTATTTTTAATCATTGTAAGTTATGTTCAACCTTTTTATATTAATGTCTCGTAGCTAAGTTATTATTATGCTTATTTAATTCGAAGTAATCATGATGTTGGGCTAATTACTAAAATTTGGGTAATTGGGCTTTGTACCATAATTGGGGTTTGGACAAAAGAACGAAACTTGTGGAAATTAGACTATGAGCTATTAATGGGCTTTATATTTGTTTAACTAAATGATAGTTTGTTAATGTTAATATAAAGATTTACAATTGGGCTTCCCTATAAATTACCATATACACTCGATCGGACACGATGGGCGGGTTATTTATATGTACGAATAATCGTTCATTTAACCGGACACGGGAATGGATTAATAGTCACTAGAATAATTAAAACAGGGGTGAAATTATGTACAAGGACACTTGGTATAATTGATAACAAAATATTAAAACCTTGGGTTACACTCAGTCGACATCCTGGTATAATTATTAAACAAAGTATTAAAATCTTGTTACAGTTTAAGTCCCCAATTAGTTGGAATATTTAACTTCGGGTATAAGAATAATTTGACGAGGACACTCGCACTTTATATTTATGACTGATGGACTGTTATGGACAAAAACCAGACGGACATATTAAATAATCCAGGACAAAGGACAATTAACCCATGGGCATAAAACTAAAATCAACACGTCAAACATCATGATTATGGAAGTTTAAATAAGCATAATTCTTTTATTTCATATTTAATTTCCTTTATTTTATATTTAATTGCACTTCTAATTATAGCACTTTTATTTATTGTTATTGTAGTTAATTGCACTTTTAATTATCGTACTTTTTAATTATCGCAAGTTTATTATCGCATTTTTATTATTCTCAATTTTATTATCGTTATTTACTTTACGCTTTAAATTAAGTCTTGTATTTATTTATTATTTTACATTTGGTTTTAATTGCGACTAAAGTTTTAAAATCGACAAACCGGTCATTAAACGGTAAAACCCCCCCTTTATAATAATAATATTACTTATATATATATTTGTATTTTTATAAAAGTAAACTAATATAGCGTTAAGCTTTGTTTAAAGATTTCCCTGTGGAACGAACCGGACTTACTAAAAACTACACTACTGTACGATTAGGTACACTGCCTATAAGTGTTGTAGCAAGGTTTAAGTATATTCATTCTCTAAATAAATAAATATCTTGTGTAAAATTGTATCGTATTTAATAGTATTTCTAGTAAAATTTAATAGTATTTTATACCCCTTAGCTTTAACATCATCCACGCCTCATATAGAGTTTCATTCGGTTTCTGTGTGAACGTAACAATTTCTCCTTGAAGTCTTACAGCTTTAGATGCCGAAAAGAATTGTTTAAGAAATTTTTCAACTAAAACGTCCCATGTATCAACCGCCCCTTCAGGTAACGATTCCAACCAATCTTTGGCTTCTCCCTTTAAAGTCCAGGGAAATAACATGAGATATATCTGTTCATCCTCAACTTCTCTTATTTTAAATAGTGTGCAGATCCTATTAAAGGTACGAAGATGTTCATTTGGATCTTCCTTCGGCGCAACACTAAATTGGCATTGATTAGTCACCATGTGTAGAATTTGTCCTTTGATTTCATAATCTGGCGCATTAATGTATGGATGAGTAATTGCGTGACCTTGGCCAGTGCGTTTAGCTCTCATTCGGTCTTCCATACTTAAAGGTTCCATTACTTCCATAATTGAATTTGTTGAATCGGAATCACTAGAGGATTCTGATTTAATGGTTCGTTCCTCAATAATCTCTGTTTGAATGATTGGTGGTTCTGGAGGAAAATTTAATGGTTCAGGATCTATGAATTGTCCCTGAATATTCTTCGAATTCTCAATTGTGAGGTCGGTTTCAAAAAATGGATTATCGGAAATTTGAATTGGAGTACTTGGTCGACTGGATGACGATTCTAAAGGAAAATCAACGGCGGTAATATTTGCTAAATGTCTTGATCTAGTTACAGGTGGTGAATGTACAAAAGGTGGTGAATGTCTTGCTCGGTGCATTCACTGAATATCCTATTAGTTTTTAAAAGGAAAGAAAAATTATATAAGTTATCCAATTAATAGACTTTTCTGATTTTGCCCACGTTTCGAATAGCCAAAAGATGCAGCAGAGGGCAGGATTCGTTTGGTCTCAATATAATTGAGGACTGTTTGGCTCCAATAACCCGGTCCACGTACAAATCCAACTATTACTACGAACCAGAAAATTTTGATGTCTATCAATTTAACCACTTAAAATAAATTTTTGTAATTTTAAGAAATTTAGATAAGAAGTAGAATAAAAATCTATGTCCTAAAAACTAGAATAGCGAGAAATAAGAAAGAAAAAGAGCGCGTCGAAAAAGAAAAGGGTTGAAAAATAAAAGGCGTCGAAAAAAAAAAATGACTTATAGAACTTAAAAAACACTCGATTAACCCAACCTTATTACTACTACTAACTTAAAATTATAATCGCAAATTGAGATTACTAATTGGAATGATAATTGATACATAGGTAAAAGGTGTCTAAAAATATTAAAGCTTACAGGAAAAATTATATCCCAAATGGCAATATCTTAAAAAGGAACTAAAACTTAAAAAGGCGTCGCAAAATTCTAAAGCACCTATATCTTAGTCTAAAGAAAAAGCACTTAAGGGATTTTACGACAAAGCCTAAAAATTTAGAAATAAAAATAACTATGGCAAAAACTAAGTTTTAAAACTAAAAACTAGCGAAAAACACAAATATTACGCTAAAACAATTAAAAAGGGACAAAATATAAAAATATACTAAAAGTTGTAAAAAGTACAATTTTTATAAAAATATTATTTTTATATTATTTATTTTATAAAATTATTAATTTTATAATTTAATTAAACTAAATTAAATTAAATAAAACAAAATAAACTAATTAAAACTAAATATTATAATAAAAATACCCTAATTAGGGTTTAGAATTAATAATAATAATAATTATCCCGTAATTAATGCTGTTAGGGTTCCTGTGTACCCGTGTCAGGGCTGCTCCGCCACTTGCGGTGCCCGAGGCTGGAATACTCCACGAGTCGCGGGGTTTCAAATTTCAGATCAGGTTGCTTCGTTTGACAGGTTCAACGTAATTTTATTTATATATTTTTTTATATTTTTCTGTTTTTAATTTAATTAAAATATTTATATAATTTAAATAAAACTTATATTTTAAAAACTATAATAGAAATAAAAATATGTTACAATTTTATAAATAAAAATCTTAAAACTAGATTTATATATAAAATTTTTTTTTCGGTTTTTGATTTTATGTTTTAAATAAAAACAAAATATTTAAATAAAACTTATATTTTTATAAAATAAAAATAAAGAAACTTTATAAAACTTAAATATTTAACAAACTCTGAAAAATATTATATTTTTGTTTTTCTTTTTATGTTTTCGAATATTTAAAACGTATTTTTACAAAAGCGTCTTTTTATAAAAGTAAAGTAAAAATAATTTTTTTTTTTTTATATTTATTAGCGTTGCGCTTCCGGCTTTTAAGCTAGAAATTGAGTTCCCCGGCAGCGGCGCCAAAAATACTTGATAGTTAAAGCTAAGGGGTATAAAATACTATTAAATACGATACAATTTTACACAAGATATTTATTTATTTATTGAATGGATATACTTAAATCTTGCTACAACATTTATAGGCAGTGTACCTAATCGTACAGTAGTGTAGTTTTTAGTAAGTCCGGTTCGTTCCACAGGGAATCTTTTTCACAAAGCTTAACGCTATATTAGTTTTATTTTATAAAAATACAAATATATATATATAAGTAATATTATTATTATTAAGGGGGTTTTTACCGTTTAATGACCGGTTTGTCGATTTTAAAAACTTTAGTTGCAGTTAAAACAAAATGTAAAATATTAAATAAATAAAAGACTTAATTTAAAGCGTAAAGTAAATAACGATAATGAAATTGCGATAAATAAAAGTGCGATAAAATAAACTTGCGATAATTAAAAAGTACGATAATTAAAAGTGCAAAAAAATAAAAGTGCGATAATTAGAAGTGCAATTAAATATAAAATAAAGGAAATTAAAGATGAAATAAAAGAATTATGCTTATTTAAACTTCCGTAATCATGATGTTTGACGTGTTGATTTTAGTTTTATGCCCATGGGTTAATTGTCCTTTGTCCTGGATTATTTAATATGTCCGTCTGGTTTTTTTCCATAACAGTCCATCAGTCATAAATATAAAGTGCGAGTGTCCTCGTCAAATTATCCTTATACCCGAAGTTAAATATTCCAACTAATTGGGGACTTAAACTGTAACAAGATTTTAATACTTTGTTTAATAATTACACCAGGATGTCGACTGAGTGTAACCCAAGATTTTAATACTTTGTTATCAATTATGCCAAGTGTCCTTGTACATAATTTCACCCCTGTTTTAATAATTCTAGTGACTATTAATCCATTCCCGTGTCCGGTTAAATGAACGATTATTCGTACATATAAATACCCCGCCCATCGTGTCCGATCGAGTGTATATGGTTATTTATAGGGACGTCCAATTGTAAATCTTTATATTAACATTAACAAACTATCATTTAGTTAAACAAATATAAAGCCCATTAATAGCCCATAGTCTAATTTCCACAAGTGTCGTTCTTTTGTCCAAACCCCAATTATGGTACAAAGCCCAATTACCCAATTTTAATATTTTTAGCCCAACATCATGATTACTTCGTTTTAAATAAGCATAATAATAACTTAGCTACGAGACATTAAATTAAAAAGGTTGAACATAACTTACAATGATTAAAAATAGCGTAGCGTTACACGGACAGAATTTCGACTTACACCCTTACAACATTCGCTAACATACCCTTATTATTAGGATTAAAATTAAAATTTAAAATATAAAATATAAATATAAATATTACGTATACATATATAGAGAGAGATTGATTTTTATGATATATTTTTCATCGAACTGCGTTGGCTTTTATAGGAATTTGAGTCCAGGTGAACTCCGCGAGTCGCGTAATTTTTTGCCTTCAAACTCCGCAACTCGCGGAGTTTGAAATTACAGCTCACCCAGCTTTGGTTCTTTGTTTGCCGACGATTTATAAATATATTATAATATATATATATTAATTTTAAGAATTAATTATATATTATATTATATTTATATACATAGTTAACTTGTAATTTTTAGTCCGTTGCGTCGAGTGTTGAGAGTTGACTCTGGTCCCGGTTCCAGATTTTCGAACGTCCTTGCGTACAATTTAATATCTTGTACTTTGCGTTTTGAATCTTGTACTCTTGCAATTTTGAGACGTTTCTTATCGATAATTGGAACCTCTTTGATTGTCTTTTGTACTTTTGAGCTTTTTGGTCGTTTGCGTCTTCAATTCGTCGAATCTGTCTTTTGTCTTCACCTTTTATTATTTAAACGAATATCACTTTTAAATAGAACAATTGCAACTAAAAGCTTGTCTTTCTTGAGGAATAATGCTATGAAATATATGTTCGTTTTTAGCATTATCAAGTTTTCCCAACAAAAATGCCCCAGACAGGGCTCGAACTATCATACCCCATCCTAATCCATCTGGATGAAGTCACCAACATCTGGTCCCATTGCGATGATCGACTCCAAGAAATGTATTTAAAATGAGCAAATGCACAGCGGAAGATTTCTTTCATAGCTGAGAATAAACATGCTTTCAAGTGTCAACCAAAAGGTTGGTGAGTTCATAGGTTTATCATAAAACAATAAAATTCATCATTTTGATAGACCACAAGATTTAAATGCTGCATGGTACAAATGGGCCCGAATCCTACACCCACATGTAATGTACATGCGATATCTTTTAAATACAGTACACCTTTCTCGTGTAAGAAATCCATTTTTCATAAATCTTAGTAACCGTACACATATCTCGTGTACAAAATTTAATACACATAACCTGTGTATAAAAATCATTCTCTCGATACATAACATTCACATCAATTGGTGACAATTATCATGTCCACATAATTCAATGGTGGCAATTATCATGTCCACACAATTCAATGGTGGCAATTATCATGTCCACATAATTCAATGGTGGCAATTATCATGTCCACATAATTCAATGCTGGCAATTATCATGTCCATATAATTCAATGGTGGCAATTATCATGTCCACATAATTCAATAGTGGCAATTATCATGTCCACATAATTTAATGGTGGCAATTATCATGTCTACATAATTCAATAATAATCCGCAGAACTTCTGTCTGCATAATAATTCATTCGAGGAATATTTTGCTTGTGTCTATCTCGTCAAACATTTATAAAAGCATTTCATGTATTCGCAGTTCAAAATATATTTCAAAATTCATTTAATAAAGCAGTTGTAAAAACAGCGCATGTATTCTCAGTCCCAAAAATGTAAAGAGTAAAAGGGAATCAAATGAACTCACCATACTGTATTTTGTAGTAAAAATACATATGACGATATTGAATAACTGAACAATGCAGGGTTGGCCTCGGATTCACGAACCTATATCAGGTATATATATTAATACATATAATCGTAATCGAACAATTTATATATATTATTATTAATGGTTATTTTAGTAAATTATATGTTTCATTAAATTAACTATATTTATCTAATATACTTTAGATAAATAATTAGTATTTATAAAAATATTAATATAGTTATGTTATATGTATTAAATAAGTTTTTATATAACTAATATTTATTTGGTAAAATAATAATAAAAAATTTTATCTTTATATAATAATAATAGTAATGATAAAAATAATGTTAATAATGATAATACTAATAATTATAATAATAATGATAATATTAATATTAATAAAAATAATGATACTTATGACAATAAAAATAATAATGATAAAAACATTAATAATAATTATACTTTTAATAATAATAATAATAATAATAATAATAATAATAATAATAATAATAATAATAATAATAATAATAATAATAATAATAATAATAATAATAATAATAATAATGATAAGTTTAATAAAAATGATAATTTTATATATAATGATAATTTTACTAATAATGATAACTTTAATAAAAATGATAGTTTTTAATAAAAATGATAATTTTATTTAATCATGACTTAATTGTATTTATATTCATCCTTACTCATAAACGTACTTATAATTATACTCCTCGGTAGTAATTACCTTAACTATATTCATGATCACAACCCTAATCGTTTTTATCTTAACATTCGTAATCCTAATTATATTAGTATTAATGATATTAATAATATAATAATTATGATATCAAGATTAGTATTAGTATAATAATAACAATAACAATAATAATAATAATAATAATAATAATAATAATAATAATAATAATAATAATAATAATAATAATAATAATAATAATAATAATAATAATAACAATAACAAAAATATTAAAAATGCTACCTCAATGAAACGAGCTTTAAAAAAATTAAATGCCCCTGCCCGGGCTCGAACCCGCGACCTCATGCTAACCCGAAAACTACCCTAACCAATCGATCAATTCTGTTTTTCTGAATTAATTCGTAACCCAATCCTATATAACCCGTTTTCTGTATAACATCTTCTTCATTAAACCATTAATCGACAAAAAAAACCAAACGTAAATTATAACAGCTAATTGTCGGACCAGAAACAGGAAGGAACTAGTATGCAGGCAGCAGTTACAATAGGAGCCCATGACTCAATTTGTTTTGGGCTGGATCTTTGAAGCCCACTTAAATACATGCAGTTAAATCGAAGCCCATAACTAAAGCCCAATTGGCCTGAGTCATAAAGAGCTGTAAAGTTCGCTGTTATCCTAATCGAGTAGCTGCCCTACCATTTAACAAGTGGGTCTGGGAATAGAAACACATCGTATCAATCATCATCTTTATCGTTCCAAACCTAAAAAGGATATAACGGTGTGCAGCAACAATAGTATAACATAATAACATCACTAATTAACTTCGCTCTTCATCTCATCATTAACGTTATCAACCTTACTTCCCTTTTCGATGGTGATTAAATGGGTGGTTCCTGGCTTGTTCACAGTAGCATAAAGGTGGTGTTGGGGTTCGTTTTGGTGGTGATGATTGTATGGTTGTAGTTGATTTAAGTAGATGGTTAATGAGCCGAATAAGAAGTATAAATGGGTAGTAGTTGCAGTCTACAGCTCATGGTGGTTGTGGGATTTTGCAGCAGTTATATACAGAAAAGAGGAGCGAGAGTGAGAGGGATAGAGAGTGGTTTAAAGGTGCTCGTCAAAAAGAAAGGAACACGAAGAAAAAAAAGAAGAAAATGCAGCAGTCACCTCATGATGGGTGTTACTCGAACAAAATGGAAACAGAAGGGTGGTTTGGTGGCGTAAGGAAACAAAAAGAAAAATAATAATAGCCGTAAAAGAAAAACAAAAAAAATAAGGAAGGTGGTTGTACGGTGGAAGATGGCGGTTGATGGCAGTGGTCTAGTGGTGGTGGTGATCGAGTGAAAGAGAGGTGGTGGCTCATGGTGTCTTGTTGGTTTGGGTTCTCACGACAACAACTAGTAGGCAAGGGTGATCAAATAGAAGTAGAAAGGAAATTGAAGATGGTGAGAATGGTTGATCACAAAAATATCTATGGTTTGTGTATTTGTGAGGGATGGATGTATATAAAGATTCATTTGATACAGAAAGCAAAAAGCAAATAGTAACATAATTTAAGAAACGTGCAGAATCACTCTTACTATACTGCCGACAGTTTATCTCGGATGGCTATATCGTGTCCATTGCTAAACAGTTAACGTATAAAAGTGTTCCTAAAAAATCCCAAATTTTTAGATTAAATATATTTAATTATTTCACTCATTAACTGTTTGAAACCTGACAAAAAAGGTTCAATAATTATTTATATTCTGTTCCAATTAGTATGTAAGGAGTACTAAAATTTAAACTAAAAAGGTAAAAATATTTTTGTCAAGTCTAAAATCTTCGTAATCGATTTACAGTCCAACTTTTATTTTAAATCTTCATGAACTCGTTTTAGATCTATATGAACACTAACGAAATGTCAACTGAGTTTACAACCATTGACTAAATCTGCCCGAAATCATTCATTTTCAATATACACTTTCTATATATATATATATATACATATATACATATATATATATATATATATATATATATATATATATATATACATATATATATATATATATATATATATATATATATATATATATATATATATATATATATCCAATCTTAATTAACAAATTTTATTAAGTAAAGAAATATATTAATTATATCTTTTTAAACAAATAAATATAGTATTATCTATTTACATGTAATATTTATATATATATATATATATATATATATATATATATATATATATATATATATATATATATATATTTACAAACAGTTGTTCGTGAATCGTCGAGAACAGTCGAAGGGTAATTGAGTATATGAAACAGTTCAAAATTTCCGAGACTCGATATTATAGACTTTGCTTATCGTGTCGAAATCATATATAGATTAAGTTTAAATTTAGTTGAAAATTTCCGGGTCGTCACAGTACCTACCCGTTAAAGAAATTTCGTCCCGAAATTTGATCGAGGTCGTCATGGCTAACAATAAGAATGTTTTTATGACGAATTTTGGTTGACGAATAAAGTTTTCTCATTATTGTGTAATGTAGATAAAAAAATCCGTTTATGTGAAGAGTACGAATGAAGCTATCGTAAAAGAGTGAAATGAGGAAAATAAGATTCGTGTTGACTTTAAGTAAAGCGATTAAGACGTCTCGGATTCGTAGGTTAAATCTTGGAATTTTGAATGATCATGGCTATCGTTCTAAGAAAGAACTGGGAATAGCATGATATGACTTGTTAAATTACCAGAAGTCAAAAGAAAAGATAGAATTATCAGGAAAACATGTTCTCGATATGTTTGGAGATCAAGTAGAATGTAAGAGTCGTGTAACATGGCACATGATGACGTTAGGATCTGTGAATCATCACGTTCCATTAGAAACTCAGCATGACTTACTGTAATATAATCACGTTGATTAAATGTCATTATATTATACTAACTCATGCATCAGTTCTCAGCACTATTTCAAAGACATTCATATTTTAAGCTCGATTTTTTTTTTTTTTTTTTTTTTTAGAATTTAGAAACTAAAATAGTTTCCTTTCTGATGTAACACTGATATCGCGAAGAGATAAATGATTTCAGATAAGAATAGTTATGAAAATATCTTAAGATATATCAAGGATATTTATAATGAAAGATACGATGATATCTTAGAATTTCTAATATCGAAGGATGATGCATGAAGATTTGTTCGCAAGAGTGTAGAGTAAGGTATTCATTAATGACTTCAGCAGATACTGGATCATTTGGATTCTTTGAAGATAGGTTTAGTCTTTGTGATTTGTCCACAACCTCCTTCATGGTTTGCTCAATCCGTTTTCCAGTTCCAACATTTATGAGCTTTACCAACATAATTTTTTTTTTATCATCAAACTTTTGGCTGTTAAGGTCGTTTACAGTTTTTGTTGCTTCATTCAACTTTTCAGAATTCAGAGTATTGATTCGCAGACTGGGTACTTTTCAAAATTTTAGAATGGAAGGTCATAATTCTAAGAGATAAAGGTTATAGGTATACATATAACTGTTGATGTAGACATGCTGCGAGATTTCAAAATATTGATTGCTAATTCCCGATAATTGATGTGGTAATTCTCGTTATAAGATGTGGATGAGTATATGAATAGGTTTTAACGAACAAATATAATGGTTCTTCGGAGAGACCTAAGCCAATGAGTAATGAAGTTGCTGGTAAGTTTACTGCTAATGTGGTGGGATATAAACGATTCTCCGGTAACGATATTGAAGGGGTAATCTTTATAATAAGGTTTATTCGAATGAAAAAAAAATTGAAGCTGATTTTTTGGAGCTGTGACAAAGTTGACTAATTTGAAAAATAATTGCAATGTTATTTTCGGTAATAGCAATGCCAAAGGAGCTAGCACCGTTACGTGTTAAAATTTTACTCAGTTTCCAAGAGTTTTTCAGGTGCATAACTATATTCATCAATCTTTTCTTTCGTAGATGAAGTGCGGTTGGTTCATCATCTCGATTGAGGTGTTTTCAAGAATCATGAAAGGTTTGAACGCAGATTGTAATTGTCGAGATACAAATGAGGTTTAAGATGAAATCAAGTGGCAAACTTGAAGAATTGTTTAGTTTCATATGTTATAATCAGTATTTTAATTCATTTTAATTGTCCAATGTTAGTAGTCCACAGTTGATAGTCCACAGTTAACAGTCCAATAATTCATATATAGCTTAATATATAATATTCGAATTAATTATTACGTATCGTGACCCGTGTACATGTCTCAGACTCGATCACAACTCAAAGTATATATATTATTGTAGACTCAACCTCAACTATGTATAGCTAACTCAAGCATTACTGCATATAGAGTGTCTATGGTTATTCCAAATAATATATATAGATGCGTCGATATGATATGTCAAAACCTTGTATACGTGTCTCGATATTTAAAGTGCGTAAAATAAATAACAGAAATTAAATAACGATAAATAAAATTGCGATAATTAAATTGCGATAAATAAACTGCTATAAATAAAATGTAATCAGTTAGCTAGGAACGGTTAGCTGGAAACAGTTAGCGTGGATTCTTAACAGAATTTTTCTCATAGTTAATTCGTTTGTTTCTAACAAATTTTATTTTGTTCAATGTTTTCTTCATTATGCCACTTGTTTGATTCTGATAGGTCAACATCCAAATATAAAATTGAATGAAAATAGTTATTCTGCAGTGAACGGATACGTATATCTGTGGATGTAAGTAGGATAGTAAATGACTGTTGAATCAGATTCGAAGAATGTACAGTGTAACTTATTAACGTGAAATCTAAATATTCCTCGGGTATTACCTACCCGTTAAAATATTTTCACCATTAATCGTTTGTACAAAAGAATTTTTAATTACAATCTTTATGAAAATATACTTACATATATATTCTCTTCAGATGTAATCATGGATTTAATGAGTTAATGTGATATTAAACTCATTTGATTTGCCGTTGGAACAAGAATATATAATCTCTAAAGCATTAGAGATTACAAAATCACCATGAAGAACGAAGATAATTGATGTAGAACAATACGTAGAACGATGATTATACTCGAGGTACAGAATGAGATGTTGAGGCATGGATTGTTGATGGTACTGGTGCTGCTATTGATGGTACTGTTGGTGTCAGTGATGTTGCTGAAGCTGGTAAATTTTGCACCATATTCTCCAATTTGATTACTCGAGCGCAAAGTTCGTTGACTTCTTTTATTATTCCGGGATGATTGTCGGTCGAAACGACCGAATGAATAAGGTTTAGAATCTGAGATAGTATGTAATCATGACGAGATATTCGGGAAATGAGGGTGAAAATGGTGTTTCGGACTGGTTCGCCGGTAAGTGCTTTGGGTTCTTCGTCAATAGGGGAATGTGGTGGATGGAAAGGGTCGCCTTCTTCGCGTATCCATTGTTTAAGTCGACTACGAACTCATCATATGAATTGGGGATGGATGATTGGTTGATTCATTCTGGTGACGCTGCTTTCGGAGCTTAGGTGAACATCCGTGTCGGAATAGCTGTCGGGTTCCGAAGAACTTGAACTAGTGACGAGTTCCATTTCGTATGATTGAGTAAAGGATTTTTCGATATGAAATGATTTTCGGCTATCGGATGGTATTCTAATTACATAGAATATCTATATATATAGAACAAAAGATTTCGTAGATTGCGGAGTAATATACTAGGCAAAGTTTACAGTAACAGATACGCTAAAATATGAATTAGCAGATACGCTAAGATATGAATTTTGTCTATACACTATTCATGCAATCAATGCAGTAAGATGTGTCTAGACTAAGAATGATAAGAAAGTGATTCCCTAAGAATGATAAGCAGGTAATTTTCGACACGAAATGATAAGCAAAACTTTTGACATGCAGACACGGTCGAAGTCCAGACTCACTAATGCATCTAATCAACTATCAGTTAGACACACTAGTGCAAGACCTGGTTCGCTAAGACCACCGCTCTGATACCACATGTCATACCCCGTCCTAATCCATCTGGACGAAGTCACCAACATCTGATCCCATTGCGATGATCGACTCCAAGTAATGTCTTTAAAATGAGCAAATGCACAGCGAAAGATTTATTTCATACCTGAGAATAAACATGCTTTCAAGTGTCAACCAAAAGGTTGGTGAGTTCATAGGTTTATCATAAAACATTAAAATTCATCATTTTGATGGACCACAAGATTTAAATGTTGCATGATACAAATGGGCCCGAATCCTACACCCACCTGTAATGTACATGCGATATCTTTTAAATACAGTACACCTTTCTCGTGTACGAAATCCATTTTTCATAAATCTTAGTAACCGTACACATATTTCGTGCACAAAATTTAATACACATAACCTGTGTATAAAAATCATTCTCTCGATACATAACATTCACATCAATTGGTGGCAATTATCATGTCCACATAATTCAATGGTGGCAATTATCATGTCCACATAATTCAATGGTGGCAATTATCATGTCCACATAATTCAATAATAATCCGCAGAACTTCTGTCTGCATAATAATTCATTCGAGGAATGTTTTGCTTGTGTCTATCTCGTCAAACATATATAAAAGCATTTCATGTATTCGCAATTTAAAATATATTTCAAAATGCATTTAATAAAGCAGTTGTAAAAACAGCGCATTTATTATTAATCCCAAAAATGTAAAGAGTAAAAGGGAATCAAATGAACTCACCATACTGTATTTTGTAGTAAAAATACATATGACGATATTGAATAACTGAACAATACAGGGTTGGCCTCGGATTCACGAACCTATATCAGGTATATATATTAATACATATAATCGTAATTGAACAATTTATATATATTATTATTAATGGTTATTTTAGTAAATTATATGTTTCATTAAATTAATTATATTTATCTAATATACTTTAGATAAATAATTAGTATTTATAAAAATATTAATATAGTTATGTTATATGTATTAAATAAGTTTTTATATAACTAATATTTATTTGGTAAGATAATAATAAAAAATTGTATCTTTATATAATAATAATAGTAATGATAAAAATAATGTTAATAATGATAATACTAATAATTATAATAATAATGATAATATTAATATTAATAAAAATAATGATACTTATGACAATAAAAATAATAATGATAAAAACATTAATAATAATTATACTTTTAATAATAATAATAATAATAATAATAATAATAATAATAATAATAATAATAATAATAATAATAATAATAATAATAATAATAATAATAATAATAATAATAATGATAAGTTTAATAAAAATGATAATTTTATATATAATGATAATTTTACTAATAATGATAACTTTAATAAAAATGATAGTTTTTAATAAAAATGATAATTTTATTTAATCATGACTTAATTGTATTTATATTCATCCTTACTCAAAACGTACTTATAATTATACTCCTCGGTAGTAATTACCTTAACTATATTCACCCTAATTGTTTTTATCTTAACATTCGTAATCCTAATTATATTAGTATTAATGATATTAATAATATAATAATTATGATATCAAGATTAGTATTAGTATAATAATAACAACAATAATAATAATAATAATAATAATAACAATAACAAAAATATTAAAAATGCTACCTCAATGAAACGAGCTTTAAAAAAATTAAACGCCCCTGCCCGGGCTCGATCCTGCGACCTCATGCTAACCCGAAAACTACCCTAACCAATCGATCAATTCTGTTTTTCTAAATTAATTCGTAACCCAATCCTATATAACCCGTTTTCTGTATAACATCTTCTTCATTAAACCATTAATCGACAAAAAAACCAAACGTAAATTATAACAGCTAATTGTCGGACCAGAAATAGGAAGGAACTAGTACGCAGGCAGCAGTTACAATAGGAGCCCATGAATCAATTTGTTTCTGGTTGGATCTTTGAAGCCCACTTAAATACATGCAGTTAAATTGAAGCCCATAACTAAAGCCCAATTGGCCTGAGTCTTAAAGAGCTGTAAAGTTCGTTGTTATCCTAATCGAGTAGCTGCCCTACCATTTAACAAGTGGGTCTGGGAATAGAAACACATCGTATCAATCATCATCTTTATCGTTCCTATCCTAAACAGGATATAACGGTGTGCAGCAGCAATAGTATAACATAATAACATCACTAATTAACTTCGCTCTTCATCTCATCATTAACGTTATCAACCTCACTTCCCTTTTTGATGGTGATTAAATGGGTGGTTCCTGGCTTGTTCACAGTAGCATAAAGGTGGTGTTGGGGTGTGTTTTGGTGGTGACGATTGTATGGTTGTAGTTGATTTAAGTAGATGGTTAATGAGCCGAATAAGAAGTATAAATGGGTAGTAGTTGCAATCTACAGCTCATGGTGGTTGTGGGTTTTTGCAGCTGTTATATAGAGAGTGGTTTAAAGGTGCTCGTCAAAAAGAAAGGAACACGAAGAAAAAAAAAGAAGAAAATGCAGCAGTCACCTCACGATGGGTGTTACTCGAACAAAATGGAAACAGAAGGGCGGTTTGGTGGCGTAAGGAAACAAGAAGAAAAATAATAATAGCCGTAAAAGAAAAACAAAAAAAAATAAGGAAGGTGGTTGTACGGTGGAAGATGGCGGTTGATGGAAGTGGTCTAGTGGTGGTGGTGATCGAGTGAAAGAGAGGTGGTGGCTCATGGTGTCTTGTTGGTTTGGGTTCTCATGACAACAACTAGTAGGCAAGGGTGATCAAATAGAAGTAGAAAGGAAATTGAAGATGGTGAGAATGGTTGATCACAAAAATATCTATGGTTTGTATATTTGTGAGGGATGGATGTATATAAAGATTCATTTGATACAGAAAGCAAAAAGAAAATAGTAACATAATTTAAGAAACGTGCAGAATCACTCTTACTATACTGCTGACAGTTTATCCCGAATGGCTATATCGTGTCCATTGCTAAACAGTTAACGTATAAAAGTGTTCCTAAAAAATCCCAAATTTTTAGATTAAATATATTTAATTATTTCACTCATTAACTGTTTGAAATCTGATAAAAAAGGTTCAATAATTATTTATTTTCTTTTCCAATTAGTATGTACGGAGTACTAAAATTTAAACTAAAAAGGTAAAAATATTTTTGTCAAGTCTAAAATCTTCGTAATCGATTTACAGTCCAACTTTTATTTTAAATCTTCATGAACTCGTTTTAGATCTATATGAACACTAACGAAATGTCAACCGAGTTTTACAATCGTTGACTAAATCTACCCGAAATAATTCATTTTCAATATACACTTTCTATATATATATCCAATCTTAATTAACAAATTTTATTAAGTAAAGAAATATATTAATTATATCTTTTTAAACAAATAAATATAGTATTATCTATTTATAAGTAATATTTATATATATATATATATATATATATATATATATATATATATATATATATATATATATATATATATATATATTTATTTATTTATTTATTTACACACAGTTGTTCGTGAATCGTCGAGAACAGTCGAAGGGTAATTGAATATATGAAACAGTTCAAAATTTCTGAGACTCGATATTATAGACTTTGCTTATCATGTCGAAATCATATAAAGATTAAGTTTAAATTTGGTCTAAAATTTCTGGGTCGTTGCACGAACCCATGACCTCTAGCTCATCAGACAACACACCCAACCATCTCGTCTGTTCAGTTTTTCTGATATGTATTCCCACTTAATTCTATTTAACATGTTATGTTTCTGTTTCATTTTCCTAAACCATTCATCCTTTACTAGTATTAATCATCTTCATCACTTCGTTTAAAAAAAAATGTCCACATGCCCAACTGAATACAAAAACTCTCTGCCCAACTGAAAATATATAAATCTTGCCCCAACAGTTAATTTAAACCTCGGCCCAACAGGCCCAACATTTAAACCTAAGAAGCCTGTTTGTTGGACCCAGTAAATGAAACCCAACTAATCAAACCCAATTAGATATGTAGATATATCAACTGACGTGGATAGCTGGGTTCAGATTTAGGGTATAACCCATGCGTTTGCAGTCGTCTTTATCAACAGAACAATTAGTAAGTAGTTGCTACTCGTTAGATCCGATTGGAATAGATTAGAAAATGAATAAGCAATTCAATGTTTTTCTTGGGTTTGATCGGAAGTAATAGGAACTAATAGCAGCAGTAGTTATGATGTTTCTAGGTTTTATTGATCGAAACAGTAGCAACAAACCCGACAACAAATTACAATATGCAACAATGACTGTTTCGGTTTGGGTGGGTAATCATTCATCAGAGACATCATTATCATCATCGTCATCTATCTCACTGTATCGTCTTTTTTTTATTATTATTATTATCGAACTTTACACATAAGCAATTCACTAAACTGCACTCAACATCTCCTTTATTATTTTTATATCATCATTACCTCGTCACTGTTTCTTTTGTTATCGCCTTTATAGAATCAAAAGAAGAAAGAAAAGTGTAAGGCTGCAGTAGGTTTCAAGGTGAAAACAGGAAGTGTAGCAAAGTTGTTCAAGACAGGAAACTGGAGTATCACACTTGTTTGGTTTGCGACTGTTTAAATTAGAAATAGGAAATACAAAGCTAGATGGTGTGGTGATTGGTTGATTACAACAGAAAAAGAAAGGAAGAAAGAAAAACGAGCAGGTGATAGTTGTTGTGGGTTGGTTCCCTCGACAGAATTCAGAATGAGTATAGCAGTCGAGCATTAGCAGTAGATTTGGTAGTTTGATCAAGAGATAGCAGCGACAGATTAATGTAATATGGTGAGTTGTTTAGTGGTTGTTTGGCCTATCGAACAGAAACAGAAAAAACAGTTGTAGCAGTGTAAACACGATATTATCATCATTATTACACGGATTGTATAGAGTTTTGGAAATAGAAAACAGTAGCAGCAGGCGTATAGCAGTGACAGGTTGCAACAGTTTAAAACAGGAGCACGAAACAAGAGTTGACGCAGTAGCAACTGTAGGGTGTAGGTAGTGATATCGTGGTTGTTTGTGTTTATCAAAGAAACAGAAAAATAGAAACAGTTTAGCAATAAAAGTACTTGATCATGGTTGTAGTGATGGTGGTTTCACAATGAGATGGAAAAACTATGGTGGTGATATCGTGATTGTTTTACCTAAAATGGTAATCGTGGTGGTTCTCCGGCGATTGGTGGTGGTAATTTGATGAGTTGCAGAGAAGTATTAGTAAAACAAGGGTGATCATGGGTGGTGATGAAAACATACCGTAGCAGTGATGGGTTTCGATGGTGTTGGTGTTTTAATGGTGGAATGGCAGTCTTGGGTTCACGAATGATAAAGGTGATCGTAATCGAAGTGAGAGAGAGATTGAGAGAGAGAGAGATGGTGAAGAAGAAGGAGATGGATTGGTGGTTTGATATATAACTATGTATATATGTAATACATATAAACTTGAGTGGGGAAAACACAAGGACAGACACAGTATTTTAAAGTTGGATTCCTAATTCACGGACTAATAATAATAATATTATAATAATAAACCTAAAGTCTATGATGAATTGAAATCTAACATAATGTACAGGAAAACATTTAACATTATCTACAGACAATTTTTCACGGACTGAAATATAGGGTTCCGTTGTTATTCAGTGGCGGATAAAAGTACACAGAAAAATCCCATATTTTTAAATTAACTATAATTATTTATTTTGGTCATTATAGTATAAAATTCGATCCTTAATTTGTTAAATAAAAATTACATCAAATGTCCCTCTCAATTCTGGGTAAAATATAAAAAGTGTTAAAATTTAATAGCTAGATCCTAAATACATTTTTAGTAAGCCTAAAATTTATAGAACTCATTTTCGGATCACCATTTATTTTAAAATCATAGAAGTTCGAATTTAACTTGCTTAATATCAATCGGAACATCAACGAGTATTACAATTATTTAATATGTTTTTTTAATATACTTTATTTGTATATAAATATGTTTTAAATAATAATTATTATTTATACATAAATAATTTCTAGCAATTACACCATAAGTTATATTTCAAATTATATAGATTTATTTAAATATATACATATCCATTTGCAAATAGTTGTTCGTGAATCGTCGAGAACGGTCGATGGTCAATTGAACAGTTCTAAATTTTGAGACTCAACCTAACTGACTTTGCTTATCGTGTGGAGATCATATAAAGATCAAGTTTAAATTTGGTCAGAAATTTCCCGGTCGTCACACCGTCTTGGTCAAAATTTCATCCAGTAACTTTCCTGCCATTTCCTCAGTCATAAAGAACTGCTCGTCTTCTTCTCCAAAATTCCAATCATCTTCCACAAAACCTTCATCATTGTGTTGATTCTCAGTATCATCAACAAAAGTATTCAACTGGTTGAATAACTTGAATAATTGTGATTTTGAAATTGACTTTCCTTTGCTGTTGTGCTTAACATTCATATCAGATGTCTTTTTAAAAGAAACATTGTGCGTTCCTCGCCTGACATTCCACATTCCTCCACTAGAACTTCTCATCAATGGTTTTCTCAATCGTGGTATGGTTTCGTGTACTTGGTCATCTGTTGGACCATTGTGTAATTGGTCCTCTTCCTCCATTGAAGTTTCTTCAAGAGTTAGCTGATCCACTGGCATATTCTCAATGATGTTTTCATCGACTGGTTTGAGTGCTGTTTTTATTGTTGCCTTCATGCTCTTGGTGTTTTTGCTGGTATTTGAGACGGATGGCGCCATTTATTGGTATGATTTTCCGTATAGCGGCTGTAAGGTACACGTGTCAATGATGTTGATTGTTGTTTGCCCTCGAGAAATAATCTCTGCAGACCCGGAACACAGATGAGAGATCCGTGGGGTGGCCTCAATCAATCTGGGAATCAATCTGTAATTGATCCGTCTAGCGTATTGCTGCTAAGCGGCTAATGTGCATTTAGAGTGAGAAAGAACTGTGTGAAAGAGAAAGTGTACTTCTCTCTGACTGAAGTTCAGATGTGAAATGTGGTGACCCAGGGGGTCTATTTATAGGCGCAGAATGCCCAAAATTCTCGGGATACACGTGTCAATTAATGAGTGGTTCTGTTACACGAAATATCCGGAAGGTCGGTGGTGTGTGCTGACGTGGCTGCGTGCCGTTCACGCGCTGAGTTAAAGGGCTTAAGCATAGGAGCTGCCTGCAGGGCTTACGCTTGACGCTGGGCGGCCTGCTGCACGCTAGACGGCAAACACTGAAAACCACCAAATTTTATTATCTTTTATGCTTTTTGATCCATCTTTCTGTATAGAAATGTTGTTTTTATGCGTGTATCCTCTAGGATACACCATTATCACCCGTTTAAACTACAATTCGTCATTCAATCAGGTTTGTTTTTTTTCTTATTTATTGTAATTATTATTGCAATTGATTCAATCATTGCATCGTCTTCCCCTATTTGTCGCCACCACATGAGAAATCACAGCTTCAAACATTTGTCATACGTATATTCACATCACCATCCCATCAATTGTTAAATTGTAGCTACGTATGTATTTTGGGATATAGAAGAATATCAGTAGTCGGATAAAAAAAAGACAAGATATATGGCACAAATATGATTACGATTGAGAATCTGTAAGTTTTTTGATTTGGATTGACATGTAAACCCTCATGTGAATAGCATGTGGGTTAATTAACTATGGTATTTGACAAATTGGACTCCTCACGCAATGTTTTGGATACTACGAGGACTCCCTATGTTATAAAAAAGTTTTGGACTAGGGACTCCCAATACAAATTTGTATTTTATTTATGTTTAGATTGATATTAAGGTTTTGATTATATTGATAACTTTTAAGATAGAGAAATCAGCGTTAATAAGAATGTGAATGAAAGAGATGAAGGGTTACTATTGAATGGACGTAAATACCCTCACATGGGGTCAGTAAACGGACCAAGCGCGTAATAAACCCTAACATGGAGGCATTCAGGTAAAAAAAAAACCTAATACCTATCCGTATAGTTTGCACAAAACATTAGAGACCAGCTACATAAATTTTTATAAAAAAAAGTTTGTAATATTAATAAGCATATCACAATAAATTGATCCACTTCACTACCCACAAAAATTTCAAATCTTGATTGTGTGTGAAGCAACGACTCATGTTCGAATCTTAAGTCATGTAGTTCAAAAATGGAGTGTGATCAGAGGGTGCGTCTTGTGCGCAATTCGCTCGATACTAGATGTCGCACTCAGGGGACTTGATTATCTGAGATTTACTCTTAATGGGGGAATTAATGTACTTGTTAAGGGGTTTTATCGCTAATAAAAAAAACTTGCAAACTGGGAAAATAACATTTTCACGTTTTGGAACGTGTCTAAGCTTCAAGAAAGGTTTTATAAAGTCGGCCCAAATTTATGATGCGGCCCAATTTCTGCAAATTATAAAGTTTCTTGTTCATTTTTATACAACAATATAAACGGGCCAACTTAGGTTTTCTGAAATTAACGCAATTTGAGAACTGAAAATTACATTTAATTTTAATTATAATTTTAAATTTTAATTTTAATTCAGCTGGAGTACTGAGTAGCTACTGCAGGTTGTTTGGTCTCAGACAACCAACTCTCTTTGCCGCTTAAAATCAAATTCCAGAATGGACAATCATCAGGTATATACTATAACCATTCTTCTTAATTTATATCATCGATTTGGTTAATTTATTTATTTATTTATTTATTTATGGTTTTTGTTGGTTTACATTAATTAATTGCATTACTTATCTCCCTACTAGGGTTATGAATGACTTGCACAGTTGCACACAATTCTGAACTTTAGCCTAATTCGAACCATATAACAATTAAGTTTAATAAGCAGTAAACACATAACAATTAAACCGATTTATTAGTATTTACTAATTGGTTTTAGGATGAAAATTTAAGTCCTTACCTAGAAATATGACATTTGTGCAACATTTTAAGGGTTACTTTTATGCAAAATCAAATTTTGTAATAATCGAGTAAGTATATTGAATGCAGCAACAAAAAAACTTAGCTCGAAGCTCTACATTTGCTGACGATGAACTTGAATTAGTTATGGAGCTTTCTGAAAAAGATAACTTGTATGAGAAAAAGAAGGTTAGTAATTTTGATTTAGTTACGAAGAATATTGATTTATGATTTATAATTTATATCTCGCTAATTTCTTAAGCTTTGTTAAAATTTCTATTTGTTAAAGCTTCATTTTTGTTTTATAGAAACTATTAGAAGTCATGGGTTTTAATATTGAGGGAAAGGTTATGATCAAGAGAACGGGTAGTGCTGAGTTGGCGAGTTCTGTTTTGGAAGAGATGCTTCAAAGAGCAAGAATCATAAACTCCGATGAGGTACAATGGACAGTTGAATTTGTTATAGTATCAACATTATGCTAACTGACAATTTTAAAAAATCAAATGATGTTGGCCCCTTACGATAATAAATTTGATTCGTTACCTGTTAAGTGTCTGCTAAATGAATATGCAAATAATGAGTACTGGTATCTGAAAGTGGTAATTTCAACTCATTTGCTTATGAATTGGTCCATTATGCTTTATGTTTTTCCATCTAACGTGTGAAATAATTTCTTTCAAGGTAACGGGTCGAATAGGTTGAGTAGCTCGAAGAAATTAGATTATATCAAAGTAACAAAATATATAATCATATCCGATACTCTATTTTTTTTCAAAAGTTTAATTTGGACAACCTTTGTTTGGGTCAACCCCCGTGCTTCGACCCATACCAAATATTTTATCCATTTTGACACAAACCCATTCTTACCCCATTACCCAACCCGCCCAAAATTGTCACCTCGAGTGACGTCAAGCTTTTACATTCGTTTACTTGATGATTTATGATTCTAAAAACAGAGCTTATTGTTAGGTCGATCTTTATTTTGGAGGGATTGATTCTTTTCGTTCAGTGGGGCTGTGCAGTCCCAAACTTGAACTAGAGTCTCTTCATTCAATCTTATCACTTGTTGAAAAGTCAACGTCGAATGGTCAACAAATACAATCAGAAGTTCTCCAACATATTAGGAATGCGACTATAGATATGATCCATGAATTTGGGAATCATATTAAAGAGGATGTTAAAGTTATCGACAACTGGAATTTGGACAACGAGAAATGTTTACTACAATGGGGTGCAAACAATGGTGTTAAGACAAGACTTGATGTAGCTTGTAAGTATTTTTTAAGTTTGAAATAAAAGTGGTTATTAAACCCTTTAAAGCCATGTTAATTACAAACAAAATGATAGATTTTTTTTTTTTTTTTTTTTTTTTTTTTTTTAAATTAAGTTTAATTGATTTCATGTCATACAGATATTGAAGGAGCTGGAAGGGGAGCCATAGCTAAAGAAGATTTGGACGTTGGAGATATTGCTATTGAAATCCCGGTGTCAGTCATTATTTCAGAGGACCTTGTTTGTAAAACAAGTATGGTATGTAAAACACATTGCACTAGTTAAATGTTTCATGTTTATATATGCTACATTAAGCACCTCTGTTTACTCGGTTAATTCTATCACATTGAATCTCTAATTTTACGTATACCTTGTTTGCAGTTTCCTGTGTTAGAAAAAGTAGATGGCATTTCTTCTGAGACGATGTTATTATTGTGGAGTATGAAGGAGAAACATGATAGTAATTCGATATATAAGTTCTACTTTGATTCTTTGCCCAAAGCATTTAATACAGGTTGCGTTTTGAATAATGTTCAGCTTCCCGTTAAGATGTTACATATCTGTGTTATGTTAACTAAAATATATCAACTTGATGAAAAATGATACATAAAATTTGAACACAGTCAACTTGACATTAAAAGAAACTTGTTCATCATCTCCCCAGTATTTTTATATATAAATTTTGTAAAAAACGTATGAAAATTTCCATCTTATATTATGTGAAGAATTAAGCAAAAGAAACCAAGATATATAATTCTGTGATAAATATTTGAACATTTCCTTCTATTTAATATTTTATTGTTTTTTGTTACTACAAATCTTTTGTGTTGACTTTCTCCGACAGGTCTAAGTTTTGGTATTGAGGCAGTCATGACTTTAGACGGAACACTGTTGCTAGAAGAGATAGTTCAAGCGAAGGAGGTGATTGAATCCATATAAATTTTGTTTTTCCGTGATCTGTTTAATATCGTTTTCGTTTTGGTTATCATAATATGGTTTTCATGTGTGCAGCACTTGCGGTCACAATATGACGGTTTAATCCCGTCTTTATGCAAAGATTATCCCGATATTTTTCCTCCAGAGATATACACGTGGGATGAATTCTTATGGGCATGTGAGCTTTGGTACTCTAATAGCATGAAAGTGATGTTTAGTGACGGGAAACTTAGAACATGCTTGATTCCCATTGCGGGCTTCCTCAATCATTCGGTTTGCCGTTCTCTTTCTCGTCTGTTTTACTAATCGTTTACTATTATACGTTCTTTTGTAACTTACTGAAATCTTTGTGATCTCAGATATCTCCCCATATAATGAATTACGGAAGGGTAGATATCACCACTGATTCTTTGAAGTTTCCTCTTTCGAGACCATGCAAGACAGGAGAACAGTGCTATCTTAGTTATGGGAATTTGTCTAGTTCTCATTTAATAACTTTCTATGGTTTTCTACCGAAAGGAGACAACCCACATGATGTCATTCCACTTGGTATTCTCTTTTCTTTATCTATATTTGTATATCTATTATATAGAGTAAATTATAACAATAGTCTTAATCGTCCATATCTTTTAGAAAATTACAGCGATAGCCCCTCTGGTTTTCATGAATCACACCGATCGTCCTTATCTTTTAGAGATTACACTGGTCGTCTCCGACTTACCTAAAAATGTACGCTGACGGTCTCTCTTATTAATGCACATTTTTTATTTGAATAAGTCGGGTACCATCAACGTACACTTTTATATAAGTTGGGGACAAATTCCATAGAATTTTCTTCATTGACAAACAGATTCGGATAAAGAAACGAGACTAAAACGCCTCAATCATTGTAGCTTTTGAAAGATAAGAACGATTATTGTAATTTCATTGAAACCACAGGGACGACCCCTGTAATCTTCAAAAAGAAAAGGACTGTTGGTGTAATTTCATGTAAACCTTAAGGACGATTAGTATAATTTACTCTACTATATATATTTTTTGTGTCTCAATAGCTTTGCCAATGGTTCTTGTTCACTTTATTTCTCATATATTGATTCTCGTTCTACCGCAGATATTGATCTTTCCGAGGTTGATAGCACGGAAGATACATGTCTTATGTCTAATTGGTCAACTCATATGGTGCGGGGTACGTGGCTTGCAAATAACCACGGAATCTTCAATTATGGGTTGCCACCACCTTTGTTAGAACATCTCCGTCAAGCACGCGGTTTAACGTTACAATCAAATGTCAGTGTACTAACCTTTTTCACCAAGTTAATTTCCTTGAGTGGCGTAAATGTTACATTTTAGCGAGTTAGATATTAGCTATTTGCTTTTGTAGGTACAAGAAAGGTTGGAAGTTGATTTAGAAGTTCTTGAAGACCTTCATTCTACATTCGATGCTATGATGCAGAACTTGTCTGTGGCTGAACCGTCAGACAGGTACAGTAGTCGTGAATAATTATACTACGTATAATGATTGGACTTTGTATTTAGATGAATATTTCCTTATTTATTTTACTTTTTGTTGTATGTTATCATTTTTTTTTTTAATATGTGTAGAGAGAAGTTTGATTGGGATGTTAAGTTAGCACTGGATTTCAAAGACTTGCAAAGGCGGATTATTTCATCGATTATAAGTTAGTGTGATGCTGGTCGACTATTGTTGGAGTATGAGTTGCAGAAGTGCGCCAATAGCGGTTAGTTCAGAATTTCAAATGAATTACTACGCACTATAATAACGACACCATTTGATTTTATTCATAATGACGTGATACTTTTATATATAAGTGTTGACCGGCATAGCATATTAAATACTAAAAGTATGATCAGAAATATCATAAGATAACTATAAGTTGACCAAAACCAACAATTATTGTAAGGATTAACTGTGCGTTTTTGAAAGTTAAAGGTCGTTGTGTTACTCAAAAAAGAGCGTTAGAGTTTTGATGCGATAGCATCAGGTTCATTAGATCTTGACGGTAGTTGTAAAGGAATCCAATCATCATCTTCGCTGAAAGTTATTGAAAAAAACTTGGCCACCATATCGTCATTAGCATCCTCAAGTTTCGAAGGTTTCCACTATTGAAATAAACCAAATTTCAGCGATTAGGCATCAAACGCATGAGAAATTCAATACACTTATCGATATCTAGTTTTATACTCACAATTACCAGCATAGTTACCAATATAGTTATATATAGTATTTACCCGTGGTTTCTTATCTTTTTCGATCAACATCGCTCTAGAGCCCTGCAAATATATAAAAACCATTGTAAGCACTTGAATTTAAGTGATATTGAACATGTGCTTATTCAAATCTTTGGCGAAACGTAGGGTAACCTCGTATAAGTCATGGCTAATCTTTTTGCTTGTAAGATTAGAGATAGCGATGTACTCCGTCTCAAGACATTGTTTGAAGTTTTTGGTTCGGCCTTCCCTTATCTATCATACGAGTAAACCAAACATGTATGATTCAAATAATGATGATGAATTGTTTCAATAGTACGAGCATACCGTTCTCAAGAAAATTTTGAGACCTATTGGAGTAGAAGATTTCATTGATCTTATTGCATTTTCGATCCATTTCTCTTGAAATTCTGTAGCCAAACGTTCCTAAGATGAAAACCATGATGTTTATGTGAATTAGATCGTAATGAAGTGACTATTACATGTTGATATATAGATAACATTTACCAATGAGGATAGTATTTCTTCACATGATTCTTTAGAGAAGCACTGGTTGATCATGTGGAGCCTGCAATTTAGATTAAACAAATAATTTATGAGAGTAGAAGGTATTGCGCAGAATCTTGGTAGAGTTGCGCGTAAAGTTAAGCAATTTGGGCTGGTTATGTAACATGTTAAAGTAGCTTCAGGTAACACAACTGTAAGTTATGTCCACATCTAAACGGGTTATGTGGTAACTATATTATTAAGCTAGTAATTTATGTTTCTTGAATGAAAATTATATGATAATCAGTATTTTTTGCTTGGGCGGGTTATGTAATAGCTAATGTGTATAACCATCAAGTAACTTATACCTAGCGTTCCTTTTATTTTCGTTTGGTATTCGGTATTGTTTGGTTAGTTTGTTTTTAAGGTTTTTTTGGGTTGTTAAGGATCGTTTATAGATGATTTTCGTTTAGATGCTTGCTTTCTAGGTGTGAGCTTCCCCATTTCCCCCGTCTTTTTGTAATCCCGGTTGAAGGCGTTTTCCTTCGAAAAACTACCTCGATTCTATACGAGTATTCCTTAATTTCGCATAAAAAAAAAAAAAAAAAAAAAAAAAAACTTATACCTAGCGTATGCACTGTCTGGCTTGATGTTTACTTCTTCAGTAAACTTGTCAATAACCATGGAAATTGTAGCTACACTCGGTGCATTCGATGAAGCAACTAATTGTTCAATAGCATCCTCCATATATTTCAAATTCTGCAAAAGTTAGTATGCATTGATTTACTCCTTTATGTTCAACCGAGTGCGTGAATTATTCGTGTAACCAAACGGCATTGCAAGAGTGAAGAGTGGCGAGTAAGAAACCTTGGATGAAACAAAATGAGTTCCAAGACCAAGTGCAAGCATCTCTGCTCCGTTTAACCGAGCACTAGTCAATCCTAAATATTCTCCTAAATAAAAACGTACATTTGATAAGTTCATGACTAATCCTTATTAGCATCTATAAATTCTTTATATTGATGTTAGAATGTGGCATCGAATCGAAATTACCAAAGAATCCAGGAAGTCGCGACAAAAAGTAAGATGCACCAACATCTGGAAATAGCCCAATGGATGCTTCAGGCATGGCGAAAATCTACGACAAAAAGCACTTTTGTTAGTGATCGAAAGATCATATTTTACAATCCAACGCGACCTAACCAGGTACTCGTGATCGTTTCCAATCCTTTCACTAGCCATCCGATATATGGTGCTAGTGATATTTGAACCTTAGACCAATTGCAAGTATAGCATGACTTAAACCACTAGACTATCTGGTTAAGAAAAGCATATAGCTAAATGTACCGTATTCTCAGTAACAATTTTAAATGTTGAATGTATCGATATTCCGACGCCTCCTCCCATAACGCTTCCATTTAGAATCGCAAGCATCGGTTTCTTATAAGTTGCAAGGAAGTAGTCCAAGCAGAACTCTTTCCTATAATAGTTGGTCCCAAAAGTCCAATGCCCTGATTATTAAAATTACAAGACATGTTAGTTTTGCTTAATTTCGGTTTAAAGTGTTAAAAATAGGCCTTCCCTTACCAAGAGCCGTAAACTTTATAGCAGACGGGAGATCACCACCAGCACAAAATGCTTTCCCATTTGCCTGTAGATCATAAGGATACAATTAAGTGTGAAACGGATAAGATTATCTCTGTTTATGGATCAAAGCATAACGTAGAATGTTCGAGATTAGTCTGTTAAAGTGGGAGGGAAATGTTTTGGAGAATATACGTCTTTTAAAACTTACCCCATCCGTCCCAAAAAATTTCCACCTTTCTATTTTTATTTGTCTCAAGATTATTGCCCCTTCTTTAAATAACCATTAAATATCATTGTAGTTTCAATTATGTCTTTTTTAATTTTGAAAATTTAACTTTAAATATATAATTTATTTATTTGATACTATTTATAACTAGATTAAATCAATGCTACATTTGACAATTCATTATTATATCATAAATTCAGCAAACAGTCAAACATGACTATGACCGTGTTTTTGAAACCGAGGGAGTACTAGTTAGAAATTGTTAGTATCTTGAATTTTTGCATTTTGAGTTACAAAAGTAAGTACTTGGTTAATCGGATGTGGCAAAAGAATTAAAAGTGACCAAGTTTCCTTGTTAAAACGTTTAGCTTTAATTAATTAGGTAATGTTTGGTTTATGTTCCTTCATCAGTATGCGTACGGAATTGGTATTCATACTTACCCCTGTTGATGGGTTTCAGATCAACTCAGGTCTCAACTTTTTAATAAAATTTAACTTCATAGCAATCAAGCAAAAACTTATACTTAATGATCCGAATCCATAAAAGAAAATGAAATTTTTGTTGTTTTTGAAAAACAGAATCAGCGAACATCCGATATGGAAAATATGATACACGGATCATGTATACCTTCAATATCACGAGTTTAACCGTTGGATCATTCTCGTACACTTTCAATTTCTCTTGCATTTTGGAAAGCTGCAATCGTTAACATATAAGTAAGCAATGTAAACGAGTACTGATTTTGGTTTCTGTTTCGGTAGCGTACCATTTCATAGTTGAGACTGTTTAGTTTCTTTGTTCTGTTTAGTATTACTTTCCTTGCTCCTAATATTTCTTCAAAAATCACCTGCAATTCATATACACAGATTAAGATTATAGCGTCGTTCACAAAAATGTCATGAAAATAGACTCGAGTGATCACAATAGTAAACGGAAGAATGATGACTAAAAACGTACCGGATCGGTTTCTGTCTGCATTGAGAGAGCCATGAGTTAAGGTGCAGTACTGTACGAAGGTTACACTTACTTATGGTACATATGGTCTATATATAGTGGTCTTCTAGTTTATTTATTATAGTATTAGTTTAAATTAAATTAAAACTTAAAAATTGAGTAGAAGTGTGTTTTTTTAAGGTTTGTTTATTAACTTATTTCCTTTCAATATTTCGCACGTATGATTGTTTGATTATTTTGGATTGAAAAAACAACAAGAAGAATACCAATCTGCACATGTATAATATATTGTTGGATTGAAAAAACAGCATTTTCTTAAAAACTATGTTCAAAGAGAAATTGCTAAACGTATTCAACATTTCAAATAACAAAAGTAACTTTTACCCAACGTGTTGCCAACTATACCCAACGTGTATCATTAGATATAGCAGTGGTAGTGGTATAGTGGTGTTCTATATTCTAATTATTTTTTATACGGAAAGCCGTTCAATTATAATTATTCCGCTAGTAAGTTTTAAGATCATCTTTAACCCTCTCGAGCGTGTTGACGTGTTGCTGAGTGGGGGTGTGGTGCTTGATGGGCGTGTTGCTGAGTAGGAGTGGAGTATTTTTAATTTCTTTTTCATTTTCTTATTATATATAAAATAAAATAAAATGATACTCCGTATTAGTTTTTTACTTTGTTTAATTAATTATATTATTATTTTTATTTTATAGTAATTATTGATACAAACAGTGGCGGAAATAGCATGAGGCAAGGGGGGCAGATGCCCCCAGTCGATTTGCAATTTTTAGTGTAAAAATTTTGGGTTTTTCGATTTTGCCCTCGGTGGAAATTTTTTTTTTGCCCCAAAACCACCATATTTTGCCCCAAAACCTCCGTATTTTGCCCAAAAACCTCCACATTTTGCTCAAAAATCACTATATTTTTCCCCAAAACCTCTATATTTTACCAAAAAAAAATTGATACGCTTTAAAAAAAAATTCGCCCCGGGTGAAAAAAATTTCTGTTTTCGCCAATGGATACAAACTAGTTTTCGAACACTCGCTCGCGCCGGGGGTTCGATTTTTAATGTATTTTATTGTGTTTAGTTACGGAGCCTGCGAGTGAAAAATCAACATATATGAAAATTACCCTAAATATTTAGCGTTTTTTAAAAATGTCCGTTTTGCGTATAGTTAGTGACATTGTGTTCATAAAATTATTTCGAGTTTAAGGATGGTGTCGGAAAAATTTAACTTGTTGCGAGCGAGAAGATATGACTTGTTGAATATTTGAGTGGAGTTTATTTAAGATATTTTATGAAAATTTTGATTTGACGCTTTAACCCCCTGTGTTGGGGGTCGATTTTAATTTTTGAACAAAGTTTGAGGGGCTTTTGTGATGTTACTTGAAAGAAAGAAGGGGAAAAAAGGGGGGAAAAGACGAAAATATCCCTGATGCTATTCATAAGTTTTGTGTATTAGTTTTTATGTTAGTTAATGTTAATTAATGTTAATTAATATCTCACCCTTATCTTCATAGGAGGAGTGCTGAGTGGGGTATTTCTTTTTCACTTTCCAGACATCACATATACAATCTTCATCTCTCTCTCCCGTATCTCCTCCATCTTCCTTTATCAAATTCATTTTTCACCCAGAAATTAAAAACAATAAAAATATACGGAGTATAGATTTACAAAGAAGGAGCCAACCAAATCAAGCCACGTCGCCCAAATACACCAACACGCTACCTTTCTACTCCGTGCCATCTTCAAGCACGCTGTCGCCGGAACCACCAGCACGCCGCGTTAGCAGCGTGCTTCCGGCGTGTTGGTGGCACATCACCTCTAACACGAGCGCGTTAGAGAAGGTCTAAAAGGCTTTATTTTTTAACCGCAAATTAGATAATTTTGTTTATATTATATAATATTTGATTTGATGGAAGCTATACCAATGATAAAACGTGAAATTCGATTTGCAACCAACAACATATTATAAGATATCATTTTCCATCATATTACTTGTTTAACACGTGACAGATACTCGTCTTTCAATCACACGGTGATTATTTATATTTTTATTTATAGTATTATAAGTGTTTTCTACCGGCATGCCATTCTCAACTCTAAAGCACAAACAAATCAATCATAAATAAAGTGACCACAACTCATTAAAGCTCTAGAGTTTTGATGCATTTGCTTTTGCTTCATTAGATCTTAATGGAAGTTGTAAAGGCAACCAATCTTCATCTTCACCAAAAGATCTTGAAAAACACTTAGCCACCATTTCGTCACTAACTTCTTCAAGTTTCGAAGGCACCCACTGTCGACATAAACTGATATAGTTAAGCGCAACTGTTAGTTTCGAGTTTTAAGTTGGATCGGTATTGATAATTATACCTGGGGTTTCCTATCTTTATCGATCAAGATCGCTCTAGATCCCTGTTTAAAGAATACACTAAAATAGCATATGAGTTATAGTGATATCAAACATATGAAAACTAAATATTTGCGTGAATTATGAAGCGACCTCGTAGAAGTCATTACTAATCGTTCTGCCTAGAACATGTGAGATAGCAATGTACTCGGTTTCAAGACATTGTTCTAAACTTTTAGATCGACCTTCTCTTATCTACAGTAAAGCAAACTTTTATTAGTTTCAAGATCGATCAATATATAATTTTTGAAAAAGTTGGTGTGCGTACCATTCTCATGAAAATCTTGAGACCCATTGGAGTAGCGGCTTTCATTGATGTTATTGCGTCGTTGATCCATTTTTCTTTAACTTCCAAAGCCAAATGTTCCTGATACGAAAACCAAAACACGTAATGTATATATCAATATATCATAGAGGATAAAGTACGTTGATATGTAAATGAACTTACCAAAGAGGATACAATTTCTTCGCATGAATCTTTGGAGAAGCATTGATTGATCATTTTGAGCCTGTTTAAAAAGTTTTAAGTCAAATACAAAAGGACAAATCATAAATAACCTTTAGTCCATGTCGAAATGGACTTGCTGTTTTGATCCAAAAATGGCCTTGGTTGGATCATTTAAAATCCTGACATTTTATCTTTTATCAATATATATTTATTATTGCCATTATTATAAGTAAGATTATATTATTAAAACGATGCGATTAAACTAATATGTATATGTATATTATTCGATAAAGCACGGATGCAAACATTTGAATGTACTTGGAGACTTTGAGTAACTGTGATTGTACCTGTCAAGCGGGTCGGGTTAGGGCGAGACCCGAACGGTTTTGGGTCAAAACGGGTCATGGGTCGAACGGGTCAGAATTCTTAGATGGGTCAAACAAGTCGGGTCTAAACGGGTTGGGTCGAGACCCGTTTCTCAAAGTTTCGTGATACACGTTTCAGTTTTCAGCTTCGCGTTTTATTTCAGTTCTGCTAAACGCGTTTCAGTTTTAGTTTAACGTTTCAATTAGAAGATTTTCGTATTAGTTTTCAGATTCTCATTTCAGTTTCAGTTTAAACTGAGAATTGAACGTGAAACTGACAACAAAAAACAGAACGCGAAACTGAAAACAAAAAACAGAAACGCGAAACTGAAAATTAAAACTGATAACTGAAACGTGATGCTAATAACTGAAACGCGAAAATGAAACCTGAAACGCGAAATTGAACTGAAGGCCAAAATGCGAAACTGCTGTAAACAGAAACATAACTAAAAAACTAAAACGCGAAATTAATAACTAAATCTCAAAACTTTACCACAACCCGTTGGACCCATATACATATACAAGACCCGTTGTACCCGGCTGTATTTATGGATTTTTACCCAAATGACCATTACTTTATATTTGTCTAGACCAGTGGGTTTTAGACAAACCCATTTGACCCATTTTTAGGACTTTGGGTTTGCTTTGCCATGTATAATTGATTAATTGTGATCTTTTTGGTACCTAGCATATGCACCATCTGTCTTGAGTTTTACTCCTTCAGAGAACTTGTTAATAATCATGGATATTGTAGCTACACTTGGTGCATCCGATGATTCAACCAACTTTTCAAGAGCATTCTCCATCGATTTTAAATTCTGCAAATATTCACACGCATTATCAATAATCAATCAATAATACGCCATTTAGGGTCACACCATACTAATAAAGAGAAGATAATGCCTTGGATGAGATAAAATGAGTTCCAAGACCAAACGCAAGCATCTCGGCTCCATTTAAACGAGCGCCAGTAAGTCCCATATACTCTCCTACATACATTTAATAAATCCATTATTAAAGCTATATCAAGATCAAGATTTATACATGAGCATATGTAGAAACGTGACATTGCGTTAATATTACCAAAGAATCCAGGAAGGCGAGAAAGAAAATAAGATGCTCCGACATCAGGAAATAATCCGATTAATACTTCAGGCATAGCGAAAATCTACACCATCATCAAAGGAATAAAAGTATTTTTTGTATGATAGTACAACATATATTAGTTACTTAATTAAGTAGTAGTATAGTAAGTACAAACTCTGTTTAAAGATCTTAAATTTGTCACACACTCTTTGTAAGACAAACATATAGATATACCGTATTCTCAGTAACAATTCTGAATGTGGAATGTATTGATATTCCAACACCTCCTCCCATAACACTTCCATTTAAAATCGCGACAGTTGGCTTCTTATAAGTTGCAAGTAAATAGTCCAAACAAAATTCTTTTCGATAATAGCTAGCCCCAAAACTCCAGTGTCCTGATCAATATAAAACGATATGGTTTTAGTTTGCGTAACTTTTTTTTTTTTTTTTTTTTTCTAATTCTCATTCGAGCATTTAACTAACTAAAACGTACCAAGACCTACAAACGTATAAGCAGAGGTGAGATCACCACCAGCACAAAATACTTTGCCATTTGCCTGTATAGCATGACGATATGTTTGAGGTTAAACAGAAGTAGTAAACTTAAAAAGTAGACTTAGGTGTTGTTTGTTTTCTGTCTGTAGATCTTATTATGTCTTATGTCTGCGGGGGTGCAGATGTTTTTATTGTAGATTGTTTGTTTTTCTAAAGACATAAATGAAATAATGTCATATATTGTTTGCAAACTCACAGACTTAGAAATGTGCTTCTTAGTGCTGCAGACAGGATTAAGGTACTGTTTGTTTTTTAAGATGTTTTGGTCTGAAAATCTGCGGACCATGTCTGTAAAGAAGATGTGGTCTAAAGGTATGTATGCTGAATAGTGAAGACTGTTTGTTTTTATGTCTGCAAAATAACTTAATATTGTCTAAAGCACTTAGAAGCATATTTCTAAGTCTGCGAAACTGTAGACACAATAAGAGGTTATTTTATCTTATGTCTTCAGAAAAACAAACTGTCTGCATTAAAAATGTCAGCAGGCGCGAAGACATAAGACATAATAAGATATGCAGATAGAAAAACAAACAACACCTAAGTAATTTTGCAAACATAAAAGCAAAAAGTCTTCACTAGACCTTTAGGCCACATCTTCTCTACAGACATGGTCCGTAGATATTCAGACTGTTAGATTATGGAGACATTTATACAAAACGAAAAAAAAAAAAATTGTTCCAACACTTACACGGATTTTGCAGATTTCGGGAAGCGTGAAGCAGTCAAATGCGGCGCATCTTGACATGGATGCGGCGCATTCATCGAGCAAAATAGTCCGAGATTTATTGATGCGGAGCATTGAGCTGATATGGCGCATCAGGGGTCAGATGCGGCGCATCACCATCTCGATGCGGCGCATCGAGTGCTGGTACATGAATCTGGAACGTGAAAAGCAAGTGATGCGGCGCATCACACATCAGATGCGGCGCATCTGGTGTCTGGCAGCAAGTTGGCAAGTTGCAACCTTTACATCCGAGCATGCTTTGGCCTCCTTTCACTTTAGGTGCAAAGTTAATCACTTTACACCTAAAATTAGGGCTGTGATCATGCCATTACAAGGTGGAAAGCATGGCTAGTTGGTAAACAAGATGATTACTTGTCATGATGAAGATTCCTAGCTAGTTGTCATGGTGTTCTTGTTTTCTCCTATATGTAGAACTCATTGTATGCAATTGTAACACACCACATACAGATTCTCAGTAATAAACACTCTCTAGTTGGTCCGTGGACTAAAGCAATCACACCGATTGCATATAACCACGTTATATCTTGTGTCGTTCTTACATTTTTGCATTTATTATCTTTCGTTCATTAAGTGGGTTTGAATGATCTTGATAGAATCACTACTCGGCTAGTAGTCTTGTAGAATTACTAGTGTTGTTTGGGTCCTAATATCCTAACACAGACAAAAATATCTTAAAAAACATGCACCACCTTAATTTTTTTCGTTGTTAAATACCTTCAGTATAACAAGCTTAATAGTTGGATCATTCTCGTACACTTTCAGTTTCTCGTACATATTTCTCAGCTGCAGTCAGTACAATGCATCTAATAAGAAACGCTTACGCCATTAAATTATCAACTTTGCAGTTGGTATTTGTAAAATACCATTTCATAGTTGAGAGTGTTCAATTTCTTTGGTCTGTTTAGTATCACTTTTCTTGCTCCAAAAATTTCTTCAAACAAAATTACCTGAAAAATTGTAAAGATACAACATAAAATCATGTCCAACTATGTTAACCTGACAAACATTTTCATTTAGTTTTTTGTTTCGAAATCGAAAACTAAACTAGATCATGTAAAACCTGTTAAAAGCTCATGAATATATAAGGTACCTGGTCTGCTTCCTTTTGAACTGAGAGAGCCATGATTGAAACCTGTAACTACAAAGCTTGAAGAACTTGAGCACTAATGATGCAAATGATTATATGTGAAGTTGTTGGTCTGGCAAGATATATGGTGGGGCAAAATAAAAAGCAACCTTCCATAAAAGTTACTAAATGTTTGTACATTTAACAAAATATTTTCTAATTTTCGGTTATGACGTTTCTACAAACAGTTGGTGTGCATGTAATAAATACAAGAAACATAAATGCGTAACAAACTGTACTTAAGTTTTTACTTGTTTTGTGATTCGGGTATCAAATTCAACTGAAATAATGTTATGTGTGATGATAACTAGTTCGGCCAAAATGGACATAATATTAAAACAGCAATCCTTGCATGTGACATCAACATCTAATAATCAGATTTATGATTTTTGACATTCACAAGTTAACGTGATAATTTGTTGTTGCAGACTAGACATGTTACTAACTTACTAAGGTTACCCAAAGAGATCTACAGCTTTACATAACTTGTTGTTATTGTGAATTGTGACCTTAATATCGCCGTTTAATTTACCCATACTATACATCCATAAATATTCTATCATATTTTCAACTTTTCGAAATATTTATCACATACCTAACAACAGTGGCGGAACTTGACCCCGACTCGAGAGGGGGCGAAACTAATCGAAGTGGGGGTAAACACTAAAAAAAACCTTATATTTTCGTAATTTTTTTTTTTTAGTGTAATTTTTTTTTTCCCGAAATCGAGGGGGGGGCGAATACCCCCTTTTGTCCCTTAAATGTTCCGCCCCTGCCTAACAAGTAGTATGACTAAGTATCGTTTGCTTGACGTAGTTTAATATTTCAAATCTCATATCCCATGTGTGATGTATTTGATTTGAGTTGATCTAAGGTTACTAGGATCGATGATATAATGAGGTTGAACTAACTTATATAATACGGAATAATAATTGAGGTTGTCTGTTGGTGACATTATGTTAAATTTGTGTGTAAAATTATGGATAAAATGTTCTTAGACCATTATTAATGGTGATGGTGTGATAGAGGGTTGTGTGGAGTACAGAGTGCTGATGTGGTTATTGTGATGGAGTAAAAATTTGTAGTGGTGATGAAGTGATCGACTATGATGAGAGTATTGTGTATTTTTAATTGGTTCAAATACATCTTGCTTGCATCTAATTGGGTTATATACTCCTCACGTCACAAAAAGCTTAAGTGATGGAAGGTATCACGTCAACAATCAATTTTTTTTCTTTCTTTCAAGCTTCATTACTAGACTACTAGCATGTTTAGTGGGGTGATGATATCATTTTAGTCTATCAAGCACCTGTTAATGACAATCTTAGGGTTAAAACTGAAAATATTTAAAATATGTCAGAAAAAACGAATTTGGTCCGATTCAGGCCAAACCATAGATCAACCCAAATACCTTGGCCCAACTTCAAATATCAAATCTGGTTCACATCCTACCAAACGACAATGTAGCTTCAAAAACGACACAAATTTCTTCATTCGCTTTAACAATGTTCAACCATTGACCAACTCAAATAAATTATTGCACAAACAGTTACTAGCAAGATCTTAGCTTTCTCAGCTGCATTCGACATCATTATACACACAAAATCTTGAACCAAATAACCATACCAACCATGTTCGACTACAACATAATAACATACGGTTTCTCTCAAACCCCATAATAATAATAATAATAATAATAATAATAATAATAATAATAATAATAATAATAATAATAATAATAACTAGTTTTGTGGGCCACACGATGTTGGGCGATAGGAAAAAAAGGAATAATGTATATACTAGTGAAATGACCTGTGAAACCACGGGTTTGTTTGAACGAAATAGTTTAATGATATGTTTTAGGTATTAAGTGAACGTAAATGCTAAAGTTATTTAGTTTAATGACCCGTGGAATCACATAGTCCGACTAAGAAACTCGTTAGCTGGACATTTCATCAAACACCTAAAATGCATATTAAACAATCCACATCCAATCATAAGAGATAATATTGGCTGTGATTTTATTTTAAAAGTGTAAATTAAAATATAAATGTAGAATTGGTTTCGTTCTGCTTAACTTTTATACCTTCTCGTACCCAATTCAAAATAATAATTAAAATTATTTAATTTTAATAATTAAATTAATTATTAATAAGATTTAATAATAATAATTAATTAATAAGATTTAATTTTAATTTAAAATTATTTAGATTAATGACATCACCCACCATGCTTAGATTTTTTCTTTTTGATTTTTTCTTAACAAAAGAATTTTCGAGGTGGATGGTGTGTCACCGTGGCAATGTAAGGAGGTTAAAAGTAGCGGTGGCAGGAGGTTGATGGTGGTGTAGTGGCGGAGGTGGTAGTCGGAGGTATAGTGGTGGTGGTGGTGGTGGTGGTGGTGGCAGGAGGTGTATTGGTGGTGGCTGAAAGTTGATGGGGGTGATGGGGAGTTTCTGGTAGGTCAATGGTGTTGGAGTAGACCAGCAAGAAAATAAAAGTAACAAATATCAAGGTTGTACAATGTATTTCTAGTGGGAAAAAAATTGTTACAGTATAACAGTGAAAATGAGATATGTGGCGGGTCCCTATTAGATTTCATTTACGCCATTTAGTATATTTAGTAATAATTAGTAATAATAATAATAATAATAATAATAATAATAATAATAATAATAATAATAATAATAATAATAATAATAATAATAATAATAATAATAATAAAATTGTCTTTTAACTATCACTTAATTGTGGTAACAATGGAATCAAACCAAATAATCGTACATTTCCTGTTTTGGTTGAATCTTTTGATTGCTTACATTCGTTGGAAATTGCCGATGTTTGGTTGCACGGATGCGTCACATGTATCGAATGAAATCCAGGAATGCAAGAAGGCATACCCAAATGCATATGTAAGGTGTTTGGCCTTTGACAATATGAGGCAGGACGGTGCATTTTGTTATTCAAAAATCTACACCCACATGAAAGGTGTATGCTCTTCTATTGTGTTTCATGTTAAAATTCATGGTCAAAGATTCTAAAGTTTGTTCAACGTTTTTCTTATGATAGTTTTCAATAATTAAACTGACTTGTTTGGAGGATGCCACGGTTTTTACTAGAATGTAAACGTGCTGAGTCGAGCTCGACTAGGCTCAGCTCGTTTAAAATCCAAAGAGCTCGAATTCGACTCGTTAAACATTATACAAATTTGAGCTCGGTTCAAACTCCACACATTTATATAATAGTTATTACGGACAACGGATTAGTACTCTTGTGCTATATAATAATTGTCCGCTTTGACTTTTTAAGTCTTTCTTTTACAACTTTGACTAGAAATATATTCTCTTTTGCCATATAATATTTGTTTAAAGTTATACCAATGAAAATATATATTAAAACTGAATCCATTCATATAAATTTTATCAAATATTATATAGTATAAATAAAAAATATTTAAAGTCAAAATTTAAGAAGAAATACTTTAAAAAAGTCAAACGGAACAGCTATTATGGGATGGGGAGAGCAATGTCAATATTACTAAAGAAATAATTAACGTATATAAATACAAGACTAGTTTAGGCTTGCGAACTTGTGCGATCAAGCTTCATATTAAAAGTTCAAGTTCAAACTCGCTTACTGAACCATCTTCAAGAAATGTTCAAACACAAGCTCGTTTAAGCTCGGTTTGAATTGAGTTTTTTATGAATCGATCTGGAGTAGGCCGGCTCGTTTACACCCCTAGTTTTTACTTGGAGATGATCCCATTTTACCTGGATTTGATGCATAGCTTTTGTTTTAGTTCCTTTGCTATTTGTAAAACAAAAATCTAATAATTTTCTTTTTTTTAACTATATTTTTGCAATTTAGTTTTTAATTTAAAAGTCATAAATTATGTTTATTCTGCAATGCATATTTCATGAAGTGGTTGAATCACGATCCCAGCCCCTATATTACATTCACAAAATAAACATTTCAAACTGAATGAAATGAATGTACAAAAATGATCATCATGGACCAAATTACATGACTCACTCATTACTAAAATCATCTAGAGCAACCCAATATGAACCAATTGATAACCAAATCACGATATAGGCATAGCATGCTCAAAAGACACTATAACTGTGTTCTTGCTCAACAATACCCTCGACCTGCAAAAATCATATACTCGTATAACATTAGATTCAAGAAATGATATCCCAAAAATTTAAGCAAATTAACAAATTTTGATCAAGACACCTGCCAAATAAGCATAAGTTACACGATCTGAGCTTCAGTGGACGCATCTTTGACTTGAGTGGCAACCTTGTCCTGGAGTTTATAATGTTTCACGAGAATTATACATCAATTGCTAAGATAAATATAGGCTAACACCACAAACGATGTAAATAACTTTCTAACCAATATATGGATATGACATATAACAAAAAAGATTACCATTCCCTTGCTTTCATAGTAATCATCAAGAGCCCACTGATACTTTGATTGATTCAACCCAAACCAATGTGCTACATACTCATCCAAACTTGAATGTGCTGCAAGGTAAATATGCAATCAGTCAACCATAAAGTGCAACATGTTAAGAAGAAAGTAATAGTAAAAACCGGAAAGAAAAAAAAAATGTTTGTGAGAGTGATTCACTTGTTTACGCATCACTTGTGACTCTTTATTACAAGCCAAGAATGTCCAATATGACAAAGTTGAGCAACACGAAACAAATACAAAAAGAAAAGGGTTCAATTATAGAATGGCTACCAACTTTCACCAAACATTGATCACTGAAATTCGTCAAATAAAGGCTTAAAAGCTTAAATTTGATTTAATAAAAGGATTCATTTAGGGTAAAATGGATAAAATTGGTTCTCAATTTGCATACATTTGCAACATAATACACTAAATGGAATTTTTTATGTAAAGTTCATTCCCATTATTAGCAATAACCCATACATGAATCATTATTGTATCAAAATATTTATGACTAAAAGAACTCATTTATGCCGTGTTTGGTTTCTTTTAAAGAACAATGGTCCTGGTGTAATGAAATGAAAGAAAAATGGTCCAAAAGTACAATAATACTCATGTTCATTGTCTACAGCTCTATTCCAATACAAGTGTTATAAATGTTCAACCCAAAAGTCTTTTTCATTACAAACTAGTCATGCATATTGTAAAAAGAATATCAAAAAGCACTGTTCTTTACAAACTATGAAAACATAAAAACAATAAGCAATCAACTCGAGCCTGTGGACTTAATTAAGCCATAAAAAGCTTAGCTTATAATTGGTTCTTAATTAAGCCATAAGAATGCCCATTTTTACTGTGTCTGGTTTCTTCAAAAAAGAATGGTGCAAAATGGACCAAAGTGGTCTATGGTCCACGACTCTATTTTAATACAAGTGTTCAAATTTTTCAACCCAAATGTCGTTTCATTACAAACGAATAATACATATTGCACAAAATTCAAAAAATTACAAACTATGGAAACATAAAAACAATCAGTAGTAGCTTATTGAATTTATAAATAGCTTATTCATCCTAATAGAATTTATAAATACAAATAATTAACGGTCTACTAGCTTATTCAACTTGAGCTTATGGACTTAATTAAGCCATAAAAAGCTAGTTTATAATTTCTTTAGTGCATATGCTTCCCAAAATTTCAGCAAGCTCATTTAACACTCAATCAGCCTAAATTGTAAACATAATTCCAAAGTAGCTTAATTTTCTAATAATTCAATTTTCCCAGAAAAATCAAAGTAAATAATAAAGGTATTATAAGAATTTGATCAGGAATATTGCATGTAACTAATAACAATAAACAACTTAAACTGCCAAAGTAACTAATAATCAAGTCCCAGACATAATTAAAGAGATTAAGGATTTTAAATCTATTTTTATTTTTATTTTTTATTTTTTTACCATTTTGAACTTTAGCTACTGCATCCCAGAAAAATCCCCCTTTTGATGAGGTGGATTTCTGGTACTGAACCGGCGGCGGCTGGACCGGAAGAGTTGATTTCACCGGCAGAGAAGAAATGCTGCTTCTCTTTGGAGAATCAGAAACAGTAGCCGGAGATGAATTGGAAGTAGGAGTAAGAAAGACGGTGTACGGACCCATCTTTCCGATAGCCGGCGGCGGTGTGGCCGGTTCATTAATGATGGGCATATTCGTAATTTTAAGTTAAGGGGTTTGAACACAGCTAGATAAAACAAGGGTTTTGTATCAGATCCACTAGAGTGAAGAGTGTGATAAAAAGATGGTTTCGTTTTTAGTGGGGTGTTTGTGTTTATGATGTGAAAGGGACCTTTTTAATCTCCACTTGTTTTATGGCTTTTTCATGGTAAATAATTTTTTTGAATTGTACTGTATTTAATAAAAAATAATAAACTTTTTTTAACGCAAGCAAAACTTCTAAAACCAAAAGATCACAAAAAAAGATTTTAGCGTAACATTATCGATGAAATTTATGAATCTTGAAGTTAACATCTTAAGTTAATAATTCTTTTCGTGTTTTTTTTTTTTTTTCCATTGACGATTCCTGTGAAAAATTAACTCAAGATCAAATATTTTGAGCCAACTTTGGTGAAAAATTCAAACTTTGTCAATGAACCTGTAGATAAGTAGGCCGCATCAACATAGAAGTGAAAGGGAATTTCAGTTGAAGATCGGGTTTTCCTGCTATTCCATTCCAAGTGAGTTTAAGTTTGTCGTGAATAAAAAAAGTGTGTGTCTTATGTTAAAAAAGAATCAAAATAATCTCTTTTTGTTATAAAAGTCAATTGTAGATGCTAATTTTATTATTATTATATATATTGTATAGTAGATTTTTTGAGTATATATATGTGTTATGTAAGAGCTCATATGGAGCTCACTTATGAAAATATATAAAACACATACTTCTCTCATATTCTCTCTATATACTTATTAGTAGTCTACAGTCAAGAACCAAACCACTAAAGATAGTTATAAGCCTACTGAATTATAACACGAACCAAACCACTAAAGGTAGTTATAAGCCTACTGAATTATAACACGTTATCAGCACGAAGTGCTCCGTATAATCAAGGTTTATCTAAGCAAGCACAAGTCACTAATCAAGGTAAGAAATTCTTTAACGATATCTTCTATTATTTATTAGTAAGGTAATATTATTATCATCATAAGTAAAATTATATTTCTGTAATCTAACTTTTATTAACTTCACTAACATTTATATTTATGTTATTTAAGTTATATATGGTCGGTTATACCGCCTGAATTATATTTCTGTAATCTAACTTTTATTAACTTTACTAACATTTATATTTATGTTATTTAAGTTATATATGGCTTTTATTAACTTTACTAACATTTATATTTATGTTATTTAAGTTATATATGGTCGGTTATACCACCTGAATTATATTTATGTAATCTAATTTTTATTAACTTCACTAACATTTATATTTATGTTATTTAAGTTATATATGGTCGGTTATACCGACTGAATTATATTTATGTAATCTAACTTTTATTAACTTGTAGCAAAAATATACTGTAGTACCACTAGATAGAAATATTATGGAACATTGACCAACTTTGTAACATATAAAAAATTCATACTCATCAGAAAGTTAATTTGGCACTTCAACTTGGTCTGCCGACACTATGCTCATGCTTTGTAGACTTGTACGCCATGCTCTGTTGCTTGTACCTCTCGCTGGGTATTCTTTGTAGCTTTAAACATCTTACACTTTTTATTTATTCACTTGTTAAAACTTGAATTAAAAATACCCGTACAATATTATAGTAGTCGAACGAACATACTTAAGAACTTAAAACTTAGAAATTCAATTTCAAGTGAATATGGCAGAGAGTGTTCCGTATCTATTTGTCTCCGTCTCTCATTAACTTGTCACTCTGATATATAATGAACTTGATTTACTTTACTCCATATAATAATCCGTTGTGATCTGCTTTCTTGATTTTAATATAGCAATCAACTTATTTAACATAAATAATTGTTGAGTGGTGAAAGTACAGATGCACTAAACTTTGTCTCTATATGTATGTGAACTAGTTTTGGAATATTAAAAAAGTAAAATAGTGATATGTAATAATTTGTTGGGTCCGACTACCTAAACACCCTCGTCCCTCATTTCATAGGTATTTATGGTAGGTCCCACCTATAGTATTTATCCCTCTGTCTACCAAGATACTCCGCAAAATATATAGTACTACTATAATATAATTTTAAGGAGTAGCACAATATATATAAATAATAATAATATTTATAGATATAAATATAAATATAAATATAATATAAATGTAAGTATATAATAAAGTAATGATGATAACACTATGTGATATGTTAATGAGTTGATCCAAGTTCTACCATGTTCCAATAAATCTACAAATAATCTCAGCAGTATACTCGGCTATGTTTATTTTACTATAATATAAATAAATTAAATAAAATTTAAAATATACAGAGCATTATGACGTGCCGCTAAAAGCAGAAGTTAAAAAATGTTACTCCGAATGAAAACATCTTTGTATAGTAATAAGATTTGTAAATTTAATATATGCGTTCCACCTATAAATTTTATTTTGTTAACTTTTTGATTATTGAATCATCTAAATTATTATTGTATAAAAATCCATCTCATTTTGTATAACCTAAGTAATGAAAAGCTAAAACGGATAATTAATATCCATCTCATTTAACTAAATGATTTGAAATAGTTAAGAGGGATCATTATTAAGTATTAAATAAATAATAGAAAATGAAAAACAAAAATAAAATAAAATTGAAGTTAAGATAACAAGATGGGTGCAGCAGTGCAGGGCTATGAGATGGAGTATATTTAGAATTTCCCTAATTTGTTATCTACTTTTGACTTTGTGAATAACATATTTTCAAAACAAATTAGTCTTAATAATAATATTTAACAATATAAATATAAATATGGACAGGTTAATGGGCTTCAATTTTTGGAAGTAATTTGTCTCTCATTTTCATAAAAATATAAATACTACTTAAATCTTTTTTTAAAAAAAAGGGTCAATTGCGTTTTTATAAATATTTACACTCAAAGTTTGAAGGTAAATTGAAAAATTGGTAACATTTGAATTGGGTCATTTGACCCCATAAAGTTCCACGTGGCTATACGAGTAACAATGCCCCTTAATTAGTTTTGAACATTATGGGTTTCTTTATATCATTTGTTAAAAAAATAATAATAAATAAAAAAATCGATGGAGATCTATGTATTGCAGATAGTGGTAACATACACACTATGATCAAATCTAAGAAATATTTCATTGATTTAAATCAAATGAAAGAATTATAAATACTATATCAGGTGTTGCAAACTTGATATAAGAAACGGAAAAGGCAAAATTCATGTTACCAAATGGTACGAATTTTTTGATAAATAATGTCTTGTTCCAAATAATGAAAGAGAATTTTGTTAAGTTTCTCTGATATATATCATAATGGATATGATTATCAGTTAATGATAATAGAAAAATGAGAAATATCTATGTAGTACCGAAAAACGTATATGACAAAAAGCGCATATGATGAAAAGCGCAGCGCATATGATGAAAAGCGCATATGATGAAAAGCGCAGCGCATATGATGAAAAGTGCATATGATGAAAAGCACATCGCATATGATAAAAAGCGCATATGATGAAAAGCGCAGCGCATATGATTAAAAGCGCATATGATGAAAAGCACAGCGCATATGATTAGAAGCGCATATGGTGAAAAGGATATATGATGAAAAGCGCATATGGTGATTAATGAAAAGCACATATGATGATTAATGAAAAGTATATTGTGAAAAGGAATCACAAATATTTCTTGAAAGAATTCAAGATTATATATATAGACCAATTCATCCATCATGTGGACCATTTTGATATTTCATGGTTCTAATAGACACATCTAGCGGATGGTCTCATATTTGTGTGTTATCAAGCCATAATATGGCATTTGCAAAGTTTCTTGCACAAATTATTAAATTGAGAACACATTATTATGATTACACCATTAAAAGGATGAGACTTGATAATGCTGGTGAGTTAACATCTTAAGCATTTAATGATTATTATATGTCTACAGGGATTGTTGTTGAACATCCAGTTGCTCATGTGCATACACAAAATTGGTTTAGCTGAATAAATAGATAAACGCTTACAGCTGATAACTAGACAATTGGTAATGAGTACAAAACTCTCAATATTCATATGGGGACATGTAAATTTACATGATGCGATATTAATTTGCATTAAACCAAGTGCAAGTCATAAGTATTCTCCATTACCAACTTAATTTTGGTCGAGAGCCAAATATTTCCCACCTTAGAACATTTGATTGTACAGTGTATGTTCTAGTTGTACCACCACAACGGATTAAAATGGGTCCTCAAAGGAGGATGGGAATGTATGTTGGATATGAAACATCTTCAATCATAAGATATATTGAACCCATGACGGGTGATGTTATTACAACACATTTTGCTGATTGTCATTTTAATGAAATATTGTTCCCTAGATTAGGGGGAGAAATGAAATATAAATAAGATGATGTTTCATGGTGTGAACATAATTTAAGGTATGTTGATCCTCGCACAAAAGAATGCGAAAAGAAAGTTCAAAAATAATGCATATGCAAGAACTTGCAAATCGATTACTTTATGCATTTAAAAGATACAAAAAGAGTGACTAAATCACATATAATAGCAGGAAATGCTCCAGCTCGAATTGAAATTCCGAAAGCCGGCAATAATGTCACTCATGAGTCTTTGCCACGTCTGAAACGTGGAAGACCAATTGGTTCCAAAGATAAAAAATCCTTGAAAAAGAAAATTAGCTGATAATGAGGTAAAAGAAAGTGTTCAAGAAGAACCATAAATCAATATTCCTTCTACAGAGGATATTGATAAATGTAAATACATAAATTGCAATAAATTATGCAATATTATGGAACCGAAATGAAATGAAAAATTTTGATGAGATATTTTCATATAATATTACAATGACATCATGAATAAAGATGATGATCTAGAACCAAAATCTGCCATTGAATATCAAAATAGATATGATTGTGCTCAATGGAAAGGAGCAATACGAGCTGAATTAGAATCGCTCAATAAAAGAAAAGTTTTCGGATCAATCGTTATCATTTTTAAAGATGTGAAACGTATGGAATACAAATGAATTTTTATCCGAAAAAGAAATGTGCAAATGAAGTTACAAGGAAAAACTAGACTTGTAACTCAAGATTTTCCACAAAGACCAGAAATGAATTATGAGGAAAACTTATCCTCCTGTAATGAATACAATTACTTATTAGATAATTAATCAACCTGGTAGTTACTTAAATGTATCTCATGGATGTTGTTACTACTTATCTGTATAGATCACTTGATAGTGATATATATATGAATATACTTGAAGGGTTTAAGGTATCATAAGTATCTAATGCAAAATTCAAAGAAATATATTCCATTGAATCACAAAGATTTTTATATGGGTTGATACAATAGTATAACTGATTAAGTGATTACTTGATAAGAAAAGTGTATACATATGAACTTATTTGCACATGTGTTTTTATTATGAAAAACAATGATCGGATATATATCGTAGTTATTTATGTCAATGTTCTTAACATCATATGAACAAATAAAGAGATCTATGAAATCATTCAACTTCTAAAGAATTATTTTGAAATGAAAGATCTTGAAAAAATCAAGTATTACCTTGGATTGCAAATTGAGCATATGCCTAATGGTTTACTTGTACATCAAACAACTTATACCGAAAAGATTTTAAAACATTCTTTAAAGACAAACCCATTGTTGTTAGATCACTCAATATTGACACTGATCTATTTCATCCCTGCGAAGATCATGAAGATCTTAACAGATCGAAAGTTCTATATTTTAGTGCAATTGAGGTTCTTATGTATCTTATAAATTGTACAATACCTGACATTTCTCTTGCAGATAATTTGTTGGCAAGATTTAGCTCAACTTCTACCAAATGACCATGGAATGGGATCAAACACATATTTTGATACCCTTGAGGAACTGCCAATTTAAAATTATTTTATTCTAACGCTTCAAAACAAGATTTGGTTGATTATGTATATGCAGGTCATTCATCAAATTCTCATAAAGATAAATCTCAAACTCGATATGTATTCCTAAATGGAGGTACCACAAAATCATGGCGTTCTTAAAACAAACACTTGTTACAACATCATCAAATCATGACGAAGTGATTGCATTATATGAAACTACTCGAAAATGTGTTTGGTTGAGATCAATGACACAAATCATTATTGATTCTTGTGAACTAGAACGCTATAAATGCCCAACAACTATCTATGAAGATAATGTAGCTTGCATAGCACAGATGAAAGAAGGGTATATCAAAAGTGACCGAACAAAACACATACCTCCTAGATTCTTCTCATACACTCAAAATCTCATTAAGGACAACCAGATTGAAATGAGATATGTTCAGTCCAGCAAAAACTCTGCTGACCTTTTCACCAAAGCACTTCCAACTGCTATTTTCAGAACATACGTTCATAATATTAGCATGAGGCATGTTCAGAAGATGTAACAATTCAGGCGTTGCCTACTTGAGGGGGAGTCAACTCTATGCTGCACTCTTTTTCCCTTAGTTAAAGTTTTATCCCAATGGGTTTTCTTTAGCAAGGTTTTTAACGAGGCAGTAATAGTTATACTCTAATAAAATTGTCATCCAAGGGGGAGTGTTATAAAAGTCAATTGTGGATGCTAATTTTATTATTATTATATATATTGTATAGTAGATTTTTTGAGTGTATATATGTGTTATGTAAGAGCTCATATGGAGCTCACTTATGAAAATATATAAAACACATACTTCTCTCATATTCTCTCTATATACTTATTAGTAGTCTACAGTCAAGAACCAAACCACTAAAGATAGTTATAAGCCTACTGAATTATAACATGAACCAAACCACTAAAGGTAGTTATAAGCCTACTGAATTATAACACTTTTTACTTATTTGTTTATTATATTATATTTTATTATTGTTACAAAAGTTCTATCTCATATAGGGTCAAAATGCTACGGCTTGCTTATACTCTTGCAAGCAAGGCAAGAAGCGATTCTCTTAGCTGGCATACCCGACTAAAGCTTAATTATCAAAAGCAATTAGAAACTTACCAAAAATTAAATATGATACGGCGAAAAATAATTTATTAACATTTCAAACAAATAATAATTTATGTAAAAATAGTGGTATATTTTTTTAAATGATAGATATTTTCATAAAATCAAATAAATAATTATTTACAATGCATAAATAAACGAGGGATATATTTGCATAGTGTTAGATGTCCTATTTTTTTATTTTATTTTTTAAAAAGCAAAAAAATATGACAATAAAACGAGAGAAACATATACAAATACAAGTGTACCATCCAACAAAAGTCCATGAAATCACAGACTCATGAAAACATGGCTCATCAGCCCTCTAAAAAATAAGACAACAAATAGGGAAATGAGACAGAAAGGAAATAGCTTCAGAGATAGCAGCACATTATATACAAAGATTGAAGCTCCCCATATGTGTCGGGACTAGTGAGCCAAATATGCCAATCAATTTGAGATTGCGAATTCTTCTCGATATCCATTCGAAACTTCTCACTTGGATTTCATTGAGAGCCATCTGCCCATTACATTATTTTTTTTGTTGAAAATCGCCGAGTTTCGGTTCTTCCAAATTAAATACCCACATATAAATTCAACCGCTTGCCAAATTTGTCGGCCCACACTCGACTTTGCTCTATCATATTTTCCTTCGAAGATGTCCTCATAATCGAGTTGAGGGAGGACGCCACGATGTCACCATTTGTAGACTCTATCTCACACCTCTTTTGCATCTTTACACTCCCATAAAATGTGTTCTGTTGATTCTAATCCCCCGTCACAAATCGGATATCTCATCGAATGAAGGTCAATTCCCCATTTATCTAACTCAATACGAATGGGCAATCTCTTTAGTTTTGCACGCCAAATAAAGATCTCAACTTTTTTTGAAACCAAATAGTTGCGCTTAGTTTCCTCATTTCTGGAGTGTTGATGCAGAAGTTTAGCATCGATTAAACTTGTAAGCCTCTTGGTTGTGAATGTTTTGTTATCCGAAAGATTCCATGCCCATGAGTCTTTATTCCTGTTGCACAAACTCAAGGAAATAATCATGTTAGATAACGCTTCAAGCTCACCGTACTCTCTCCCGAATAAATTTCTTCGCTAGTTCCAAGTGAAACTCCAGTTGTTTCCATTTTGTTGAAATCGATCACATACACGAACATCTTGATCCATCTCTAGCCTAAAAAGCCTTTTGAATTTTTGCTTCAGAATGATTCCTTCCAGTCATGGTTCATCCCAAAATAATGTGCTTGACTCGTCACCAATATCCTTGTAAATATATTTAGAGAACAAGACACCTGCATTATCAATTTCGTGACCCGTTTCCACTATTTTATCCCAAGTAGAACATTTGGACCGATTAGGAGAGATGTCAGAAAACAGCCCCCCGAACGGATCATGTATACTTGTGAAATTTTAACCCAAAAAGAGTCTTTTTCGATTAATAATCCCCACCACCATTTGCCAATTAGAGCCCAATTTTTCCCTTGCAAAGACCCAATGTTTAAACCCCCCGAATCATAAGGAACAAGTAATTTTCCCCACCTAATGATACGCATATACAATCAGCTCCTGTAGCGCATCAAACAACATCGCCATAAGAATTTACAAGGGCACGCGTTAAGGCATATAGCGCTATAGTAACAACCATGGCGCCAATCCCATCCGCGCGCATTGACAGCATCCACATGTTAGGAAATGATGAAGTTGGCAGAGGACACCTGGCAGACAAAAGGTCAAGTCCGACAAGAACACTTTTTGCCTTTTGTCGGATCAGCTTGCTCGAAAATGTACTATTGGCAGGCCACGATCCTTTTAACCTTATTACGTGGCGATAGAAGACAAGAAGGATTGTCCTATAAATACAGGACTTCATCCACAGCATAAGGGGATCTGTAATTCACTTCACACACAATACTCTAACAACAGCAGCGCATAGCGTAATTACACCCGCACTACCGGACTTATAACATTTCACTAGACATTCTTGATATACAGGTAACGTTCTATGAACACGAACCCTACGACTTAGCGCGAGCCATCGCCGACCGGACTACCCGCCGATGGTGGGTCTATGTTTAACCACCCCCGTTGAGATCCTCATCTTGCAGGGGGTTATCCACGGTACTCCAGACCGGAGAGTTAAACTCAATTGACCCTTAAATCCCTCTTCATTTGATGTCAAGCATGGACCGAACCCGACCCGATTATTCTATACTTGATCATTTGGCGCCATCTGTGGGACACACAAGTTAAAAGATTTTAATTCGATCTTTTTTTTGTATGTCTGATGTGTGCAGCGGAGGTGTACGAAATACTATTATTGTTTATTACGAAATACGACGAAATTACACAAGTTTTATTTATTTATTTATTTATGGGATATACCTAAACCTTGCTACAACACTATAGGCAGTGTACCTAATCGTAGAGTAGTGTAGTTTTTACTAAGTCCGGTTCGTTCCACAGGGAGCTAGTGATAACGTACTATATTTTTAACAACTATATTTATACAAATATATATAATTATATATAGGTAGTAATATTATAAAGAGGGGTTTTACCGTTTAATGACCGGTTTGTCGATTTTAAATATTATGCGTAGAGATAAATGATAATAATTAAAGTGCGTAGAATAAATAACAATATTTAAATGACGATATATAAAATTGCGAATAATAAAATGACAGGAAATAAAAGTACGATGAGAAATACAATAAAAGAATTATGCTTATTTAAACTTCCGTAATCATGATGTTTGACGTTTTGATTTTAATTTATTACTCTGGGTTAATTGTCCTTTGTCCTGGTTTATTTGATACCTATCTGGTTTTTGTCCATAATAGTCCATCGGTCATAATTATAAAATGCTCATCAAATTAACCTTATTCCCGAAGTCAAATATTCCAACTAATTAGGGATTTAAACTGTAACAAAGTTTTAATACTTTGTTAATAATTACACCAGGTTATCGACTGTGTGTAATCCAAGGTCTTAATACTTTGTTAATAATTACACCAATTACCCTTGTATGTAATCCACTCCTGTTTTAATTAATCCATGATATATTAATTTATCCACTTGGCCAAAATGAATAATCAATTACCCAATCCAATTGATTAATTAAATGATTGTAAACGATGTCGTATAAACGTACTAAATAGGACATTCGTAATCAATTTAATAATTATTAGATTGACTAATTTGAAGATAGGTTCGACAAGTTCCAATGAGTTGTCATTCAATTAGACAATACCCCCTACCTATTAATAGTCAACAGTCCAATGTTCACAAGTGTCGGTATTTTGTCCAAACCCGAATTATGGTACAAAATCCAATAACCCCATCATAATATTTAGTCCAACATCACGATTACTTAGGCTCAAATAAGCATAATAATAACTTAGTTATGATACTTTAATTTAAAAAGGAAGAACATAGCTTACAGTGATTATTTATCGCGTAGCGTTACACGGACAGAGTTCCTACTTTAAAACCCGTAAAACATTTCTTACAATAACCCAACTAAAACATAATTTATTATTAATCTTAAATTAAAATTATAATTATAATATAAATATATTACATATAGAGTTTGAGAGATTGGAAAAGGTGTAAATATTTCGTCGAATTGCATCGCCTTTTATAGTGGAATTTGGGTCCTGGTGTGCTCCGCGAGTGTGGAGGTTTTGTGCTTCACAGCTCCGCGAGTGCGGAGCTTCTGGTTCCAGCTTATTTACTTTTGGCCACTAGCTTTGTCGACATAGTATTATATATATATATATATATATATATATATATATATATATATATATATATATATATATATATATATATCTAATTTATATAATTATATATATATTATATTATATTCTTGTGCATAGTTGACTTGTAATTTTAGCTCCGTTGACTCACGCGTTGATGCTCGGTTCATGTCTCGGTTCTGGATTTTCGAACGCTTTTTCGTATGCTTAGATATCTTGTACTTTACGTTTCGCAGCTTGTACTTTTGTCATTTTTAGACATTATTCATCAATAAATTGAACCACTTGGATTGTATCTTGTACATTTGAGTTTTTTGGTCATTTGCGTCTTCAAATCGTTGTTTTCTTCTTTTGTCTTCGCACTTATTTATTTAAGCGAATATTACATAAAAATAGAACAATAGTAACTAAAAGCTTTACATATTGGAAGGATATTGTGCCTAAATATATGTTCATTTGGAGCACTAAATTATAAACCAAGTGCAAACCCGAGAGAATTTATAACCCTTCCCCACACTTGAGATCATGCAATGCCCTCATTTGCATGAAATCAGACTATAATTATAAATTTATGAGGGTGATTAGTGTAGAAAAGTGATTAAAAATACCCAGTTTGTAATTACAAAGCTCGTCGAATGATAGATGGTGCACCTCATCGTTCATTCCTTCTTGTTTTATCACACATGTTTTTCTTCAAGAATGGTTGCTTTTCTGAACTGTTTGTTAATTTTTGAAAATGCGTCTTTTACCCTTACTAATCATGCATTTTTATTAACGAGTTATGCACTAACCCGAATCCCTAATTTAACGTTAAGTGGGGTTAGACTTCTCCACACTTATCTGACGACATGTGAAGTCGGTAGAATAAGTTCCACGAATTAAAATAGTGAGCCAGTTATTTACATCTCGGGTGGTATAAAATATATCAATGGGTTTAAAGTTTAGACCCACCCGATCGTCACTACTTAATTCTTTTTTAAGTGTAGCTTTTAGTAAATGGATATTTCTCTTTTCTGGTACTTGGTCAAATGGATCGATATACACCGACATACATACTATAGGGTGGACAATTCCTAACATTTCCTTCCGTTTATTCTCGGGATTTAAGTTTTCACCTCTATTACCCAATTGGGTGAAATCCGAGGTGTCATTATCTATTACAGCTCGTGGTTCATCTTTGGTAGATGACTCGTCTATTGAGAATATTGGGTTGGAAGGTTGTGGCTGGATCGAAGTAATTTCTTCTTCATTAACGGTCCTTATTGGTTCCACCACTTTGGTCTCGGGGGTAAAATTTTCAACGTTATCGTTTTCCCAATAGTACCAATTTGTCACCCTTACTTCTTCTTCATCCATTGATGGATCGATGATTTCGTCAGTTGAGGCTAATGTGTCGATATGTTGTGAAATTGGTAAAGCTGAATAAAAAGTATCATCGGGATAATTGGTGATTTCGGAGCTCTCGAATTCATCAAAATTCGATGATATGAGATTTTCTTGCACAATATTCCTCAGATCAACAGGTGTGTAATCTGATAGAGTTTCAGCTTGCGTATTACAAACTCTCTCATTTGTTCATTTTGAGCATCAAGTTTTTCGAGTTTGATTTTCATATAATCTAAAAAATTTTCAGACACATAATTTTCCTCGTCTTCTGGTTGTTGAGTTTGGATATATTCTTGGGAGTAGTCCCAATTAGAATTGTATTCTTCATAATCATTCCATTCAGGTTCTATGGGTGCATAATTTTCCATAGGAATGTAATAGTAACATTCCCATGTTGAGTGATAATCTCCACAGATTTCACAACCAGTTATTGTTTCGTCATTCGTGATCCAAGATTGACCGAACAAATTTTCATCAACACTCGTTTGAGAGTATTGATTTAATTGATTTTGGAGTTCAAAAGGAGTTTCCAAGGCCTTGTTTTCAAAATTTTCCATTTTATTGCGATGGCCAAATTTTAGCTACAATGTGGTGCATTCACTAATTATCCTATTAGTTATAAAAAGATAAAAATTATTTAAAGTTATCAAATTAATAGACTTTTCTGCTTTTGCCCACGTTTCGAATAGCCAAAAGATGTAGCAGGGAGCCAGAACCCTTTAAATAGGAAGCTCACAACTCAGCCACTAACAAATCCAACTATTACTACGAAACAGAAAATTTGGATGTCTATCAATTTAAACGTTTAAAATAATTTTTCGTTTTGAATTATTAGAGAAGAAGTAGAGAAAATTTCTAAGTCCTAAAAAAAAAAACTAGAGCGTCGAAAAGAAAAAGAAAAAGTGTGTCGAAAAATAAAAATAGAGTAGCGCGTCGAAACTTAAAAGGAACTAAAATTTATAAACAGCGTCGCAAAACTCTAAAGCACCTAAATCTTAGTCTAAAGAAAAAACACTTAAGGGATTTTACGGCAAAGCCTAAAAATCTAAAAATAAAAATTACTACGGCAAAATACTAAACTTAAAACTAATTACGAGCGAAAAATATACAATTTACGATTAAACGATAAAAATACAAATTATAACTAAAAATGATAAAAATACAAAAAAAAAAAATTTAAAAATATTATTTTTATATTATATTTTATAAAAATATTAATCTATATATTTAATAATAATAAATAAGCTTAATATTAAAATTAAATTATATATATATAACTTAAAGTTCCTGATAATGCTAAAAACGAACATATATTTCATAGCATTATTCCTCAAGAAAGACAAGCTTTTAGTTGCAATTGTTCTATTTACAAGAGATATTCGTTTAAATAATAAAAGGTGAAGACAAAAGACAGATTCGACGAATTGAAGACGCAAACGACCAAAAAGCTCAAAAGTACAAAAGACAATCAAAAAGGTTCCAATTATTGATAAGAAACGTCTCGAAATTACAAGAGTACAAGATTCAAAACGCAAAGTACAAAATATAAAATTGTACGCAAGGACGTTCGAAAATCCGGAACCGGGACCAGAGTCAACTCTTAACGCTCGACGCAACGGACTAAAAATTACAAGTTAACTATGTATATAAATATAATATAATATATAATTAATTATATTAATTATATATATATTATATTTATAAATAAAAAACCGTCGGCAGAGAAAAACTCCAAGGACTGAGCTGTAAAAGTAACCTCCGCGACTCGCGGAGTTTGAAGAGCATTTTGCCGCGAGTCGCGGAGCCCCAAATTTGAAAACTGCCTATAAAGCCAACCGAATTCTGATCAAAAACCATCATCTTTTTCTTCCTCATTCATACGTAAAATTTATATTTATATTTATAATTTATATTTTAATTTTAATTATAATTCTAATAATAAGGGTATGTTAGCGAATATTGTAAGGGTGTAAGTCGAAATTCTGTCCGTGTAACGCTACGCTATTTTTAATCATTGTAAGTTATGTTCAACCTTTTTACATTAATGTCTCGTAGCTAAGTTATTATTATGCTTATTTAAAACAAAGTAATCATGATGTTGGGCTAATTACTAAAATTGGGTAATTGGGCTTTGTACCATAATTGGGGTTTGGACAAAAGAACGACACTTGTGGAAATTAGACTATGGGCTATTAATGGGCTTTATATTTGTTTAACTAAATGATAGTTTGTTAATGTTAATATAAAGATTTACAATTGGGCGTCCCTATAAATTACCATATACACTCGATCGGACACGATGGGCGGGGTATTTATATGTACGAATAATCGTTCATTTAACCGGACACGGGAATGGATTAATAGCCACTAGAATAATTAAAACAGGGGTGAAATTACATTCAAGGGTAATTGGTGTAATTGTTAACAAAGTAGTAAAACCTTGGTTTACACGCAGTCGATAACCTGGTGTATTCATTAAACAAAGTATTAAAACCTTGTTACAATTCGAATCCCCAATTAGTTGGAATATTTAACTTCGGGTATAAGAATAATTTGATGAGGACACTCGCACTTTATATTTATGACTGATGGACTGTTATGGACAAAAACCAGACGGACATATTAAATAATCCAGGACAAAGGACAATTAACCCATGGGCATAAAACTAAAATCAACACGTCAAACATCATGATTACGGAAGTTTAAATAAGCATAATTCTTTTATTTCATATTTAATTTCCTTTATTTTATATTTAATTGCACTTCTAATTATCGCACTTTTATTTATTGTTATTTAATCGCACTTTTAATTATCGTACTTTTTAATTATCGCAATTTTATTTTATCGCACTTTTATTATTCGCAATTTCATTATCGTTATTTACTTTACGCTTTAATTTAAGTCTTGTATTTATTTTATATTTTACATTAGGTTTTAACTGCGACTAAAGTCTTAAAATCGACAAACCGGTCATTAAACGGTAAAAACCCCCCTTTATAATAATAATATTACTTATATATATATTTGTATTTTTAATAAAAGTAAACTAATATAGCGTTGAGCTTTGTTTAAAGATTTCCCTGTGGAACGAACCGGACTTACTAAAAACTACACTACTGTACGATTAGGTACACTGCCTATAAGTGTTGTAGCAAGGTTTAAGTATATCCATTCTATAAATAAATAAATATCTTGTGTAAAATTGTATCGTATTTAATAGTATTTCCTGCTAAAATTAATAACTATTTTATATACACCTCGCTTAACATCAAGTATTTTTGGCGCCGCTGTCGGGGACTATCTTAAAAGCCGGAAGCGCAACGCTAATATAAAAAAAAAAAAAGAGATTTTTAGTTACTTTTATTAAAATTCGTTTTTGTAAAAATACGTTTTAAATATTCAAAAATATAAAAAGAAAAACAAAAATATAAGTATTTTTAAGATTTTGTTAAGTATTTAAGTTTTATAAGTTTCTTTATTTTTATTTTAGTTTATAAAAATATAAGTTTTATTTTAAAATCTTTTATTTATTTAAAAACAGAAAACAGAAAATAAAAAAAAAATAAATAAAGAAAAACGCGTAAAAATTCAAACCTGTCAGCTGAATTCTGAAACCCCGCGACTCGCGGGGTTTGATGCAATAAATGCCGCGACTCGCGGAGCCTTTCTGACAGGCGACAAAAAGCCCTAATTTAGCATTAATTACGGGTATTAATTAATTAATTATTATTAAACCCTAATTATGTATTATTATTATTATTAGTTTTATTTTTATTTTTACTTTTTATTTAATTTATGTATTTAGTATTAATTAGTTTTATTAAATTGTAAAATTAGTAGTTTTATTAAAAAAATAATATAAAAATAATATTTTTATAAAAATTGTACTTTTTACAACTTTTTGTATATTTTTATATTTTGTCCCTTTTTAATCGTTGAAGCATAACTTTTGTATTTTTAGCTCATATTTAATTTTAAACCTAGTTTTTGCTATAGTTATTTTTACTCCTAGATTTTTAGGCTTTGCCGTAGAATTCCTTAAGTGCTTTTTCTTTAGACTAAGATTTAGGTGCTTTAGAATTTTGCGACGCCTTTTTAAGTTTTAGTTTCTTTTTAAGTTATTTTCATTTGGGATTTAGTTTCTCCTGTAAGCTTTAATATTTTTAGACCTTTTACTATGTATCAATTATCATTCCAATTAGTAATTTCAATTTGCGATTAGAATTTTAAGTTGGTTGTAGTAATAAGGTTAGGTTAGTAAACTATTTTTAAGTTTTGATAAGTTTCTTTTATTTTTCCGTCACCTTTTATTTTTCAACCATTTTTTTTTCTTTTTCGACCTTTTGCGACGAACTCTTTTTCTCTCTTATTTCTCGCTATTCTAGTTTTTAGGACTTAGAATTTTTTCTACTTCTTATCTAAATTTCTTAAAATTACGAAAATTTATTTTAAGTGGTTTAATTAATAGACATCAAAATTTTCTGGTTCGTAGTAATAGTTGGATTTGTACGTGGACCGGGTTATTGGAGCCAAACAGTCCTCAATTATATTGAGACCAAACGAATCCTGCCCCTCTGCTGCATCTTTTGGCTATTCGAAACGTGGGCAAAATCAGAAAAGTCTATTGATTGGATAACTTATTATAATTTTTCTTTCCTTTTTAAAAACTAATAGGATATTCAGTGAATGCACCGAGCAAGACGTTCATCACCTTTTGTACGTTCACCACCTGTAACTAGATCAAGACATTTAGCAAATATAACCGCCGTTGATTTTTCTTTAGAATCGTCATCCAGTCAACCAAGTACTTCAGTTCAAATTTCCGATAATCCATTTTTTGAACCCGACCTCACAATTGAGAATCCGGAGAATATTCAGGAACGGTTCGTAGATCCTGAACCATTAAACTTTCCTCCGGAACCACCAATCAATCAAACAAGTATTATTGAGGAACGAACTATTAAATCAGAATCATCTAGTGATACCGATTCAACAAATTCAATTATGGAGAATCTGGAACCTTTAAGTATGGAAGACCGAATGAGAGCTAAACGCACTGGCCAAGGTCACGCAATTACTCATCCAGACATTAATGCGCCAGATTATGAAATCAAAGGACAAATTCTACACATGGTGACTAATCAATGCCAATTTAGTGGTGCGCCGAAGGAAGATCCAAATGAACATCTACGTACCTTTAATAGGATCTGCACACTGTTTAAAATCCGAGAAGTGGAGGATGAACAGATATATCTCATGTTATTTCCCTGGACTTTAAAGGGAGAAGCCAAAGATTGGTTGGAATCGTTACCTGAAGGGGCGATCGATACATGGGACGTTTTAGTTGACAAATTTCTTAAACAATTCTTTCCTGCATCTAAAGCCGTAAGACTTCAAGCAGAAATTGTTACGTTCACACAGAAGCCAAATGAAACTCTATATGAGGCGTGGACAAGATATGGAAAGTTATTAAGAGGATGTCCGCAACATGGTTTAGACACCTGTCAAATAGTACAAATATTCTACCAAGGATGCGACATCACTACAAGAAAAGACATAGATATAGCAGCTGGTGGTTCTATTATAAAGAAAACCGAAACTGATGCTTACAAAATTATTGATAATACTGCTTCCCACTCACATGAGTGGCACCAAGAAAAATACATCATTAGATCATCTAAAGCAGCTAGAGCCGATTCTAGCCATGACTTAGATTCCATTTCCGCAAAGATAGATACTGTGGAGAGACGAATGGAAAAGATGACTAAGGATATTCACTCAATACGAATTAGTTGTGAGCAGTGTGGAGGACCACATTTGACAAAAGATTGTCTCAGTATTGAATTAACAATGGAACAAAGAGAGAATATTTCATACATAAACCAAAGACCTGGAAATAATTATCAGAATAATTATCAACCGCCAAGACCAATTTACAATCAAAACCATAATTATAACCGAAATATTCCATACAACAACCAACAAGGTCCTAGCAATCAACAAGTATCCAATAATACTTACAATCAGCAAAGACCGAATTTTCAAAACAAACCACCACAACAAACCGATGATAAAAAGCCGAATTTAGAAGATATGATGACGAAGCTAGTTGAAACTCAAACACAGTTTTTCACATCTCAAAAACAAACTAATGAACAAAATGCTCAAGCATTTAGAAATCAACAAGCTTCTATTCAAAATCTGGAACAAGAAGTAAGTAACCTAGCAAGGTTAATAGGTGAAAGAAAACCGGGAAGTTTACCAAGCGATACAAATGCTAACCCCCGGAATGAAACAGCTAAAGCTATTACCACAAGAAGTGGTACAACACTTAAACCACCTGAAATACCTGTAACTTCTGATGAAACTATTCCTACTCCACAAGAACCACAACCTGATCAAGATAAGGAAAAAGAACCGGTAGTTGAAAAGGTTAATGAAAATAACACAGTTAAGGATAAACCTTATGTTAAACCATACCAACCACCACTTCCTTACCCGAGTAAAATGAAGAAAGAAAAACTTGAAGCCGAGCAATCCAAATTTTTGGATATGTTTAAACAGATAAATGTAAATCTTCCTTTCATTGATGTGATTTCAGGAATGCCAAGATATGCTAAATTCTTGAAAGATCTAATCTCAAATAGAAAGAAAATGGAAGAACTCTCGGCTGTTACTATGAATGCTAATTGTTCAGCAGTGCTGTTGAATAAGATACCAGAAAAACTATCTGATCCATGAAGTTTCACAATTCCATGTTTTCTGGGTAGTCTTAGTTCAATAGAAGCATTGGCAGACTTAGGTGCTAGTATAAATTTAATGCCGTATTCACTATACGCTAAACTAGACCTTGGAGAATTGAAACCAACCAGAATAAGCATACAACTAGTCGATAGATCAATAAAATATCCTAGAGGGATAATGGAGAACATGCTAGTTAAAGTTGGTACTTTAGTATTTCCAGTAGATTTTGTTGTTCTGGACATGGAAGAAGATTCTCAAGTTCCTCTCATATTAGGAAGACCATTCTTAAACACGGCTAAAGCAATGATAGACGTGTTCGGTAAGAAATTGACCCTAAGTATAGAGGATGAGAGTGTTACCTTTTCAGTTGATAGAGCAATGCAACAACCACAATCTGCAGATGATACATGTTATTATATTCAAACTATAGATGCACATGCAGAATTATTAGAAGAATTTCCAGAATTACAAGGAACAGGAGAATGTTCTTTAGGAGAAGGTAATGAACCAATTGATGAAGCTGAAATGTTAGCTACACTTATAGCTAATGGATATGAACCAACAACAGAAGAAATTCAAATGCTAAAAGAAGAAGACAGATATCGATATAAATCATCGATAGAAGAACCTCCGAAATTAGAGTTAAAGCCACTTCCAAACCATTTGGAATACGCTTATTTACATGGTGAATCTGAATTACCTGTAATAATATCGTCTTCTCTTACTGAAAATGAGAAATTACAACTCATTTCTGTGTTGAAAGCTCATAAACCAGCCATTGCATGGAAGATTCATGATATTAAAGGAATAAGTCCTTCGTATTGCACACATAAAATCCTTATGGAAGAAGGTCATAAAACGTATGTGCAACGCCAACGAAGACTAAATCCTAATATGCAAGATGTAGTTAAGAAAGATATTATTAAACTGTTAGATGCAGGTTTAATTTATCCAATCTCTGATAGTCCATGGGTAAGCCCAGTTCAATGCGTGCCTAAGAAGGGTGGCATGACTGTCATTACAAATGAGAAAAATGAGCTTATTCCTACTAGGACTGTAACAGGATGGCGTGTATGTATTGATTATAGAAAATTAAATGACGCCACCAGAAAAGATCACTTTCCCTTACCTTTCATAGATCAAATGTTGGAAAGATTAGCCGGAAATAGTTACTATTGTTTTCTAGATGGATTTTCCGGATATTTTCAAATTCCAATAGCACCCGAGGACCAAGAGAAAACCACATTCACGTGCCCTTATGGTACTTTTGCTTACAAACGCATGCCATTTGGACTTTGTAACGCCCCTGCAACCTTTCAAAGGTGTATGATGGCGATTTTTCACGACATGATAGAAGAATGCATGGAAGTATTCATGGATGACTTTTCAGTCTTCGGTAATACATTTAAATCATGTCTAGTTAATCTGGAACGAATGCTAATTAGATGCGAAAAATCAAATCTAGTACTTAATTGGGAGAAATGCCATTTCATGGTTAAAGAAGGCATCGTTCTTGGACATAAAATTTCAAAAGAAGGAATTGAAGTGGATAGAGCTAAAGTAGATGTAATTGCTAAACTTCCACATCCCACCAATGTTAGAGGAGTTAGGAGTTTTCTAGGGCATGCCGGTTTTTACCGACGTTTCATAAAAGATTTTTCTAAAATTGCCACTCCTATGAATAAACTCCTAGAAAAGGATGCGCCATTCATCTTTTCAGATGAATGTGTCAAATCTTTTAATATTCTTAAAGAAAAACTCACTAATGCGCCGATCATGATAACACCAAATTGGAATCTACCATTTGAACTAATGTGCGATGCAAGTGATTTTGCAATGGGAGCCGTTTTAAGACAAAGGATTGAAAAACGATTTCAACCTATATATTATGCTAGTAAGACATTACAAGGAGCACAAACAAACTATACAACTACTGAAAAAGAACTCCTTGCTATTGTCTTTGCTTTTGACAAATTTCGATCATATCTCGTTCTAGCAAAAACGGTGGTCTATACCGACCATTCTGCTCTTAGATACCTATTTTCAAAACAAGATGCTAAACCAAGATTAATCCGTTGGATCTTACTCTTACAAGAGTTTGATATTGAAATCCGAGATAAAAGAGGAGCAGAAAATCTCGCCGCTGATCATCTTTCTCGTCTTGAAAATCCCGAATTAGAAGTTCTAAATGAATCAGCCATACAAGACAACTTTCCTGATGAATATCTATTGAAGATAGATTATAAAGAAATCCCATGGTTTGCAGACTATGCAAACTACTTAGTTTGTGGATTCCTTGAAAAAGGATTATCGTACCAAAGACGAAAGAAATTCTTCAGTGATATAAAACACTATTTCTGGGAAGATCCACATCTGTTTAAAAGTTGTCCCGATGGAATAATACGCCGATGTGTATTTGGAGATGAAGCTAGTAAAATTTTAAACCATTGTCACACAGGACCAACAGGAGGGCATAATGGGCCTCAACTAACAGCAAGAAAAGTTTATGAAGCTGGATTCTATTGGCCTACAATTTACAAAGACGCACACCTTCTTTGCAAATCCTGTGATGCTTGTCAAAGGGCCGGAAAAATAAGTCAACGTGATGAAATGCCACAAAATGTCATCCAAGTATGTGAAGTATTTGACATTTGGGGTATTGACTTTATGGGTCCATTTCCAAAATCTCATAATAATCTATATATACTCGTAGCCATTGATTATGTATCTAAATGGGCGGAAGCACAAGCTCTCCCAACTAACGATGCACGAGTTGTAGTCAACTTTTTAAAACGTCTTTTTGCAAGGTTTGGAACACCGAAAGCTTTAATAAGTGATCGGGGTACTCATTTCTGTAATAATCAACTTGAGAAAGTTCTTAAAAGATATGGAGTAACTCATAAAATCTCCACCGCATATCATCCACAAACAAGTGGACAAGTTGAAAATACCAACCGAGCTTTAAAACGTATTCTAGAGAAAACCGTAGGATCAAATCCGAAGGAATGGTCCATTAAATTGGAGGATGCACTCTGGGCTTTTAGAACAGCCTACAAAACTCCAATTGGAACCACACCTTTTAGACTTGTTTATGGAAAAGCATGTCATCTTCCAGTAGAAATTGAACACAAAGCATTTTGGGCTTTGAAGACATGTAATCTTGATTTACATGAAGCCGGACGTCTACGATTAAGTCAACTAAACGAATTAGAAGAATTAAGACATGAAGCATACGAAAATTCGTTAATCTATAAAGAAAGAACGAAGAAATGGCATGATAAAAGAATCAGAAGTTCAAAAGAATTTAAAGAAGGAGACAGAGTTCTTCTTTTCAATTCACGATTCAAGCTATTTCCTGGAAAATTGAAATCAAGATGGTCTGGACCATTCATAGTCAAAAGAGTTTTCCCATACGGAACGATAGAATTAATAAATTCAAATGGGATTGAATTTAAAGTTAATGGTCACAGAGTTAAACATTACATACATGGTCCGATGGAAGTCGACAACGAAGTTAATCACAATTTCGACACCACAGCTAACTAAGTGTGGGGAGAATCAAGTCTTTAAAGGATAATATGTATTTCTATTAGAGTTAGATTGTCTGTTTTCGTGTAGTTCTCGAAAATGGAACCCGAATGGTCTTTCCCTAGCAGACCCTAAAGAACTAGTCTTCTCCCCCCCATTCTGAATTTTTATTTTTTTAGGTTTTTACGAAATGAAGACTGCCTGTGAACTAAACCATGGTCTAATGCTACACGCTTTGATCACTAAACGTAATAATGACATACTACCGAGTGAAATAGTATCAGTAATCAGAGAAAGAATGGACGGAGTTAGAAAAGAATCCAGATGCGAAGATAATAAGTTACAATTTGGTAAAGGAAAATCAAAATCCGCAGCGAAAAGAAGAGCACGACACCTAGAAAGATGTCACAAATGCGGAAAATGGTCACATGGAGGTAAATGTTCCAATAATCAAACCTATTCAAATACCGAATTTGTTACTTTATGCAGAGACGGACCGTTCATATGTTTAGAAGAAAAGACACTGAATGCTCGAGGTTACGCCTATGTAGCTATGGAAAACCAATTAAACCGACTATCTTATGAATGGGATAGATCATATAACTAAGAAATCTATTTCACAGGTATGTCTGTACAGTTTTTATTTTTATTTTTATTTTTAACCTTTTGATAATAAATGCTAATTTGTTCGCTAAAAAGTATTAAATTGGTATTGAATAAAATTAGGTTTGGCGACCGAAATTATTGATATCATTCAAAAATTTATTACATCACTGCGAAATTTAACGTTTATTCTTAAGGTATAAATATCTTTAATCAATCAACCCAAAATATTTCAAAAATTCGTCATGAGTTAAATTAGGTCTTGGAACCGAAATTACTTTACCAAAAAGAGGGGCGCATATTTTTGATAATATTTGATTGATTAAAGTGGGATAAAAAGACAAAAAGATTTTTAATTTTATTTTTACCATGTTTTTAATCTTAATATTTAAATCTTAAATTAATATTGTAAACTCTGTAAAAACAATATATTTAAAATTGTAAATATTTGAAAAATTAATATAAGTTTGATATGAATTTATAAATTTTTAAATTAAGTTTGGTGTGAACTTTTAATTTTTAAAATATAAATTTTTAATTTTATGCATTTCAAATTTTAAGTTTGGTGTGAATTTTTAATATTAATTTTGAATTTTATATTTAAGTTGTGTGAATTTAAAAACAAAAATTTACTTTATCTCATTAAGTTAAGAATATGATTTTTAAAATTCGTCGTAAGTTGAAGACTAGGTCTTTGAACCGAAATTGCTTTACCCGAGGGAGGGACGAGAACTTTTATTATCATTATTTTTAATCTTATTGAATTAGAGTATGCCAAAAACATTGAAAAAACCCAAAAATCTTAGCTTTTAAAACAAGCGCTACTAAAAGACAAATTTTAAAATTTTGTCGAAGGACGGACTAGGACATCGATCCGAAACGACCTCGTCCTAAATAACAAGGGAAACAAAATTTTAAAATTAAATACTTAATTGTTTTATAAGTTAAAGATTATAAAAAAAAAAAAAAAGAGCAAACTCCGCGACTCGCGGAGTTTGAAAGGGAAATCTCCGCGAGTCGCGAAGAGACTAAAAACCGAAAAAAAAATATAACTGCAGAACAGATCAGTCCCCAACCCAAAACAACAAAAACACAGCGAATTCTGCACCCGAAAAACCCGAAAAACACCCCCAAAAATCCCAATTTTTAACCGTTAATCACCAAATTTTTTGCTAAAATCATGTTGAGAAGGATGCTATCTAAGAATTACTCAAGAAAAACGGTAAATTTCTACACCTAAACACCATTTAATCCGAAATTTGGTGTTCTTGAGCTATTTTTTTCCCAATTTGATTTTGATGCTTTTTAGTGTAATTAGACTTAAATTGTTTATGTATTATGCTTGTATAACCTAGATTGATGCTGTTTAACATGATTAGAAGCCTTAAACTTCAAATTTTGAGTAATCTAGGGTTTGTGTTCTTGAGCAATTTGGGGCTTTTTGATATAAACAGGTTATGGCCGATTTTTGTCATGAATTGTTGCTAAATTGAGTAGTGTAACATGTCTAGGTAGTTAAATGATCCAAACTTTGAGCCTAAACATGATTTTGAGAATTAAAGTGGACTTTTTCAAGTCTAAAATTCATGAACTTGATTTTTGAAAGATAATGCCATTTGAGACTTGTTTGATTGTTAGTAATGATTATTTTGACATGTTATTTGAGTTGAATGCTTATGAACTTGGCGAAAATTTTCGTATATGCTTATTTGAAAAAGTGTAGATTTGATAAAAATGTGAAAATAAGCTTAAGTTTGATATAAATTGATAATGTCATTGTAATTATTTTGATTGATGATTTTGCTGACACTAATGCATATTTGGATGCACAAAAATTGTGTTTGATGTGTTTTGCAGAATGAAAGGGGTGAATCTTCATCCCAAGCCCGCAATGCTCCTGCTGAGAATTTGGAACAACAGGAGGTGGATAACTACTACAAGCAGGATGTACCTCATCCAGTCATGACCTTTTCTGATATGCACTTGGAAGAGTTGCACCCGAACCTGAGATTTGACAGACTTTGGATAGATTATCCAAAATATCAAAGGGGTTTGCATACTCTTCATTCTAAGGTTGTTGAGGTACCGAGGGTCATAGAATGGGGACCCTTAGAAGCTGTAGAATTGGCCGGGCCAATTAGGGAATTACTTGTACAGAGGTATGGTAATTCTTCTTTTAATGACTGGATATGTTTATTCACCATACGCAGACCTGTATATAAAGTATGGTGTGAAGAATTGTTATGTAGTATAGAGTTGAATGATCGGGTAGCTAGTTTAACCGATCGTTCTTTTATTAGATTTTTGTTAGGCGGTTCGATGCGCCACATGTCTTTACTGGACATGGCTCAGGCTTTACGTATATATACGCCTGAGGAGTTAGCGTCTGCCGATTGTAGAGGATTGATACTAAACGGTAGAAAGATAGATGAGAATTTTGATACACACGGTGTGTGGAGTCAAATGACAAGCCATCACCGTTTCAAAGGGGGAAATTACTCTTATTTGGATATAGATAGAGCCGAATTAAGAGTGATACATAGGTTTTTAGCTAATTCGATTACACAAAGGGGTAAAAACAAAGAAAAGGTAAATGAACAAGATTTGTTTTACCATATGTGTATTCGAGACCCACAGAGCGCTGTAAGTATACCATATTGTGTGGGTTATTATTTATCAGCTATGGTTCGGGGGATGCGTCCACATAGCATAATAGGAGGTGGTATTTTTATTACTTTGATTGGTGAATATCTCGGTGTGGATATAAGTCGGGGGGGATTATTACTAGAAGAGCCGGAACCCCGCGATACTATAGGTTTAAATGTATACCATGGTGCGAAAGTTTTGAAGAGGCGAAATAACGCCGCAGTACGATACCATGGTAGACATCCACAGGTGGAGAGAAACCAGCAGCAAGGTAATGTAGGAGGGGGGAATGAGATGCAAGAAATGCATAGGTTTATAGCTTCTCAGGAATACGAAAATGCTAGACAGAGAGCATTTGAAGATTGGCAAGTTCATCAGAACCAGATCATAGCTCATTGCCAACATATAGGTAGAAACTATATTCCTACACCGAAACCCATCTTCCCTCCTTGGTCTATAGAGATGCAGCCACCATATCCTACGTATGACCCTGCCGAAGCATTCTATAGCACTTATGGTTATGCCTGGAACCCCTATTGGTACCAATATCATCCTTAGTTTACTTATTATTATTTTTTTTATTTTGTAATTTGTAATTATTGATACATTTAATATTTTTGTTAATATTGTAATCATTTTTATAATTATCTAACTTTTATTCTTAGATTTTAATAATTTTTGAATGTGGGGTAATATACCAAACTTCAAAAATATGTATATATGTTTGCAGTTTATCTTATGTACACAACAGGGTAAAACAACGCATTTTCAAAGACTGGCATTAAGTTCAGCAAAAGCAACTAATTTTGACGACAAGATGCAAAATATATGTGAAATAACAACAAGACGGAATGAACAAATGATGTGCACCATTTATCATTCAGCAAATAAACGCCAATATATTTGGAAACTTTGGTAAAAATTTAATCATTTTCACACAAATCACCCTCAATAATTTAAATTGTTACTGATTTCTTGCAAATGAGGGCATTGAAAGATCTTAAGTGTGGGAAGGGGTTAAATTTCTTTCGGATTTTAAAATTTTTTACTTTATACACTTGGTTACCATTAAAAATACTAGTAAAGTAGTAGTTGTATTAGAATCTAGTGCTCTCTGATAAAAAAGAACAGCCCTAGTCTTATATACTGACTACCCAATTCTAGTAAAATTTTTCAATTAAATGAATTCAAATCATGTTTAAACATATTTATGAACGATAAAACTAGGTTTTAACACCGAAATTATTGTTATCTCAGAAAGAACATAAATTAAGAAACAAACTAAAATGTCAAAATTCATTTAAAATGGAATAGAGGACGATAAAAAGAAAAATAAAAAACCAAGTGTGGGAAAATTTACCAAGTCATTCAAAACATATATCACATATTTTTGTACAAACAATTGAAAATACTTTTGTTTTGAACGATAATCAACTGTTTTATCCAATGAAACTATCAAAGAGAGATGGATCTGTGAAGACCCGTCCTAATCCATCCGGAAGAAGTCCGTATCGATTATAAATGATTCACAACAGTTGATTACATCGCGAGGTACTTGACCTCTATATGATACATTTACAAACATTGCATTCGTTTTTGAAAAGACAATCTCTCATTTCATCGAAAGTTGACGTCATGCATACCATTTCATAATACATCTAACATTAATTGACTTAATAAAAATCTTGATGAACTCAACGACTCGAATGCAACGTCTTTTGAAATATGCCATGAATGACTCCAAGTAATGTCTCTAATATGAGCTAATGCACAGCGGAAGATTTCTTTCATACCTGAGAATAAACATGCTTTAAAGTGTCAACCAAAAGGTTGGTGAGTTCATTAGTTTAGCATAAATAATCGTTATATAATTTTAATAGACCACAAGATTTCATATATATCCATTTCTCATAAACATACGTCCCATGCATAGAGACAAAAATATCATTCATATGGACTGAACACCTGGTAACCGACATTCACAATATGTATATAAGAATATCCCCATCATTCCGGGATCCTCCTTCGGACATGATATAAATTTCGAAGTACTAAAGCATCCGGTACTTTGGATGGGGCTTGTTGGGCCCGATAGATCTATCTTTAGAGTTCGCGTCAATTAGGGTGTCTGTTCCCTAATTCTTAGATTACCAGACTAAAAAGGGGCATATTCGATTTAATAATCCAGCCACAGAATGTAATTTTAGATACTTGTGTCTATTTCGTAAAACAGTTATAAAAACAGCGCATGTATTCTCAGTCCCAAAAATATATATTGCGAAAGCATTTAAAAAGGGAGTAATGAAACTCACCATACTGTATTTTGTAGTAAAAATACATATGACGAAACTGGACAATGCAGGGTTGACCTCGGATTCACGAACCTATATCATTTGTATATTCATTAATACATATAATTATAATCGAGCAATTATTTGTATTATTATTAGTGATAAATTCTATATTACTAACTTATATATTCTATCATATATTCATTTTGTATATTTTTAAATAAAGTATTTATATATTTAAGTTATGGTTATTATATTTATTTTTATTTACATAATCTTTTGTTTTCAAAATAATAGTTATAGTAACACTAGAGTAATATTAATAATAATTATTATAATAATTATAATAGTTAATGCTGTTAATTAAGATAATAATGGTTATGATTTCATTAATGATAAAAATAATAATATTAATAATAATAATATACTTTATATTAATAGTAATGGTTCTAATATTTATAAAGTGATAACAATACTAATATTTATGAAGATAATAATAGTTTGTATTATTTTCACAATATTAATAATATTAATAATCATAATCATAATGATAATAATACTAAAATGATAAAAAAAAATTAATAATAATAATAATAATGATATTAATAATACTTATGAAAATTTCTAATGTTAATAACGTTTCTATTACTTACAAACATAATTATGATATTAGTAATAAAAATAACTATAATACTAACAAAGATAATAATCAAAATAATAATAATACTACTTAGAATGATAAATTAACCATGAAAATGACACTGGTAATATTTATATAAATAATAATAATAATAATAATAGTTATAATACATGTAATTATGATAATAATAATAATAATAATAATAATCATAACAACAACAACAACAATAATAATAATAATAATAATAATAATAATAATAATAATAATAATAATAATAATAATAATAATAATAATAATAATAATTATGATAATAATAATAATAATAATAATAATAGAAAGAAAAAAAAAATGGTTATACCCTTTAATAAGTTTCCTAGAAAGAATTGCCTGCGACGGGGCTTGAACCCATGACCTCTCGTTAATCACAAACACACCTTAACCATCAAGCTACTGCTCGTTTTCTGAATTAAAACCAAACTTATTTCCTTTTAAACCATATACGCTGGTTCCATTTTCTTCTTCATAAAAAAAATGCCATATATCAGGATTGAACTTGTGACCTCCAGTTAATCTATTAACACTTATAACCAATGTACTGCCCAACAGATTTCTGTTTTAATACCGTGATTTACTTATTTTAAACTGGTTTCTGTTTCTTCTTCTTCAACAAGATATGCAAGCTGTGACAACATTCGTTGCAGTGTAACGAAATAATATTTAGACTTTAAAATTTTGCAAATAACACCGAAACTAGACTGATCAGAATCAAATGTTTATATGGAATGCAAAAGAGAAAAAAAATTTATAAAACAGCCTTTGCTGTTCGTCTGTCTGTCGCAGGCCTTAAAAAAAAATTTTGATTTTTGCAATAGAGCATGATTTGGACAAAGTGTATAAAACAAAATGTATTTCAATTTACCTCTATAATCTATTGAAATCATCAATTGCTCCAGAAAATTTAACATGAACTCGAATTTTACCCAAAATTGATTTGTTTGACTTTTTGAAATTATCCTTTGACTCGAAAATTCTTGATCAAGAAGATGAATTGGAACTCAAGATTTGGAAGAAAGTTTGAGTATACGAATCCTAACAAAGTTGCATTAATGGATTTTGAAATCTAATTCAAATTCGTATTTTTTATAAAATGAAGTAGTAACAGCGCAGGTACCTGTTACTTTTCTCTTTTCTTGTTTAATCCGAAAATCAGAGTATGATTAAATTGATAATTGACAAAGTAAGGTCGATTGAATTTCCTAATACTGTATGTGATCGATTTTATAGGATTTAAAAGTCACAGAAAATATTCGATCAGGTACAGAAAAAGAAAAAAATATACTTAAAAGGAGAACCTGATGGTAACAGATTTGGTGTTTACTCTCTTGTTTTCAATGCAGTGAAGATTCCATTCCTAAAGTTACAGCTCATCCACAAATAGATTGAAAATGATGGTTTTTCTTTTATGTATATATAACTGAATTTTGTATATATATATATATATATATATATATATATATATATATATATATATATATATATTAAATATATAAGTAAACATAATATAATAATATTAATTATATAAACATCAATATTAATTTTAATAATAATAGTGAAACTAATAATATTATTAATAATAGAAATGATAATAATAATATTATCAATAATGTTAATTTTAATTGTACATATCAAGTTTTACCTATTCACATTTATATAATAATATTAATTATTCAATTATTCGTATTAGTGTTTATAATGAAATTATTTTTAATAATATTATCATAACGGTTATATTCAAACTTGTAAATTAATATAACACATTTTATAAATTTTATCCTAGTTACTAATTATATAATATATTATATAATAACTTATGTTAATTATTTTATATTTATAATTTACAACTCATATAATATTATTTATGTTCAGAATTCATATATATTTTAATAGCAACTTATTTATCCTGTATTTTATTTTCACATTATAAATTGCAAATCGATTGGAGTGCATTTTTATTAGTTCAAAATAATATCTATGTACACTTGTATTTATTTACAAATAGTTGTTCGTGAATCGTCGAGATCAGTCGAAGGGTAAACGATTATATGAACACAGTTCAAAGTTTTTGAGACTCAACATTACAGATTTTTCTTATCGTCTCTGAAACATATAAAGATTAAAGTTTAAATTTGGTTGGAAATTCTCGGGTCATCACAGTACCTACCCGTTAAAGAAATTTCGTCCCGAAATTTGAGTGAGGTCGTCATGGGTAACTAAAAAAATATTTTCATGACGAATATGAGTTGATAAATAGAGTTTTATCATCATTGAGTAATATGGATAAAACAATTTGATTATTCGAAGAGCACGAGTGAAGCTATTCACCAAAGAATGAAATGAGAAATAGAGATTTGTTTTTAATCTTTGACGTAGTCAGGTTTGAATTTAGAAAATAAGGCGCGTCTTAACTTTTGACATTGCCTTGGTTGAATTCCGGAATTCAAGGGATTTAAAGAAAATCTTGAAGATCTATAAGATCTGATTCTTCGGGATTTATAGAAATTAAGATCTCTTTAATTAAATACGGTGATCTGCTCTGATTACTACATCTGATATTTCCTTTATAAATTTATATTTTTCGTTCCATTTATTTTCACCACTTCTATGCTCAATTTCCAAATTCAAAAGATTTATGAAAATGCTTAACCCTGTTCCGATCCTTGTTCTTATTCTAACTATCGCAATGATCGTTCTTCTTTTCCAACTACCACTTGAAGAATCTGTTTATTTCTATTATGCTCTTGCGATTATGTACTTATAATCCTCCCGTGTCTTTATATTGCTATACGTACTGATATCCACGGTTTGTAATTTCGGTGTTGTCATTGAGCTTTATATTTTCTCTTATATTTCAAATCTTTATGCTTTTGTTTTCTCTTCCCGACTTCAAGTCAAGCGAATAATGGTCCAGAATTCGTAGATATAGAGTTTCGAATGATTATAATGTTCTAAACAGGAAGGAACGTGATAGCACGATTTGATTTTCAAATTTATCAACATCACGAAAGATAGAACCATCAAGAATACATTTTCTTGATTTGTTCAGAAGTTAAGTAGAATGAAAGAGTTATGTAACATGGCACGTGATGACGTTGTGATGTGTGAATCATCACGTCCCATTAAAAACTCAGCATGACTTACTGTAATATAATCACGTTGATCAAGTGTCATTATTTTATACTAACTCATGCATCAGTTTCCCACATTACTTTAATAACATTCATATTTTAAGCTTGAAAGTTTACAGAATATAGAAACTAACAGTTTCTATATGATGTAATACTGATAGCACGCAGAGATTAATGATTTCAGATAAGAATAGTTATAAAAATATCTCCAGAAATATGGAGGATATTTATAATTGAAAGATACGATACTATCTCGGAATATCTAAGATCAGAGGATGATAGAAACTATTGTCTGCAAGGGTTCAGAGTAAGGATCAAGATATTCACCAAAGACTTTAACAGACATTGAATCATTTGGATCCTTTGAAGTCAAACTTATTCTTTGCGATTTGTCTATGGCTTTCTTCATAATTCCGCATAATCTGCTTTTCGGTACTAAACTTTCTATTGAATGTTTCCAATATAATGATACACAGGAAGCACGAAGAGGTATATAATTTCGGACGAGAATATTTATGAAAATATCCTCGGAAATATCGAAGATATTGATGATGATATTTTGGAATTTCTAAGTTCGATGGTTGATGAAGAAAGATTTTCTGCAAGATTTTAACATGACTTTGGAGTAGGATATTCTCTAAAGATTTCATCGGATCCATAATTACCTGGATTCTTTGAATATAGGGTTTGGTCCTTGTATTTGTCCTTGGTCTCCTTCATGGTTAGCTCAATCCGTTTTCCAGTTCCAACTTTTCTGAGCTTTTCCAACAAACTATTCTTTATTATCAAACTTCTGGCTGCTAAGATCGTTTACGGTTGTCTACGGTTTCTGATGCTTCATTCAGCTTTTTCAATATTTAGAGTATTGATTTGTAGACTGGGTGCTTTTCAAAATTTCAGAATGGAAGGTCATTATTCTAGAAGATAAATGTTATACATATAACTGTTGATGTAGATATGCTGTGAGTTTTCAAAGTACTGATTTCCGATTCCTCTACATTTACTGCTACCATATCCGAATCATTGGTTATCAATTCGAGGTGATTTCAAGATAATTGTGTTTTTAGATGATTAAACGCTGACGGTAATATGGTGGAATATAAAAGGTTCCCCGGTAACAATAAAAGAGCATACATATAAATCAAGGTGATAATAAGGTTGTTTCGAACGAAAAGTCGAAGTTGATTTGCTGGAGCTGTGACAAAATTTGCTACTTTGAAAGGAATTATCAAGTTATTTTGGGTAATAGTAACACTAAAGTAATTAGCACAGCTACGTGTTAAACGTTTACTCAGTTTCCGAGAGTTTTTCAGATGCATAACTAAATGTATTAATCTTTCCTTCCGTAGATGAAGTGCGGTTGGTTCATTCTCTAAATTGAGGTGTTCCCAAGATCCGTGAAAGGTTTGAATGCAGATTGTAATTGTCAAGATACAAATGAGGTTTAAGATGAAATCAAGTGGCAAACTTGAAGAATTATTTAGTTTCATATGTTATAGTCAATATTTTAACTCATTTTAATTGTCTAATGTTGGTAGTCCACAGTTGATAGTCCACAGTTAGCAATTCAATAATTCATATATAGTTTAATATATAATATTCGAATTAATTAATACGTATCGTGACCCGTATTCGTCTCAGACTCGATCACAACTCAAAGTATATATATTATTATAGAATCAACCTCAACCCTGTATAGCTAACTCCTGCATTACTGCATATAGAGTGTCTATGGTGATTCCAAATAATATATATAGATGCGTCGATATGATATGTCAAAACCTTGTATACGTGTCCCGATATTTAAAGTGCGTAAAATAAATAACAGAAATTAAATAACGATAAATAAAGTGCGTAAAGTAAATAACAAAAATTAAATGACAATAAATAAAATTGCGAGAATATAAATTGCGATAAAATAAATTGCGATAATTAAATTGCGATAAATAAAATGTAATACGGAATTAACAGTTATCTAGGAACAGTTAGCTAGGATTTTGTTAGCGTGTTTTCTTAACAAAATTTTATATTGTTAATTAGTCTGTTTCTAATCAATTTTTATTGTGTTCATTATTTCTTCATTATGCCACTTGTTGGATTCTGGTAAGTCAAAATCCAAATATGAAATTGAATTTGAATGAAAATGGTTATTCTATGGTGAATGGATTCGTATATCGGTGAATGTAAATAGGATAGTAAATGACTGTTGAATCAGATTCGAAGAACGTACAATGTAACTTATTAATGTGAAATCTTAAATATCCCTCGGGTATTACCTACCCGTTAAAATGTTTTCACTATTAACAGTTTGTACAAAAGAATTTTAATTACAATCTTTATGAAAATATACTTACATATATATTTTCTTCAGATGTAATCATGAATTTAATGAGTTAATATGATATTAAACTCATTTGCTTTTTGGTTGGAACTAGAATAAATAATCTCTAAAACTTTAGAGATTGCGTATTCGCCATGTCGAACGAAGATAAATGAGGTAGAACGATACGTAGAACGAAGATCATACTCAAAGTACATATGATGATATTGAAGCATGGATTGTTGATGGTACTGGTGCTGTTATTGATTGCACTGTTGGTGCCGGTGATGTTGCTGAAGCTGGTACATTTTGCACCATATTCTCCGAATTGATTATTCGAGCGCGAAGTTCGTTGACTTATTACTCCAGGATGATTGTCGATCAGAACGAGCGGATGAATAAGGTTCAGAATCGTGGATAGAATATAATATTGTCGAGTTACCCTGGAAATGAGACTGAAAATGGTGTCTCGAACAGGTTCGCCGGTAAACACTTCAGGTTCATTGTCAAGAGGTGAATTCGGTTGGTGGAAGGGATCGCCTTTTTCGCGTCTCCATTGATTAAGTTGACGACGAACCCATCAGATGAATTGGGGATGACTGATTGGTTGATTCATTCTGTTGACGCTGATAGGTGAAACTCCATATCGGAATAGCTGTCGGAATCCGAGGAATTCGAACTGGTTGAGGGATTCATCTCGTATGATCAGATGAAGGATTTTCGATAAGAATTAGATTATAGGATGTAGATTAGTACCCTACAATACATAATCTACATATGCATATATAATACTAACATCCCATAAGTTACGGAGGAATCTACGGAAGTTGTCAGGCAAAGTCTACAGTAACAGATATGCTAAGATATGAATTAGCAGATACGCTAAGATATGAATTTTGTCTATACACTATTCATGCAATCCTTGCAGTAAGGTATGTCTAGACTAAGAATGGTAAGCAGGTAATTTCCTAAGGATGATAAACAGATGATTTCCGATAAATATGATAAGCAAAACTTTTGACATGCAGACACGGTCGAAGTCCAGACTTACTAATGCATCCTAACGACTACTAGTTAGACACACTAATGCAAGACCTGGTTCGCTAAGACCTCCGCTCTGATACCAACTGTGAAGACCCGTCCTAATCCATCCGGAAGAAGTCCGTATCGATTATAAATGATTCACAATAGTTGATTACATCGCGAGGTACTTGACCTCTATATGATACATTTACAAACATTGCATTCGTTTTTGAAAAGACAATATTTCATTTCATCGAAAGTTGACGTCATGCATACCATTTCATAATACATCTAACTATAATTGACTTAATAAAAATCTTGATGAACTCAACGACTCGAATGCAACGTCTTTTGAAATATGCCATGAATGACTCCAAGTAATGTCTCTAATATGAGCTAATGCACAGCGAAAGATTTCTTTCATACCTGAGAATAAACATGCTTTAAAGTGTCAACCAAAAGGTTGGTGAGTTCATTAGTTTAGCATAAATAATCGTTATATAATTTTAATAGACCACAAGATTTCATATATATCCATTTCTCATAAACATACGTCCCATGCATAGAGACAAAAATATCATTCATATGGACTGAACACCTGGTAACCGACATTCACAATATGTATATAAGAATATCCCCATCATTCCGGGATCCTCCTTCGGACATGATATAAATTTCGAAGTACTAAAGCATCCGGTACTTTGGATGGGGCTTGTTGGGCCCGATAGATCTATCTTTAGAGTTCGCGTCAATTAGGGTGTCTGTTCCCTAATTCTTAGATTACCAGACTAAAAAGGGGCATATTCGATTTAATAATCCAGCCACAGAATGTAATTTTAGATACTTGTGTCTATTTCGTAAAACAGTTATAAAAACAGCGCATGTATTCTCAGTCCCAAAAATATATATTGCGAAAGCATTTAAAAAGGGAGTAATGAAACTCACCATACTGTATTTTGTAGTAAAAATACATATGACGAAACTGGACAATGCAGGGTTGACCTCGGATTCACGAACCTATATCATTTGTATATTCATTAATACATATAATTATAATCGAGCAATTATTTGTATTATTATTAGTGATAAATTCTATATTACTAACTTATATATTCTATCATATATTCATTTTGTATATTTTTAAATAAAGTATTTATATATTTAAGTTATTGTTATTATATTTATTTTTATTTACATAATCTTTTGTTTTCAAAATAATAGTTATAGTAACACTAGAGTAATATTAATAATAATTATTATAATAATTATAATAGTTAATGCTGTTAATTAAGATAATAATGGTTATGATTTCATTAATGATAAAAATAATAATATTAATAATAATAATATACTTTATATTAATAGTAATGGTTCTAATATTTATAAAGTGATAACAATACTAATATTTATGAAGATAATAATAGTTTGTATTATTTTCACAATATTAATAATATTAATAATCATAATCATAATGATAATAATACTAAAATGATAAAAAAAAATTAATAATAATAATAATAATGATATTAATAATACTTATGAAAATTTCTAATGTTAATAACGTTTCTATTACTTACAAACATAATTATGATATTAGTAATAAAAATAACTATAATACTAACAAAGATAATAATCAAAATAATAATAATACTACTTAGAATGATAAATTAACCATGAAAATGACACTGGTAATATTTATATAAATAATAATAATAATAATAATAGTTATAATACATGTAATTATGATAATAATAATAATAATAATAATAATCATAACAACAACAACAACAATAATAATAATAATAATAATAATAATAATAATAATAATAATAATAATAATAATAATAATAATAATAATAATTATGATAATAATAATAATAATAATAATAATAATAATAATAGAAAGAAAAAAAAAATGGTTATACCCTTTAATAAGTTTCCTAGAAAGAATTGCCTGCGACGGGGCTTGAACCCATGACCTCTCGTTAATCACAAACACACCTTAACCATCAAGCTACTGCTCGTTTTCTGAATTAAAACCAAACTTATTTCCTTTTAAACCATATACGCTGGTTCCATTTTCTTCTTCATAAAAAAAATGCCATATATCAGGATTGAACTTGTGACCTCCAGTTAATCTATTAACACTTATAACCAATGTACTGCCCAACAGCTTTCTGTTTTAATACCGTGATTTACTTATTTTAAACTGGTTTCTGTTTCTTCTTCTTCAACAAGATATGCAAGCTGTGACAACATTCGTTGCAGTGTAACGAAATAATATTTAGACTTTAAAATTTTGCAAATAACACCGAAACTAGACTGATCAGAATCAAATGTTTATATGGAATGCAAAAGAGAAAAAAAAAAATTATAAAACAGCCTTTGCTGTTCGTCTGTCTGTCGCAGGCCTAAAAAAAAAATTTTGATTTTTGCAATAGAGCATGATTTGGACAAAGTGTATAAAACAAAATGTATTTCAATTTACCTCTATAATCTATTGAAATCATCAATTGCTCCAGAAAATTTAACATGAACTCGAATTTTACCCAAAATTGATTTGTTTGACTTTTTGAAATTATCCTTTGACTCGAAAATTCTTGATCAAGAAGATGAATTGGAACTCAAGATTTGGAAGAAAGTTTGAGTATACGAATCCTAACAAAGTTGCATTAATGGATTTTGAAATCTAATTCAAATTCGTATTTTTTATAAAATGAAGTAGTAACAGCGCAGGTACCTGTTACTTTTCTCTTTTCTTGTTTAATCCGAAAATCAGAGTATGATTAAATTGATAATTGACAAAGTAAGGTCGATTGAATTTCCTAATACTGTATGTGATCGATTTTATAGGATTTAAAAGTCACAGAAAATATTCGATCAGGTACAGAAAAAGAAAAAAATATACTTAAAAGGAGAACCTGATGGTAACAGATTTGGTGTTTACTCTCTTGTTTTCAATGCAGTGAAGATTCCATTCCTAAAGTTACAGCTCATCCACAAATAGATTGAAAATGATGGTTTTTCTTTTATGTATATATAACTGAATTTTGTATATATATATATATATATATATATATATATATATATATATATATATATATATATATATATATATATATATATATATATATTAAATATATAAGTAAACATAATATAATAATATTAATTATATAAACATCAATATTAATTTTAATAATAATAGTGAAACTAATAATATTATTAATAATAGAAATGATAATAATAATATTATCAATAATGTTAATTTTAATTGTACATATCAAGTTTTACCTATTCACATTTATATAATAATATTAATTATTCAATTATTCGTATTAGTGTTTATAATGAAATTATTTTTAATAATATTATCATAACGGTTATATTCAAACTTGTAAATTAATATAACACATTTTATAAATTTTATCCTAGTTACTAATTATATAATATATTATATAATAACTTATGTTAATTATTTTATATTTATAATTTACAACTCATATAATATTATTTATGTTCAGAATTCATATATATTTTAATAGCAACTTATTTATCCTGTATTTTATTTTCACATTATAAATTGCAAATCGATTGGAGTGCATTTTTATTAGTTCAAAATAATATCTATGTACACTTGTATTTATTTACAAATAGTTGTTCGTGAATCGTCGAGATCAGTCGAAGGGTAAACGATTATATGAACACAGTTCAAAGTTTTTGAGACTCAACATTACAGATTTTTCTTATCGTCTCTGAAACATATAAAGATTAAAGTTTAAATTTGGTTGGAAATTCTCGGGTCATCACAGGATCTACACGATGAATCAATTCCATCATTAAAAGGAAGTAAAGTCTTCCGAAAAAGACACGCGCTTCTTGATTTAGGTCATGAAGTTGTCGTCCAGACCAGCTGTAGGTTGACGAAAAATCTAGAAAAGTCATCACTAAAATCAGCAGGAAATCCACGAACCTCAGCATTAAACAGGGTCGCCAAGTGGTCAGATTTATCCTAACCATGAGAAGGATTTATCTCGTACAATGGGGGGGCACCATGCAAATTAGCTGGATAAGACTAATGAATCAGATCCCCAGAAAGGATAATCTCCTTAAAGATTAAAAAAATCAGCTTTTAAGACTGATATTACTCAATCCTAGAGATTGACCTTAAAGATTGAGAATTACAAACTCATGGAATTCGATGATATCTAAACTCGAGCTTAAACGAGAAAATATTTTGATCAAAATTATAAACCGATTTGTTTTCTGAAAACCCTATTTTCAATGCGTTCATTACCATTGAACGTAAAATCCTAGGAATTCACCTGGAATTCATTAGGTCACCTGAACTAAATCGGGTGTCAACCGTAAGAACGGTGGTTGCATAGTGGTCAAAGACAGGACCTTGTGCCATACCGAAAAATTATAAGGGTGAGCTTTACTATTGCTCCTACCAAGGATAGTAATTGCGTCCGACACGTTATAGACCATAATCAAAAGCATGTCACGGGACATTGCCTTAACAGTTGCTTGTTCAACGCTTTCCTTTCAACCGGACGGTAGTTTACCGAAAGGTAATATACGGGACAAGTAAACTGGACGTGTTGCTTTCCAAATACAAGGTTAGCAAGTGGGTGACACAAAACCGCAAGTTTTGAGCTAAAATTTTCAAATCTGAAACCCACCAAACCCACAAAAATATTTTGCAAACACCGGTAAAGGGTTATCCCGGAAAACTTATCTAGGGTAAAAACTAGATTTAATTTTCAAAAGATCAAATGTTTTCATAAAGATCCAATTTCCTTAATGGATCTAAATTTTTATAGTCATATGGGACTGTAAACCATATCGTTACTACCATTGTTTATACCGCCGTATAGAAATCACTGATGTACAAAGTGTGAAGAATAAAGAAGTGATTCTAGTATTTCAAGACGATATTGCTTGAGGACAAGCAACGCTCAAGTGTGGGAATATTTGATAATGCTAAAAACGAACATATATTTCATAGCATTATTCCTCAAGAAAGACAAGCTTTTAGTTGCAATTGTTCTATTTACAAGAGATATTCGTTTAAATAAAAAAAGGTGAAGACAAAAGACAGATTCGACGAATTGAAGACGCAAACGACCAAAAAGCTCAAAAGTACAAAAGACAATCAAAAAGGTTCCAATTATTGATAAGAAACGTCTCGAAATTACAAGAGTACAAGATTCAAAACACAAAGTACAAAATATAAAATTGTACGCAAGGACGTTCGAAAATCCGGAACCGGGACCAGAGTCAACTCTTAACGCTCGACGCAACGGACTAAAAATTACAAGTTAACTATGTATATAAATATAATATAATATATAATTAATTATATTAATTATATATATATTATATTTATAAATAAAAAACCGTCGGCAGAGAAAAACTCCAAGGACTGAGCTGTAAAAGTAACCTCCGCGACTCGCGGAGTTTGAAGAGCATTTTGCCGCGAGTCGCGGAGCCCCAAATTTGAAAACTGCCTATAAAGCCAACCGAATTCTGATCAAAAACCATCATCTTTTTCTTCCTCATTCATACGTAAAATTTATATTTATATTTATAATTTATATTTTAATTTTAATTATAATTCTAATAATAAGGGTATGTTAGCGAATATTGTAAGGGTGTAAGTCGAAATTCTGTCCGTGTAACGCTACGCTATTTTTAATCATTGTAAGTTATGTTCACCCTTTTTACATTAATGTCTCGTAGCTAAGTTATTATTATGCTTATTTAAAACAAAGTAATCATAATGTTGGGCTAATTACTAAAATTGGGTAATTGGGCTTTGTACCATAATTGGGGTTTGGACAAAAGAACGACACTTGTGAAAATTAGACTATGGGCTATTAATGGGCTTTATATTTGTTTAACTAAATGATAGTTTGTTAATGTTAATATAAAGATTTACAATTGGGCGTCCCTATAAATTACCATATACACTCGATCGGACACGATGGGCGGGGTATTTATATGTACGAATAATCGTTCATTTAACCGGACACGGGAATGGATTAATAGCCACTAGAATAATTAAAACAGGGGTGAAATTACATTCAAGGGTAATTGGTGTAATTGTTAACAAAGTAGTAAAACCTTGGTTTACACGCAGTCGATAACCTGGTGTATTCATTAAACAAAGTATTAAAACCTTGTTACAATTCGAATCCCCAATTAGTTGGAATATTTAACTTCGGGTATAAGAATAATTTGATGAGGACACTCGCACTTTATATTTATGACTGATGGACTGTTATGGACAAAAACCAGACGGACATATTAAATAATCCAGGACAAAGGACAATTAACCCATGGGCATAAAACTAAAATCAACACGTCAAACATCATGATTACGGAAGTTTAAATAAGCATAATTCTTTTATTTCATATTTAATTTCCTTTATTTTATATTTAATTGCACTTCTAATTATCGCACTTTTATTTATTGTTATTTAATCGCACTTTTAATTATCGTACTTTTTAATTATCGCAATTTTATTTTATCGCACTTTTATTATTCGCAATTTCATTATCGTTATTTACTTTACGCTTTAATTTAAGTCTTGTATTTATTTTATATTTTACATTAGGTTTTAACTGCGACTAAAGTCTTAAAATCGACAAACCGGTCATTAAACGGTAAAAACCCCCCTTTATAATAATAATATTACTTATATATATATTTGTATTTTTAATAAAAGTAAACTAATATAGCGTTGAGCTTTGTTTAAAGATTTCCCTGTGGAACGAACCGGACTTACTAAAAACTACACTACTGTACGATTAGGTACACTGCCTATAAGTGTTGTAGCAAGGTTTAAGTATATCCATTCTATAAATAAATAAATATCTTGTGTAAAATTGTATCGTATTTAATAGTATTTCCTGCTAAAATTAATAACTATTTTATATACACCTCGCTTAACATCAGTTCCCTTTGGTTCTAGCATCGCGAATCCGTTTAATAAGTTTCTTCATTGAGCTGTTAATAACGGGGTCATTTAATTTTGTATCAACAATGGGGTTCTTTGTTATCAGGTCATCATTAGGTGTTACTTGATCTTCCCCACACTTAGGCGTTTTATTATTGCTAAGCACTACCGTTGGAGTTGGTAAAACAATATGGTTCTTATCAATCATTTTTGTTGGTTCAACGGTTTTGGTTGGTGGAGATTTAGACTTTCGACTCACAAAGGTGATCGATTTTTCATCATTACTAAGTGTCATTCTACCCTCTCTTACATCAAATAACGCCCCGGTGGACGCTAAGAATGGTCGACCTAAAATTAGAGGAATGTTTGGGTCCTCTTCTATGTCAATGACAATAAATTCGACTAAAAAGGTTAAATTACCCACTTGAACGGGTAGGTTGTCAGCAATTCCAACTGGGTGCCTAATGGTTTGATCAAAGAGTCAAACATTCATTTCCGTTGGACTTAACTTACCTACTCCTAATATATTATATAATGAAAGAGGCATAACACTCACACTTGCACCTAAATATGCTAGTGCATCATACATGACACAATCACTAAGTAGACAAGGAACAATAAATTCACCCGGATCACCCATCATGGGTGCAAGTTTTGGTGGATCTGTCTTTACCGGGTTTAACTTTACGGTTTTTGTTTCTTGTACTTTCTTATTCTTCTTCTTCTTTCCAGAGGTATCACAAACTTTATTACCTATTACTTGCTCATACTCAACTCCTTTTCTTGGAAATGGAATGGGTGGTCTGTAGGGTGCCACCACTGGTTTTACATACTCGGGTGGTGGTGGTGGTGTTGTAACATCTTCATTGTTACTTACATCGAAAACCTTCCCATCTTCTGATGCTGGTTTTTCAGAATTCGTTGATACCATATTAACATTCTCATTCCGAGGATTTATTTCAGTATCCTTTCCTTGTTACCTCTCACTCATCATGCTAGCAAGAGTACCTACGTGTTTTTCTAGATTCAAAATGGAAGCTTGTTGAGTTCTTAATGACTGATCAAACCTCTCATTTGTTTGGGTTTGAGATGTAATAAATTGTGTTTGAGATTCCATTAGCTTTGCCATCATTTCTTCCAGATTTGGCTTTTTCTCTTCGGTTTGTTGTGGTGGTTTATACAAGCTAGGTCTTTGTTGATTGAAAGCGTTGTTTTGAGTTGGTTGGTTATTTGGACCTTGTTGGTTGTACGAGTTATTGTTGGGTCCATTTGGATTGTAAAGAATGTTTTGATTTCGATTGAAGTTTGGCCTTGGCGGTTGAAAATTATTTTGATAATTATTTCCCGACCTTTGGTTCATGTAGGAAACATTCTCACGTTGTTCCATCATTTGCTCAATGTGACAATCTTTCGTTAAGTGTGGTCCACCGCATTGCTCACAACTGATTCGTATTGCGTGAATATCTTTAGTCATCTTTTCCATTCGTCTTTCGAAAGCATCTATTTTTGCGAAAACATAATCAAAGTCATGGCTAGAATCGGCTCTAGCCGCTTTAGATGATCTAACGATGTCTTTTTCTTGGTGCCACTCATGTGAGTGGGAGGCTGTGTTATCAATAATTTTGTAAGCTTCAGTTGCGGTTTTCTTCATAATGGAACCACCAGCTGCTATGTCGATGTCTTTTCATGTAGTAATGTCGCATCCTTGGTAGAATATTTGTACTATTTGATAAGTGTCTAAACCATGTTGAGGACATCCTCTCAACAACTTTCCATATCTTATCCACGCTTCATATAAAGTTTCATTTGGCTTCTGCGCGAACGTAACAATTTCTCCTTGAAGTCTCACGGCTTTAGATGCCGGAAAGAATCTTTTACGAAAATTTTCAACTAAGACATCCCATGTGTCAATCGCTCCTTCAGGTAACAATTCTAACCAATCTTTGGCTTCTCCCTTTAAAGTCAGGGAAACAACATGAGATAGATCTGTTCATCCTCAACTTCTCTGATTTTGAATAGAGTACAAATCCTATTAAAGGTTCGAAGATGTTCGTTTGGATCTTCTTTTGGCGTACCACTATATTGGCATTGATTAGTTACCATGTGTAGGATTTGTCCTTTGATTTCATAATCTGGCGCATTAACATCTGGCTTAATAATGGCGTGATCTTGGCCAGTGCGTGTGGCTCTCATTCGGTCTTCCATACTTAGAGGTTCCGTTACTTCCATAATTGAATTTGTTGAATACGAATCACTAGAGGATTCTGATTTAACGGTTTGTGGTTCAGGAGGAATGATTAGTGGTTCAGGATCTTGGAATTGTCCTTGAATATCCTCCGGGTTTTCAATTGTGAGGTCGGGTTCAAAAAATGGATTATCATAAATTTGAATTGGAGTACTTGTTCGACTAGATGATGATTCTAAAGAAAAATCAACGGCAATAATATTGGCTAGATGTCTTGATCGAGTTACAGGTGGTGAACGTATGAAAGGTTGTGAACATTTTGCTCGGTGCATTCACTGAATATCCTATTAGTTATAAAAATAAAAATTATATAAGTTATCAAATTAATAGACTTTTCTGCTTTTGCCCACGTTTCAAATAGCCAATAGATGCAGCAGGTAGCCAGGACCCTTTAAATCAGAATCCCACAACTCGCCACTAACAAATCCTACTATTACTACGAACCAGAAAATTTTGGATGTCTATCAATTTAACCGCTTAAAATAATTTTTTCGTCGAAATTTTGAAGATAAAATCTATGTCCTAAAAACTAGAGCGTAGAAATGAGAAATAAAAAGTGCGTCGAGAAATAAGAGTCGAAAAACAAACGTCGAAAAATAAAAAGATCGAAAATATTAATAAGAAAGTAAAGCGTCAAAACTTAAAAGTCTAAAAACTAAAAATTAAAGATTGCGTCTAAAGGTATTAAAGCTTAAAGGAAATCTATATCCAAAACGGCAATAACTTAAAAGGCACTATAATCTTAAAACGGCGTTGCAAAATTCTAAAGCACCTAAATCTTAATCTAAAGAAAAAGTACTTAAGAGATTTTACGGCAAAGCCTAAAAATCTAGAAATATAAAATAACTACGGCAAAAACTAAGTTTAGAACTAATTATGAACGATAAATATATAAATTATGAATTAAATGATTAAAATATACAATTTATAAAAAGAAACCAAAATGATAAAATTACTTATTTTTATAAAAAAATTATTTTTATAATTTTTTTTTATAAAAGTACTAATTTATAAATTAATAAAACTAATTAAAACTTAAAATACAAAATTAATTAAAACTAAAACTAATTAATATTTAATTAAAACCTAATCTTAATTAATTAATAATAATAATAATAAAACTAAAGCCCTAATTGTGTAATTAATGCTGTACTAGGTTTCACTCTGGCAGGCTCCGAGAGGGCAGATATTTGCTGCCCAAGGAGCTCCGCGAGTGCGGAGTATGCAGGTTCAGAATTTGTGCAGGCCAAAATTTTCAGGTTCAGTTTTTTTTTTTTACATATACTTTACAAAAATATAGCGTTCTTCTGGCGCTCCCCGGCAGCGGCGCCAAAAAACTTGATGTGTGCAGTGGAGGTGTACGAAATACGATTATTGTTTATTACGAAATACGACGAAATTACACAAGTTTTATTTATTTATTTATTTATTTATGGGTTGTACCTAAACCTTGCTACAACACTATAGGCAGTGTACCTAATCGTAGAGTAGTGGAGTTTTTAGTAAGTTCGGTTCATTCCACAGGGAGCTAGTGATAACGTACTATATTTTTAACAACTATATTTATACAAATATATATAATTATATATAGGTAGTAATATTATAAAGAGGGGTTTTACCGTTTAATGACCGGTTTGTCTATTTTAAATATTAAACGTAAAGATAAATGACAATAATTAAAGTGCGTAGAATAAATAACAATATTTAAATGACGATATTTAAAATTACGAATAATAAAATGACAGGAAATAACAGTACGATGAGAAATACAATAAAAGAATTATGTTTATTTAAACTTCCGTAATCATGATGTTTGACGTTTTGATTTTAATTTATTACTCTGGGTTAATTGTCCTTTGTCCTGGTTTATTTGATACCTATCTGGTTTTTGTCCATAATAGTTCATCGATCATAATTATAAAATGCTCATCAAATTAACCTTATTCCCGAAGTCAAATATTCCAACTAATTAGGGATTTAAACTGTAACAAAGTTTTAATACTTTGTTAATAATTACACCAGGTTATCGACTGCGTGTAATCCAAGGTTTTAATACTTTGTTAACAATTACACCAATTACCCTTGTATGTAATCCACCCCTATTTTAATTAATCCATGATATATTAATTTATCCACTTGGCCAAAATGAATAATCAATTACCCAATCCAATTGATTAATTAAATGATTGTAAACGATGTCGTATAAACGTCACTAAATAGGACATTCGTAATCAATTTAATAATTATTAGATTAACTAATTTGAAGATAGGTTCGACAGGTTCCAATGAGTTGTCATTCAATTAGACAATACCCCCTACCTATTAATAGTCACAAATCCAATGTTCACAAGTGTCGGCCTTTTATCCAAACCCGAATTATGGTACAAAATCCAATAACCCCGTCATAATATTTAGTCCAACATCACGATTACTTGGGCTCAAATAAGCATAATAATAACTTAGTTACGATACATTAATTTAAAAAGGAAGAACATAGCTTACAGTGATTATTTATCGCGTAGCGTTACACGGACAGAGTTCCTACTTTAAAACCCGTAAAACATTTCTTACAATAACCCAACTAAACCATAATTTATTATTAATCTTAAATTAAAATTATAATTATAATATAAATATATTACAAATAGAGTTTGAGAGATTGGAAAAGGTGTAAATATTTCGTCGAATTGCATCGCCTTTTATAGTGGGATTTGGGTGCTGGCGTGCTCAGCGAGTGCGGAGGTTTTGTACTTCACAGCTCCGCGAGTGCGGAGCTTCTGGTTCCAGCTCATTTACTTTTGGCCACTAGCTTTGTCGACATAATATTTATATATATATAATATATATAATTTATATAATTATATATATATTATATCATATTCTTGTGCATAGTTGACTTGTAATTTTAGCTCTGTTGACTGGCGCGTTGATGCTCGGTTCATGTCTCGGTTCCGGATTTTCGAACGATTTTTCGTATGCTTAGATATATCTTGTACTTTGCGTTTCGCAGCTTGTACTTTTGTCATTTTTAGACATTATTCATCAATAAATTGAACCACTTGGATTGTATCTTGTACATTTGAGCTTTTTGGTCATTTGCGTCTTCAAATCGTCGTTTTTTTCTTTTGTCTTCGCACTTATTTATTTAAACGAATATTACATCAAAATAGAACAATAGTAACTAAAAGCTTTACATATTGGAAGGATATTATGCCTAAATATATGTTCATTTGGAGCACTATCAATGTCCGCTAACAACTCGTTTGTTTCTTTTTGATACAGTAACAGGTGTTGAAATGACTAGCAAGCAAGAAATACCTAAACCCGCGCAAGCGCAAACTACCTCACCCACAGGGCCTAAGCCATCCATCAAAGGATCTGCAGGAACCTCTGACAACGTGCCGCCAAGATGCTCCCAGATGCCTCCCCCAGGCGCACCTGCGTCATCTTTCAAGACCCCAGAAGCGATCAGGCCGATACTGTAGTGACCCGAACTTTTTCATGTTTATATATATTAATTGAGATTGATATTTACATGATTAAATTTTTCCAACATGTTAAGCAATCAAACTTGTTAAGACTTGATTAATTGAAATATGTTTCATATAGACAATTGACCACCCAAGTTGACCGGTGATTCACGAACGTTAAAACTTGTAAAAACTATATGATGACATATATATGGATATATATATATAGTTAACATGATACTATGATAAGTAAACATATCATTAAGTATATTAACAATGAACTACATATGTAAAAACAAGACTACTAACTTAATGATTTTTAAACGAGACATATATGTAACGATTATCTTTGTAAAGACATTTAATGTATATATGTCATATTAAGAGATATTCATACATGATAATATCATGATAATATAATAATTTAAAATCTCATTTGATATTATAAACATTGAGTTAACAACATTTAACAAGATCGTTAACCTAAAGGTTTCAAAACAACACTTACATGTAACGACTAACGATGACTTAACGACTCAGTTAAAATGTATATACATGTAGTTTTTTAATATGTATTTATACACTTTTGAAAGACTTCAATACACTTATCAAAATACTTCTACTTAACAAAAATGCTTACAATTACATCCTCGTTCAGTTTCATCAACAATTCTACTCGTATGCACCCGTATTCGTACTCGTACAATACACAGCTTTTAGATGTATGTACTATTGGTATATACACTCCAATGATTAGCTCTTAGCAGCCCATGTGAGTCACCTAACACATGTGGGAACCATAATTTGGCAACTAGCATGAAATATCTCATAAAATTACAAAAATATGAGTAATCATTCATGACTTATTTACATGAAAACAAAATTACATATCCTTTATATCTAATCCATACACCAACGACCAAAAACACCTACAAACACTTTCATTCTTCAATTTTCTTCATCTAATTGATCTCTCTCAAGTTCTATCTTCAAGTTCTAAGTGTTCTTCATAAATTCTACAAGTTCTAGTTACATAAAATCAAGAATACTTTCAAGTTTGCTAGCTCACTTCCAATCTTGTAAGGTGATCATCCAACCTCAAGAAATCTTTGTTTCTTACAGTAGGTTATCATTCTAATACAAGGTAATAATTATATTCAAACTTTGGTTCAATTTCTATAACTATAACAATCTTATTTCAAGTGATGATCTTACTTGAACTTGTTTTCGTGTCATGATTCTGCTTCAAGAACTTCGAGCCATCCAAGGATCCGTTGAAGCTAGATCCATTTTTCTATTTTCCAGTAGGTTTATCCAAGGAACTTAAGGTAGTAATGATGTTCATAACATCATTCGATTCATACATATAAAGTTATCTTATTCGAAGGTTTAAACTTGTAATCACTAGAACATAGTTTAGTTAATTCTAAACTTGTTCGCAAACAAAAGTTAATCCTTCTAACTTGAGTTTTAAAATCAACTAAACACATGTTCTATATCTATATGATATGCTAACTTAATGATTTAAAATCTGGAAACACGAAAAACACCGTAAAACCGGATTTACGCTGTCGTAGTAACACCGCGGGCTGTTTTGGGTTAGTTAATTAAAAACTATGATAAACTTTGATTTAAAAGTTGTTATTCTGAGAAAATTATTTTTATTATGAACATGAAACTATATCCAAAAATTATGGTTAAACTCAAAGTGAAAGTATGTTTTCTAAAAGGGTCATCTAGACGTCGTTCTTTCGACTGAAATGACTACCTTTACAAAAACGACTTGTAACTTATTTTTCCGACTATAAACCTATACTTTTTCTGTTTATATTCATAAAATAGAGTTCAATATGAAACCATAGCAATTTGATTCACTCAAAACGGATTTAAAATGAAGAAGTTATGGGTAAAATAAGATTGGATAATTTTTCTCATTTTAGCTACGTGAAAATTGGTAACAAATCTATTCCAACCATAACTTAATCAACTTGTATTGTATATTATGTAATCTTGAGATACCATAGACACGTATACAATGTTTCGACCTATCATGTCGACACATCTATATATATTTTGGAACAATCATAGACACTCTATATGTGAATGTTGGAGTTAGCTATACAGGGTTGAGGTTGATTCCAAAATATATATAGTTTGAGTTGTGATCAATACTCAGATACGTATACACTGGGTCGTGGATTGATTCAAGATAATATTTATCGATTTATTTCTGTACATCTAACTATGTACAACTAGTTGTAGGTTACTAACGAGGACAGCTGACTTAATAAACTTAAAACATCAAAATATATTAAAAGTGTTGTAAATATATTTTGAACATACTTTGATATATATGTATATATTGTTATAGGTTCGTGAATCAACCAGTGGCCAAGTCTTACTTCCCGACGAAGTAAAAATCTGTGAAAGTGAGTTATAGTCCCACTTTTAAAATCTAATATTTTTGGGATGAGAATACATGCAGGTTTTATAAATGATTTACAAAATAGACACAAGTACGTGAAACTACATTCTATGGTTGAATTATCGAAATCGAATATGCCCCTTTTTATTAAGTCTGGTAATCTAAGAATTAGGGAACAGACACCCTAATTGACGTGAACTCTAAAGATAGATCTATTGGGCCTAACAAACCCCATCCAAAGTACCGGATGCTTTAGTACTTCGAAATTTATATCATATCCGAAGGGTGTCCCGGAATGATGGGGATATTCTTATATATGCATCTTGTTAATGTCGGTTACCTGGTGTTCACCATATGAATGATTTTTATCTCTATGTATGGGATGTGTATTGAAATATGAAATCTTGTGGTCTATTATTATGATTTGATATATATAGGTTAAACCTATAACTCACCAACATTTTTGTTGACGTTTTAAGCATGTTTATTCTCAGGTGATTATTAAGAGCTTCCGCTGTCGCATACTTAAATAAGGACGAGATTTGGAGTCCATGCTTGTATGATATTGTGTAAAAACTGCATTCAAGAAACTTATTTTGTTGTAACATATTTGTATTGTAAACCATTATGTAATGGTCGTGTGTAAATAGGATATTTTAGATTATCATTATTTGATAATCTACGTAAAGCTTTTTAAACCTTTATTGATGAAATAAAGGTTATGGTTTGTTTTTGTGATGACCCGAAAAATTTCGACTTATTTAAACCAATTCTCTATACGATTTATTATTTTGACATGTTAAACAAAGTCTGTTAGATTCATATATACAATTACCTTTGACTACTCTCGACGATTCATGAACAATTATATGTATGTATATATATATGTACAAGTAAAAACGACTTTCCTACAGTAAAACACTATTTGCTACAGTAAAACACTATTTGCTACAGTGAAACCGTATTTTGCTACAGTGCTAGTCATGGATTAACTAATGCTCCAGCAGTATTCATGGATCTACAGAATCGCATCTGTAGACCGTATTTAGACAAATTTGTCATTGTTTTTATCGACGACATGTTGATTTACTCGAAGAACAAGGAAGAACATGAGCAACACTTAAGACTGGTACTGGAGATACTCAAGAAAGAAGAATTGTACGCAAAATTTTTGAAGTGTGATTTCTGGTTACAAGAAGTACAATTTTTGGGCCATGTTGTCAGTAAACATGGAATTAAAGTTGACCCCGCCAAGATCGAAGCCATTAGTAAATGGGAAACCCCGAAGACTCCAACACAAATTCGCCAATTCTTAGGTCTTGCTGGTTACTACCGAAGATTCATTCAAGATTTCTCTAGAATCGCCAAACCCTTAACTGCATTGACTCAAAAGGGAAAGAAGTATGATTGGTCCACGGAACAGGAATCCTCATTCCAGTTATTAAAGAAGAAGTTAACGTCTGCACCCATTTTGTCATTACCGGAAGGAAATGATGATTTCGTGATCTATTGTGACGCTTCGCGCCAAGGTTTAGGATGTGTATTAATGCAACGCACAAAAGTTATCGCATATGCCTCACGACAACTAAAAATTCATGAAAAGAACTATACGACGCATGATTTAGAACTTGGAGCAGTAGTTTTTGCACTCAAAATATGGAGACACTATCTCTATGGCACCAAGTGTACAGTGTACACTGACCATAAGAGTCTTCAGCATATTTTTGATCAAAAACAACTCAATATGAGGCAACGTCGCTGGGTAGAGTTGTTAAACGATTACGATTGTGAAATCCGTTACCACCCCGGAAAGGCTAATGTTGTAGCTGATGCCTTAAGTCGAAAAGAAAGAGTAAAACCTCTTAGGGTCCGAGCTTTGAATATTACAATTCGTACTGATCTCACAAAGCAAATTCAAGCAGCACAGTTAGAAGCTTTAAAAGAAGAAAATGAAAAAGGCGAAATGAGCAAAGGGTTAGAAAAACAACTTGAAGTAAAAGCCGATGGAACCCTGTATTTTGCTGGTAGGATATGGGTACCAAAACATGGTAACCTAAAGCAACTAGTACTGGATGAAGCACACAAAACGAGGTACTCAATTCACCCAGGAAACAGGAAAATGTACCACGATCTCAAGAAGTTTTATTGGTGGCCTAATATGAAGACAGAAATTGCTACTTATGTAAGCAAATGTTTGACGTGTGCAAAGGTCAAAGCTGAGCACCAAAAGCGTCAGGATTACTGCAACAACCGGAAATTCCGCAGTGGAAATGGGAAAGAATAACCATGGATTTCATTACGAAATTGCCAAGGACTACAAGTAGTCATGATACTATTTGGGTGATAGTTGATCGTCTAACTAAATCAGCTCACTTTCTACCAATAAAGGAGACAGACAGTATGGAGAAATTAGCACGCCTATATTTGAAGGAAGTAGTTTCCAGGCATGGTGTACCTATCTCCATCATATCTGATCGCGACACCCGATTCACATCACGTTTTTGGCAGTCATTACAAAAAGCATTGGGAACTCGATTAGATATGAGCACCGCTTATCACCCACAGACAGATGGTCAAAGTGAAAGAACAATACAAACATTGGAAGACATGTTACGGGCATGCGTAATTGACTTTGGAACCAGTTAGGATCGACACTTACCGTTGGCAGAATTTTCATACAATAACAGCTATCATACGAGCATCAACGCAGCGCCATTTGAAGCACTTTACGGTAGAAAGTGCAGATCTCCTATATGTTGGAGTGAAGTAGGAGAAAGACAACTTACTGGACCAGAAATTATTCACGAAACCACCGAAAAGATCATTCAAATACAACAGCGATTGAAAACGGCCATGAGTCGCCAAAAGAGTTATGCTGATGTAAGAAGAAAACCGCTAGAATTTCAAGTGGGCGACAAAGTCATGTTGAAAGTGTCACCCTGGAAAGGTGTTGTGCGATTCGGTAAACGAGGAAAGCTAAGTCCTAGGTACGTAGGACCCTTTGAAATCACCGAAAGAATTGGAGCAGTTGCTTATCGATTAAAGCTACCGCAAGAACTTAGTAGTGTTCACGACACATTTCACGTGTCAAATTTGAAGAAATGTTTAGCTGAAAAGGATATCGTAATTCCTCTTGACGAAATGCGAATCAATGATAAACTCCATTTTGTCGAAGAACCTGTTGAAATCATGGACCGTGAGGTCAAAAAATTAAAACAAAGCAAAATACCGATAGTTAGAGTTCGTTGGAACGCTAGACGAGGACCCGAGTTTACTTAGGAACGCGAGGATCAAATGAAGCAAAAGTATCCACATTTGTTCACTGATATCGCTCATAAAACAGGTACTACTCAAAATTTCGGGACGAAATTTTCTTTAACGGGGAGGTTATGTGATGACCCGGAAAATTTCGACTTATTTAAACCAATTCTCTATACGATTTATTATTTTGACACGTTAAACAAAGTCTGTTAGATTCATATATACAATTACCTTTGACTACTCTCGACGATTCATGAACAATTATATGTATGTATATATATATGTACAAGTAAAAACGACTTTCCTACAGTAAAACACTATTTGCTACAGTAAAACACTATTTGCTACAGTGAAACCGTATTTTGCTACAGTAAAACACTATTTGATGTCGACGAACTAGCAAACAAAACAGGAAAGGCGGCCATGCGATCGCATGGCAAAAACACTGAAAACTCATGCGATCGCATGAGCTACAGTAAATCAAAAAGTACTATAAAAAGGCCAGTTTGTTCGACGATATACTTCACAACATATTTTCTTATGTAATTTAAATTTTAATTTATAATTATAATTATAATTTAAGTTAATAATAATAAAGTATATTCGAGGGTGTTTTAATTCGGGTTTCAAACCGCTTTAAGCTAAGGAAATATTGGGTATTGTTCTTGAATCCAAGGCCAACCATACAGTCGTCTACCGTCATTACGTGTACGCAATTTGCCTACAATATTGAGTCTCAATATTGAACTGTGAGTTTATAGTCTCCCTTTTTAAATACTTTAAATATTTTTGGGCTGAGAATACATGCAATTTATTTTAAACACGATAAGACACAAGTACATACTAAATTCTACACTGAGTTAAACCGAAAATCCCTTAGCTTTGGTAACTAGTAGCTGCCAGTACATAGGATATGGACTGGTGGGCGCAAATAATTGTATATGGATCCATAGGGCTTGACATCCCCGTCCGAGCTAGAGTGCTAGCCTTTTAACGGACGTATGTTATTTGAGTTTAAGATACGTTGGTTTGCGTGTATTAAAACGAATGGGGTAATTATCACTATAGCGTTAAGTTTAGTTACCAGGGTGCTCTGTTACGTAGAATCTATTGATAAACTTTTGATGAAATCTTGTGGTCTATCTTTATATATGTTTATGACTCGAGCAATTAAACCTATAACTCACCAACATTCGTGTTGACTTTTTAGCATGTTTTATTCTCAGGTCCTTAGAATGCTTCCGCTGTGATGTGCTTGTTGCCTGCATGGAGTCTCTCATGCTTTGTACAAAGTTTATTGCATTCAAAATAAAACTGCGTTGTGTAATAAATAACTGGACTGTGATGTCAACCTGTAAATTAAAGACTTATGTATTTCGGGGTTTTGCTTATACCTAAGCACTCGCTCACATGTTTATAACTTTCTATGTTTAGAAAGTCACTTATTTTAATGAATGCAATATTTTATCAAAACGTATCATATAGAGGTCAAAACCTCACTGTGGAATCAATGATTAACGTGCCACGTCAATAGCGATTTTGACGGGTCGTTACAGTTTTAAAATGAATGCAGTCTTTGAAAAACGTCTCATATAGAGGTCAAAACCTCGCAACGAAATCAATTAATATGGAACGTTTTTAATCAATAAGGACAGGACATTTCAGATACCATGGGCCTCGAACACCACAAGCACGGGATTCGCCCCCATCTACCCAACGACTGAATCTGGGTGCAATAGCCCTAGTCATACTAGCAGTCCTGCCGGCCCACAGGGCGCACGGCCTTCGCCGCGAAGGGATGCCTCCCCAACCACCCCAGGATCTAGCGCCACCACTTTTGCGCAAGGAACTTCGCCTTAAGGAAGATGTGCATCCACAGAATCACTGGCTCGAACACGTGAACAACGCGCTCTCAGCCAGGCCAATATGATTTATGCTTTGATGAATGCCGCACCGGACAACATGGTGCACGAATTTGAACAGCCTGGAAAGGCTGAACTCATGATCAAAAACCTGTACGCAGGAATGAAAGGAGTACCCATCAAACCCTCTTTTGAAACTGCTCCTACAGGAGAAAAGTTCTCAGCGTACATACTGAATCATGTCTCGACGCCACTGTCCGTGATACCGCTAACCCTGGGATATTACGATGGATTCTCGGACCCTGATGACTTTTTACATAAGTATGAAGGAATAGCGTGAAACCAGCGCTGGGCTGATGAGACAAAATGCATGGAGTTCCCTCCGCTGCTTGAAGGTGTGGCTCGATAGTGGTTCAACAACCTTCCAGCACCCGTATAAGCTGTTATGATGATCTCCGAAGACATTTCCTACTTAACTTCCATAACATGCGCGCAACTCGAAGGATGCATGTCGAATGTCATGACATCAAGCATGAGCGAGGAGAATCCCTGGGACAGTTCATCGACAGATACTGCCAAGAGGTAGCCAGAATCCCTAACTGTGATGAGTCATTGAAGGTATCCGATTTCATACATGGAATCTGTCCGGAGCGCCACCTAACATTGTGGAAGAGACTTAGGAAGCGCCCTCCCGAGACACTAGCAGAAGCGATAAGAGAAGCGCACGAACACATGCGCGCTGAAGAAGACACCACCAGATACTCGAGTTATAGGGGTTCAGGAAATGGTCGGCGCGACGGTTACGATTCGCCAAGGGGTGGGCGCCAGTCCGGCGATTTCGGAAGAAACTCGTACGACTCCAGCCCGTACTGCCACCATGGTAACAATCATCACAGCGATAGGAAGCACCAGCAAAACCATCAAGGGAACAACAACAACAACCAGCAACATCATCGGAACAGGGACAGTGACACAAGGGAAAACAAGCAAGCCTTGATCAGAAGACTCGCCATGAGCCTGAAAGAGATATACGTAACGGAGCCCATCTCGAAAACGTTTGAGAAACCTGCGCGCATGTCCGAATATGCGCGACGTGATAAATCTAAATTCTGTGACTTTCACGACGATTTCGGACATGAGACCAATCGCTGCAAAGCATTGGTTGATAAGGTGGTCGTTTGCCTCAAGCGCGAAGGGCTGAAACATTTGAAGCCAGGGAAGGAAGAGTCGGGTGGATACAAGAAGGAAAATGAAGGAGGTGAGAAGGACAAGATTATCTATGTCTTTTCGTGGGAGAGGAGGAAAAAAAATCGAGAAGGACCCATTGCTGCCATATGAAACCCTCAAGGCGCACCATCCACGCGAGCCTATTTACGAAAGGAAATGTGCTCCGTTGGTCATGGAAGGTTACTTGTATGACAACCCGGAAATTTTTGACTAAATTTAAACCTAATTTTTATATGATTTTGACACGTTAAAGTGAGTCTCAAAATTTTTTGAGATGATTCATTTAACTTCGACTATTTTCGACGATTCACGAACAACTGATTATAAAAATATATGTAAATATATATATGTGTGTGTATATACATCACTTACAATCATTATTATTATCAGTATTATTACTACTATTATAATTATTATTATTAATAATTATCATTATCATTAATATAATTACTAATATATTATAAATATTATTAGTGTTATCACTTTTACTAAAATTATTATAAATATCATTATTGTTAAAATACAACTTATTATTAATAATATTGTTATTATTATTATTATTATTATTATTATTATTATTATTATTATTATTATTATTATTATTGATAATTATCATTAACCTTGTTATTAATGTTATTATTAATATTATTATAATTAATAATATGATTATTATCATTTTATTATTATCATTTTTATTATTTATATTATTATCATATTTATAATTATTATTATTATATATTTATTAATATATTTAATAATAATATCAAATATATATATATATATATATATATATATATATATATATATATATATATAGAAAAGTCAAAAGCAGTACACAAATTAGATATATTTTTATCTGCATTATTCAATCAAAAACTGATTTTAAATTTTTTTAAAGGGATCGTGATATATTTTTTTTTCCTATCTATTGGTTTTAATTTTGTTGTTGTCTGTAATTTTGACACCCACATTGTATTATAAAAACGATTCAATTCAGTATTAAAGGATACCATTACGATTTTACACTATCAATTATCAATTTCAATTTATCGATTTTTTTTAATGTTTTGTTTCTCTGTTCTTGTTCAGTTTTATCAACAGCTAAAAATTGAACCATTTTCCAAAATCTAAAATTGCAGTCTTGTTAGAAATCTCCTACTTAATCTATCTGCAAAATCCCAAACTCCAATTTTTCTTAACGAGTCTTAATTTTCGATTCAAAGTTTTAAAGTCAAAAGTCAAAGGTTATGTTCATCGTAAAATTGGTAATTGTTTTGATGTTTCTGGTAAAATTGATGATTCATAAAGTTTATACACACAATTTAGAACACAGTTCATGTTGTAAGAATTTACCACTCGAAATGAAAATCATTATTTTTTTCTTTCTTTTGCGTCGAACAGCAGGCCTCATATTTCTAATTTTTTTTTCCCTGTTTAATCAACTCTATAACAATTGATTCCTTCTATTTTAATTCGAGTCATAAATTATTTAGCTGTTATGAGTTAGATGGAATTAATCCCTGATCGATTTAATTCATGAAGAAGATGAAGAAAAGGAAACGGAAAATAAATGGGTTAAATATATTAGGATGCGCTTAAAATCAGAAAAACGAATTGGACTGGGTGGTTAAGGGTGTTGATGAGTGAACGTGAGGTTGCTAGTTCGAGCCCGGGCAGCGGCGTTATTTTTTTTTAAAGGCTTTTAAGGTAGCACTCTACTTTTATTATTATTATTATTATTATTATTATTATTATTATTATTATTATTATTATTATTATTATTATTATTATTATTATTATTATTATTATTATTATTATTATTATTATTATTATTATTATTATTATTATTATTGTTATTATTATTATTATTGTTGTTGTTACTAGTATTATTACTATGATTATTACTATTATTATTATCATTCCTATTATTATAAGTATTAAAAATTATCATTTGAATTAAATTATTACTTTTAATAAGATTGCCTTTACTATTAAAACTAGCATTTTAAATAAAAATTATCATTTCTAAGTATTATTATTATTACTATTACTATGATTATTATTATGAATATTATAAAAATTATTAATATCATTACTATTGTTAACATATAACATTTTAATTATTTCTATTATTAGTATTATAAGAACTTTCATTTTTACTATTATTATTATTATTATTTTTATTTTTATCATGATTATTATCATTTTTACTACTACTAGTAGTATTATTATTATTATTATTATTATTATTATTATTATTTTTATTTTTATTACTAGTATCATTATGAATATTACCATTATCATTATGAATATTATTATTATTATTACAAAATAATACAACTCTTTATTCATTATCATTATTAAAATCATTTTATCAATCAAATACTATTATATAGAATATATATATATATATATATATATATATATATATATATATATAGAAATATATAACAAGTGAAATAATATATATAAACTTATTCGATTACAAGTATATGTGTTAATATATATACTTGATATAGGTTCATGAATCCGAGGTCAACTCTGTACTTGTTCAGTGCCATCCTATGCATATTTACTACAAACTATCGTATCGTATCGTGAGTTTTCATAGCTCCCTTTTTATATATATTTTTGGGCTGAGAATGCATGCGCAACTTTTATAACTGTTTTACACGTTAGACACAAGTACCAACTATTAAACTGTGCTATATCTGGCTATGTCCTACAAGTCCCCACTGTGATATTTTTAATTGCTTTTACATAACGCATTCTTAATTATTGGGGGTAGGCCTATCGGGAGTAACGTCCCCGATACATTTGACCTAGTCATTGTATTACTTAATAATGATTCAAACCGACAAGGACAGTACAACTTGTCACGGGGCAAACTTCGAAACTGTTTAATCTAAATATCACAAACTTGGCACTACTTTTAGATCCCTGCGAGATCTACTTTTATAAATAAAAATCTTGTGGTCTACATCTATTACTGAAATCATTATTTATGACAAACCTATGAACTCACTCAACCTCGTGTTGACTTTTTAAAGCATGTTTATTCTTAGGTACTTAAATATTGTTTCCGCTGTATATCTACTGCTTTGATGATGATTGCTTGCTATGCTTGGAGTCTTCATTACATATCATATCAATTAAAGACATTTAATGCGTTGTTCATTTAATACAATGCAAATGACTATTTATCTTCCGCTCAAAACTCAATAAAACGTCTCATATAGAGTCGTTCTCGTTTATACAACTGTGATTTGATATAATTAGTCACAAATACCCCAGGCCCTATTTGGGGGTGTGACAGAATTGGTATCAGAGCTGGTTTAACGCCGTTTTTGCGGGTTAATCGTAGAGGGGGTTCTCACATTGTTACCTGTGACGAAGCATTAGCTCTTACTCCTTGCGATCCTTTTATGGTTGGCCAAATAACAGAGGTGACGCGGGCTGTAAAATCAGAGTCTGAGGTACGCTCAGTGGTCACCAAGGCGGTTAGCCGACATGACACTGTTTGGGAATAAATCCCCAATCTGTTATTCACAGAATTGGTATCAGAGCACTATTGTTGTAGAGAACCAGGATTGCATTTTAAGTGTGCCTTATATAATTAGGTACCTTAGCAATGTAGGACTATAACTTTCCTTGACCATAGTGCCTTTAATTGTTGCCTTTAATAGTTAAATGCTACACTATACCTTAGAAACTATGCTTATTAAATTCTTTAATCTTCCTTAGAATGCCAAGCCAAGCTAAGAACTCTGCTCACTCTCCTAAGTACTATCCAATTCTGCCACCACATTTAAATGCGATACCATGATTTCTGAAATTCTCGATATTCTTTTGTCATCTATCATGGTTTTGTGAATTACATATGTATTACATGAAATGTTATCCATGATTTTTGAAATCTCTACTATTCATATTCATTACTTTCAAAATCTTTGCTTTCTCGTTATTGTTGATCATTGAATTTTCTTGACGAGTGGTGTCTACGAAACTCTAGAATGGAAGGGTTTGGATTACCGATTTAAAGGATCCTATAGCTCAAGCCCCTAGACCTGAATAGGCCATTACGAATTGAAAGTCTTCAATCGAAAGATTATCTTATTACATACTTATCATTTTATCTCAACACGTCATACTGCAATTATTGCATAAATGGAGTATAGACAAATCATATCTTATCATATCTATCTCAATAGACTTTGTCTAAGACTTTTCCTAAATTTCCTCCGTAAATTACGGAAATCTTTTTGCTATATATACATATTCAAGGAGACAAACTGAAATGTCCCGTTCTTATTGATTAAAAACGTTCCATATTAATTGATTTCGTTGCGAGGTTTTGACCTCTATATGAGACGTTTTTCAAAGACTGCATTCATTTTTAAAACAAACCATAACCTTTATTTCATAAATAAAGGTTTAAAAAGCTTTACGTAGATTATCAAATAATGATAATCTAAAATATCCTGTTTACACACGACCATTACATAATGGTTTACAATACAAATATGTTACATCGAAATCAGTTTCTTGAATGCAGTTTTTACACAATATCATACAAACATGGACTCCAAATCTTGTCCTTATTTTAGTATGCAACAGCGGAAGCTCTTAATATTCACCTGAGAATAAAAATGCTTTAAACGTCAACAAAAATGTTGGTGAGTTATAGGTTTAACCAATATATATCAAATCATAACAATAGACCACAAGATTTCATATTTCAATACACATCCCATACATAGAGATAAAAATCATTCATATGGTGAACACCTGGTAACCGACATTAACAAGATGCATATATAAGAATATCCCCATCATTCCGGGACACCCTTCGGATATGATATAAATTTCGAAGTACTAAAGCATCCGGTACTTTGGATGGGGCTTGTTGGGCCCAATAGATCTATCTTTAGGATTCGCGTCAATTAGGGTGTCTGTTCCCTAATTCTTAGATTACCAGACTTAATAAAAAGGGGCATATTCGATTTCGATAATTCAACCATAGAATGTAGTTTCACGTACTTGTGTCTATTTTGTAAATCATTTATAAAACCTGCATGTATTCTCATCCCAAAAATATTAGATTTTAAAAGTGGGACTATAACTCACTTTCACAGATTTTTACTTCGTCGGGAAGTAAGACTTGGCCACTGGTTGATTCACGAACCTATAACAATATATACATATATATCAAAGTATGTTCAAAATATATTTACAACACTTTTAATATATTTTGATGTTTTAAGTTTATTAAGTCAGCTGTCCTTGTTAGTAACCTACAACTAGTTGTCCACAGTTAGATGTACAGAAATAAATTGATAAATATTATCTTGAATCAATCCACGACTCAGTGTATACGTATCTCAGTATTGATCACAACTCAAACTATATATATTTTGGAATCAACCTCAACCCTGTATAGCTAACTCCAACATTCACATATAGAGTGTCTATGGTTGTTCCGAAATATATATAGATGTGTCGACATGATAGGTCGAAACATTGTATACGTGTCTATGGTATCTCAAGATTACATAATATACAATACAAGTTGATTAAGTTATGGTTGGAATAGATTTGTTACCAATTTTCACGTAGCTAAAATGAGAAAAATTATCCAATCTTGTTTTACCCATAACTTCTTCATTTTAAATCCGTTTTGAGTGAATCAAATTGCTATGGTTTCATATTGAACTCTATTTTATGAATCTAAACAGAAAAAGTATAGGTTTATAGTCGGAAAAATAAGTTACAAGTCGTTTTTGTAAAGGTAGTCATTTCAGTCGAAAGAACGACGTCTAGATGACCATTTTAGAAAACATACTTCCACTTTGAGTTTAACCATAATTTTCGGATATAGTTTCATGTTCATAATAAAAATCATTTTCTCAGAATAACAACTTTTAAATCAAAGTTTATCATAGTTTTTAATTAACTAACCCAAAACAGCCCGCGGTGTTACTACGACGGCGTAAATCCGGTTTTACGGTGTTTTTCGTGTTTCCAGGTTTTAAATCATTAAGTTAGCATATCATATAGATATAGAACATGTGTTTAGTTGATTTTAAAAGTCAAGTTAGAAGGATTAACTTTTGTTTGCGAACAAGTTTAGAATTAACTAAACTATGTTCTAGTGATTACAAGTTTAAACCTTCGAATAAGATAGCTTTATATGTATGAATCGAATGATGTTATGAACATCATTACCACCTTAAGTTCCTTGGATAAACCTACTGGAAAAGAGAAAAATGGATCTAGCTTAAACGGATCCTTGGATGGCTCGAAGTTCTTGAAGCAGAATCATGACACGAAAACAAGTTCAAGTAAGATCATCACTTGAAATAAGATTGTTATAGTTATAGAAATTGAACCAAAGTTTGAATATGATTATTACCTTGTATTAGAATGATAACCTACTGTAAGAAACAAAGATTTCTTGAGGTTGGATGATCACCTTACAAGATTGGAAGTGAGCTAGCAAACTTGAAAGTATTCTTGATTTTATGAAACTAGAACTTTTGAAATTTATGAAGAACACTTAGAACTTGAAGATAGAACTTGAGAGAGATCAATTAGATGAAGAAAATTGAAGAATGAAAGTGTTTGTAGGTGTTTTTGGTCGTTGGTGTATGGATTAGATATAAAGGATATGTAATTTTGTTTTCATGTAAATAAGTCATGAATGATTACTCATATTTTTGTAATTTTATGAGATATTTCATGCTAGTTGCCAAATGATGGTTCCCACATGTGTTAGGTGACTCACATGGGCTGCTAAGAGCTGATCATTGGAGTGTATATACTAATAGTACATACATCTAAAAGCTGTGTATTGTACGAGTACGAATACGGGTGCATACGAGTAGAATTGTTGATGAAACTGAACGAGGATGTAATTGTAAGCATTTTTGTTAAGTAGAAGTATTTTGATAAGTGTCTTGAAGTCTTTCAAAAGTGTATGAATACATATTAAAACACTACGTGTATATACATTTTAACTGAGTCGTTAAGTCATCGTTAGTCGTTACATGTAAATGTTGTTTTGAAACCTTTAGGTTAACGATCTTGTTGAATGTTGTTAACCCATTGTTTATTATAACAAATGAGATGTTAAATTATTATATTATCATGATATTATGATATATAATATATCTTAGTATGATGTATATACAGTTAAATGTCGTTACAACGATAATCGTTGCATATATGTCTCGTTTCGAAATCATTAAGTTAGTAGCCTTATTTTTACATATGTATTTCATTGTTAATACACTTAATAATATATTTACTTATCATTTAACATAATTAACCAAGTGTATCAATATCTTAATATGATTCATTTGTACCTAGTAAGACGTTGTTATAACGATAATCGTTATATATATCGTTTTCGAGTTTCTTAAATTAATAGTCTCATTTTTATGTATATAACTCATTGTTAAAATACCTAATGAGATACATACTTATAATAAAAACATGTTAACTATATATATAACCATATATATGTCATCGTATAGTTTTTATAAGTTTTAACGTTCGTGAATCACCGGTCAACTTGGGTGGTCAATTGTCTATATGAAACATATTTCAATTAATCAAGTCTTAACAAGTTTGATTGCTTAACATGTTAGAAACATTTAATCATGTAAATATCAATCTCAATTAATATATATAAACATGGAAAAGTTCGGGTCACTACAGTACCTACCCGTTAAATAAATTTCGTCCCGAAATTTTAAGCTGTTGAAGGTGTTGACGAATCTTCTGGAAATAGATGCGGGTATTTCTTCTTCATCTGATCTTCACGCTCCCAGGTGAACTCGGGTCCTCTACGAGCATTCCATCGAACCTTAACAATTGGTATCTTATTTTGCTTAAGTCTTTTAACCTCACGATCCATTATTTCGACGGGTTCTTCGATGAATTGAAGTTTTTCGTTGATTTGGATTTCATCTAACGGAATAGTGAGATCTTCTTTAGCAAAACATTTCTTCAAATTCGAGACGTGGAAAGTGTTATGTACAGCCGCGAGTTGTTGAGGTAACTCAAGTCGGTAAGCTACTGGTCCGACACGATCAATAATCTTGAATGGTCCAATATACCTTGGATTTAATTTCTCTCGTTTACCAAATCGAACAACGCCTTTCCAAGGTGCAACTTTAAGCATGACCATCTCTCCAATTTCAAATTCTATATCTTTTCTTTTAATGTCAGCGTAGCTCTTTTGTCGACTTTGGGCGGTTTTCAACCGTTGTTGAATTTGGATGATCTTCTCGGTAGTTTCTTGTATAATCTCCGGACCCGTAATCTGTCTATCCCCCACTTCACTCCAACAAATAGGAGACCTGCACTTTCTACCATAAAGTGCTTCAAACGGCGCCATCTCAATGCTTGAATGGTAGCTGTTGTTGTAGGAAAATTCTGCTAACGGTAGATGTCGATCCCAACTATTTCCGAAATCAATAACACATGCTCGTAGCATGTCTTCAAGCGTTTGTATCGTCCTTTCGCTCTGCCCATCAGTTTGTGGATGATAGGCAGTACTCATGTCTAGACGAGTTCCTAATGCTTGCTGTAATGTCTGCCAGAATCTTGAAATAAATCTGCCATCCCTATCAGAGATAATAGAGATTGGTATTCTATGTCTGGAGACGACTTCCTTTAAATACAGTCGTGCTAACTTCTCCATCTTGTCATCTTCTCTTATTGGTAGGAAGTGTGCTGATTTGGTGAGACGATCAACTATTACCCAAATAGTATCAAAACCACTTGCAGTCCTTGGCAATTTAGTGATGAAATCCATGGTAATGTTTTCCCATTTCCATTCCGGGATTTCGGGTTGTTGAAGTAGACCTGATGGTTTCTGATGCTCAGCTTTGACCTTAGAACACGTCAAACATTCTCCTACGTATTTAGCAACATCGGCTTTCATACCCGGCCACCAAAAATGTTTCTTGAGATCCTTGTACATCTTCCCCGTTCCAGGATGTATTGAGTATCTGGTTTTATAAGCTTCTCTAAGTACCATTTCTCTCATATCTCCAAATTTTGGTACCCAAATCCTTTCAGCCCTATACCGGGTTCCGTCTTCCCGAATATTAAGATGCTTCTCCGATCCTTTGGGTATTTCATCCTTTAAATTTCCCTCTTTTAAAACTCCTTGTTGCGCCTCCTTTATTTGAGTAGTAAGGTTATTATGAATCATTATATTCATAGATTTTACTCGAATGGGTTCTCTGTCCTTCCTGCTCAAGGCATCGGCTACCACATTTGCCTTCCCTGGGTGGTAACGAATCTCAAAGTCGTAATCATTCAACAATTCAATCCACCTACGCTGCCTCATATTCAGTTGTTTCTGATTAAATATGTGTTGAAGACTTTTGTGGTCAGTATATATAATACTTTTGACCCCATATAAGTAGTGCCTCCAAGTCTTTAATGCAAAAACAACCGCGCCTAATTCCAAATCATGCGTCGTATAATTTTGCTCGTGAATCTTCAATTGTCTAGATGCATAAGCAATCACCTTCGTTCATTGCATTAATACACAACCGAGACCTTGCTTTGATGCGTCACAATAAATCACAAAATCATCATTCCCTTCAGGCAATGACAATATAGGTGCCGTAGTTAGCTTTTTCTTCAATAACTGAAACGCTTTCTCTTGTTCATCCTTCCATTCAAATTTCTTCCCTTTATGCGTTAATGCAGTCAAGGGTTTTGCTATTCTGGAAAAGTTTTGGATGAACCTTCTGTAGTAACCAGCTAGTCCTAAAAACTGGCGTATGTGTTTCGGAGTTTTCGGGGTTTCCCATTTTTCAACAGTTTCTATCTTTGCCGGATCCACCTTAATACCTTCTTTGTTCACTATGTGACCGAGGAATTGAACTTCTTCCAACCAAAATGCACACTTTGAAAACTTAGCGTACAATTCTTCCTTCCTCAATACTTCTAACACCTTTCTCAAATGTTCACCGTGTTCTTGGTCATTCTTTGAGTAAATAAGTATGTCATCAATGAAAACAATGACAAACTTGTCAAGGTATGGTCCACACACTCGGTTCATAAGGTCCATGAACACAGCTGGTGCATTAGTTAAACCAAACGGCATGACCATAAACTCGTAATGACCGTAACGTGTTCTGAAAGCAGTCTTTGGAATATCATCTTCTTTCACCCGCATTTGATGATACCCGGAACGTAAGTCAATCTTTGAATAAACAGACGAGCCTTGTAGTTGATCAAATAAGTCATCGATTCTCGGTAGTGGGTAGCGGTTCTTGATGGTAAGTTTGTTCAACTCTCGGTAGTCGATACACAACCTGAATGTACCATCTTTCTTCTTGACAAACAAAACAGGAGCTCCCCATGGTGATGTGCTTGGTCGAATGAAACCACGCTCTAAAAGTTCTTGTAATTGGCTTTGCAGTTCTTTCATCTCGCTGGGTGCGAGTCTGTAAGGAGCACGAGCTATTGGTGCAGCTTCTGGTACAAGATCTATTTGAAATTCAACGGATCGATGTGGGGGTAATCCCGGTAATTCTTTCGGAAATACATCGGGAAATTCTTTTGCGACGGGAACATCATTGATGCTCTTTTCTTCAGTTTGTACTTTCTCGACGTGTGCTAGAACAGCATAGCAACCTTTTCTTATTAGTTTTTGTGCCTTCAAATTACTAATAAGATGTAGCTTCGTGTTGCCCTTTTCTCCGTACACCATTAAGGGTTTTCCTTTTTCTCGTATAATGCGAATTGCATTTTTGTAACAAACGATCTCTGCTTTCACTTCTTTCAACCAGTCCATACCGATTATCACATCAAAACTCCCTAACTCTACTGGTATCAAATCAATCTTAAATGTTTCGCTAACCAGTTTAATTTCTCGATTCCGACATATATTATCTGCTGAAATTAATTTACCATTTGCTAATTCGAGTAAAAATTTACTATCCAAAGGCGTCAATGGACAACTTAATTTAGCACAAAAATCTCTACTCATATAGCTTCTATCCGCACCCGAATCAAATAAAACGTAAGCAGATTTATTGTCAATAAGAAACATACCCGTAACAAGCTCCGGGTCTTCCTGTGCCTCTGCCGCATTAATATTGAAAACTCTTCCACGACCTTGTCCATTCGTGTTCTCCTGGTTTGGGCAATTTCTAATAATGTGGCCCGGTTTTCCACATTTATAACAAACTACATTGGCATAACTTGCTCCGACACTACTTGCTCCGCCATTACTCATTCCGACACCATTTGTTCCTTTCGTTCTATTAACCCCTGGTCCGTAGACCTCACACTTCGCCGCGCTATGACCATTTCTTTTACACTTGTTGCAAAATTTGGTGCAGAACCCCGAGTGATTCTTTTCACACCTTTGGCATAGCTGCTTCTGATTGTTGTTGTTGTTGCGGTTATTATTGTTGTTAGGATGATTGTTGTAGTTGCTGTTGTTGTTGTTGTTGTTGTTGGGCCGTTTGTTGTAGTTGCGATTGTTGGGATAATTGTTGCGATTATTGTTGTAATTGCTGTTGTTGCTGTATTGGCGATTCTTATCACCGTTTTCCTCCCACTTTCTTTTGACTTGCTTCACATTGGCCTCTTCAGCAGTCTGTTCTTTAATTCTTTCTTCAATCTGGTTCACTAGTTTGTGAGCCATTCTACATGCCTGTTGTATGGAGGCGGGCTCGTGTGAACTTATATCTTCTTGGATTCTTTCCGGTAATCCTTTCACAAACGCGTCGATCTTCTCTTCCTCATCTTCGAACGCTCCCGGACACAATAGGCACAACTCTGTGAATCGTCTTTCGTACGTGGTAATATCAAATCCTTGGGTTCGTAACCCTCTAAGTTCTGTCTTGAGCTTATTGACCTCGGTTCTGGGACGGTACTTCTCGTTCATCAAGTGCTTGAATGCTGACCACGGTAGTGCGTACGCATCATCTTGTCCCACTTGCTCTAGATAGGTATTCCACCATGTTAACGCAGAACCTGTGAAGGTATGCGTAGCGTACTTCACTTTGTCCTCTTCAGTACACTTACTTATGGCAAACACCGATTCAACCTTCTCGGTCCACCGTTTCAATCCGATCGGTCCTTCGGTTCCATCAAATTCCAAAGGTTTGCAGGCAGTGAATTCTTTGTAGGTGCATCCTACACGATTTCCTGTACTGCTAGATCCAAGGTTATTGTTGGTATGTAGCGCAGCCTGTACTGCGGCTATGTTTGAAGCTAGAAAAGTACGGAATTCCTCTTCATTCATATTCACGGTGTGTCGAGTAGTCGGTGCCATTTCCTTCAAAATTATCAAATGGAACAAGTTAATCATACAGAATATTAAGAGTAGTTAATAGTATTTCGTAGCATAATATGAACTCATTTATAAAAGCTTTTTCTTCATATTAGCGTTTTATAAGTTTAAATTCGGGTAGTACCTACCCGTTAAGTTCATACTTAGTAGCTAATATACAATTCAACTACTACAATTCTATATGAAAAACTGATTATAATAATATTTCGCGTTCAAACTTTTATACAATATTTTACAAACTTACAATACCGCTTATTTTACATAAAGCATGAAATATAGCACACAATAACTTTGATACAAGATAGTTGTGAAGATAATTCTAGCTAGTACACAAGTCGTTCACCAAAGACAATAAAGACACGTAATTCATACGTCCAGAAACAAGTCATGCATTCTGGTTTTACTAGGACTACTTCCCATCCTTGGTCTTGTGGAACATAACCGTTATGGCCGTTGATAAGACAGCGTGTTGTAATGTCGTCAAAGGGACGAGGGTTACGTAATGTCCAACAGTCCCGTAATAATCTAAAAAACCTCATTTCTTACCCCAATTACCGACTCCGTCACTTGTGGAAACGTTTTGTTTAATAGTTGTAGCCCGATGTTCTTGTTCTCACTTTGGTGAGAAGCGAACATTACTAATCCGTAAGCATAACATGCTTCTTTATGTTGCATGTTAGCCGCTTTTTCTAAATCACGAAGTCCAATATTCGGATATATTGAGTCAAAATAATTTCTTAACCCGTTGCGTAAAATAGCATTTGGGTTCCCCGCAATATATGCGTCAAAGTAAACACATCGTAAATTATGGGTTTCCCAATGTGATATCCCCCATCTTTCAAACGAAAGTCTCTTATAAACCAAGACATTCTTGGAACGTTCTTCGAATGTCTTACAAACTGATCTCGCCTTAAATAGTTGTGCCGAGGAATTCTGGCCGACTCTAGACAAGATTTCATCAATCATGTCTCCGGGTAGGTCTCTTAAAATATTGGGTTGTCTATCCATTTTGTGTTTTTAAACTGTAAAATAGACAAGAGTTAGATTCATAAAAAAATACTTATTAATACAAGCAATTTTTACATATATCATAAAGCATAAGAACACTATATTACATATATTACACCACACGAATACAACTATCTTATTCCGACTCGCTCGTTTCTTCTTCTTCGGTTTTGGTTCGTTTTGCCAAGTTTCTAGGGATATATGATGTTCCCCTAATACGAGCCGTCGTTGTCCACATTGGTTTAGAAAAACCTGGTGGTTTAGAGGTTCCCGGGTCATTGTTACAACTTAAGGACTTCGGGCGTTGACGATACATATAAAGTTCATCGGGGTTGGAATTAGATTTCTCTATTTTTATGCCCTTTCCCTTATTATTTTCTTTTGCCTTTTTAAATTCAGTTGGGGTAATTTCTATAACATCATCGGAATTCTCGTCGGAATCCGATTCATCGGAGAATTGGTAATCCTCCCAATATTTTGCTTCCTTGGCGGAAACACCATTGACCATAATTAACCTTGGTCGGTTGGTTGAGGATTTTCTTTTACTTAACCGTTTTATTATTTCCCCCACCGGTTCTATTTCTTCATCCGGTTCCGATTCTTCTTCCGGTTCCGATTCTTCTTCCGGTTCCTCTTCGGGAACTTGTGAATCAGTCCACGAATCATTCCAATTTACATTTGACTCTTCATTATTATTAGGTGAGTCAATGGGACTTGTTCTAGAGGTAGACATCTATCACATAATATCAAACACGTTAAGAGATTAATATATCACAGAATATTCATATGTTAAAAATATATAGTTTCCAACAAAAATGTTAAGCAATCATTTTTAAAGAAAACACGGTCGAAGTCCAGACTCACTAATGCATCCTAACAAACTCGATAAGACACACTAATGCAAATTTTCTGGTTCTCTAAGACCAACGCTCGGATACCAACTGAAATGTCCCGTTCTTATTGATTAAAAACGTTCCATATTAATTGATTTCTTTGCGAGGTTTTGACCTCTATATGAGACGTTTTTCAAAGACTGCATTCATTTTTAAAACAAACCATAACCTTTATTTCATAAATAAAGGTTTAAAAAGCTTTACGTAGATTATCAAATAATGATAATCTAAAATATCATGTTTACACACGACCATTACATAATGGTTTACAATACAAATATGTTACATCGAAATCAGTTTCTTGAATGCAGTTTTTACACAATATCATACAAACATGGACTCCAAATCTTGTCCTTATTTTAGTATGCAACAGCGGAAGCTCTTAATATTCACCTGAGAATAAACATGCTTTAAACGTCAACAAAAATGTTGGTGAGTTATAGGTTTAACCAATATATATCAAATCATAACAATAGACCACAAGATTTCATATTTCAATACACATCCCATACATAGAGATAAAAATCATTCATATGGTGAACACCTGGTAACCGACATTAACAAGATGCATATATAAGAATATCCCCATCATTCCGGGACACCCTTCGGATATGATATAAATTTCGAAGTACTAAAGCATCCGGTACTTTGGATGGGGCTTGTTGGGCCCAATAGATCTATCTTTAGGATTCGCGTCAATTAGGGTGTCTGTTCCCTAATTCTTAGATTACCAGACTTAATAAAAAGGGGCATATTCGATTTCGATAATGCAACCATAGAATGTAGTTTCACGTACTTGTGTCTATTTTGTAAATCATTTATAAAACCTGCATGTATTCTCATCCCAAAAATATTAGATTTTAAAAGTGGGACTATAACTCACTTTCACAGATTTTTACTTCGTCGGGAAGTAAGACTTGGCCACTGGTTGATTCACGAACCTATAACAATATATACATATATATCAAAGTATGTTCAAAATATATTTACAACACTTTTAATATATTTTGATGTTTTAAGTTTATTAAGTCAGCTGTCCTTGTTAGTAACCTACAACTAGTTGTCCACAGTTAGATGTACAGAAATAAATTGATAAATATTATCTTGAATCAATCCACGACTCAGTGTATACGTATCTCAGTATTGATCACAACTCAAACTATATATATTTTGGAATCAACCTCAACCCTGTATAGCTAACTCCAACATTCACATATAGAGTGTCTATGGTTGTTCCGAAATATATATAGATGTGTCGACATGATAGGTCGAAACATTGTATACGTGTCTATGGTATCTCAAGATTACATAATATACAATACAAGTTGATTAAGTTATGGTTGGAATAGATTTGTTACCAATTTTCACGTAGCTAAAATGAGAAAAATTATCCAATCTTGTTTTACCCATAACTTCTTCATTTTAAATCCGTTTTGAGTGAATCAAATTGCTATGGTTTCATATTGAACTCTATTTTATGAATCTAAACAGAAAAAGTATAGGTTTATAGTCGGAAAAATAAGTTACAAGTCGTTTTTGTAAAGGTAGTCATTTCAGTCGAAAGAACGACGTCTAGATGACCATTTTAGAAAACATACTTCCACTTTGAGTTTAACCATAATTTTCGGATATAGTTTCATGTTCATAATAAAAATCATTTTCTCAGAATAACAACTTTTAAATCAAAGTTTATCATAGTTTTTAATTAACTAACCCAAAACAGCCCGCGGTGTTACTACGACGGCGTAAATCCGGTTTTACGGTGTTTTTCGTGTTTCCAGGTTTTAAATCATTAAGTTAGCATATCATATAGATATAGAACATGTGTTTAGTTGATTTTAAAAGTCAAGTTAGAAGGATTAACTTTTGTTTGCGAACAAGTTTAGAATTAACTAAACTATGTTCTAGTGATTACAAGTTTAAACCTTCGAATAAGATAGCTTTATATGTATGAATCGAATGATGTTATGAACATCATTACTACCTTAAGTTCCTTGGATAAACCTACTGGAAAAGAGAAAAATGGATCTAGCTTCAACGGATCCTTGGATGGCTCGAAGTTCTTGAAGCAGAATCATGACACGAAAACAAGTTCAAGTAAGATCATCACTTGAAATAAGATTGTTATAGTTATAGAAATTGAACCAAAGTTTGAATATGATTATTACCTTGTATTAGAATGATAACCTACTGTAAGAAACAAAGATTTCTTGAGGTTGGATGATCACCTTACAAGATTGGAAGTGAGCTAGCAAACTTGAAAGTATTCTTGATTTTATGAAACTAGAACTTTTGAAATTTATGAAGAACACTTAGAACTTGAAGATAGAACTTGAGAGAGATCAATTAGATGAAGAAAATTGAAGAATGAAAGTGTTTGTAGGTGTTTTTGGTCGTTGGTGTATGGATTAGATATAAAGGATATGTAATTTTGTTTTCATGTAAATAAGTCATGAATGATTACTCATATTTTTGTAATTTTATGAGATATTTCATGCTAGTTGCCAAATGATGGTTCCCACATGTGTTAGGTGACTCACATGGGCTGCTAAGAGCTGATCATTGGAGTGTATATACTAATAGTACATACATCTAAAAGCTGTGTATTGTACGAGTACGAATACGGGTGCATACGAGTAGAATTGTTGATGAAACTGAACGAGGATGTAATTGTAAGCATTTTTGTTAAGTAGAAGTATTTTGATAAGTGTCTTGAAGTCTTTCAAAAGTGTATGAATACATATTAAAACACTACGTGTATATACATTTTAACTGAGTCGTTAAGTCATCGTTAGTCGTTACATGTAAATGTTGTTTTGAAACCTTTAGGTTAACGATCTTGTTGAATGTTGTTAACCCATTGTTTATTATAACAAATGAGATGTTAAATTATTATATTATCATGATATTATGATATATAATATATCTTAGTATGATGTATATACAGTTAAATGTCGTTACAACGATAATCGTTGCATATATGTCTCGTTTCGAAATCATTAAGTTAGTAGCCTTATTTTTACATATGTATTTCATTGTTAATACACTTAATAATATATTTACTTATCATTTAACATAATTAACCAAGTGTATCAATATCTTAATATGATTCATATGTACCTAGTAAGACGTTGTTATAACGATAATCGTTATATATATCGTTTTCGAGTTTCTTAAATTAATAGTCTCATTTTTATGTATATAACTCATTGTTAAAATACCTAATGAGATACATACTTATAATAAAAACATGTTAACTATATATATAACCATATATATGTCATCGTATAGTTTTTATAAGTTTTAACGTTCGTGAATCACCGGTCAACTTGGGTGGTCAATTGTCTATATGAAACATATTTCAATTAATCAAGTCTTAACAAGTTTGATTGCTTAACATGTTAGAAACATTTAATCATGTAAATATCAATCTCAATTAATATATATAAACATGGAAAAGTTCGGGTCACTACACAAACATATCATTCAGTATTCAACACTCATCTCATATCGAAACCCTTATCCGATCACATAATATGGATTTCTCACTTGATTCCTCGAACTCCTCTAGCTTCAATGGCAGCGTAACCGGAATGAACCAACCAATTAGTCATCATCTTTTCTGGATGAATTGGGGATGAATTCGTAGTCTACTTAATCAATGGAGAAGTGAAGAAGGTGATCCTTTTCACCCACCACATTGCCCTATTGGCGAAGAACCTGAAGCGCTTACCGGCGAACCCGTTTGGAACACTATTTTCACCCTCATTTTCAGGATATCCCGTCACGAGTATATAATATCTAGAATTCTAGATCTTATCCATCCACTCATTCGAACCTCCAATCATCCCGGAATAATAGAAGAAGTCAACGAGCTTCGCGCTTGAGTAGTGGCTTTAGAAAATATGGCGCAAAACCTACGAGCACCAGCAGCAGCACCAGCAGCATAACCAGCACCACTAGTACCATCAGCATAACCACCAACAGCATCAGCTTCACCAACAACAACATCTGCATTCCACGCCTCAACATCACACTCAGTACCTCAAACATCAACATCATACGCCCATAGATACCAAGGAATATTAGTAATAATGAATTAAGATGTATTGAATCATTCTTCCTGAAGAATTATATATGTATACTTTATATATATATGGTTTGGAACAATAATAAATCTTTTCGTACTAAGCTATTACGTGTGAATCTTAACTAGTAGGTACTACTTGGTTAATTCATATCACTAATATGCTATAATGTACATCCTTCGTTAATGACTTAACAATCGTTAATCACTGCTTCAACACAATAAACTCCATTTCATAATAAACCAAGTGTGTTACTCAAATACACGATTGATTGTATACTTTCATTTTCGATGTACTCGAAACTTTCTAGAAAACATCATTCGTGCCTTGAGAATTTAACAAGAATTTCACGAGCAACAACATCATATACCGAGGTATATCAATAACAATGAATGATGAAGTATTGATTCATAACTTCATTAAAGAAATATTCCGCGACGATTATGTAATCTCTCAAGTTTTGAAGATTATTTATTCTCGTTCCAACCGCAAATCAAATGAGTTTAATATTATATTAACTCATTAAATCTATATTATATCTGAAGAATACATATATGAATGTATATCTTCATAAAGATTGTAATTAAAAATTCTTTTGTACAAACTGTTAATTGTGAAAATATTTTAACGGGTAGGTAATACCCGAGAAATATTTATATCTCACATTAATATGTTACATTGTATATTCTTCAATTCTGATTCAATAGTCAGTAAATATACTACTTACAATCACAAGATATATGTATCCGTTCACTAAAGAACAACCATTTTCAATTACATATTCTGATTTTGACATATCAGAATCCAAGTAAAAGCTTTGGCAGGTGTTATCTTTCTAAAAATCACTACATTCATGAATTATATTCATTCGTATTCTGTGATGAATTATCACATTAAACCACCAAAATTACCATTCATTACTTTTGAAATTTACAACATTTCTTCGTCAACCGTTAGATCCGTTGACGCTTACATCCTGCGTTCAACACTCAAATTCAAAATTCTTGAAAACATCCTTTGTATCTTGACAATCACAATCAGCGTTTAATCATCTAAAAACGAAATTTCTTGAAACCATCTCGAATTGATAATCGATGATTCAAATATGGCTGCATTAAATGTAGAGGAAACAACAAAATTGTAGAAGATCTTAAGGGCCAAAAGTTTGATAATAAAGAATGGTATAAGCTCAGATTTGGAACTAGAAAACGGATTGAGCAAACTATGAAGGAGGCTGTGGACAAATCACAAGGACTAAACATGTATTCAAAGAATCCAGATGATCCAGTATCTGCTGAAATCCTTAACGAATACCTTGCTCCTTACTTACGTTAAATTCTTACAGAAGAATTTTCATCATTGTCCTTCGACTTTAAATATTTTGGAAATTTTAAGATATCATCGTATCTTTCGTTATAAATATCTTCGATATTTCTGAAGATATCTTCATAACTATTCTTGTCCGTAATTAATTATCTCTTTGCGATATCTTTATTACATCATAAAGGAAACTGTTTTAGTTTCTATTTTCTGTAAAATTCTATTGTAAATTATAAATGTTTTGAAGAAGTGTTGGAAATTGAAGCATGAGTTAGTATAATATAATGACGTCAGGACAATGTGATTATATTACAGTAAGTCATGCTAAATTTCTAATGGAAGATGATGATTCACAGACCTTACAATCATCATTTGCCATGTTACACGACTCTTACATTCTACCTAATCTCTAAACATATCAAGAACATATATTCTTGATAATTCTATCTGGTAATTTGACAAATCAAGATCGTGCTATTTTTTTCTTAGAACAATAATTATGTTCATTTGAAACTTCATACCTACGAATTCTGGACCATTACTTGATTATAAAAGCATGAAGCTCTGACATATAAGGGAAAATATAAAGCCCGACAACAACACATAAATTACAAATCATGTATATCAATACGTATAGCAATATAAAGACACGGGAGAATAATAAACACTATAATCCCTAGAGCATAGTAGAAGTAAACAGACTCCTCTGGTGGGATTTAGAAAAGAAGGATGATTGTAGCGATAACCAATATAAGGTCAAGAATAAGAACTGGATTGAGCATATTAACAAATCTTTTGGAAGTATGAATTAAGGAAGAAAGAATAGAAGTGGTGAAGATAATGAAACAGAAGAAGCTAATTTATAGCAAAATTCCAGATACGATAATCAAGACAATTCACCGCATTTAATCAAAGAAAATTCTAATTTCCTTAATTACCGGATAATCAAATCTTATAGATTATGAAGGTTTTCTTTAATTCCTTGAATTCCAGAAATTAATTATGACTACGTCAAAAGTTAAGGCGAACATTTAATTTCCTCATTTCAATCTTTTACGATAGCTTCATTTATAATCTTCCTATAATCGAATCATTTTATCCATATTATTCGAAGGAGATAAAACTCTATTTTTCAACTCATATTCATCATAAAAATATTCTTGTTGTCAATAATGACAATCTATATCAAATTTCATGACTGTGATTTTCACGAACTCCTCTCTATTTTGTCTACCCTAATATTGTGGCATAAACACTCAAGGTTTAAATAAGCTCACTATTATTTATAACACATTTCATGTGTATTAAAATGCTTGTATAGCGTCATCATCTCTTTTTGAGAAAACTTACTCAATGACACTCTTGTTAAATCCTTTAGATAACCTCCGCATTAATAATAAAATGCACTTCATAGAATTTATGGATCGTATGATTTAAACTCTTGAAACAAAACAATATTCTATCCATTGGAATTCACGCAAGGCCCCGAATATACATGGGAACGTGAAGACCAAATAAAAACATAAATATCCTTATCTATTTACGAACAGCGCCGATTGATGGCAACAACTAAATTTTGGGACGAAATTTCTTTTAACGAGTAGGTACTATGACAACCCGAAAATTTCTGAGTAAATTTAAACCTAATTTTTATATGATTTCGACACGTTAAAGTGAGTCTCAAAATTTTTTGAGATGATTCATTTAACTTCGACTATTTCTGACGATTCACGAACAACCAATTATAAAAAGATATGTAAATATATATGTGTGTGTATATACATCACTTACAATCATTATTATTATCAGTATTATTACTATTATTATAATTATTATTATTAATAATTATCATTATCATTAATATAATTACTAATATATTATAAATATTATTAGTATTATAACTTTTACTAAAATTATTATAAATATAATTATTGTTAAAATACAACTTATTATTAATATTATTATTATTATTATTATTAATATTATTATTGATAATTATCATTAACCTTGTTATTAATGTTATTATTATTAGTATTATTATTATCATTAATAATATGATTATTATCATTTTATTATTATCATTATTATTATTTATATTATTATTATAACAATCCTCACTTTTCGACTTCCGATTTTACTAAAATACCTAGAGTTGTTATATACGAATAAATTTAACGTTGACCGAATAAACGTACGCTTAAAATAAATAATATAATTATAAATATTATAAATAAGTTTATGTTATATAATATAACATAATTACATCAATGAATATATATAATATTTATATTACTTTTGTTATTTAGTTAATAGAATATATAATTAACTAAATAATAAATAATATTATAACATTTATAAAACTAATAAAAACTATAAACTAATAATCATAAATTTTAATTTTAATTATAAAAACCGAATATAATAATAATTTTTATATAAAATTCATATTTAATAATTAAATAAAAATAGAAATAAAATGTTAAATGTTCTTAGAAATGTATTAAACGATTTTTAGAATTAAAAAAAAGAAAATCAAAACTAGATCTACTTTTAATAAATAAATACAAAGATACAAACTACTTTTTCTTATTTTAACTTTTAAGATCTACTTTTAATAAAGATACAAACTACTTTTTCTTATTTTAACTTTTAAGATTTACTTTTAATAAAAATACAAACTACTTTTTCTTACTTTAACTTTTAAGATCTACTTTTAATAAATAAATACAAAGATACAAACTACTTTTTCTTATTTTAACTTTTAGATCTACTTTTAAAAAATAAAAAAAGAAAGATAAAAATTACTTTTCCTTATTTTAATTATTAACATGCCAAAAATGACTAGACATGTATATATTTTTTTAAAACCCATTTGCAAATTAACTAGGAATTCTTTTTATATTTTCATTATTTCTTTATCCATTTTTCCAACTATAAATACTACACTCAATCTTCACAAATTTTGTCACAAAAAAATTAGAGAACCTTCAAAATCCTCTGGAGAAATATTGTAAGTTCTCTACGTTTGTTTTTATTTTATTTTATACATTTTTATTTATTTTATTGTACTAGCCGATATTAATTATAGAAAATATGAAACAATTATAACAAAATCAAGTAAACATTTGATAATTAGTATTAACTATTATGTTAGATATAAAAATTATTTTCATGACTTATATGTACGGATTTAATATTTTTTTATTTAAAAACGAATTTAAGAATATATATATCATATACGGATTATATATATATAACAAAATAAATCAATAGAAAATATTGTAGATACTTAAAATGTGTAAAGATAATTTTCGCATGTCATATATAACATAAAAGTAATTGTAGAATAGAAATTGTAATTTATTTACTATTTTATATATTTATTCTCTAAATTTTTATCGGTAACTATTATTTATATGTATATAAAAATAGAATTAATTGGTGTAAACTATTTGGAACTGTAAGAATGAATAGAAAATAGTTAGCAACTCTTAAGAAAGTTATAAAAATGATTTTTTAGAATTTTTGGATTATTATTTATAATTAATTTTGATTATATATTAAAAGATATAAAAATTATTAATAAATATGTTTATCAGCAATTAAAATACATAAATAATTTTTTTCATTTTATTAAACGTATAGAAGCCTGAGAAAATTATAAAATAATTTACTTAAGTCGATTTGGTATTTATTACATAATAATTTTGATTTAATGTAAACTAAGAACAATATTAGAAATAAATACTAAAACGTGATAAAAATATTTTATAAAATTTTCGTATGTTCTAGATTAGTAGATACTGAGAAAAATATAAAACATAATTTTAAACTCGTTTACCTATTTTTTTTGTATTTTAAGTATTAAACGATTATTGAAAATAATAATTAATACATAAACAAATAGTAATATTGTATAGATTATTTTATAAAATTTTGTAAAAATTATCTACTAATTTGAAGTCAATAAAATATTAATTAGAATTATTAGATGATTTATTGATATATAAATTTAAATTTAGATAATTTATATATATAAATTTTGATATATATAATAAATATAAGATTTATATTAATCAAATAATAGTATATAAATTTAAGATCTGTAATAAATATGTAAGATATAATTATTATATATTTAACCTATCTACATAATTAAACTTATAATACTTTGTTATACGATTAATTTTAAAATAAATTAATAATGATAATACATTAATAATATTAAATATATTCAAACTTAATATAATATATATTTACTGTATAAGTAAATTATATCAATGTGTCGTATTTCTATACGCACATAACGTGAAGGTTATACTCTAAAGATAACGTGCACTATATACAAACTTCATCGCTACTTACAGTCGTAAGTGAATGATGTCTAGGTTGCCATTTATGGGTAAGCTTGTGGATCTCGAATGCCATGACTTAGATTCTGGTCAAGAGTCCTGGGCCCCCTGTTACATCTGGTCATTCTTGACTTATTTGATAGCAACGAAGTTTGAGTAAAGTAGTACAACGTCTTACTAATGAATATAACCTGAACTTATAAACTTTCCATAAGTTGAAACCTTCCTATTTTGGACTGTCACTATTAATATAATTCATTATATTAATAAACATACACTTGGTCTATTAGACATTTACTGATCGAACGTTATACCTCTAGGTTGATATCCCGGTCACTTACTTGCTTTACTTTCCTTTCTTGCGTGGAATACTTCAACTGCTATTTAAGGTGATTTTCATAGCCCTACTTTTACTATTTATTAAACTGTTTATAACTTTTGGGGTGAGACAGATGCTTGCTTTATAACTGTTTTACGTTTAGACACAAGTACTCAAATGTTATTATGCTGTCATGCTTTGATTCATGCAAATCCTCACCGTAATATCGTCAATTGCTGCGTATAAAAGGCAAACTTAATTATTGTGAATAGGCCTATTGAGAGTAACGTCTCTAACCATTTGACCGTTGGTCTTTGATTACATAATAATGATTCAACGACACTGAATAACAAGGTGTCACGAGGTAACTTTTGTTTAGTCGCGATATTACAAACTTCAGCAACACTTTTAGATTGATATGTTTGGTATCAATCAACTTTAAACTAAATCTTGTGGTCTAATGCATTTTATATAAACCTATGAATTTTATTCAACCTTTTTGGTTGACACTTTAAGCATGTTTTGTCTCAGGTGACGAATAAGATGATTGCCATGAGTGCTGCTTGATGAATTGAATGCTGCTACATGGAGTCTTAATTTCATTACATTTACTTTGCATTAAGACTATTATTATTATTTTAGTTTGAATTTGATGTAAAACTTTTAATGCTTCCGCTGTTTTATTAATAAATGTTTTATTCAAAACGTCTCATTTAAAGTCGTTCTCGTTTATACAACTGTGTTATGATATGAATGGTCACAAATACTCCTGACCCTATTTGGGGGTGTGACATAGTGGTATCAGAGCAGAGTTGTTGTAGAGAACCAGAATTGCATTTTATGTGTGCCTTATACAATTAGGTACCTTAGCAATGTAGGACTGCAACTTTCCTTGACCATAGTGTCTTTAATTGTTGCCTTTAATTGTTAAATGCTACACTATACTTTAGAAACTTTACTTATCTTAGAATGCCAAGCCAATCTACGAATTTTTCTAAGTACTATCCAATTACGCCACTGCATTTAAATGCGATACCATGATTTCTGAAATTCTTGACATTCCTATGTCATCTATCATGATTTTGTGTATTACATATGTATTACATGAAATATTATCCATGATTTTTGAAACTCCTATATTTGTTACTACTCACACTCAAACGTATATAACTCCCTATTATATCACGTACCTATATGCCTTATGCCTTTATGCATCGGTTTGGAACCGAAAAATGTCATTGGATTATCACAGTATACGAATTGAAAGTCTTTAATCAAAAGATTATTAGATTACATACTTATCACTTTATGATCTCGACACATCATATCTTATTATATCTTATCGTATCTATCCCAATAGACTTTGTCTAACACTTTTCCTAAATTCCCTCCGTAAATTACGGAAATCTTTTTACTATATGCACGTATTCAAGGAGACATATATATCATCCAGTATTCAACACTAATCTCATATCGAAACCCTTATCCGATCACATAATATGGATTTCTCATCTGATTCCTCAAGCTCCAATGGCAGCGTAACCGGAATGAACCAACCAATCAGCCATCATCTATTTTAGATGAATTGGGGATGGGTTCGTAGTAAACTTAATCAATGGAGACAAGAAGAAGATGATCCCTTCCACCAACCGAATTCACCTCTTGGTGAAGAACCTGAAGCACTTACCGGCGAACCCGTTCGAAACACTATTTTCACCCTCATTTCCAGGATATCCAGTCACGAATATATAATATCTAAAATTCTAGATCTTATTCATCCCCTTATCCGAACTGCCAATCATCCCGGAATAGTAGAAGAAGTCAATGAGCTTCGCGCTCGAGTGGTGGCTCTGGAGAATATGGTGCGAATTCTACAAGCATCAGCAGCACCAGCGGCATAACCAGCACCACCAGTACCATCAGCATCACCACCAACAACATCAGCTTCACCAACAACAACATCTGCATCTCACGCCTCAACATCACACTCAGTATCTCGGATATCAACATCATACGCCCCATAGATACCAAGGAATATTAGTAATAATGAGTTAAGATGTATTGACTCATTCTTCCTGAAGAATTATATATGTATACTTTATATATATATATATATATATATATATATATATATATATATATATATATATATATATATATATATATATATATATATATATATATATATAGTTTGAAACAATAATAAACCTTTTCATACTAAGCTATTACGTGTGAATCTTAACTAGTATGTACTACTTGGTTAATTCATATCACTAATATGCTATGATGTACCTCCTTCGTTAATGACTTAACAATCATTAATCACTGCTTCAGCACAATAAACTCCATTTCATAATAAACTAAGTGTATTATTCAAATACATGTTTGATTGTATACTTTCATTTTTGATGTACTCGAAACTTTTTAGAAAACATCATTCGTGTCTTGCGAATTTCACAAGAATTCCACGAGCACCAACTTCATATACCGAAGTATATCAACAAGAATGAACGATGAAGTATTGATTCATAACTTCATTAGTGAAATATTCCGCGACAAATATGAAATCTCTAAGGTTTTGAAGATTATTTATTCTCGTTTCAGCCGTAAATCAAATGAGTTTAATCTTATATTAACTCATTAAACCCATGATTACATCTGAAAATATATATTTTGTACAAACTGTTAATTGTGAAAATATTTTAACGGGTAGGTAAAACCCGAGAAATATTTATATCTCACTTTAATATGTTACATTGTACATTCTCCAATTCTGATTCAATAATCAGTAACTATACTACTTACATCCACATATGTATTCGTTCACCTTTTGCATACAAATTCAATTACATATTCTGACATATCAGAATCCAAGAAAAGCTTTAGCAGATGTTATCTTTCTAAAGATCACTACATTCATGAATTATATTCATTCATATTCTATGATGAATTATCACATCAACCCACCGAAATTTTCATTCATTACTTTTGAAATCAACAACGCCTATTCATCAACCATTAGATCCGTTGACGATCACAATCAGCATTTAATCATCTAAAAACGAAATTTCTTCAAACCATCTCAGATTGATAATCGATGATTCAAATATGGCTGCATTAAATGCAGAGGAAACAGCAAAATTGTAGAAGGTCTTAATGGCCAAAAGTTTGATAATAAAGAATGGTACGTTGGAAAAGCTCAAAAGAAAATTTGGAATTGAAAAACGGATTGAGCTAACCATGGAGGAGACCAAGGACAAATACAAGGACCAAACCTTATATTCAAAGAATCCAGGTAATTCTGGATCTGATGAAATCTTTAGAGAATATCTTGCTCCGAAGTCATGTTAAAAGCTTGCGGAAAATTTTTCTTCATCAACTTTCAAACTTAGAAATTCCAAAATATCATCATAAATATCCTCTATATTTCCCAAGATATCTTCATAACGATTCTTGTCCGCAATTAAGTATCTCTTTGCGATATCTTTATAAAGGAAAACTGTTTTAGTTTCTATATTATGTAAAATCCAAGTTTAAATTATAAATATTTTGAAGAAGTGTTGGGAATTGAAGCATGAGTTAGTATAATGTAATGACGTCAGGCCAACGTGATTATATTACAGTAAGTCATGCTAAATTTTAATGGAAGATAATGATTCATAGACTTTATAATCATCATTTGCCATGTTACACGACTCTTACATTCTATTTAACCTCTAAACATATCAAGAAAATATTTTTCTTGATGATTCGGTCTTTTCCGGATATTCTGGTAATTTGACAAATCAAATCGTGCTATTACCTTTCCTTTCTACTTTGTATATTATGATAATTCGAAACTTCATACCTACAAATTATGGACCATTACTCGCTTTACTTTGAGTCAAGAAGAAAATAAAAAGGCAAAGAGCTCCGACATATAAGGGAAAATATAAAACCCAATAACGATACCGAAATTACAAACCGTGCATATCAATACGTATTGCAACGTAAAGACACGGGAGAATTAAAAACATTATAACCCCAAGGGCATAGTAGAAGTAAACAGATTCCTCTGGTGGTAAATGAAAAAGAAGGATGACTGCATATATGGTCAATATAATAACAAGTATCAATACGGGGTTGAGCATATTAACAAATCTTTTGGAAGTATGAATTTAGGAAGAAAGTATAGAAGTGGTGAAGATAATGAAACGGAAGAAGCTAATTTATAGCAAAATTCCAGACACAGCAAAAGAGGCAATTCACCGCATTTAACCAAAGAAATCTCAAAATCCTTAATTACCGGAGAATCAAATCTTATGGATTACGAAGATTTCCTTTAATCCCTTGAATTTCGAAAATCAATCGTGACTATGTCAAAAGTTAAGGCGAACATTTAATTTTCTCATTCACTCTTTTACAATAGCTTCGTTTATACGCTTCCTATAATCAAATCGTTTTATCCATATTATTCAGTAGTGATAAAACTTTATTTTTTTCAACTTATATTCATCATTACAATATTCTTGTTGTGAACAATGATGATCTCTATCAAACTTTATGACTATAATTTTCTTGAACTACTCTCTGTTTTGTCTACCCTAATATTGTGGCATAAACACTCAAAGTTTTAAATAAGCTCAATACTATTCATAACACATTTCATGTGTTCAGTTTACTAAAATACTCGTATAGCACCATCATCCCTTTTGAAGATAACCTAGTCAAATGACACTCTTGTTAATCCTTTAGATAACCTCCGCATTAATGATAAAATGCACTTCATAGAGGAACCCATAGAGGTCATGGACCGATCTGCTAAACGCTTAAAACAAAGCACCATACCTATTGTTAAAATCCGTTGGAATTCACGACGTGGCCCCGAGTATACCTGGGAACGTGAAGACCAGATGAAACTAAAATATCCCCATCTCTTCTCAACCGCTGATGCATCCGAGAAGTCTACCTAAAACTTCAGGACGAAGTTTTTAATAACGGGGAGGTACTATAACAACCCTCACTTTTCGACTTCTGATTTTACTAAAATACCTAGAGTTGTTATATACGAATAAATTTAACGTTGATCGAATAAACGTACGCTTAAAATAAATAATATAATTATAAATATTATAAATAAGGTTATGTTATATAATATAACATAATTACATCAATGAATATATATAATATTTATATTACTTTTATTATTTAGTTAATAGAATATATAATTAACTAAATAATAAATAATATTATAACATTTATAAAACTAATAAAAACTATAAAGTAATAATCATAAATTTTAATTTTAATTATAAAAAACGAATATAATAATAATTGTAACATCCCAACCCGTAATATAAACGATCACACGGAAATATCAATTAAATGTTTTTTTTGCTGGAACAGCATATGGCGCGGCGCGCCATATGGCCGCGCGGCGCGCCAAAGTGGCCTGTCCAAAAAGTCATGAAATGCGAAAATGTTTGACCACTTCCCGACGTATTTAGACAAAACGATTTTAACCATACATTAATATATGTAGAACTAACACGTTCCATTAATAAAATTAGTTTTACGAGGACCGGGCCCACATCGGCCGTTTTACGACTTTCGTAGGAAAATACAAGTTTTCAACCACATGATTTGTAATACAAAATAAAGGCCGAGCATGGCGATTGGGGATACGCTACCCAATCCTAATCAATCCAAAAGCAAGCCTTCTAAAGCAAACTACGCAAGTCCACTAGTCCCCGCTTACCCGAGCCTCCGCATCCATGCAATCTATATAAAAAGTCAACAACGAGAGGGTAAGCTAACGCTTAGTGAATGATAACATACTACATGCATATATATGTATAAAATGGACACGCTACACAAATATCAAATACCGCATACCGAAGCATCCAAGCATAAAGGCAAGCTAGTCTAAGCATACCGTAACATCACTAAGCAACAAGCTAACAATAAATAAAGTGAGTTCACCAACGACGATGTGAACAGCGCCAATAAGCCACACCCGGAGGGTTAGCTACATCACAACAATTCATTAATATAAACAACATTATACGTATACAATGTATATATATATATATATATATATATATATATATATATATATATATATATATATATATATATATATATATATATATATCTCGAATAGCATAATTGCTTACGCTTACATCACAATAACCATGGTTAACCAAATCTTCGCAAGGGAATGACTTCGCGAAATAAGTCATCGATGTTCATAACATTCTTTAGTATACTTAACACCTCGTATCACTAAACCCTAGGGTGGCACCTTAACACCTCGGTACTTCACCCCGAGTGGCATCTTAACACCTCGATGCTTCACTCATTATTTTACGAAGTGGTGTCTTAACACCTCGACACTACACCCCTAGGTGGCATCTTAACACCTCGATGCTTCACCCCGAGTGGCATCTTAACACTTCGATGCTTCATCCGTCAATTACTTAGAGTGGCATCTTAACACCTCGATGCTTCACTCCGAGTGGCGTCTTAACACCTCGACACTTCACTCGTCACGTGAAACGTGGTGTCTTAACACCTCGACACTACACATTTCACGCTACCATAAATAGATATATTATATACCTACACATATAATTATTCCACCTATACGAGAAGCGAGCTCTACAAGCGAGAACCCCTTCTCCCGACCCGCACCCATCCTACACATACATATGCATATAAGATATTACCACTCACCTTGTCGCCTTGAAGAATGCTACCGAATAATCCGCAATCGCCGATGGAATGTACCTAATCCATTTATCACATAACAAGTAACACAATTAGGGTGGATATACAAATCAACCCAAATTGACAACTAGTGCAATTTCGACCTAAATGCACTTCCAAGCACATACCGCGCCCAAACTAACCAATAATCACTAACACAAGTGAGAATGGTCCTAATGTGCCAATCAAACCCAATCATAGGTGTTAAACACCTATCTTGCCCAAAATGACACTTAAACCCTAATTTGACCCATAAGAAGTCAATATCACGCCATTAGCAAGTTTTGACACCAAAACATATTTAACTCGGTTCTATGCTTCAACTTAATCCATTTTAAGTTTATAAACCTTATTAAATTGACAATTGGGTTATAATCATTACCAAACCCTAATCTTTGACTCTAGTCAAAGTTAGTCAACCAAACATACCCAAAAGAGTTTCAACACTACTAGAATCACTAATACTAGAGATTACACACTACATACAAGCCTTAAACATGGTTAAATCATTAACCAACCTTAAACCCACCAACATCAACAATAACTAGTTACAATTACCCATTTCACCTCCTAAATGGGTTTTATAACTAACTAGTTCAAAACCCTAAACTTGAATATCAAATTACAAAGATGAAGTTCGGAGTTTGAACTTACCAATACCGCCAAAATGATGCCGTTGACGAGTAGAACAACTTTAATACCCGAGGTTTGACCCGAAACACCCTTATTCTTCTCCAATTGGAGCTCTCTCTCTCTAAAACTCTCCTCTCATTCTAGGGTTTGAAGATGAGAGTGTTTGATGAGTGAAAATGAGCTCCAATGGAGTTCTAGATCAGTTTTGGTGACCCTAAACCGACCCTAAATGAAAAGACCAAAGTACCCCTCATTTAAGCCTTTTAAAAAGGCTGAAAATTGCATCAGACGGGTTCGGCGCGCCGCGCCGAAAGGTGGAGCGCCGCTCCAACCTACAGGTCAGTTTTCAGAAACTTGTTTTGGCCATAACTTTTTGACCGTAGCTCCGTTTTCAATGAATCAAATATCGTTGGAAACGTAATAAGATTTCCTTTCCAATGGTAAGTCTTTGAAACATCAACACAAACTTTATTTGGGGTTGAAAAGATACGTACACACCTTGCCACTTCAGACAACGTCCAGTTTCCTTCGGCGTTCGAGCAAGCAACACGTACACTTCATACACGCATCGTACACCATAAATACATTATGTACAATATATATTTGGGTCTTACAACTCTCCCCCACTTAAACTCGATCACGTCCTCGTGATCTTCTCCACTTAACCAATCCGGAACTACTCAACAGCCCTCAATCCTAAGTTCCAATCCGAACTTTCCTAGACAATTCTTCCCAATGAATCACCTTTAACAACAAAATCGTCACCCGCGATTTATCAAAACCACTATCCGAGCACTAAAACCTGCTCTTTTCCCATATTAGGAAAAACTCAACCAATCTCATACCGAGATATCAATTCCTTAGCGTACCTTTACCAAGGACAACGCTAAAAGTGACCAAGTCTCAACCTAAAATCAACGATCCGAACGTTGAAGATCGAACCACATGAATCCTTACGGATTACACTTACCACTAAACATCCTTTTTAGTGCGCAATACAACCAATACGCCACTACCCTAACATCATAAGCAACGGCTAAAACCAAAAGCGCCCAAAACGACTATGGCAACGCTAAACCTAAGGTGTACAAAATCGACTATTGTCACACCCGTAACAACATGTGAGCGAAACACGGCTATCGCCTCACTAATCCCACGACATGGTCCTCACTATCCCACCATCGGTGTATAAAATAGCCGATAGATCACACCACATGGTCCTTACGACCCCACCATCGGTGTATAAAACAACCGATAGATCCCTCAACACCGGACGAAGTCAGCGGACCCCGTCAACGGTCATGCTTCACCGATATAACACTATACCCATGATGAAGTCAGCGGACCCCGAAGGTCATGCTCCACCAATCAACAATCTCATGATGAAGTCAGCGGACCCTGAAGGTCATGCTTCATCAATCATCAATACCATGATGAAGTCAGCGGACCCTGAAGGTCATGCTTCATCAATCAACGCCCTTTTGGCCTCGAACGACGAGTAGCGTAACATCGCGCTCTGCTACGCCATAGTAAATCCTAACGGATACCACTAACCATTCACACAATCGAGCAAGAACCACCTATATCAAACATAGACACAAAACATTAATTCTCTAAAAGAGAATCCGACACACACATCCCTTAACTGAGGGATTTCACCTTGCTTGCCAAACACGTCCATTATCTCTCAACGAGATTTACCACATTACCACCTTGGTGATAATTCAAATCCAAAATCATAAGTACAATTTAACCAAAATTGTACTCTACCATTACCGACCAAATCTAGGTCCCGACACAAATTTCGGATCTACCAAAAGCATTGTCCAAAATCTCACACTAAAACCTCCGCGTGCGGGAGTGTAACTCCCCCACTTGGAACTATGTTCCATAACCGCATCTCGTACACCCGCACAATGCTACCAAAGGTAGACTTTACCAATAATTGGGTTCACACGGCCCATCATCATGTCTTGCTTCAACTTTGAGCATACTAAGGATCCTAACATATCCTTAAACACTTCGAACAAAAAGTGTACCATAAATTACACGAACTATACACTCGAAATCATCCAATTGCTTTAGTTTGTCGAATTCCACCTAGTCACTCATGTACCTAAGGGTTTCTCCTCAGTACCCCAAGTACAATGTAACCGCAACACAATCGGAGTCGAACACCATGCTAGTAGGTATAAAAGAGGCACCTAATGTCGCGTCACGTAGACTCCTTTACCAACATACATCGAGATCAACACTCGATTTCTCGGGTTTCATCCCATTCGTCGAACCTCATGGTTCATCAACTTCAACACAAAAGCGAACACGCGCTTAACAACCGAACACCAAAACTCACTTCCATGGCTTGGTAGAAACACTTCCCAAATACTAAGGAATGCTTGGTTACACCAATTCTTACGCCCTTCGCCCGACAATCAAACGTTACCATAGGGTACTTCCATTAGGAACGTCACCCGTATCAATAACATGCACAACACAATTAAAACCTTAAGGGTCTCACTCGAACGAGCTTAACGACCCGATACCAACCAAAATGACTAAGCGTCCAAGGATTCGCACCATAGAGTCAAGGCACAATACACCACTTATACGCTCTACTGAGAGCAAACCGGAGCCATAAACGTAAACCTTCCGCTCGCTACGAATTATCTCCAACGGAGAATAAAGTTTAGCTAAGACTTACGCACTTACCGCATGTTATTACAAGCGAACAACATATAATTTCGTACTAAAAGTACCTGATGTAGCGCTGTTGGGCTTCCGCGATCCACTACCCATCATGTATTCGCGCTCTAACCTCCTGACCCGATCGTCATGCGATTCGGAACACTCTGACTTTCGGTGTTCCTCCATTCAGCAAATGAAACACCTGATCGAGCCTAAAGGCACCACCATACAATCTTGTGCCAAATGACCTCATTCCCCACACTTAAAGCACGTGAGCTTGTAACCCTTCTTACTCTTCTTCTTCACATTCCCGATGCCTTTAGGCGTACTTCGTGCCCTCTTACCATGAGCACCATGTAATCCTAACCTTGCAAGTACATATTCATCATCGCTACTTCGAGGTTTAGGAAACCTCTTTTCAAACTCTTCCTTTACAACTTTAGTCACTTGGTCTCGAACCATTTCCGTCATTTGTCCTTCGACCAACTCCTTGGTTACTTCTCTAACTTTGCCGGTGAAAACCGAAACATATTGTTCAAACACGGACTCAATCTTTAACGTTAACTCATCCTTCCCTTCGTGAATAGGCTCACTCGTTCCGCATCCATCTTCCATTTTCATTCTAAGGGATGCAAACGATTAGATCACGAACGTATAAACCACACGCACAACACCGCCCCATCTTGCTAAACACTCATCGTACATCACTTGTTAGACACGATTTGCACCCGTAATAAGGTTTGCAAGTCCTTATTACGCACACACGCCGTATCAACTCGTTAGTACAACGACCGCCTCGCTCGATGATATAAACAAACACAAACAAAATTCTACGCGATATGCACATACGCGAGAATTATTATCACAACACAATTAATATATTAATAATATCCGCATTACTAATATAAACGTTAGTCCACCTATAAAGAAGGTGCTAACTATAACCCATTCCGACCCGTAATCCTACAAGTCCCACAACAATTTAAGCACATACAGAAGTCTAAGTCTAGGCACCTATCTCAAGTCACCTAAATCCCTTAGACCATGCTCTGATACCACTTGTAACATCCCAACCCGTAATTTAAATGATCACACAAAAATATCAATTAATTTTTTTTTGCTGGAACAGCATATGGCGCGGCGCGCCATATGGCCGCGCGGCGCGCCAAAGTGGCCTGTCCAAAAAGTCATGAAATGCGAAAATGTTTGACCACTTCCCGACGTATTTAGACAAAACGATTTTAACCATACATTAATATATGTAGAACTAACACGTTCCATTAATAAAATTAGTTTTACGAGGACCGGGCCCACATCGGCCGTTTTACGACTTTCGTAGGAAAATACAAGTTTTCAACCACATGATTTGTAATACAAAATAAAGGCTGAGCATGGCGATTGGGGATACGCTACCCAATCCTAATCAATCCAAAAGCAAGCCTTCTAAAGCAAACTACGCAAGTCCACTAGTCCCCGCTTACCCGAGCCTCCGCATCCATGCAATCTATATAAAAAGTCAACAACGAGAGGGTAAGCTAACGCTTAGTGAATGATAACATACTACATGTATATATATGTATAAAATAGATACGCCACACAAATATCAAATACCGCATACCGAAGCATCCAAGCATAAAGTCAAGCTAGTCTAAGCATACCGTAACATCACTAAGCAACAAGCTAACAATAAATAAAGTGAGTTCACCAACGACGATGTGAACAACGCCAATAAGCCACACCCGAAGGGTTAGCTACATCATAACAATTCATTAATATAAACAACATTATACGTATACAATGTATATATATATATATATATATATATATATATATATATATATATATATATATATATATAAATATCTCGAATAGCATAATTGCTTACGCTTACATCACAATAACCATGGTTAACCAAATCTTCGCAAGGGAATGACTTCGCGAAATAAGTCATCGATGTTCATAACATTCTTTAGTATACTTAACACCTCGTATCACTAAACCCGAGGGTGGCACCTTAACACCTCGGTACTTCACCACGAGTGGCATCTTAACACCTCGATGCTTCACTCATTATTTTACGGAGTGGTGTCTTAACACCTCGACACTACACCCCTAGGTGGCATCTTAACACCTCGATGCTTCACACCGAGTGGCATCTTAACACTTCGATGCTTCACCCGTCAATTACTTAGAGTGGCATCTTAACACCTCGATGCTTCACTCCGAGTGGCGTCTTAACACCTCGACACTTCACTCGTCACGTGAAACGTGGTGTCTTAACACCTCGACACTACACATTTCACGCTACCACAAATAGATATATTATATACCTACACATATAATTATTCCACCTATACGAGAAGCGAGCTCTACAAGCGAGAACCCCTTCTCCCGACCCGCACCCATCCTACACATACATATGCATATAGGATATTACCACTCACCTTGTCGCCTTGAAGAATGCTACCGAATAATCTGCAATCGCCGATGGAATGTACCTAATCCATTTATCACATAACAAGTAACACAATTAGGGTGGATATACAAATCAACCCAAATTGACAAGTAGTGCAATTTCGACCCAAATGCACTTCCAAGCACATACCGCGCCCAAACTAACCAATAATCACTAACACAAGTGAGAATGGTCCTAATGTGCCAATCAAACCCAATCATAGGTGTTAAACACCTATCTTGCCCAAAATGACACTTAAACCCTAATTTGACCCATAAGAAGTCAATATCACGCCATTAGCAAGTTTTAACACCAAAACATATTTAACTCGGTTCTATGCTTCAACTTAATCCATTTTAAGTTTATAAACCTTATTAAATCGACAATTGGGTTATAATCATCACCAAACCCTAATCTTTGACTCTAGTCAAAGTTAGTCAACCAAACATACCCAAAAGAGTTTCAACGCTACTAGAATCACTAATACTAGAGATTACACACTACATACAAGCCTTAAACATGGTTAAATCATTAACCAACCCTAAACCCACCAACATCAACAATAACTAGTCACAATTACCCATTTCACCTCCTAAATGGGTTTTATAACTAACTAGTTCAAAACCCTAAACTTGAATATCAAATTACAAAGATGAAGTTCGGAGTTTGAACTTACCAATACCGCCAAAATGATGCCGTTGACGAGTAGAACAACTTTAATACCCGAGGTTTGACCCGAAACACCCTTCTTCTTCTCCAATTAGAGCTCTCTCTCTCTAAAACTCTCCTCTCACTCTAGGGTTTGAAGATGAGAGTGTTTGATGAGTGAAAATGAGCTCCAATGGAGTTCTAGATCAGTTTTGGTGACCCTAAACCGACCCTAAATGAAAAGACCAAAGTACCCCTCATTTAAGCCTTTTAAAAAGGCTGAAAATTGCATCAGACGGGTTCGGCGCGCCGCTCCGAAAGGTGGAGCGCCGCTCCTACCTACAGGTCAGTTTTCAGAAACTTGTTTTGGCCATAACTTTTTGACCGTAGCTCTGTTTTCGATGAATCAAATATCGTTGGAAACGTAATAAGATTTCCTTTCCAATGGTAAGTCTTTGAAACATCAACACAAACTTTATTTGGGGTTGAAAAGATACGTACACACCTTGCCACTTCAGACAACGTCCAGTTTTCTTCGGCGTTCGAGCAAGCAACACGTACACTTCATACACGCATCGTACACCATAAATACATTATGTACAATATATATTTGGGTCTTACAATAATTTTTATATAAAATTCGTATTTAATAATTAAACAAAAATAGAAATAAAATGTTAAATGTTCTTAGAAATGTATTAAATGATTTTTAGAATTTAAAAAAAAAAAGAAAATCAAAACTAGATCTACTTTTAATAAATAAATACAAAGATACAAACTACGTTTTCTTATTTTAACTTTTAAGATCTACTTTTAATAAAGATACAAACTACTTTTTCTTATTTTAACTTTTAAGATTTACTTTTAATAAAAATACAAACTACTTTTTCTTATTTTAACTTTTAAGATCTACTTTTAATAAATAAATACAAAGATACAAACTACTTTTTCTTATTTTAACTTTTAGATCTACTTTTAATAAATAAAAAAAAATAAAAATTACTTTTCCTTATTTTAATTAGTAACATGCTAAAAATGACTAGACATGTATATTTTTTTTTAAAACCCATTTGCAAATTAACTAGGAATTCTTTTTATTTTTTAATATTTCTTTATCCATTTTTTCAACTATAAATACTACACTCAATCTTCACAAATTTTGCCACAAAAAAATTAGAGAACCTTCAAAATCCTCTGGAGAAATATTGTAAGTTCTCTACGTTTTTATTTTATTTTATACATTTTTATTTATTTTATTGTACTAGCCGATATTAATTATAGAAAATATGAAACAATTATAACAAAATCAAGTAAACACTTGATAATTAGTATTAACTATTATGTTAGATATAAAAATTATTTTCATGAATTATTTATAATTAATTTTAATTATATATTAAAAGATATAAAAATTATTAATAAATATGTTTATCAGCAATTAAAATACATAAATAATTTTTTTCATTTTATTAAACGTATAGAAGCCTGAGAAAATTATAAAATAATTTACTTAAGTCGATTTGGTATTTATTACATAATAATTTTGATTTAATGTAAACTAAGAACAATATTAGAAATAAATACTAAAATGTGATAAAAATATTTTATAAAATTTTCGTATGTTCTAGATTAGTAGATACTGAGAAAAATATAAAACATAATTTTAAACTCGTTTACCTATTTTTTTTTGTATTTTAAGTATTAAACGATTATTGAAAATAATAATTAATACATAAACAAATAGTAATATTGTATAGATTATTTTATAAAATTTTGTACAAATTATCTACTAATTTGAAGTCAATAAAATATTAATTAGAATTATTAGATGATTTATTGATATATAAATTTAAATTTAGATAATTTATATATATAAATTTTGATATATATAATAAATATAAGATTTATATTAATCAAATAATAGTATATAAATTTAAGATCTGTAATAAATATGTAAGATATAATTATTATATATTTAACCTATCTACATAATTAAACTTATAATACTTTGTTATACGATTAATTTTAAAATAAATTAATAATGATAATACATTAATAATATTAAATATATTCAAACTTAATATAATATATATTTACTGTATAAGTAAATTATATCAATGTGTCGTATTTCTATACGCACATAACGTGAAGGTTATACTCTAAAGATAACGTGCACTATATACAAACTTCATCGCTACTTACAGTCGTAAGTGAATGATGTCTAGGTTGCCATTTATGGGTAAGCTTGTGGATCTCGAATGCCATGACTTAGATTCTGGTCAAGAGTCCTGGGCCCCCTGTTACATCTGGTCATTCTTGACTTATTTGATAGCAACGAAGTTTGAGTAAAGTAGTACAACGTCTTACTAATGAATATAACCTGAACTTATAAACTTTCCATAAGTTGAAACCTTCCTATTTTGGACTGTCACTATTAATATAATTCATTATATTAATAAACATACACTTGGTCTATTAGACATTTACTGATCGAACGTTATACCTCTAGGTTGATATCCCGGTCACTTACTTGCTTCACTCAACCTTTTTGGTTGACACTTTTAGCATGTTTTGTCTCAGGTGACGAATAAGATGATTGCCATGAGTGCTACTTGATGAATTGAATGCTGCTACATGGAGTCTTCATTTCATTACATTTACTTTGCATTAAGACTATTATTATTATTTTAGTTTGAATTTGATGTAAAACTTTTAATGCTTCCGCTGTTTTATTAATAAATGTTTTATTCAAAACATCTCATTTAAAGTCGTTCTCGTTTATACAACTGTGTTATGATATGAATGGTCACAAATACCCCTGACCCTATTTGGGGGTGTGACAATTATCATATTTATTAATATATTATTATTATATATTTATTAATATATTTAATAATAATATCAAATAATATATATATATATATATATATATATATATATATATATATATATATATATATATATATATATATATATATATATATAGAAAAGTCAAAAGCAGTACACGAATTAGATATATTTTTATCTGCATTATTCAATCAAAAACTGCTTATAAATTTTTTAAAGGGATCGTGATATATTTTTTTTTTCTATCTACTGGTTTTAATTTTGTTGTTGTCTGTAATTTCGACACCCACATTGCATTATAAAAATGATTCAATTCAGTATTAAAGGATACCATTACGATTTTACACTATCAATTATCAATTACAATTTATCGATTTTTTTAATGTTTTGTTTCTCTGTTCTTGTTCAGTTTTATCAACAACTAAAAATCGAACCATTTTCCAAAATCTAAAATTGCAGTTTTGTTAGAAATCTCCTACTTAATCTATCTGCAAAATCCCAAACTCCAATTTTCTTAACGAGTCTTAATTTTCGATTCAAAGTTTTAAAGTCAAAAGTCAAAGGTTATGTTCATCGTAAAATTCGTAATTGTTTTGATGTTTCTGGTAAAATTGATGATTCATAAAGTTTATACACACAATTTAGAACACAGTTCATGTTGTAAGAATTTACCACTCGAAATGAAAATCATTATTTTGTTTCTTTCTTTTGCGTCGAACAGCAGGCCTCATATTTCTATTTTTTTATTTTTTTTCTATTCAATCAACTCAACAACAATCGATTCCTTCTCTTTTAATTCGAGTCATAAATTAAACTAGGTAATTAGCTGTTATGAGTTAGATGGAATTAATCCCTGATCGATTTAATTCATGAAGAAGATGAAGAAAAGGAAACAGAAAATAAATGGGTTAAATATATTAGGATGCGTTTAAAATCAGAAAAACGAATTGGACTAGGTGGTTAAGGGCGTTGATGAGTGAACGGGAGGTTGCGAGTTCGAGCTCGGGCAGTGGCGTTATTTTTTTTTAAAGGCTTTTAAGGTAGCACTCTACTTTTATTATTATTATTATTATTATTATTATTATTATTATTATTATTATTATTATTATTATTATTATTATTATTATTATTATTATTATTATTATTGTTACTAGTATTATTACTATTATTATTACTATTATTATCATTCCTATTATTATAAGTATTTAAAATTATCATTTGAATTAAATTATTACTTTTAATAAGATTGCCTTTACTATTAAAACTAGCATTTTAAATAAAAATTATCATTTCTAAGTATTATTATTATTACTATTACTATGATTATTATTATTATGGATATTATAAAAATTATTAATACCATTACTATTGTTAACATATAACATTTTAATTATTTTAATTATTTCTATTATTAGTATTATAAGAACTTTCATTTTTACTATTATTATTATTATTATTATTATTATTATTATTATTATTATTATTATTATTATTATTATTATTATTATTATTATCATTTTTACTACTACTACTACTACTATTATTATTATTATTATTATTATTATTATTATTATTATTATTATTATTATTATTATTATTATTATTATTTTTATTACTAGTATCATTATGAATATTACCATTATCATTATGAATATTATTATTATTATTATTACAAAATAATACAACTCTTTATTCATTATCATTATTAAAATCATTTTATCAAACAAATACTATTATATAATATATATATATATATATATATATATATATATATATATATATATATATATATATATATATATATATATATATATATATATATATATATATATATATATATATATATATATATATATATATATATAACAACCCAACCCATTATCCAACCAATACGCGAGAATAAAAAAAAATATTTTTGTACAGCATAGTGGCGAGGCGCGCCACTGACCTGCGCGGCGCGCCAAATTGGCCTGTCCAACTTTTCCTTTTTTGCGAAAAAGATCTCTTGCTTCCCAACACTTTTAGACCAAACGCTTTTCACAACATTTTATATTAGTTAAAACTAACACGTTCCAATAATAAAACGAGTTTTACGAGACCGGGCCCACATCGGCCGTTTTACGACTTTCGTACAAAATTCAAGTTTTCAACCACATGATTTTTAACACAAAATAAAGCCGAGAATGGCGATTGGAGATACGCTACCCAATCCTAATCAAATCCAAAAGCAAGCCTTCTAAAGCAACTACGCGAGTCCACTAGTTCTCACGCTTACCCGAGTCACCGCGTCCAAGCAAATCTATAAAAATGTAAACAACGAGAGGGTAAGCTAACGCTAAGTGAGTGAGAATATACTACATACATATATATGCATAAAATGGACACGCCACACAGATAATCAAATACCGCATACCGGAGCATCCAAGCATAAATGCAAGCTAAGCTAAGCATACCGTATAATCACTAAGCAACAAGCTAGTAACAACAACCATAAAGTAAGTCACCAACGACGATGTGAACAACACCAATAAGCTACACCCGGAGGGTTAGCTACATCACAACAATACATTAATATATATATAACAGAGCGTAAAACCGCCCAAGGTTAACCAATCGCACAAAGGAATGGTACTCGAATTTCCCATCGGTGTTCGTAACAACCGTTAGTGTACAACACATATATCACTAACCCTTGGACAACAAATATCCGTTCATGAAACCGTTAGCGTACAACGCATATATCACTAACTTGGACAACACATATTGTAACAACCCGTCCTTATCCCCCTGGACGAAATCATCAACATCTGGTCCCATTACGATGATCGACTCCAAGTAATGTCCTTAAAATGAGCAAATGCACAGCGGAAGACTTAATTCGTACCTGAGAATAACATGCTTTAAAATGTCAACATAAAGTTGGTGAGATATATAGGTTTGATGCTAGCAGCGTAATAACTATGGACCACAAGATTTCATGTTTATACATAATACACTCCTCGTGTATGGAAAAGACGTTGAGCACTTGGTAACCATACTTAACATTTAAATCATAGCAGCATATTCTTAAATAAACCCTACACCGTACCAAGTGTAGTAACGAAACAAAGTACTGTGCAACCGTTTAAAACTGGTCGTCCAGCCCGGTTGGGGTTGTCAGGCCCGATAGATCTATCAACAGGATTCGCGTTTACGCTCCTCACGTAAATATTAGCTACCAAGTATAAAGAAATATGCCATGGTACAACTCAACGTAGAATTTATTTTTGATCACTTGTGTCCATAACGTAAATCATTTATAAAAACAGCGCATGTATTCTCAGCCCAAAATAGTTAGAGTTTAAAAGGGACTATATACTCACCTAATGTATTTTGTAGTAAAAATACATATAACATCATTGAACAAATGTAGGGTTGGCCTCGGATTCACGAACCTATATCATTAATGTATATTAACACATATATTTGTAATCGAATAGATTTATATATATCTTAGTTTATATGTTATAAAAAATAATAATTAAAATGATAAAAATAATAATAATGATAATTAAAATAGTGATGATAATATTAATGATAGTTTTTAATAATATTGTAAATTAATAATAATAATATTAAAACTAATAATGTTTTAATATAAAAATCATTTCAATAATAATAATAATAATAATAATAATGTGATACTAATAATATTAACGATATTATTAATAATAATAATACTTTTTCTAATAATAATACTAATAATGAAAATAATAATTATTATTATAATTTACTACCTTAAGAGTATAAGCTCCAAAAATAAAATTGTCCTTATCAAGACTCGAACCCGCGATGTCCCACTAACGCCTTTAACCATTTCTCCGTCACCTCATTTAAGTTTAATCACTAAATAAATCATTTTTACTTATTATTCGCCTGTATCCTTTTCATTTTCTAATTACAAATTGACATCACCATTTTAATCATCAATCTAGTAACTCTTTCATCATAAACCGGCTCATCTTTATTTCATCATCATGTATTATCATAATATCATATATCTTATCATCATCATTATTGTCTTTATTATCGAAACTCTTCATTATCATCATATTATAATTTCTATCATAACCATAATTTACTAATCACCTTAATCATCATCGTTTCCATTTTTCTTCATGATCACCATCATCATCAAAGTATCACGTTAATTATCCTATCATGATTGTCATTCTCGGCCTAACTGAAGACTAGCTAACCCTCGGTCCAATAACACCAATTGAAACGAACCAAGTTAAAACATCTAAGCCCAAACATTAACTAGTCCAAATAACCTTAAAGGTTTATGTTCAAGTTACGGTATCATCATAGTATAACCTCTAGTCCCCATAATCTGAAAGCCTAAAGAGAGCACAACATGGATCTCAACCCATATTCACCTCAGCCCAAATAAGATTTTAATTTTTGAATGAATTAAAAAAAACGAAATAGAAGTTGGAGACAGAATTATAGCCACCGTAATATTTAATTTACCAATTGCACAAGTGACCAACTCTTTTCCTTGACCCCAATTCTTTATTAATCACTAGATGGTGTCGGTTTATAATGAAATAAAGAAACCAAAAGTTGCAAGTGGAAACATAGAAACAATGAATAAAAAGTTTTCAACTTTACAACCCATCATCTTCATATTATACTCCCTCCGTTATATTTTTTTCTCTTTGTTTGGTACTTTGTCGGTAACAGCAAACACACACGTAAAGCCTCTGCTACAGCAGCTTGTGATGCTTGTTAGATGTAATAGAAACGAAGCAGAAGATAGCTTGGGTTGTGGTTTCATTTTTAATCGTCATAGACAGAAGTAAAAACAGCGTAGTAGTAGCAGGAACAACATAACAGTGGTAGCAGTTTTTGTAGTGTTCAATGGTGGTTATTTGGTGATGATTTGAGGTTGTTTCACGAGGATGATTAAAGAATAAAGGGAGAGAGTGAAAAGTGAGAGTGGTGGTAGCGGATTTAAGATGGAGTGGTACCGGAGGTGGTGATCACAATGGGTAGAGGATGGTGGCTCTAGGTGGTGTTCAAATGAGTTCTCGATAACAAAAGGGAATAGGTGGAGACGGTGACGATTTTGGTGGTTGATCATAGGGTTTACAAGGTGGTGAAAGGGTGAGTTTGGGGTGTAGGAAGGTGGTTTAACTAAGAACATATACATCGAGCATCATGGAGCTATAACCGTATAACATAGTGATTGTTAAGGTGTTTCTAAACAGAAACATAAAATAACAAAAGTAACGGCCGTTTAGTTTCGATGGTTTGTATCAACATCCCTTAACAGACACCACAACAGACCGTTACTTAACAACATAATGGACAGATAGAAGAGTGTTCAGCAGATCGTACATAATAGTTTGTGTGATGGTTGTTTAGGTTCACATCACTAACAGAAAAGAAAATGAAAAGTAAGAGGAGAGAGAGAAGAGATAGATGCAGATTGGGGTGGCCGGTGGTGGTGATGGGTGTTGGAGGATGGCCGGTTGATCGAATGAAGAAGGTGGAATGGATTTTAAGTTATGTGTTGTTATAGTATATCCTTATAATGCATATGAATATGTAGGATATTATATAGATATATTTATGTTGTTAGTATGAAAAAGAGACAACAAGTACCAATTAATTACAGTACCTCTCAATCTATATTACTTTTTCAGTTATGGGTTCAATCAATCTAAAAGCAAAAATCAATAATTTTAATTATAATATTGTAATGTAATTTAAAATATAAACGAATTTGTTAGCTATTGTCGAGACTGAACTTCGTATTCCGTTGATGATCAATGGCGGATGAAAGTCAATTGAATATATGAAACAGTTCAAAATTTTTGAGATTCAACCTAACAGATTTCTCTTACCGTGTCAAGAATATAATATCCTATCGAGAGTTTGGTTTAAAATTAGTCGAAATTTTCCGGGTCGTGACAGTACCTACCCGTTAAATAAATTTCGTCCCCGAAATTTGAGTGAGGTTGTCATGGCTAACAATAAAATTGTTTTCATGACGAATAGGAGTTGATAAATAGAGTTTTATCATTATTGATTAATATAGATAGAACGATTCGATTATGTGAAGCGTACTAGTGAAGCTGTCACAAAAGAGTGAAATAAAGTGATTAGAGGTTCGTCTTAACTTCTGACATAGCCAAGATTGATTTTTAGCATTCAAAGAATTTAAAGAAATCTTCTAATCAGAAAGAAAATGTAATCGCACGATTTATTAGCAAGCTGTTGGAATTACGGAAGAACAGGAATATCAAGGAAATATTTCCGTGATATGCTTAGAGATTAAGTAGAATGAAAGAGTCGCGTAACATGGTTCATGATGACGGTACTGTGAATCATCACGTTCCATTAGAAACTCAGCATGAATTACTGTGATATAATCACGTTGGCCAAGCGCATTATATTATACTAACTCATGCTTCAGTTCCCAACACTTCTCCACAATTCATTCATAATTTATACTTAGACTTTATAGAATTTTCCAATATAATGGAATACAGAAAACACGAAGAGGTAGATAATTTCGGACAGGAATATTTATGAAAATATATTCAGAAATATCGATTTATGATGATATTTTGGAATTGCAAATTTCGAAAGTTGATGAAGAAAATTTTTTCGCAAGATGACTTCGGAGCAAGATATTCATTGAAGCTTTCATCGGATTCAGAATTACCTGGATTCATGAATATAGGGTTTAGTCATTGTATTTATCCTTGGTCTCCTTCATGGTGTGCTCAATCCGATTTTCAGTACCAAATTTTCTATCGAGCGTTCCTAACATTTCCTTCTTTATCATCAACTTTTGGCCATTAAGACCATCTACAACATGCTGCTTCGTCAGCATTTTCAAAGTTAGCAGATATAGATCATCAGTTATCAAACTGAGGGTTTTCAAGAGAATTGTGTTTTTAGATGATTAAACGCTGATGGTAATATGGTGGAATATAAAAGGTTCGCTGGTAACAATAAATGATCACGCATTTGTATCAAGGTTATAATAAGGTTGTTTCGAATGAAAAGTCAGAGTTGACTTGCTAGAGCTGTGATATAATTGACTACTTTAAAGAGGAATTGCAGAGTTATTTTCGATAATAACAACGCTAAAAGAGCTAGCATGGATATGGATTAAACCTTTACTCAGGTTCCAAGAGTTTTTCAGGTGCATAACTATATGCATCAATCTTTTCTTCCGTAGATGAAGTGCGGTTGGTTCATCCTCTCGATTGAGGTATTTTCAAGAATCATGATAGGTTTGAACACGGATTATAACTGTCGAGGTACAAATGAGGTTTAAGATGAAATCAAATGGCAAACTTGAAGAATTGTTTAGTTTCATATGTTATAATCAACATTTTAATTCATTTTAATTGTCCAAAGTTAGCAGTCCAATAGTCCGATTGTCCAATGGTCCAATGATTCATATACAGTTATATATATATAATATTTGAATTAATTAATACGTATCGTGACCCGTGTACCGGTCTCAGTATTGATCACAACTCAAACCATATATATACTTTGGAATCCACCCCAACCCTGTATAGCCAACTATAGAGTGTCTATGGTCGTTCCGAAATATATATATAGATGGGTCGATATGATAAGTAGAAACCTTGTATACGTGTCCCGTTATTTATAGTGCGTAAAATAAATAAATATATATCATGACCCATTATACAACGTGTTGTCTCAGAATTAATCCGACGTATTGTTGTACATGTGTCCCGACGGTATGTAAAGTGCAGAATTTAAATAACAATAAATAAAATTGCGAGAATGTAAATTGCGATAAATGAAATGTAATACGGAATTAATAGTTAGCTGGGAACAGTTAGCTAGGAACAGTTAGTGTGGAATCTTAACAATATTTCAATTAATTAGTTCGTTTGTTTCTAACAAATTTTATTTGTCCAATGTTTTCTTCATTATGCCACTTGTTGGATTCTGATAGGTCAAAATCCAAATATGTAATTTGAATGGAAATGGTTGTTCTGTGGTGAACGGATACATATATCAGTAGTTGTAAGTAGGATAGTAAATGACCGTTGAATCAGATTCGAAGAATGTACAGTGTAACTTATTAATGTGAAATCTAAATATTCCTCGGGTATTACCTACCCGTTAAAATATTTTCATCATTAATAGTTTGTATGAAAGAAATTTTTAATTACAATCTCTATGAAAATTACCTTGCATATATATTTTCTTTGGATGTAATCATGGATCTAATGAGTCAATAAGATATTAAACTCATTTGATTTATCGCTAATACTAGATTACATAATCTCTAAAACTTTAGAAATTACATAATTGTCATGTCGAACGAAGATAAATGAGGTAGAACGATACGTAAAGCGAAGATAATCGATGTAGAACGATATGTAGAACGAAGATAAAGTAGATAGATCGATACGTAGAATGATGATTATATTCGAGGTATAGAATGTGATGTTGAGGCGTGTGACGTTGAAACTTAGATTATTGGTGGTACTGTTGGTGCCGGTGATGTTGTTGAAGCTGGTAGGTTTTGCACCATATTTCCCAAAGATACTACTCGAGCGCGAAGTTCGTTGACTTATTACTCCGGGATGATTGTCGGTAGGGACGAGCGAGTGAATAAGGTTTTGAATTTGAGAAAGTATATAATTATGGCAAGATATTCGAGAATTGAGGGTGAAAATGGTGTTTCGGACTGGTTCGCCGGTAAGGGCTTCAGGTTCTTCGCCGAGGGTGAATAAGGTTGGTGGAAGGGATCGCCTTCTTCTCGTCTCCATTGGTTAAGTCGACTACGAACTCATCAGATGAATTGGGGATGGCTGATTGATTGATTCATTCTGGTGACGCTGCTTTCGGAGCTGGAGTGGGACTCCCTATCGGAATTCGAGGGACTTGATCTAATGGTGAGTTCCATTTTGCTCGGTTAGATACAGGGTTTTTGGTATGAAATGAATTTTGGATATCGGATGATATTCTAATTACGTAGAATACCTATACGTAGTACAGGAGATCCCGTAGATTACGAAGGGATTTAAGGAAACGTGTCAAATGAAGTCTACAGTAACAGATACGCTAAGATATGGATTTATCTATTCACTATCTATCAAATAAGTGCAGGAAGTCGTGTCTAAACTTAGGAATAATAAACAGGTAATTTTCCACTAGGAATGATAAACAATACTTATAATAGGCAGCTAAGGTCGAAGTCCAGACTCGCTAATGCATCCTAACAACTATCAGTTAGACACACTAATGCAAGACCTGGTTCACTAGGACCAACGCTCTGATACCACATGTAACAACACGTCCTTATCCCCCTGGACGAAATCATCAACATCTGGTCCCATTACGATGATCGACTCCAAGTAATGTCCTTAAAATGAGCAAATGCACAGCGGAAGACTTAATTCGTACCTGAGAATAACATGCTTTAAAATGTCAACATAAAGTTGGTGAGATATATAGGTTTGATGCTAGCAGCGTAATAACTATGGACCACAAGATTTCATGTTTATACATAATACACTCCTCGTGTATGGAAAAGACGTTGAGCACTTGGTAACCATACTTAACATTTAAATCATAGCAGCATATTCTTAAATAAACCCTACACCGTACCAAGTGTAGTAACGAAACAAAGTACTGTGCAACCGTTTAAAACTGGTCGTCCAGCCCGGTTGGGGTTGTCAGGCCCGATAGATCTATCAACTGGATTCGCGTTTACGCTCCTCACGTAAATATTAGCTACCAAGTATAAAGAAATATGCCATGGTACAACTCAACGTAGAATTTATTTTTGATCACTTGTGTCCATAACGTAAATCATTTATAAAAACAGCGCATGTATTCTCAGCCCAAAATAGTTAGAGTTTAAAAGGGACTATATACTCACCTAATGTATTTTGTAGTAAAAATACATATAACATCATTGAACAAATGTAGGGTTGGCCTCGGATTCACGAACCTATATCATTAATGTATATTAACACATATATTTGTAATCGAATAGATTTATATATATCTTAGTTTATATGTTATAAAAAAATAATAATTAAAATGATAAAAATAATAATAATGATAATTAAAATAGTGATGATAATATTAATGATAGTTTTTAATAATATTGTAAATTAATAATAATAATATTAAAACTAATAATGTTTTAATATAAAAATCATTTCAATAATAATAATAATAATAATAATAATGTGATACTAATAATATTAACGATATTATTAATAATAATAATACTTTTTCTAATAATAATACTAATAATGAAAATAATAATTATTATTATAATTTACTACCTTAAGAGTATAAGCTCCAAAAATAAAATTGTCCTTATCAAGACTCGAACCCGCGACGTCCCACTAACGCCTTTAACCATTTCTCCGTCACCTCATTTAAGTTTAATCACTAAATAAATCCTTTTTACTTATTATTCGCCTGTATCCTTTTCATTTTCTAATTACAAATTGACATCACCATTTTAATCATCAATCTAGTAACTCTTTCATCATAAACCGGCTCATCTTTATTTCATCATCATGTATTATCATAATATCATATATCTTATCATCATCATTATTGTCTTTATTATCGAAACTCTTCATTATCATCATATTATAATTTCTATCATAACCATAATTTACTAATCACCTTAATCATCATCGTTTCCATTTTTCTTCATGATCACCATCATCATCAAAGTATCACGTTAATTATCCTATCATGATTGTCATTCTCGGCCTAACTGAAGACTAGCTAACCCTCGGTCCAATAACACCAATTGAAACGAACCAAGTTAAAACATCTAAGCCCAAACATTAACTAGTCCAAATAACCTTAAAGGTTTCGGTTCAAGTTACGGTATCATCATAGTATAACCTCTAGTCCCCATAATCTGAAAGCCTAAAGAGAGCACAACATGGATCTCAACCCATATTCACCTCAGCCCAAATAAGATTTTAATTTTTGAATGAATTAAAAAAAACGAAATAGAAGTTGGAGACAGAATTATAGCCACCGTAATATTTAATTTACCAATTGCACAAGTGACCAACTCTTTTCCTTGACCCCAATTCTTTATTAATCACTAGATGGTGTCGGTTTATAATGAAATAAAGAAACCAAAAGTTGCAAGTGGAAACATAGAAACAATGAATAAAAAGTTTTCAACTTTACAACCCATCATCTTCATATTATACTCCCTCCGTTATATTTTTTTCTCTTTGTTTGGTACTTTGTCGGTAACAGCAAACAGACACGTAAAGCCTCTGCTACAGCAGCTTGTGATGCTTGTTAGATGTAATAGAAACGAAGCAGAAGATAGCTTGGGTTGTGGTTTCATTTTTAATCGTCATAGACAGAAGTAAAAACAGCGTAGTAGTAGCAGGAACAACATAACAGTGGTAGCAGTTTTTGTAGTGTTCAATGGTGGTTATTTGGTGATGATTTGAGGTTGTTTCACGAGGATGATTAAAGAATAAAGGGAGAGAGTGAAAAGTGAGAGTGGTGGTAGCGGATTTAAGATGGAGTGGTACCGGAGGTGGTGATCACAATGGGTAGAGGATGGTGGCTCTAGGTGGTGTTCAAATGAGTTCTCGATAACAAAAGGGAATAGGTGGAGACGGTGACGATTTTGGTGGTTGATCATAGGGTTTACAAGGTGGTGAAAGGGTGAGTTTGGGGTGTAGGAAGGTGGTTTAACTAAGAACATATACATCGAGCATCATGGAGCTATAACCGTATAACATAGTGATTGTTAAGGTGTTTCTAAACAGAAACATAAAATAACAAAAGTAACGGCCGTTTAGTTTCGATGGTTTGTATCAACATCCCTTAACAGACACCACAACAGACCGTTACTTAACAACATAATGGACAGATAGAAGAGTGTTCAGCAGATCGTACATAATAGTTTGTGTGATGGTTGTTTAGGTTCACATCACTAACAGAAAAGAAAATGAAAAGTAAGAGGAGAGAGAGAAGAGATAGATGCAGATTGGGGTGGCCGGTGGTGGTGATGGGTGTTGGAGGATGGCCGGTTGATCGAATGAAGAAGGTGGAATGGATTTTAAGTTATGTGTTGTTATAGTATATCCTTATAATGCATATGAATATGTAGGATATTATATAGATATATTTATGTTGTTAGTATGAAAAAGAGACAACAAGTACCAATTAATTACAGTACCTCTCAATCTATATTACTTTTTCAGTTATGGGTTCAATCAATCTAAAAGCAAAAATCAATAATTTTAATTATAATATTGTAATGTAATTTAAAATATAAACGAATTTGTTAGCTATTGTCGAGACTGAACTTCGTATTCCGTTGATGATCAATGGCGGATGAAAGTCAATTGAATATATGAAACAGTTCAAAATTTTTGAGATTCAACCTAACAGATTTCTCTTACCGTGTCAAGAATATAATATCCTATCGAGAGTTTGGTTTAAAATTAGTCGAAATTTTCCGGGTCGTGACACATATCCATTCATAAAACCGTTAGCGTACAACATATATATCACTAACTTGGACAACACGTATCCATTCATAAAGTCGTTAGCGTACAACACATATATCACTAACTTGGACAACATGTATCCATTCGTAAAGTCGTTAGCGTACAACACATATATCACTAACTTGGACAACACATATCCATTCGTAAAGTCGTTAGCGTACAATGCATATATCACTAACTTGGACAACACATATCTATTCATAAAGTCGTTAGCGTACAACGCATATATCACTAACTTGGACAACACGTATCCATTCATAAAGTCGTTAGCGTACAGCACATATATCACTAACTTGGACAACACGTATCCATTCATAAAGTCGTTAGCGTACAACACATATATCACTAACTTGGACAACACATATCCATTCGTAAAGCCGTTAGCGTATAACACATATATCACTAACTTGGACAACACGTATCCATTCATAAAGTCGTTAGCGTACAACACATATATCACTAACTTGGACAACACATATCCATTCATAAAGTCGTTAGCGTACAACACATATATCACTAACTTGGACAACACATATCCATTCATAAAAATAAACACATCACAATTCAATATCAACCCTTCGCCATTGGGGTTATCCAATTCACAATCACGTGTGATAATGTACACACAAAACGTGTACCTCGCCAAAGGTGGTCAACCAAAACGCACATCCGTGCTAATTGGACCTATACACAAGTCCATCAAATCCACCTATATGTGAAGTGAGCTCTATAATCGAGAACCACTTCACCCGACCCGCACCCATCCTACACATACATATGCACATAGGATATTAACACTCACCTTGTCGCCTTGATGAATGCTTCTAAGTAATCCGCGACTCGTCAATGGAAAGTACCTATTCCATTATCATGAAACAAGCAACACAATTAGGGTTGACTTACAAACCAACCCAATTCGACACTTAGTGCCATTTTGACCCAAATGCACTTTCAAGTACAAATCGCGCCTAAAATTAACTAATAATCACTAACACAAGTGAGAATGGTCCTAATAGGCCAATTAAACCTGATCAAAGGTGTTAAACACCTATCTTACCCAAAATGACACTTAAACCCTAATTTGACCCATAAGAAGTCAATATCACGCCATTAGCAAGTTTTGACACCAAAACATAATTAACTCGATTCTATGCTTCAACTTAATCCATTTTAAGTTTATAAACCTTATTAAATCGGCAATTGGGTCATAATCATCAACAAACCCTAATTTTGATTTTAGTCAAAATTAGTCAACCACAAGAACCCTAATGGTCTCCAAAACATCAATAATCTCTAACATTAGTGATTATACACCATTTACAAGTCTTAAACATGGTTAAAGCATTAACCAACCCAAAACCCACCAACATCAACAATAACTAGTTACAATTACCCATTTCACCTCCTAAATGAGTTTTACAACTAACTAGCTCAAAACCCTAAACTTGAATATTAAATTACAAAGATGAAATTCGGAGTTTGAACTTACCAATACCGCCAAAATGATGCCGTTGACGAGTAGAGCAACTTTAATACTTGAGACTTGACCCGAATCAAACTTCTTCTTCTCCAAATGGAGCTTTCTCACACTTGAAATGGGTTTCTCACTCTAGGGTTTGATGAGAGTGTTTGATGAGTGAAATGTGATCCAAAATGATCAATGGATCAGTTTTGATGACCCCAAACCGAACCCAAGTGAAAAGACCAAAGTACCCCTCATTAAAACCCTTTAAAAATGCTGAAAATTGCATCAGCAGCAATCGGAGCGCCGCTCCATAAGGTGGAGTGCCGCTCCAACCTTCAGGTCAGTTTTCAGTAACTTGTTTTGGCCATAACTTTTTGACCGTAGCTCCGTTTTCGATGAATCAAATATCGTTGGAAACGTAATAAGATTTTCTTTCCAATGGTAAGGTTTTGAAACATCAACACAAACTTTATTTGGGGTTGAAAAGATACGTACACACCTTGTTACTTCAGACAACGTCCAGTTTCCTTCGACGTTCGAGCAAGCAACATGTACATGCTTCGTACACTTCATACACGCATCGTACACCATAAATACATTATGTATAATAAATATTTGGGTCTTACAATATATATATATATATATATATATATATATATATATATATATATAAACTTATTCGATTACAAGTATATGTGTTAATATATATACTTGATATAGGTTTATGAATTCGAGGTCAACTCTGTACTTGTTCAGTGCCATCCTATGCATATTTACTACAAACTATCGTATCCTATCGTGAGTTTTCATAGCTCCCTTTTTATATATATTTTGGGCTGAGAATACATGCGCAACTTTTATAACTGTTTTACACGTTAGACACAAGTACCAACTATTAAACTGTGCTATATCTGGCTATGTCCTGCAAGTCCCCACTGTGATATTTTTAATTGCTTTTACATAACGCATTCTTAATTATTGGGGGTAGGCCTATCGGGAGTAACGTCCCCGATACATTTGACTAAGTCATTGTATTACTTAATAATGATTCAAATCGACAAGGACAGTACAACTTGTCACGGGGCAAACTTCGAAACTGTTTAGTTTAAATATCACAAACTTGGCACTACTTTTAGATCCCTGCGAGATCTACTTTTATAAATAAAAATCTTGTGGTCTACATCTATTACTGAAATCATTATTTATGACAAACCTATGAACTCACTCAACCTCGTGTTGACTTTTTAAAGCATGTTTATTCTCAGGTACTTAAATATTGCTTCCGCTGTATATCTACTGCTTTGATGATGATTGCTTGCTATGCTTGGAGTCTTCATTACATATCATATCAATTAAATACATTTAATGCGTTGTTCATTTAATACAATGCAAATGACTATTTATCTTCCGCTGCAAAACTCAATAAAACGTCTCATATAGAGTCATTCTCGTTTATACAACTGTGATTTGATATAATTAGTCACAAATACCCCAGACCCTGTTTGGGGGTGTGATAACTTGCCCGAGTGCGGTCAGTACATTAACAATATTCTTATCAACACTGGCAGTTGCGTCAATGTTATGTTCTTCCACTGCTTTGATGACTTGTCCTACAAGATGAAAAGCAACATAAGAGGGGTGAAACAGCAATTCAGAGAAATAAGTGGGAACCCAGATTGGTCAAAAGGGATACTCGGAGCAGCATTGACCTTGCAGGATGATCATGACAGGGAGAGGGAGCACACGTTGGTGGTTGACTTTAAGGTAATCCGCACATAATCAGAATACGACGCTATCCTTGGACAGCCAGTGCTATCACACTTGGCCATCACCACCAACATTTCTCAAGGCGTTATCATGCTGCCTATCCCGCTAGGGAAAGCCACGCTCAAGTCCAAAGTAACAGCAGAGGACTATCGACTTCAGCAGGTACACATATACATATGTGACTAATTGCTTTGAAAATTAAAACTACAGATTATGCGCAGGAGCACAAAAGCAGAATCAGCACTTAAATACTTAACTAGTCTGCGCGCTTACCGCACTAAAATGAGCACAATCTTACATAATTCGAAACATAAGACGCATATTATAATGCGTTTGCACACATACTCGCGCATTCGTTGATTTGTAACACTATTTGACTGGAATCCACAGATCTAAAGTATTCAAGCCGCGGCAAAGGCGAAGAAAGATGGGGCCAGTTCTTCAGGAGCTAGAAATGATGAGGGAGATGAAATTTCTGACGTTGACTGTGAGTAAGAATAACACAAGGATGAGAAGTTGAGGGAGAGAGCATGTGGCTACAGTTATGTTCAAGGTGGATATAGCTATTACTGGTATTAGAAAGTTTGGAAATTCTTAAGCACACCCTGTTTAGCGCGTATTTGAAATTTGTAATGATGACAATCTCTAAGCGCTTTACGCGCATTATCTATCTATGTTTAATTATTGTCTCCAAGTTATTCTCTGCTATAATCTTTGTGCCATTTATATGCAAAGTAGTTCTATAACTTGAAAACGGTGCACACAATTATGTAGGCAGCACACTCCTGCCTTTGAAGGGTTGCTTTCTCCGGCGCCCGTGCGACAGAAGCTTGTTTGGCGACAAGCTTATCTATTACAACCGAACGGTTAAGCGTCATTGGGTTGACCTAACTGACCCGCGCAGAACTTGAGATCTGTAAGTCATGACTATAAACGATGGCGTTGGTCGCGACTTGAAATGTCCCGTTCATATAGATTATAAATGTTCCATATTAATTGATTTCGTTGCGAGGTTTTGACCTCTATATGAGACGTTTTTCAAAGACTGCATTCGATTTTAAAAAAACCATAACCTTTAAAATATTACGACGATTATCAAATAATGACAATCTAAAATATAGAATTTTCACACGACCATTACATAATGGTTTACAATAATATTACACAACAATATATGTCTTCGAATGCAGTTTTTAAACAATATTATACAAGCATGTTGACTCCAACTCTTGTCCATAAATTAGCATGCAACAGCGGAAGCTCTTAATAATCACCTGAGAATAAACATGCTTTAAACGTCAACAAAAATGTTGGTGAGTTATAGGTTTAACCTATATATTTATCAATTCGTAATAATAGACCACAAGATTTCATATTTCCATTTCTCATAAACAACATGCAATCTGCATAAAAATTATTCATATGATGAACACCTGGTAACCGACATTAACAAATGTATCTAGAATATCCCCAATATACAGGTACACTCATTTGTATATAAAATCGAAGTACTAAAGCATCCATAACATGGATGGGGTTCGTTAGGCCCATAGATCTATCTTTAGGATTCTTGTCAATTTGGGGGTCTGTTCCCAAATTCTTTGGCTACCAAGCTGAAAGGGTGATATCCGATATAATGATTCAATCATAGAATATAGTTTCAAGTACTTGTGTCTATTTTGTAAAACATTTATAAAACTGCATGTATTCTCATCCCAAAAATATTAGATTTTAAAAGTGGGACTATAACTCACTTTCACAGATTTTTCCTTCGTCGGAAATAAGACTTGGCCACGGGTCGATTCACGAACCTATAACAATTATATACATATATATATTAAAGTATGATTGAAATATATTTACAATATGTTTTATTATGTTTTAACGATTTAAGTTTGTTAAGTTAGCAGTCCAACGTTAGAAATCTACAACTAGTTGTCCACAGTTAGATGTACAGAAATAAATCAATATATATTATCTCGAATCAATTCACGACCCAGTGTATACAAGTCTCAGGCTAGATCACAACTCAAAGTATATATATTATTTTGGAATCAACCTCAACCCTGTATAGCTAACTCAAGCAATACTGCATATAGAGTGTCTAAGGTTGTTCCCAAATAATATATATAGATGGGTCGATATGATATGTCAAAACATTGTATACGTGTCTATGGTATCCCAAGATTACATAATATATGTTAGAATACATGTATAATACAATATAAGTTAGTTAAGTTATGATTAGAATAGATTTGTTACAAATTTCACGTAGTTACAACAAGCAAAAATATCCAATTTTGTTTTACCCATTACTTCTTCGTTTTAAATCCGTTTTGAGTGATTCAAGTTGCTATGGTTTCATAATGAACTGAAATTCATGAAACTAAATAGAAAAATTATAAGTTTATATTCGGAAATACAGGTTACAAGTCATTTTTGTAAGAGGTAGTCATTTCAGTCGAAAGAACGATGTCTTGATGACCATTTTGAAAAACATACTTCCACTTTGAGTTTAACCATGATTTTTGGATATAGTTTCATGTTCATAAGAAAAATCATTTTCTCAGAAGGAAAACTTTTAAATCAAAGTTTATCATAGTTTTTAATTATCTAACCCAAAACAGCCCGCGGTGTTACTACGACGGCGTATGTCTGGTTTTACGGTGTTCTTCGTGTTTCCAGGTTTTAAATCATTAAGTTAGCATATCATATAGATATAGAACATGTGTTTAGTTGATTTTAAAAGTTAAGTTAGAAGGATTAACTTTGTTTGCGAACAAGTTTAGAGTTAACTAAACTATGTTCTAGTGATTACATGTTATAATCTTCGAATAAAATAGTTTTATATATATGAATCAAATGATGTTATGAACATCATTACTACCTCAAGTTTAGTAGGTAAACCTACTGGAAGTGACAAAAATTGATCTAGCTTCAAAGGATTCTTGGATGACTTGAAAGTTCTTGAAGTAGAATCATGACACGAAAACAAGTTCAAGTAAGATTATCACTCGAATTAAGATAGTTTATAGTTATAGAAACCAAATCAAAGTTTGGATATGAATATTACCTTGAATAAGAAAGATAACCTACTGTAATTAACAAAGGTTTCTTGATCTTAGATGATTAATTGGAATGGATTTGCAAGATTGAAAGTAAACTAGCAAACTTGAAAGGATTTTCGAAGTGTTCTTGAAGTGTTCTTCCTATGATGATTATAGCTTGATTCTTGAAGTAATTTTTGATGAAGATGATGATTAGTTTACTGGAAATTTCATTCCTAAGAGTGTGTGCGTGTTTAGAGAGAATTAAAAAGATAATTGGAAGTGAAATGGATTGATTGGTGAGTGGTGAATGGTGAGTGGTGAGTGGGGTTAAAAGGAGTTCTAGTTAGTTGACTAGTTCATGGTAGAAGTTAAATTTGATTAGTCATGCATGACATAATCAAGAGTGGAATCCCATGCTAGTTCCTATTGGTATATACCCATAGTAAGTACGTCTAGAAGCTGTGTATAATACGGGTACGAATACAGAATGACTATGAGTAGAATTGTTGATGAAAATGAATGGAAATGTAATTGTAAACCTTTTTGCTAAATAGAAGTACTTTGATATGTGTCTTGAAGTCTTTCAAAAGTGTACTAATACATCTTAATACACTACATGTATATTCATTTTAACGGAGTCGTTAAGTCAACGTTAGTCGTTACATGTAAGTGTTGTTTTTGAAAGCTTTAAGTTAACGATCTCATTTAATGTTGTTGAAAGCTTTAAATCAAATTTTAACACATTTTTAATAAAGCGATATTAACCCAAACAGGGGTTGCCACCCCTTGGACCCCGCTATCGGGGGCGCTGCCCCCGAACCCCTGTCATAATTACGATAAGTTCAAATAAGTGTGCACTCCACACTTTCCCAAACTTGTTCGATATTTATCAAGGTTATTTTGGTTAACAAATTAATCCCATTATACTTAAATAATATTGGTGACACAAATCACCAACAATGAATATATCTTAATATGATACATATGTATTTAGTAAGGCGTTGCTATAAAGATAATCGTTATATATATCGTTTCGAGTTTCATAATTCAATAGTCTCATTTTATGTATATAACTCATTGTTAATATACCTTGTGAGATACTTACTTTTCATAATATCATGTTAGCTATATACATATCCATATATATATCATCATATAGTTTTTTACAAGTTTTAACGTTCGTGAATCGCCGGTCATTTTGGGTGGTCAATTGTCTACATGAAACTCATTTCAAATAATCAAGTCTTAACAACTTTCATTTGGAAACATTTAATCATGTAAATATCAATTTCATTTAATATATAATCATGGGATAATCATGGAAAAGTTCGGGTCACTACACGCCTGACCTCAACCCTAATTGTTGGCGCACTTAGAAGACTCCCAATGCGCACATACGAATATTTAACTTGAGTATATATTGTGTGCACAACAATATATGTGATAAGTTAAACGTTGACATGCCTTGAGTATAATTACGATTAAGATCAATGAGAACTTAGCCAAAAGAAAAATGTTAACAAACGATCTCACGCGCATGATTACACTATAATTGCGAACAAAACCCATATACCTGGTCATACAAATACTTAACAACCGTCGCTTGGACAAAAACGCGCAAACCACAAAGGGCGGAATCATATCTAGCGCGTGTATATCGCCTATGACTAACAACAATAAAATCTGCCTGATGTTATGCGAGGTGTATATAAAATAGCTTTATATTTTACTAGGAAAAACTATTAAATACGATACAATTTTACACAAGATATTTATTTATTTATAGAATGGATATACTTAAACCTTGCTACAACACTTATAGGCAGTGTACCTAATCGTAAAGTAGTGTAGTTTTTAGTAAGTCCGGTTCGTTCCACAGGGAAATCTTTAAACAAAGCGTAACGCTATATTAGTTTACTTTTATAAAAATACAAATATATATCTAAGTAATATTATTATTATAAAGGGGGGTTTTTTTACCGTTTAATGACCGGTTTGTCGATTTTAAAACTTTAGTCGCAGTTAAAACCTAATGTAAAATATTAAATAAATAAAAGACTTAAATTAAAACTTAAAGTAAATAACGATAATGAAATTGCGAATAATAAAAGTGCGATAAAATAAACTTGCGATAATTAAAAAGTACGATAATTAAAAGTGCGATTAAATAACAATAAATAAAAGTGCGATAATTAGAAGTGCAATTAAATATAAAATAAAGGAAATTAAATATGAAATAAAAGAATTATGCTTATTTAAACTTCCGTAATCATGATGTTTGACGTGTTGATTTTAGTTTTATGCCCATGGGTTAATTGTCCTTTGTCCTGGATTATTTAATATGTCCGTCTGGTTTTTGTCCATAACAGTCCATCAGTCATAAATATAAAGTGCGAGTGTCCTCGTCAAATTATTATTATACCCGAAGTTAAATATTCCAACTAATTGGGGATTCGAATTGTAACAAGGTTTTAATACTTTGTTTAATGAATACACCAGGTTATCGACTGCGTGTAAACCAAGGTTTTACTACTTTGTTAACAATTACACCAATTACCCTTGAATGTAATTTCACCCCTGTTTTAATTATTCTAGTGGCTATTAATCCATTCCCGTGTCCGGTTAAATGAATGATTATTCGTACATATAACTACCCCGCCCATCGTGTCCGATTGAGTGTATATGGTAATTTATAGGGACGCCCAATTGTAAATCTTTATATTAACATTAACAAACTTTCATTTAGTTAAACAAATATAAAGCCCATTAATAGCCCATAGTCTAATTTCCACAAGTGTCGTTCTTTTGTCCAAACCCCAATTATGGTACAAAGCCCAATTACCCAATTTTAGTAATTAGCCCAACATCATGATTACTTCGTTTTAAATAAGCATAATAATAACTTAGCTACGAGACATTAATGTAAAAAGGTTGAACATAACTTACAATGATTAAAAATAGCGTAGCGTTACACGGACAGAATTTCGACTTACACCCTTACAACATTCGCTAACATACCCTTATTATTAGAATTAAAATTAAAATTAAAATTAAAATATAAATTATATATATATATTTTACGTATATATGAGAGAAGAGAGAAATAGAATATGAATTTTGATCAGAATTCGGTTGGCTTTATAGGGATTTTTGATTTTTGGGGCTCCGCGACTCGCGGTGAATTTTGCCTTCAAACTCCGCGAGTCGCGGAGTTTGAAATTCCAGCTCACATCTTGGAGTCTTTCTCTGCCGACGGTTTTTATTATATATATAATATATATATAATTAATATAATTAATTATATATTATATTATATTTATATACATAGTTAACTTGTAATTTTTAGTCCGTTGCGTCGAGCGTTGAGAGTTGACTCTGGTCCCGGTTCCGGATTTTCGAACGTCCTTGCGTACAATTTTATATTTTGTATTTTGCGTTTTGAATCTTGTACTCTTGTAATTTCGAGACGTTTCTTATCAATAATTGGAACCTCTTTGATTGTCTTTTGTACTTTTGAGCTTTTTGGTCGTTTGCGTCTTCAATTCGTCGAATCTGTCTTTTGTCTTCACCTTTTATTATTTAAACGAATATCACTTGTAAATAGAACAATTGCAACTAAAAGCTTGTCTTTCTTGAGGAATAATGCTATGAAATATATGTTCGTTTTTAGCATTATCAAATATTCCCACACTTGAGCGTTGCTTGTCCTCAAGCAATATTGTCTTGAAATACTAGAATCACTTCTTTATTCTTCACACTTTGTACATCAGTGATTTCTATATGGCGGTATAAACAATGGTAGTAACGATATGGTTTACAGTCCCACATGACTATAAAAAATTAGATCCATTAAGGAAATTGGATCTTTATGAAAACATTTGATCTTTTGAAAATTAAATCTAGTTTTTACCCTAGATAAGTTTTCCGGGATAACCCTTTACCGGTGTTTGCAAAATATTTTTGTGGGTTTGGTGGGTTTCAGATTTGAAAATTTTAGCTCAAAACTTATGGTTTTGTGTCACCCACTTGCTAACCTTGTATTAGGAAAGCAACACGTCCAGTTTACTTGTTCCGTATATTACCTTTCGGCAAACTACCGTCCGGTTGAAAGGAAAGCGTTGAACAAGCAACTGTTAAGGCAATGTCCCATGCTTTTGATTATGGTCTATAACGTGTCGGACGCAATTACTATCCTTGGTAGGAGCAATAGTAAAGCTCACCCTTATAATTTTTCGGCCTGGCACAAGGTCCTCTCTTTGACCATGCTATGCAACCACCGTTCTTACGGTTGACACCCGATTTGGTTCAGGTGACCTAATGAATTCCAGATGAATTCCTAGGATTTTACGTTCAATGGTAATGAACGCATTGAAAATGGGTTTTCAGAAAACAAATCGGTTTATAATTTTGATCAAAATATTTTCTCGTTCAAGCTCGAGTTTAGATATCATCGAATTCCATGAGTTTAAATTCTCAATCTTTAAGGTCAATCTCAAGGATTGAGTAATATCAGGCTTAAAAGCTGATTTTTAATCTTTAAGGAGATTATCCTTTCTGGGGATCTGATTCATTAGTCTTATCCAGCTAATTTGCATGGTGCCTCCCCATTGTACGAGATAAATCCTTCTCATGGTTAGGATAAATCTGACCACTTGGCGACCCTGTTTGATGCTGAGGTCCGTGGATTTCCAGCCGATTTTAGTAATGACTTTTCTAGATTTTTCGTCAACCTACAGCTGGTCTGGACGACAACTTCATGACCTAAATCAAGAAGCGTGTGTCTTTTTCGGAAGAATTTACTTCCTTTAAATGATGGAATTGATTCATCATGTAGATCCATCTCTTCTTTTCTTTCATCGGGTAAAAACAGTTTAGTTTAGTCCAAAGCAAAAGTATTTTCAGTTATTTGTTACAGATATATGTGACATATATTTAAAATAACTTGGTAAATTTTCCCACACTTGGCTTTTTATTTTTCTTTTTATCGTCCTCTATTCCATTTTAAATGAATTTTGACATTTTAGTTTGTTTCTTAATTTATGTCCTTTCCGAGGTAACAATAATTTCGGTGTTAAAACCTAGTTTTATCGTTCATAAATATGTATAAACATAATTTTGAATTCATTTAATTGAAAATTTTGAAAAATTTTACTAGAATTGGGTAGTCAGTATATAAGACTAGGGCTGTTCTTTTTTATCAGAGAGCACTAGATTCTAATACAACTACTGCTTTACTAGTATTTTTAATGGTAACCAAGTGTATAAAGTAAAAAATTTTAAAATCCGAAAGAATTTAATCCCTTCCCACACTTAAGATCTTGCAATGCCCTCATTTGCAAGAAATCAGTAACAATTTAAATTATTGAGGGTGATTTGTGTGAAAATGATTAAATTTTACCAAAGTTTTCAAATATATTGGCGTTTGTTTGCTGAATGATAAATGGTGCACATCATTTGTTCATTCTGTCTTGTTGTTATTTCACATATATTTTGCATCTTGTCGTCAAAATTAGTTGCTTTTGCTGAACTTAATGCCAGTCTTTGAAAATGCGTTGTTTTACCCTGTTGTGTACATAAGATAAACTGCAAACATATATACATATTTTTGAAGTTTGGTATATTACCCCACATTCAAAAATTATTAAAATCTAAGAATAAAAGTTAGACAATTATAAAAATGATTACAATATTAACAAAAGTATTAAACGTATCAATAATTACAAATTACAAAATAATAAAAAATAATAAGTAAACTAAGGATGATATTGGTACCAATAGGGGTTCCAGGCATAACCGTAAGTGCTATAGAATGCTTCGGCAGGGTCATACGTAGGATATGGTGGCTGCATCTCTATAGACCAAGGAGGGAAGATGGGTTTCGGTGTAGGAATATAGTTTCTACCTATATGTTGGCAATGAGCTATGATCTGGTTCTGATGAACTTACCAATCTTCAAATGCTCTCTGTCTAGCATTTTCGTATTCCTGAGAAACTATAAACCTATGCATTTCTTGCATCTCATTCCCCCCTCCTACATTACCTTGCTGCTGGTTTCTCTCCACCTGTGGATGTCTACCATGGTATCGTACTGCGGCGTTATTTCGCCTCTTCAAAACTTTCGCACCATGGTATACATTTAAACCTATAGTATCGCGGGGTTCCGGCTCTTCTAGTAATAATCCCCCCCGACTTATATCCACACCGAGATATTCACCAATCAAAGTAATAAAAATACCACCTCCTATTATGCTATGTGGTCGCATCCCCCGAACCATAGCTGATAAATAATAACCCACACAATATGGTATACTTACAGCGCTTTGTGGGTCTCGAATACACATATGGTAAAACAAATCCTGTTCATTTACTTTTTCTTTGTTCTTACCCCTTTGTGTAATCGAATTAGCTAAAAACCTATGTATCACTCTTAATTCGGCTCTATCTATATCCAAATAAGAGTAATTTCCCCCTTTGAAACGGTGATGGCTTGTCATTTGACTCCACACACCGTGTGTATCAAAATTCTCATCTATCTTTCTACCGTTTAGTATCAATCCTCTACAATCGGCAGACGCTAACTCCTCAGGCGTATATATACGTAAAGCCTGAGCCATGTCCAGTAAAGACATGTGGCGCATCGAACCGCCTAACAAAAATCTAATAAAAGAACGATTGGTTAAACTAGCTACCCGATCATTCAACTCTATACTACATAACAATTCTTCACACCATACTTTATATACAGGTCTACGTATGGTGAATAAACATACCCAGTCATTAAAAGAAGAATTACCATACCTCTGTACAAGTAATTCCCTAATTGGCCCGGCCAATTCTACAGCTTCTAAGGGTCCCCATTCTATGACCCTTGGTACCTCAACAACCTTAGAATGAAGAGTATGCAAACCCCGTTGATATTTTGGATAATCTATCCAAAGTCTGTCAAATCTCAGGTTCGGGTGCAACTCTTCCAAGTGCATATCGGAAAAGGTCATGACTGGATGAGGTACATCCTGCTTGTAGTAGTTATCCACCTCCTGTTGTTCCAAATTCTCAGCAGGAGCATTGCGGGCTTGGGATGAAGATTCACCCCTTTCATTCTGCAAAACACATCAAACACAATTTTTGTGCATCCAAATATGCATTAGTGTCAGCAAAATCATCAATCAAAATAATTACAATGACATTATCAATTTATATCAAACTTAAGCTCATTTTCACATTTTTATCAAATCTACACTTTTTCAAATAAGCATATACGAAAATGTTCGCCAAGTTCATAAGCATTCAACTCAAATAACATGTCAAAATAATCACTACTAGCAATTAAACAAGTCTCAAATGGCATTATCTTTCAAAAATCAAGTTCATGAATTTTAGACTTGAAAAAGTCCACTTTAATTCTCAAAATCATGTTTAGGCTCAAAGTTTGGATCATTTAACTACCTAGACATGTTACACTACTTAATTTAGCAACAATTCATGACAAAAATCGGCCATAACCTGTTTATATCAAAAAGCCCCAAATTGCTCAAGAACACAAACCCTAGATTATTCAAAATTTGAAGTTTAAGGCTTCTAATCATGTTAAACAGCATCAATCTAGGTTATACAAGCATAATACATAAACAATTTAAGCCTAATTACACTAAAAAGCATCAAAATCAAATTGGGGGAAAAAATAGCTCAAGAACACCAAATTTCGGATTAAATGGTGTTTAGGTGTAGAAATTTACCGTTTTTCTTGAGTAATTCTTAGATAGCATCCTTCTCAACATGATTTTAGCAAAAAGATTTGGTGATTAACGGTTAAAAATTGGGATTTTTGGGGTTTTTTCTCGGGTTTTTCGGGTGCAGTTTTCGCAGGTTGTTTGAGTTGAGGAGTATGAAACTGAGCTGTTGCAGCTCTTTATTTTTTTTCTGTAATCCGTATTCTCCGCGACTCGCGGAGGTTTTGCACTTCAAACTCCGCGACTCGCGGAGTTTTTTTTTTTGTTTTTTTTTTTATAATCATTAACTTATTAAAACAATTAAGTACTTAATTTTAAAATTTTGTTTCCCTTGTTATTTAGGACGAGGTCGTTTCGGATCGATGTCCTAGTCCGTCTCTCGACAAAATTTTAAAATTTGTCTTTTTGTAGCGATTGTTTTAAAAGCTAAGATTTTTAGGTTTTTTCAATGTTTTTGGCATACTTTAATTCAATAAGATTAAAAATAATGATAATAAAAGTTCTCGTCCCTCCCTCGGGTAAAGCAATTTCGGTTCAAAGACCTAGTCTTCAACTTACGACGAATTTTAAAAATCATATTCTTAACTTAATGAGATAAAGTAAATTTTTGTTTTTAAATTCACACAACTTAAATATAAAATTCAAAATTCAAAATTAAAAATTAAAAATTCACACCAAACTTAATTTTTGAAGTGCATAAAATTAAAAATTCATATTTTAAAAATTCAAATTATAAATTCATACCAAACTTATATTAATTTTTCAAATATTTACAATTTTAAATATATTGTTTTTATAAAGTTTACAATATTAATTTAAGATTTAAATATTTATTTTAAAAACATGGTAAAAAATAAATTTAAAAATCTTTTTGTCTTTTTATCCCACTTTAATCAATCAAATATTATCAAAAATATGCGCCCCTCTTTTCGGTAAAGTAATTTCGGTTCCAAGACCTAATTTAACTCATGACGAATTTTTGAAATATTTTGGGTTGATTGATTAAAGATATTTATACCTTAAGAATAAACGTTAAATTTCGCAGTGATGTAATAAATTTTTGAATGATATCAATAATTTCGGTTGCCAAACCTAATTTTATTTAATAACAATTTAATACTTTTTAGCGAAAAAATTAGCGTTTATTATCAAAAGGTTAAAAATAAAAAAAAATAAAAATAAAAACTGTACAGACATACCTGTGGAATAGATTTCTTAGTTATATGATCTATCCCATTCATAAGATAGTCGGTTTAATTAATTTTCCATGGCTACATAGGCGTAACCTCGAGCATTTAGTATCTTTTCTTCTAAACATATGAACGGTCCGTCTCTGCATAAAGTAACAAATTCGGTATTTGAATAGGTTTGATTATTTGAACATTTACCTCCATGTGACCATTTTCCGCATTTGTGACATCGTTCTAGGTGTCATGCTCTTCTTTTCGCTGCGGATTTTGATTTTCCTTTACCAAATTGTAACTTATTATCTTCGCATCTGGATTCTTTTCTAACTCCGTCCATTCTTTCTCTGATTACTGATACTATTTCACTCGGGAGTATGTCATTATTTCTTTTAGTGATCAAAGCGTGTAGCATTAGACCATGGTTTAGTTCACAGGCAGTCTTCATTTTGTAAAAACCTAAAAAAAATAAAAATTCAGAATGGGGGGAGAAGACTAGTTCTTTAGGGTCTGCTAGGGAAAGACCATTCGGGTTCCATTTTCGAGATTTACACGAAAACAGACAATCTAACTCTAACAGAAATATATATTATCCTTTAAAGACTTGATTCTCCCCACACTTAGTTAGCTGTGGTGTCGAAATTGTGATTAACTTCGTTGTCGACTTCCATCGGACCATGTATGTAATGTTTAACTCTGTGACCATTAACTTTAAATTCAATCCCATTTGAATTTATTAATTCTATCGTTCCGTATGGGAAAACTCTTTTGACTATGAATGGTCCAGACCATCTTGATTTCAATTTTCCAGGAAATAGCTTGAATCGTGAATTGAAAAGAAGAACTCTGTCTCCTTCTTTAAATTCTTTTGAACTTCTGATTCTTTTATCATGCCATTTCTTCGTTCTTTCTTTATAGATTAACGAATTTTCGTATGCTTCATGTCTTAATTCTTCTAATTCATTTAGTTGACTTAATCGTAGACGTCTGGCTTCATGTAAATCAAGATTACATGTCTTCAAAGCCCAAAATGCTTTGTGTTCAATTTCTACTGGAAGATGACATGCTTTTCCATAAACAAGTCTAAAAGGTGTGGTTCCAATTGGAGTTTTGTAGGCTGTTCTAAAAGCCCAGAGTGCATCCTCCAATTTAATGGACCATTCCTTCGGATTTGATCCTACGGTTTTCTCTAGAATACGTTTTAAAGCTCGGTTGGTATTTTCAACTTGTCCACTTGTTTGTGGATGATATGCGGTGGAGATTTTATGAGTTACTCCATATCTTTTAAGAACTTTCTCAAGTTGATTATTACAGAAATGAGTACCCCGATCACTTATTAAAGCTTTCGGTGTTCCAAACCTTGCAAAAAGACGTTTTAAAAAGTTGACTACAACTCGTGCATCGTTAGTTGGGAGAGCTTGTGCTTCCGCCCATTTAGATACATAATCAATGGCTACGAGTATATATAGATTATTATGAGATTTTGGAAATGGACCCATAAAGTCAATACCCCAAATGGGATCTTCCCAGAAATAGTGTTTTATATCACTGAAGAATTTCTTTCGTCTTTGGTACGATAATCCTTTTTCAAGGAATCCACAAACTAAGTAGTTTGCATAGTCTGCAAACCATAGGATTTCTTTATAATCTATCTTCAATAGATATTCATCAGGAAAGTTGTCTTGTATGGCCGATTCATTTAGAACTTCTAACTCAGGATTTTCAAGACGAGAAAGATGATCAGCGGCGAGATTTTCTGCTCCTCTTTTATCTCGGATTTCAATATCAAACTCTTGTAAGAGTAAGATCCAACGGATTAGTCTTGGTTTAGCATCTTGTTTTGAAAATAGGTATCTAAGAGCAGAATGGTCGGTATAGACCACCGTTTTTGCTAGAACGAGATATGATCGAAATTTGTCAAAAGCAAAGACAATAGCAAGGAGTTCTTTTTCAGTAGTTGTATAGTTTGTTTGTGCTCCTTGTAACGTCTTACTAGCATAATATATAGGTTGAAATCGTTTTTCAATCCTTTGTCCTAAAACGGCTCCCATTGCAAAATCACTTGCATCGCACATTAGTTCAAATGGTAGATTCCAATTTGGTGTTATCATGATCGGCGCATTAGTGAGTTTTTCTTTAAGAATATTAAAAGATTTGATACACTCATCTGAAAAGATGAATTGAGCATCCTTTTCTAGGAGTTTATTCATAGGAGTGGCAATTTTAGAAAAATCTTTTATGAAACGTCGGTAAAAACCGGCATGCCCTAGAAAACTCCTAACTCCTCTAACATTGGTGGGATGTGGAAGTTTAGCAATTACATCTACTTTAGCTCTATCCACTTCAATTCCTTCTTTTGAAATTTTATGTCCAAGAACGATGCCTTCTTTAACCATGAAATGGCATTTCTCCCAATTAAGTACTAGATTTGATTGTTCACATCTAATTAGCATTCGTTCCAGATTAACTAGACATGATTTAAATGTATCACTGAAGACTGAAAAGTCATCCATGAATACTTCCATGCATTCTTCTATCATGTCGTGAAAAATCGCCATCATACACCTTTGAAAGGTTGCAGGGGCGTTGCAAAGTCCAAATGGCATGCGTTTGTAAGCAAAAGTACCATAAGGGCACGTGAATGTGGTTTTCTCTTGATCTTCGGGTGCTATTGGAATTTGAAAATATCCGGAAAATCCATCTAGAAAACAATAGTAACTATTTCTGGCTAATCTTTCCAACATTTGATCTATGAAAGGTAAGGGAAAGTGATCTTTTCTGGTGGCGTCATTTAATTTTCTATAATCAATACATACACGCCATCCTGTTACAGTCCTAGTAGGAATAAGCTCATTTTTCTCATTTGTAATGACAGTCATGCCACCCTTCTTAGGTACGCATTGAACTGGGCTTACCCATGGACTATCAGAGATTGGATAAATTAAACCTGCATCTAGCAGTTTAATAATCTCTTTTTTAACTACATCTTGCATATTAGGATTTAGTCTTCGTTGGCGTTGCACATACGTTTTATGACCTTCTTCCATAAGGATTTTATGTGTGCAATACGAAGGACTTATTCCTTTAATATCATGAATCTTCCATGCAATGGCTGGTTTATGAGCTTTCAACACAGAAATGAGTTGTGATTTCTCATTTTCAGTAAGAGAAGACGATATTATTACAGGTAATTCAGATTCACCATGTAAATAAGCGTATTCCAAATGGTTTGGAAGTGGCTTTAACTCTAATTTCGGAGGTTCTTCTATCGATGATTTATATCGATATCTGTCTTCTTCTTTTAGCATTTGAATTTCTTCTGTTGTTGGTTCATATCCATTAGCTATAAGTGTAGCTAACATTTCAGCTTCATCAATTGGTTCATTACCTTCTCCTAAAGAACATTCTCCTGTTCCTTGTAATTCTGGAAATTCTTCTAATAATTCTGCATGTGCATCTATAGTTTGAATATAATAACATGTATCATCTGCAGATTGTGGTTGTTGCATTGCTCTATCAACTGAAAAGGTAACACTCTCATCCTCTATACTTAGGGTCAGTTTCTTACCGAACACGTCTATCATTGCTTTAGCCGTGTTTAAGAATGGTCTTCCTAATATGAGAGGAACTTGAGAATCTTCTTCCATGTCCAAAACAACAAAATCTACTGGAAATACTAAAGTACCAACTTTAACTAGCATGTTCTCCATTATCCCTCTAGGATATTTTATTGATCTATCGGCTAGTTGTATGCTTATTCTTGTTGGTTTCAATTCTCCAAGGTCTAGTTTAGCGTATAGTGAATACGGCATTAAATTTATACTAGCACCTAAGTCTGCCAATGCTTCTATTGAACTAAGACTACCCAGAAAACATGGAATTGTGAAACTTCCTGGATCAGATAATTTTTCTGGTATCTTATTCAACAGCACTGCTGAACAATTAGCATTCATAGTAACAGCCGAGAGTTCTTCCATTTTCTTTCTATTTGAGATTAGATCTTTCAAGAATTTAGCATATCTAGGCATTCCTGAAATCACATCAATGAAAGGAAGATTTACATTTATCTGTTTAAACATATCCAAAAATTTGGATTGCTCGGCTTCAAGTTTTTCTTTCTTCATTTTACTCGGGTAAGGAAGTGGTGGTTGGTATGGTTTAACATAAGGTTTATCCTTAACTTTGTTATCTTCATTAACCTTCTCAACTACCGGTTCTTTTTTCTTATCTTGATCAGGTTGTGGTTCTTGTGGAGTAGGAATAGCTTCATCAGAAGTTACAGGTATTTCAGGTGGTTTAAGTGTTGTACCACTTCTTGTGGTAATGGCTTTAGCTGTTTCATTTCGGGGGTTAGCGTTTGTATCACTAGGTAGACTTCCCGGTTTTCTTTCACCTATTAACCTTGCTAGGTTACTTACTTCTTGTTCCAGATTTTGAATAGAAGCTTGTTGATTTCTAAATGCTTGAGCATTTTGTTCATTAGTTTGTTTTTGAGATGTGAAAAACTGCGTTTGAGTTTCAACTAGCTTCGTCATCATATCTTCTAAATTCGGCTTTTTATCATCGGTTTGTTGTGGTGGTTTGTTTTGAAAATTCGGTCTTTGCTGATTGTAAGTATTATTGGATACTTGTTGATTGCTAGGACCTTGTTGGTTGTTGTATGGAATATTTCGGTTATAATTCTGGTTTTGATTGTAAATCGGTCTTGGCGGTTGATAATTATTCTGATAATTATTTCCAGGCCTTTGGTTTATGTATGAAATATTCTCTCTTTGTTCCATTGTTAATTCAATACTGAGACAATCTTTTGTCAAATGTGGTCCTCCACACTGCTCACAACTAATTCGTATTGAGTGAATATCCTTAGTCATCTTTTCCATTCGTCTCTCCACAGCATCTATCTTTGCGGAAATGGAATCTAAGTCATGGCTAGAATCGGCTCTAGCTGCTTTAGATGATCTAATGATATCTTTTTCTTGGTGCCACTCATGTGAGTGGGAAGCAGTGTTATCAATAATTTTGTAAGCATCAGTTTCAGTTTTCTTCATAATAGAACCACCAGCTGCTATATCTATGTCTTTCCTTGTAGTGATGTCGCATCCTTGGTAGAATATTTGTACTATTTGACAGGTGTCTAAACCATGTTGCGGACATCCTCTTAACAACTTTCCATATCTTGTCCACACCTCATATAGAGTTTCATTTGGTTTCTGTGTGAACGTAACAATTTCTGCTTGAAGTCTTACGGCTTTAGATGCAGGAAAGAATTGTTTAAGAAATTTGTCAACTAAAACGTCCCATGTATCGATCGCCCCTTCAGGTAACGATTCCAACCAATCTTTGGCTTCTCCCTTTAAAGTCCAGGGAAATAACATGAGATATATCTGTTCATCCTCCACTTCTCGGATTTTAAATAGTGTGCAGATCCTATTAAAGGTACGTAGATGTTCATTTGGATCTTCCTTCGGCGCACCACTAAATTGGCATTGATTAGTCACCATGTGTAAAATTTGTCCTTTGATTTCATAATCTGGCGCATTAATGTCTGGATGAGTAATTGCGTGACCTTGGCCAGTGCGTTTAGCTCTCATTCTGTCTTCCATACTTAAAGGTTCCAGATTCTCCATAATTGAATTTGTTGAATCGGTATCACTAGATGATTCTGATTTAATGGTTCGTTCCTCAACAATCTCTGTTTGAATGATTGGTGGTTCCGGAGGAAAGTTTAATGGTTCAGGATCTATGAACCGTTCCTGAATATTTTCCGGATTCTCAATTGTGATGTTGGGTTCAAAAAATGGATTATCGGAAATTTGAACTGAAGTACTAGGTCGACTGGATGACGATTCTAAAGAAAAATCAACGGCGGTTATATTTGCTAAATGTCTTGATCTAGTTACAGGTGGTGAACGTACAAAAGGTGATGAACGTCTTGCTCGGTGCATTCACTGAATATCCTATTAGTTTTTTAAAAAGGAAAGAAAAATTATAATAAGTTATCCAACCAATAGACTTTTCTGATTTTGCCCACGTTTCGAATAGCCAAAAGATGCAGCAGAGGGGCAGGATTCGTTTGGTCTCAATATAATTGAGGACTGTTTGGCTCCAATAACCCGGTCCACGTACAAATCCAACTATTACTACGAACCAGAAAATTTTGATGTCTATTAATTTAACCACTTAAAATAAATTTTCGTAATTTTAAGAAATTTAGATAAGAAGTAGAATAAAAATCTATGTCCTAAAACCTAGAATGGCGAGAAATGAGAAAGAAAAAGAGTTCGTCGAAAAAGGTTGAAAAAGAAAAAAAAATGGTTGAAAAATAAAAGGTGACGGAAAAATAAAAGAAACTTATAAAAACTTAAAAATACTTAACTAACCTAATCTTATTACTACAACTAACTTAAAATTATAATCGCAAATTGAAATTACTAATTGGAATGATAATTGATACATAGTAAAAGTCGTCTAAAAATATTAAAGCTTACAGGAAAAACTAAATCCCAAATGGAAATAACTTAAAAAGAAACTAAAACTTAAAAAGGCGTCGCAAAATTCTAAAGTACCTAAATCTTAGTCTAAAGAAAAAGCACTTAAGGAATTCTACGGCAAAGCCTAAAAATCTAGGAGTAAAAATAACTATAGCAAAAACTAAGTTTAAAATTAAATATGAGCTAAAAATACAAATATTACGCTAAAACGATTAAAAAGGGACAAAATATAAAAATATACAAAAAGTTGTAAAAAGTACAATTTTTATAAAAATATTATTTTTATATTATTTATTTAATAAAACTACTAATTTTACAATTTAATAAAACTAATTAATACTAAATACATAAATTAAATAAAAAGTAAAAGTTAAAATAAAATTAATTATAATAATAATACATAATTAGGGTTATATAATAATTATAATTAATTAAAACCCGTAATTAATGCTGAATTAGGGCTTCTGTCCGTGTGTCAGAGAAGCTCCGCGAGTTGCGGTATTTAAAACTTCAAACCCCGCGAGTCGCGGGGTTCAGAAATTCAGTTGACATATTTAAATATTCGACGCGTTTTTTTTTCTTTATTTTTTTTTTTTATTTTCTGTTTTCTGTTTTTAAATAAATAAAAGATATTAAAATAAAACTTATATTTTTATAAACTAAACTAAAAATAAAGAAACTTATAAAACTTAAATATTTAACAAAATCTTAAAAATACTTATATTTTTGTTTTTCTTTTTATATTTTTGAATAATTAAAACGTATTTTTACAAAAACGAATTTTTAATAAAAGTAAACTAAAATTTTTTATTATTATTATTATTAGCGTTGCGCTTCCGGCGTTTAAGAGTGTTCCCCGGCAGCGGCGCCAAAAATACTTGATGTTATGCGAGGTGTATATAAAATAGCTTTATATTTTACTAGGAAAAACTATTAAATACGATACAATTTTACACAAGATATTTATTTATTTATAGAATGGATATACTTAAACCTTGCTACAACACTTATAGGCAGTGTACCTAATCGTAAAGTAGTGTAGTTTTTAGTAAGTCCGGTTCGTTCCACAGGGAAATCTTTAAACAAAGCGTAACGCTATATTAGTTTACTTTTATAAAAATACAAATATATATATAAGTAATATTATTATTATAAAGGGGGGTTTTTTTACCGTTTAATGACCGGTTTGTCGATTTTAAAACTTTAGTCGCAGTTAAAACCTAATGTAAAATATTAAATAAATAAAAGACTTAAATTAAAACTTAAAGTAAATAACGATAATGAAATTGTGAATAATAAAAGTGCGATAAAATAAACTTGCGATAATTAAAAAGTACGATAATTAAAAGTGCGATTAAATAACAATAAATAAAAGTGCGATAATTAGAAGTGCAATTAAATATAAAATAAAGGAAATTAAATATGAAATAAAAGAATTATGCTTATTTAAACTTCCGTAATCATGATGTTTGACGTGTTGATTTTAGTTTTATGCCCATGGGTTAATTGTCCTTTGTCCTGGATTATTTAATATGTCCGTCTGGTTTTTGTCCATAACAGTCCATCAGTCATAAATATAAAGTGCGAGTGTCCTCATCAAATTATTATTATACCCGAAGTTAAATATTCTAACTAATTGGGGATTCGAATTGTAACAAGGTTTTAATACTTTGTTTAATGAATACACCAGGTTATCGACTGCGTGTAAACCAAGGTTTTACTACTTTGTTAACAATTACACCAATTACCCTTGAATGTAATTTCACCCCTGTTTTAATTATTCTAGTGGCTATTAATCCATTCCCGTGTCCGGTTAAATGAATGATTATTCGTACATATAAATACCCCGCCCATCGTGTCCGATTGAGTGTATATGGTAATTTATAGGGACGCCCAATTGTAAATCTTTATATTAACATTAACAAACTTTCATTTAGTTAAACAAATATAAAGCCCATTAATAGCCCATAGTCTAATTTCCACAAGTGTCGTTCTTTTGTCCAAACCCCAATTATGGTACAAAGTCCAATTACCCAATTTTAGTAATTAGCCCAACATCATGATTACTTCGTTTTAAATAAGCATAATAATAACTTAGCTACGAGACATTAATGTAAAAAGGTTGAACATAACTTACAATGATTAAAAATAGCGTAGCGTTACACGGACAGAATTTCGACTTACACCCTTACAACATTCGCTAACATACCCTTATTATTAGAATTAAAATTAAAATTAAAATATAAATTATATATATATATATATTTTACGTATATATGAGAGAAGAGAGAAATAGAATATGAATTTTGATCAGAATTCGGTTGGCTTTATAGGGATTTTTGATTTTTGGGGCTCCGCGACTCGCGGTGAATTTTGCCTTCAAACTCCGCGAGTCGCGGAGTTTGAAATTCCAGCTCACATCTTGGAGTCTTTCTCTGCCGACGGTTTTTATTATATATATATAATTAATATAATTAATTATATATTATATTATATTTATATACATAGTTAACTTATAATTTTTAGTCCGTTGCGTCGAGCGTTGAGAGTTGACTCTGGTCCCGGTTCCGGATTTTCGAACGTCCTTGCGTACAATTTTATATTTTGTATTTTGCGTTTTGAATCTTGTACTCTTGTAATTTCGAGACGTTTCTTATCAATAATTGGAACCTCTTTGATTGTCTTTTGTACTTTTGAGCTTTTTGGTCGTTTGCGTCTTCAATTCGTCGAATCTGTCTTTTGTCTTCACCTTTTATTATTTAAACGAATATCACTTGTAAATAGAACAATTGCAACTAAAAGCTTGTCTTTCTTGAGGAATAATGCTATGAAATATATGTTCGTTTTTAGCATTATCACTGCCCAAGTGCCAATCACTAGCGCACATTCATAAACTTCATAACATAAACGTTATCCACAACAAAGAAAAGACAATATGCTAAATATTTTATTTCATCAAAGTCATTACATGCATGAACAAGATAATAAATTTACAATTGTTCGTTTAACAAGCGGTGCGCATCAGCAGTAGGGTCGTTAGATAAAGCCACCAATGAAGGGACCATGATGTTCACCAGCATCGGCGCTACTTCTTTGCTCTTTTGCACTGCAAGAGGTTCCATTTCTTTAGCAATAAGTGCATCTAAAGCCTCGGAAGGTTGAACGTGCGGTTGAATCTTCTTCCAAAAGGTAAGCTTCTCTTCCTCCCTAATGTAACACCCCGTTTTCCCCGTATATGATCTATAGGTGTATCGTGTATGTACGACTAGTGTATGAAGGGTTTGATACATGTTCGTGTGTTGAAGTTCAAGTACGCGAGAAATGATCAAAAACCCGTAGTGGGTCGCGGCGCGACCTGGGGAGCTGCGGCGCGGCGTTTCAAGCAAATCAGGATCAGATGGCATGTAAAATGGATCCCAGACTAAGAGTAATCTCGCGGCGCGGAGGAAGAGGGCCGCGGCGAGGCACCTCTGGTGAGCTGGTTCCGGATTTCGTGATTTTAAGGGTTTTTAGGGGCATTTTGGTCATTTTGCGTGTGTGCCAGATTGAGATCTTCAATCTCATCCACTCTTCTCATTTCTCCTATTTCTTTTTCCTTTTCTTCTTCATTTTCTCTCAAAACTTCAAAACCCCATTTGATTCAAAGTGAGATTTGGAAAGGAAGGAGCGGGATTCGATCTTAAGCGTAAGAGGCAACTTTGTTCTCCTCGTTCTTAGTTACACAGTGATACTAGTGGTAAGCTCTAACTCCGAATTTCGTTTTGTGTTCATGTTCATATTTTAGGGGTTTTTAATTGTGAGTTCATAAATGAAACCCCATTAGTTGTTAATTGAAGATTAACACCAAGATTCGGGTTTATAAGTGATGAAGGTGGGTTTTGGGTTTGGTGAGCAAGTGTAAGCTTGTAAGACTTGCAAATGAGTGTAATCACTAGTATTTAGTGATTATTGAGGTATTGGAAGCCTTTAGGGTTCATGTGGTTGACTAATTTTGAATAGAGTCAAAATATGGGTTTGGTGATGATTGTGACCCGATTGTATTTAATAAGGTTTATAAACTTAAAATGAATTAGGTTGGAGTATAAACCCGAGTTAAATATGTTTTGGTGCCAAAACTTGTTAATGGTGAGATGTTGACTTCTTATGGGTCAAAATTTGGGTTATGGGCGATTTGGAGAATGATAAGTGTTTAACACTTGTGTTTCGGTTTAATTGGCATATTAGGACCATTGTCACTAGTGTTAGTGATTATTGGTTAGTTTGGGCATGGTTTATGCTTGGAAGCACTTTTGGGTCCAGATTGCACTAGTTGTCAATTTGGGTTGATTTGTATATCCACCTTAATTGTGTTACTCATTGTGTGATGAATGGAATAGGTACTTTCCATTGGCGATTGCGAATTTTGGGTTTGGCATCCATCAAGACTTCAAGGTGAGTGTTAATATCCTATGTGCATATGTATGTGTAGGATGGGTGCGGGTCGGGTGAAGTGATTCTCGGCTATAGAGCTCACTTCACATATAGGTGGATTTGATGGACTTGTGTAAGGGTTCAATTGGCACGGTTGTGTGTTTTAGTTGACCACCTTTGGCCAGGTGCACACTTTGTGTGTACGTTATCACATGTGCTTGTGATGTGGATTATATAACCCCAATGGCGAAGGGTTGATATTGAGTTGTGATGTGGATAACCCCGATGTAGTAGATTTTATAATCCCGTGACCGTGGGTTTTGATATTGGGAAGTGGATCACGTGTGGATGCGGATTCACGATGACGCGTGTAGTTTCAGTCATCTTATTGAGGTAGTGATCTCGTGTGGTTGCGGATTACTAAGGCTCGTGTAGTTCGGCCAACCTTAATGTTGTTGTGTTATTGAAGATAGTAGTCTCTTGTGAATGAAGATTTACTAAGGCTCGTGTAGTTCGACCAATCTTCATTTGGTATCGGGTTAAGGGGTTAACCTTGGGCGGTTTATGCTTTATTATACATTTGGATATTGTTGTAATGTTGTGTTGTAGCTAATCCCTCCGGGTGTAGCTTATTGGCTTGGTACATATCGTTGTTGGTGTACTTACATTGTTGATATTTTTAGCTTGTGTATAGCGATCGTACGGTATGCTTAGGTTAGCTTGCCCTTATGCATGGACTCCGGTATGTGTTATTTGATTATATTTGTGTGGCGTGTCCATTTTATGCATATGTATATATGTAGTATATTCTCACTCACTAAGCGTTAGCTTACACTCTCGTTGTTTACATTTTTATAGATTTGCATGGAGGCGGTGGCACTGGTAAGCGTAAGAACTAGTGGACTCGCGTAGGTTGCTTTAGAAGACGTGCTTTTGTATTGATTAGGATTGGGTAGCGTATCCCCAATCACCATGCTCGGTTTCGTCGGAAGTTAAAATAGTCGGGTCGTGTTGCCCGTTCGGATATTCAAACTATGTATTAAATGTTTTAGAAGTTTATTGAACTTATCATTTGTGTTAAAGATGTTTTGGAAACATAATTGGGACCTAAATATTAATGTAAATAAGAAAAAAAAATTACGGGCCTGTTTAAATACGGGTTGGGTTGTTTCACCTAAAGGCAAGAATGGCATCAAAAAGCAGATCACTCACGTACTTGGAATCGCAAGCGCGAGCAACAAGCCCGGGAAGACCCTTCTTCAGGGTCTCAAACTGATGCACCGCCGCATCACGATTGGCCTTGCAAGAAGACAGGCGATTGACCAAATCTTCACGCTCTTTCACCAGAGAGCTCTTCTCAGACTCAAGGGAGTTAACCTTTTCTGCTAACCCCTCAACCTGAGAAGTCAAAGATACTTTCTCAGCAGCTAAGTTAGACGAGGCGCTAATTGCCTCTTCGCGCGCCTTTTCTGACCGCTCTAGCTCTGAGTTTAGATGCACGATGCGGTCATGCATCTGATCGGCAGTCAACGCGCCTGGCGTAGAAGAGCCAGTACCGTCCAAACGAGCCCTTTTGCGATGCAGGCAAAACTGGGAACGCATCAAGTTCAACATAGCTAGCTGAACATCAAAGCGCCATTCCGCCTCCGGTGATATATGCGTGAAGTAATTGGGGAGTTTGATACTCTCCAGAAAATTGGATTGGGAAGTCGCTGTAGCCTCTGGTATCGACAGCAAATCATTCATGCCATAGAACTACAGACGAGCCTCTGCAGACAGGAAGATAACTGATTAAGTAACATAATAGGTAGCGCGATTGTCTAAGACTTAAAGAAAAATGAAACTACCTTTTGCCCTTCTAGGGCGCTTGCGCTTATTCCCACTCTCAGTCGGGGCCTCAGTCACCTTTGCCCCCTCGGCATCCGCTTGGTGAGAGTCGTCACCTGCATGACCCTCACATTGGTCGGCGTCATCAGAACCACCGACGCCGATAGCAGCATCACCCTGCTCGCCCTCGTTCTCCACTTAGAGCGTCTCAGTGTAAACACCCTCAATATCGCGAGAAGCAAGGAGCATGTCTAGACGCATCTCTGCAAATTTAACAAGTTAAGTTAGAGGAATGTAATGAAGAGAAAACAAGTACAAAAATAACGCCCATCTTCCGCCTACCATTATCATCGGCATCTTTGATAACTGGCAGGGCAGGCGGATAGGGGCACATATTAGCAATCCGTAAAATATCCAAGCTATATTGGCGGATGGTGAAAGGACCCGTTCATATACATTATAAACGATTCACAATAGTTGATTACATCGCGAGGTATTTGACCTCTATATGATACGTTTTACAAACATTGCATTCGTTTTTAAAATACAAACTTTCTTTACATCAAAAATTGACGGCATGCATACCATTTCATATTACATCCAACTATAATTGACTTAATATTAATCTTGATGAACTCAACGACTCGAATGCAACGTCTTTCAAAGTATGTCATGAATGACTCCAGGTAATATCCTTAAAATGAGCTAATACAGAGCGGAAGATTTCTTTAATACCTGAGAATAAACATGCTTTAAAGTGTCAACCAAAAGGTTGGTGAGTTCATTAGTTTATCATAATCAATCATTTCTGTAATAGTAATAGACCACAAGATTTCAGTTTCCATAAATATCCGTACACTCGCAAGTGTTTAAAAGTATTCTATAAGTTGTAGGCACCCGGTAACAAGCCTTAACATTCATGTTTTACCCTCTGAAGTACACCAGATCAGGTGTGTTTAAAATAACCTCGAAGTACTAAAGCATCCCATAGTCAGGATGGGGTTTGTCAGGCCCAATAGATCTATCTTTAGGATTCGCGCCTACCGTACATAGACAAGTAGTTTAATGTTACCAAGCTAAGGGTATATTTCTGGTTTAAACCCACAAAGAATTAGTTTTAGTACTTGTGCCTACTTCGTAAAACATTTATAAAACAGCGCATGTATTCTCAGCCCAAAAATATATATTGCAAAAGCAATTAAAAAGGGAGCAAATGAAACTCACAATACTGTATTTTGTAGCGATTATGTATATGACGGCACTGAACAAGTGCAGGGTTTGTCTCGGATTCACGAACGTATCAATATTGTGATTCAATATTGCAGGAAAGTATGTAGACGCAACGAAAATGATAAACGTTAGGTTGACCTCACGAGCAATACCCTCGATCAATACCCATAACCTCCATAGCTATAACCCATAATTTCCTTAGCTCTATCCCGTTTGAAAACTTATTTTGAAATCATCTGAGTATAACTCCGTCGTAGTATTTTATGTATACTAATAATATCTTGAAATAATACAAAGAAAATATATATATGTAATTCGATTGAGAGAGTTTAGAGAAATATATTTTCAAGTTTCTATGAAATAATGAAACCTATTCAATTCTATTTATAATAGATTTTTGAATTATTAAAGTGAATTATTAAAGTATGAATTATTAAAGTGAATTATTAAAGTATGAATTATTAAAGTGAATTATTAAAGTATGAATTATTAAAGTGAATTATTAAAGTATGAATTATTAAAGTGATTTATTAAAGTATGATTTATTAAAGTGAATTATTAAAGTTAAAGTAAAGTAAAAGTAAAGTAAAGGTAAAGTTAAAGTATAGTAAAAGTATAAAACTATATACGTATAATACGGGTATAAATATATATAATATTAATTTAAATCGTTATATATATTTAATAAAATAAAATATAAATATCGTTATCTTTATCATACTGGTTAAGTAATGAGTTGTCAAAAGTGGTTCTCGATATTTATAAAAGATATATACGCTTTAATAATAAAGTTCTTTTTAAACTGAAAACGTTTTTTGTACTTTTGAAACTAAATCAAATAAATATGATAATTTTGTTTTCCAAAACTAAATATATTTAAGAATCATTTTGTTAAAAAGTTAAAATAATGAAAATCGTTATATCATAAAACATTTTAGAAAAGTAGAATTATATATATTCATAATAGGTTTCAAGTTTTTAAATTACAGTCTATTGGTGAAGCATGAGATAAAGTCCAAAGGTTAAATAAACGTATGAAATCATCTTAATAAAAAATGTCGAGTTACTTAACTTGTCGATATCCAACATCTAAGTTATTTACACTCCACGTTCTTATTTTCATATTAAATAAAATGAAAGTTAACATAGTTATCTTATCAAGGTCACGAGAAAAATATTATAAAACATGCCTTGAAAATTAAACAGGAATTTCCACTAACCCTTGTCTAGTTCCCGTTAATTGACACATTTGTTCTTATTTATAAATCACTTTACCATTTTCCGAATGTTGTCAAAAAGAATAGATTTCTTAAATCACAGTGGACCTCATAACATAGGCCCGTAATCATATCATAATGTATCTGATAATTCAATCATTTGATATTATCTCTTAATTCTGTCAATAAATATATCGAAACAAATACGTTCATGTAAAGTATCATATATCTAATACTTTGTTAATGTTTTCAGTTAATATTATATATTATATATACATATCTATATACTCATAATTGTTCGTGAATCGTCGAACACGGTCAAAGGGTAATTGATTACATGAATGTAGTTCCTAACTTTTTGAAATTCAACATTACAAATTCTGCTTATCATGTCGGAAACATATAAAGGTTAAGTTTAAATTTGGTTGGAAATTTTCGGGTCGTCACAGATGGGGAGTTCGCGGTTGTAAAAATGCTCGAGTCTCCGCTGATCGTCTGGGGAAAGGGGAGGCCTGACGTTTAACCGCGCATTTTTAGCTTCCGTGTGCCATGAACAAATATTTTTATACGCAAGAGGGATAAAAGAATCATCAATGAAGAAGAACGAGTTCTTCCACTTCTTGGGCACACCGGCTTTCAGGCGCTTCACAAAGTTAATCCTGTCGTTAAAAGAATACCAACTTTGTTGGTTTTTACGGTAGGAAAATACGTTCTTAAACAAATCAAGCGATGGAGGAAATTGATAGTGGCAGCAAATCATCTCAAAGAGGGTAACACGACACGCGCTATACGGGTGCAGCTGACCAATACCGATATTGAAATGGCTAAGAACCTCCATGAAGAAAGAAGTGGGAGGATAGCGCACATTCCCTTCTACCATGACCTGTCGATATACAGTGACCTTACCTTCAATAACATCGTCTACGCGCTGATCGGGTAGGGGCGCTATAGGATTCAAATCGGCTAAAGGTGGGTACCAGTCCACCAACAGCGCGATTTTGCGCCTTATCATAACAGACTTAATAACCTCGCAGTTTGGAGGCTCAGAAGTAGATGAAGAAGATGCCATCTATTAACAAATAATTCAAAAGATCGTAAGAAAAGAGACTAAACTCGCGCTAACCTGATTGCAAGAAAACGAGGTCGAAATAATAAGCTGAGAAGATTTGCGCAGGATTAGAGAGCACAGATGGAGTAAAAAGTGAAAGGGATGATTATGAGGTATTTATAGGGAAGTAAAAACATGGAAGAGGCCTCAAGAGAAGTTGAAAAAGGGCAGTTAAAATATGAAAGGCGGAGATGGAGCCACGTGTCAAAAGCTGAAAAGGAAGAAGTACGAGGTAACCGAGGGCGGCGAAAACGGCGGAATGACAACTGTAGCAACTGATAAACGTCGCTTCGATTTCTTTGTATTTAATGCAGCAGGACAAAATACTTTGTTGAAATATAAGTAGAAGAAAGCAGAGGCGCGTGGAAAAGAACGGATGAACGGTGGTTGCAAGTTGAGTTCAACGTCATGCGCAGTTCCTGCGTATACCATTGAACTGGGGGGACTTAATGATACGCATACCCGATCAGATCGTGTAGCGCATCAAACAGCATCACCATAAGAATTTACAAGGGCGCGCGTTAATGCATATAACGCTATAGTAACAACCATGGTGCCAATCCCATCTGCGAGCATTGACAGCATCCACATGTCAGGCAATGCTGCAGCTGGCAGAGGACACCTAGCAGACAAAAGGTCAAGTCCGACAAGAACACTTTTTGCCTTTTGTCGGATCAGCTTGCTCGAAAATGTACTATTGGCAGGCCACGATCCTTTTAACCTTATTACGTGGCGATAGAAGATAAGAAGGATTGCCCTATAAATACAGGACATCGTCCACAGCATAAGGGGATCTGGAATTCACTTCACACACATATACTCTAACAACAGCAGCGCATAGCGTAATTACACCCGCGCTACCGGACTTATAGCATTTCACTAGACATTCTTGATATACAGGTAACGTTCTATGAACACGAACCCTACGACTTAGCGCGAGCCATCGCCGACTGGACTACTCGCCGATGGTGGGTCTATGTTTAACCACCCCCGCTGAGATCCTCATCTTGCAGGGGGTTATCCACGGTACTCCGGACCGGAGAGTTAAACTCAATTGACCCTTAAATCCCTCTTCATTTGATGTCAAACATGGACCGAACCCGACCCGATTATTCTATGCTTGATCACCACCTAGCCCAAGCCATCTTATGTTTTTCCCCCGACCCATCTTAGATGTCCTATTTGTGATGATGATGTTGAAACCGTGGAGCATTCACTTATTTTTTGCAAAGATGTTCTAGAACTATGGAATCATGTTTTTGCTTGGTGGTGACTTGGTAGCATGGGAAACCTTAGCATCAACGAGTTACTTCGTGGAAATAACTCGGCCTCAATGTCATGCCTAAGTCAAAAGGTGTGACAAGCGGTTGAGTGGATTTATGCGTATTTAATTTGGAGCAATAGAAACAAGAAGGTCTTTGGTGGTGAGAAATGGAACATCCCGGTTCTACTTAATGAGATTCAAGTCAAGTCATTTGATTGGATTTCACATCGCTTGAAAGGAAAAAATTTCGATTGACTTACATGGTTTAACGACCGAAGCGTGTACTTAAAATTAAAATAATTATATGTATTATGTCGTGAGGGTGGCTCTTTGACTGCCGCTTAGAGCCTAAACTGAACTCCAGACGTGATTTAAAACCCATGAAAATTTGATTATACCATTTTCATGGCGTCTTTTTTATTATTTATTTATTTATTTTACTCTTATTTATTTATTTTTTATTATATGATTATTATTTATTTTACTTATTTTTAGTTTTATTCTTTTTTATATGTTTTATTTTATTTTATTCTCTTATACTTTTTAGGCCGGATGCCCCCTTGGAAGCAATCTCTTTATCCGTCGAACAGAGAGAGGGAGGACTTTCTCTACTCTTGGGAGTGTTTCACTCAGGGTAGAGAAATGATTTCTCTTTATTCTAGGATAGATTGTCTACGTCTCACCTTCCCAATACCCCACACTTGTGGGATTGTGTTTTGTTGTTGTTGTTGTTGTTGTTGTGGCGGCTCTTTGAAACCTTGTAGTTCTTTCTTTGGTTTATATTTGTGATGTAATGGGACTATGTAACTTGTACTTTTATTGACTGATGGAATTTGTACCTTGCCTTTTTTTTTTAAAAAAAATAAATAAATAAAATATGCTATGTCTGATTTTATAAAAGCCAGTTGTCAATTTAGGGTATGTTTGGCTGAGTAGCTTATTGGAGCTTATGGGAGCTTATGAAAGCTTGAGCTTATGATTTTAATAAGCTCCAAGTCATAAGCTTTGTTTGGTAGACATAAAAAACAGAGCTTATGAAAATCATAAGCTCTTAAAAAATAAGTTACGGGTGTGTTTGGCGCGTAGCTTATTGGAGCTTATGGAAGCTTATAGGAGCTTGAGCTTATGATTTTAATAAGCTCCAAGTCATAAGCTTCGTTTGGTAGACAAAATAAGTAGAGCTTATGAAAATCATAAGCTCTGAAAAAATAAGCTACTTGTAGTAGCTTATGAAAAAAAGTAGAGCTTATGAACTGAAAAATAAGCTCCAGCTAGTTACCAAACATTTATAAAAAATAATAAGCTCCAACTACCAGCTTCAAAAATAAGCTCCAGCTTCAGCTCCTGTTCATAAGCTCCAGCTCCAGCTATGGGTGTGTTTGGCGCGTAACTTATTGGAGCTTATGAAAGCTTATGAGAGCTTGAGCTTATAATTTTAATAAGCTCCAAGTCATAAGCTTCGTTTGGTAGACAAAAAAAGTAGAGCTTATGAAAATCATAAGCTCTAAAAAAATAAGCTACTTGTAGTAGCTTATGAAAAAAAGGAGAGCTTATGAACTGAAAAATAAACTCCAGCTAGTTTACCAAACATTTATAAAAAATAATAAGCTCCAGCTACCAGCTTCAAAAATAAGCTCCAGCTCCAGCTCCTGCTCATAAGCTCCAGCTCCAGTTATAAGCTCCAGCTCCAGCTACTTTCGTCCAAACACACCCTATAAGCTCCAGCTCCAGCTACTTTCGTCCAAACACACCATACTTATAGTAGCTTATGAAAAAAAGTAGAGCTTATGAACTGGAAAATTAGCTCCAGCTAGTTTACCAAACACTTATAAAAAATAATAAGCTCCAGCTACCAGCTTTAAAAATAAGCTCCAGCTCTAGTCCATAAGCTCCAGCTCCAACTATAAGCTCCAGCTCCAGCTAGTTTCATCCAAACACACCCTAAAAGTAGTTTATTTTTTCAGAGCTTATGATTTTCATAAGCTATACTTTTTTTATCTACCAAACGAAGCTTATGACTTGGAGCTTATTAAAATCATAAGCTCAAGCTCCTATAAGCTCCCATAAGCTCCAACAAGCTCGTCACCCAAACACACCCTTAGTACTGAATATTTATTTTATTATGTAATTATTTATTATGGAGTATATGCAAATAAAAAAATATATAAAAAGGACATGCAAGCACTCACACACAAAATAAATTTGATTCTCTCCAATTGGGGTTGCTGTAACTAACAATAAGACGTGTACAAAAGAGTCAGACACTTCTTTACTCTCTGTGTGTGTTCTCGACTCTTTTTCACACACACATACATTGTTGCAGATTATTTGTATTTGTATAATAATTAAAATTAGGGCATTGTCACATTGTGAAGTGTATCTTGACTTTGGAAAACAAAATATGAAGTCTTTGATTATTGGGTCTTTTTCTAATAAGGTTTCTTGCTATTTTCCATCATTACCAGATTCATCGTCTTCACTTATACCAACAGGTACTTTTCTTGATTTTACTTTCAGTTTTTCTTGATTTTTTGGTTCAAGAATCTGTTTACTGTAATTAAGTTTATGCAACTCTTATGGGTTTTAGTCATTTGTGATAAAAACTAAAAAAGCTTCTACCTTTTTGTGGTTGTTATGTTTTTTGGCTGTATTATTCCAATTGTTCAAGGAGAAATTTTCCAATTATTTTGCTTATTTTCTCATCTTATTTTGCACATTTCAAATGAATGTGTGTAATACTTTCGTGAGGATTGTCTGAATTCATCTTGTTTGCATTTTCATCTAAATCTAAATTAAATCTGTTTGTGTGATCTTTATTTCACTGCTTGATGGTTTATGTTGAATTTAGGTTAATTCCTAAATATTGTCAATTAGGATATTTTATTTTGATGCTAAAACTTGGTGACAGATATGTTTTAAAGCATTTTGGGTAATTTATCTCATGTTCTTACCCCAAATTAATATTTTTTTTTTGTCAGATTTCTATTTTCTATAAAACAATTCCCTTTTAACCATTTTAAGTAGACAAGTATATATGTAAAAGAACCTACTTTGTAGTTGTTACAATGTATATGACAATATGCCACTTTTAACTTGTGTTGTATTCTGTGAAGGAAATCTATTTCTCCGAACGACGTAATAATAACTTTTGGATGCTCATGATTGTATCAAAGTTTCAATTTTTAAGAAATTAGTTTCGACTTTCATTTCTTGAATGTAGAGATTTTTCTTTAAACTGATTCATAATACATTTGTTGTGTATATATGTTTTCTTGGACTAACAAATTAGAAATTGGATCCGACTATTCATATATCTTCAACTTGTTAGGTTGTTATCATGTATCATTAAGAACATCAAAGCGTAATCAAGTCATTCAATCTCAATCAAGTCTTTTGAGACACGATATTGGCAACTTTGATGAAACAATACTACTTTCCCGTAATCGAAGGACAAAACATGTTGTGTGGGCGGTTTCTGAACAACCCATTGAACCCGATGCTTCAAGCCCTCCAAATTCATTACCAAATGCTTTGGATGCTTTCTACAGGTTTTCAAGACCTCATACAGTCATAGGAACTGTAATATTCTATCCCTCTATTTTTAGTGTGATTATTAAATATTAAATTCTTAGATCTTAACAAAGGAATAATAAATGTCCTGTCTCTATAAACAGGCATTGAGCATAGTTTCGGTTTCACTCCTTGCAGTTCAAAAACTTTCAGATTTTTCTCCCTTATTCTTCATTGGCGTTTTCGAGGTTATTGAACTTTTTATACTTATTCATGATTTTGTAATTCTCTTGCATAGTTTTATAAAAGTACTTAAGAACTCATCTACTTTTTAGGCTATTGTTGCTGCATTCTTTATGAACATATATATTGTTGGCTTGAACCAGCTATCCGATATAGAAATCGATAAGGTATTCTTCTTCATCTAAGAGATGTTCAGAATATTAAACAACTTATCAAGAAGATATCTTTTGGGCAACAAAAAGTTGTCTTCTTAAAAAAAAAAAAAAAAAATATTCAGGTTAACAAGCCGTATCTTCCATTGGCATCCGGGGAATATTCTGTTCAAACTGGCATTATCATTGTAACGTCGTTTGCAGTCCTCGTAAGTCAACTTTAACCGAGTTTCATCTCTACTGTTTATATACATTTTCAATTCTGTTGTTGCTTCATGAATCATACTTTTCTTTTAATACCTACGACATGTTTTGGTTCCCATTTCTACAACATTTTTAGAAAATATAATACACGATATCTTCATCTTGTGTTTATTGTTTGCTATTGTACTCGGCAGAGTTTTTGGCTTGGATGGATCGTTGGTTCATGGCCTTTATTTTGGGCACTTTTCATAAGTTTTCTTCTAGGGACTGCATATTCAATCAATGTGAGTTTCTCAAATGTTTTTCAAATTTATAATTGTCAATATTGCTTTTTGAGACAAGTATGAATTCTAGATACCGATGTTGAGATGGAAGCGATTTGCTCTTGTGGCAGCAATGTGTATTCTAGCTGTAAGAGCGATAATAGTTCAAATTGCATTTTACTTGCACATTCAGGTATTTTTTTCTCGCTATAGCTATAATAATACCGTTGTTGACGTGTTGATTACTATTTACTAACATATGTAATTTTCTAGACTTTTGTGTATGGACGACTCACTGTGTTCCCAAAACCTGTAATATTTGCAACTGGGTTTATGAGTTTCTTTTCGGTTGTTATAGCATTGTTCAAGGTAAACTTCTTTCTACAATTGCAAACTTCATAATTTGACATATTTGCAAATATTGCTAGTTTGTGCATTTACTTGGTCGTTTGATTGTGTCGTGCTATTGACAGGACATACCCGATATTGTTGGAGACAAGATTTTTGGCATTCAATCGTTTACAGTCCGTATGGGTCAAAAACGGGTTTGTCTTACCTACTAAATACACCTTAATAATAGTTAAAGATTTTGAAGTTCTTATAACTGTACTCAGTTTGATAAATTATTTATAGGTGTTCTGGATATGTATCTTATTACTTGAAATAGCTTATGGTGTTGCTATTCTTGTTGGAGCGTCATCAACCTTCCTTTGGAGCCGATACATAACGGTAATGTATCACGCACGGACATACGCACACACACAATCGTACACGCGCGCGTGCACACACATACATTATATTATCAAAATGTACACCAATTTATATTCATAATGTAATTATTGTTTATGAGATTAGTTATCCGAAAGGTTTCTGGTTCCATATAGTTAAGAAGTTGGATATTGGTCTGTGTTGTCTGCATGGTTGCAAATGGCGCCTGTTGCGGCGTTTTCGTGACTAGTCCGTTTCGACTGCTTCTCGGCGTCTAATAAGTCGGTCAACGGTCAAAAGTCGGGTCAAAGGCCGGAAAGGTCGGGTCAACGCCGGTCAAAAGTTGAAAATTTAGTTAAAGTCTGTCCAATCAATCAACATTGACTTAGTTTAGTGCTACTTTTTTGTATTATATAGCGGTAATAGCGATTATAGATACAAACTAGTCAACGAAAGTTTTTTGGGTTTATTATAGGTCTATATATACATTTATATATTTAAAAGTTAACGTCAGTCAACGCCCGTCTCGACCCCCGTCTCGACCCCCGTCTCAACCGTCTCGACCCTTTAAGGTCCCGACCGTCTTGACCCTATCTCGCGCCTTTTTCAACCTTGATTGTCTGGTTGACTTATGACGTAAATGGTAGTACATTTTATTAAGATGATATTTGTTCATTTGTTGTAGGTATTGGGTCATGCGATTCTTGGTCTAATTCTTTGGGGTCGTGCCAAGTCAACTGATCTGGAGAGCAAATCAGCAATAACCTCATTTTACATGTTCATATGGCAGGTAACTAACATTTTAGTAAAATGTACATTGCCCAAAATACTTGTGATCTAAAGAGAAAATCAGGTATTGATTGTTAGTTCTCTAACTTGTTGCACTGTTCATTTTCTTATTTGCAGTTATTCTATGCTGAGTACTTACTCATACCACTCGTCCGATAATATGCAGCAACATTAATTTGGGCCCTACTTTTTAGTGCTCATTTGTTCTAATTTTGCCATCATTTTAGCTCCATAGTTAGAGGAGCTAGATTTAGTATTAGATAGTTGAGACTTGTAACTTTCAATTATCTTATGTAATTGTGATTCTGTAGTGTTAATTTCAAGTCATTGTACTCTAGGTTCGTTATGTTCTAGTGTTTTTAAGCCTTTTTTGGTTTTAAGCACTTGTAGTTATGCATACAGAGATTGTGATTCACTATGAATAATATTGTAGCTAGTTTTAATCCAATTCCATCGTTAAATTAGCTATTTTTATAAGTACAATAAAACCATGTTGACTGGTTTTGAATTTGGGCCTGGATGTCCTTTTTGATTGATGCTGAAATTGGGTTTTGGATCCATGCATTCAAATAAAACTATAGCCCATTAAAGCATTGTGCAAAGAGGGAAAAAACGGGATTATCACCAAAATGCCCAAATTTTTTTCACCCCTTGCACGAGAGCTCAAAAAAAAAAAAAAAATTTGACAAAATGCCCTCGCAAGGCGCAAGGTACCTTGCGTACAAACCGGCGCAAGTACGCAAGCACCCTTGCGTCCTTGCGCCTTTATCTTATCAGGATAGGATTTTCAGGATAAGATTTCATTAGATTTTCATGGATAGAATTTCGATCCTATATAAAAAATGTCCCTGGAACTTGTAATTTATCATTTCCTAATAACTCATTCCAAAAGAATTTCAGTAATTATTGGCTACACAAGGTACATTTTCAAGCATTTTTTTGCACTACTTAAGTATTTATGAATTGTGTTAATGAAGATAAATTTGTTGTTCATATATGTTGTGGGAGTTCTTTTGAGTATATTAACAACATTCCCATGTATTTACCCCTAGATTGTTTTAGAATTCAGCTAAAACTACCTGTTGCACCTATAAAACTAATGAATCAGAGAATATTATTAAAAAATGTTCTTAAAAAAATACAAATGCCACCCAATTCACCTGTTTCAATGAGATACATTTATAATAACCATGTTTTTGATATTACGGATGATTATGAAGACTTTCAAGAGTTTTTACAATATGCAATTGTAAATGCTCCGATAAATATTTATGTTGTTGAGAAAGTACGAATGAATCTACCACAGCGAAACCCAGAAACACACGTACCACAACGAAACCAAGAAACACACCAACCACAACGAAACCCAGAAACACGCGAAGTCGGATGAAAGTGTGGAGTGACAGTTTAAAAATCTCATTTAACCGTAATTTTTTTAGAAAAAGACGCAAGGTCGCAAGGTACCTTGCGCCTTGCGAGGGCATTTTGTCAATTTTTTTTTTTTTTGGGCTCTGGTGAAAGGGGTGTAAAATATTTGGGCATTTTGGTGATAATCCCGTGCAAAGAAACCTGCATACACAAATCTTTCTTCACAAAACTTCAACTCTGTTTAATACACATTTAAACAGATAATAATCATTCCAATTCTATATTAGCTAACATAGGTTTTTATACAATAATGAAACTTGCATAAGTTCTTATACTTTCAATTAATTTATTTTAGTCATTTTGACAAAATAAATGTAACGAGGAGCAGGAGAACCGCACGTTTCTACGAGAAATCTTTTGCTATGAAAAATAAAGATAAAAGAAAAAATTAAGTTTTTTTAGTTATATATGACATCATGCTGAGAAAAAAGAATAATGATAAAATCATTTTTAGAAAAATATTAGATGTCATGCTTACGTCGAAAAAAACAATAATAATAATGAGAAAATCTATAGAAAATGTTTGTTCATGACGTCATGCTTACGTCAACAAAAAATAATGAGAAAATCATTTAAAAAAACTATTCACTTCAACACCAAAAAAATGAGACATTTGTTAAAAAAAAAATTATTCGTGACTTCATGCTTACATCAGCACAAAAAAAACAAAGAGTTTAAATAGTGCTAACCGTCCAAGGCAACCCGTCACAACCTAACTTTTTTCATGGGCATTAGTATAACATTAAATGTAGGTTTCATTTTTTAAATAGTAGTAACTCAAAGTAAACAAAAGATGATAAACCACACAAACTATTGTAATGACTTCATTACTTCAAGTTGATATACTTAGTTGAAACGTTCGCAAAACTGTTGTTTCCAAGCCATAGATCATGCCAAAACTGAAGTCCAATTTCATTGCCCAAACTTCAAACGAGCTCTTGAGGTTGATACCAACAATCTTTTCTAAATCCAATATAATCACGGGGATGTTGATCTAAGTTGAGCATTTTTTTTCCACGTATTATTAATAGATTTGCCCAAACTACCCTCCCTCCGGTAGATCTCTTTATAACCCACAACCAAAAAGCATCATTTTTTATATGAAAACGCCACTACCATTTTCAAAATGTGTCCAAGTTTTTTAACGATCCAATTATTAAACCCCATCCCGCATAAGATGAAATAATGATATCTCATTTAACCCATGTCTTCTAGGGAATCCTCACCGGACTCACTTCAAAAAAGTTTTCAATCTCAAACTTTCAAGGATACTAATAACACCACGAGGTGCCCAAAAGTGGGAAAAAAGTACAAAGACAAGCTATAATAACCATTTAATAGATTGCGTGGCAAATGAGAGTATTCGATGTCAACAACTTGACTTTAAAAAAAAAAAATCTAGCAAGCAAGATTCTAGAGAAAATGTGAAGTTGCTAATAAGTAAAAAATGTTAATTATTGTACATTTTTTCATATCATTTTTTTTTTATTGTTTATGATAATATTAAAGGAAGGAAGCGAGCGGCTCTTCGCTTTGTCAAAACAAAGCTATTCATTTACAAACTATAAACTATTGAAATTCTTTAAAGCCTCAATATAGGGTTATTTATCACACAATGATTAAATTTCTATAGAATTCGTCAATTAAAAAAACAACATAAGAGTAAAATGGATATTTTATTAACTTATTCTGTATGACAGATGTTTTTTGACAACTATTATGAGATGAAAGAATACAGAATAAAAAATGTAGAAAATTGGTTGTTGTATATTTCAAGAAAATCCCCGTTTTGTATACTATTTGTAGATGGGATAAATGAGTAGATTATATATAATGCAGAGTAAATAACATATTGCTAAGTTGACAATACATATACCGCCGAAATCAGGAATTGCGTAGTGTATAATAAAATGTATTTGTGTCCATTATTTGCATATTTTACTATCAGGTTAATCAAATAGAATGTATATCGTGTTTATGTGTCAATAGCAAAAGCAAACAAATAAAGGTCTTTTAGCTGTTACTATTATAACAAGTCAGCGACAATAATTCACTATAAATATATGCAATTGTCAACCATGAACCATTGGCTAAATGGCATCCATGATTACAAGATCAAACAATTTTTATTTTAAATTATGGAGATATAAATTAGAGTTTAAATTTAATGTTTTGATTGTATTAGGATTAAATGTAGGAATTAGGATAGTGAGTTTTTTGTTATAAAATGTAGTTCAAATGAGGAGAATTGGTTGTAAAAGGTTGGGATTATTTTTCCTTTACAAGTGGAGAAGACTCTAGGTTATGTGTTAGAAAAAGCAAAATTATAAAGATGCTCTTGGTTGTTAAAAAATGCAAAACGCGGATGGTAATGCTTAAAACGACACTGTTCTTTTTTTTTTAGCCAACAGTTAGTTGGGATCATCCAGAAGAACTTAACCTCCCACGCGATTATTTCATGCAGTTGCTATCACCACCTTGATGTGTGAAAGGTGTCATGGGTGGTATTTCATGGTAAGGATTACATTGTGGGTTAATAGGTAGCCATCAGGGGTCAAGCTCCTGACCTCCTCTAAATGAGGCAGGTCACCAACCGCTGAACCACATCACAACTTTTAAAACGACACTTTTTATGTGCCTAATAGTAGTAGTAGTGTATATATATATATATATATATATATATATATATATATATATATATATATATATATATATATATATATATATATATATATATATATACATACTAGGTACCGAGTTGTCTAATGAAGCACACCACCCGGGTTCAATTCCTGGTTATGCCAAATTGTTCAAAAAGAGAATGTGACAAGAGGGTGCGCATAATGCGCAATTCATCCGGTATCAGATCTCGCGCTCGAAGGGCTTAATTACCCGATGTTTTACCTTCTATGGGGGTGCCAATGTGCCCGTTCATAGGAGGGTTTCACCGCTTACCAAAAGACAAATATACTAGGTTTATTTATTTTTTGTAATATTAAAATATTAGTGTTTTACTCATATTAGGATTTTATTATTCATCAACCTTTAAATTAAGGTAATCAATATATCGTACTGCCCCAAATCAAGAGTCACAATTTGCAATGCAAATTATTGTAGAAATTAGAAAGATGTGATACCTAATTCATAATTAGGATTCTTGATATTTAAAAACTCATAACTTGAAAATTTTAAATTGACTTATGATCGTATTGTTTGGTATAAAGATGACATTTGTCGAATACACATAACTAAACAGCGCCGTTAAGATAATTAGAGTGGTCCTTGCTAGATGAATAAACAATTTAGTTAGAGACATAATCGTTAGTTTGTTTAAAAACTCTTGATTTTATTTTATATTATACATACTAGAATGATGAACAATTTTGACTTTGACCGAATTTGAATAACAAAAACGTTTTTACCCATTAACCGATGTTGACCAGTGACGAATTTAGGATCGGAACTCAGTGTGGAATCTTATACAATTTAAGTGATACTCGTTAAAAAAATGTTCTACGAAACATGTTTATTTACTTCAAAAATTCATTGATTTTAAAAACATATGGGCTCCTATCTTTAAATTTAGTGGCATCCTACAAAATTTTAATAGTAATTTATATGTAATATGTATTTTGGGTAATAAATGGATATATCCGTATATAATATATTGTCATCCAAATACGATCCACTAATTTACCACATCATCTATATTCATTTCTATATCCATTTATCATTCATGTTGATCATCTATATTCTTTTTAATAGATCGGTTCAGATGAAAATTCGATGAATTTAACATCCATTATCATCCTTAATCTTTGCCTTAAAAAATGAAGAATATATACCAATATTTTTGTAAACAAATAGCTACTTATTAAGTTATTATATTTTGCATATAACCATCTCCATATTAAAACTAATAACTGGAAATATACAAGTTTATAACAACCCCAAATTCGGTTATCCGAAAACGATAACATGTTTTTTTCTTATGTATAAACAGAGTTAAATATGTCAGAACGCACGATTCGTTTAACACTAATTTTAACGTGCCCAATATACAAAGAAACACATGTTTAACATATGACCAAGTCCAAAACTAATGATTAGTATGGATACATACTAATTACGACCCATTTACGCTACAAACCGGGTTAAGACTCAATAACCCAACCCGATACCAAGAGCATAATCCCGAGGATTTACCAAGTCCCCAATCCACGTCCGAATATCCAAAAGCTACCCCATCATAAGCTCAAGCAACCTAAAAGCAACTAGTCTAGCAACTAGAAGTCTTCTTCTTAACAACCTGTACCTATAAAAAGGTAACAACGAGGGGTAAGCTTACGCTTAGTGAATGCAATAATTATACATATACATATATAATCTACTTGCTTGCAAACACTTACACAAATACCGTATACGAGCTAGCAATCCAATTAGCATACAATCACAATGTATAATGCTAAATAATCACAATTCACAACAAGCTAGTATCGCCAAAAGTATATATTCATCACAATATATTATGCTAATACAAAAATCACACAATGATGGTTAACCATAAGCACAAGGGAATGGTACTCGCGAACGACCATCGGTGTTCCCAACAACCATTAGTGTACATACGCCTTGTAGCACTAACCCCTGGGTAGTATCGAACGCCCGAACTTAAACCCACCCGTCACGTAAAATGTGGCATCGAACGCCCGAACTTTAAACCCACACTTCACGCCCACACACACATGATGATATGGTATCAAACGCCCGAACTTTAAACCGATATCACAGGCCAACAAGATGTGGTATCGACGCCCGAACTTTAAACCCACATAGCATCCCACACAAGTAAATACACCATATACATACACGTATAATTACTCCACTCACCTTGAAATGCCCGCGAAAGTCATGTATAACATGGTCTCCGTCCTCATATCCGAGCAAGTAACCACCTATATCACACATAGGTACAATATACACATAAATAACCATTCTCTAAAAGAGAATCCGAAACAATCATCCCTTAGACGAGGGATCACACCTTGCTCGCCAAAACCCGCCCATTTAACATCTAATGGACACAATCCAATTACCACTTCGGGTGGTAATTCAAACCCACTCTACAAAGCACAATTTAACCCAATTTATACTTGACGCTAAATTGACCAAACCTAGGTCCCGACACTCGATTACTACTTAAATAGTGATCATTTCAGAACGTCATTTACACCAAAACTACAACATGTGAAATATTAACCCATATCACACTTGACCTCTTTTGACTTATGCTAAACAAGACCCATAATCACCATCAACTAGTGATTATGCACCAATATACCATTCAAAACCTCAATTCAAGTATTTACATACTTAATTCACCAAAGCTAGTCTCAAAACCTAGTTTTGGTACCAAAACCATTTCAACACTCAATTTGACTAGCAACATGTTCTTATGAACATCAAACCTACCTACACACTTCCAAACTAGTGATTGACACCAAAAATCATGAACAAATATAACTAAATTCGTCATCTAACCCTAAACCCACTTCATTAGGGTTAACATACCCAAAGTACACACTAAAACCCCCAATTTCAAGAGAAATGGGGTTTACAACCCAACACAAACCCTAACCCCAAATCAAAATCAAAGTAAATAAAATCGGACTAGGTTTTACCTCAACTCCAAAACTGAGCTAGTAGCTAGAAACATCAAGAAGAACCAATATCCACTCCAATTTGGGCAAGAATCACCATCTTCATCACCATTGGAGCTTCCTCTCACTAGAAAACCCCTTTCTCTCTCTAAGAAGGGTTTGGTTGGTGAGAAATGAAAATAAGATCTAGTTTGGGGGTATAAATCCGACCCCATGTGAAAAGACTCAATTGCCCACATCAATTTTACAAAATAACAAAACAAAACCCGTCAGGCACCAGGAACATCGTTCTTCAGTTTCAGGAACGTCGTTCATGTGAACAAATGGAACGCCGTTCCATAAATAAGAGCGAAGTTCCCAAACGGCCTCTAAACCCATTCTGTTAAGGTTTTGCTTGCAATTTCCCTTGACACAACATCGTTCTTTAATCTGGAACGCCGTTCTAGCTCTAGGAACGTTGTTCCTTGTACCTGGAACGCCGTTCTGACCTGTTAGAAAATCAGGGTCTTACAAAGTTATAGAATAGTCGTGCTTTGCGGCGGCAAAAAGTAAAAAAATAAAAATAAATAAATAAATAAATAAAACCTCTCCTATGTTTCGAACTCAAGACCATCAGGTAAGCATGTGAGGCCCGGAACCACCCATCCACTAACACAGCTAAATATATTTATGTAATGAAAAACAGGTGAATTTCAAATTGAGAATTCAATTGAATATTTACTATTCACAATTTTTCAAATTGAACATACATATAACTTATCAAATACATAATAGACTTGTCTCATTATTTTCATCTTCTATCTTTAATTCATGATATTGTACTTAATACAAGACAAGATGTAGTGTAGTTTAATTTTATTAAAGGCATTATTGTTTACCTGTGGAGAGTTTAATCAAGAGGTTTGAAGTTCAAGCTTCATAATTGATATGTATATATTCGTAGGTATATTCACATTGAATATGTGAGTTTGCCTTTAAAAAAATTAGTTTGATTTTCAATTACAATTTGCCTTGTTTATTGACTTTCAGTATCCGATAAGAGGCTTTTTTATAACTTCATTAAGACCAATTTAATGGTGATGGGGTGTGATGAGATGTGATGGGGTTTTGTGAGTTAAAATTTAAATTTAAAACATAAATCGAAAACTCCTAAACAATGACTTTAAAAAAAATTAATAAAATGAATTTTGGGTTAATTCTGTAAACTTATCATCTTCGTAAGCACGTTCAGGACTTTTATCATTATATAAAAGATACAACTCAATTCATCTAGAGCGTATCTTGGCTCTTTGTATGATTTCTGATCATTTTTCTTTATACATAAGAAAGGCGAAGATGAAACGTCCCAAACCCGATACCAAAAATCGACGCCATTTTTTTTGGACAGTCACTTGGCACAGGCTATTGGAGCGGCGCTCCAAATTTGGTGCGGCCCTCCAGCTCACTGCGCCAGATGCCCAGTTCTCAGTTTGCTCTCAGGTTTCAAATCCCTTTATGTGGAGCGGCGCTCCAGCTTTTGGAGCGGCGCTCCATTGGACTGGAACTGGAGCTGACAGTTTCTTGTTAAAAATCCAAACACAAGATCATCACCAACCATGTCTTAAATCACATTGACTTGTTTAAAAGTGGTTTACAACCCAAAATACAACAATGTTTACAAATCCACAACATTGGGTACTCACGACCCATAATTTAACAAAGTGTACATTTCGACCCATTACACCAAAATGACCAAAAGTTGAGCATGATCATCGGGACCATTTACCAAAAGCATCTTCCTAATAACACCAACGTGAAAGCTAAGCCAATCCCTTACCATTGTCCTTTGAAGTGCAACAATCTATAAAAAAAATAAAAATAAAACAACGAGGTTAAGCTTTATTGCTTAGTGAGGGAACAAATATACGAATATGCATAAAACTTACCAACTCGAGTCACCATACATTTCAATATATATATATATATATATATATATATATATATATATATATATATATATATATATATATATATATATATATATATATATATACAGACACACACACACACATACATACATACATACATACATACATACATACATACATATACACATAGCATCACGATCGCATAGCGCAACAAAATCTGATATAGTAAGCTAAGCACTAGATAGTAATAATATGCAATGCATCATGGTTAACCATTATCACAAGGGAGTGGCCCTTACAAGGACCACCAATTGTTCACAACAACCGTTAGTGGCACGAACGCATGATACACACTAACCCCATGGTGACACGAACACAAGATATCACCGTATAACACTTGGTGGCACGAATACACGATACACACCACGTAACCCTTGGTGGCACGAACACACGATACACACCATACAACACATGGTGACACGAACACACGATATCACCACTCAACCATGACAACTCAAGCAAATAAATCATACACATAAATGCATAAGTATTCCACTCACCTTAATCTCTTAGTTAAGCTAGCACCAACGCTTGAGCTTCACTATTGACTAATCTTAAACCACCTAACAATATACACATCACGTGCTATAATCAATTATAGCTCTTGCAACCCAAAACATCATGAGTGCAATTTCAACCCAAATTGCACCTTAACCTCTAACTTGGTCAAACAAGACCCCAACACCCCAAAATCACTAATGGCTAGTTATTTTGGCTCAAACCCACCAAAATACAACTTAGGGTCAAGAGCTTGAAACACTTTTTGACCCATAACCAATAACCATAAGTGTCATTTAAAACCCATTTACACATGACTTCCCATAACTAGGTCAACTTAGACCCTAAATACCAAAATCACCAACAATTAGTGGTTTAAGACCCAAGGTCACCAATTAGACTCAAAATTATGTACTTCAAGTACTACATGACCCATTTTAACACAAAAACCCATTTTGACCCAGATTAGGGATTTTCACCTAAAATCAAGTCAACACCAACACCTACAAAATCCATGAGTTTTCTAGTTACTTACAAGAACATGCAAGACTTGAATCCCACAATTTTGTCCCCCAAACCCTAGTTCACCCAATTAGGGTTCATACACCCAATTAGTAACTCAAGAACCCTAATTTCACAAGGAAATGAGTCTTGAACACCAAACCACCCCAAACCCAACCCATGAACGAAATTACAAAAATTAATTCGGATTTAGGGCTTACCATAAGTGTAGATTAAGATTAGATAGCAGCTACACCAAGATTGAACTTCAATTGGGGATGGATTTGCCTCCTTCTTCACAAAACTAGAGCTTTCTCTCTCTAAGTGTAGGTGTTAGATGAAGTGTGAAATGAGATTAGGAACTGACCTAAGTAAGTTTTCTAGTCTCCAACCCATCCACATGCAATATTGCACTTAGGTCCCTATTAATTATTAAGTTTTAAAAATCAGCACCTGTCCACGTTATACGGAGCGCGCTCCAATAAGTAGAGCGGCGCTCCACTGTGTGGAAACAGAAATCGGAATGTTACAGAAGACCTTCGTTTCTTCTTCAAAATACAAAACTTCCGAGTGGACGAAACATATTTTATCTTTGAGAAACTCAAACAAATTCGATAAATTGAACTCAGGAACATCAATATCGTCAAATGATTTTTTTATCCCATTTGCATACGATTTAAAGTCATGTGCAAATTTACCTCCGTTACATTAAGTCAAACAAGAATCGGATGTATGGTTTTTTTAAAATGTATAGAAAGCATGAAATGAATTTCTGAAATCGTAGAGAAAATTTGTGATGAAAGTGTAAAAAATAAGTGTAAAAATGGACGAATGTGTTGAATTTTATAGTGTAACATAGTTCAAATTTATTATTATAATTAAAATTTGTTTAATTCTAATTAATTCAAATTCTCCATAGCCATTAGATTTTTTTTTAAAAAATTTTGCAACGGCTTAATGGTGAGTCAGTCAAAACGTGACACATTACCAACACGCACAGAACTCTTCCAATGATGCACACCATCACGCCACGAAAATAACCACAATCACGCTATGTTACATGCGTGATGGTGGTGCGATTGGAGTAAGATGGAGCCATGACGCTATGTTTAATGGAGGTCTAAGCTAGCTAGACTTATAAATAACTAGAAAGTGTTTGAACCGCGTGTTGCGGCGGTTGCATTTGGATTTACGTTTGTTAGCCGTTCGTAGTATCAGACAATATTTATGTAAAAATTTCCTACGTATATTTATTACTTATTACATACGTACATAATGTTGTACATTTGAAAATTTTTAAAACACGATATTTCTTAAAGTAATATTTTTTTTGTCTATTTTTTTTCTCTTATTTATTTCAATCATAATCAAATACAGACATCATAATTTATTATAGTGTTTTCTTTAACTTTTCGCAAGAAAACAAAAATACCTAATGCCCGCGCGTTGCGATTGAACATTTCAATGTCAGATGTTATGCGAGGTGTATATAAAATAGCTTTATATTTTACAACGAAATACTATTAAATATGATACAATTTTACACAAGATATTTATTTATTTATAGAATGGATATACTTAAACCTTGCTACAACACTTATAGGCAGTGTACCTAATCGTACAGTAGTGTAGTTTTTAGTAAGTCCGGTTCGTTCCACAGGGAATCTTTTAGACAAAGCTTAACGCTATATTAGTTTTATTTTATAAAAATACAAATATATATATATAAGTAATATTATTATTATAAGGGGGGGTTTTTACCGTTTAATGACCGGTTTGTCGATTTAAAAACTTTAGTTGCAGTTAAAACCTAATGTAAAAATAAATACAACTTAATTTAAAGCGTAAAATAAATAATGATAATGAAATTGCGATAAATAAAAGTGCGATAAAATAAAATTGCGATAATTAAAAAGTACGATAATTAAAAGTGCAATTAAATACAATAACAATAAATAAAAGTGCTATAATTAGAAGTGCAATTAAATATAAAATAAAGGAAATTAAATATGAAATAAAAGAATTATGCTTATTTAAACTTCCGTAATCATGATGTTTGACGTGTTGATTTTAGTTTTATGCCCATGGGTTAATTGTCCTTTGTCCTGAATTATTTAATATGTCCGTCTGGTTTTTGTCCATAACAGTCCATCAGTCATAAATATAAAGTGCGAGTGTCCTCGTCAAATTATCCTTATACCCGAAGTTAAATATTCCAACTAATTGGGGACTTAAACTGTAACAAGATTTTAATACTTTGTTTAATAATTACACCAGGTTATCGACTGCGTGTAACCCAAGGTTTTAATACTTTGTTAACAATTATGCCAAGTGTCCTTGTACATAATTTCACCCCTGTTTTAATAATTCTAGTGGCTATTAATCCATTCCCGTGTCCGGTTAAATGAACGATTATTCGTACATATAAATATCCCGCCCATCGTGTCCGATTGAGTGTATATGGTTATTTATAGGGACGTCCAATTGTAAATCTTTATATTAAAATTAACAAACTATCATTTAGTTAAACAAATATAAAGCCCATTAATAGCTCATAGTCTAATTTCCACAAGTGTCGTTCTTTTGTCCAAACCCCAATTATGGTACAAAGCCCAATTACCCAATTTTAGTAATTAGCCCAACATCATGATTACTTCGTTTTAAATAAGCATAATAATAACTTAGCTACGAGACATTAAATTAAAAGGGTTGAACATAACTTACAATGATTAAAAATAGCGTAGCGTTACACGGACAGAATTTCGACTTACACCCTTACAACATTCGCTAACATACCCTTATTATTATGATTAAAATTAAAATTAAAATTAAAATTAAAATTAAAATATAAATATAAATATTTACGTATAGATATAGAGAGGATGGATATATTGATATTAAAAATGATCAAACTGCGTTGCCTTTTATAGGGATTTGAGTCCAGGGAATCTCCGCGACTCGCGGTACTTTTCCTCTTCAAACTCCGCGAGTCGCGGAGTTTGATTTTACAGCTCACTCCATTTTGGCTCCTTTCTTGCCGACGGATTTTTATATAAATATAATATATATATATATATATATATATATATATATATATATATATATATATATATATATATATATATATATATATATATATATATATATAATTTATATAATTAATTATATATTATATTATATTTATATACATAGTTAACTTGTAATTTTTAGTCCATTGCGTCGAGCGTTGAGAGTTGACTCTGGTCCCGGTCCCGGATTTTCGAACGTCCTTGCGTACAATTTAATATCTTGTACTTTGCGATTTGAATCTTGTACTCTTGTAATTTCGAGACGTTTCTTATCAATAATTGGAACCACTTTGATTGTATTTTGTACTTTTGAGCTTTTTGGACCTTTGCGTCTTCAATTCGTCGAATCTGTCTTTTGTCTTCACCTTTTATTATTTAAACGAATATCACTTGTAAATAGAACAATTGCAACTAAAAGCTTGTCTTTCTTGAGGAATAATGCTATGAAATATATGTTCATTTTTAGCATTATCAAATATTCCCACACTTGAGCGTTGCTTGTCCTCAAGCAATATAGTCTTGAAATACTAGAATCACTTCTTTATTCTTCACACTTTGTACATCAGTGATTTCTATATGGCAGTATAAACAATGGTAGTAACGATGTGGTTTACAGTCTCACATGACTTATTAAAATTTAGATCCATTAAGGAAATTGGATCTTTATGAAAACATTTGATCTTTTGAAAATTGAGTCTAGTTTTTACCCTAGATAAGTTTTCCGGAATAACCCTTCATCGGTGTTTGCAAATTCTTTTTGTGGATTTGGTGGATTTCAGATTTGAAAACTTTAGCTCAAAACTTGTGGTTTTGTGTCACCCACTTGCTAACCTTGTATTAGGAAAGCAACACGTCCAGTTTACTTGCTCCGAATATTACATTTCGATAAACTACCGTCCGGTTGTAAAGGAAAGCGTTGAACAAGCAACTGTTAAGGCAATGTCCCCTGACATGCTTTTAATTATGGTCTATAATGTGTCGGACGCAATTACTATCCTTGGTAGGAGCAATAGTAAAGCTCACCCTTATAATTTTCCGGTCTGGCACAAGGTCCTGTCTTTGATCATAATATGCAACCACCGTTCTTATGGTTGACACCCGATTTGGTTCAGGTGACCTAATGAATTCCAGGTGAATTCCTAGGATTTTACGTTCAATGGTAATGAACGCATTGAAAATGAGTTTTCAGAAAACAAATCGGTTTGTAATTTTGATCAAAATATTTTCTCGTTCAAGCTCGAGTTTAGATATCATCGAATTCCATGAGTTTGAATTCTCAATCTTTAAGGTCAATCTCTAGGATTGAGTAATATCAGTCTTAAAAGCTGATTTTTGATCTTTAAGGAGATTATCCTTTCTGGGGATATGATTCATTAGTCTTATCCAGCTAATTTGCATGGCGCCCTCCCCATTTTACAAGACAGATCCTCTCATGGTTAGGATAAGTCTGACCACTTGGCGACCCTGTTTGATGCTGAGGTCCGTGGATTTCCTGCTGATTTTAGTGATGACTTTTCTAGGTTTTTCATCAACCTACAGCTGGTCTGGACGACAACTTCATGACCTAAATCAGGAAGCGCGTTTCTTTTTCGAAAGACTTTACTTCCTTTTAATGATGGAATTGATTCATCGTGTAGATCCATCTTTCTTACAGTAAATCGGGTAAAACAGTTAATTATCGTTCAAAACAAAAGTATTTTCAATTATTTGTTACAGAAATATGTGACATATGTTTAAAATAACTTGGTAAATTTTCCCACACTTGGCTTTTATTTTTCCTTTTTGTTCTCCTCTATTCCATTTTAAATGAATTCTAACATTTTGGTTTGTTTCTCAATTTATGTCCTTTCCAAGGTAACAATAATTTCGGTGTTAAAACCTAGTTTTATCGTTCATAAATATGTATAAACATGATTTTGAATTCATTTAATTGAAAATTTTGAAATTTTTTTCTAGAATTGGGTAGTCAGTATATAAGACTAGGGCTGTTCTTTGTTATCAGAGAGCACTAGATTCTAATACAACTACTGCTTTACTAGTATTTTTAATGGTAACCAAGTGTTTAAGATAAAAATTTTAAAAATCCGAAAGAATTTAACCACTTCCCACACTTAAGATCTTGCAATGCCCTCATTTGCAAGAAATCAGTAACAATTTAAATTATTGAGGGTGATTAGCGTAGAAATGATTAATTTTTACCAAAGTTTCCAAACATATTGTTGTTTGTGTTGAATGATAAATGGTGCACATCATTTGTTCATTCCGTCTTGTTGTTATTTCACATATATTTTGCATCTTGTCGTCAAAATTAGTTGCTTTTGCTGAACTTAATGCCAGTCTTTAAAAATGCGTTATTTTACCCTGTTGTATACATAAGATAAACTGCAAACATATATACATATTTTTGAAGTTTGGTATATTACCCCACATTCAAAAATTATTAAAATCTAATAATAAAAGTTAGAAAATTATAAAAACTATTACAATATTAACATAAGTATTAAATGTATCAACATTACAAATAATAAAATAAATAAAACTAAGTAGACTAAGGATGATACTGATACCAGTAGGGGTTCCATGCATAACCGTATGTGTTATAGAATGCTTCAGCTGGGTTATACGTAGGATACGGTGGTTACATCTCTATAGACCAGGGAGGGAATACGGGCGTTGGAGTAGGAATATAGTTTCTACCTATATGTTGGCAATGAGCTATGATTTGGTTTTGATGAACTTGCCAATCTTCAAATGCTCTATGTCTAGCATTTTCATACTCTTGTGAAGCTATAAACCTTTTCATTTCTGTCATTTCATTTCCCCCTCCCACATTACCTGGCTGTTGGTTTCTCTCAACCTGTGGATGTCTACCATTATATCGTACTGCGGCGTTATTTCGCCTCTTCAAAACTTTAGCACCATGGTATACATTTAAACCAATTGTATCGTGGGGTTCTGGTTCTTCGATTAATAATCCCCCCCCGACTTATATCCACATTGAGACACTCAGCAATTAATGTAATAAATATACCACCTCCTATTATGCTATGCGGTCTCATCCCCCTAACCATAGCTGATAAATAATAACCCACACAATAAGGTATACTTACAGCGCTTTGTGGGTCCCGAATACACATGTGGTAAAATAAATCTTGCTCATTTACCTTTTCCTTATTTTTACCTCTCTGTGTAATCGAATTCGCTAGAAACCTATGAATTACTCTTAATTCAGCTCTATCTATATCCAAATAAGAGTAATTTTCTCTTTTAAATCGGTGATGGCTAGTCATTTGACTCCATACACCATGCGTATCAAAATTTTCATCAATTTTCCTACCATTTAATATCAACCCTCTACAATCGGCAAATGCTAGCTCCTCAGGCGTATATATACGTAAGGCCTGAGCCATGTCTAGTAGAGACATGTGGCACATCGAACCTCCTAACAAAAATCTAATAAAAGGTCGATCAGTTAAACCAGCTACCCGATCATTTATTTCTATACTACACAATAATTCTTCACACCATACTTTATATACAGGCCTACGCATGTTGAATAAACGTAACCAATCGTTAAAAGTAGAATTACCATACCTCTGTGTAAGTAATTCTCTAATTGGCCCGGCCAATTCTACAGCTTCTAACGGTTCCCATTCTATTACCCTAGGTACTTCAACAGCTTTAGAATGAAGAGTATGCAAGCCCCTTTGGTATTTTGGATAATCTATCCAAAGTCTGTCAAATCTCAAGTTCGGGTGCAAATTCTCCACGTGCATATCTGAAAATGTCATAACTGGATGAGGTATATCTTGTTTATAATAGCTATCAACATCCTGTTGTTCCGCATTATCAGGAGGAGCATTACGAGTTTGGGATGAAGATTCACCCCTTTCAGTCTGCAAAACACATCAAACACAATTTTTGTGCATCCAAATATGCATTAGTGTCAGCAAAATCATCAATCAAAATAATTTTAATGACATGTCCAATTTATATCAAACTTATGCTCATTTTCATATTTTTATCAAATCTACACTTTTTCAAATAAGCATATACGAAAATATTCGCCAAGTTCATAAGCATTCAACTCAAATAACATGTCAAAATAATCATTACTAGCAATTAAACAAGTTTCAAATGGCATTATCTCTCAAAAATCAAGTTCATGAATTTTAGACTTGAAAAAGTCCACTTTAATTCTCAAAATCATGTTTAGGTTCAAAGTTTGGATCATTTAACTACCTAAACATGTTACACTACTTAATTTAGCAACAATTCATGACAAAAATCGGCCATAACCTGTTTATATCAAAAAGCCCCAAATTGCTCAAGAACACAAACCCTAGATTACTCAAAATTTGAAGTTTAAAGCTTCTAATCATGTTAAATAGTATCAATCTAGGTTATACAAGCATAATACATAAACAATTTAAGCATAATTACACTAAAAAGCATCAAAATCGAATTGGGTATAAAATTGCTCAAGAACACTAATTTTCGGATTAAATGGTGTTTAGGTGTAGAAATTTACCGTTTTCCTTGAGTAATTCCTTGATAGCATCCTTCTTAACATGATTTTAGTAAAAAATGTGATGATTTTTGGTGAAAAATTTCGATTTTTGGGAGTGTTTTTAGCTATTTTTCGCAGAAAAATGGTGTGGTTTGTGTGGACTGACTGTTCTGTTCGGGCCTTTTATTTTTTTCTGTAATTTTGGTCCTCCACGCCTTGCGGTGTTTGACCCTTACAAACTCCGCGAGTCGCGGTGTTTTTTTTTTTTTTTTTTTTTTGTAAAAATCTTATCTTATAAAACAATTAATTAATTAATTTTAAAATTTTGTTTCCCTTGTTATTTAGGACGAGTCGTTTCGGAACGATGTCTTAGTCCGTCCTTCGACAAAATTTTAAAATTTGTCTTTTTGTAGCGATTGTTTTAAAAGCTAAGATTTTTGGGTTTTTTTAATGTTTTTGGCATACTTTAATTCAATAAGATTAAAAATAATGATAATAAAAGTTCTCGTCCCTCCCTCGGGTAAAGCAATTTCGGTTCAAAGACCTAGTCTTCAACTTACGACGAATTTTAAAAATCATATTTTTAACTTAACGAAATAAAGTAATTTTTGTTTTTAAATTTACACCAAACTTAAATTTAAAATGCATAAAATTAAAAATTCACACCAAACTTAAATTTAAATATGCATAAAATTAAAAATTCACACCAAACTTATATTATATTTTTGTTTTTATACATACAAACTTAAAAATATCAATTGTTCAAATATTTACAATTTTAAATATATTAATTTAAAAAGTTTACAATATTAATTTAATATTTATATATTAATTTTAAAAAATATGGTAAAAATAAAATTAAAAATCTTTTTGGTCTTTTATCCCACTTTAATCAATCAAATATTATCAAAAACATGCGCCCCTCTTTTCGGTAAAGTAATTTCGGTTCAATGACCTAATTTAACTCATGACGAATTTTTGAAATATTTTGGGTTGATTGATTAAAGATATTTATACCTTAAGAATAAACGTTAAATTTCGCAATGATGTAATAAATTTTTGAATGATATCAATAATTTCGGTCGCCAAACCTAATTTTATTCAATACCAATTTAATACTTTATAGCGAACAAATTAGCGTTTATTATCAAAAGGTTAAAAATAAAAATAAAAATAAAAACTGTACAGACTTACCTGTGAGATAATATTCTTAGTGATATGATCTAGCCCACTCATAAGATAGACGGTTTAATTAGTTTTCCATAGCTACATAGGCGTAACCTCGAGCATTCAGTGTTTTTTCTTCTAAACATATGAACGGTCCATCTCTACATAAAGTAACAAATTCGGTGTTTGAATAGGTTTGATTATTTGAACATTTACCTCCATGTGACCATTTTCCGCATTTGTGACATTTTTCAAGGTGTCGTGCTCTTCTTTTCGCTGCGGATTTTGATTTTTCTTTACCAAATTGTAACTTATTATCTTCGCATCTGGATTCTTTTCTTACTCCGTCCAATCTTTCTTTGATTACTGATACTAGTTCACTCGGAAGTGTGTCATTATTACGTTTAGTGATCAAAGCGTGTAGCATTAGATCATGGTTTAATTCACAGGAAGTCTTCATTTCGTAAAAACCTAAAAAAAATAAAAATTCAGAATGGGGGAAGAAGACTAGTTCTTTAGGGTCTGCTAGGGAAAGACTATTCGGGTTCCATTTTCGAGAACTACACGAAAACAGATAATCTAACTCTAACAGAAATATATATTATCCTTTAAAGACTTGATTCTCCCCACACTTAGTTAGCTGTGGTATCGAAATTGTGATTAACTTCGTCGTCGACTTCCATCGGACTATCTATGTAGTGTTTAACTCTGTGACCATTAACTTTAAATTCAATCCCATTTGAATTTATTAATTCTATCGTTCCGTATGGGAAAACTCTTTTGACTATGAATGGTCCAGACCATCTTGATTTCAATTTTCCAGGAAATAGCTTGAATCGTGAATTGAAAAGAAGAACTCTATCTCCTTCTTTAAATTCTTTTGAACTTCTGATTCTTTTATCATGCCATTTCTTTGTTCTTTCCTTATAGATTAACGAATTTTCATATGCTTCATGTCTTAATTCTTCTAATTCGTTTAATTGACTTAACCGTAGACGTCCAGCTTCATGTAAATCAAGATTACATGTCTTCAAAGCCCAAAATGCTTTGTGTTCAATTTCTACTGGAAGATGACATGCTTTTCCATAAACGAGTCTAAAAGGTGTGGTTCCAATTGGAGTTTTGTAGGCTGTTCTAAAAGCCCAGAGTGCATCCTCCAATTTAATGGACCATTCCTTGGGATTTGATCCTACGGTTTTCTCTAGAATACGTTTTAAAGCTCGGTTGGTATTTTCAACTTGTCCACTCGTTTGTGGATGATAAGCGGTGGAGATTTTATGAGTTACTCCATATCTTTTGAGAACTTTCTCAAGTTGATTATTACAGAAATGAGTACCCCGATCACTTATTAAAGCTTTCGGTGTTCCAAACCTTGCAAAAAGACGTTTTAAAAAATTGACTACAACTCGTGCATCGTTAGTTGGGAGAGCTTGTGCTTCCGCCCATTTAGATACATAATCAATGGCTACGAGAATATAGAGATTATTATGAGATTTTGAAAATGGACCCATAAAGTCAATACCCCAAATGTCAAATACTTCACATACTTGAATGACATTTTGTGGTATTTCATCACGTTGACTTATTTTTTCGGCCCTTTGACAAGCATCACAGGATTTGCAAAGAAGGTGTGCATCTTTGTAAATTGTAGGCCAATAGAATCCAGCATCGTAAACTTTTCTTGCTGTTAGTTGAGGCCCATAATGCCCTCTTGTTAGTCCTGTGTGACAATGGTTTAAAATTTTACTAGCTTCATCTCCGAATATACATCGGCGTATTATTCCATCTGGACAACTTTTAAACAAATGTGGATCTTCCCAAAAATAGTGTTTTATATCACTGAAGAATTTCTTTCGTTTTTGGTACGATAATCCTTTTTCAAGGAATCCACATACTAAGTAGTTTGCATAGTCTACAAACCATGGAATTTCATTATAATCTATCTTCAATAGATATTCATCAGGAAAGTTGTCTTGTATGGCCGATTCATTTAGAACTTCTAAGTCGGGATTTTCAAGACGAGAAAGATGATCAGCGGCGAGATTTTCTGCTCCTCTTTTATCTCGAATTTCAATATCGAACTCTTGTAAGAGTAAGATCCAACGGATTAATCTTGGTTTGGCATCTTGTTTCGAAAATAGGTATCTAAGAGCAGAATGGTCGGTATAGACATCCGTTTTTGCTAGAACGAGATATGAACAAAATTTGTCAAAAGTAAAGACAATAGCAAGGAGTTCTTTTTCAGTAGTTGTATAATTTGTTTGTGCTCCTTGTAACGTCTTACTAGCATAATATATAGGTTGAAATCTTTTTTCAATCCTTTGTCCTAAAACGGCTCCCATTGCAAAATCACTTGCATCGCACATTAGTTCAAACGGTAGATTCCAATTTGGTGTTATCATGATCGGCGCATTAGTGAGTTTTTCTTTAAGAATATTAAAAGATTTGATGCATTCATCTGAAAAGATGAATGGAGCATCTTTTTCTAGGAGTTTATTCATAGGAGTGGCAATTTTAGAAAAATCTTTTATGAAACGTCGGTAAAAACCGGCATGCCCTAGAAAACTCCTAACTCCTCTAACATTGGTGGGATGTGGAAGTTTAACAATTACATCTACTTTAGCTCTATCCACTTCAATTCCTTCCTTTGAAATTTTATGTCCAAGAATGATGCCTTCTTTAACCATGAAATGGCATTTCTCCCAATTAAGTACTAGATTTGATTATTCGCATCTAATAAGCATTCGTTCAAGATTAACTAGACATGATTAAAATGTATCACCGAAGACTGAAAAGTCATCCATGAAAACTTCCATGCATTCTTCTATCATGTCGTGAAAAATCGCCATCATGCACCTTTGAAAGGTTGCAGGGGTGTTGCAAAGTCCAAATGGCATGCGTTTGTAAGCAAAAGTACCATAAGGGTACGTGAATGTGGTTTTCTCTTGGTCTTCGGGTGCTATTGGAATTTGAAAATATCCGGAAAAACCATCAAGAAAACAATAGTAACTATTTCCGGCTAATCTTTCCAACATTTGATCAATAAAAGGTAAGGGAAAGTGATCTTTTCTGGTGGCGTCATTTAATTTTCTATAATCAATACATACACGCCATCCTGTTACAGTCCTAGTAGGAAAAAGCTCATTTTTCTCATTTGTGATGACAGTCATGCCACCCTTCTTAGGCACGCATTGAACTGGGCTTACCCATGGACTATCAGAAATCGGATAAATTAAACCTGCATCTAGCAGTTTAATAATTTCTTTTTTAACAACATCTTGCATATTAGGATTTAGTCTTCGTTGGCGTTGCACATATGTTTTATGACCTTCTTCCATAAGGATTTTATGTGTGCAATACGAAGGACTTATTCCTTTAATATCATGAATCTTCCATGCAATGGCTGGTTTATGAGCTTTCAACACAGAAACGAGTTGTAATTTCTCATTTTCAGTAAGAGAAGACGATATTATTACAGGTAATTCAGATTCACCATGTAAATAAGCGTATTCCAAATGGTTTGAAAGTGGCTTTAACTCTAATGTCGGAGGTTCTTCTATCGATGATTTATATTGATATCTGTCTTCTTCTTTTAGCATTTGAATTTCTTATGTTGTTGGTTCATATCCATTAGCCATTAGTGTAGCTAACATTTCAGCTTCATCAATTGGTTCAGTACCTTCTCCTAAAGAACATTCTCCCGTTCCTTGTAATTCTGGAAATTCTTATAATAATTCTGCATGTGAATCTATAGTTTGAATATAATAGCATGTATCATCTGCAGATTGCGGTTGTTGCATTGCTCTATCAACTGAAAAGGTAACACTCTCGTCCTCTATACTTAGGGTCAATTTCTTACCAAACACGTCTATCATTGCTTTAGTCGTGTTTAAGAATGGTCTTCCTAATATGAGAGGAACTTGAGAATCTTCTTCCATGTCCAGAACCACAAAATCTACTGGAAATACTAAAGTACCAACTTTAACTAATCCCTCTAGGATATTTTATTGATCGATCGGCTAGTTGTATGCTTATTCTTGTTGGTTTCAATTCTCCAAGGTCTAGTTTAGCGTATAGTGAATACGGCATTAAATTTATACTAGCACCTAAATCTGCCAATGCTTCTATTGAACTAAGACTACCCAGAAAACATGGAATTGTGAAACTTCCTGGATCAGATAATTTTTCTGGTATCTTATTCAACAGTACTGCAGAACAATTAGCATTCATAGTAACAGCCGAGAGTTCTTCCATTTTCTTTCTATTTGAGATTAGATCTTTCAAGAATTTAGCATATCTAGGCATTCCTGAAATCACATCAATGAAATGAAGATTTACATTTATCTGTTTAAACATATCCAAGAATTTGGATTGCTCGGCTTTAAGTCTCTCTTTTTTCATTTTACTCGGATAAGGAAGTGGTGGTTTGTATGGTTTAACATAACGTTTAGCCTTAACTGTGTTATCTTCAATAACCTTTTCAACTACCGGTTCTTTTTCCTTATCTTGTTCAGGTTGTGGTTCTTATGGAGTAGGAATAGCTTCATCAGAAGTTACAGGTATTTCAGGTGGTTTAAGTGTTGTACCACTTCTTGTGGTAATGGCTTTAGCTGTTTCATTCCGGGGTTAGCATTTGTATCACTAGGTAAACTTCCCAGTTTTCTTTCACCTATTAACCTTGCTAGGTTACTTACTTCTTGTTCCAGATTTTGAATAGAAGCTTGTTGATTTCTAAATGCTTGAGCATTTTGTTCATTAGTTTGTTTCTGAGATGTGAAAAACTGCGTTTGAGTTTCAACTAGCTTCGTCATCATATCTTCTAAATTCGGCTTTTTATCATCGGTTTGTGGTGGTTTGTTTTGAAAATTATGTCTTTGCTGGTTGTAAGTATTATTGGATACTTGTTGATTGCTAGGACCTTGTTGGTTATTGTATGGAATATTTCGGTTATAGTTCTGGTTTTGATTGTAGATCGGTCTTGGCGGTTGATAATTATTCTGATAATTATTTCCAGGCCTTTGGTTTATGTATGAAATATTCTCTCTTTGTTCCATTGTTAATTCAATACTGCGACAATATTTTGTCAAATGTGGTCCTCCACACTGCTCACAACTAATTCGTATTGAGTGGATATCCTTCGTCATCTTTTCCATTCGTCTCTCGACAGCATCTATCTTTGCGGAAATGGAATCTAAGTCATGGCTAGAATCGGATCTAGCTGCTTTAGATGATCTAACGATATCTTTTTCTTGGTGCCACTCATGTGAGTGGGAAGCAGTGTTATCAATAATTTTGTAAGCATCAGTTTTGGTTTTCTTCATAATAAAACCACCAGCTGCTATATCTATGTCTTTTCTTGTAGTGATGTCGCATCCTTGGTAGAATATTTGTACTATTTGACAGGTGTCTAAACCATGTTGCGGACATCCTCTTAATAACTTTCCAAATCTTGTCCACGCCTCATATAGAGTTTCATTTGGCTTCTGTGTGAACGTAACAATTTCTCCTTGAAGTCTTACGGCTTTAGATGTCGGAAAGAATTGTTTAAGAAATTTTTCAACTAAAACGTCCCATGTATCGATCGCCCCTTCAGGTAACGATTTCAACCAATCTTTGGCTTCTCCCTTTAAAGTCCAGGGAAATAACATGAGATATATTTGTTCATCCTCCACTTCTCTTATTTTAAATAGTGTGCAGATCCTATTAAAGGTATGAAGATGTTCATTTGGATCTTCCTTCGGCGCACCACTAAATTGGCATTGATTAGTCACCATGTGTAGAATTTGTCCTTTGATTTCATAATCTGGCGCATTAATGTCTGGATGAGTAATTGCGTGACCTTGGCCAGTGCGTTTAGCTCTCATTCGGTCTTCCATACTTAAAGGTTCCAGATTCTCCATAATTGAATTTGTTGAATCTGAATCACTAGAGGATTCTGATTTAATGGTTCGTTCCTCAACAATCTCTGTTTGAATGATTGGTGGTTCCGGAGGAAAAATTAATGGTTCAGGATCTATGAATCGTCCCTGAATATTCTCCGGATTCTCAATTGTGAGGTCGGGTTCAAAAAATGGATTATCGGATATTTGAATTGGAGTACTTGGTTGACTGGATGACGATTCTAAAGAAAAATCAACGACGACAATATTTGCTAGATGTCTTGATCGAGTTACAGGTGGTGAATGTACAAAAGGTGGTGAACGTCTTGCTCGGTGCATTCACTGAATATCCTATTAGTTTTTAAAAGGAAAGAAAAATTATATAAGTTATCCAATTAATAGACTTTTCTGATTTTGCACACGTTTCGAATAGCCAAAAGATGCAGCAGAGGGGCAGGATTCGTTTGATCTCAATATAATTGAGTACTGTTTGGCTCCAATAACCCGGTCCACGTACAAATCTAACTATTACTACGAACCAGAAAATTTTGATGTCTATCAATTTAACCACTTAAAATAAATTTTCGTAATTTTAAGAAATTTAGATAAGAAGAAGAATAAAAATCTATGTCCTAAAACTAGAATTGCGAGAAATAAGAAAGAAAAAGAGCGCGTCGAAAAAGGTCGAAAAAGAAAAGATCGAAAAATAAAAGGCGTCGAAAAATAAGAAAGAAAAAAAATAACTTATAAAACTTTAAAATACTCGACTAACCCAACCTTATTACTATCACTAACTTAAAATTAAAATTTCAAATTGAGATTACTAATTGGAGTGATAATTGATACATAAATAAAAGGCGTCGAAAAATAAAAATAAGAAAGTAGCGCGTTGAAACTTAAAAAGGAACTAAAAACTAAAAATTAAAAGTTGCTTCTAAAAATATTAAGGCTTACAAGTAAAACTATATCCCAAATGGTCGAAAAAGAGCGCGTCGAAAAAGGTCGAAAAAGAAAAGATCGAAAAATAAAAGGCGTCGAAAAATAAGAAAGAAAAAGAATGACTTATAAAACTTTAAAATACTCGACTAACCCAACCTTATTACTATCACTAACTTAAAATTAAAATTGCAAATTGAGATTACTAATTGGAGTGATAATTGATACATAAATAAAAGGCGTCGAAAAATAAAAATAAGAAAGTAGCGCGTTGAAACTTAAAAAGGAACTAAAAACTAAAAATTAAAAGTTGCGTCTAAAAATATTAAGGCTTACAAATAAAACTATATCCCAAATATTAAGGAACTAAAAATTTTATAGTGTAACATAGTTCAAATTTATTATTATAATTAAAATTTGTTTAATTCTAATTAATTCAAATTCTCCATAGCCATTAGATTTTTTTTTTTTAAAATTTTGCAACGGCTTAATGGTGAGTCAGTCAAAACGTGACACATTACCAACACGCACAGAACTCTTCCAATGATGCACACCATCACGCCACGAAAATAACCACAATCACGCTATGTTACATGCGTGATGGTGGTGCGATTGGAGTAAAATGGAGCCATGACGCTATGTTTAATGGAGGTCTAAGCTAGCTAGACTTATAAATAACTAGAAAGTGTTTGAACCGCGTGTTGCGGCGGTTGCATTTGGATTTATGTTTGTTAGCCGTTCGTAGTATCAGACAATATTTATATAAAAATTTCATACGTATATTTATTACTTATTACATACGTACATAATGTTGTACATTTGAAAATTTTTAAAACACGATATTTCTTAAAGTAATATTTTTTTTGTCTATTTTTTTTCTCTTATTTATTTCTATCATAATCAAATACTGACATCATAATTTATTATAGTGTTTTCTTTAACTTTTCGCAAGAAAACAAAAATACCTAATGCCCGCGCGTTGCGATTGAACATTTCAATGTCTGATGTTATGCGAGGTGTATATAAAATAGCTTTATATTTTACAACGAAATACTATTAAATATGATACAATTTTATACAAGATATTTATTTATTTATAGAATGGATATACTTAAACCTTGCTACAACACTTATATGCAGTGTACCTAATCGTACAGTAGTGTAGTTTTTAGTAAGTCCGGTTCGTTCCACAGGGAATCTTTTAGACAAAGCTTAACACTATATTAGTTTTATTTTATAAAAATACAAATATATATATAAGTAATATTATTATTATAAGGGGGGATTTTTACCGTTTAATGATCGGTTTGTCGATTTTAAAACTTTAGTTGCAGTTAAAACCTAATGTAAAAATAAATACAACTTAATTTAAAGCGTAAAATAAATAATGATAATGAAATTGCGATAAATAAAAGTGCGATAAAATAAAATTGCGATAATTAAAAAGTACGATAATTAAAAGTGCAATTAAATACAATAACAATAAATAAAAGTGCGATAATTAGAAGTGCAATTAAATATAAAATAAAGGAAATTAAATATGAAATAAAAGAATTATGCTTATTTAAACTTCCGTAATCATGATGTTTGACGTGTTGATTTTAGTTTTATGCCCATGGGTTAATTGTCCTTTGTCCTGAATTATTTAATATGTCCGTCTGGTTTTTGTCCATAACAGTCCATCAGTCATAAATATAAAGTGCGAGTGTCCTCGTCAAATTATCCTTATACCCGAAGTTAAATATTCCAACTAATTGGGGACTTAAACTGTAACAAGATTTTAATACTTTGTTTAATAATTACACCAGGTTATCGACTGTGTGTAACCCAAGTTTTTAATACTTTGTTAACAATTATGCCAAGTGTCCTTGTACATAATTTCACCCCTGTTTTAATAATTCTAGTGGCTATTAATCCATTCTCGTATCCGGTTAAATGAACGATTATTCGTACATATAAATATCCCGCCCATCGTGTCCGATTGAGTGTATATGGTTATTTATAGGGACGTCCAATTGTAAATCTTTATATTAAAATTAACAAACTATCATTTAGTTAAACAAATATAAAGCCCATTAATAGCCCATAGTCTAATTTCCACAAGTATCGTTCTTTTGTCCAAACCCCAATTATGGTACAAAGCCCAATTACCCAATTTTAGTAATTAGCCCAACATCATGATTACTTCGTTTTAAATAAGCATAATAATAACTTAGCTACGAGACATTAAATTAAAAGGGTTGAACATAACTTACAATGATTAAAAATAGCGTAGCATTACACGGACAGAATTTCGACTTACACCCTTACAACATTCGCTAACATACCCTTATTATTAGGATTAAAATTAAAATTAAAATTAAAATTAAAATTAAAATTAAAATATAAATATAAATATTTACGTATAGATATAGAGAGGATGGATATATTCACCTTATATACTAAACCCCATCCGGGTTTTGGTCGTTTTGACCCCAACCCCCCACAAAAATTGTCAAAACGACAATAGTGGAAAAGGAGGAGAAAAAAACCAAACACCCCCTCAACTTTTTCCCAACTTTCAAATCCAACCCCTCTTTCAGGGGTTAAACATGAAACTTAATATTTTAATTAAAAATCTTAATTAAACTTCACCCATATTTTCAACGGGACATATCTTTCCGCTCGCCTCGCGTTAAATTTTTTCGAACACACCGTTCAACTCAAAAAAATCTTATGAACACAACGGGACTAACTATACGCGAAACGGACACTTCTAAAAAAAATGCTAAATATCTCGGATATATTTAATACATACACACACCTAGGTACTATCTATTCTGTAAATACATAACGCTCCGTTAACTATGAATGCGCAACCCAGAAGCCCCGCAGCATCGCGCGGGCCCATTTTGCTAGTTGATATTAAAAATGATCAAACTGCGTTGCCTTTTATAGGGATTTGAGTTCAGGGAATCTCCGCGACTCGCGGCACTTTTCCTCTTCAAACTCTGCGAGTCGCGGAGTTTGATTTTACAGCTCACTCCATTTTGGCTCCTTTCTTGCCGACGGATTTTTATATAAATATAATATATATATAATTTATATAATTAATTATATATTATATTATATTTATATACATAGTTAACTTGTAATTTTTAGTCCATTGCGTCGAGCGTTGAGAGTTGACTCTGGTCCCGGTCCCGGATTTTCGAACGTCCTTGCGTACAATTTAATATCTTGTACTTTGCGATTTGAATCTTGTACTCTTGTAATTTCGAGACGTTTCTTATCAATAATTGGAACCACTTTGATTGTATTTTGTACTTTTGAGCTTTTTGGAACTTTGCGTCTTCAATTCGTCGAATCTGTCTTTTGTCTTCATCTTTTATTATTTAAACGAATATCACTTGTAAATAGAACAATTGCAACTAAAAGCTTGTCTTTCTTGAGGAATAATGCTATGAAATATATGTTCGTTTTTAGCATTATCAACGTCTTTAATGAAACTAATGTTGAGGGAGAACCGAGAAAAAAATTGCGAACAAAAAGAAAAAAAAGGTGACAGGAGGAATCAAACTCGGGTCTTTTCCCTTACAAACTTATGAACTTGCTCTAGTCATCCATTTGATATAATTAGCTGGGTTTGTTGATTATTTGTTGTAACATCTTGCCTTACCATAATCACAATATTGCCTGCTTTGTCCGTAGGTGCACGACTAGTGCATCTCGTGAGGTATAGATACTGGATATCAGTTTGTTTTAGCCTAACGAGGACGTCACGATTCTAGGTGTGGGAGTTTGTAAAAACCCGTCCCACATCGGATAGAATTTGTAGTTTTTGAGGAGGAGTAGTACTAGGATGAGTGACCTCCTGGGAAGGCCTCGTGTGGTTGCTAAGAAAAAGTCGTGCGCCTACGCGCAAAGCTGACAATATTTTGGTTGTGGTAATGTGGGATGTTATAGATGGTATCAAAGCATTAGCCTCTCGGTGCGTGATGGGCACTCGGCTCGTGCATCTCCCGAGGTATAGATCCTAGGTATCAATTTGTTTTAGCCTGACAAGAACGTCAGGATTCTAAGTAGGGAGTTTGTAATAACCCGTCCTACATCAGATAGAATTTGTATGTTCGAGTCCCCTATAAAGTAACTCTCATTTTTACCAGACACAACGCGTTTCGGGACTACAAGCACAACAGATCCCATGAGAACTCTGCAGTTAGGCGTGCTCGAGCAGCAGTAGTACTAGGATGGGTGACCTCCTGTGAAGGCCTTTTGTGGTCGCCAAGAAAAAACCGTGAGCCTAGAGGCAACACAGAAAATATTGTGGTCGTGGTAAGGCGGGATGTTATATATATATATATATATATATATATATATATATATATATATATATATATATATATATATATATATATATATATATATATATATATATATATATATATATATATATATATATATGGTCATCATCAAGAGGGAAACACTTTGGGGGGGGGGGGGAAGTAATTTTTTTTTAAATTTTGGTTTTTTTTTCGAATTTTTTTTTCCAGACATCAAAATTAGGTAAAAATTGTGAACATTTTAAAAAGACACTTTGTGATGAATATTATTATTTTGGCGGTAAAACGCTCGAAAAAAAATGAAAACATTCAATGCATTGAATGTTTTGATTCTGAGTTTATTTGCATCATTTTGTTTTCATCTTGTGTGAAGTGTTTTTTCTGAATTTAGCCCGATTTAGAGTTTAGGGTTTAAGGTTTAATGTTTTTGGTTGAGTCCCTAAGCCTATAACCCTAAACCCTAAACTCTAAACTCTAAACCGTTCGTGTTAAAATATTCAATATAAACCCTAATTTCTAAACCCTAATTTCTAAACCCAAAACCCTAATTTCTAAACCCTAATAGCTAAACCCTAATTTTTAACCCCTAATTTCTAAACCCTAATTTCTAAACCCTTAAAAAAAACTCAGAATCAAAACATTCAATGCATTGAATGTTTTTATTTTTTTCTTCGAGCGTTTTACCGCCAAAATAATAAGATTCATCACAAAGTGTCTTTTTAAATATTCATATTTTCATGTGATCTTGATGCCTGAAATTTTTTTTCAAAAAAACGAAAAAAAACTACTTCCCCCCCAAAAAAGTGCTGCCCTCTTGATTATATATATATATATATATATATATTAAAATTTATCAAAAATTTTCCTTATTAAAAAAAATGCTGGAAAATAACTTGCTTTTATTTATAAAATTATTTTGAGTTGAACGGTGATGATGGAGAATCCTAACTCGTGGTGGAAACAAAGATAAATCCCGTTAAAAAATTGGATGGTCATTATTTATTAATTATTATAATAGATTAGAAAGTTGCATTTTAGTCCTCCAAATTATCATTTATATTCTAAACAGTTTCAATATTTACCCTTAAATAATTACAACTTTTACCCCTAAACTATTGCATATTTTGCTCAAAATTTCCTTGGCCAAAACGCAGCCATTACAAAATAAAACACCAAAAAACTTGTAGCATTTAGTATATAAGGATCATTTCTATATGTCTGCAATATAAATAAATAATTTATAAATTTTATATTCACGTTAATGTTACTTTTATGCTAATTTTAGAAAAATAAAGACTAATATAATTTGCTTTATATCGTTAATACTTCTCATTATTTTATATAAAACTCAAAGCATGAATTTTATATGAAAGAGATCGACTATGTGTTATGATAGAATGATTTGGCTCCCTTAGTATTACGTTCTTTTTTCATAGTGTTGTTAACGTTGTTGAAAGCTTATTACTTATTTAGGCAGATCTTTTTTTTGGAGCTGCTCCCAGCTCACATCAAGGTGGAGGATCGAGGTGCCGTGAAGATCTAAGAGTGTAAATAGTACCAGCTGAAAGGCTCTCAATGTGAAGTTATGACTATTTATATTTTACCTCTCCGTACTCGTTCTTGAAAAAATTGAGTAGTGTTATTCTTTCCTAAAGTTAAAGAGTCACCAGAATCATGTTTTAACGAGGATAGGGTACCCGCGTTGTTAATAATGAAATTCAAAGATTGAAGTGTGTTTATTGAATGCTATAATCAGTTACAATTGACTGAATTGAGATTTACAATAGCAATGAGCTTTCTTTTATACATCAAATATCTAACAGCTAATTCTATATTGAGGTAAGGTTCCAAATTACTTTTGGAACCACCTTGATAAAAAAGGAAAGTTGCTGTTGGTTCTGCTTTATTAGCAGTTTGGATGTGCAGTCTCTATTTCGGGATATGATGAAACTACTTTCTGATCCCGATAGTCAAATTACCTAAAATGGTAATTTGACTTTTGTTTGCTGTATTCTAACACTCCCCCTCAAGTTGAATAGTGGGGTTTTCAATGTTCAACTTGCCAAGAACTTCACTGAAGAGTCTTCCGTTGACTGATTTGTTGAGGATGTCGGCTAGCTGATCTTCTGATCTGATCGATGGAAGTGAAATAATTTCGTTATCTAACTTTTCTCTGATAAAATGTCTATCTATTTCCGCATGTTTTGTTCGGTCATGTTGAACGGAATTTTCTGAAATAGCTATTGCTGCTTCATTGTCGCACAAGATTTGAATTGCTTCTTGTGGTGGAAAATCAATCTCCGTCAATAGCTTCTTGATCCATAATGCCTCGACCACTCCTTTGGCTATTCCTCTGAATTCTGATTTGGCACTTGAAAGGGAGACAACCTTTTGTTTCTTACTTTTCCATGCAACTAAATTACCCCCGACAAGTGTGAAGAATCCGGATGTAGATTTTCTATTCTCTTTTTCTCCAGCCCAGCTTACATCTGTATATATTTGAGTCTTTAAGTGTCCATATCTTTTAAAAACAACTCCATGATCTGCTATTTTCTTCAAGTATCTGATGATTCTCATTATAGCTTCCATATGGTGAACTTGTGGTTGATGCATGAATTGACTCATAACTTCAACTGCGTGTGCTATATCAGGTCGAGTGTGAGCAAGATAGATGAGTTTTCCCACCATCCTTTGGTATTGCCCTTTATCAGCAAGGCCAGCTTCATCTTCCATATATAGCTTCTGGTTTGGAATCATTGGAGTATCAGCTAGTTTGCAATCAATCATACCTGTTTCTGCAAGAAAATCAAGAACATACTTCTTTTGACAGATAAATATTCCTTGTTGGGATCGTAATACCTCAATCCTCAAAAAATACTTAAGTCTGCCCAAGTCTTTCATTTCAAATTCTTTAAATAAGTTCATTTTTAAGTTAGAAATTTCCTCTTTATCATTTCCTGTTATTATCATATCATCAACGTAAATGATTAAGCATGTAATTAAATTTTCTTTTCTTTTAAAAAAGAGAGTATGATCCGCGTTGCTTTGTTTAAAATCATATTTTCTCATAATTAGTGTAAATCTCCCAAACCAAGCCCTTGGGGATTGTTTTAACCCATATAAAGATTTCTTAATTCGACAAGCTTCCCCATTTTCGAAGTTTCCGGAGAATCCTGAAGAAGCTTCCATATAGACTTCTTCTTTTAGTTCACTATACAGAAAGGAATTCTTCACATCAAATTGGTGAAGTGGCCATTCTTCATTTGCAGCAACTGAGAAAAAAACCCTGATGGTATCAATCTTTGCAACTGGTGAGAAAGTCTCGGAATAATCTATTCCATATGTTTGAGTATATCCCTTCGCAACTAGTCGGGCTTTGTATCTTTCAATGGTACCATCTGGTTTGTATTTTATTGTAAACACCCATCGATTCCCTATAGGTTTTTTTCCTTGAGGAATGACACATTTTTCCCATGTGTCACTTTTCTTGAGAGCTTCCATTTCTTCTTCCATGGCATTCTTCCACTTTTCAGATTTCATGGCTTGATCAACACTTGTTGGAATTTCTTCAGAATATAAAGTCGAATTGAATTTTCGTGCTTCTCTTGATAGGTTTCCTTGTGCAATATTAGCCATAGGATACCTCGACCTTTGAGCTTCTTTTTCCGGAGAGTATCTTTTTGGTGGTACTCCTCTGTTGGCTCTTTGCGGTAGCACATATCTTTGTGTGGTTTCAGCAGAAGTTGGACTGTTTTGTTCTCCTTGTTCATTACTAAGGAGTTTTCATTTGGTTCTATGTTGGGTGATTCAGGACTAGGGTTTGGTGATTCGGGATCAGGATTTGATGATTCGGGATCAGGATCTGGTGATTCGAAATCAGGATTTGGTGATTCGGGATCAGGATTTGGTGATTCGAGACCAGGATTTGGTGATTCGGGACCAGGATTTGGTGATTCGGGATCAGGATTTGGTGTTAATATATTATCGGAATTGGGCATTAGTGTTTGGGTGTTACTAGGTTTATGTGATGACCCGGAAATTTCGACTAAATTTAAACTTAATCTTAAATGATTAATGATTTCGACACGATAAGTAAAGTCTGTAAAACTGAATCTCAAAAAATTTAAACTATTCAAATACCCTTCAGTTGTTCTCAACGATTCGCGAACCATTATATGTAAATAGATACATATATATACTATAACTTGAAAACGTAACAAAGTTTTAATTGCATGTTACCGTACATTAAACTTATTGGTTTATATATCTATTTGAATATATATGATTTCAAGTTATTTAGTAAACGATAGTAACATTCGATTATTGATTCGATTGATATTTAGATAAGTTAACTATAACGTTTAAGATGAACAAGTAAAACACTAATTTGCTACAGTATTTTCAAATTGCTACAGTACCCAAAATGCTACAGTGTTTTCGAAAATCACTATTTGCTACAGTAAAATTTACTTTGCTACAGTGAATTGCTACATTAAAACACTATTTTAAAAATGTATTTTAACAAATAGTGAGACGATGATTTATAGAAGTAAATGACCAAAACACTCTAAAGTTTAAGATATACTTTGAGTGGTATAGTTTATGGATAACTTAAGGCTATATTTTGACAAAGGTACGTGACACGAAACGTAAAATGCAAGTTTTCTAAAGGTACGAAAGGACATTCGAAAAACCGGAACCGGGACATAAGTCAAGTGATGACGTACGACTTATCGGAACAAAAATTACAAATCAACTATGCACGGAAATAAAATATAATATATAATTAATTAATTTAAATTATATATTATATATATATTATTTAATTATGTCGACAAGCATTAGGACAAAATTATGTGAGCTGGAAAAATGGGCCATGCGATCGCATGGCCAATGGCCTTCAGAACCATGCGATCGCATGGGGCCTGGGGACAGGCCACACCTATAAAAACTCGATCATTCTGCTTCTATTTTAACATATATTACTCCGTATTTATTTTATTATTATTATTATTATTATTATTATTATTATTATTATTATTATTATTATTATTAATAATAAGATTATTATTAATCTTATTATTTTTATTATTAATGTTATTATTTTTGCGATACAAAAATAATAATGTACATAAAATATTAAGACGGAGTGTTGTCCAAGTAATTTTCAAAACGAGTTTCCGAGCGAGCTAGAGCTAAGGAAAATATGGGTTATTACCAAGGAGGTTATGGGTAATGTTCGGGGGTATTTTTGTGAATCAAACCTCGTGTTTATCATCTCCGATGCGTCTACGTGCTTTCCTGCAATATTGTATATCAATATAAAACAGTGAGTTTCATAAGATCCCTTTTACTCTCTACATTTTTGGGCTGAGAATACATGCAAATGCTTTATTAACCGATATACAATATTTATATGCGTGAGTTTCATAAGATCCCTTTTACTCTCTACATTTTTGGGCTGAGAATACACGCAAATGCTTTATTAACCGATATACAATATTTATATGCGTGAGTTTCATTTGCTCCCTTTTTAATTGCTTTTGCAATATATATTTTTGGGCTGAGAATACATGCACTTTAATTTAAACGCAATGGACACAATTACATACTAAATTCTACACCGAGTTTGAACCGAAAATCCCTTAGCTTTGGTAACTAGTAACTGCCAGTTATAAGAACTGGTGGGCGCGAGTAGTTGTATATGGATCCATAGGGCTTGATATCCCCGTCCGAGCTAGAGCGCTAGCCTTTTAACGAACGTATGCTATTTGAGAAGCGTACACGTTGGTTTGCGTGTATTATTAAGATGATTATACAAAGGGTACAAATTATATAAACGTTAAAGTTTAGTTACCAGGGTGCTCAATTTTGTAGAACCGATTGATAAACGTTTCGGATGAAACAACTGAAATCTTGTGATCCACCTTTTATGTAAAACCTATTGATAAACGTTTTGAATAAAACAACTGAACTTTTGTAATCCACATTGATATACGGATTATGTGTAATATTAAAACTATGAACTCACCAACCTTTGTGTTGACACTTGAAGCATGTTTATTCTCAGGTTTCTAGAAGTCTTCCGCTGTTTGCTTATACGTGATACAAGATATGTGCTTGGAGTCATACATGCTATATACAAGAAACTTGCATTCACCAAACCATTACCATGTATCTTATTTTGACTGTATTGTCAACAGATGTATTATTGTAAACCATTTAAATGGTGATTGTCTATACGTAGGAATCATCAGATGTTAAAAACCTGGAATTTATATATTCATTTATGAAATACCTTTTCAAACGAATACAATGTTACAAAATGTATCACATAGAGGTCAAATACCTCGCAATGAAATCAATGAATGACGTGTTCGTCCATATGGATTTGGAGCGATCGTCACAGTTTAGGTATCCAAGTTACCCAACTGAGAGTGTTATTATCCTCTTTCTCCCCCTCACTCGTGAGTTGGGTATCATAAAAATATTCAGTTTCGACAAAGTCACAGTTCATAGTAGTATAGAAATGACGTTTCTTTGGACTATAGCACCGATACCCTTTTTGGTTGATCCCATAACCAACCATCACACACTTTTCCGCACATGGATCTAGTTTGGTGCGCTCACTTTTTGGGATGTGAACAAAGACGGAACACCCAAATATGCGAGGTTCAATGCTAAATGAGGTTGGAAGGGTATGAAATTGGGAAAGAGTGTCTTTAGGAGTTTTTGTGCCTAAAACTTTAGTAGGTAATCGATTGATAAGATAGGTAGCGGAAGCAAGAGCTTCGGGCCAAAAACTTTTCGGAGCCTTGGATTCAATTAATAAAGCTCTTGTCATCTCTAAAAGTAGTCGATTTTTACGTTCGGCTACGCCATTTTGCTCGGGAGTATGAGCACACGAGGTTTGATGAATAATTCCATTACTTTCTCAAAAATGTTTCATTGAAGTATTGAAAAACTCACCCCCATTATCGGATCTTAAAATTTGTATATTTTTGTTAAATTGAGTTTGTACCATTTTATAAAAGTGGGAAAATTTTTCAAACACTTCCGATTTGTGAGTTAAAAAATAAGTCCAAGTCATGCGTGAATGGTCATCAATAAATAAGAGAACGTACCAGAAATTTCTCCCCCCAGTAACCGGTGCAGGACCCCATACATCAGAATGAATTAATGCAAATGGTACATCTTTTCTAGTATTACTAAGGTTTAAAAGTACTTCGGTGGCTTTTGGCCAAAATACAAGTTTCACATTTTAAATTAACATTAGATGGAAAAAGACTAGGAAATAATGTGACAACCCGAAAATTTCTGACCAAATTTAAACTTTGATCTTTATATTATTCCGACATGATAAGCAAAGTTTGTTAAGTTAAATCTCAAGGATTTTAAACTATGTTCATACATTCATTTAACCTCGACCAAATCCTGACGATTCACGAACCATTTTATAATTGGATATGAATATGTACATATATGTATATGTATATATTATAACTTGAGAATATTAACAATGTTTAAATGTATAATACTTTACATGAACGTATTTGTTTCAATATGTTTATCAATGGAATTAGAAGATATTATCAAATGATTGATTTATCAGATACATTGTAATTATGATTACAAGTCTCTATTATGAGGTCCACTATGAATTATGAAATCTATCCTTTTTAACGGTATTCGGAATAATTGGTAAAGTGATTTACAAGTGAGAACAAGGTATCAATTAACGAGTGTTAGACAAAAGTTAGTGGAGATTCCTGTTTGACCTCCAATACTTACTTTACAATATTTTCCTCGTGTCTTTTGATAAGTTAATTATTTAGCTTTCATAATAATTGAACATATAGAATAAATAACTAGGATAAGGTTCGTGGATTAGATAAGCCCATTTGACATTTTACAATAAGACGATTTCATACGTTTATATTAACTATTGGACTTTATCTTACGCTTAACCAGCAAACGGTAATTTAAAAACTTGAAAACCTATTATGAATTATATACGATCTTACTTTTCTAAAACATTTTATGATATAACGATCTCCATTATTTTAATCTTTTGAAAAAATTATTCTTAAATATATATTAGTTTCGGAAAACAAAAGTTATCATATTTATTTGATTTTATACTAAGACGTTTTCAGCTTAGAAAGAACTTTATTATCAAAACGTTTTATAAGATACTTTGTTAAAGGAATTTTGAAGAACTTAATTAAAGCTTTATATTATAAATTACAAATATATATATATATATATATATATATATATATATATATATATATATATATATATATATATATATATATATATATATATATATATATATATATATATATATATATATATATATAGTGTTTCAAAAACGTAAACGTAATATGACATAATATTTTCTATCATTTAAATGATTATAAATGAATTTTGAAATATAATTTCTTTTGAAAAACTAAAATATTATATTATTAAATAAATATTTCAATCCTATATTATATGTACAAACTTTTTTCTTTTAATGAAAACTTATACATATTTTACAATGCGATTAAATATAATATTAATTTTGTCAGAAACCGTTTTGCTTTAAAAATAATTTAGTATTAATATATAACGACACAATGATTTATAAAAGCAAATGACCACAACACTCAAACGTACAAGTTATATTTCAAGTGATATAGATTATCGATGTTTTAAGCATAATTATTTATAAAGATACTCGTCGCATAACATAGAGTGCTAGTTTTCTAAGCATACGAAAATGCGTTCGAGAAACCGGAACAGGGACATAAGTCGAGTGACAACGTATGAGTCATTGGAGCTAAATTTACAAATTAACTATGCACGTAAATATAATATAATATATAATTAATTATATAAATTAAATATATTATATATAAAATATAATAAAAATCGTCGGCAGCCCATGAGGTAAATGGTAATGAGCTGGAACTAGGGGTGCCACGATCGCGGTAATAATCAAAGGGAAACACTCTGCAGTCGCGGAGATGTGGATCCCAGAAACACCCTATAAGTTCGATCGTTTTTGTGCTCGAATCATTTCTCAATTCACTCATCTCTTTTCTCTGATTATGTACTCCGTAAATATTTATTTATTTTATTAATATTATTATTATTATTATTATTAAAGAATATTATTATTAATCTTATTGGTATTATTATTAGTATTTGTATACATAAAATACTACGACGAGGTCATGAGCGAATTATTTCAAAAAGGGTTTTTCGAGTAGGATAGAGCTAAGGAGATTATGGGTTATAACTATGGAGGTTATGAGTATGGTTCGGGGGTATAGCTCGTGAGGACAAACTAATATTTATCATCTCCGTTGCGTCTACGTACCTTTCCTGCAATACGTGAGCATTCATACCTTATTTTAATATATTAATAGTGTATCCCTGATTAGTGCTCGAGTAAATATGATTATGCATGCTTGTATGCTTAGTTTAGTCATTAGATAGTTTATGATAAATTATGAATTTATTACATACGCTACTAGGATAAGGTATATGATATGCATGTCGTTGGAAAGCTAACGAAAAATTAATAACTTTTCATTTGGAAAGCGTATGGTTTCGATGAATGAATTAAATGATATAGTCAATTGAATTATCTATTATTTTAAGTATTATTGTTAAAATGATTATTATTATTATTATTACTATCATTATCGTTATCGTTATCGTTATCGTTATCGATATCGTTATCGTTATCGTTATCGTTATTATTTAATAATCATTATTATTATTATTATTATTATTATTATTATTATTATTGTTATTATTATTATTATTATTAAAATATTTAATATTTTTATTAAAACTATCATTTTATTATTTTTATCGTTATTATTATTAAAAGTATCATTAATATTAAAACTATCATTTTTATTAAAATTATGATTTTAATATAAATATCATTGTTATTATCAAATATCATTGTTATTATCATTTTAGCATTATTATTAAAAATTATCATTTTGAATAGAATTATTATTTTTATAAAATATTATTATTATTATTATAGTTAATAATAAAAAATATCGTTATTATTAAAATTATCATGATTAGAATAATCATTTTATTATAATTAATGTCATCATTAGTAAATATAAATGTTATTATTATTATTAGTAGAATAATAATAGTTATTATTATTATTATTACAAAATAATACAACTTTTACTCATTATTATTATTATTATATATTATTTTTATCGAATAAATATGAGATACAAAGATATTTTTACCGCACGTAACATAATTACATTAATAATACATACCACTATATTTTTATGATATTAACTAACTTAATAAATTTTATTACTTGAGATATATAAAAAAATATATTTTTATCATATATAAATTTTAATATAAATTTTATTAATAAATAACTTGTATTAATTACTCTAATAAATTCTGATAAATATATGTAAATACATATAATGACTATATTTAAATTATATAATAAACATGTATAGATTTTGAAAGCTATTGTGGGTCAGGTTGACTTTTGCATGATAATCTCGAGCATTAGGATTGTGATACACTATGACTCGACCTTAATTGTTAGATAGATATTGATCATTATATAAATATACATATACTTAATATAGGTTTGTGAATCCGAGGCCAACTCTGCACTTGTTCAGTGCCTTCATATGCATTATTGCTACGAAATATAGTATTGTGAGTTTCATTACTCCCTTTTTATATATATTTTTGGGACTGAGAATACATGCGCTGCTTTTATAACTGTTTTACAAAATAGAAACAAGTACTTGAAACTACATTATATGGTTGAATTATTATACTGGATATCACCCTTTTAGCTTGGTAGCCTAAGAATTTGAGAACAGACCCCCAAATTGACGCGAATCCTGAAGATAGATCTATGGACTTTGACACGTCTCATCCGGGTTACGGATGCTTTAGTACTTCGATTTTATATATAGATGAGTGTACCTGTATATTGGGGATATTCTAGATGCATTTGTTAATGTCAGTTACCAGGTGTTCATCATATGAATGATTTTTAATTCGCATGTTATGCGTACTATTTTGTACTCGGGTTACGTGTACAATTATATATCTGAAATCTTGTGGTCAATTAAAATGATGGAAATGAATGTTTATGATAAACTAATGAACTCACCAACCTTTTGGTTGACACTTGAAAGCATGTTTATTCTCAGGTTTGAAAGAAATCTTCCGCTGTGCATTTGCTCATTTAGAGATATTACTTGGAGTCATTCAAGGCATATTTCAAAAGACATTGCATTCAAGTCATTGAGTTCAATAAAGATTATTATTAAGAAGATAACAGATTAAGTCATTTATAGATTGGATATATTATGAAAGGGTATGCATGCCTGTCAACTTTCAATGAAATAAAAGTTTGTCTTTTAAAAACGAATGCAATGTTTGTAAAATGTAATATATAGAGGTCAAGTACCTCGCGATGTAACCATATGTTATTGTATTCATCCTTATGGATTAGGATGGGTCGTCTCAGGTGGTATCAGAGTGGTGGTCTTAGCGAACCAAGTCTTGTATTAGTGTGTCTAACTGATAGTTGTTAGGATGCATTAGTGAGTCTGGACTTCGACCGTGTCTGCATGTCAAAAAGTTTTGCTTATCATTCTTGTCAGAAATTACATGCTCATCATTCTTAGTCTAGACACATCTTACTGCATTGATTGCATAAATAGTGTATAGACAAAATTCATATCTTAGCGTATCTGCTAATGCATATCTTAACGTATCTGTTACTGTAAACTTTGCCTGACATATTTCAAAGATTCCTCCGTAATTTATGAGATTTTGGTATTATATATACATATATAATTTATGTATTAAAGAATACCAAATCTAAGTCTTATAATCTTCCTCATATCGAAAAATCATTTCCCTACTCTGTATGAGATGGATCCTGTAACCAGTTCCAGTTCCCCGAATTCCGACAGCTATTCTGATATGGAGTTCCACTCGAACTCCGAAAGCAGTGTGACCGGAATGGACCAACCAATCAGCCATCATCTATTCTGGATGAATTAGGGATGGGTCGTAGCCTACTTAATCATTAGAGGCAAGAAGAAGGTGATCCTTTTCACCCACCACATTGCCCTATTGGCGATGAACCTGAAGCGCTCACCGGTGAACCTGTTCGAGACACCATTTTCTCTCTCATTTCCAGAGTATCTCGTCATGACTATATACTATCTCAAATTCTAGATCTTATTCATCCACTCGTCCGAACCAACAATCATCCCGGTGTAACAGAAGAAGTTAACGAGCTTCGCGCTCGGGTAGTGACTTTAGAACATATGGTGCAAAGATTACAAGCACCAGCAGCAGCAACGGCAACAACAGTACCACCATCAACAACACCAACAGTACCATTACCACCACCAATAACAACCGCATCAAAAACCTCAACTTCACAATCCGTCCCATGAGCATCGATGTCATACGCCCTGTAGATACCAAGGAATACCAACAACAACAAGCGATGAAGTATTGATTCATAACTTCATTGGGGAAAACATTCTACGGTTATTATGTAATTTCTAAAGTTTAGAGATTATCTATCCTAGCCTTAACCATAAATCAGATGAGTGGATAGAAGATATGGTAGGAACCGTGACTGGAATAGTGTGTGATTTACAAGCGAGACTTACACAAGCATCACCAGCACCGTTAGTACCGTCAGCATCGTCAGCACCAGCAGCATCTACCTCATCACAAGCTCCGCCAGATCCATAGTCACCATGAACATCATCATTGATCAACAACGAGTATATGGTATCAACGAGTTATGAAGTATTAACTCATTCCATCTGAAGAATTTATATGTATATCTTATATATATATAAATTTCGAAAACATAATAAATCTTTTTGTACTAAGCTATTATGTGTGAATCTTAACTACTCGATTAATTCATATCACTAATATGCTATGAGGTACATCCGTCGTTAACCACTTAACCATCGTTAACTACAATCTCTGTCTCAAATCAATGAATTCCATTTCATAATAAACCAAGTGTATTATTCAATTGTATGTTTGATTTTTACACTTCCATTTTCGATATACTCGAAATTTTCTAGAAATCATCATTCGTATCTTGCGAAGTTCGCAAGAATTCCACAAGCACCAACACCATTCACCGAGGAAAATCAATAAAAATGAATAATCAAGTATTGATTTATAATTTCATTTACATTGAAGAGATAATCTGCGAAGATTACGTAATTTCTAAAGGTTTTAGAGATTATTCAATTCTAGATCCAGCCAAAAATCAAATGAGTCAATATTACATTAACTCATTAAATCTGTATTACGTCTGAAGAAAATATACATGTATTTTCATAAAGATTGTAATAAAATTCCCTTGTACAAGATATTACTTGTGAAACTTTTAACGGGTAGGTAATACCCGAGAAATACTTAGATTTCACATTAATATGTTACACTGTACATTCTTCGATTCTGACTAACCAATCACTAACTATATTCACTACTTTTACAGCGACACACATTCTTTCATAAAATCAGGACAACCATTTTCATAAATTACATACCCTGATTTTGAACAAATCAGAAATCCAAAGTCAAGATTTAGCAGAAGATATCACTCTTAGATCCCTACATCTTTCCAAGCTATACTTTGACTTTAAAACTGTGCTAGAACATCATTTTTATTCATAGAACCCATAAAAGTATTTGTATCATTCAAAATCCTAGAACATCATATGAATATTAATGATTACAATCTATGTTCAAACCCCTCGAAATTCCTGAAGACACTTCAAATAATGAACAATCAGGATGATGATCCAACCACATGTTACCCACAGTCATGCACCTGAAAAACTCTCGAAACCAAAGTCATAGTTTAACACGTACCCGTGTCAGATCCTTTGACATTTATTAGCAAAAAAATAACTTTACGATTCCTTTTCAAAGTAGCAAATTCTATCACAGCTCCAACAAGTCAATTTTGATCTTTCATTCGTTGTAGCCTTATTATAACCCTGATATATACGATTACCTTTTTATTATCATAGAACCTTTTATATTCCACCACATTATCAGCAGATGTACCAGCAACTTCGGCTTTAGTCTATCTGAAAAATATCTATATTATTCATGAAAACCCATCATCTACTCATCTGCATCCTGTAACAATAATTGCCATACCAACTGTCGAAAATCATCAATCATTATTCTCGAATTTCGCAGCAATTCTACGCCAACAGTTATATATATACATATAACGTCTATCTCCTAGACCTATATACTGCGAATGTGAAGTTTTTGAAAAACACCCTAAACTGTGAACTAGTTCTCCGAATTTTTGGAAAAATGCTGATGAAGCAGCAAAAACTGTAAACGATCTTAACATTCAAAATTTTGATGATAAAGAATAGTGGGTTGGCAAAGCTGAGAAAAAGAGAAGGTTTGGTACTGGAAAATGGATTGAGCAAACTATGAAGGAGGCTGTGGACAAATCACAAAGACTAAACCTGCCTTCAAAGAATCCAAATGATTCAGTATCTGCTGAAGTTATTATCGAATACCTTGCTCCTGACTCTATATCTTTATGGATAAATCCTCATCATCATCCATCGATGTTAGAAATTCCAAGATATCATCGTATCTTTCGTTATAAATATCCTCGATATTTCTGAAGATATCTTCATAACTATTCTCATCTGAAATCAATTATCTATTCGCGCTATCTGTATTAGATCAGAAGGAAAACTATTTTAGCTTCTAAATTCTAAAAAATTCAAACTTAAAATATGAAAGTTATTGAAGTAATGCTGGGAACTGAAACATGAGTTAGTATAATATAATGACACTTGATCAACGTGATTATATTACAGTAAGTCATGCTGAGTTTCTAAATGGAACATGATGATTCACAGACCATAACGTCATCATGTGCCATGTTACATAACTCTTTCATTCTATTTAACCTCTAAAATATCAACAAATCCTCCTCACGCTGCCAAGGAAAGAAATGAAATAAAGGGAGGTCCTAACTGAATGAATTGAGGTTGAGTAAAAGCCATTCGCTTGAGAACAATTTTGCGATTGGAATTCGATCTGATTCGGCCTTTTTCGGGATATTCTGGTAATTTGACAAATCAAGATCGTGCCATTACAATTCCCTTCTTAGAACATTAACTATGTTCATTTGAAAATCCATACCTATAAATTCTGGACCATTAATCGCTTGACTTGAAGTCGGGAAGAGGAGACAAAAGTATGTAACTCTTGAATATAAAAGAAAATATAAAGCTCGACAACAACACATAAATTACAAACCGTGCATATCAATACGTATTGTGACGTAAAGGCACGGGAGAATTAAAATTACTATAACCCCAAGGTAATAGTAAAAATAAATAAAATCCTCCGGTGGTAGATGAAAAAGAAGAATGACAGATATGAAAGTTAGAAGTATATCAAGAACCAGTACTGGATGGAGCATATTAATAAATGCTTAAAAGTATGAATTGAGGAAGAAAGAATAGAAGGTATGAGTTGTAAGGAAACGAAGGGGGTGGATTTATAGTAAAATATCCGACATAGCAATCAAAACAGATGATCGCATTTAAAGCGGATCCTAATTCCCTTGATTACCGAAGAATCAAATCTTATTACGAGGATTTTCTCCAAATCTCTTGAACTTGGAAATCAATCGTATCTACGTCAAAAGATATGACGAATCTACACCTACTCATTTCATCTTTTTGTGATAATTTCATTTATACTCTTCGCGTAATCAAATTTTTTTATCCATATTATTCAATGATGATAAAACTCTATTTATCGACTAATATTTGTCATGAAAACATTCTTATTGTTATCCATGATGACCTCAATCAAATTTCGAGGACGAAATTTCTTTAACGGGTAGGTACTGTGACAATCCGGAAATTTCTGACCAAATTTAAACTTTAATCTTTATAATATTCCGACATGATAAGCAAAGTTTGTTAAGTTAAATCTCAAGGATTTTAAACTATGTTCATACATTCATTTAACCTCGACCAAATCCCTACGATTCACGAACCATTTTATAATTAGATATGAATATGTACATATATGTATATGTATATATTATAACTTAAGAATATTAACAAAGTATTAAACCTATAATACTTTACATGAACGTATTTGTTTCAATATGTTTATCGATAGAATTATAAGATATTATCAAATGATTGATTTATCAGATACATTGTAATTTTGATTACGAGTCTCTGTTATGAGGTCCACTATGAATTATGATATCTATCCTTTTTAACGGCATTCGAAATAATTGGTAAAGTGATTTACAAGTGAGAACAAGGTATCAATTAACGAGTGTTAGACAAAAGTTAGTGGAGATTCCTGTTTGACCTCCAATACTTACTTTACAATATTTTCCTCGTGTCTTTTGATAAGTTAATTATTTAGCTTTCATAATAATTGAACATATAGAATAAATAACTAGGATAAGGTTCGTCGATTAGATAAACCCATTTGACATTTTACAATAAGACGATTTCATACGTTAATATTAACCATTGGACTTTATCTTACGCTTCACCAGCAAACGGTAATTTAAAAACTTGAAAACCTATTATGAATTATATACGATCTTACTTTTCTAAAACATTTTATGATATAACGATCTCCATTATTTTAATCTTTTAACAAAATGATTCTTAAATATATATTAGTTTTGAAAAACAAAAGTTATCATATTTATTTGATTTTATACTAAGGCGTTTTCAACTTAGAAAGAGCTTTATTATCAAAACGTTTTATAAGATACTTTGTTAAAGGAATTTTGAAGAACTTAATTAAAGCTTTATATTATATATATATATATATATATATATATATATATATATATATATATATATATATATATATATATATATATATATATATATATATAGTGTTTCAAAAACGTAAACGTAATATGACATAATATTTTCTATCATTTAAATGATTATAAATGAATTTTGAAATATAATTTCTTTTGAAAAACTAAAATATTATATTATTAAATAAATATTTCAATCCTATATTATATGTACAAACTTATGTCTTTAAATGAAAACTTATACATATTTTACAATGCGATTAAATATAATATTAATTTTGTCAGAAACCGTTTTGCTTTAAAAATAATTTAGTATTAATATATAACGACACAATGATTTATAAAAGCAAATGACCACAACACTCAAACGTACAAGTTATATTTCAAGTGATATAGATTATCGATGTTTTAAGCATAATTATTTATAAAGATACTCGTCGCATAACATAGAGTGCTAGTTTTCTAAGCGTACGAAAATGCGTTCGAGAAACCGGAACAGGGACATAAGTCGAGTGACAACGTATGAGTCATTGGAGCTAAATTTACAAATTAACTATGCACGTAAATATAATATAATATATAATTAATTATATAAATTAAATATATTATATATAAAATATAATAAAAATCGTCGGCAGCCCATGAGGTAAATGGTAATGAGCTGGAACTAGGGGTGCCACGATCGCGGTAATAATCAAAGGGAAACACTCTGCAGTCGCAGAGATGTGGATCCCAGAAACACCCTATAAGTTCGATCGTTTTTGTGCTCGAATCATTTCTCAATTCACTCATCTCTTTTCTCTGATTATGTACTCCGTAAATATTTATTTATTTTATTAATATTATTATTATTATTAAAGAATATTATTATTAATCTTATTGGTATTATTATTAGTATTAGTATACATAAAATACTACGACGAGGTCATAAGCGAGTTATTTCAAAAAGGGTTTTTTCGAGTAGGATAGAGCTAAGGAGATTATGGGTTATAACTATGCAGGTTATGAGTATGGTTCGGGGGTATAGCTCGTGAGGACAAACTAATATTTAACATCTCCGTTGCGTCTACGTACCTTTCCTGCAATACGTGAGCATTCATACCTTATTTTAATATATTAATAATGTATCCCTGATTCGTGCTCGAGTAAATATGATTATGCATGCTTGTATGCTTAGTTTAGTTGTTATATATTTTATGATAAATCATGAATTTATTACATATGCTACTAGGATATGGTATATGATATGTATGTCGTTGGAAAGCTGGCAAAAAATTAATAACTTTTCATTTAGAAAGCGTATGGTTTCGATGAACGGATTAAATGATATAGTCAATTGAATTATCTATAATTTTAAGTATTATTGTTAAAATGATTATTATTATTACTATCGTTGTCGTTGTCGTTGTCGTTATCGTTATCGTTATCGATATCATTATCGATATCGTTATCGTTATCGTTATCGTCGTTATTATCGTCATTATTATTATTATTATTTAATAATCAATATTATTATTATTATTATTATTATTATTATTATTATTATTATTATTATTATTATTATTATTATTATTATTATTATTAGTACTGTTATTATTATTATTATTAAAATATTTAATATTTTTATTAAAACTATCATTTTATTATTTTTAGCGTTATTTTTATTAAAAGTATTATTAATATTAAAACTATCATTTTTATTAAAATTATGATTTTAATAGAAATATCATTGTTATTATTAAATATCATTATTATTATCATTTTAGCATTATTGTTAAAAATTATCATTTTGAATAGAATTATTATTTTAATAAAATATTAGTATTATTATAGTTAATAATAAAAAATATTGTTATTATTAAAATTATCATGATTAGAATAATCATTTTATTATAATTAATGTCATCAATAGTAAATATAAATGTTATTATTATATTTGTAGAATAATAATAGTTATTATTATTATTACAAAATAATACAACTTTTACTCATTATTATTATTATATATTATTTTTATCGAATAAATATGAGATACAAAGATATTTTTATCGCACTTAACATAATTACATTAATAATACATACCACTATATTTTTATGATATTAGTGAACTTAATAAATTTTATTACTTGAGATATATAAAAAAATATTTTTATTATATATAAATTTTAATAAATTTTATTAATAAATGACTTGTATTAATTACTCTAATAAATTCTGATAAATATATGTAAATACATATAACGACTATATTTAAATTATATAATAAACATGTATAGATTTTGAAAGCTATTGTAGGTCAAGTTGACTTTTGTTGACTTTTGCATGATAATCTCGAGCATTAGGATTGTGATACACTATGACTCGACCTTAATTGTTAGACAGATATTGATCATTATATAAATATACAGATACTTAAATAGGTTCGTGAATCCAAGGCCAACCCAGCACTTGTTCAGTGACGTCATATGCATTATTGCTACGAAATACATTATTTTAAGTTTCATTACTCCCTTTTTATATATATTTTTAGGACTGACAATACATGCGCTGCTTTTATAACTGTTTTACGAAATAGACACAAGTACTTGAAACTACATTCTATGGTTAAATTATTAAACTGGATATCACCCTTTTAGCTTGGTAGCCTAAGAATTTGAGAACAGACCCCTAAATTGACGTGAATCCTGAAGTTAGATCTATGGACTTTAACACGTCCCATCCGGGTTATGGATGCTTTAGTACTTCGATTTTATATACAGATGAGTGTACCTATATATTGGGGATATTCTAGATGTATTTGTTAATGTCGGTTACCAGGTGTTCACCATATGAATGATTTTTAATTCGCAGGTTATGCGTACTATTTTGTACTCGGGTTACGTGTACAATTATATATCTGAAATCTTGCGATCTATTAAAATGATGGAAATGAATGTTTATGATAAACTAATGAACTCACCAGCCTTTTGGTTGACACTTGAAAGCATGTTTATTCTCAGGTTTGAAAGAAATCGTTCACTGTGCATTTGCTAATTTAGAGATATTATTTGGAGTCATTCATGGCATATTTCAAAAGACATTGCATTCAAGTCACTGAGTTCAATAAAGATTACTATTAAGAAGATAATAGATTAAGTCATTTATAGATTGGATATATTATGAAAGGGTATGCATGCCTGTCAACTTTCAATGAAATGAAAGTTTGTCTTTTAAAAACGAATGCAATGTTTGTAAAATGTAACATATAGAGGTCAAGTACCTCACGATGTAACCATATATTATTGTATTCGTCTTTATGGATTAGGACGGGTCGTCTCAAATAAAGCATGTAAATATCCGACAGAAGGGTGACCCAATCTCCTATGCCATAACCATGCCTCCCTATTAGGTGTTCCATGTGCAAGCATCACGGTACCTTATTGGGTTACTTCGTCTACATAGTATAACCCACCCCGTTCAGTGCCCCGCCCAATAATTAGCCCGGTCCTAATATATTGTAAGATACAAAAGGTAGGGTGTAATAAAACAGAACAATTCAGTTCTTTTATGACGTGGCTAATCGATAACAATTTATGGGATAGGGCAGGAATATACAAACAATTAGATAATTTCATAGTTGGAGTAATTTCAATATTTCCACCCCCTTTTACTTGTACAATTCCTCTGTTAGCGGTTTGAATCTTATTTACCCGAGGTTTTGATTCGGAATAAAAATCGGATTTTTCAAAAATCATTGTGTGAGTAGCACCACAGTCAAAAATCCATTCATTACTTTTTATTTTTTCTGAAATCGCATTCACTTTTCCGATGCATAAATCATTATTTATTTTATTTAAGTGGTTATTTTCAGAAAAATTAGTGTTCAGGATGACTTTCTTTAATCCATTATTTAGAAAATGGTTTTGGACTTTTCTAGATTTATTTTCACGAATAAAAGGGCCTGGTAGAATGGGCTTTTTATTTTTTTGTTGGTTGCAAGATGACCACCTCATCTTGGTTTAAAAAATCTCCTAACACACACCTTTTAGTCATCGTATGTGTTTTAGGGTTTGAGAGTTTTTTCTCCCTCTTGCTCGGCTCCCTTAATTTCGATCCAAGGTTAGGGTTTATCCCTATTTCTTCATCTTGAAGACACCAGAACCGATTATGGTTTATTGCATTAATAGATTGACAATGAGTAGGGTTTTCCCTTTTCAAATCAATCAGTTGTGGCATTCTAGGGCTTGAGGATTTTTTCCTCACCCATCTGACCGATTTACAACAATTAAATAAAAGATGGTTTGGATTAAACAGAACCTGTGATGGTGTGCTGTTTTCTTTATTGATTCTCCATGAGCCATTATTGGTAACCTTCTGGTCGCCGCCGGCCGCCGCTACAGTCGCCACCGTTGTTGCCATTTCCGCCGTTCTCAAACTTTTGCTTCGTGGGCAGGCTATGAACTCTTTCATTTTGATGGTAACCGATGGTGATTTGAGGAGAATGCTAAGGTAAGTATTTTTGCTTAACCTTATTTGTTCAGATTTTATATTATTTATTCTAAAATCACTGCAATTGATGTGATTAATCGAGCTACCGTTACTTGTTGACATGGCAGCTTTGTCTTTTGAGCTACCGTCGATTCTTGACATGGCAGCTTGAAATTGTTTCTGGTAAATGATTGAAGCTAAAAAAATGATTGTATTGATCAATGGATCGATCCCGTTAGCTCTATTACCATGTTAACAGTGAAATTTAAAGATTGAAGTGTGTTTATTGAATGCTATAATCAGTTACAATTGACTGAATTGAGATTGACAATAGCAATGAGCTTTCTTTTATACATCAAAAATCTAACAGCTAATTCTATATTGAGGTAAGGTTCCGAATCACTTTTGGAACCACCTTGATAAAAAAGGAAAGCTGCCGTTGTTTCTGCTCTATTAGCCGTTTGGATGTGCAGTCTCTATTTCGGGATATGATGAAACTTGTCATGACCCGGATTTTTCCATGATTATATATTGAACAATATTAATATTTACATGATTAAATGTTTCCAACATATTAAACAATAAAACTTTTTAAGACTTGATTAATTGAAACGAATTTTATGTAAACGTGTGACCACCCAACTTGTCCGATGATTCACGAACGTTATAACTTGTAAATAACATGATAATATATATATGAACTTATATATATATTTAACATGATGAAATGATAATTAAGTATCTCATTAAGTATATTAACAATGAACTATATACATAAAATGAGACTACTAACTTAAGGATTTCGAAACGATATATATACGTAACGATTATCGTTGTAATAACATCTTAATATTTATATATCGTATTAAGATATATTAACACACTATGTTATCATGATAATATAACAATTTAACCTCCCATTAGATATAATAACAATGGGATTAATTACATTTAACAAGGTCGTTAACTTAAAGGTTTCGAAACAACACTTACATGTAACGACTAACGATGATTTAACGACTCAGTTAAAATGTATATATATCTAGTGTATTAAGATTTATTAATACACATTTGAAGGAATTCAATACATATATCAAAACACTCTTACTTAACAAAAATAATCACAATTGTATTCCCATTTGTTTTCATCAAGAATTCTACTCGTATTCGCTCGGTATTTGCACTCGTATTATACCCAGCTTCTAGATGTATTTACTATTGGTATATACCAATAAAAATCTTCTCTTTAGCAGCCTTAAATGATTAAGAAACATGTGGAACAAACCATTTATCAAGTAGCATGAATTATTTAGCAAGAAAACAAAATTAGGAATCTTTTCTTTCTTTATAAACTAAAAACGTTTTTATGCATACACACCATTTCTTCATTCCATTTTCTCATACTTACACTCCCAATTCTCTCTCAAAATACTCCTAACTTCATACTTGATCATCTCCAAGTATTTTTCCCATCATTTAGCTTCAATTACAAGCTTTAATCATCATAAAAATTAACCTAGAATCAAGAAGTTGCAAGATTACTTCCAATCTTTTTAATCCAATCCAACAACTCATCAAAGATCAAAAACTTCCATCTAATCTCAGTAACTTTTCATTCTTAATCAAGGTAATAATTATATCCAAGCTTTGGTTTAATTCCTATAAACATAACTACCTTAAATCAAGTAGTAATCTTACTTGAACTTGTTTTCGTGTCATGATTCTGCTTCAAGAACTTCCAAGCCATCAAAGATCCTTTGAAGCTCAAGTTATTTTCTCATAATTTACAGTAGGTTTACCTACTATACTTGAGGTAGTAATGATGTTCATAACATCATTCGATTCATATATATATAACTATCTTATTCGAAGATTTAAACTTGTAATCACTAGAACATAGTTTAGTTAATTCTAAACTTGTTCGCAAACAAAGTTAATCCTTATAACATAACTTTTAAAATCCACTAAAAACATGTTCTATATCTATATGATATGCTAACTTAATGATTTAAAACCTGTAAACACGAAGAACACCGTAAAACCGGACATACGCCGTTGTAGTAAAACCGGGGGCTGTTTTGGGTTAGATAATTAAAAACTATGATAAACTTTGTTTTAAAAGTTGTTCTTCTAAGAAAATGATATTTCTTATGAACATAAAACTATATCCAAAAATCATGGTTAAACTCAAAGTGGAAGTATGTTTTTCAAAATGGTCATCAAGATGTCGTTTTTCGACGGAAATGACTACCTCTTTCAAATATGACTTGTAACCTATAACTCTGACTATAAACTACTACTTTTTCAGTTTAGTTCTAAATACTACAATTCATTATGAAACCATAGCAATTTGATTCACTTTAAACGGAATTGTAATGAATATTTGGCGAGCAAAACAAAATCTGCTAAAATTAACGTTGTATGGACGAAATTTATATTGTAAAAACTATATTAACCATATCCTTGCTAACTTTTTCTATATATATTTGGACATGTTATCATTAGTATAACAAAATATTATAATCTTAGTTAATTCCAAGATTGTATATATATAATAATCTTGGTACATTCCATGACAATAAGTATACAATACGTTTTGATAAATCCTAAGACAATAAGTATACAATACATTTTGATAAATTCTAAGACAATACATATACAATACATCTCTGGGTTGATGCAAATACAATACGTATACAATACATCGTGGGGGTAATTCTAAGATTATATATATACCGATTATTGGACTGTTGGACATTTCAGACTATTTTGGACTACTAACCAAGGACTACTAACATAAAAATATTAAAAATTAATATATAAGTATTCTATGAACTTGTTTTATTTTATTCATATGTCGTATTATTATCTGAATCATTATTATTGTTATAGGTTCGTGAATCCAAGGACGATGGCCATATTTTTAATAAGCTGAAAACTTATTATTAATATACTTTTACTACCGTGAGTATATAGTCCCATTTTTAAACTCTAAAAATATTTTGAGATGAGAATACATGCATTTTATGTTTTACACCATGGACGCAAGTACTTAAAATATATTCTACGTTGAGTTGTGCCACATTGCATATCTTCCCTAATAGCTTGGTAACTAATATTTACATGTTGTAAGAACATGTAGGTGCGAATCCTATTGATAGATCTATCGGGTTTGACAACCCCAACCGGGCTAGTCGCTCTAGTATCATAAACGGTTGCATAGTACTTCATTTTTACTACACTTGGTACAGTGTAGGGAGATTTCATAATAAAGGGAATATGCTACATTTATGGTTAAGTATGGTTACCGAAGCGCTCAACAACTTATAGAATATCTTTATTGAAATATTTATAACTATGAAATTTTATGGTCTATATTCATATCGATGCTAGCTTTAAACCTATATATCTCACCAACCTTTGTGTTGACTGTTTAAGCATGTTTATTCTCAAGTCCTTAAGAAAGTCTTCCACTGTTGCATTATCTGAGCAAGCTGTGCATGGAGTCTCATGCTTTTGTTTAAATGAAGTGTTGCATTCAATAAAAACTTTGTCATGTATTATATTCAACTGTTATGTCACGTGTGTAGTATTTGAAAACTGATGTATTATGGGAATTATTTCTTAAATAATCGCCCACTTGTTTAAAACATGCATTATGTATAATAAGGGTGTGTCTTTTTATGAAACGAATGCAATATTTTCTAAAATGTATCATATAGAGGTCAAATACCTCGCTATGGGACCAATGAATAACGTACCGCGTATATAGTAATATGGACGAGTCATTTCAGTTGGCATCAGAGCAGAGGTCTTAGTGAACCAGAAATTGCATTAGTGTGTCTGACAGGTATTTGTTAGGATGCATTAGTGAGTCTGGACTTTGACCGAACTTGTTTTTGAAAACCATTACTTATCATTTTTGGTCAGAAATTAAATATTATAACATGTAAATATTATGTGGTATATTACTAATGAGGTAGTTAATGTGTGATAGATGTCTACTTCTAGCACCAATCTCATTATCACATTCAGCGACTCCGAAGTTGAATCTCCAGTAAAAGTACCAATCATCGACTTATCTGATAACAATGATGACACGAAGGAAGGTGTATCAATCATCTATATAACTGATGATGATGATGACCTGGAGTCGGATGCATTTTTGGAAGACTCACAATTCCTAGAGGAACCAGAAGAGGAACCTATAATCGTCAACCCAGAAATTCCAAAAGCAGAAACTAATAAAACAATTATTATACCAAGTGCTCCCGATACTACCACACCTAGTCAACAATGTCTTACCAATACTACAGAAATGTCATCTACTGAACCCCTCTAACGACCCGTCCTAATCCATCTGGACGAATACATTACATTTGGTTACATCGCGAGGTACTTGACCTCTATATGATACATTTTACAAATATTGCATTCGTTTTTAAAAGACAAACTTTCATTACATCGAAAGTTAACGGCATGCATACCATTTCATAATATATCCAACTATAATTGACTTAATAATAATCTTGATGAACTCAACGACTCGAATGCAACGTCTTTTGAAATATGTCAAGAATGACTCCAAGTAATTTCTCTAAAATGAGCAAATGCACAGCGGAAGATTTTTTTAATACCTGAGAATAAACATGCTTTAAAGTGTCAACCAAAAGGTTGGTGAGTTCATTAGTTTATCATAATCGATCATTTCCATCATTTTAATAGACCACAAGATTTCATTTATTCAATAATCATACACTCGCAAGTGTATAAAATTCATTCATATGGATTGAACACCTGGTAACCGACATTAACAAAATGCATCTAGAATATCCCCATATATAAATATCGAAGTACTAAAGCAGTTCAAATTCTCTGACTGGGGCGTGTCAAAGCCCATAGATCTATCTTTAGGATTCGCGTCAATTGGTGGCAATTATAATAAACACCAATTCTTAGGCTACCAAGTTCAACAAGGGCGATATCCGGTATAATGATTCAACCATAGAATGTAGTTTTGATTACTTGTGTCTATTTCGTAAAGCATTTATAAAAGCGCATGTATTCTCAGTCCTAAAAATATATATATAGCAAAAGCATTTAAAAAGGGAGCAAATGAAACTCACTTAATGTATTTTGTAGTAAAAATACATATGACGACATTGAACAAATGTAGGGTTGGCCTCGGATTCACGAACCTATATTCAATTATGTATATATATTAAAACATATACTCGTAATCGAACAATTATAACTTTATATATTATGTAATTAATTTGTATATATATTTGAAAATGATTATTATATATATATATATATATATATATATATATATATATATATATATATATATATATATCAAAAATACTTAATAATATATCAAAAATACTTAATTTGTTATATATGGATATTTATATAAAATTTTTAATCTAGTTAATTTATATTTATATGTAATATACTTATAAGTATATTTTTATATAGATAATAATATTTAATATAAATAAAAGTTGTATTTAATTATATTGATAATAACATTACTACTAATGATATTCATATTAATAATATTTTTGTTAATAATAATAATAATAGTACTAAAAATGGTACTAATGCTAATATTAATGAAAATAATATTAAATTCTGTTATTTTCATAATAACACTAATAATAATAATCATAATCATAATAGTAATAATAATACTTGTATCAATATTAATCATATTAATAATACTAATACTACTTAATAATAATACTAGTAATGATAATAAGTTTAGTAATAATAATAATAATAATAAAAATGATAATAATCATAATAAGACTTATAATCATAATAATAACATTATTAACTAATAATAATAATCATAACAACAATAATAATAATAATCATAATAATTAATATTAATAATGATAATAGAACTAGAGGTAATGGTGTATACCCTTTCAAAACTTTGTCTAAAAAGAATTGTCCCAGGTGATACTCGAACCCGCGACCACTCGCTACTCCGTAACCATACTTAACCATTGCTCCGTTTTTACTTTTCTGTTTTATATTCCGCCCGATTAAATATATCCAATATTGTTTCTGTTCTAATTTCTTCTTCTTCATCATCAAAATCCAATTCATTGGAAGTAATTCAAAATCATAACAACTAACCTACATTTGTTTAGAATATATAACGAAACAGAATTTCTCGACGATTGAACTTTGTAAAAAAAATATAATAAGAGGAACAGCCTGCTACTGTCGCACGACTTTGAAAAAAAAATTGATTTTCGAATTCCGATGTTTTTAGCTTATGATAATAACATGAGTTAGGTTATTAATCATCCATGGAAACTTTATAAATTATCAATTTTACTTGAAACATATCAGATAACTCGAATTTAATTGAAGAGCAACAGTTGACTTTTTTAGAATTGAAACTTTGACTCAGAAATTCATGATCAATTGGAAGAATTAAAGTTCAAAACTTTGCAGATAGTTCAACTACATGTATCCTAACACATCGGCATTGTTGAATTTGGAAAATTTTGTTGAATTCGAGATATGGTAAAATAACTATGGCGACAGAGGTTTAAGCTATAAAAAAATATAAATCCCAAAGCAGTTATTGGAATTTTCGATGATATAGAGCTTGAATAGATTGTTATCAATAATACAAATAGATAGATTGACTTATGGAAATTATGGTCGACCATATATCACAAGTAAAATAGTATATATGAGAAAAAAGTTAAAACAGATTAAGACATACATGTTACGCATGGTATCTCTGTTTCTATATATCTTAATTTAATTTTTAAATAATTAATAAATATATTACACTAATATTAATAATATTGATATATATATATATATATATATATATATATATATATATATATATATATATATATATATATTTTTGATAATAATAAACATACTAGTCAAAATAACTCAGTATTAAAAATATTAATAATAAAAGTAATAATGATAATAATATTAATATTTCTAATAATAATAATATATTAATAATAATAATGACCCTAATAATCATGAAAATGATCATTTTAATTAATAATAATGATGATGATAATAATAATATTATTAATGATAATAATAATAATATTAATAATCAAAATAACCCTAATAAAAAGAATGATAACAATTTTAATGGTATTGATAATAATAACAATAATATACATCCCAAGAATAATGATATTTATAATAATGTTAATAGTATTATTGATAATAATAATTACATTCATGATAATAATAAGTTGTATATAAAAAAAAACAACACTTATAATAATTTTAATAATCTCAGTGATAATAGTAATGACGTTAATAATATTGATAATTATAATGATATTAATATAACAAATTTGGCGTATCAATTTCATGTATATATACTTAATGATATTGCCTAATATTATTATTAATATTAAATTAATATTAATAATAACACAGAAAATAAATATAACAACCATATTTTACTTGCCATTACTTTTAATATATTAATAGTATATTTTTATAATATAATGAATATTTAATATTTATAAATTTTATATATTTATTACAATATATATAATATTACTTATGCATTGATTTCATATATATATATATATATATATATATATATATATATATATATATATATATATATATATATATATATATATATATATACATATTTATTTACAAACAATTGTTCGTGAATCGTCGGGAATAGTCAAAGGTTAACGGAATTCATGTAAATTGTTCAAGAACTTTCAAGACTTTACAATACAGACTTTGCTTATCGTGTTGATAATGCTAAAAACGAACATATATTTCATAGCATTATTCCTCAAGAAAGACAAGCTTTTAGTTGCAATTGTCCTATTTACAAGTGATATTCGTTTAAATAATAAAAGGTGAAGACAAAAGGCAGATTCGACGAATTGAAGACGCAAACGACCAAAAAGCTCAAAAGTACAAAAGACAATCAAAGAAGTTCCAATTATTGATAAGAAACGTCTCAAAATTACAAGAGTACAAGATTCAAAACGAAAAGTACAAGATATTAAATTGTACGCAAGGACGTTCGAAAATCCGGAACTGGGACCAGAGTCAACTCTCAACGCTCGACGCAACGGACTAAAAATTACAAGTCAACTATGCATATGAATATAATATAATATATAATTAATTCTTAAAATTAATATATATATTATATTATATTTAAATAAACGTCGGCAGAAGAAAACAACCAAAAGTGGCTCTCCCAGCTGGCCATGCGATCGCATGGCCTGGAAGGCATAAATCCATGCGATCGCATGAGCCCCTTTTCCAGATCACAGGCCTATAAAAATCGAGCTTTGGTGCACCATTTATCCATCCTTTAATCTCTCTCTCAATATATACGTAATATATATATATTTATATTTTAATTTTAATTTTAATTTTAATTTCTAATAATAAGGGTGTGTTAGCGAATGTTGTAAGGGTGTAAGTCGAAATTCTGTCCGTGTAACGCTACGCTATTTTTAATCATTGTAAGTTATGTTCAACCTTTTTAATTTAATGTCTCGTAGCTAAGTTATTATTATGCTTATTTAATCCGAAGTAATCATGATGTTGGGCTAATTATTAAAATTTGGTAATTGGGCTTTGTACCATAATTGGGGTTTGGACAAAAGAACGACACTTGTGGAAATTAGACTATGGGATATTAATGGGCTTTATATTTGTTTAACTAAATGATAGTTTGTTAATGTTAATATAAAGATTTACAATTGGGCGTCCCTATAAATAACCATTTACACTCGATCGGACACGATGGGCGGGGTATTTATATGTACGAATAATCGTTCATTTAACCGGATACGGGAATGGATTAATAGCCACTAGAATTATTAAAACAGGGGTGAAATTATGTACAAGGACACTTGGCATAATTGATAACAAAGTATTAAAACCTTGGGTTACACTCAGTCGACATCCTGGTGTAATTATTAAACAAAGTATTAAAATCTTGTTACAGTTTAAGTCCCAATTAGTTGGAATATTTAACTTCGGGTATAAGGATAATTTGACGAGGACACTCGCACTTTATATTTATGACTGATAGACTGTTATGGACAAAAACCAGACGGACATATTAAATAATCCAGGACAATGGACAATTAACCCATGGGCATAAAACTAAAATCAACAAGTCAAACATCATGATTACAGAAGTTTAAATAAGCATAATTCTTTTATTTCATATTTAATTTCCTTTATTTTATATTTAATTGCACTTCTAATTATCGCATTTTTATTTATTGTTATTGTATTTAATTGCACTTTTAATTATCGTACTTTTTAATTATCGCAAGTTTATTTTATCTCACTTTTATTTATCGCAATTTCATTATCGTTATTTACTTTACGCTTTAAATTAAGTCTTTTATTTATTTAATATTTTACATTTGGTTTTAACTGTGACTAAAGTTTTAAAATCGACAAACCGGTCATTAAGCGGTAAAAACCCCCCTTTAAAATAATAATATTACTTATATATATATTCGTATTTTTATAAATTAAACTAATATAGCGTTAAGCTTTGATTAAAAGATTTTCCCTGTGGAACGAACCTGACTTACTAAAAACTACACTACTGTACGATTATGTACACTGCCTATAAGTGTTGCAGCAAGGTTTAAGTATATCCATTCTATAAATAAATAAATATCTTGTGTAAAATTATATCGTATTTAATAGTATTTCCTGCTAAAATTTAATAGTATTTTATACCCCTTAGCTTTAACCATCAAGTATTTTTGGCGCCGCTGCCGGGGAACTTTCTTGCTTAAAAGCCGGAAGCGCAACACTAATATATATAAAAAACAAAAAGATTTTTATTTTTAGTTTACTTTTATTAAAATACGCTTTTGTAAAAAAATACGTTTTAATATATTCAAAAATATAAAAAGAAAACAAAAATATAAATATTTTTAAGAGTTTGTTAAATATTTAAGTTCTATAAAAGTTTATTTATCTTTATTTTATAAAAATATAAGTTTTATTTAATTTATATAAATATATTACATAAATATATAAAACAGAAAATTCAACACAGCAAAATAAAAAAATAAAAATAAAAACACTCGAGTCCGGTACTGTAGCAGCCCACTCTGTGGCCCGAAACCCTAGCCCATGCGATCGCATGGCTGGATAGCTTAGGACTCATGCGATCGCATGAGCCCGTCTGACACGCCACAGTTGGTTGCAGTCAGCATTTATTACGGGTTATTATTATTATTAAACAAACCCTAATTAGGGTTGTATTATTATAATATTTAAGTTTTAATTTTACTATTTTGTATTATTTAAGTTTAATTAGTTTAATTAATTTATAAAATTAATAGTTTTATAAAATAAATAATATAAAAATAATATTTTTATAAAAATTGTCCTTTTTACAACTTTTAGTATATTTTTATATTTTGTTCCTTTTTAATTGTTTTAGCGTAACTTTTGTATTTTTCGCTTGTATTTAGTTTTAAGACATAGTTTTTGCCATAGTTATTTTTATTTCTAGATTTTTAGGCTCTGTCGTAAAATTCCTTAAGTGCTTTTTCTTTAGACTAAGATATAGGTGCTTTAGAATTTTGCGACGCCTTTTTAAGTTTTAGTACCTTTTTAAATTATTGCCATTTGGGATATAGTTCTACTTGTAAGCTTTAATATTTTTAGACGCCTTTTACCTATGGATCAATTATCATTCCAATTAGTAATCTCAATTTGCGATTATAATTTTAAGTTAGTGATAGTAATAAGGTTGGGATAGTCAGGTATTTTTAAGTTTTATAATTCACTTTCTTATTTTTCGACGCCTTTTTCAATTTTTTTTTCTTTTTCGACCTTTTTCGACGCGCTCTTTTTCTTTCTTATTTCTCGCCATTCTAGTTTTAGGACATAGATTTTTATTCTACTTCTTATCTAAATTTCTTAAAATTACGAAAATTTATTTTAAGTGGTTAAATTGATAGACATCAAAATTTTCTGGTTCGTAGTAATAGTTGGATTTGTACGTGGACCGGGTTATTGGAGCCAAACAGTCCTCAATTATATTGAGACCAAACGAATCCTGCCCCTCTGCTGCATCTTTTGGCTATTCGAAACGTGAGCAAAATCAGAAAAGTCTATTAATTGGATAACTTATATAATTTTTCTTTCCTTTTAAAAACTAATAAGATATTCAGTGAATGCACCGAGCAAGACGTTCACCACCTTTTGTATGTTCACCCCTGTAACTAGATCAAGACATCTAGCAAATATTACCGCCGTTGATTTTTCTTTAGAATCGTCATCCAGTCGACCAAGTACTCCAATTCAAATTTTCGATAATCTATTTTTTGAACCCGACCTCACAATTGAGAATCCGGAGAATATTCAGGGATGATTCATAGATCCTGAACCATTAAATTTTTCTCCGGAACCACCAATCATTCAAACAGAGATTGTTGAGGAACAAACCATTAAATCAGAATCCTCTAGTGATTCCGATTCAACAAATTCAATTATGGAGAATCTGGAACCTTTAAGTATGGAAGACCGAATGAGAGCTAAACGCACTGGCCAAGGTCACGCAATTACTCATCCTGACATTAATGCGCCAGATTATGAAATCAAAGGACAAATTCTACACATGGTGACTAATCAATGCCAATTTAGTGGTGCGCCGAAGGAAGATCCAAATTAACATCTTCGTACCTTTAATAGGATCTGCACTCTATTTAAAATCCGAGAAGTTGAGGATGAACAGATATATCTCATGTTATTTCCCTGGACTTTAAAGGGAGAAGCCAAAGATTGGTTGGAATCGTTACCTGAAGGGGCGATCGATACATGGGACATTTTAGTTGAAAAATTTCTTAAACAATTCTTTTCGGCATCTAAAGCCGTAAGACTTCAAGGAGAAATTGTTACTTTCACACAGAAACCGAATGAAACTCTATATGAGGCGTGGACAAGATTTGGAAAGTTATTAAGAGGATGTCCGCAACATGGTTTAGATACCTGTCAAATAGTACAAATATTCTACCAAGGATGCGACATCACTACAAGGAAAGACATCGATATAGCAGCTGGTGGTTCTATTATGAAGAAAACCGAAACTGATGCTTACAAAATTATTGATAACACTGCTTCCCACTCACATGAGTGGCATCAAGAAAAAGATATCGTTAGATCATCTAAAGCAGCTAGAGCCGATTCTAGCCATGACTTAGATTCCATTTCCGCAAAGATAGATGCTGTCGAGAGACGAATGGAAAAGATGACTAAAGATATCCACTCAATACGAATTAGTTGTGAGCAGTGTGGAGGACCACATTTGACAAAAGATTGTCTCAGTATTGAATTAACAATGGAACAAAGAGAGAATGTTTCATATCTAAACCAAAGGCCTGAAAATAATTATCAGAATAATTATCAACCGCCAAGACCGATTTACAATCAAAACCAGAATTATAATCGAAATATTCCATACAACAACCAACAATGTCCTAGCAATCAACAAGTATCCAACAATACTTACAACCAGCAAAGACCTAATTTTCAAAACAAACCACCACAAACCGATGATAAAAAGCCGAATTTAGAAGATATGATGACGAAGCTAGTTGAAACTCAAACGCAGTTTTTCACATCTCAGAAACAAACCAATGAACAAAATGTTCAAGCATTTAGAAATCAACAAGCTTCTATTCAAAATTTGGAACAAGAAGTAAGTAACCTAGCAAGGTTAATAGGTGAAAGAAAATCGGGAAGTTTACCTAGTGATACAAATGCAAACCCCCGGAATGAAACAGCTAAAGCCATTACCACAAGAAGTGGTACAACACTTAAACCACCTGAAATACCTGTAACTTCTGATGAAGCTATTCCTACTCCATAAGAACCACAACCTGATCAAGATAAGGAAAAAGAACCGGTAGTTGAAAAGGTTAATGAAGATAACACAGCTAAGGATAAACCTTATGTTAAACCATACCAACCACCACTTCCTTACCCGAGTAAAATGAAGAAAGAGAAACTTGAAGCCGAGCAATCCAAATTCTTGGATATGTTTAAACAGATAAATGTAAATCTTCCTTTCATTGATGTGATTTCAGGAATGCCTAGATATGCTAAATTCTTGAAAGATCTAATCTCAAATAGAAAGAAAATGGAAGAACTCTCGGCTATTACTATGAATGCTAATTGTTCAGCAGTGCTGTTGAATAAGATACCAGAAAAACTATCTGATCCAGGAAGTTTCACAATTCCATGTTTTCTGGGTAGTCTTAGTTTAATAGAAGCATTGGCAGACTTAGGTGCTAGTATAAATTTAATGCCGTATTCACTATACACTAAACTAGACCTAGGAGAATTGAAACCAACAAGAATAAGTATACAACTAGCCGATCGATCAATAAAATATCCTAGAGGGATAATGGAGAACATGCTAGTTAAAGTTGGTACTTTAGTATTTCCAGTAGATTTTGTTGTTCTGGACATGGAAGAAGATTCTCAAGTTCCTCTCATATTAGGAAGACCATTCTTAAACATGGCTAAAGCAATGATAGACGTGTTCGGTAAGAAATTGACCCTAAGTATAGAGGACGAGAGTGTTACCTTTTCAGTTGATAGAGCAATGCAACAACCGCAATCTGCAGATGATACATATTATTATATTCAAACTATAGATTCACATGCAGAATTGTTGGAAGAATTTCCAGAATTACAAGGAACAGGAGAATGTTCTTTAGGAGAAGGAACTGAACAAATTGATGAAGCTGAAATGTTAGCTACACTAATAGCTAATGGATATGAACCAACAACAGAAGAAATTTAAATGCTAAAAGAAGAAGACAGATATCGATATAAATCATCGATAGAAGAACCTCCGACATTAGAGTTAAAGCCACTTCCAAACCATTTGGAATACGCTTATTTACATGGTGAATCTGAATTACCTATAATAATATCATCTTCTCTTACTGAAAATGAAAAATCACAACTCATTTCTGTGTTGAAAGCTCATAAACCAGCCATTGCATGGAAGATTCAAGATATTAAAGGAATAAGTCCTTCGTATTGCACACATAAAATCCTTATGGAAGAAGGTCATAAAACGTATGTGCAACGCCAACGAAGACTAAATCCGAATATGCAAGATGTAGTTAAAAAAGAAATTATTAAACTGCTAGACGCAGGTCTAATTTATCCAATTTCTGATAGTCCATGGGTAAGCCCAGTTCAATGCGTGCCTAAGAAGGGTGGCATGACTGTCATTACAAATGAAAAAAATGAGCTTATTCCTACTAGGACTGTAACAGGATGGCGTGTATGTATTGATTATAGAAAATTAAATGACGCCACCAGAAAAGATCACTTTTCCTTACCTTTTATTGATCAAATGTTGGAAAGATTAGCCGGAAATAGTTACTATTGTTTTCTTGATGGATTTTCCGGATATTTTCAAATTCCAATAGCACCCGAAGATCAAGAGAAAACCACATTCACGTGCCCTTATGGTACTTTTGCTTACAAACGCATGCCATTTGGACTTTGCAACGCCCCTGCAACCTTTCAAAGGTGCATGATGGCTATTTTTCACGACATGATAGAAGAATGCATGGAAGTTTTCATGGATGACTTTTCAGTCTTCGGTGATACATTTAAATCATGTCTAGTTAATCTTGAACGAATGCTTATTAGATGCGAACAATCAAATCTAGTTCTTAATTGGGAGAAATGCCATTTCATGGTTAAAGAAGGCATCGTTCTTGGACATAAAATCTCAAAGGAAGGAATTGAAGTAGATAGAGCTAAAGTAGATGTAATTGCTAAACTTCCACATCCCACCAATATTAGAGGAGTTAGGAGTTTTCTAGGGCATGCCGGTTTTTACCGACGTTTCATAAAAGATTTTTCTAAAATTGCCACTCCTATGAATAAACTCCTAGAAAAGGATGCTCCATTCATCTTTTCAGATGAATGCATCAAATCTTTTAATATTCTTAAAGAGAAACTCACTAATGCGCCGATCATGATAACACCAAATTGGAATCTACCGTTTGAACTTATGTGCGATGCAAGTGATTTTGCAATGGGAGCCGTTTTAGGACAAAGAATTGAAAAACGATTTCAACCTATATATTATGCTAGTAAGACATTACAAGGAGCACAAACGAACTATACAACTACTGAAAAAGAACTCCTTGCTATTGTCTTTGCTTTTGACAAATTTCGTTCATATCTCGTTCTAGCAAAAACGGTGGTCTATACCGACCATTCTGCTCTTAGATACCTATTTTCGAAACAAAATGCCAAACCAAGATTAATCCGTTGGATCTTACTCTTACAAGAGTTCGATATTGAAATCCGAGATAAAAGAGGAGCAGAAAATCTCGCCGCTGATCATCTTTCTCGTCTTGAAAATCCTGAATTAGAAGTTCTAAATGAATCGGCCATACAAGACAACTTTCCTGATGAATATCTATTGAAGATAGATTATAATGAAATTCCATGGTTTGCAGACTATGCAAACTACTTAGTATGTGGATTCCTTGAAAAAGGACTATCGTACCAAAAACGAAAAAAATTCTTCAGTGATATAAAACACTATTTCTAGGAAGATCCACATCTGTTTAAAAATTATCCAGATGGAATAATACGCCGATGTGTATACGGAGATGAACCTAGTAAAATTTTAAACCATTGTCACACAGGACCAACAGGAGGGCATTATGGGCCTCAACTAACAGCAAGAAAAGTTTATGATGCTGGATTCTTTTGGCCTACAATTTACAAAGATGCTCACCTTCTTTGCAAATCCTGTGATGCTTGTCAAAGGGTCAGAAAAATAAGTCAACGTGATGAAATGCCACAAAATGTCATTCAAGTATGCGAAGTATTTGACATTTGGGGTATTGACTTTATGGGTCCATTTCTAAAATCTCATAATAATCTCTACATTCTCGTAGCCATGGATTATGTATCTAAATGGGCGGAAGCACAAGCTCTCCCAACTAACGATGCACGAGTTGTAGTCAACTTTTTAAAACGTCTTTTTGCAAGGTTTGGAACACCGAAAGCTTTAATAAGTGATCGGGGTACTCATTTCTGTAATAATCAACTTGAGAAAGTTCTCAAAAGATATGGAGTAACTCATAAAATCTCCACCGCATATCATCCACAAACAAGTGGACAAGTTGAAAATACCAACCGAGCTTTAAAACGTATTCTAGAAAAAACTGTAGGATCAAATCCGAAGGAATGGTCCATTAAATTGGAGGATGCACTCTGGGCTTTTAGAACAGCCTACAAAACTCCAATTGGAACCACACCTTTTAAACTCGTCTACGGAAAAGCATGTCATCTTCCAGTAGAAATTGAACACAAAGCATTTTGGGCTTTGAAGACATGTAATCTTGATTTACATGAATCTGGACATCTAAGGTTAAGTCAACTAAACGATTTAGAAGAATTAAGACAAGAAGCATACGAAAATTCGTTAATCTATAAAGAAAGAACGAAGAAATGGCATGATAAAAGAATCAGAAGTTTAAAAGAATTTAAAGAAGGAGACAGAGTTCTTCTTTTCAATTCACGATTCAAGCTATTTCCTGGAAAATTGAAATCAAGATGGTCTGGACCATTCATAGTCAAAAGAGTTTTCCCATATGGAACGATAGAATTAATAAATTCAAATGGAATTGAATTTAAAGTTAATGGTCACAGAGTTAAACATTACATAGATAATCCGATGGAAGTCGACAACGAAGTTAATCACAATTTCGATACCACAGCTAACTAAGTGTGGGGAGAATCAAGTCTTTAAAGGATAATATGTATTTCTGTTAGAGTTAGATTTTCTGTTTTCGTGTAGTTCTCGAAAATGGAACCCGAATGGTCTTTCCCTAGCAGACCCTAAAGAACTAGTCTTCTCCCCCCATTCTGAATTTTTATTTTTTTAGGTTTTTACGAAATAAAGACTGCCTGTGAACTAAACCATGGTCTAATGCTACACGCTTTGATCACTAAACGTAATAATGACACACTTCCGAGTGAAATAGTATCAGTAATCAGAGAAAGATTGGACGGAGTAAGAAAAGAATCCAGATGCGAAGATAATAAGTTACAATTTGGTAAAGGAAAATCAAAATCCGCAGCGAAAAGAAGAGCACGACACCTTGAAAGATGTCACAAATGCGGAAAATGGTCACATGGAGGTAAATGTTCAAATAATCAAACCTATTCAAACACCGAATTTGTTACTTTATGCAGAGACGGACTGTTCATATGTTTAGAAGAAAAAACACTGAATGCTCGAGGTTACGCCTATGTAGCTATGGAAAACCAATTAAACCGACTATCTTATGAGTGGGATAGATCATATAACTAAGAATACTATCTCACAGGTAAGTCTGTACAGTTTTTAATTTTTTTTATTTTTAACCTTTTTGATAATAAACGCTAAATTGTTCGCTATAAAGTATTAAATTGGTATTGAATAAAATTAGGTTTGGCGACCGAAATTATTGATATCATTCAAAAATTTATTACATCACTGCGAAATTTAACGTTTATTCTTAAGGTATAAATATCTTTAATCAATCAACCCAAAATATTTCAAAAATTCGTCATGAGTTAAATTAGGTCATGGAACCGAAATTACTTTACCGAAAAGAGGGGCGTATATTTTTGATAATATTTGATTGATTAAAGTGGGATAAAAGCCAAAAAGATTTTTAATTTTATTTTTTACCATGTTTTTAAAATTAATATATAAATATTAAATTAATATTTTGAACTTTGTAAAATCAATATATTTAAGTTTGTAAATATTTGAAAAATTAATCTTTTTAATATAAGTTTTTATGTATAAAAACAAAAAAATATAATATAAGTTTGGTGTGAATTTTTAATTTTTAAAAAAAAATGTGAATTTTTAATTGTATGCATATTTTAAATTTAAGTTGTGTGAATTTAAAAACAAAAATTTACTTTATTTCGCTAAGTTAAAAATATGATTTTTAAAATTCGTCGTGAGTTGAAGACTAGGTCGTTGAACCGAAATTGCTTTACCCGAGGGAGGGACGAGAACTTTTATTATCATTATTTTTAATCTTATTGAACTAAAGTATGCCAAAAACATTAAAAAAAAAAACCAAAAATCTTTACTTTTAAAACCGCGCTTTGAGTTGACAAATTTTAAAAATTTTGTCGAGGGACGGACTATGACAACGATCCGAAACACCCTCGCTCCTAAAGGAAAACAAAATTTTTTAGAATTTAATTAATTATAAGTTTTATAAAGTATAAGGTTTTATAAAAAAAAAATGCAAAAACACTGTACCCGAGACTCCATGCGATCACATGGAGTTAGGCCTTTGTTTCCATACGATCGCATGGGGAGTAAAATCAGGCCTGATACAAGCAGTCGCCTGTTCTGTTCTTCAACACACAAAACACACAACACATACGAAAACACTCTCAAATCACCTCTAAAATTCGCAATTTTCCACCGTAATTCGTCATTTTTCTTGCTCTAATCATGCCTAAATTCTCATTCTTCAGCAAAATGGTAAAAATTACACCCCTAAACTCTATAAATTCCTAGTTTTTGTGATAATTACCAATTTTTTACCTAATGCAATTTTGTTAATTTCTAGTATAATTAGTGTTAAATTTTTAGTATTTTATGCATGTATAACCTAGATTGATGCTATTTAACATGATTTGAAGCCAAAAACTTCAAAAATTTTAGAAATCTAGGGTTTGTGTTCTTGAGCAATTTGGGGCTTTTTGATATAAACAGGTTATGGCCGATTTTTGTCATGAATTATTGCTAAATTGAGTAGTGTAACATCTTTAGATAGTTAAATGATCCAAACATTGATCCTAAACATGATTTTTGGAGATTAAAGTGGACTTTTTAAGTCCAAAATTCATGAACTTGATTAATTTGATATATTTACCATTTGAGACTTGTTTAATTATTAGTAATGACTATTTTGACATGATATTTGAGTTAAATGCTTATGAATTTTGTATACATTTTCATATGTGCTTATTTGAAAAGTGTAGAATTGTGAAAAATTGTGAAAATGTGTATAAGTTTAATTTTGATTTAACATGTTATAGTGATTGTTTTAAGTTGTTATTTTGCTAACACTAATGCATATTTGGATGCACAAATTTTGTGTTTAATGTGTTTTGCAGAAAGCCGATACTGGAGGTTCAGGAGCATCATCATCTAGATGACCAGCACCAGCACCAGAACCAGAACCAGAAATGCAACACGAACAACAACCACAACAGGAACAACAACAACAGCCTGATCAGCACATACCTTATTATGATCCGATACAGTTTGTTAATGAATTCATAGTATTCCCGATGAGGCCGCCAGTAGAATTCCCAACGATTCCTGAGCACACTCTGCATCCTAATCTAAGATTTGATAGGAGATTGAGAGATTACGAGACATATCAAAGGAACAAATTCAAATTGGTAACAAAAAATGTAGAGGTGCCAAGGGTAATCGATTGGGCCCCTTTGGAAACGGTCCATCTAGCTGACCGTGTTAGACAGCTTTTGGTACAAAGGTATGGCAGTTCTTCTTTTACAGATTGGGAACGTCTTTTCACCATTCATAGACCTGTATATAAGGAATGGTGTGTTGAGTTGATGAGTACTGTATCACTTGATACAAATATAGTTAGAATAGATGATAGAAGATTTCTTAGGTTTATCCTTGGCGGTAGGATGTACAGAATGTCCATGCTGGACATGGCCAGGGCCTTACAGATATATACTCCTGGTGAGTTGCTATTACCCGATTGTACAAATTTGATTCATTATGGTGAAAGGGTAGATAGTAACTTTGACGCTGACGCCATTTGGAGGTGTATGTCACATTTTGATGTTTTTACACGAGCAGGAGGACACTCCTATACACAAATTGACAGAGCCGAGCTTCGTATTATTCATAGATTTTTGGGTAACTCGATTACACGGAGAGGTCACAATAAAGAAAAAATTACCTTACATGATTTATTCTACCTAAAGTGTATTCGGGATCCTAGAAGCTTTGTCAATATCCCTTACTGTGTTGCTTTTTATTTATCTAAAATGGTAGAGGGAATGCAGGACGGGAGTATAATAGGAGGAGGAATTTTTGTTACTCTCATTGGAGAGTATTTAGGTGTTGATAGGAACCAAGGGGGTCCATTATAGCTTTGTAGAGAACAGGTTGAGCCCTTAGGATTGAAAGTTTATGTGGGTGCTAAGGTATTGAAAAGTAAACGTAACCAGGCAGTACCCTATGAGGGATCTCATCCTCAGGTAGAGAGAGGCTCAGACGAGGAAATGGAGGAGGCGGAAGACATTAAGGATGTCTTTCAAGATGCTATTCTTGACGTCCACGTTCGTATAGATGAGGAAGCAATAACGAACGCGGCCAGACATAGTATGTATGAGCAGTGCAACTCCGAGCGAGTATACGAGGATTATAGGCGACGCCAACACGATAGCTGGGTAGTTCATCAGCACCAAATCATGAGCCAGCTATCATATCAGGTACCAAATAATTACGTGCCTACTCGACCTGCTCATTTTCCGCCACACAGCCCCGATATCCGACCACCCTTTTACCGGTATGACTATAACCAAGCCTATCAGAACACCTATAACCAACAATGGAACCCACCTGACGAGATGAACTGGAACCCATATCCAGACTGATTTGGTTCCATTTGGTTATTTATATGATTTTTATGTTTTTATCTTTTTACTTATTCATGTTTAAACTTATGTTATTGAATATACTTATGTAATCTTTATCATTTTTATTATTATTGTGTACTAATATTTCACATTTAGGATTTGAAAGTGGGATATTAAGTCCCATTTCAAATTGCCAAGCATGTTTATATTTGTATGTATGTATATTGTAAATTGTACAAAACAGGGTAAAACAGCGCATTTTCAAAGACTGGCATTAAGTTCAGCAAAAGCTACTAATTTTGACGACAAGATGACAAATAAATGTGATGTAACAACAGACGGAATGAACAAATGATATGCACCATTTATCATTCAGCAAACAAACGCCAATATGTTTGGAAACTTTGGTAAAATTTAATCATTTTTCTACGCTAATCACCCTCAATAATTTAAATTGTTACTGATTTCTTGCAAATGAGGGCATTGCAAGATCTTAAGTGTGGGAAGAGGTTAAATTCTTTCGGATTTTAAAATTATTACTTTATACACTTGGTTACCATTAGAAATATTAGTAAAGTAGTAGTTGTATTAGAATCTAGTGCTCTCTGATAATAAAGAACAGCCCTAGTCTTATATACTGACTACCCAATTCTAGTAAAATTTTTCAAAATTTTCAAATAAATGAACTCAAAATCATGTTTATACATATTTATGAACGATAAAACTAGGTGTTCACACCGAAATTATTGTTACCTCGGAAAGGACATAAATTGAGAAACAAACCAAAATGTTAGAATTCATTTAAAATGGAATAGAGGACAATAAAAAGGAAAATAAAAGCCAAGTGTGGGAAATTTTCACCGAGTTATTCAAAATATATATCACATATTTTTGTACAAATAATTGAAAATACTTTTGATTTGGACTAAACTAAACTGTTTTACCCGATGAAAGAAAAGAAGAGATGGATCTACACGATGAATCAATTCCATCATTTAAAGGAAGTAAAGTCTTTCGAAAAAGAAACGCGCTTCTTGATTTAGGTCATGAAGTTGTCGTCCAGACCAGCTGTAGGTTGACAAAAAACCTAGAAAAGTCATCACTAAAATCAGCAGGAAATCCACGGACCTCAGCATAAAACAGGGTCGCCAAGTGGTCAGATTTATCCTAACCATGAGAAGGATTTATCTCGTACAATGGGGAGGCACCGTGCAAATTAGCTTGATAAGACTAATAAATCAGATCCCCAGAAAGGATAATCTCCTTAAAAGATCAAAAATCAGCTTTTAAGACTGATATTACTCAATCCTAGAGATTGACCTTAAAGATTGAGAATTACAAAATCATGGAATTCAATGATATCTAAACTCGAGCTTGAACGAGAAAATATTTTGATCAAATTATAAACCGATTTATTTTCTGAAAACCCATTTTCAATGCGTTCATTACCATTGAACGTAAAATCCTAGGAATTCACCTGGAATTCATTAGGTTACCTGAACCAAATCGGGTGTCAACCGTAAGAACGTTGGTTGCATAGCATGGTCGAAGACAGGACCTTGTGCCAGACCGAAAAATTATAAGGGTGAGCTTTACTATTGCTCCTACAAAGGATAGTAATTGCGTCCGACACGTTATAGACCATAATCAAAAGCATGTCAGGGGACATTGTCTTAACAGTTGCTTGTTCAACGCTTTCCTTTACAACCGGACGGTAGTTTACCAAAAGGTAATATACGGAGCAAGTATATTGGACGTGTTGCTTTCCTAATACAAGGTTAGCAAGTGGGTGACACAAAACCACAAGTTTGAGCTAAAATTTTCAAATCTGAAACCCACCAAACCCACAAAAATATTTTGCAAACACCGGTGAAGGGTTATTCCGGAAAACTTATCTAGGGTAAAAACTAGATTTAATTTTCAAAAGATCAATTGTTTTCATAAAGATCCAATTTCCTAAAGGATCTAAATTTTCATAAGTCATGTGAGACTGTAAACCACATCGTTACTACCATTGTTTATACCACCGTAAAGAAATCACTGATGTACAAAGTGTGAAGAATAAAGAAGTGATTCTAGTATTTCAAGACTATATTACTTGAGGATAAGCAACGCTCAAGTGTGGGAATATTTGATAATGCTAAAAATGAACATATATTTCATAGCATTATTCCTCAAGAAAGACAAGCTTTTAGTTGCAATTGTCCTATTTACAAGTGATATTCGTTTAAATAATAAAAGGTGAAAACAAAAGGCAGATTCGACGAATTGAAGACGCAAACGACCAAAAAGCTCAAAAGTACAAAAGACAATCAAAGAGGTTCCAATTATTGATAAGAAACGTCTCAAAATTACAAGAGTACAAGATTCAAAACGAAAAGTACAAGATATTAAATTGTACGCAAGGACGTTCGAAAATCCGGAACCGGGACCAGAGTCAACTCTCAACGCTCGACGCAACGGACTAAAAATTACAAGTCAACTATGCATATGAATATAATATAATATATAATTAATTCTTAAAATTAATATATATATTATATTATATTTAAATAAACGTCGGCAGAAGAAAACAACCAAAAGTGGCTCTCCCCAGCTGGCCATGCGATTGCATGGCCTGGAAGGCATAAATCCATGCGATCGCATGAGCCCCTTTTCCAAATCACAAGCCTATAAAAATCGAGCTTTGGTGCACCATTTATCCATCCTTTAATCTCTCTCTCAATATATACGTAATATATATATATTTATATTTTAATTTTAATTTTAATTTTAATTTCTAATAATAAGGGTGTGTTAGCGAATGTTGTAAGGGTGTAAGTCGAAATTCTGTCCGTGTAACGCTACGCTATTTTTAATCATTGTAAGTTATGTTCTACCTTTTTAATTTAATGTCTCGTAGCTAAGTTATTATTATGCTTATTTAATCCGAAGTAATCATGATGTTGGGCTAATTATTAAAATTTGGTAATTGGACTTTGTACCATAATTGGGGTTTGGACAAAAGAACGACACTTATGGAAATTAGACTATGGGCTATTAATGGGCTTTATATTTGTTTAACTAAATGATAGTTTGTTAATGTTAATATAAAGATTTACAATTGGGCGTCCCTATAAATAACCATTTACACTCAATCGGACACGATGGGCGGGGTATTTATATGTACGAATAATCATTCATTTAACCGGACACGGAGGGAATGGATTGATAGCCACTAGAATTATTAAAACATGGGTGAAATTATGTACAAGGACACTTGGCATAATTGATAACAAAGTATTAAAACCTTGGGTTACACTCAGTCGACATCCTGGTGTAATTATTAAACAAAGTATTAAAATCTTGTTACAGTTTAAGTCCCAATTAGTTGGAATATTTAACTTCGGGTATAAGGATAATTTAACGAGGACACTCGCACTTTATATTTATGACTGATGGACTGTTATGGACAAAAACCTGACGGACATATTAAATATCCAGGACAAAGGACAATTAACCCATGGGCATAAAACTAAAATCAACACGTCAAACATCATGATTACAGAAGTTTAAATAAGCATAATTCTTTTATTTCATATTTAATTTCCTTTATTTTATATTTAATTGCACTTCTAATTATCGCATTTTTATTTATTGTTATTGTATTTATTTGCACTTTTAATTATCGTACTTTTTAATTATCGCAAGTTTATTTTATCGCACTTTTATTTATCGCAATTTCATTATCGTTATTTACTTTACGCTTTAAATTAACTCTTTTATTTATTTAATATTTTACATTTGGTTTTAACTGCGACTAAAGTTTTAAAACCGACAAACCGGTCATTAAACGGTAAAAACCCCCCTTTAAAATAATAATATTACTTATATATATATTCATATTTTTATAAATTAAACTAATATAGCGTTAAGCTTTGATTAAAAGATTTTTCCTGTGGAACGAACCGGACTTACTAAAAACTACACTACTGTACGATTAGGTACACTGCCTATAAGTGTTGTAGCAAGGTTTAAGTATATCCATTCTATAAATAAATAAATATCTTGTGTAAAATTGTATCGTATTTAATAGTATTTCCTGCTAAAATTTAATAGTATTTTATACCCCTTAGCTTTAACCATCACGTGTCAAAATCATATTAAGATTAAGTTTAAATTTGATCGGAAATTTCCGGGTCGTCACAGTACCTACCCGTTAAAGAAATTTCGTCCCGAAATTTGAGTGAGGTGGTCATGGCTAACAATAAAAATGTTTTCATGATGATTATAAGTTGATAAAATAGAATTTTATCACCGTTGCGTAATATAGGTAAGATAATTCGATTATTCGAAGAGTACGAGTGAAGCTATCACAAAAGAGTGAAATGATTAAATAGAGATTCGTCATAACTTTCGACGTAGTCACGGTGGATTTCTGGAATTTAAGGAATTTAAAAGAAAATCTTTGGAAATCTATAAGATCTGATTCTTCGGCGAATAAGGAAATCAGGATCTCTCTAATTAAATGCGGAGATCTGCCTTGATTACTCTATCTGGTATTTCCATTATAAATTAAACTCTTTCGTTCCATTATTCCCACCATTCTTATACTTTCTTTCTTAGTTCATACATCCAAAAGATTATGAAAATATTTAATCCAGTTCTAATCCTTGATATTTTCCAAATTATCATTTCTGTCATCCTTCTTTTCAATCTTCCATCAGAAAAATCTGTTTACTTCTACTATTGCCCTGGGTGATACTATTCTTAATTATACCGTGTCTTTATATTGTTATTCGTATTAATATTCACAGTTTGTAACTTCCGGTTTGTTATTGGGCTTTATATTTTCTCTTATATGTCGATGTCTCTGCTTCTGTCCTTCTGTAATCATTGACATCCACTGTTAATACTCTCTCTAATTTACTGTGATGTATACTCCCATTTTTTTTTCTTCAGATCTTCATTCTTTTGTTTTCTCTTCCCGACTTTAAGTCAAGCGAATAATAATCCAGAATTCGTAGGTATGGAGTTTTGAATGAACTTAATGTTCTAAACAAGAAAGAACGTAATAGCACGATTTGATTTGTCAAATTATCTGAATCACTGAGAATAGAACTATCAAGAATATACTTTCTTGATATGTTCAGAAATTAAGCAGAATGAAAGAGTTATGTAACATGGCACATGATGACGTTATGGTCTGTGAATCATCACGTTCCATTTAGAAACTCAGCATGACTTACTGTAATATAATCACGTTGATCAAGTGTCATTATATTATACTAACTCATGCATCAATTTCCAACACTACTTCAAAATCATTCATAATTCAAATTCGAATTCTTCAGAATTTTTGAAACTAAAACAGTTTCTTTTATGATTCAACACAGATAGCGCGGAGATATAGATAATATCGGACAAGGATATTTATGAAGATATCTTCATAAATATTGAGGATATTTACAATGAAAGATACAATGATATCTTAGTATTCTACAATCAAAATGTGACGAAGGAATTCATTCACAATGATTTAGAACAATTACGGAACAAGGTATTCGCTAAAGATTTCATAAGAAACAGAATCATCTGGTTTCTTTATGTACAAGTTTAATCCTTGTGATTTGTTCAGAGTCTCTTTCATGATTTGCTCAATCTGTTTTTCAGTAACTGATCCGTAGACTAGAGTGCTTTTCCAGAATTCTAGGATGCATAATTCTAAGAGATAAATGTTATATGTATACATATATTGGTTGATGTAGAAACGGTACGAGATTCAAAATACTGATTGCTGATGACTCATATGATAATTCTCGTTATAGGATGTGGATGAGTATATGATAAGGTTTTGATGAACAAATATAATGATTCTTTGGAGAAACTTAAGTCAATGAGTAGTGAAGTTGTTGGTAAGTTTATTGCTAGTGTGGTGGAATATAAACGGTTTCCCGGTAACGATGACAAAGGGCGAACTTATATATCAAGGTTATAATAAGGCTAATCTGAATGAAAGTCGAAGTTGATTTGCTGGAGCTGTGACAAAATTGGCAAATTTTGAAAAGGGATTGCAAAGTTATTTTTGGTAATAACAATGCCAAAGGAGCTAGCACAGATACGTGTTAATCGTTTTCTCAAGTTCCGAGTGTTTTCAGGTGCATAACTATATGCATCAATCTTTTCTTCCGTAGCTGAAGTGCGGTTGGTTCATCCTCTCGATCGAGGTGTTTTCAAGAATCATGAAAGTTTGAACGCAGATTGTAATCGTCAAGATACAAGTGAGGTTTAAGATGAAATCAAGTGGCAAACTTGAAGAAATGTTTAGTTTCATATTTTATAATCAATATTTTAATTCATTTTAATTGTCCAATGTTGGTAGTCTACAGTTAGCAGTCCAATAATTCATTTATAGTTTAATATATAATATTTGAATTAATTAATACGTATCGTGACCCGTGTACATGTCTCAGACTCGATCACAACTCAAAGTATATATATTATTATAGAATCAACCTCAACCCTGTATAGCTAACCCTATCATTACTGCATATAGAGTGTCTATGGTTATTCCAAATAATATATATAGATGCGTCGATATGATATGTCAAAACCTTGTATACGTGTCCCGATATTTAAAGTGCGTAAAATAAATAACAGAAATTAAATGACAATAAATAAAATTACGAGAATTTAAATTGCGATAAATAAATTGCGATAATTAAATTGCTATAAATAAAATATAATCAGTTAGCTAGGAACAGTTAGCTAGGAACAGTTAGCGTGGATTCTTAACAAAATTTCTCATAGTTAATTTGTTTGTTTCTAACAAATTTTATTTTGTCCAATGTTTTCTTCATTATGCCACTCGTTGGATTCTGGTAAATCAAAATCTAAATATGAAATTGGATGAAAATGGTTATTCTGCGGTGAACGGATACGTATATCGGTGGTTGTAAGTAGGATAGTAAATGACTGTTGAATCAGCTTCGAAGAATGTACAGTGTGACATATTAATGTGAAATCTAAATATTCCTCGGGTATTACCTGCCCGTTAAAATATTTTCACCATTAACAGTTTGTACAAAAGAATTTTTAATTACAATCCTTATGAAAACATATATACATGTATATTTTCTTCAGATGTAATCATGGATTTATGAGTTAATATGATATTAATCTCATTTACTTTTTGGTTTGAGCTAAAATAAATAATCTCTAAGACTTTAGAGCTTACATAATCGCCGCCTAATAGTTCTCCAATGAAGTTATGAATCAATACTTCATCGTTGATTCTTATTAGTACTCCTTGGTATCTATGGTAAGTACGATGTTGATGCTCGAGGTACAGATTGTGATGTCGAGGTGTGGGATACGGATGTTGCTGTTGGTAGTGGTGATGGTACTATTGCTGCCGGTGCTGTTGCTGGTGCTTGTAACCTTTGCACCATATTCTCCAAAACTACTACCCGGGAGCGAAGCTCGTTGACTTCTTCTATTACACCTGGGAGATTGTTGGTTCGAACAAGCGGATAAATAAGATCTAGAATTTGGTATAGTATATAATCGTGACGAGATAGTCTAGAAATGAGGCTGAAAATGGTGTTTCAAATAGGTTCGCCAGTAAGTGCTTCAGGTTCTTTGCCAAGAGGGAAATATGGTGGATGAAAGGGATCACCTTCTTCTTGTCTCTAATGTTTTAGTAGACTACGAACCCATCCCCAATTCATCCAGAATAGATGATGGATAATTGGTTGATCCATTCCGGTCACACTGCTTTCGGAGCTAGAGTGAAACTCCATATCAGAATCTGAGGGACTTGAACTAGTGACGAGTTCCATTTCGTATGATTGAATAAAGGATTTTTCGATATGAAATGATTTTCGGATATCGGATGATATTCTATTTACATAGAATACCTATACATAGTACAGAAGATCCCGTAAATTACGGAGGGAATTAAAGAAACGTGTCAGATAAAGTCTACAGTAATAGATACGCTAAGATATGGATTAGCAGATACGCTAAGATATGAATTTGTCTATACAGTATTCATGCAATCAATGCAGTAAGATGTGTCTAGACTAAGAATGATAAGCAGGTAATTTTCGACATGAAATGATAAGCAAAACTTTTGACATGCAGACACGGTCGAAGTCTAGATTCACTAATGCATCTAAACAACTATCAGTTAGACACACTAAAGCAAGACCTGGTTCGCTAAGACCACTGCTCTGATACCAACTCTAACGACCTGTCCTAATCCATCTGGACGAATACATTACATTTGGTTACATCACGAGGTACTTGACCTCTATATGATACATTTTACAAACATTGCATTCGTTTTTAAAAGACAAACTTTCATTACATCGAAAGTTAACGACATGCATACCATTTCATAATATATCCAACTATAATTGACTTAATAATAATCTTGATGAACTCAATGACTCGAATGCAACGTCTTTTGAAATATGTCATGAATGACTCCAAGTAATATCTCTAAAATGAGTAAATGCACAGCGGAAGATTTCTTTAACACTTGAGAATAAACATGCTTTATAGTGTCAACCAAAAGGTTGGTTAGTTCATTAGTTTATCATAATCGATCATTTCCATCATTTTAATAGACCACAAGATTTTATTTATTCAATAATCATACACTCGCAAGTGTTTAAAATTCAGTCATATGGATTGAACACCTGGTAACCGACATTAACAAAATGCATCTAGAATATCCCCATATATAAATATCGAAGTACTAAAGCAGTTCAAATTCTCTGACTGGGGCGTGTCAAAGCCCATAGATCTATCTTTAGGATTCGCGTCAATTGATGGCAATTATAATAAACACCAATTCTTAGGCTACCAAGTTCAACAAGGGTGATATCCGGTATAACGATTCAACCATAGAATGTAGTTTCGATTACTTGTGTCTATTTCGTAAAGCATTTATAAAAGCACATGTATTCTCAGTCCCAAAAATATATATATTGCAAAAGCATTTAAAAAGGGAGCAAATGAAACTCACTTAATGTATTTTGTAGTAAAAATACATATGACGACATTGAACAAATGTAGGGTTGGCCTCGGATTCACGAACCTATATTCAATTATGTATATATATTAAAACATATACTCGTAATCGAACAATTATAACTTTATATATTATGTAATTAATTTGTATATATATTTGAAAGTGATTATATATATATATATATATATATATATATATATATATATATATATATATATATATATATATATATATATATATATATATCAAAAATACTTAACAATATATCAAAAATACTTATCTAGACCAAGCCACCGTCACCACTTTATTCCTATTCGTTTTCCAAATAGACCCGTACTTGTCTCACCTCTGCCGGTCTCGCAACGCACTGCCACGCACTCAGACACATCTCGGCGGTTTTGTGTTTTTTCGGCATAATTTTTCGGGATCTTCAGACCAAATCTCAGACTTTGGGGTGCGTTGACAGTGCCACGCTTCCTTGTGAAGGTAGTCTTTACTTCAGCAACGGCCGGGTGACCCGATCTCCGCAACTTGTCCAAACCCCGATTGTGTTTGCGTTTCTTTCCCTTCTTTTTTTTTCCTCTTCTGCTTATTTTACTCTATTATACGTTTTTGTTTATATCTTAACTCTAATTCTACTTTTAGGATTGTTGTTTGATTTGGGTTTATTGGTCTATGCTTGTGCCTCTGCATATTTTACTTGTTCTACTCCTTGTTTTTTTTGGAATTAGGACTGATTGCATATTTTGTAGTTTTGATTTAGTACTATATTACTGCCTCTGCTTAAATTGTTGCTTTTATCTTTTGTGTGGCTCTGTTCGTCTTGCGATTGTATTACTTCTACTTAGTTCCTTTGTGTATCCTGTCGTGTGTGGCCCTTTTTTCTTTGAAACTTTTTATTATTATATCCATATTTTTCTTATTAATATTATTATTAGTATTATTATTATTATTATTATTATTATTATTATTATTATTATAATAATAATAATAATAATTATTATTATTATTATTATTATTATTATTATTATTATTATTATTATTATTATTATTTTTATTATTCTTGTTACTCTTATTACTTACTCCGTATTATTATTATCAACATTTTTATTATTATTAATTGTTATTATTATTATTATTATTATTATTACTAGTATTATTACTTGTTGTATTTTATCTTTTTGTCGTTCTTTTTATCGTGATCGTTTCATAGGGTAAGATAGACTCTAGTCGCTCTCATGGTTACTTGAGGTCATGTCCTTCTCGTTCAGGGGCGGGTAGGTCTATAGGGCTTAGAAGTGGAAATAGGTTAGCGAAACTGGTTAGGATTAGAGCAGGTAGTTGGAATGTGGGGACTTTGACCTGCAAACGGTATGAACTAGTGGAGACTTTATGCAAACGTAAAGTGGACATTTTGTTTGTCCAAGAGACTAGATGGAAGGGTCGAGGGGCGGCTAAGGTCAAGGACTACAAGTTGTGGTTCTCGGGATCGAGAGTAGCTAGAAACGGTGTTGGTATCATTATAGGCCCACCCTATAACGAGAATGTCGTGGATGTGGGTAGACGGAGCGATAGAATTATGTCGGTTACGTTAGTTATCCAGGAGGTGACCTACACGGTCATAAGTGCTTATGCACCTTATGCGGGCCTTGGAGCAGCTGAAAAGAGACTCTTTTGGGAATCGTTAGATGAGGCTGTGAGGATGTGCCCCCTGGACCATCGATTACTTATTGGTGGAGATCTAAATGGTCATATAGGAACGGATATCGAGGGTTACCTGGGTGCCCACGGAGGCTTTGGGTACAGTGTAAGAAATGAAGAAGGGTTCTCTATTCTCGAATTTGCTGTTGCTCACGATATGGTTGTTGTGAATTCATTTTTCAAAAAGACGGAAGCTCAGTTAGCGACTTTCCACAGCGGGGGTCATAGCACCCAGATTGACTATTTGTTACTTCGCAAAGGGGATTTTAGGACATGTAGGGACTGTAAGGTCCTGAATGAATTGACATGCTCCTCCCAACACAGATTGGTGGTCATGGATCTGGTTACCCAGAGACGAGTCACCAAGAGTGTCAGGATCATCCAACCTAAAATCCGGTGGAAGAAGCTGAGCTGAGAGAAGCCAGAGACTTTTAAAACTGTAGTTGTAGAAAGAATTGGAGCAGAAGTAGAAATAGGACGTCAGAATGATGCTGATCAGATGTGGAATCGTCTAGCGTCCACCATTAGAGAAGTAGCCAAGGAAGCCTTAGGTGTGGCAGTAGGAACCTCGAGAGGACATAAATCGGATAGAGAATCACGGTGGCTTAACAACGAGGTTCAAAGCAAAGTCGAGATCAAACAACTAAGGTTTAGGGAGCTCATCTCTTGTCAAGAGGGGACTCCGACAAATAGACTTAGGGTTGTAGAGAGATATAAAGAAGCAAAAAGAGAAGCTAAGAAGGCTGTAGCTCGTGCAAAAGAAAATGCATACGAAGATTTGTACATGAAACTAGACTCCAAAGAGGGAGCAAATGATATATACAGAATAGCCAAAGCTAGGGAGCGAAGGAGCGGAGATCTAGATAACATCAAGTTTATCAAAAATGAAGATGGTCAAACCCTAGTAAAGGAAGACAAAATTAGGAAAAGATGAGAAGAGTATTTCTCATCTCTTTTCACTGGGGGAAAATCTCAGCGGTACGAAGAGTTGCTAGGCTCTGACAGAGAATAATCCCGGAACAACATAGAGTGTAAGAGGATCAACGAAGAGGAAGCAAGATTGGCACTACGTAAGATGGGGAGAAATAAAGCTGTGGGACTAGATCAGATCCCTATTGAGGCGTGGCGGTACCTTGGAGATGATGGTGTTAGGTGGTTGACTTGCCTTTTCAACAAGACGCTTCGAAGCTCTAAAATGTCTATGGAGTGGAGAGTGAGCGAGACTATCCCCATCTATAAGAACAAGGGGGACGCTCAAACCTGCGGCAACTATAGAGGCATAAAACTACTTAGCCATACTATGAAGCTTTGGGAGAGAGTGACTGAGACTAGACTGCGAAGCGTAACAAATGTTTCAGAAAACCAATTTAGTTTCATGCCAGGGCGCTCGTCGATAGAGGCTATCCATATTATTAGGAACCTTATGGAGAAGTATAGAGAAAAACAGAAGAACCTGGAGATGGTTTTCTTGGACTTGGAAAAGGCTTATGACTGCGTTCCACGAAACTTGATCTGGAAGAACCTTAATGGTAGAAGTATCCCGAGTACATATATTAGTGCTATTAGGGATATGTATGATGGGGCGAAGTCTTGCGTTCGAACGCCGGTGGGAAGTACCGAAGTCTTTCCAATAGAAGTAGGTTTGCATCAAGGTTCGGCCCTCAGCCCTTTTCTTTTCGCTTTGATCCTTGATGAGCTTTCTCGAGGGATACAAGAGTGTATCCCTTGGTGCTTGATCTTTCCCGATGATATTGTGCTTGTGGCCGAATCTAAGGAGGAGCTTAATAGTAGACTGGAGCAATGGAGGGTGGCCTTAGAAAGTAATGGTTTACTAATTAGTAGACAAAAGACAGAATATCTTAGATGTGATTTTGACAGGATCATTGAACAAGAGGATGGAGTGAACATCTACATTGGAGACCAGATCTTGCATCCGCAAACCTTGTTTAGATACCTAGGCTCGATGCTCCACAAATCGGGGAGGATTGATGAAGACGTGTCACACCGTATTAAAGTAGGGTGGATGAAATAGAGGGCAGCGACTGGGGTCTTATGCGACAAGAAGATCCCCCTAAAGCTGAAAGGGAAATTTTACAAAGTGGCAATTAGACCTGCTATGCTATATGGATCAGAATGTTGGCCATTGACGAAGGCGCAAGAGAGAAGGATGGAGGTGGCAGAGATGAGGATGCTGAGGTGGACGTGCAGTAAAACAATGTTAGATATGATCCCAAATAGCATTTTTAGAGAGAACCTGAAAGTCAGAAGCATCATCGACAAGCTAAGAGAAGAACGGCTTCGATGGTTTGGACATGTGAGGAGGCGACCCCCTACTGTAACTGTTAGGAGAATCGAGGCACTTACGGTTGATGGTGTAAGGAGAAGGGGTAGACCTACTCGTAGGTGGGATGATAGAATTAAGCTCGACTTGAAGGAGCTTCTTTTGACCGAGGACATGACTTCCGATAGGCTTACGTGGAGGACTAGAATTAGAATATACGAGTAGGGTAAGGTTTGTTTTGCGTATGTGGGTCTGTGTGTATGTGTGTTTTTGGTTTTGTGGATATGTGTTTTAGGGTAGTCGTGTCTTCGCTTTTTGTGTTTTTCGTATGAACGTGTATGTATGTATCTTCAGGTTTTGTGTTTTTACGTGCTCTGCCCTTACTTGGACCTCTTCTTGGTTTTGGGTATGTATGTGTGTGCAGATTCGTATGGTTTTGTTTGGTTGTTGGGTATGTATGTTTGTATGTGTTAGTTTGTATGCATGTTTACGTTTAGGGTTTGGGTTTTGGTTGTTGGCATGTTATGTATGTATGTTCTTGTGTATACATGTTTACGTATGTTGGTATGAGTGCTTTTATGTTGGCCGGCATGTCTATGGTTATATGCTCGTTTGTTTTCGTATATATGAATGCGTATGTTGGTATGTAGTGTAGCTTTTCCAATCATTCCTTGAGCTTCGCACGGCAGTCTAAGGTACGTTCCCATATATATATATATATATATATATATATATATATATATATATATATATATATATATATATATATATATATATATATATATATATATATATATATATATATATATATATATATATATATATATATATATATATAATGTAATTTTTTTATGGCTCTACTAAGTGAGTCAACTGCAATCGTCGATTTATTGGCGACTTTACCGCCACTTAGAGCCTAAATTAAACTCCGGGCATGATTTAAAACCCATGAAAATTTGATCTCACCATTTTCATGGCGTCTCGTTTATTTTATTTTTATTTTTATTTTTATCTACTTTTTATGTTGTACTCTTTTTTCTTTCTTTCCTTCCTACTTTCTGGCCGGAGGTCCCTGGAAGCAATCTCTTTATCCGTCGAATAGAGAGAGAAAGGACTTTCTATACTCTTTGGAGTGTTTCACTCGGGGTGGAGAAATGATTTATCTGTATTCTTGGATAGAGGAAGGATTGTCTACGATCAACCTCCCCCATACCCCATATAGGTGGGATTGGGTATTGTTGTTGTTGTTGTTGTTGTTGTTGTTGTTGTTGTTGTTGATATTCATATTACTAATATTTTTATTAATAATAATAATAATAATAGTACTAAAAATGGTACTAATGCTAATATTAATGAAAATAATATTAAATTCTGTTATTTTCATAATAACACTAATAATAATAATCATAATCATAATAGTAATAATAATACTTGTATCAATATTAATCATATTAATAATACTAATACTACTTAATAATAATACTAGTAATGATAATAATTTTAGTAATAACAATAATAATGTGATGACCCGGAAAATTCTGGCCAAATTTAAACTTAATCTTGTATGATTAACGTTTCCGACACGATAAACAAAGTCTATGAAGTTAAATCTCAAAATTTTGAACTGTTCAATTAACCTTCGATTGTTCTCAATGAAACGCGAACATTTATATATAGATACATATACTATAACTTGAAAATGTAACAAAGTGTTGAGGATATGATACTGTGCATTAAACTTATTGGTTTGATTATCTGATTGATATATTTAACTACAGAGTTAAAACATTATGCCAAATGATTCTAGTAAAAGATATTTACTGAGTCTCTTAAGAATTATGATATTATTACGTGTCTCTGTTGAGAGGTCCACGTTGATTTGAGAAATCATTCATTTTTAACGGTATTCGGAATAAATGGTGAATTATTTGTTTAAATAACGTAATTTGGACACAAACAATATTAAGGAATATTAATTGATAAGAATTAATTATATGAATAACTTGCGATACGTATTTTAAAACGTGTTTATAAATATTGAGAATAGATATTAACTTGGTTATGAAACGTTTGATAAATACTATTATATTAATAAATAACGAGACAATGATTTATAGAAGTAAATGACCAAAATACTTGAAAGTTTAAGATATACTTTGGGTGGTATAATTTAGGGATAATTTAAGGCTATATTTTAACAAAGGTATGTGTCCCGGAATGTAAATTACAAGTTTTCTCAGCGTACGAAGGGACACTCGAAAAACCGGAACCGGGACATAAGTCGCGTAACAACGTACGACTTATCGGAACAAAAATTACAAGTTAACTATGCATGTGAATTTAATATAATATATAATTAATTATATAAATTAAATATATTATATATATTATTAATAATTATGTCGACAAACAAAAATACAAAAAAAAAATGTGAGCTGGATTTTGGGGCCATGCGATCGCATGGAAAATAGGCATAAAACCCATGCGATCGCATGGGGTCAGATTTCAGGAAAAGTTTATAAATTGAATTCGTTTTGCTTCGAGACACACACACACCAATGCATCTATCTCCCTCTGTAATATATATTTATATATTATTATTATTATTATTATTATTATTATTAATTAATTAATTAATATTATAATTAATTTTAATACTATTAGTAGTATTATGATTAATTAATATTATACATAAAATACTACGCCGAGGTCATGAGCGTGTCACTTCAAAACAAGTTTTTCGAGCGGGATAAAGCTAAGGAAACTATGGGTTATAGCTATGGAGGTTAGGGGTAATATTCGTGGGTAATATTCAAAAGTCAAACCTAGTGTTTATCATCTCCGTTACGTCTGCGTACTTTTCTGAAATATTGAATCACAATAATAATACGTAAGCATTTATATTTTATATTTTATAAATTAATTGTGTATCCATGTCTAGTGCTCGAGTATATATATTTATACAGGCTTGTATGCTAAATTTTGTCGTTAAACAGTTTATAATGAATCACGAATTAAATATATATATTATTGGTAAAAGGTATATGATATACATGTTTTTGGAAAGCTGGCGAAAAATCAATAACTTTTCATTTAGAAATCGCGTAATTTCGATGAACGAAACAAAAGATATGGTCAACTGAATTATAATTGACGTTAATTTGAATTGCTTTTGAATCTGCAATTAATATTTAAACAACTTGTTGGTAAGATTGATAAATTGAATTTTTGAATATTACCAACCGAGTAAATGAATCCTTATATAAGGTACGTCTCATTTTGTTGAACTATTGTCAAAATTGACCTTTCGAAACGACTTTGGATAACTTTTGTATGTCGATCACGAGCATTAGGTTTGTGATACACTATGACCATACCTAGCTTGTTAAACATTTATTGACCAACATATGTTCTCTAGGTTGAGATCTACGGTTATTTGGGTATTCCGAGTTTCGATCACATTTTGGTGAACAACTTTATGTGCTGCTAAGGTGAGTTTCATATGCTCCCTTTTTAATTGCTTTTGCAATATATATTTTTGGGCTGAGAATACATGCACTTTATTTTAAACGCAATGGATACAAGTACATACTTAATTCTACACTGAGTTTGAACCGAAAATTCCTTAGCTTTGGTAACTAGTAACTGCCAGTTATAAGAACTGGTGGGCGCGAGTAGTTGTATATGGATCCATAGGGCTTGACATCCCCGTCTGTTCCAGGTATAGAAACCCTAGCCTGAACTATAAAACAGACGTATGCTATTTGAGTTTAGTACACGTTGGTTTGCGTGTATTGTACATGTTGGTTGCATGTATGTTAAAACAGAGGTACTTATTATAGACGTTAAAGCTTAGTTACCAGAGTGCTCAATCTTGTAGAATCTTTTGATAAACATTTCAGGTGAAACAACTGAAATCTTGTGATCCACCTTTATATACAGATTATACGAAACATTAAAACTATGAACTCACCAACCTTTGTGTTGACACTTGTTAGCATGTTTATTCTCAGGTTCCCTAGAAGTCTTCCGCTGTTTGCTTATATGTTAGACAAGCTATGTGCATGGAGTCTTACATGGCATATTTTTCAAGGAAACGTTGCATTCACAAAATCATCACCATGTATCTTATTTTGACTGCATTGTCAACGGAAGTACTATTGTAAATTATTATTTACGGTGATTGTCTATATGTAGAAATCATCAGATGTCGAAAACCTTTGATTTAAATATTCATTTATGGTGTGCCTTTTCAAAAGAATGCAATGTTTACAAAACGTACAATATAGAGGTCAAATACCTCGCAATGAAATTGATGAATGACGTGTTTGTCCATATGGATTTGGAGCGATCGTCACAGTTGGTATCAGAGCGTTGGTCGTAGCGAATCAGGTCTTGCATTAATGTGTCTAACTGATAGATGTTAGGATGCATCCGTAAGTCTGGACTTCGACTGTGTCTGTATGTCATAAGTTTTCCTTATCATTTCTTATCATTTCTAGTCAAAGACACGTTTTACTGCATTAATTGCATGAATAGTATATAGACAAAATTCGTATCTTAGTGTATCTGCTAATTTATATCTCAGCGTATATGTTACTGTAAACTTTGCCTGACAGCTTTCGAAAAGTTCCTCCGTAATTTACGGACCCCTTGTATTATATATAGGTATTCTATGTAATTAGAATATCATCCGATATCTAAAAATCAATTTATATCAAAAATCCTTTATCCAAACCGTGTAAGATGAATTCTGCATCTAGTTCGAATTCCTCAGATGCTGACAGCTATTCCGATATGGATTTTCACTCAAACTCCGAAGGTAGTGTAATCGGAATGGATCAACCAATTAGCCATCATCTATTTTGGATGGATTGGGGATGGGTTTGTAGCCTCCTCAATCATTGGAGACAGGAAGAAGGTGATCCCTTCCATTCACCAAATTTCCCTCTTGGCGAAGAACCTGAAGCACTTACCGGCGAACCTGTTCGTAATACCATTTTCTCTCTCATTTCCAGAGTTTCTTGTCATGATTATATACTACATCGAATTTTAGATCTTATTTATCCGCTCGTCGGAACCGATCATCCCGGTATAATAGAAGAAGTCAACGAGTTTCGCGCTCGGGTAGTGACTTTGGAGAATATAGTGCGAAGGTTACAAACACCAGCAGCAGCACCAGTAGGATAACCAGTATCACCATCATCAACACCAACATGATCATTACCACCACCAACAACCACATCCGCATCACACGCCTCAACATCACAAACTGTACCTCGGATATCAACATCATACGCACTATAGATACCAAGGAGTTTCAACAACAACAAACGATGAAGTATGGATTCATAACTTCATCGGAGAAACATTCTGCGGTGATTATGTAATCTCTAAAGTCATAGAGATTATCTATTCTAGCCTTAACCATAAATCAGATAGAGTAGAAACCCTGATCGGAATGGTGTATGATTTACAAGCTAAACTTGTTATACCACAACATCAACAACACCGTCAGCCTCACCAGCACAGTCAGTGCTGTCAACATCGTCAGAATCAGCTGCACCTCTAACATCATAAGCTCCGTCAATTCAAGAAAGCACCGTGGAAAATCATTACGAGTCAATAACGCGTATATTGTATCAACGAGTTATGAAATATTAACTCATTCCTTCTGAAGAATTTATATGTATATCTTATATATATAAATTTTTAAAACTATAATAAATCTTTCTGTACTAAGCTATTATGTATGGAACTTAACTACTCAGTTAATTCATAGTAATAGTATGCTATGATGTACATTCTTCGTTAGCAACTTAATCATCGTTAACTACAATCTTTGTTTCAAATTCAATGAATTTCATTTCATAATAAATCAAGTGTATTATTCAATAACATGTCTGATTTTACACTTTCATCTTCGGTACCCTCGAAACTTTCTAGACAACATCATTCGTACCTTGAAAAGTTAGTGAGAGTACTATGAGCACCAACATCCTTCACCAAAAAATAAGAATAAATAATGAAGTATTGATTTCATTAATACTCCGCAAGATTATGTAATCTTTAATATTTTAGAGATTATTCATTTCTAAGTCAAGCTAAAAATCAAATGAGCTTAATATGATATTAACTCATTAAATCCGAATTACATCCGAAGAAAATATACATACAGATATTTTCATAAAGACTGTAATGAAAATTCTTTTGTACAAAATATTAATTGTGAAATCTTTAACGGGTAGGTAATACTCGGAAAATATATAAGTTCACAATTAATATGTTACATTGTACATTCTTCAATTTTGATTCAAAAATCATTAACTATACTCACTATCTTCACAACGATATACAATCGTTTTCATACAAGTTCAATTACATATTCTGATATTGATGAATCAGAATCCAAGTCATAACTCTGAACCAGTAATATCATTCTTGGATCTCTACATCTTTCAAAGCTATACTTTGACTTCAAAACTGTGCAAGATCCTTTAGCGTTGTTAATATCGAAAATAATCTTGCCATCCTTTTCAAAGTATCTAGTTTTATCACACTTTCAACTAGTCAACTTTGATTTTTCAGATTAGCCTTATTGTAACCTTGATATATACGTTCTTGTTACTGGGGAACCTTTTATGTTCCACCACATTAGCAGTAAATTTACCAACAATTTCATTTATCCTTGACCTTCCAAAAAATTCTTATACTCATTGAAACCCTATCATGTACTCATCCACATCTAGTAACAATAATGGTCATACGAATTATCGGGAATTAGCAATCAGTATTTTGAAATCTTGCAGCACGTCTACGCCAACAGTTATATGAGTACATATAACGTCTACCTCCTGGACTTACATACTTCGAATGTGAAGTTTCTGAAAAACACATTGAACTACGAACTAGTTCTCGAAATGCTGATGAAGCAGCAAAAACTGTAAACGACTTTAACAGTCAAAAGTTTGATGATAATGAATGGTATGGTGGTAAAGCTGAGAAAAAGAGAAGGTTTGGAACTGGAAAACGGATTGAGCAAAGTATGAATGAGGCTGTGGATAAATCACAAAGACTGAACCTGCCTTCAAAGAATCCAAATGATTCAGTGTCTGCTGAAATCCTTAGAAAATACCTTACTCCTTACTCTAAAACCTTTACGGACAATATTCTTCATCATCATCATTATCTTAAATATTCTAAGATATCATCATATCTTTCATTATAAATATCCTCAATATTTCTGAGGATAATTTCGTGACTATCTGAAATTATTCATTCCTTCACGCTATCTGTGTTACATCATAACAGAGACTGTATTAGTTTCTAAATTCTGAAAAATTCGAATTTAAAATATGAATGTTTTGAAGTAGTGTTGGGTACTAAAGCATGAATTAGTATAATATAATGACACTTGATCAACGTGATTATAATACAGTAAGTCATGCTGAATTTCTAATGGAACATGATAAAGGTTCACAGATCACACCCTCATCATGAACCATGTTACATAACTCTTTCATTCTATATAATCTCTAAATATATCAAGAAAATATACTTCTTGATGATTCGGTCTTTTCCAGATATTCTGGTAATTTGACAAATCAAGATCGTGCCATTACAATTTATTTCTTAGAACATTAATTATGTTCATCCGAAATTCATACCTACAAATTCTGGACCATTATCCGCTTGACATAAGGTCGGGAAGAGAAATCGAAAGCATGGAGCTCTGAAATAAAAAGGAGAATATAAGCCCGATAACAACTCTGAAATTTACAAACCGTGTATATCAATGCGTATAGCAATATAAAGACACGGGAGAATGAAAAACACTATAACCCCAAGGTAATGGTAAAAGAAAGTAACTTCCTCTGGTGGTAGATGAAAAAGAAGAATGACAGATAAAAAAGTTAGGAGTATATCAAGAATCAGAACTGGATGAAGCATTTCATAATCTTTTGGAAGTATGAAATGAGGAAGAAGATGTAGGAGTGGTGAAAATAATGAAACATAAGAGGTCAATTTATAGCGAAATAACAGACAGAGCAATCAAGACAGATGACCGCATATAATTAAAGAAGATCTTAATCTCCTTAATTCCCGAAGAATCAAATCTTATTTAGATTATGAAGACTTTCTATTCCTTAAATTCCGGAAATCAATCGTTACTACGTCAAGAGATAAGACGCATCTCTATTCTCTATTTTACTTTATTACGATAACTTCCCTCATACGCTTCAAGTAATTGGATTGTTTTATCCATATTATTCAACGGTGATAAAACTCTATTTATCGACTCATATTCGTCATAAAAACATTTATATTGTTAGCCATGACAACCTCACTCAAATTTCGGGACGAAATTTCTTTAACGGGTAGGTACTGTGATGACCCGGAAAATTCTGGCCAAATTTAAACTTAATCTTGTATGATTAACGTTTCCGACACGATAAACAAAGTCTATGAAGTTAAATCTCAAAATTTTGAACTGTTCAATTAACCTTCGATTGTTCTCAATGAAACGCGAACATTTATATATAGATACATATACTATAACTTGAAAATGTAACAAAGTGTTGAGGATATGATACTGTGCATTAAACTTATTGGTTTGATTATCTGATTGATATATTTAACTACAGAGTTAAAACATTATGCCAAATGATTCTAGTAAAAGATATTTACTGAGTCTCTTAAGAATTATGATATTATTACGTGTCTCTGTTGAGAGGTCCACGTTGATTTGAGAAATCATTCATTTTTAACGGTATTCGGAATAAATGGTGAATTATTTGTTTAAATAACGTAATTTGGACACATACAATATTAAGGAATATTAATTGATAAGAATTAATTATATGAATAACTTGCGATACGTATTTTAAAACGTGTTTATAAATATTGAGAATAGATATTAACTTGGTTATGAAACTTTTGATAAATACTATTATATTAATAAATAACGAGACAATGATTTATAGAAGTAAATGACCAAAATACTTGAAAGTTTAAGATATACTTTGGGTGGTATAATTTAGGGATAATTTAAGGCTATATTTTAACAAAGGTATGTGTCCCGGAATGTAAATTACAAGTTTTCTCAGCGTACGAAGGGACACTCGAAAAACCGGAACCGGGACATAAGTCGCGTAACAACGTACGACTTATCGGAACAAAAATTACAAGTTAACTATGCATGTGAATTTAATATAATATATAATTAATTATATAAATTAAATATATTATATATATTATTAATAATTATGTCGACAAACAAAAATACAAAAAAAAAAATGTGAGCTGGATTTTGGGGTCATGCGATCGCATGGAAAATAGGCATAAAACCCATGCGATCGCATGGGGTCAGATTTCAGGAAAAATTTATAAATTGAATTCGTTTTGCTTCGAGACACACACACCAATGCATCTATCTCCCTCTGTAATATATATTTATATATTATTATTATTATTATTAATTAATTAATTAATATTATAATTAATTTTTATACTATTAGTAGTATTATGATTAATTAATATTATACATAAAATACTACGACGAGGTCATGAGCGTGTCACTTCAAAACAAGTTTTTCGAGCGGGATAAAGCTAAGGAAACTATGGGTTATAGCTATGGAGGTTAGGGGTAATATTCGTGGGTAATATTCAAAAGTCAAACCTAGTGTTTATCATCTCCGTTACGTCTACGTACTTTTCTGAAATATTGAATCACAATAATAATACGTAAGCATTTATATTTTATATTTTATAAATTAATTGTGTATCCATGTCTAGTGCTCGAGTATATATATTTATACAGGCTTGTATGCTAAATTTCGTCGTTAAACAGTTTATAATGAATCATGAATTAAATACATATATTATTGGTAAAAGGTATATGATATACATGTTTTTGGAAAGCTGGCGAAAAATCAATAACTTTTCATTTAGAAATCGCGTAATTTCGATGAACGAAACAAAAGATATGGTCAACTGAATTATAATTGACGTTAATTTGAATTGCTTTTGAATCTGCAATTAATATTTAAACAACTTGTTGGTAAGATTGATAAATTGAATTTTTGAATATTACCAACCGAGTAAATGAATCCTTATATAAGGTACGTCTCGTTTTGTTGAACTATTGTCAAAATTGACCTTTCGAAACGACTTTGGATAACTTTTGTATGTTGATCTCGAGCATTAGGTTTGTGATACACTATAACCATACCTAGCTTGTTAAACATTTATTGACCAACATATGTTCTCTAGGTTGAGATCTACGGTTATTTGGGTATTCCGAGTTTCGATCACATTTTGGTGAACAACTTTATGTGCTGCTAAGGTGAGTTTCATATGCTCCCTTTTTAATTGCTTTTGCAATCTATATTTTTGGGCTGAGAATACATGCACTTTATTTTAAACGCAATGGATACAAGTACATACTTAATTCTACACTGAGTTTGAACCGAAAATCCCTTAGCTTTGGTAACTAGTAACTGCCAGTTATAAGAACTGGTGGGCGCGAGTAGTTGTATATGGATCCATAGGGCTTGACATCCCCGTATGTTCCAGGTATAGAAACCCTAGCCTGAACTATAAAACAGACGTATGCTATTTGAGTTTAGTACACGTTGGTTTGCGTGTATTGTACATGTTGGTTGCATGTATGTTAAAACAGAGGTACTTATTATAGACGTTAAAGCTTAGTTACCAGAGTGCTCAATCTTGTAGAATCTTTTGATAAACATTTCAGGTGAAACAACTGAAATCTTGTGATCCACCTTTATATACAGATTATACGAAACATTAAAACTATGAACTCACCAACCTTTGTGTTGACACTTGTTAGCATGTTTATTCTCAGGTTCCCTAGAAGTCTTCCGCTGTTTGCTTATATGTTAGACAAGCTATGTGCATGGAGTCTTACATGGCATATTTTTCAAGGAAACGTTGCATTCACAAAATCATCACCATGTATCTTATTTTGACTGCATTGTCAACGGAAGCACTATTGTAAATTATTATTTACGGTGATTGTCTATATGTAGAAATCATCAGATGTCGAAAACCTTTGATTTAAATATTCATTTATGGTGTGCCTTTTCAAAAGAATGCAATGTTTACAAAACGTATCATATAGAGGTCAAATACCTCGCAATGAAATCGATGAATGACGTGTTTGTCCATATGGATTTGGAGCGATCGTCACAAATAATATCATCATTGTAATTATAATTACGATAATAATCATAAATGGTAACTATTAATTTTATTAGTAAAAATAATAATACTAATAATTATAACACTAGTAATAATAATAATAACAATAATAATAACAATAATAATAATAACAATAATAATAATAATAATAATAATAATAATAATAATAATAATAATAATAATAATAATAATCATAATAATAATAATAATAATAATCATAATAAGACTTATAATCATAATAATAACATTGTTAACTAATAATAATAATCATAACAACAATAATAATAATAATCATAATAATTAATATTAATAATGATAATAGAACTAGAGGTAATGGTGTATACCCTTTCAAAACTTTGTCTAAAAAGAATTGTCCCAGGTGAGACTCGAACCCGCGACCACTCGCTACACTGTAACCATACTTAACCATTGCTCCGTTTTTACTTTTCTGTTTTATATTCCACCCGATTAAATATATCCAATATTGTTTCTGTTCTAATTTCTTCTTCTTCATCATCAAAATCCAATTCATTGGAAGTAATTCAAAATCATAACAACTAACCTACGTTTGTTTCGAATATATAACGAAACAAAATTTCTCGACGATTGAACTTACTAAAAAAAAATATAATAAGAGGAACAGCCTGCTACTGTCGCACAACTTTGAAAAAAAAATTGATTTTCGAATTTCGGTGTTTTTAGCTTATGATAATAACATGAGTTAGGTTATTAATCATCCATGGAAACTTTATAAATTATCAATTTTACCTGAAACATATCAGATAACTCGAATTTAATTGAAGAGCAACAGCTGACTTTTTTTTTGAATTGAAACTTTGACTCAGAAATTCATGATCAATTGGAAGAATTAAAGTTCAAAACTTTGCAGATAGTTTAACTACATGTATCCTAACACATCTGCATTGTTGAATTTGGAAAATTTTGTTGAATTCGAGATATGGTAAAATAACTATGGCGACAGAGGTTTAAGCTATAAAAAAAATATAAATCCCAAAGCAGTTATTGGAATTTTCGATGATGTAGAGCTTGAATAGATTGTTATCAATAATACAAATAGATAGATTGACTTATGGAAATTATGGTCGACCATATATCACAAGTAAAACAGTATATATGAGAAAAAAGTTAAAACAGATTAAGACATATATGTTACGCATGGTATCTCTATTTCTATATATCTTAATTTAATTTTTAAATAATTAATAAATATATTATACTAATATTAATAATATTGGTATATATATATATATATATATATATATATATATATACATATATATATATATATATATATATATATATATATATATATATATATATATATATATATATATTATTGATAATAATAAACATACTAGTCAAAATAACTCAGTATTAAAAATATTAATAATAAAAGTAATAATGATAATAATATTAATATTTCTAATAATAATAATATATTAATAATACTAATGACACTAATAATCATGAAAATGATCATTTTAATTAATAATAATGATGATGATAATAATAATATTATTAAAGATAATAATAATAATATTAATAATCAAAATAACACTAATAAAAAGAATGATAACAATTTTAATGGTATTAATAATAATAACAATAATATACATCCCAAGAATAATGATATTTATAATAATGTTAATAGTATTATTAATAATAATAATTACATTCATGATAATAATAAGTTGTATATAAAAAATAACAACACTTATAATAATTTTAATAATCTCAGTGATAATAGTAATGACGTTAATAATATTGATAGTTATAATGATATTAATATAACAAATTTGGCGTATCAATTTCATGTATATATATACTTAATGATATTGCCTAATATTATTATTAATATTAATATTAATAATAATACAGAAAGTAAATATAACAACCATATTTTACTTGCCATTACTTTTAAAATATTAATATTATAATTTTATAATATAATGAATATTTAATATTTATAAATTATATATATATATATATATATATATATATATATATATATTACAATATATATAATATTACTTATGCATTGATTTTATATATATATATATATATACATATTTATTTACAAACACTTGTTCGTGAATCGTCGAGAATAGTCAAAGGTTAATGGAATTCTTGTAAATTGTTCAAGAACTTTCGAGACTTTACAATACAGACTTTGCTTATCGTGTCGAAATCATATTAAGATTAAGTTTAAATTTGGTCGGATATTTTCGGGTCGTCACAACCCCAACCAAAACCTAGACTTACCGCTGAAATACGCACTCTGACAGTAGGGAAGCGAAAATTCTATGATTTCCTAGATTTCTTTGAATTCCCAATGAAGCCTCGTCGTTTCTAATATGTTTTTGTAGCTATTCGACTTCACGCCTTATATAATAATATATCATGTGCTATATTTCATCTTACATATATTTTATGTAAATAGTGGTATTGAATTATTGTAAAATATTATACTAAAAGAATAAGCGTGAAGTATTAATGCATTAAGTTTTTCATGATAGAATATTATCATGATTGTAGTAGTTAATTTGTGTACTAGCTATTAAGTATGAACTTTAACGGGTAGGTACTACCCGAGCTGCAATTATAAAACGCTAGTAAGAAGAAAATGCTTTTATAATAATTGGTTCATATTATTAATATGCCACGATGTACCATTAATTACTTGCTACATCTATAATATTCTATTTGATTAATTATCTTATATGTTTATTGAAGAAACATGGCTCGATTAAATCGAATGACGGAACAAGAAATTGAGGAGCTTATCAACCAACGCGTAAACGACCGAATGTTTTGGGTCGAAGTGGTAAGAGCAGCAGCAAACAACACAAACCCTCGTGTTGGATGCTCATATAAAGCATTTCAAGGTTGCAAACCTTCATCATTCAATGGAACAGAAGGACCAGTCGGTTTAACCCGATGGTTCAAAAAACTGGAGTCCCTATTTAAAATCAGTGGTTGCGCGGAAGGGGATCGGACAAAGTATGCTTCATGCACATTACAGGATGGTGCACTTACATGGTGGAAAAACTATGTAAAAGATGTAGGGGGCGATGAAGCATATGATACTCCTTGGGAGGAATTGAAAAATATGCTAATCAACGAATACTGCCCAAGGAAGGAGGTTAGGAAGGTGGAAGCCGAGTTACGAATCTGAAAGTTGTCAGAACGGAACTTACCAACTATAACAGGCGATTCATGGAATTAGCCTTGTTATGTCATGAATTGGTACCAACGGAAGAGCGAAAGATTGAATTGTACAAAGATGGTCTGCCAAAGAACATCAAGGCCAATGTTACAGCATCCAAACCCAAGACAATTCATGAAGCTATCACCATGGCAAATGAGCTAATGGATCAGATCATCCTGGATAAGAACGCATCAAATACCGATACCAAGGTATCAGATAACAAAAGAAAGTGGGATGGAAACCGTGATCGAGGTCACCAGCAACAATCTCTCAAGAAATAGGAAACCACGCAAGGTGCGGGTAGTGGTTCAAGCTCGGGTTACAAAGGGCATAATCCCTTATGTAACAGATGCCACAAACATCACACTGGTTTTTGCAATGTGGTGTGCAACAAATGTAATCGAAGGGGTCATCTTGCTGAAGATTGTTGGGTTCCTGTTACAAATACAAATGGCACTAAGACTCCTGCCACCAATGCAAATAGAACTGCCTGGCTACTGTTACTTGTTACGGGTGTGGGAAACAGAGTTATATTAAGAGCCAGTGCCCGAATCCATAGAAGAATAACGGACCTGCACGGGGAAGAGCATTTGTTATTAATGCTAGAGAGGCGTGTGAAGACCCGGAGCTTGTTACGGATACGTTTACCATTAATGACTTATCAGCATCTATTATATTTGATACTGGTGCCGATAGAAGTTACATGTGTAGAGACTTTTACGCTAAATTGAATTGTTCATCATTACCTCTAGATGCTAAGTACATGATTGAGTTAGCTAATGGTAAACTAATTAAAACTGATACAATTTGCCGTGATTGTAAAATAAATTTAGCCGGAGAGACGTTTAAAATTGATTTGATGAGAATTAGGAAGTTTTGATGTAATAGTCGGCATGGAATGGATGTCCAAAATAGGAGCTGAAGTTGTGTGTGCCAAGAAGGCAATTCGCATTCCCCGTAAGGATAAAACGGCAGTAATGATTTATGGAGAGAAGGGTAACTCAAAGCTAAAACTCATTAGCTGCTTGAAAGTCCAAAAGTGCTTGAAGAAAGGGTGCTATGCTATCCTAGCACATGTTAATAAAGTCGAAAAGAAGGAAAAAGAGAAGAGCATCAACGATGTGCCTGTGGCAAGAGATTTTCCTGAAGTCTTTCCGGAAGAGTTGCCGGGATTACCTCCATTTAGATCTGTAGAATTTCAAATAGATCTAGTACCAGGAGCTGCACTAGTGGCTCGTGCTCCATACAGACTTACCCCGTCTGAAATGAAAGAGTTACAAAGCTAGTTACAAGAATTACTGGACCGTGGATTCATTTGATCGAGCACTTCACCGTGGGGAGCTCCAATTTTATTCGTCAAGAAGAAAGATGGATCCTTCCGAATGTGTATAGATTACCGCGAATTAAACAAGTTAACTATTAAGAATCGATACCCATTACCGAGAATTGATGACTTATTTGATCAGCTGCAAGGATCACGTGTTTACTCCAAAATTTTTCTAAGATCGGGATATCATCAGTTGCGTGTCAAAGAAGAAGATATTCCAAAAACCGCATTTCGAACACGCTACGGTCATTATGAATTTTTAGTCATGCCGTTCGGGCTGACAAACGCACCAGCTGTATTCATGGACCTCATGAATCGGGTATGCAGTTCGTATTTGGATAAGTTTGTTATCGTCTTTATTGATGATATTCTTATTTATTCCAAAAATGAACAAGAACATGAGCAACATTTAAGGTTGGTGCTGGAACTGTTGAAGAAAGAACAGGCATACGCAAAGTTTTCTAAGTGCGCCTTTTGGTTAAAGGAAGTACAATTCCTTGGTCACATCGTGAGCAGTCGAGGAATTCAGGTCGATCCTGCGAAGGTTGAAGCCATTGAAAAATGGAAAACCCCAAAGACTCCGACGCAAATACGCCAATTTTTGGGTCTTGCTGGCTATTACAGAAGGTTTATTCAAGATTTTTCCCGGATAGCCAAACCATTGACAGCATTAACACATAAAGGGAAGAAGTACGAATGGACTTCTGAGCAGGAAGTCGCATTTCAATTATTGAAGAAGAAGTTGACTACATCGCCTATTCTATCGTTACCTGAAGGAAACGATGATTTTGTAATTTATTGTGATGCTTCGCGACAAGGTTTTGTTGTGTCCTCATGAAACGAAAGAAGGTTATTGCATATGCATCCCGACAACTGAAGATTCATGAACAAAATTATACGACTCATGATCTAGAATTGGGAGTAGTGGTGTTTGCATTAAAGATTTGGAGAGACACTACTTGTACGGGGTTAAATGTACTGTGTATACCGACCATAAAAGCCTTCAACATATCTTCAACCAAAAACAACTGAACATGAGGCAACGTAGGTGGGTCGAGCTGATAAACGACTATGATTGTGAAATTTGCTATCATCCCGGGAAAGCAAATGTAGTAGCAGATGCTTTAAGCAGGAAGGAAAGAGAGCCAATTCGAGTACGGGCAATGAATATGAAGATTCATACAAACCTGACTACACAAATAAAGGAGGCTCAACGAGGAGCTCTTACTGAAGAAAACTTTAGAAATGAGATGCTCAAGGGTTTAGTCAAGTAACTTGAGATACGAGAAGACGAAACCCGGTATTTTAATGGACGTATTTGGGTACCGAAGTTTAAAGGGTTAAGAAAATTGGTTTTAGATGAGGCACATAAGACGAGATACTCAATACATCCCGGAGCTGGAAAGATGTATCAAGATCTTAAGGCACAATTTTGGTGGCCAAATTTGAAAGCTGATATTGCAACATACATTGGAGAATGTTTGACTTGCTCCAAAGTCAAGGCGGAACATCAGAAACCATCAGGTTTGCTTCAACAACCAGAAATCCCTGAATGGAAATGGGAATGTATTACTATGGATTTCATCACGAAGCTACCAAAGACTGCATGGGGTTATGACACCATTTGGGTAATTGTCGATCGTCTCACTAAATCTGTACATTTCCTACCTATGAAGAAAATGGATAAGATGGAGAAATTGGTACGATTATACATGAAGGAAGTTGTTTCAAGACATGGAGTATCTATTTCCATTATATCTGATCATGACAGTAGGTTTACGTCAAGGTTTTGGCAATCACTACATGAAGCTCTAGGGACTTGTCTGGATATGAGCACTGCATATCATCCTCAGACCGATGGGCAAAGTGAAAGGACCATCCAGACTCTTGAAGACATGCTTAGAGTATGTGTGATCGATTTCGGAAACGGATGGGATAAATATTTACCATTGGCAGAATTCTCGTATAACAACAGTTATCATACGAGTATTAATGCTGCACCATTCAAAGCACTTTATGGAAGAAAGTTTAGATCCCCTATCTATTGGAACGAAGTAGGTGACAGATAACTGACTGGTCCCGAGATCATACAGGAGACTACTAAAAAGATTGTGCAAATCAAGGAGAGATTGAAGACCGCCCAAAGTCGTCAAAAGAGTTATGCTGATGTTCGAATGAAGCCGTTAGAATTTCATGTTGATGACATGGTTATGTTAAAGGTGTCACCTTGGAAAGGTGTGATACGCTTTGGTAAGAGGGGTAAATTGAACCCAAGATACATAGGACCATTCAAGATCATCGAACGTATTGGACCGGTGGCTTATCGACTTAAGCTACCACAACAACTTGCTGGAGTACACAATACCTTTCACGTATTGAACCTAAGGAAATGCCTTGCAAAAGAAGACCTCACTGTTCCTCTTGAAGAAATCCAAATCGACGAGAAACTGCATTTTATAGAAGAGCCTGTCAAAATCATGGATCGTGAAGTCAAACGGCTCAAGCAAAGAAACATACCTATAATTAAGGTTCGTTGGAATGCTCGAAGAGGTCCTGAGTTCACTTGGAAAAGAGAGGACCAGATGAAACAGAAATATCCACAGCTGTTTACAAACACCGCCCATTGAATAGGTATTACTTCAAATTTCGGGACGAAATTTCTTTAACGGGTAGGTACTGTCATGACCCGGATTTTTCCATGATTATATATTGAACAATATCAATATTTACATGATTAAATGTTTCCAACATATTAAGCAATCAAACTTTTTAAGACTTGATTAATTGAAACGAATTTTATGTAAACGTGTGACCACCCAATTTGTCCGATGATTCACGAACGTTATAACTTGTAAATAACATGATAATATATATATGAACTTATATATATATATATTTAACATGATGAAATGATAATTAAGTATCTCATTAAGTATATTAACAATGAACTATATACATAAAATGAGACTATTAACTTAAGGATTTCGAAACGATATATATACGTAACGATTATCGTTGTAATAACGTCTTAATATTTATATATCGTATTAAGATATATTAACACACTATGTTATCATGATAATATAACAATTTAACATCCCATTAGATATAATAATAATGGGATTAATTACATTTAACAAGGTCGTTAACTTAAAGGTTTCGAAACAACACTTACATGTAACGACTAACGATGATTTAACGACTCAGTTAAATATATATATATATATATATATATATATATATATATATATATATATATATATATATATATATATATAGTGTATTAAGATGTATTAATACACATTTGAAGGACTTCAATACGTATATCAAAAAACTCTTACTTAACAAAAATAATCACAATTGTATTCCCATTTGTTTTCATCAAGAATTCTACTCGTATTCGCTCGGTATTTGCACTCGTATTATACCCAGCTTCTAGATGTATTTACTATTGGTATATACCAATAAAAATATGCTCCTTAGCAGCCTTAAATGATTAAGGAACATGTGGAACCAACCATTTGTCAAGTAGCATGAATTATTTAGCAAGAAAACAAAATTCAGAATCTTTTCTTTCTATATAAACTAAAAACGTTTTTATGCATACACACCATTTCTTCATTCCATTTTATCATACTTACACTCCAAATTCTCTCTCAAAATACTCCTAACTTCATACTTGATCATCTCTAAGTATTTTCCCCATCATTTAGCTTCAATTACAAGCTTTAATCATCATAAAAACAACCTAGAATCAAGAAGTTGCAAGATTACTTCCAATCTTTTTAATCCAAACTAACAACTCATCAAAGATCAAGAACTTCCATATAATCTCAGTAACTTTTCATTCTTAATCAAGGTAATAATCATATCCAAGCTTTGGTTTAATTTCTATAAACATAACTACCTTAAATCAAGTAGTAATCTTACTTGAACTTGTTTTCGTGTCATGATTCTGCTTCAAGAACTTCCAAGCCATCAAAGATCCTTTGAAGCTCAATTATTTTCTCATCATTTCTAGTAGGTTTACCTACTATACTTTAGGTAGTAATGATATTCATAACATCATTCGATTCATATATATATAACTATCTTATTCGAAGATTTAAACTTGTAATCACTAGAACATAGTTTAGTTAATTTTAAACTTGTTCGCAAACAAAGTTAATCCTTCTAACATAACTTTTAAAATCCACTAAACACATGTTCTATATCTATATGATATGCTAACTTAATGATTTAAAACCTGTAAACACAAAGAACACCGTAAAACCGGACATACGCCGTCGTAGTAAAAGCGGGGGCTGTTTTGGGTTGGATAATTAAAAACTATGATAAACTTTGTTTTAAAAGTTATTCTTCTGAGAAAATGATATTTCTTATGAACATGAAACTATATCCAAAAATCAAGGTTAAACTCAAAGTGGAAGTATGTTTTTCAAAATGGTCATCAAGATGTCGTTTTTCGACGAAAATGACTACCTCTTTCAAATATGACTTGTAACCTGTAACTCCAACTATAAACCACTACTTTTTTAGTTTAGTTCTAAATACTACAGTTCATTATGAAACCATAGCAATTTGATTCACTTTAAACGAAATTGTAATGAATATTTGGTGAGCAAAATAAAATATGCTAAAATTAACATTGTATGGACGAAATTTATATTGTAAAAACTATATTAACCATATTCTTGCTAACTTTTCCTATATATATTTGGACATGTTATCATTAGTATAACAAAATATTATAATCTTAGTTAATTCCGAGATTGTATATATATATAATAATCTTGGTACATTCCATGACAATAAGTATACAATACGTTTTGATAAATCCTAAGACAATAAGTATATAATACGTTTTGATAAATTCTAAGACAATACGTATACAATACGTATCTGGGTTGATGCAAAGACAATACGTATACAATACGTCGTGGGTTAATTCTAAGATTATATATATACCGATTATTGGACTGTTGGACATTTCGGACTATTTTGGACTACTAACATAGGACTACTAACATAAAAATGTTAAAAATTAATATATAAGTATTCTATGAACTTGTTTTATTTTATTCACATATCGTATTATTATCTGAATCATTATTATTGTTATAGGTTCGTGAATCCAAGGACGACGGCCATATTTTTAATAAGCTGAAAACTTATTATTAATATACTTTTACTACCGTGAGTATATAGTCCCATTTTTAAACTCTAAAAATATTTTGGGATGAGAATACATGCATTTTATGTTTTACGCCATGGACGCAAGTACTTAAAATATATTCTACGTTGAGTTGTACCACATTGCATATCTTCCCTAATAGCTTGGTAACTAATATTTACATGTTGTAAGAACATGTAAGCGCGAATCCTATTGATAGATCTATCGGGTTTGACAACCCCAACCGGGCTAGTCGCTCTAGTATCATAAACAGTTGCATAGTACTTCATTTTTACTACACTTGGTACAGTGTAGGGAGATTTCATAATAAAAGGAATATGCTACATTTATGGTTAAGTATGGTTACCGAAGCGCTCAACAACTTATTAAATATCTTTATTGAAATATTTATAACTATGAAATCTTGTGGTCTATATTCATATCGATGCTAGCTTTAAACCTATATATCTCACCAACCTTTGTGTTGACTGTTTAAGCATGTTTATTCTCAGGTCCTTAAGAAAGTCTTCCGCTGCTGCATTATCTGAGCAAGCTGTGCATGGAGTCTCATGCTTTTGTTTAAATGAAGTGTTGCATTCAATAAAACCTTTTTCATGTATTATATTCGACTGTTATGTCACGTGTGTAGTATTTGGAAACTGATGTATTATGGGGATTATTTCTTAAATAATCGCCCACTTGTTTAAAACATGCATTATGTATAATAAGGGTGTGTCTTTTTATGAAACGAATGCAATATTTTCTAAAATGTATCATATATAGGTCAAATACCTCGCTATGGGACCAATGAATAACGTACCACGTTTATAGTAATATGGACGAGTCGTTTCAAAACTACTTTCTGATCCCAATAGTCAAATTACCTAAAATCGTAATTTGAGTTTTGTTTGACTTTTGTTTGCTGTATTCTAACACGCGTTTCACTGCTGAAAGATTTTGGTTGGTTAGCTATCGGTTAATTAAACAAACGTGTAACAAACAAAATGGTATACAATTGATTTATTGAACGTTTAATAATAAAAGACTGAAAAAGGGTAACAAAAAAAGGAAGTAAAAATAAGTATTGTTGGTTGAACGTTAAATGAAAAAGGAAGGTGAAAATAATAACTTCAAAATTCGAGACAAGTTACTCCGTATATTACATTTACATTTACATTTACATTTACATTTACATTCATATTTATAATGCAAAGAAAAAAATTAAATACAAAATAAAGCAAGAGAAAAAATTATGTATGTAAAACAAATGTTATTGGCCAAAATGTATTTATGTTTTTAATTGTTGGGTCAAAACCCATTTGAAAAGGCTTGCAAATATACACTCATTTATCTCTTACTAACCCTACTGTCTCTCTTTCTTCGATTCTCTCTGCCTCACTTTTTCCTCCATCCCAAAATATTATCTAGAAAAATAAGACTCCATGCTCAATTGTTTTCTTTCTTAGTGAATTAAATAGCAAACATAATGCATTTCTCTGACACCTTGTTCATATGCGCGAATAGCAGTAGCATCCCCTTTTGGATTGCCATTACGCGACTCCGGCGCTGTCGCCGTCACCACCATCGCCGCGGGTGGTGACGACTTCCCTCCATGTTTCCTACACTATGTTGTATCAACCGTGATACAACAGCTGCGACCATCGCCACCTGTCGTCTCCGTCACCGATATGTTGCTTTTTTCTTTTTTCGATTTTCTATTTTGGTTGGTTTGGGGTTTCTAAAATAAAAGTTTGAATGATGTGGTGGTTGTAGGTGGCCGTCGAAGGTGTTGTTCGGTTTTCCCAAGTTGGCGGTGTTGGCTTCCGGTGGATTATAGTTAGGTTTTTTTAATTTTAACAATGGTGGTAACTTGAGGTAAATTGTGGTGGTGGCAGGAGGTATGGCGGTGGTGGTGGTAGGACGTATGGTGGCGGTGGTGGTAGTAGGATGTATGGTGACGGTGGTGATGGCAGGAGGTCCGGTGGCGGAGGTGATGGTGGTTGTTGACAGGGGTATAATGGTGGCGGTGTGGTGGTGGCAGAGGTAGGTGAAAAGAGTTGTGGGTGAGATATTTAGTTGGTACAAAACAGGAAATGGGAATAAAGAGTAACAGTTTACCACTAAAGTTTATGTTAATTACACAAATGTCATCGTGAACAGTAACCAACTCTGATCACAATTATTATTATAGATTAATAATTAACAAGTATTCGGGTCGACCCGCTTTGCTGGGCTCAAAATCGCTAGCCTGAAAAAAAAAACCAACTTCAAGGTTCAAACCTGCGTCCTTTCAAATTTCAACAAACATCCTTACCAACTGATCTACATCTTCATTCTAATAAATTTATAGTTTGTTTAACATATATCCCTTAAAATTAGAGGTTTGGTCAAAATTAAAAAAGTAGTAAAAGGTATGTAATTTAACATAATGTAAAAATCGGGGGATAAGGTGACAAAATTGTAAAAAAGTTTTAAATGAATAGTTCCATTTTTTTATTACTACGTATCTTTTTGTGTTATATATATATATATATATATATATATATATATATATATATATATATATATATATATATATATATATATATATATATTGATTGAAAGGCAGAATATTATTAACATATATAACAAAACTAAATACAGCAGGGGTGACAAACAGAGCCCTGATCTCGCACGCATACAACTTCTTTAGGCCTAAAATGTGAAGATGCTAAGCTAGTATCCTTATCCTATACATTTAGATCCAAAGACGGTTACACGATAATAACACAATTTAACACAACAAGAATTATACAATTACTTGACAAACACTTGTGGATTATGAAACCAATTGTGCCAATCTATTTTCTTTGACTTGTAACGATTCGCGATCCATTCAAAGCTTTTAATTTGTATTTCGTTTAGAGCAACCGGTGGAGTCCAACGCACCTTTTTGAAGATCTTTTGATTGCGGTTCCTCCAAATGAGATACCCACACGTCCAAACCACGGCTTGCCATATTACCGAACCTAATTCCGTGGCTTGCAAGGTAGAGACACCACAAAAAAGGTCCTCGAAGGGTGGTTGGAAAGACTCACTTATACCCCACCAATGAAACACTTTCGCCCACACATCTTTCGCACTTTTGCAATGTAGAAGAGAATGGTCCACCGTCTCAATAGCGTCGTCGCAAAGCGGGCAACGTACGAAGTCAAGGTCAATACCCCGCTTATCGAGTTCCGACAAAACGGGTAACCTCTTCCGCAAGGCCCTCCACACGAAAACTTCCAATTTTTTTGGGACCAATTTATTCCTTTAAGTTGCAAAAGAGTTATTACCTGCTGCTGTCATTTTTGTTTGTATCTCCTTTGATAGTGCTTTAGTCACAAACATGCCATTACCTGTTAACGTCCACCGCCACGAGTCCTCATTGGTAGGATCCATGATAACCGAACCAAACAGGCTCACGAGCTCGTCCCATTCTGTTTTGGTTATGCCATTTGGTACTCTCAGCCAATTCCATGATCCAACACATTTATTACCATCCCAACGAACACGATCCCCTACCTTTGCTTGCGGATTTTCTTCCAAACGAGCCAGCCTGCTGAATTTTTACTTGAGTGGCTGTCCCGCTGCCCAAATATCGCTCCAGAAATTTGTAGCTCGACCATTGCCAATTACCTTGACGAAGGAATTCTTGAATTCAACCCCCGCCGCCTCGATATCTTCACCTGTTTTAATTATATTCAGCCACGTAGTGTTAGAGAACAAAGAATGCGAACCCCCACCCGAATCAAGTAATCCCGAAACCCCATAAATACTTTTAATAACTTTTACCCACAAGGCGGTGGTTTCGGTATTGAACCTCCACCACCACTTGCCGATTAAAGCCATATTTTTACACTTAAGACAACCCACATTTAGCCCTCCTTCCTCGAAAGGACGGATGACATCAACCCACTTGACCCACGATATTTTTGACTCACTCCCCGACCCGCCCCAAAAGAAATTTCGTCTAATGCGCTCGAGTTTTTTTTATCACACAAGGCGGGGCACGGAAGAGCGAAAAGTAATACAACGGCAAACTATTTAGCACCGAATTAACAAGCGTCAAACGTCCACCAAATGACATCGATCGAGCCTTCCAATCCGATAATCTTTTCTCAAATTTTTGTAGAACCAGTTTCCAATTTACCATTTTCTTCATATTCGCCCCAATAGGTAACCCAAGATAAGTGCATGGGAAAGAGCCCACTTTACACCCATATATCCTAGCCATTTCCTCAACTTCACTCGGGTCAACCCCCACACCAAATAGGTTTCTTTTATTGTAATTGACCTTGAGTCCCGAAGTTAATTCGAAGCACTTTAATAATTTCATGAGACTTTCAATATTGCTCACGCTCCATGAGCCAAAAAAAATTGTGTCATCCGCATATTGAAGATGTGAGACCGGGATTTTATCATTTCCAATTTCCACACCTTTGAAGAGGTTACAATTCACCGCTGTTTTTGCAAGCCAATTTAACCCCTCTGCCGCGATGATGAAAAGAAAGGGCGAAAGCGGGTCGCCCTGCCTTACCCCTCTTCCGAGCTTGAATTCACTAGTAGGTGACCCGTTCACCAAAATAGAGATCGGGGCTGATTTTAGGCATGATTTGATCCATTTCTTCCATTTATCTCCAAAGCCCATGATACCCATCATTTCCATTAAAAAATCCCAACTTAGACAGTCAAAAGCTTTCTCGAAATCCACTTTGAAGACTAGACTTTTCAATCGCTTTTTCTTTAAAAATTCGAGAGATTCATTTGCAATCAAGACCTCGTCAATGATGTTTCTACCCTTTAAGAAAGCGCTTTGCTCGAAACCTACTAATTTTGGGACCACCTTCCTGAGACGAATCGAAAGTAGCTTTGCAATAATTTTATAAAAGCTACCAATTAAACTAATCGGTCGGTAATCATTTAGGCTCATAGGATCCGGTTTCTTTGGCACTAAGGTAATAAAAGAAGCGTTACATCCTGGGGAAATTTCACCTTTTTCCCAAAAAGAATTATTGCACCCACGAGATCATCGCGAATGACATTCCAATTTTTTTTATAAAATCGCATATTAAACTCGTCCGGTCCGGGGGCTTTCGTGCTCCCACATTCCCTAACCGCATCCCAAATTTCAGCCTCACTAAAAGGTAACTCGAGTGCTACAGCTTCTGTGTTTGTGAGTCTGGTACCAAGCGAAACTGATGTGGCAGCAGACTTGGACCAACCTGCTAGCTGAGGCCTGCTTCGATCAGCACCATTAAAAATGGTTTCAAAATGTCCCAAAACAGCCCTTTTAACCTCCTCTGGATTTTCCGTCCAAACCCCGTTAATATTAAGCCCACGTATAATGGTTTTACTATATCTCCTGCGTATGGTGGAGTGAAAGAACTTCGAGTTCTCGTCGCCCTCAAGAGACCAACGAAACCTCGCCTTTTGCTTTAACACACACACACACACACACACACACACACACATATATATATATATATATATATATATATATATATATATATATATATATATATATATATATATATATATATATATATATATATATATATAATGTATAAGGATTAAAAATTCAAAATTCAACTGATGAAGGACTTAGAAATTTGCGTGGATACTAAATTTCAAACCAAACACCCCTTAATAATAATCAACAAGGAAAATTCATGTTCCGCACAAGTGTATGTCTGGCAGACGTCCTACGGACTAGTTGAACTACTTAATAGCTACATATAGATAGATTTTAGTTTTCTTACTTAAAAATACAATATAATAATTAATATTAATAATAGTTAATATAATATATACATTTTGCTGAATCCACATCCTATATAGGGTTGGAAGACTAACATAGTAACATTTTAAGTTACAAAAGAGATTATTTCATAGTAATCTCATTTATCAATTCTCCTCTTCTCATCACCATTTGGCCTTCGACTTTTCTTTTGTGGCCATACATTTGACCTCTGACTTAGTTTAAGTATGGAATGTATAGTTGAAATTTTGCTTTTAGAACAATACAATGTTGCACTCCACTCTTTGATATTTCTTGTTCATGAAATTAGAGATCTATGAAATTTTGAACTGAATATGTAATTATTGGTACATAGTGAAGACAAAAATGGGTTATGAACTTGTCATATTTCAAATATTTTAGTTCTATGTGTTATATTTTTGTACTAATATATAATGGTAAAAATTATATACATTTTAATTCATATTATAATTTTCGCCCAGAGAAAATTAGAAGTTTCAATTTTCAATGTAGGGGTGTTCGTCGATTCAGTTTTCGGTTTATTCGGATTATTCGGCATGGTTTTGAAAATTATGGAGGCAAAATCGAATTCCGAAACCAAAGTTGAATTTAATTTTAAAACCAAAACCAAAAACCAAATTGAAATTCGGATCTGTTTTGGTAAAACCATAAAATCAAAAATCACAATTTAACCAAAATAATCATAACTTAAATTTGACTTTTGATTCTTAAATTGGTTTTTGTTTGGTATATATTAATAATTTAGTATATTATCGGTTGAATTTGATTTGATTTGTGATTAAACTGATTTTAAAAATGTAAAGTCGAACCGCAAAACCAAATTCAAATTTGAAACCGAGTCGAAAATCGAATACAAATTCAGTTTGATCATTCGATTTGACTTTCAAGTTAATCGGTTTGAAAACCTTGAACATCTACCTACTACGATGAATTAACCTTTTAAGATGTTTTAATGTCACTGTCTATGAATGTTTAATAAGTGTCATCTATTGACTTTTCAAAATCATTCTTTTTCAGTTTTGACCGTAATTTTTTTTTTTTTTGTGTTATAGAATACTTGGTGATACTTATATAACACAAACATTATATAATGCAAATATAAATATTTTCATCAAACTCAATCCATTATAACTCAATCCATAAAATATTATACAATACTTGGTGAAAATACATTTAAAACTCAATACATTAATATAATTTTAATTAAATATTATATAACGCAGAATAAATATTTAAAGTTAAAGTTAGAAAAAATAACTTTGAAAAGTGGTAGATACTTGCTTTTTTTATTGTTGTTCGGCATCTTTCAGATGGGTAGTAACCACCTTCGAGGTCATTTTTCATACGATACACACGCGGTGGGCAGGAACTCAAGGGGCTACGCATCTATCTGAGGGCAATTATCACTGTAGAAAACCTTTTTTAAAATCGAACTTACACCTCCTGAAAAAGATACAGCCACACAGGCCGACCCCACGGGCTCATGAGAGTAAACTCTGGGATACACTCAAGCCAAAGCTCGGTGATAGTAGTAGATACTTGTAATAAGACAGAAGAAGTATAATGGGACGAAGGGAGTATAGTGGTGAGAAATATAAAACAAGGGTAGATTTAGTTTAGAAAAAAATATCTATGATACAAATCAGTTTTTTTTTTTTTTTTTTTTTTTTTTTAATACGAATAGAGTGGAATAGTGGATTTACTTGGAAAGGTGATTATCTGGGTGGGACCAAACCGATTGGTCAGCTATGATTGGCGGCTGTGGCTCACCAGCAAACCCAACTTGACCTTTGGCTCTTTGGTTAGTATCTTTCGATATACCTTTTCATCAATCTATTTAGATAATTATATGCAAAATGTTTTTGACTTTCTATATATCGTAAGATAAATTAGAATTATTTAGCGTATATATATAAGATGACTTGAGGTTATAATGCGTAGAAAAGTAGGATCCACCGAGATACAGATGATTCAGGAAATAATATTACATAGATGCATATTAGAAAAATGAATTAAGAAGAAAATTTTGAACATTTTCATTATACAATTCAAACATACGTATACATATAAGTATTTCAATTTTATAGAAAGATAGACTTAAGAAGCAAAGAAGAGAAGGGCTGGATCGACGGTCCTATTTCAACATATTCGTCGCCCCACCCTAAGGCTAGGGAAAAAATCGAAGGAACGATAAAAGCCAAGAGAGATGCCCCCATATCATCTTTAAATTTTTCATTTAAACATTTTCGGATCGTCTAACTCAACAATTCAAAAATAGGTCGAGTTCGTCCGATTCAATCCACCTCGACTGGGAGGCCCTTGACATTGAAGTGGTCTTCTGCTTGCATATGGACGAAGTCTATTTCTTCGAATATGTACTTTACATCATAAAGCCCTCATTCACTTGAATAGTTTTTCTCACTCATACTTTTTAGAATATACTAACGACAACGTTTAAAATAGCGGTACACTAAGCCAGTTGGGAGAAGTTATGTTCAAGAAGTGGTTGAATATTTTCAATGTACAAGTAATTGAAGCGTGTGTGAATTCCTTAAAGACATCCTAATGGTGTATCCTAGGGGATACACACATAAAAACACCATTTTTATACATAAAAATGTATCAAAGAGCACAAAAGATAACAATATTTGACGATTTTTAGCATCTGCCGCCCAGCGTTCAGCAGGCAGCTCAACGTCATGCGTAAGCCCTGCAAGCAGCTTCTATGCTTAAGCCCTTTTACTAGGCGCGTGAGCGGCACGCAGCCACGTCAGCTACACCAAGTCGGTTCCGGATATTTCGCACAGCAGATTTAATCAGCGATTGACACGTGTATCCCGAGAATTTCGGACATTCTACACCTATAAATAGACCCCTTGGGTCATCACATTTCACATCATCTGATCGGAACTTCAGTCAGAGAGAAGTACACTTTCTCTCTCACACAGTTCTTTCTCACTCTAAACGCACATTAGCCGCTTAGCAGCAATACGCTAGACGGATCAATTACAGATTGATCTCCAGACTGATTGAGGCCACCCCACGGATCTCCAATCCGTGTTCCGGGTCTGCAGAGATGATTTCTAGAGGGCAAACATCAGTCGGCATCATACCCTCCACGCTAAGTAGCTATTGTCTTGTACTGATACCTTACAGCCGCTACACGGAAAATCGTACCAACATATGGCGCCATTCCGTCTCAAAGACCAGCAAAAATACCAAGAGCATGAAGGCAACTGAAACAACTTCAGCAAAAGCAGCACTCGAGCCAATCAATGAAAACATCATTGAGAATATACCAGTGGATCAGTTAACTCTTGAAGAAACTACAATCGAGGAAGAAGATCAATTGCACGCTGATGCAACAGAAGAGCATGTGCATGAAACCATACCACGATTGAAGAAGCCATTGATGGAAAGTTCTAGTGGGGGAATGTGAAAATCCAGGCGAGGAACACACAATGTTTCTTTTAAGAGAACATCCGATGTAAATGTTAAGAACAACAGCAAAGGAAAGTCAATTTCAAAATCGCAATTGTTCAAGTTATTCAATCAGTTGAATACTTTGGTTGATGATATTGAGCGTGAACGCAACGATGAAGATTTTATGGAAGATGATTGGGACTTTGGGGAAGAAGAAGAGCGGTTCTTTATGACTGAGGAAATGGCAGGAAAGTTGTTGGATGAGATTTTGACCAAGACGACACCATCAAGGTATAAGCAGAAGCTAGTGCAGCCCGCCATCCGTGCAATGGCTGTAGACAATTTATTTGCTTTAATTACTGGAGATGAAGCTATCAAACCGCCAGCAATGGCAGAGTCAACCCAGTGTTTTATTCCTCGAATTGCAGAATATCCACTACCAAGAAATTTGGGAATTCCATCTATCGGTGTTTATGATGGAACAATTTACCCATAAGACTTTCTTACCATGTTTGAAGGTGTTATGAGATTGCAGCATTGAGAAGATGAAACTGCGTGTCATATGTTTCCAATGGTGCTGCAGAAAATGGCGAGGGAATGGTTTGCTAGTTTGCCACCAAGGAGTATTGCCAGTTTCCTTGATTTAAGGGCAAAGTTTGTGATGCAATACCAAAGTTCGAGAAGCTGTACGCTGTCGTATCTTGATGCACATGAAATAACAATGCACCAGAATGAGTTACTAAGCAATTTCATGAAACGCTACACCATCGAGTGTCAAAAGATACCTGACATACCAGAATCTCAGCTTGTTTCAGGGTTTATTTTTTGTCTTGATCAGCGTTGCTTCGCAAGTTTGATTCACGCGTTACGATATGATGTCCTAAAGACGTTACACCAAGCATTGTTGGTTGCACAGAAGCATTTACGGGCATGTGAGATGGGATATCCAAGAGTTGATAATTATCACAGAAATTTTAGGCAGCAAGGCGGAGAACAAAACAGGAATGAAAATTATCAGAGACAGCGTGGGTATGAGAACAATTACCAGAAGCAGCAACATGGTTGGAGGGGGAATAATCATCCGAATGACAATTACCATCAACGAAAGCCATTAGACTGACATCCACTCATCATGGCTTTAACAAAAACTCCAAAGGAGACATTGTTTACTGAACCTGTTAAGGAAACCTTTCACCCTCCGCCACCAATGGAAGAGCGTCGGGGACCACAGAGTGATAAGTGGTGTGATTTCCATGAAGCATACGGGTACGACACTGAAAATTGTAAGTCATTGACGAGAGAAAAAGATCAAAGCTGGAGAGTTAAACCATCTGTTACCGGGAAAACAATATCGGAGAAATGATCCAAATAAGCATTTTGCTTGGCAAGGAAAGGTGCGTCACGGTGGATGGCATGGTTGGAACATGAGAGAGGAAAGAAAGGATGAAAGAGATCCAACCCCTGAAAGACACATCAAGGTTATATGGAATGAGGTGGAGGATTATGAAACAGACGGAGAGCACAGGACGGAGCAGTGGATGTATGCTCCCATCACATTTCACACCATCCCAAATTGGCGTCTATCAGAAGAGCCTGTAGTCATCTCAACTGTAATTACGAACACGAGCATTACCAGAATCTACACTGATACTGGTAGTGAGGCAGATCTCTTATATCTGCATTGTTTCAAAGATTATCCGTTCAGCGTGAAGGATAGGCTTCGCTACACAAACTTGAAGATTGCTGGCATCACTGGAGAGAATCAATAAGGGCAATTGGTAAGGTGAAACTGGATGTAACGTTAGGACCACACCTGATAATGCTAAAAACGAACATATATTTAATAGCATTATTCCTCAAGAAAGACAAACTTTTAGTTGCAACTGTTCTATTTACAAGTGATATTCGTTTAAATAATAAAAGGTGAAGACAAAAGACATATTCGACGAATTGAAGATGCAAACGACCAAAAAGCTCAAAAGTACAAAGTATGATCCAAGAGGTTCAATTTATTGATGAGAAGCGTCTAGAAATGACAAAAGTACAAGTTACAAAACGCAAAGTACAAGATATTAAATTGTACGCAAGGACGTTCAAAAATCCGGAACCGGGACCTAAGTCAACTTTCAACGCACGACGCAACGGAGCGAAAATTACAAGTCAATTATGCATATAAATATAATATAATATATAAATAATTCTTAAAATTATATATATATTATATTTATTTATTAAAAAATCCGTCGGCAAGCTAGGAGCCAAACTTGGATGAGCTGTAATCCACTACTCCGCGATCGCGGAGCTGTGAAGGAGAAACCCTTCGAGATCGCGGAGCACACCAAAACTGAAATGGGGCCTATAAAAGGCAACGCATTCGATCGATATTATCACATCTTTTTCTTTCCTTTCTATCATACGTAATATATATATATATATATATATATATATATATATATATATATATATATATATATATATATATATATTATAATTTTAATTTTAATTTTAATTTTAAATTCTAATAATAAAGGTATGTTAGCGAATGTTGTAAGGGTGTAAGTCGAAATTCTGTCCGTGTAACGCTACGCTATTTTTAATCACTGTAAGTTATGGTTAATGTTATTTTTAAATTAATGTCTCGTAACTAAGTTATTATTATGCTTATTTAAGACGAAGTAATCATGATGTTTGGTTAAAAATATTAAGATTGGGTAATTGGGCTTTGTACCATAATTGGGGTTTGGACAAAAGAACGACACTTGTGGAAATTAGACTATGGGCTATTAATGAGCTTTATATTAACTAAATGATACCTCGTTAATTTAATATATAGACTTATAATTTGACGTATTTATATATAACCACATACGCTTGACTGGGCACGGTGGGCGGGATATCTATAAATACCAATAATTGTTCATTTTACCGGACACGGAACTGGATTAATAGTTAGTTGGATTACATTCAAGGGTAATTGGTGTAATTGTTAACAAAGTAGTAAAACCTTGGTTTACACGCAGTCGATAACCTGGTGTATTCATTAAACAAAGTATTAAAACCTTGTTACAATTCGAATCCCCAATTAGTTGGAATATTTGACTTCGGGAATAAGAATAATTTGGCGAAGGCTTTCGCACTTTATATTTATGACTGATGGACTATTATGGACAAATCCGTATGGACATATCGAATAATCCAGGACAAAGGACAATTAACCCATGGGAATAAACTAGAAACAACACGTCAAACATCATGATTATGGAAGTTTAAATAAGAATAATTCCTTTATTTCATATTTAATTTCCTTTATTTTATATTTAATTGCACTTTTAATTATCGCACTTTTATTTATTGTCATTGTATTTAATTGCACTTTTAATTATCGTACTTTTTAATTATCGCAATTTTATTATCGTTATTTACTTTACGCTTTAAATTAAGTTGTATTTATTTTTAATATTTTACATTAGGTTTTAACTGCGACTAAAGTTTTAAAATCGACAAACCGGTCATTAAACGGTAAAAACCCCCCTTTATAATAATAATAATATCACTTATATATATATTTGTATTTTTATAAATTTAAAACTAATATAGCGTTAAGCTTGTTTAAGAGTTCCCTGTGGAGGAACCGGACTTACTAAAAACTACACTACTGTACAATTAGGTACACTGCCTATAAATGTTGTAGCAAGGTTTAGGTATATCCATTCTATAAATAAATAAATATCTTGTGTAAAATTGTATCATATTTAATACTATTACGTTGTAAAAATAATACTATTTTCCAGTACACCTCTCACACATCAAGTATTTTTGGCGCCGCTGCCGGGGATATTCTTGCTTAAACGCCGGAAGCGCAACGCTATATAAAAAAAAATAATTTATATTTATTTCTAAAAGTTTGTTCAAAATATATAATATATAAAATTATAAAGTAATTTTATTTCTATTTTAATTTTTAAAATTAAATTTTTATTTAATTTATATAAATATTTTATATAGATACCAAAAACAGAAAAAAAAAATATTTAAAACTGAGAATTGGGCTGAAACCCGTCGAAGCCCAACACTGTTTTTAATAAAATATTAAATTGGGCCGAACTGTTTTAGCCCAGTTTTTAATCTGGTAAAATTGCACTCCGCGATCTCGGAGGAGACAAGGCAAAAAAAGCTAAGCGATCGCGTAGCACACCCTGACACGCCTGGTCAAACCCCAATTCTGCATTAATTACGGAGTATATTTAATTATTATTATTATAAAACCCTAATTAGGTTATAATTAATTTATTATTTAGTTTAGTTTTTATTATTTAATTTGTATTATTTAGTTTATTTAGTATAATTAAATTATAAAATTAATAGTTTTATAAAATAAATAATATAAAAATAATATTTTTATAAAATTGTACTTTTTACAACTTTAAGTTTATTTTTTTATATTTTTGTCCCCTTTTAATTGTTTAAGCGTAATTTTTGTATTTTTCGCTCGTATTTAGTTTTAAGTCATAGTTTTTGCTATAGTTATTTTTATTTCTAGATTTTTAAGGCTTTGCCGTAAAATCCCTTAAGTGCTTTTTCTTTAGACTAAGATTTAAGTGCTTTAGAATTTTGCGACGCCCTTTTTAAATTTTAGTACTTTTTAAGTTATTGCCGTTTTGGATTTAGTATTTCTTTTAAGCTTTAATATTTTTAGACGCAACTTTTAATTCTTAGTTTTTTAGTTCTTTTTTAAGAATCGACGCGCTACTTTCTTATTTTTATTTTTCGACGCCTTTTATTTTTCGCCTTTTGTTTTTCGACGTTTTTCGACGCGCTCTTTTTCTTTCTTATTTCTCGACATTCTAGTTTTAGGACTTAGATTTTTTTTCTATTTCTTATCTAAAATTTCTTTAAATTTAAACGAAAAATTATTTTTAGTAGTTAAATTGATAGACATCAAAATTTTCTGGTTCGTAGAAATAGTTGAATTTGTACGTGGACCGGGTTATTGGAGCCAAACAGTACTCAATTATATTGAGACCAAACGAATCATGCCCCTCTGCTGCATCGTTTGGCTATTCGAAACGTGGGCAAAATCAGAAAAGTCTATTAATTGGATAACTTATATAATTTTTCTTTCTTTAAAAAAAAAACTAATAGGATATTCAGTGAATGCACCGAGCAAAACCTTCACCACCTTTTGTACGTTCACCACCTGTAACTCGATCAAGACATCTAGCAAATATTGTCGCCATTGATTTTTCTTTAGAATCGTCATCTAGTCAACCAAGTACTCCAATTCAAATTTCCAATAATCCATTTTTTGAACCCGACCTCACAATTGAGAATCCGGAGAATATTCAGGGACGATTCATAGATCCTGAACCATTAATCTTTCCTCCGGAATCACCAATCATTCAAACGGAGATTGTCGAGGAACCAACCATTAAATCAGAATCCTCTAGTGATTCAGATTCAACAAATTCAATCATGGAGAATCTGGAACCTCTAAGTATGGAAGACCGAATGCGAGCTAAACGCACTGGCCAAGGTCACGCAATTACTCAACCAGACATTAATGCACCAGATTATGAAATCAAAGGACAAATCCTACACATGGTGACTAATCAATGCCAATTTACTGGTGCGCCGAAGGAAGATCCAAACGAACATCTGCGTACCTTTAATAGGATCTGTACACTATTTGAAATAAGAGAAGTGGAGGATGAACAGATATATCTCATGTTATTTCCCTGGACTTTAAAGGGAGAAGCCAAAGATTGGTTAGAATCGTTACCTGAAGGGGCGATTGATACATGGGACGTTTTAGTTGAAAAATTTCTTAAACAATTCTTTCCGGCATCTAAAGCCGTAAGACTTCAAGGAGAAATTGTTACGTTCGCACAGAAGCCAAATGAAACTCTATATGAAGCGTGGACAAGATTTGAAAAGTTATTAAGAGGATGTCCGCAACATGGTTTAGACACTTGTCAAATAGTACAAATATTCTACCAAGGATGCGACATCACTACAAGGAAAGACATCGATATAGCAGCTGGTGGTTCCATTATGAAGAAAACAGCAACTGATGCCTACAAAATTATTGATAACACTGCTTCCCACTCACATGAGTGGCACCAAGAAAAAGATATCGTTAGATCATCTAAAGCAGCTAGAGCCGATTCTATCCATGACTTAGATTCCATTTCTGCAAAGATAGATTCTGTCGAGAGACGAATGGAAAAGATGACTAAAGATATCCACTCAATACGAATTAGTTGTGAGCAGTGTGGAGGACCACATTTGACAAAAGATTGTCTCAGTATTGAACTAACAATGGAACAAATAGAGAATGTTTCATACATAAACCAAAGGCCTGGAAATAATTATCAGAATAATTATCAACCGCCAAGACCGATCTACAATCAAAACCAGAATTATAACCGAAATGTTCCATACAACAACCAACAAGGTCCTAGTAATCAACAAGTATCCAATAATACTTACAATCAGCAAAGACCTAATTTTCAAAACAAACCACCACAAACCGATGATAAAAAGCCAAATTTAGAAGACATGATGTCAAAGCTAGTTGATTCTCAAACACAGTTTTTCACATCTCAGAAACAAACCAATGAATAAAATGCTCAAGCATTTAGAAATCAACAAGCTTCTATTCAAAATTTGGAACAAGAAGTAAGTAACCTAGCAAGATTGATAGGTGAAAGAAAACCGGGAAGTCTACCAAGTGATACAAATGCTAACCCCGGAAATGAAACAGCTAAAGCCATTACCACAAGAAGTGGTATTACACTTAAACCACCTGAAATGCCTGTAATTTCTGATGAAGCTATTCCTACTCCACAAGAACCACAACCCGAACAAGATAAGGAAAAAGAACCGGTAGTTGAAAAGGTTAATGAAGATAACACAGTTAAGGCTAAACCTTATGTTAAACCATACCAACCACCACTTCCTTACCCGAGTAAAATGAGAAAAGAGAGACTTGAAGCCGAGCAATCCAAATTTTTGGATGTGTTTAAATAGATAAATGTAAATCTTCCTTTCATTGATGTGATTTCAGGAATGCCTAAATATGCTAAATTTTTTAAAGATATAATCACAAATAGAAAGAAAATGGAAGAACTCTCGGCTGTTACTATGAATGCTAATTGTTCTGCAGTGCTTTTGAATAAGATACCAGAAAAATTATCAGATCCAGGAAGTTTCACAATTTCATGTTTTCTAGGTAGTCTTAGTTCAATAGAAGCATTGGCAGACTTAGGTGCTAGTATAAATTTAATGCCGTATTCATTATATGCTAAACTAGACCTTGGAGAATTGAAACCAACACCAATAAGCATACAACTAGCCGATAGATCAGTAAAATATCCTAGAGGGATAATGGAGAACATGCTAGTTAAAGTTGATACTTTAGTATTTCCAGTAGATTTTGTTATTCTGAACATGGAAGAAGATTCTCGAGTACCTCTCATATTAGGAAGACCATTCTTAAACACGGCTAAAGCAATAATAGACGTGTTCGGTAAGAAACTGACCCTAAGTATAGAGGACAAAAGTGTTACCTTTTCAGTTAACAGAGCAATGCAACAACCACAATCTGCAGATGATACATGTTATTATATTCAAACTATAGATTTACATGTAGAATTGTTAGAAGAATTTCCAGAATTACAAGGAACAGGAGAATGTTCTTTAGGAGAAGGAACTGAACCAATTGATGAAACTGAAATATTAGCTACACTTATGACTAATGGATATGAACCAACAACAGAAGAAATTCAAATGCTAAAAGAGGAAGACAAATATCGATATAAATCATCGATAGAAGAACCACCGACATTAGAGTTAAAGCCACTTCCAAACCATTTGGAATATGCTTATTTACATGGTGAATCTGAATTACCTGTAATAATATCGTCTTCTCTTACTGAAAATGAAAAATCTCAACTCATTTCTGTGTTAAAAGCTCATAAACTAGCTATTGCATGGAAAATTCATGATATTAAAGGAATAAGTCCTTCGTATTGCACATATAAAATCCTTATGGAAGAAGGTCATAGAACGTATGTGCAACGCCAACGAAGACTAAATCCTAATATGCAAGATGTTGTTAAGAAAGAAATTATTAAACTACTAGATGCAGGTTGATATTGCTCTAAACATACATATTATTCGACGCAATATCACTTATATTTCATAAGTTTTTATCATCTACAAAGACATTCAATGCACATTTCACGAGAAAAACGACAAAAGTGGATAAGAGCTTACTATTTGAAGATTCGACGATAAAACGATAGTTTTAACCAGATTTATATCAAGAAACGTTTATCCGAATAAAAGTACAAGATAGATGAAGAAAAGAGTTCAAATGTAAAGTGCCAAGTCAGAACACGTCAACACGGGATCAACAGAGAACGAACGAAAAAGAAAAATAAAGAAAATTGCTGTTTACTCTTACACGAATAGTGTAGGTCTACACGAATAGTGTAGAATATCTACTCTTACACGAATAGTGTAGGTCTACACGAATCGTGTAGAATATTTACTCTTACACGAATAGTGTAGGTCTACACGAATCGTGTAATGTTAGGCCAAAGTCACTGTTCGGATATCCAGAAGGTCGGCTGCTTTTTGGTTTTTAAACATTTCTTTTGACTCAATTGAAGACAGCAGGATTTCAACAAGTCTTTTTGACCAACTTTCATGTTTATAAAAGGAGTACGTTCAGAGATACAAAGACACAAAGAACATATTTTTCATACAATTACTATACACACATATTATCATTCTGTAATTTTTTAGTTCAAGGTTAAAAATAATTGTAACATTAAGGGGGTATTGTTCGTGATTAAGGGTATTATTGTACGCGTGAAAGGGGTGTTATTATTGTAATTTTTCTACCATTTGAAGTTAATGCAAGTGAAGATATTTTAGTAAGTTTACTCTGTTAAAATTAGCGTTGTTATTATGTTTGCATATCTATATTTTTATGTCTCCCCTAGTGTAATGAATAGCTAAATTTCCCTAGTGTTTGCTTAAATGTAGAGCCCCTAGTGAAATGGATTGTTACCATTAGTAAAGTTAAAATGTAACTTTAGTATTTTTAATATTGAGCCTAGTTAAAAGAACCATTTTTATGTAATTAGGTATTTAACCCTTGCCACTTAATTTAGTAAATGTAAATAACGAAAGTTATATTTATTTACCTAAATTAAGCTTCAACATTAAAAATGATCTAGACGAATTTATGGATAAGTTATTGACACCAATTTAGAAATAAACTTCGGTGGTTTGGGTGATATCAATAAATTATATGAAGGTGAAATTATAAAAAGGGAAACCGTTATAATTTGGGTGTTGGCGAAGGTCAAAACTAGGCTAGGTCTCAATTTAAATGCTTAGGGAATAGTAGCTTTCTAAAAAGAATCCAATGAAAATTAGATTTTATTTAGTTAAGTTGTAACTTTATATCTATTCGAGAGAAAAATGTAAAGTTTGATACTAGAACATTTTAATAGGGCGTAAAACTTAAAACAATCCATGGACCTAGGGGTGACACAATTAAGTAAACACTCCCTTTTACCTCATTTATACTTCTTATAAAAGTTTTATCATTTTTATTTACGAATACTATTTTTAAAATATAAAAAGAAACCATAAAAATATTTCTTTTTTCGAACAGTTAATTGTCACATAATTTTAGCCGTACACGAATCGTGTAGCCTCACACGAATCGTGTAAGACCTGGACGCGGCTACAGTACCAGTAGGTCAAAAATTAGGGTTTTTAATTAATTAATATTATATAATTAGGTTATTAGTTATTTTTATTATATAATTAGTTTTAATTAGTATAAAATACTAAAATACATGTTTTAATCTTAAAAATTAGTATTTATTATAGGTTTATAAATTGTAACTAGTTTATAGTTAGTAAATTAATTAATTTTCCTTTTAATTTGTATTAGTTTTATTAAAAATGTCATTTAGTTAATTTAATTAAGTTTATATAATAATTGCTTAAAACAAAATTCTAAATATATAGTTTCATTAAAAATTACTATTTTACTAATTACCATTTAGTAACATAATTAATGCATCATAATTAGTTTATTTTCATTTAGTACCTTTTTAAGTTAATTTTTGTAATCTTGTAATTTTATTTAGTAATTTAGTTTAAGTTATTTTCTTTTACTGTTATTTTACAATTGCCTAATCCAAAATCCCCTTTAATTAAGTTTGACATCAAAGACTATTAAAAACCATTAAACACTCCATCTCCCTGTGGAACGAATCGGATTTACCAACAAACTAAACTACACGGATAGGACTAGTTGCCTATATATATGTGTGAAATCAACCTGAAATCAATAAAATACCACATATACAATAAATCAATTCGTGTAACAAAACAACTCAAATCCGTTCATAAATAAAGGTTACGTTTCCGCACATCAACTTTTTGGCGCCGCTGCCGGGGAGTTGGCAGTTAAATAAATAGATAATTTTTCTGATTCGTAGTAGTAGTTGGATTTGTACGTGGACCGGGTTGTTGGATCACCAATTTTATTGGTCAATAGAAGGATCCTGCCCCTCTGCTGCATCTTTTGGCTATTCAAAACGTGGGCAAAATCAGAAGGAAAATCTGTTGTTTAAGGGTTTTTATCATTGTTTTTATGTTATTCGATCCTCTCGAGGAAATTCATTTCCAAGAAAGTTCAAAGTTTTTGAATAAATCCTTTAATTCTTTGTACAATTTCCCAAATTGTATGATCCGTTCAATCCTAAACTCGTTAAACTTAATCCAGAACCTCAAAGAATTAATAAAGGACAAAAACAACAAAAAGAAATAGGAAGTACTTTTAAAACACCGAAAAACACTAAAAAAGGAGAAACAAATAGGTAACCCTAGATAAACCTTTAGTGAAGTGATCTCATAATAGAAATTAATGTATGAACTTACGTTCCTCCAACGCTGAATTAACTCCCTCACATCCTGAACCCGAAAGGAAATTCCACGAACGCTTAAGAGCTCAAGAAGTAGAATCTCTTGCTAAAAATTTAGAGTCACTTTTCTTAGAATCCGACTCTGAACCAATAATTCAACCAATCATAGAGCCGATTATTAAAGAAGAAGAAGAAATGGCTGATACAAATCAAACGATGGAAGCATTAATGAAGGCCACAAGAAAAGGTCAAGGCCACGCAATCATCCAACCCACGATGACTGATGGCTTTGAAATAAAAGGTCAATTTTTACACATGGTAACTAATACATGCCAATTCGGTGGAGCTCCAAATGAGGATGCTAACGAGCATCTTCGTAAGTTTGTAAGCATTTGCAAACTATTCAAAATTAAGGATGTCACCGATGATGTCGCATGTTTAAAAATCTTTCCATGGTCATTAAAAGATGAAGCTAGAGATTGGCTAGACTCATTACCTGAAGGCTATATTGAAGACTGGAATGATATGATGGACAAATTTTTGTCAGAATTCTTTCCTGCTTCAAAAGCAGCAAAATTACAAAGTGATATAAATCACTTTAAACAAAAGCCTAATGAAACTCTTTATGAAGCTTGGACTCGATTCAATAAAATGCTTCGAATATGTCCTCAACACGGGTTGAGTACATTCCAAAAAGTCTGTGTATTTTATAAAGGAGTCAATGTTGCAACTCGAAAAGATATAGATGTTGCAGCCGGAGGTTCAGTTATGAAGAAAACACCTGAAGACGCTCACACAATCATTGCTGATTTAGCCTCCCATTCTCATAACTGGCATCAAGAAATAGAATTTTCTAGATCATCAAATGTTGCTAGTATTGAAAGTAATGATGAAATTGCTTCTTTAAAAGTTCAAATAGCAAATCAAGCAAGGCAAATCGAGAAAGTAACCAAGGAAATGCATTCTATTAGAGTAGGATGTGAACTATGCCAAGGTCCCCATCTTACTAGAGATTGTGATCAAAGTACAATGGAAGAGCAAGCAAATTTCTTAGGTTACTTACGAAAAGGTGAAATGAACTTCAGTGATTTTCCAGCTATAGAAGCAAACAACCGAAAATATCCTCCTATAAATAGCTATCAAGTAGGAGGACCTTCAGGATCAAATAATAATAACTATCAAAATAACAATAACTATCAAGGAGGAAATCCAGGTTACCAAAATAACCGGAATTTACCAAATCAAAATCAAAGAAATGCACCACCAGGTTATAATCACTTAAATAACCGAGATCAACCTCAACGAAATTATCAAAATAATTTCCAACCCAATCAACCACAACCTCTAGCACTCATGCAACCACAACCATTAGCAATTATGCAACCTCAACCCGAGAGGAAATCTGGTTTAGAAGATCTCTTAAGAGATTTTATGGTTAAGCACGAGCAAAATGCAGAGCTCCAAACTCAGCAAATCCGAAATCAACAAGCCACGATTCAGATTTTAGAAAGAGATGTTGGAAGGATCTCACAGTTACTAACAGAGAGACCACAAATAGCAAGTAACCTTCCGGTTATACTAAAGAAGAATGATACTCAAGCTCCAGCATATTCACAAGTGAATGCTATTTATAGTTTCTGTGAGGATGAAGCAAGTTTCAAAACACCGGAGCATAGTCCTATTTTTACTCTTGGGTGTGAAGATGATGATGAAGAGTGTGATGAGTTTATATTTTCCGATTTATCCAATATGACGGATTACACTCCTTATCAAGAGATGGATGGTACCCGAGCTGAAAGTGTGAAAAGTATAACATGTGAAGATGAAGAGATCCGAGTTGGTGACATAACTCCCGAGTATGCTGATTATTTGATGAGGCTGATGTCGGGAAATCATGCGGAAGTGCAGAAAATTGAAACCACCGAGCCTTCCGAATTTAGGGTTGATGATGATTTGAAGATGATCAAAGAAGACGCGGAAGATACGGTGAAGCAAGCACCTAAAGTGGAAGACTATAAAGAACCCATTCCATACCCGCAAGCACTTGCATCCGAAAAACCAAAGGAGAACCATTGTAAGCCTTTAAATACGGATAATATTTGTGTAGATGTACCTTTGGTTGATGTTATTTCAGGTATGCCAAACTATGGGAAATTCTTGAATGATTTGATGGCAAAAGAAGGAGTGTGTGAGCAAGCATCATCAGCATTCCTTGAAGCAGAATGTGCTGCTATTATGAAGAAGAATGAATTGCCACCTAAGTTAGGTGATCCTGGACCGTTCATAGTACCTTGTAAGCTTAATGAATCTGAAATTCTTAGATCATTAGCTGACTCAGGTGCAAGTATAAATCTCATGCCTTATTCCATTTACTCTCATTTGAACTTAGGTGAACTTAAACCGACCAATTCAGGCATTAGATTCATTGATCAGTCGGTTAATAAACCTGTAGGGATTGTTGAAAACTTAGTAGTAAAAACAGGTGAACTTGAGTTTCTAGCTGACTTTGTAGTTGTAGACATGAAAGAAGATAAGTTTGTACCTATTATTTTAGGTAGACCATTCTTAGCAACTGCAAGTGCTTTAACAGATTGGAAAACAGGAAAACTAGTTTTGAAGGAAAGAGGCAAGAGTGCAACCTATCAAACTGAGTTTAGTATGAACCCTCCACCCACACCGATAGTTTCAGTGAATATTGTTGACAATGTCAAACCCATTAGTCAACAAGCTAAGTGTGGGGAGGGTGATGAGGAGAAACTAGATAGTAAACCGCCCAATGATAGTGTTGTTGAGAAAACCATGAAAAAGTTATACGGTAGGGTTAGAAATGCTATGTCGAAAAAAGATGAACCTTTGAGAGAGAGATTGGTGTCAAACTTATCAAAATTTGAGAAAGATAAGTTAAAAAATTTAGTTAAAGAGTCAAGATTTTCGGACTCTTGGTTATTGTCAAAAATTAATGGCGAGAATGGTTGCGGTAATGGTTCTATTGGAGTAAAGAAGGGTGATGTTTATCACCCCGACGTTAGTTAAAATTGGGGTGGAGTCGCGTGAACGACTCGCTAATAAACTTCACAAATTGTAAATAGTCCCATTCGTGTGTCTCGTTTTTATTTTAAATTCCTTTTTATTTGTATTCTTCATATACTTGTTTTAAAATTTAAAAATGTTAATCTTTTTAACACAAAAATAGAGTGTTTTTATTTTATTTTAAATTTGTTTTCGAAAAACATTAAAAACTTTAACTTTTAATGGATTAAATTTTATAAATTGAAATTAAAAATGTATAAACGGATTAAGATCAGGTATAACAACCGAATTTCCGTTACAAATATAAATCTATAAAAGATATTTTAAATTTAATTGATTATAAGTTATAAAAAAATATATATATATAAAAAGAAAAAAAAAAAATTTAGTTTGTAATAACATAATTTTTTGGTGTGTATTGAAACTTATTATGTTTTTATTTTTTATATTAGCAAGAAAATATAGTGTGGGGTAAAAAAATGTGTTGTACGATTGAATTAAAATCCCATATTTTGTGTGTTTTTAACATGGTTTTGACAGGTACAGACGAAAATGCAATTAGACGAAACGAAACATCAAATTACATTGTGATACAAACATTGGATATAATCATAGGTAAAACAATTTGAAAATCCAAATCGGTTAACAAAGGAAGTTCCAATTACTCTACATTTTTTGTCCTCTCAAATTTATACATTATTATCTGATTTTATGTAATGAGGGCATTACATAATCTTAAGTGTGGGGTGGAGATATATAAATTCTCGAGAACTTATAAGTTATTGGTTTTTATGAAAAATTTGAAAATTTTTAAACAAATGTATCTAATCAATTTTTAAGGTAACTACGAGCAATTAAAGATCAGGTGTAAAAACCGAAATTGTTGTCTCCATACATTAAAAATATATAAGTTTATTTGTTTAAAACTTATAAAAGAAAAACCATTTATAACAAGAATTTATAAATCCTTATATTGAGAACCATTTATCACATGTTTCTTTGAAGTTTATTGCAGATATCATTGCTAAGGAACGTATAAACCTGAATATTCCATTAAACACGAGTAATAGAGGATGAATCAAGTCCATCCCGTAAGGAAGTAAAGTCTTCCGAATTGACACACTTGCTAACTTATGTTAGAAGATGTAGTCCAGAACAGCTGTAGGTTGACGAAAAATCTTGAAAAGTCATCCCTAAAATCGGCTGGAAATCCACCTAACCTCAGCATCAAACAGGGTTTTTGGTGGTCAGACTTATCCTAACCATGAGATGGATCTGTCTCGTACAATGGGGGGGCACAATGCAAATTAGCTTTTAAAGACTAATGAATCTAATCCCCAGATGGATGATCTCCGTAAAGATCAACTGCATCTATGTTTGACCGCGGTCAACATACATATGCCATAACAAATTGAGGTGTGCAAACTCATGGTTCACCGATGATATTTGGACACGATATAATTTTGTTCTAAAACTTATGCTATTTTATGAATTATATTTGTGTAAAACTATTTTTGGACATTTGGCTTCAAGTTCCATGATACTACAATCATGGGGGCGAATAGCTTGTTAATCGCCGACTGAGACTTCGGTTTTCAGTTACCCTCAACCGGAATTTGAGGTTAAAACCGGAAAACGTGTCTAGTGTAAAAACTAGCATGACATTTTATAAAATCATAAAACGTTTTCACAAGGTCCAATTTTCCCTAAGGATCCAAATTTTTAAACCCTAATCACGAGTTTCATGTTTGTTTCTGTTGTCAGAATTTCATTTCGTGTGGTGTGCGTGTGATCCAATAAATACTGTGTTGTGTAATATATTTCATATATCGTGTGTTTCATTTCGTGAAGTGTGTGTTGTGTGATCTAAATGTTCGATAAGAAAGATATATAATGTTCTAACTCTGTTAAAGGATGCAATTGCTTGAGGACAAGCAACGTTCTAGTGTGGGGTATTTTGATATTGCTCTAAACATACATATTATTCGACGCAATATCACTTATATTTCATAAGTTTTTATCATCTACAAAGACATTCAATGCACATTTCACGAGAAAAACGACAAAAGTGGATAAGAGCTTACTATTTGAAGATTCGACGATAAAACGATAGTTTTAACCAGATTTATATCAAGAAACGTTTATCCGAATAAAAGTACAAGATAGATGAAGAAAAGAGTTCAAATGTAAAGTGCCAAGTCAGAACACGTCAACACGGGATCAACAGAGAACGAACGAAAAAGAAAAATAAAGAAAATTGCTGTTTACTCTTACACGAATAGTGTAGGTCTACACGAATAGTGTAGAATATCTACTCTTACACGAATAGTGTAGGTCTACACGAATCGTGTAGAATATTTACTCTTACACGAATAGTGTAGGTCTACACGAATCGTGTAATGTTAGGCCAAAGTCACTGTTCGGATATCCAGAAGGTCGGCTGCTTTTTGGTTTTTAAACATTTCTTTTGACTCAATTGAAGACAGCAGGATTTCAACAAGTCTTTTTGACCAACTTTCATGTTTATAAAAGGAGTACGTTCAGAGATACAAAGACACAAAGAACATATTTTTCATACAATTACTATACACACATATTATCATTCTGTAATTTTTTAGTTCAAGGTTAAAAATAATTGTAACATTAAGGGGGTATTGTTCGTGATTAAGGGTATTATTGTACGCGTGAAAGGGGTGTTATTATTGTAATTTTTCTACCATTTGAAGTTAATGCAAGTGAAGATATTTTAGTAAGTTTACTCTGTTAAAATTAGCGTTGTTATTATGTTTGCATATCTATATTTTTATGTCTCCCCTAGTGTAATGAATAGCTAAATTTCCCTAGTGTTTGCTTAAATGTAGAGCCCCTAGTGAAATGGATTGTTACCATTAGTAAAGTTAAAATGTAACTTTAGTATTTTTAATATTGAGCCTAGTTAAAAGAACCATTTTTATGTAATTAGGTATTTAACCCTTGCCACTTAATTTAGTAAATGTAAATAACGAAAGTTATATTTATTTACCTAAATTAAGCTTCAACATTAAAAATGATCTAGACGAATTTATGGATAAGTTATTGACACCAATTTAGAAATAAACTTCGGTGGTTTGGGTGATATCAATAAATTATATGAAGGTGAAATTATAAAAAGGGAAACCGTTATAATTTGGGTGTTGGCGAAGGTCAAAACTAGGCTAGGTCTCAATTTAAATGCTTAGGGAATAGTAGCTTTCTAAAAAGAATCCAATGAAAATTAGATTTTATTTAGTTAAGTTGTAACTTTATATCTATTCGAGAGAAAAATGTAAAGTTTGATACTAGAACATTTTAATAGGGCGTAAAACTTAAAACAATCCATGGACCTAGGGGTGACACAATTAAGTAAACACTCCCTTTTACCTCATTTATACTTCTTATAAAAGTTTTATCATTTTTATTTACGAATACTATTTTTAAAATATAAAAAGAAACCATAAAAATATTTCTTTTTTCGAACAGTTAATTGTCACATAATTTTAGCCGTACACGAATCGTGTAGCCTCACACGAATCGTGTAAGACCTGGACGCGGCTACAGTACCAGTAGGTCAAAAATTAGGGTTTTTAATTAATTAATATTATATAATTAGGTTATTAGTTATTTTTATTATATAATTAGTTTTAATTAGTATAAAATACTAAAATACATGTTTTAATCTTAAAAATTAGTATTTATTATAGGTTTATAAATTGTAACTAGTTTATAGTTAGTAAATTAATTAATTTTCCTTTTAATTTGTATTAGTTTTATTAAAAATGTCATTTAGTTAATTTAATTAAGTTTATATAATAATTGCTTAAAACAAAATTCTAAATATATAGTTTCATTAAAAATTACTATTTTACTAATTACCATTTAGTAACATAATTAATGCATCATAATTAGTTTATTTTCATTTAGTACCTTTTTAAGTTAATTTTTGTAATCTTGTAATTTTATTTAGTAATTTAGTTTAAGTTATTTTCTTTTACTGTTATTTTACAATTGCCTAATCCAAAATCCCCTTTAATTAAGTTTGACATCAAAGACTATTAAAAACCATTAAACACTCCATCTCCCTGTGGAACGAATCGGATTTACCAACAAACTAAACTACACGGATAGGACTAGTTGCCTATATATATGTGTGAAATCAACCTGAAATCAATAAAATACCACATATACAATAAATCAATTCGTGTAACAAAACAACTCAAATCCGTTCATAAATAAAGGTTACGTTTCCGCACATCACAGGTATAATTTATCCAATCTCTGATAGTCCATGGGCAAGCCCAGTTCAATGCGTGCCTAAGAAGGGTGGCATGACTGTCATCACAAATGAAAAAATGAGCTTATTCCTACGAGGACCGTAACAGGATGGCGTGTTTGTATTGATTATAGAAAATTAAATGACGCCACCAGAAAAGATCACTTTCCCTTACCTTTCATTGATCAAATGTTGGAAAGATTAGCCGGAAATAGTTACTATTGTTTTCTTGATGGTTTTTCTGGATATTTTTAAATTCCAATAGCACCCGAGGACCAAGAGAAAACCACATTCACGTGCCCTTATGGTACTTTTGCTTACAAACGCATGCCATTTGGACTTTGCAACGCCCCTGCAACCTTTTAAAGGTGCATGATGGCGATTTTTCACGACATGATAGAAGAATGCATGGAAGTTTTCATGGATGACTTTTCAGTCTTCGGTGATACATTTGAATCATGTCTAGTTAATCTTGAACGAATGCTTATTAGATGTGAACAATCAAATCTAGTTCTTAATTGGGAAAAATGCCATTTCATGGTTAAAGAAGGAATCGTTCTTGGACATAAAATTTCAAACGAAGGAATTAAAGTGGATAGAGCTAAAGTAGATGTAATTGCTAAACTTCCACATCCCACCAATGTTAGAGGAGTTAGGATTTTTCTAGGGCATGCCGGTTTTTACCGATGTTTCATAAAAGATTTTTCTAAAATTGCCACTCCTATGAATAAACTCCTAGAAAAGGATGCTCCATTCATCTTTTCGGACGAATGTATCAAATCTTTTAATATTCTTAAAGAAAAACTCACTAATGTGCCGATCATGATAACTCTAAATTGGAATCTACCATTTGAACTTATGTGCGATGCAAGTGATTTTGCAATGGGAGCCGTTTTAGGACAAAGGATTGAAAAACGATTTCAACCTATTTATTATGCTAGTAAGATGTTACAAAGAGCACAAACGAATTACACAACTACTGAAAAAGAACTCCTTGCCATTGTCTTTGCTTTTGACAAATTTCGTTCATATCTCGTTCTAGCAAAAACGGTGGTCTATACCGACCATTCTGCTCTTAGATACCTATTTTCGAAACAAGATGCTAAACCACGATTAATCCGTTGGATCTTACTCTTACAAGAGTTTGATATTAAAATCCGAGATAAAAAGGGAGCAGAAAATCTCGCCGCTGATCATCTTTCTCGTCTAGAAAATCCCGAATTAGAAGTTCTAAATGAATCGGCCATACAAGACAACTTTCCTGATGAATATCTATTGATGATAGATTATAATGAAATTCCATGGTTTGCAGACTATGCAAACTACTTAGTATGTGGATTCCTTGAAAAAGGGTTGTCGTACCAAAAACGAAAGAAATTCTTTAGTGATATAAAACACTATTTTTGGAAAGATCCACATTTGTTTAAAAGTTGTCCCGATGGAATAATACGCCGATGTGTATTCGGAGATGAAGCTAGTAAAATCTTAAACCATTGTCACACAGGACCAACAGGAGGGCATTATGGGCCTCAACTCACAGCAAGAAAAGTTTACGATGCTGAATTCTATTGGCCTACAATTTACAAAGACGCATACCTTCTTTGCAAATCCTGTGATGCATGTCAAAGAGCCGGAAAAATAAGTCAACGTGATGAAATGCCACAAAATGTCATTCAAGTATGTGAAGTATTTGACATTTGGGGTATTGACTTTATGGGTCCATTTCCAAAATCTCATAATAATCCCTACATTCTCGTTGCCATTGATTATGTATCTAAATGGGCGGAAGCACAAGCTCTCCCAACTAATGATGCACGAGTTGTAGTCAACTTTTTTAAAACGTCTTTTTGCTAGGTTTGGAACACTGAAAGCTTTAATAAGTGATCAGAGTACTCATTTTTGTAATAATCAACTTGAGAAAGTTCTCAAAAGATATGGAGTAACTCATAAAATCTCCACCGCTTATCATCCACAAACAAGTGGACAAGTTGAAAATACCAACCGAGCTTTAAAACGTATTCTACAGAAAATCGTAGGATCAAATTCGAAGGAATGGTCCATGAAATTGGAGGATGCACTCTGGGCTTTTAGAACAGCATACAAAACTCCAATTGGAACCACACCTTTTAAACTCGTTTACGAAAAAGCATGTCATCTTCCAGTAGAAATTGAACACAAAGCATTTTGGGCTTTGAAGACATGTAATCTTGATTTACATGAAGCCGGACGTCTACGATTAAGTCAATTAAATGAATTAGAAGAATTAAGACATGAAGCATACGAAAATTCGTTAATCTATAAGGAAAGAATGAAGAAATGACATGATAAAAGAATTAGAAGTTCAAAAGAATTTAAAGAAGGAGACAGAGTTCTTCTTTTCAATTCACGATTCAAGCTATTTCCTGGAAAATTGAAATCAAGATGGTCTGGACCATTTATAGTCAAAAGAGTTTTCCCATACGGAACAATAGAGTTAATAAATTCAAATGGGATTGAATTTAAAGTTAATGGTCACAGAGTTAAACATTACATACATGGTCCGATGGAAGTTGACAATGAAGTCAATCATAATTTCACCATACAAGAAAACCTTCAAAATGAAAACATAAATATGTTATCAACAACATATGAAAAATTAAAATTGGAAAATAGGGAGGATTCAAATTGGAGTGATGAAGAAGAATTCTTATACAAACCTCCCATTCCTAGAAATGAAGAAAAATGTGAACAAGAAGTTCAAATAGAAGTGAAAGAACCAAGAAAAGAACACCCAAAAAAGGTTTACAAACCAACTCGACTTACTAAAGCAGGAGACCCGGGTGAATTTATCATTTCTTGCTTGCTTAATGATGGTGCTGTATATAATGGACTCGCAGATTTAGGAGCAAGTGCAAATATTATGCCTCTTTCCTTATACAAAAGATTAGGTATGGGTAAATTAAAACCAACGAAAATAGGTGTTCAATCATTTGACCTAACCATTAAACACCCGGTTGGAATAACAAATAATTTACTTGTTAACGTGGGAAGTTTGACCTATGTTGCAAACTTCATAGTGATTAATATGGAGGAAAACCTTGATATTCCTCTAATTTTAGGTTGCCCATTTTTAGCAACCACCGAGGCATTCATTGATGTAAGAGAAGGTAGAATGACACTTAGGGATGGTGATAAATCGATCACCTTTGTGAACTGAAAGTTTAGATCTCCACCAACCAAAACTGTTAAACCAATTAAAATGCATAAGTGTGGGGAAGATGAAGAAACACTTAATGATAATCCAATCACAAAGAATGCCGTTGATGATAAGAAATTAGATGAACCCGTTTTTAACAGTTCAACAAAGAAACTTTATAAACCGATTCACGATGCTAAGATTAAGGGAAACTTTAAGTTATGTAACCGATTAGTATCCAATTTATCGCCAAAAGAAAAGGCGATGTTAGTTGAATTTGTGAAAGTTACGGAGGAAATCAACAAATGGATTGAAGTAAAAGTCAAAGATATACAAGTTGTTGATGATCCAATTGAAAATAACGTTAATCACAATTTCAACTAAGTGTGGGGAGGTTCGAATCTTTTTAGGGTAATATGTATTTCTGTTAGAGTTAGATTTTCTGTTTTCGTGTAGTTCTCGAGAATAGAATCCGAATGGTATTTCCCTAGCAGACCCTAAAGAACTAGTCTTCTCCTCCCATTCTGAATTTTTATTTTTTTTTAGGTTTTACGAGATGAAGACTTCCTGTGAACTAAACCATGGTCTAATGCTACACGCTTTGATCACTAAACGTAATAATGACACCCTTCCAAGTGAATTGGTATCATTAATCAGAGGTAAATTGGACAGAGTAAGAAAAGAATCCAGGAATGAAAATAATAAGTTACAATTTGGTAAAGGAAAATCAAAATCCGCAGCGAAAAGAAGAGCACGACACCTTAAAAGATGTCACAAATGCGGAAAATGGTCACAAGAAGGTAAATGTTCAAATAATCAAACCTATTCAAACACCGAATTTGTTACTTTATGCAGAGATGGACCGTTCATATGTTTAGAATAAAAAACGTTGAATGCTCGAGGTTACGCCTATGTAGCTATGAAAAACCAATTAGTCCGACTATCTTATGAGTGGGCTAGAGCATATCACTAAGAAATCTATCTCACAGGTAAGTATGTACAGTTTTTATTTTTATTTTTATTTTTAACCTTTTGATAATAAACGCTAATTTGTTCGCTATAAAGTATTAAATTGGTATTCGATAAAATTAGGTCTTGCGACCGAAATTATTGATATCATACAAAAATTTATTACATCACTGCGAAATTTACCGTTTATTCTTAAGGTATAAATATCTTTAATCAATCAACCCAAAATATTTCAGAAATTCGTCAGGAGTAAAACTAGGTAATATAGCCGAAATTACTTTACCGAAAAGAGGGGCGTATATTTTTAATAATATTTGATTGATTAAAGTGGGATAAAAGACCAAAAAGATTTTAAATTTTATTTTTACTTTGTTTTTAAAATTAATATTAAAATATTAAATCAATATTGTAAACTTTTTAAAATTAATATATTTAAGTTCGTAAATATTTGAAAAATTAATATTTTTTTTATTTAAGTTTGTATGTATAAGAATAATATAATATAAATTCGGTGTGAAATTTTAATTTTATTAATATAAATTTTTAATTTTATGCATTTTAAATTAAAGTTTGGTGTGAATTTAAAAATAAAAATTTACTTTATTTCGTTAAATTAAAAATATGATTTTTAAAATTCGTCGTGAGTTGAAGACTAGATCGTTGAACTGAAATTGCTTTACCCAAGGGAGGGACAAGAACTTTTATTATCATTATTTTTAATCTTATTGAATTAAAGTATGCCAAAAATATTTAAAAACTCCAAAAATCTTTGCTTTTAAAACTGCGCTTTGAATTGACAAATTTTAAAATTTTGTCGAGGGACGGACTAGGACAACGATCCGAAACGCCCTCATCCTAAAAAGAAACAAAATTTTAATTTTTAAATAATTATATGTTTTATTAGTATAAGATTTTTCAAAAAAAAAAAAAGGGAGCTTCGAGATAGCGAAGCTCGAAAGGTATACACCTTCGAAATCGCGGAGCAACCAAAACCCAGAAAGGATAAACTGGTCGACAGACCAGTTTCATACACACACACCACACATATTTCTGCGAAAATACCACGAAAAAACACACACAAATCGCCATTTTAAACCATTTTTTTTTATCAAATTTGTTGCTAAAAATTGATGTGGAGATTCCTGCCTAGATCCCTTTCAAGAAGAATGGTAATTTTTACACCCCTAACACTCTTAAATTCGAATTTTTTGTGTTCTTGAGCTATTTTTTTAATTTGATTTTTGTTAATTTTTAGTGTAATTAGAGTTAAATTGTTGATATATTATGCATATATAACCTAGATTGATGCTATTTAACATGATTTGAAGCCAAAAACTTCAAAATTTTTAGGAATCTAGGGTTTGTGTTCTTGAGCAATTTGGGGCTTTTTGATATAAACAAGTTATGGCCGATTTTTGTTATGTATTGATGATAAATTAAGTAGTGTAACATGTTTGCGGTGTTAATTGATCCAAAATTTGATTACAAACATGAATTTTGAAGAAATTCGTTGACTTTTTAAGTCAAAAATTGAATGAACTTGCTTAATTTGATATGAATGCCAATTGGAACTCGTTTAAATTGTTATAATAACTCTTTTTGACATGTTTTAGATGTTACATACTAATGAACATTATATACATTCTCATATTTGTTTATTTGAAAAAGTATAGAATTGATAAAAATATGAAAATGTGTATAAATTTGATTCTAATTAAACATGTCATGTTAGTTATTTTTAATTGTTATTTTGCTAATACCAATGCATTTTTGGATGCACAATTCCTTTTTGTTTAATGTGTTTAGCAGAATGAACGAGGTGAATCTTCATCCGCGCCACAAAATTTGAATACTTATAATGAAAGTGACGAGGATCAAGATCTCAGTGAACAATACAAACAGAATCAACCGCATCCTTTAATTTCATTGTCGCGATCAATTGAAGCAAATCTACACCCTAACTTACGATTTGACAGATTTTGGATAGACTATCCAAAATATCAGAGGAACTTGAGCATTCTTTATCCCAAAGATGTTGAAGTGTCCAGGGTGATAGATTGGGCACCATTAGAGACAGTGGGATTGTCCGAGCCAATAAGAGAATTACTTACACAAAGGTATGGTAATTCTACTTTCAATGATTGGATTAATCTATTCACTATACGTAGACCTGTGTATAAGGAATGGTGCGTTGAGTTAGTAAGTACTATTGAACTAAATGAGAAAGTAACTAGTTTAACGGATAGAAGTTTTATTAGATTTCTATTAGGAGGTGTGATGTGCCGTATGTCTTTATTAGATATGGCTGAAGCTTTGTGTATTTATACGGCTGAAGAATTATTAACTAATGATTGTAGACAGTTGATAAGTAATGGTAGAATGGTTAATTATGATTTTGATAAGAATGAGTTGTGGAGTATAATGAATAGCCATAATCATTTTCGTGGAGGTCATTATTCTTATACTGATATACATAAAGCTGAGCTTAGGGTAATCCATAGATTCATTTCTAACTCTATTACACAAAGGGGTAGAAATAAAGATAAAGTGACTGAAGATGATTTATTTTATCTGATGTGTATTAGAGACCCACAGAGCTTTGTAAATATTCCTTATTGTGTGGGCTATTATTTGTCGGATATGATAAAGGGAATGCGAAACAATAGTATTATAGGAGGTGGTATTTTTGTGACTTTAATTGTCGAGTACCTCGGTGTGGATATTACTCGGGGGAGGGAGCTAGTACAAGTACCCATTCCTCGTGATCGGATTGATATGCGGGTATATGCTGGTGCAAAGGTTTTGTTGAAAAGAAATAATGTTGCACTTCCATATCAAGGGAATCATCCACAGGTAGAAAGAGGACAACAACAAGGTAATGTGGGAGGAGGAAACCAAATGACCGATATACAAAGAATAATGTCCCAAACTGAATACCAACGGGCTATGCAACAAGAGTATCAGGCTTGGCAATATCATCAAGAATATATGAAAGCCTATTTAGCCTCCCAAGGTAGGAACTACATTCCTACTGAGCCAGTCCATTTTCCTCCATGGACCGAGGATACGAGACCACCTTTTCCTACCTATGACCCATTTCAAGCATATCAAGATAGATACAATGAACCATGGAACCCCTACTGGTTTCAGAATCAACCATAGTTTACTTAGTCTTATTTATCTTATTTATTTGTAATGTTGCTATATTTAATACTTATGTTGGTATTGTATTAGATTTTATAATTTTCTAACTTTTATTATTATATTTTAATAATTTTTGAATGTGGGGTAATATACCAAACTTCAAAAATATGTATATATGTTTGCAGTTTATCTTATGTACACAACAGGGTAAAACAATGCATTTTCAAAGACTGACATTAAGTTCAGCAAAAGCTACTAATTTTGACGACAAGATGCAAAATAAATGTGATGAAACAACAAACGGAATGAACAAATGATGTGCACCATTTATCATTCAACAAACAAACAACAATATGTTTGGAAACTTTGATAAAATTTAATCATTTTTCTACGCTAATCACCCTCAATAATTTAAATTGTTACTGATTTCTTGCAAATGAGGGCATTGCAAGATTTTAAGTGTGGGAAGGGGTCAAATTCTTTCGGATTTTTAAAATTTTAAACTTATACACTCGGTTACCATTAAAAATACTAGTAAAGCAGTAGTTGTATTACAACCTAGTGCTCTCTAATAATAAAGAACAGCCCTAGTCTTATATACTGACTACCCAATTCTAGTAAAAAATTTTCAAAATTTTCAATTAAATGAACTCAAAATCATGTTTATACATATTTATGAACGATAAAACTAGGTGTTAAACACCGAAATTATTGTTACCTCGGAAAGGACATAAATTGAGAAACAAACCAAAATGTTAGAATTCATTTAAAATGGAATAGAGTACAATAAAAAGGCAAAGAAAGGAAAATAAAAGCCAAGTGTGGGAAAATTCACCAAGTTATTTAAAACATATATCACATATTTTTGTACAAATAACTGAAGATACTTTTGCTTTAGACTAAACTAATTAGTTTTACCCAATTTACTGTAATACATTTAAAAGAAAGATGGATCTACACGATGAATCAATTCCATCATTAAAAGGAAGTAAAGTCTTCCGAAAAAGAAACGCGCTTCTTGATTTAGGTCATGAAGTTGTCGTCCAGACCAGCTGTAGGTTGACGAAAAATCTAGAAAAGTCATCTCTAAAATCAGCAGGAAATCCACGAACCTCAGCATCAAACAGGGTCGCCAAGTGGTCAGACTTATCCTAACCATGAGAGGATCTGTCTCGTAAAATGGGGAGGACGCCGTGCAAATTAGCTGGATAAGACTAATGAATCAGATCCCTAGAAAGGATAATCTCCTTAAAGATTAAAAAAATCAGCTTTTAAGACTGATATTACTCAATCCTTGAGATTGACCTTAAAGATTGAGAATTACAAACTCATGGAATTCAATGATATCTAAACTCGAGCTTGAACGAGAAAATATTTTGATCAAAATCACAAACCGATTTGTTTTCTGAAAATCCATTTTTAATGCGTTCATTACCATTGAACGTAAAATCCTAGGAATTTACCTGGAATTCATTAGGTCTCCTGAACCAAATCGGGTGTCAACCGTAAGAATGGTGGTTGCATAGCATGGCCGAAGACAGGACCTTGTGCCAGACCGAAAAATTATAAGGGTGAGCTTTACTATTGCTCCTACTAAGAATAGTAATTGCATCTGACACGTTATAGACCATAATTAAAAGCATGTCAGGGGACATTGCCTTAACAGTTGCTTGTTCAATGCTTTCCTTTACAACCGGACGGTAGTTTATCGAAAGGTAATATACGCAACAAGTATACTGGACGTGTTGCTTTCCCAATATAAGGTTAGCAAGTGGGTGACACAAAACCGTAAGTTTTGAGCTAAAATTTTCAAATCTGAAACCCACCAAACCCACAAAAATATTTTGCAAACACCGGTGAAGGATTATTCCGGAAAACCTATCTAGGGTAAAAGCTAGATTCAATTTTCAAAAGATCAAATATTTTCATAATGATCCAATTTCCTTAAAGGATCTAAATTTTCATAGTCATGTGGGACTGTAAGCCACAACGTTACTATCATTGTTTATACCGCCGTATAGAAATCACTGATGTACAAAGTGTGAAGAATAAAGAAGTGATTCTAGTATTTTTATTTCAAGACTATATTACTTGAGGACAAGCAACGCTCAAGTGTGAGAATATTTGATAATGCTAAAAACGAACATATATTTAATAGCATTATTCCTCAAGAAAGACAAGCTTTTAGTTGCAACTGTTCTATTTACAAGTGATATTCGTTTAAATAATAAAAGGTGAAGACAAAAGACATATTCGACGAATTGAAGATGCAAACGACCAAAAAGCTCAAAAGTACAAAGTATGATCCAAGAGGTTCAATTTATTGATGAGAAGCGTCTAGAAATGACAAAAGTACAAGTTACAAAACGTAAAGTACAAGATATTAAATTGTACGCAAGGACGTTCAAAAATCCGGAACTGGGACCTAAGTCAACTTTCAACGCACGACGTAACGGAGCGAAAATTACAAGTCAATTATGCATATAAATATAATATAATATATAAATAATTCTTAAAATTATATATATATTATATTTATTTATTAAAAAATCCGTCGGCAAGCTAGGAGCCAAACATGGATGAGCTGTAATCCACTACTCCGCGATCGCGGAGCTGTGAAGGAGAAACCCTTCGAGATCACGGAACACACCAAAACTGAAATGGGGCCTATAAAAGGCAACACATTCGATCGATATTATCACATCTTTTTCTTTCCTTTCTATCATACGTAATATATATATATATATATATATATATATATATATATATATATATATATATATATATATATATATATATTATAATTTTAATTTTAATTTTAATTTTAAATTCTAATAATAAGGGTATGTTAGCGAATGTTGTAAGGGTGTAAGTCGAAATTCTGTCCGTGTAACGCTACGCTATTTTTAATCACTGTAAGTTATGGTTAATGTTATTTTTGAATTAATGTCTCGTAGCTAAGTTATTATTATGCTTATTTAAGACGAAGTAATCATGATGTTTGGCTAAAAATATTAAGATTGGGTAATTGGACTTTGTACCATAATTGGGGTTTGGACAAAAGAATGACACTTGTGGAAATTAGACTATGGGCTATTAATGGGCTTTATATTAACTAAATGATACCTCGTTAATTTAATATATAGACTTATAATTTGACGTATTTATATATAACCACATACGCTTGACTGGGCACGTTGGGCGGGATATCTATAAATACCAATAATTGTTCATTTTACCGGACACGAAACTGGATTAATAGTTAGTAGATTTGTTGAAACAGGGGTGGATTACATTCAAGGGTAATTGGTGTAATTGTTAACAAAGTAGTAAAACCTTGGTTTACACGCAGTCGATAACCTGGTGTATTCATTAAACAAAGTATTAAAACCTTGTTACAATTCGAATCCCCAATTAGTTGGAATATTTGACTTCGGGAATAAGAATAATTTGGCGAAGGCTTTCGCACTTTATATTTATGACTGATGGACTATTATGGACAAATCCGTATGGACATATCGAATAATCCAGGACAAAGGACAATTAACCCATGGGAATAAACTAGAAACAACACGTCAAACATCATGATTATGGAAGTTTAAATAAGAATAATTCCTTTATTTCATATTTAATTTCCTTTATTTTATATTTAATTGCACTTTTAATTATCGCACTTTTATTTATTGTCATTGTATTTAATTGCACTTTTAATTATCGTACTTTTTAATTATCGCAATTTTATTATCGTTATTTACTTTACGCTTTAAATTAAGTTGTATTTATTTTTAATATTTTACATTAGGTTTTAACTACGACTAAAGTTTTAAAATCGACAAACCGGTCATTAAACGGTAAAAACCCCCCTTTATAATAATAATAATATCACTTATATATATATTTGTATTTTTATAAATTTAAAACTAATATAGCGTTAAGCTTGTTTAAGAGTTCCCTGTGGAGGAACCGGACTTACTAAAAACTACACTACTGTACAATTAGGTACACTGCCTATAAATGTTGTAGCAAGGTTTAGGTATATCCATTCTATAAATAAATAAATATCTTGTGTAAAATTGTATCATATTTAATAGTATTACGTTGTAAAAATAATATTATTTCCTAGTACACCTCGCACACATCAACACCCTCTGGTCCGATCAAAAATTGTGGACTTCACGGTTCTTGATGGCATATTAAGGTTCAATGCTCTGGTTGGTAGGCAAACTCTTCGTAAATTTGGAGCAATTATTTCCACACCACATGCAGAATTGTGATTCCCAACACCAAATGGTGCTGCTGTGATACACTCTGAATACGTTAGACCGGCAAGGGAAAGATCAGTTGTTTATGAAGCTAGGGAGAATTTTGTTAGGGGAGGACCGTCAAGGCAGTTGTTTAACAGAAATGATGTGAATAAGTATTTCAAACCGCCCAAAATGTGGGAGCCTTAAAAGCAGGACGCAACACGCTGCACGGAGAACATTATGATTAACATGAATCGTGCACCACAGTTTGTTTAGCATGTTTTTTATTTTTTATCAGTTCAAACAAAGCACAATACAATTTTTGTATTTTTCTGAATGGGATTGATCACCCTGTCCATACGAAGATGTTACACAAAATATTGTATGTGCGGCAAAGGAATATCAATAAAATTTTATCTTTTCTGACGCAAAGCGTTACGCATTACGAATGTAAAACATATCATTCATACCTACCCACATAAGGAAAGTCATTTTTATGCCCCCGATGGTAGAGGCTCTTGTGTCAACATTATAGACGCAAGGGATCAGCTATCGTAAGTGTTTACTTCCCAAGAGGGCACGAGGCAAAGATACGATATCTCAAAATGTCATGACATACAGGATGGTTTATCACAAATGCATAAATCCATTTATATACGGAAAGCAGAAACAATTCACATAAAATACAAGTGTATTTTATAAGCCGCACAACGCCTAAGCGCAACACGCTAAACGGAAAACAAATCATTCTTTAACAGCATAACTTAAAAAGGCGTATCATTTGTATGATACAATATAACATAAAAAACATCATGATTGATTCATAATTTGTTTCAAGAATTGATTACAAATTTTTAATATATTTCTACAACACAAGTGCCCTTATGCACCACAGAGGGCGGATAATGATTTCATATATTTTATAATAAAGGCATACATGTTTCACTGATAAGCTGATATGAAACATACATGTAAATTGGGTAAACCATATGGTGTATAAAAACAAACATTATCCATTTTGATAAAGTTATCATTGGCAGATAATACAATAACTTTTGGCGGATAGCGGATAACGGATGACAGTTTAATACATATGCCATATTAGAATTAGTTCAAGGCAAAAATATTTTGTATGCAATATGGCATATGCTACTCAAGGTTTATATAGCTAACAATAATCACGCACATATATATACTGCCAAACAAAGAAAAGCATAACAATTCCAAAAGGGATAGCAAAATATACAATATATTTCAAACAAATAAAGCATAAAATGTTATTACAGGCAGGTTACAAAGCGCTTTTCAAATGGGTACTTCTAAAATATCCTTTACAGAGGCATCTTCCCTCTCAAACACTGTTAGTCCCTAAAGAAGCCTAGATCGACCTGTTTGTGAGTTGATTAGTGGGTTATAGGTATTAGTTATGCAAGAATACTTGAGAGAATAAGATAAAGTTTGTAGGTGCAAAATGGATAACTAGTTACAAAAGATGTGGAGAGGTTGTTAATATATGACAACCTCCCAAGTTACATAAGTTACATTGTTACCATGGTAAATACTAGTAAATACATTACATCCAAAGATTAAAACCGTGCGCCACTAAACTATTACATAAAAATATGTCAACAATCTCCCCCTTGGCGTGCGATTTTCAAAAAAATATCACTTCCCAATCATCAGCTTTGGCTTGCACCTTCTGAGGCCTTCTTCTTTGCTTCTTCCTCAGCTTTCATCGCCTTAATCACGTCACTTCCTGGTGTATAGTTCCTTTCATAGTGTTTGGGAAGGATGAACTGTTTAAGGCTGGTGATTTTATATTTAAATCGTGGAACATATTGAGAACCCGTGAAGTAGTACTTCTTCCTGTTAATCCCCAACGAAGTATCAAATTGCCTCATGTATAGCCTGAATTCAAGGAGTTCATTGATGTGATTTGCCATCTTGTTTGTCATCAGTTTTTGATAGTTCCCTATGTTCTCTGTTCATTTTCAAATGTCGAAGAACTTTAGATCACGCTTGAGGGTTCCATCTGAGTATTTTGGCAGCTCGAATTTGCGAATGAATATGGGCTTTTTGATTTTGTTGCGAAAAATGAAGTCTTCTTCAGGGGCGTCCAAGCAATAGCATATCTTAAATTGAGACAAATCCAGAGTGTCGATGGTTTGATTAGGCGCGGAGAGCAGGATCTTCTTTCGAATTGATTCGACACCTAGCTGAAGATCATATTGAGAGGCAAGTTTAATTCTATCTTTCATGAACCTTCTCACCCTTTCGATAACCCAAGTCTTTCTTATTTTGTTTCTCAACCAATTGTATAGGAATAACACATCAACCAGATTGAGTTCAATCAGATCATACTCCAAGAACGTGTACTCTTGGTCGTTTGAACGAATCACTCTAAAAAATGGGGTAAACACTCTCTTAGATAGTGACCTGAAGAACACACTGTTTATGACAATAATCGGATTCTCTTTCTGGTCTTCCATATCAAACTCATCCTAGTTCTTATAAATCCGCCTTTGATAACGGTACATTATCAACTTGTCCTTGTCATTAAGAAAATCATAACACCCGATTGGTTTGAACCTTTTAGCTACAGGCACGTTTTTGAGTTTATCTTCACTCAAGAAGATCCTATAGGCTTGTTCCTCAAGCCAACATCCCTGTAATACCTCTTCAGATTAGGGTTCACCAAGTTTGATCAGAAGTGATCTGTGTTTGTTGAATTCTCCATGTTGAGGATCGAATGACGTGGATTGATCAGGAGTTGGTTGAACTGTTAGTTTGGGAAACCTAGGTGCAGGTTCACCGGTGTATTCTTTAGTGACAAACCGATCAAATTCATTCAGCTCTTCCTCGTCCAGAGCTTCTAAGTTTACATAATTTTCTTTAGTGAAAGCTCCTACAATGACAGTGGTAGGCTGGGGTTTCAGGTTTCTGAAGTACTCTTCCTCTTCTTCTTCTTCAGATTTTGGAATGATAAGCTGTGGTGCTGATGTGATGATTGTTTCGGAATGTGAGGAGATGGATTCGATGTAGGGACTCGTGTACACCACCATAGCAAGAGTGGTTTCTGCTGAGGTAACTACTGCTTCGGACATTTTGATTTCAGTTTCAACTTCTTCTTCTTTGACATCAACAAACATAACTTAATCAAAATCATCTTCATCATCAGAGTTTATTGTAATCACATCATGTCCTTCGGGGGCAACATCATCTTATTCTACTGTGTATTCGATCCCTTCGACCATTCCTTCATGCACATCAGAGTCATCAACAATTTCTTTCCCTTTCCTGGAAGAGCTAGGTGGAGTTTGTGTTTGACTGATAGATTGAGTGATATGCACAGTGGATCTTCCTCCGATATTCTCCCCCTCATGACGGTCGCCGGAATTGAGGTCATCATGTTGCCGGGAGGAAGAAGGCTGATCAACATGACACGGAATCGGTTCAAGGATAGGAGGGTAGTTCAGGATCAGTTGAAGAGAGTTGAGAAGGCCAAGAATAGCTTTTCTGATGTAGTCATCGTCAGAAATATTGACAGAGAGAAGGTGAGCATGAAATTCGTTTTCTCGTTGAAGATAAGTGAGGTTCAGTTGGTGAGTGACTGACTGAGTGATTGGATATGACGTCATGATGGGAGGTGATAGTGGTGGTGGTGAAGCATTGAGATCAGGTGGTGGTGATGTGAATCGAGGTGGTGAGGATATGATGGGGCCCTGCGTAGAAATGTTAGTGAAAATACCCGGAGATTTTTGACGAAACTCAGTTGTCACCACTGTTAAGCTTGAAAGCTGAGTAGTGAGGCCTGTTGGAACAGGACTTCCAAGTGCTCTTAGAAAGGCAATGTCCGGAGATTTGCATGTTTCTACGCTTGTTGTTGCAGTCTGAGCTATAGACACTGAACGTTCGGTATAGGACTGCACCAAATCCCTACGAGCACTAGACACATTTTCAAACTGTTTTTGGCGAATCTCATCTAAAGTCGCCGATGCTAACTCATATGAAACAGATGTTTGTGCATCTGAGTGGCTTCCTAGTGTCTGTGGAGGGCTAATGTTTTCTTTTTGCCCTATCTCTCTCCCGGTCCGCACATCCTCTCTTGATTTTTCAACCACGTCCTCATTTCCATCCTTATCACTCCGATCAATATCATGTAGAACCTTCTGGAGTTGTTCAGAAGTTACTTTCTTTGGTTTGGTTTTCTTTTTGGCCTAGAATCACCCTCAATTCTTTTCCCCTCAGACTTTCTTTTCATTGACCCTCGCTTTCTAGACCCCTTACTAGGTGTCCTATCAGATCCTTGGGCAGGTTCCCCGGGTGGTAGGGGATCCATAGGAGCTTCTATCTCTCTTAAGTAGCTCATTATTCTTGGATCGTCTCTTGGTCCGAGATTTAGTAAATGAGCAGTTATGAGTTGAGCTTGTACATTCTTGGACCCTATTTTCTTTTGAATATATGAGATGTAATCCTGCTCCACAAGTGGTTTAACCCGATCTCTAAGGATAGGTTCTGGAGTTCTGTTACTGTCATCAATGATGCCTGAGAGAATGTTTGCGTAGAATCTCTGAAATTGAATGTATGATAGGAGAGGTGCTGAGTGTATTTCTATCATGAGATCCCAGATAACTCGGCCAAAATAAGCAGTTGGCAGGAACACAATTTCATAGAAGATCTTTAACAGGAAAATGGTGATGTGGTCGGATCCAGTCTGTATCGGGTTGAAACATTGGTTAACAAATGTATACAGCACTGCCCATCATTGTGCCATACGTTGTTTTTTGAATGCTCTTATCTTTGTGACCTCTCCATCATAACCAAGTTGTTGTACGACTGCTAACATCTCATTTTCGGAGGGAAATGCATCATATTCAGCTCTTGCAGGGATGCCTAAGAATCGTCTCATGTCAGTTAGAGTGAAAGAAACTCTCCGATCAGGGTTTTGAGTGGCTAGAAAAGAAAAGAAGTCAGGGGTATCGTCAACAGATGGATGGTAAGTCATGGTGTCCCGCATCAAGAGAAGCTGCCGCTCAGACGCTTGCTCGAACTCAGTGAATACGTTGTGCATTGGGTGGTTTAGTAAAATGGGAATCCAGTAGTCACATGGGGTGGGGACATCTTCATCGAAAAAGGCATTGTTCGATATTGCTGTTGTATCATGAGCATGGTTAGTTAAAACACAGTTCATATGGTGTGTTTGAAAAGGTTGTGTCAAAAACATTTAATTGTTTCAATTTAAAAATTGTCAAAGTTCATTTTAAAATAGCACCAACACTTAGCAATTTTTGAACAGAAGAGTTTTTCGAGCAATTTGGTATTTTGAGCAAAGAAAGGTTTTTGAGCATAAAGGTTTTCGAGCACACATTTTTCGAGCATTTCATACAACACATAATTTCAGTTAACACACCTTTTCGAGCACAGCAGGTTTTCAGACAACACTTTCTCGAGCAGTTAAAGTTTTCAGGCAAAGCACTTTTTCGAGCAATGAAATTTTTCAGGCAAAGCTCATTTTCGAGCACAAAAAGAATTATCAAGCAAAGCTTTTTCTAGCACTTAAAGGTTTTCAGTCAAGTGCTTTTTCGAGCAGTGACTGTTTTCGAGCGCTCAAAAACATGAAGTTTTCGAGCACTCTGTCTGTTTGAACACATATTGATAATTAAGCAGAGATATCAACAAATCAGGCCAAGATAAGCTTTAATGAGTGAAATCTACACTAAACCTAACTCGTTTAAAAGTATGAATTGAAACTAAACATCTGATATGCTTAAGTTTAGTCAAGAACCCTAAATTTGTCCCCTTTTCGAAATTGAGATGACAGAAGCATCTAACGATGGATTAAAGGAAGTAAGCATGTTCTAATCATCACAAACATGAACCCTAAATCAATTTAACCTAACAGATTTGCATTTTAGGTGTAATTTATCGGTTCAAAGTTTTAGGGTTCGAAACCCTTGTGCACATAAAACAAAGATTAAGCAAATAATCATACAAATCATGGCATTTTTACATATTTAAGTGATTATAGAGACTATAAAGCTACTATGAAACAACGGATTGAATCACAAACACACAAATTTAGAGAAAAATACCAATTTGTTAAGGGTTGGGGACGATGAACAGTAATGATGATGATTATGGTTCTCCTTGAGAGCAAGTGGGACTTTGAATTTAAAAGTGAGATTTGAAAGTGATGGGGTTAAAGGTGAACTTTTATCCTTTTATAGCCACATGATGTCCGAAAAAAAAATTGTTTTTCAGTCAACCTTGCTCACACTCAAATGCATAGCTCGAAAAGTTTGAGTTTCTGACACCATTGCTCGAAAACCTTCAGACTTTGAACTTGCTCAAAAACATTCAATTTTTCGAGCAGGTTTGGATTTTAAAGGGATTTTGGTTCAGTATGAGAGCCTTAAGAATTTTAAGAAATTCTGTGAAATAATCAAGTTAAAGTTTAAACTTTAATTATTTTTCAAAATTTAATTTTCTAAGGTTTTTACAACTTTTGGGACCGGGAACCATGAGGCAGTCATTTAGACACATCCTCTTGAGGCAGTCACAAGAACACATCCTCCGTCATTTGTTGGCTGTGATTTTGAGGCAGTCATTTAGACACATCTTCTTGAGGTAGTCACAGGGACACATCCTCCGTCATTGCTAACTGATTGGTTTGGGGCAGTCATCCAGACACATCCTCCTGAGGCAGTCACCAGGAAACATCCTCCGTCATTGCTGACATTATAATGTTAACTCCCCCTAGACAGTTGCAGGATTTAGGAGAGTTAGTTTTGAAAGAACGAGTTTTACATAAAGAACAAGTTTTACATTATTATTTGTATAAAAGTCAGTTTAGATTTTGAAAATAATATTGACACCGGGTCTCACACTGTAATTTATGTGAGAGCCATTGTACTTATCTCCCCCTCAAAATGTGATGCATCAGATTTTGAAAAACACAATACTCCCCCTAGGCAAGTGCATCACTCCCCCTAGGCACTCTGAGAGTCGTAGTAGATCGAGATTTTGTGGAATTTGAATCCATAGTCAAGTAGTTGGGACTGCATCCACAGCACTTGGGAGCAACAGCTTGCGGTTGCAATGTATTCAGACTCAGCAGTGGAAAGAGAGATGCAGTTTTGCTTGCGGGAGGACCAGCTGACTAATTTGCGACCTAGGAATTGGAGACCACCAGAGGTGCTTTTCCAGTTTACTTGGTCACCACCATGATCAGCATCCGTGAATGCCGTAAGGTTAAATCCAGTCCCGAAAGGATACCAGAGTCCGAGATTAGGCGTGCCTTTGAGATAGCTAAATATTCTCATTACTGCCTTGTAGTGAGAGTACCTAGGGTTGGCTTGAAAATGGGCACAAAGACATACATCAAACATGATGTCGGGTCTACTAGTAGTGAGATACATCAATGAGCCAATTAGGCTCCTATAGAGTGTTTGATCGAAAGGTTGACCATCCAGATCAGCATGTAATGAAATGTTGATTGACATTGGAGTTAGTTAATTTTCATCTCAGGAAAGTTAAACTTTTTGAACATATCAGAAATGTATTTTGATTGACCGATGAAAATCCCCTTCAGAAGTTGTTTAACTTCTAATCCTAGAAAGAAATGGAGTTCTTCGAGCATGCTCATTTCGAACTTGTTTTTCATGAGTTCAGAAAACTCATAACAGAGAGCGGGGGAAGTGGAGCCGAAGATGATGTCATCAACATAGACTTGAATTAACAAGATGTGTTCTTTCCATTTTCTGATGAATAGAGTCGTGTCTATGGTTCCACGCGAAAAATCGTTCTTGAGAAGAAATGCGGTCAGGGTTTCATACCATGCCCTGGGCGCCCGTTTTAGACCATAAAGAGCCTTGGAAAGGAGATACACGTGATTGGGGCGTTTGGAGTCCACAAAACCTTCAGGTTGACTGACATAGACCTCTTCTTGAAGAATGCCATTCAGGAAAGCAGCTTTTACGTCCATTTGATAAACGGTAAATTGCTTGTGAGCAGCATATGATAGAAACAGACGGATGGATTCTAATCGAGCTACATGAGCAAAGGTTTCATCGTAGTCAACTACTTTTTGTTGTCTGTATCCTTTTTCTACAAGACGTGCTTTGTTACGAATGATGATGCCGTGAGGATCCTTCTTATTTTTGAAGATCCACTTGATATCAATGATGGTTTTTCCAGACGGACGAGGAACAAGTTCCCATACATCAAGCCGATCAAATTGATGAATTTCTTCTTGCATAGCAATAGACCAATCGGGATCTTGGAGGGCCTCATAAGCAGTTTTAGGTTCGATCATGCTCAGAAAGGCAGCGAAGAGACATTTATTGTTAGAAGCCTTACGAGTGCGGACATGAGCATCTGGATCACCAATGATTTGATGAATTGGATGATCCACAGTCCATTTCATGGTATGTGGAAGAGGTGAAGTAGATCCATCATCAAGAGAGGCGTCGACATACGAAGATGATGAGGATCCAGAAGGTTCAGTGTTGGCAGCAGGGTAAGTGGCATTTTCTTCCCACAGTAGAACAAGAGAATCTGTGTTTTGATCAGTGAAAAGTACAGGAGGAGTAGTAGCGTCTTAGATTCTAGCATTTGTTTCATTAGAAGGAGAATCTTCACTAGATTCTAGAGGAGGCGATTCAACAGCTGGAGGATGAGAGTCGGCAATAGGAGCGTTGTTTGACGAAGACATTCCTGTGTCAAGGTCATCCAGAAGAAGAAATTGGAATGAATTGTTCTCATCGGATGGTGATTCTCCCACAACCGCAGGAGTAGAGGAATCAACTGTGATTGATTCGGGGGGAACCGGTTCAGAGGGTACCGTGGGGTTTGGCATCATTGGAGGAATGATGGGTTCAAACAACACATCCAGATCATCAGAGGTGGCCAGTGGAACATGTCGGAAGTGAGAATCAGAATTGAGACCAGGGCAAGAGCCATTATGTCCAAGTGCCATTACAGACATCTCGTCAAACTTAACATTGGTGCTTTCTTTAATGATTCGAGTTCGACGATTATATACACGATATGCCACACGATCCTGAGAGTAGCCAATAAATATTGCTTCAACACCGCGAACATCAAACTTCCCAAGGTTGTATTCATCATTTAGGACGTAGCAGACACATCCGAAGATGCGAAAGTACTTCACATTTGGTCGACGATCGAAAAGAAGTTCATATGGAGTTTTGTCAAACCGTCAGTTGATGATGGACCGATTTTGAGTAAAACACGCAGTGTTGACAGCTTCTGCCCAGAGAGACAGAGGTAATTTGGAATAAATAAGCATTGTTCTTGCTACTTCAACAAGAGTGCGATTTCGTCTTTCAACAACGCTATTTTGTTGTGGAGTGCGAGCGGCAGAGGTTTGATGGGTGATACCGGCCTGGTCTAGATATGAATTAAGAACCGAGTTTTGAAATTCTGTGTCATTATTAGTTCTGAGGATTCGGACTAGTTTATTGGTGGAGAGTTGGATTCTTTTTAAGAAATCAATGATTATTTTGGGAGTTTCAGACTTGCTTTTCAGAAATCTGACCCAGGTGTAACGAGAATAGTCATCAACAATCACCAGAATGTATTTTCAACCGCCTAGACTGGAAACACACATTGGTCCACAAAGATCCATATGTAGCATATGTAATGGACTGGTGGTGTTGAATTCGGTTTTTGATTTGTGGGAGGATTTATGAATCTTTCCCATAGCACAGGAAGGGCAAACATGTGTGGAATCAAATGAGATGAGTGGAACACCGTCAACAAGATTATTGGAAACTAGTTTGTTGAGGTTCTGAAAGTGAAGGTGTGACATCCGATGATGCCACAGCCATGAGGTTTCAGAGGAAGCTTTGGAAAATAGGCAGAGTGGTTGTAAATTTGAAGACATGTTTTTCATGGCAAGAGAATAAAGAGTGGATTCACGTTTCCCTTCGAGTAAATTGTCTCACTCCATGGTTTGGACACATCACATGGACCTTTCAAAGATCACGCGGAGATCACTGTCACAGAATTGACTAACACTGAAGAGACAGCATCCAAGGCCTCGAACATAGGACACGCGCTTGATGGTTACACCGTTGAACACATAGTCTCCATACCCTTCAATGGTTGCAATGTCATCATTTCCAAAGCGAACTGTACCTAGGAACTTATTGACATAGTTTGTCAACATGGATTTATCACCAGTCATGTGTCTGGAACAACCAGAATCCAGATACCAAACACATGCTGGGATAACCTGCAAAACAAGCACATGTTTTAGGGACCCCAGTTATCTCGGGTTCCTTGTAAGCAGACACATTAAGAGAATTTAAAGCATTAGGTTCATCAGATGAAACATTCAACAAGGTCTGATCATTCATTACAACACACGAATCATGGTTTTGGTGACCAAAATACAGACGTATTTTACATTTATTACAATTTAATGACCCTGACTGAGAAGCAAGACTTGATGATGCTTGGACTGTTTCAGTCTTGGGTTTCCATGGTTTCAAAATGCTTTGTTTTGGTTTAAGTCCTGTGAAATTTAAAACAAATTTAGACTCAGTTTAAAAACGATTCATGTTTTTAAGTAATGATTGTCTAGCCCTTTGTGCTCTTTTGCGACGGTTTCACTTTTGAGTCTTAGTTAATCCATCAGATACCCGCTTTGCAACATAGTTGAGATTTGGTCAATGCAGATGTCTGATGGATTCGGGGTTGTGTTTCAATGGTCTACCACTGTTGCTCTGGATGGAGTTAGAGTGGTTGATAATTCAGTGGACGTGAGGGATCCTTGAACCTCCTTCCTGTCTGGAAAAGGCGGTGCAGGGTGGTTGTGGACTTTTCTTGCTGAGTGGTCATACACACCATGTTCTTGGATTATTCTTCGAACATGGTTGTTTGGCTTTCTCATCAAGGTTGCGGAATGTGGTGGTTTGGGATCAGCACCCCTTTTAGTGATAATCATCTCTAAACGATAGCCATGATTAGGGTTTTTTAGGATGGTGACAGCTGGAACGACAAGTTTCCTTGAGTTCACTACAGTAGTGTAAGGAACACCTTGGTGATGAGGGGGAAGAACTCGTTGAGAATAAGTGGGTACTCATGGTACAAATTTCTCTTGAGTTGATTTTGATTCCTTTTGTTGTGAATAGTCTTGTGTTAATGTTGGACCAAAATTCTTTTCGGTTTTTTCAAAATCACGATTCATTAAAACTTTTACTTGCAAATCAATGTTGTCTTTTTCAATAAGAGCAACATGTTTCCTATAGCCTTTTAGTTCAAGTTTTAAGTCAACAATTTCTTCCCTGAGAAAATCAATAAGGGCATTTGATGATTCTTCAAGGTGGCTGGGTGGCGGTTCCTGAGGGGTTTTGGACTTTGAAAACATTTCACAGAAAGTAGTCGCTTGACTAGCAATCTATTTTTCAAGTTCATGCACATCATGAGCAAGTTGATCATTTGTGGACGCATGGAGTGAGATTTGGTGTTGCATGGCCTTTATGATCATAAAAAATTTTCGTTCATTGTCAAAAGATGTCATTTTGTTTTCAAAAAGTTCCTTTTCTAAACTGATGATGTATTTTTTTAAGACCAGGGTTGGTAAGTAGAAAACACGTTTTTGACCTTCCGAACATTCACTCTCATTAAACAAATTAGGTAAACTTTCATATGAAAATGAGTTTTTCTTTTTCAAGTAAAGAGCGTTGATTTTATCATAGATTAGAGCTATTTCTCGTTTCATTTTGGTTGATCTTTTAGCCAATGCTTCCTCAACCTCACTGTTGGATGCAAATGTGAGTCGTGCGGGTAGGCCAATCATCAAGTATCTACTATCATACAGATAGGGCTCAGCTTTGGCCATATTGGTCAAGGTGAGAGGATTTTTAAAGCCTAATCCTTTGTTCTCACGGAAGGAGTCCTTTGGTCGATTCATGAACAGGGTTTGATTCGAAATATGTCCAGCTAAAACAACCTTAGATTGTTCAGTCCTGTAAAGCTTCTCTTCAAATAGACCTAGGCGAGTTTGAAGCTCTAGATTATGTGCAGCAAGTTTAGAACATTCAGAGGTTTTCTTAGCAAGGTCGAAAAGGGGTTCTCTTATCTTTTTTTCTAAGGTATCTAGAAGAGCTTTCTTAGAGGCAGTGAGTTTCTTAATTTCTTTCTCGGCATTGTCTACTTTCTCACTAAGAACTTCACTTCTTAACCTAAAGTCTGTCCTTTCTATGCGTAACGGTCTCACGCTAGATTCTAGCTCCTTCAATTGTGTTACTTTTTCAGCTAGATCCTTCTGAAGGGTTAGGTATGCATTGTTTGACACTTTGATCTTCAATTCAGCTTTTAACCTATGGTTCTCATTTTGTAGTCCACTAACTTGACTAGCAAGAGATCTAAGGTCCTTACTCATTTTAGCAAAGTTGTCAACATACATATCAGGTAATTCAGAGAGTATTCTATCATGATTATTGGAGGCAGGTTCATCTCTATTGGACACATTAATTTGGACAGGTGGGTCATTAGGTTTTTCAGAGGGTGCATACAATACATCAGAAACACATTCAGAGTTATTGTTTAAAGAATTATAATATTCATGAATTATGTCGGTGTAAAGTTGTACCTCTTCCTCATCATCGGAAGAAACATTGTCAGGAGCACGTTTCATGTTGGTGAGTTTCACTACATTAGCTCGTTCGGGCTCCTGTTCACTGTCTGACCAGTTTAACCAAACATCATCTGAGGTGTGACGACCCGAAAATTTTTGATCAAATTTAAACTTAATCTTATATGATTCTGACACGATAAGCAAAGTCTGTTAAGTTGAATCTCAAAATTTTGAACTATGTTCATGTATTCATTTAACCTCGACCAAATTCCGACGATTCACGAACAATTATATAAATGGATATGAATATGTATATATATATATATATATATATATATTATAACTTGAAAACATTAACAAAGTATTAAATGTATAACACTTTACGTTAAATGTATTTGTTTCAATATATATTTGATATATTTATCTACGGAACTAGAAGGTAATACCAATGATTGATTTAGTAGATACTTCAACACTTATAAATCTAGTAAATATTATGATATGGTTATAGGTCTATGTTGTGAGGTCCACGTTGATTTGAGAAATCATTCCTTTTTAACTATATGCAGAATAATTGGTAAAGTAATCTACAAGTGGAAATGCGGAGTGTAAATAATTGATATAATGGATGTCGACAAGATAAGCAAATTGACGTGTCACATTAAAATAATTTCATACATTTATTTATTCGTTGGACTTTAACCTTCAATTCGCAAACAACCATTTGTTAATGGACATGTGTGTGTGTGTGTATATATATATATATATATATATATATATATATATATATATATATATATATTTTACAAAATGATAAAATATAATATTAACTTGGTTATAAAACGTTTAGATTTTAAATATATATTAATAAACAACGAGAAGTTGATTTAATGAAGCAAATGACCAAAACACTCAAATGATTAAGTTATACTTCGGGTAATATAGTTTATCATTTCCGTTGCATCTTCGTACTTTCCTGCAATATTGAATCACAATATTGATACGTGAGCATTCATATCTTATCTTTTATATATCAATAGTGTATCCATGTCTTGAAAGGACCCGTCATAATCCATCCGGACGAAGTCCATATCGATTATAAATGATTCACAACAGTTGATTACATCGCGAGGTACTTGACCTCTATATGATACATTTTACAAACATTGCATTCGTTTTTGAAAAGACAATCTTTCATTACATCGAAAGTTGACAGGCATGCATACCATTTCTTAATATATCCAACTATAATTAACTTGATAATAATCTTGATGAACTCGACGACTCGAATGCAACGTCTTTTGAAATATGCCATGAATGACTCCAAGTAATATCTATAAAATGAGCAAATGCACAGCGGAAGATTTCTTTCGTACCTGAGAATAAACATGCTTTAAAGTGTCAACCAAAAGGTTGGTGAGTTCATTAGTTTAACTTAAACAAACATTTCTATCATTTTAATAGACCATAAGATTTCATATTTCCATTTCTCATAAACTTACGTCCCATGCATAGAGACAAAAATATCATTCATATGGATTGAACACCTGGTAACCGACATTCACAATATGCATATAAGAATATCCCCATCATTCCGGGATCCTCCTTCGGACATGGTATAAATTTCGAAGTACTAAAGCATCCGATACTTTGGATGGGGCTTGTTGGGCCCGATAGATCTATCTTTAGAATTCGCGTCAATTAGGGTGTCTGTTCCCTAATTCTTAGATTACCAGACTTAATAAAAAGGGGCATATTCAATTTCGATAATTCAACCATATAATGTAGTTTCAATTACTTGTGTCCATTTCGTAAAACAGTTATAAAAACAGCGCATGTATTCTCAGTCCCAAAAATGTAAAGAGTAAAAGGGATTCAAATGAAACTCACCTAGTGTATTTTGTAGTAAAAATACATACGACGATAATTAACAACTGAACAATGCAGGGTTGGCCTCGGATTCACGAACCTATATCATTTATATAACTATTAATACATATAATGGAAATCACATCATTTCGTTTATTACTACATATTATTTATATATTTGTAGTTATATAGAATTTATACTAAATTCCATTTAAAAATGTATACTTATATTATATTTTAAATTATGTGTTATATATATTTATATATTTATATTTAAAAATGATTATTATCTATACTTTTAGATATATTAATATATCTATATATATACGATTAGTATTATATAAAAAAAATCATTAGCTTGTTATATGTATATATTTATATATAAACATGTTAATAGGTTTTATATATAGCTATATGAGATATTAATATGATTATAATATAGTAATAAATAATATTTTTTTTATATACAAAATATTTATCTGTTAAAAAAAACATAGTTTTGATAATATTGATTCTTTTGATAAAAATAAGAATAATAATAACTTTATTAATAATGAAAATAATAATAATTATAATGTTTGTAACTATGATCATACTAAAATTAATAAATGATAATCTTTATCATGGCGTTTATATTTGTGATAACAATAGTAGTTATAATACTAATAATAGTGAAAATGTTGATAATAAATAATAATTGTAATATTCATAATACTTAATAATAATGCTAATGATAATAATACTAACACTTAATATAATACTAATAATAATAACATTAGTGATACTTATAGTACTTGTAACTACAATATTAATAATAATTCCCATATTACAAATAATAACAATCATAACTATAATAATAATAATAATAATAATAATAATAATAATAATAATAATAATAATAATAATAATAATAATAATAATAATAATAATAATAATAATAATAATAATAATAAGTTATAAAAGAAAACTACCTCATAAAAAACGGATTCTAAAAAAAATAGCCCACTGCAGGGCTCGAACCCGTGACCACACACTAACCCGCTAACACCCACAACCATGCCTCCGTTTGTGTTTTTCTGATATAGACCCATCTCCAAAAATATAAAACCCGTTTTTCCTTTTTAATAATTTATCTTCTTCTTCAAAAAAAAAAAAAAATGCAGTCGACCATAAACCAAATACGAATTCGAAGTTGTTTTAAACTTGCAACTTAAATATATAAAATACATATAATGAATCTCTTTTGTTTTAAAAGAAAAAAAAATAAAAAATAAAAAGGCCTGTCATCAGCGACGGTATAAACAAAAAAAAAAAAAATTTGATTTTTGATTTCTAGGCGGTTGTAGCCAAAAGTTATAAAACGAATTATGTTGCCAATCGATCCTAGGAACGTTTGGAATCTTCAATTGAACTTTATCTACAACAGACATCTCGAATTTGGATCAAGAACAATGGTTGACTTTTTAATTTTAAAAGTTTGACTCCAAAATTGGAATTCGATAGAACGAATTAGGATTTGAAACTTTACAGGTAGTTTATATAAATGATTCCTAACAACCTTGCATTAACAGATTTTGTAATTTTGTTCGTACTCGAAATATGGTGAAAAAGATGAAATACAGAGGGTGTCGAGTTTTTTTTAAAAAAATGAAATTAACTGATTTAACAAATATCAGTGGTTTGCATTTGATATTGAAAATATAAAGTGGAATGAGTTTATTAAACCTGCTGAGTATTTACTTGATTTATAACCAGAGATGTGGACTTGATTTTTCCAATTACGAACAGAAATATATAAAAAAAAAAATATACAAATAAATAATATATGAAAACAACCCTCAACAGATTTTGTTTGCTTGCAAAACTAAATGTAATTGATCGTACCATCTTGTAGATATAAAAATGATTCATAGAACAGTTGAATATGATAGGAACTGAATTTTTAATTCACTTAGGATTAAATACGTATATATATTTATTTATAAATGTATATAATTGTTTATTATATAAATATATATTTGTATATGTTTTTATATATGTATATCTGTATTTTATATATATATATATATATATATATATATATATATATATATATATATATATGTGTGTGTGTGTGTGTGTGTGTGTGTTTATATAAATCTGTTTATATATATTTGATTATATATATATATATATATATATATATATATATATATATATATATATATATATATATATATATATATATATATATATATATATATATATGTGTGTGTTTATATAAATCTGTTTATATATATTTGATTATATATAATTCATAAACTTTAATATTTATATTGTTATTAAAATACTAATACTAATAATAACTATAATAAATTTATTATTTAAAATTTCGAAATACTAATAATAATAATAAAAATAATAGTAATGATAGTAATATCAATAATAATAATAATTGTATTAATACTAATTATAAATAGTAGTAATATTAAAAGATCATAAAATGGATAATCTTAATAAGTTCACTAATAACCAACATAATAACACAATAACAATAATATGCTTATTAATACTAATAATATAATACTACTCATCATAATATTGTTGATATTAATAATATAATAACTTATATCAAATTTCATATATACCTATATATCTGTATTTTAAATATATACTGAATCATAATGATATTAATTATACATTTTAAGATCAGGTTTTATTATATAACTAAATATATTAAATATATATATACCTTTGAATAGATCTAATATTTAATCTTACATTTTTAAAATTTATATTCATGTATATATACATATACATATCTATATATATTTGTGTTTAATAAAATTTCCCACTACATCGTATTTTATTTCAAATTATGATTCAAATTAAAATATAATTATACCTATATATATACATATCTAAATATATATGTATCTATTTACAAATAGTTGTTCGTGAATCGTCGGGAACAGTCGAAGGGTAAATGAATATATAAAATAATTCAAAAATTTTTGAGACTCAACATTACAGACTTTGCTTATCGTATCGAAATCATAATTAGATTAGGTTTAAATTTAGTTGGTAATTCCCGGGTCGTCACAGTACCTACCCGTTAAAGAAATTTCGTCCCGAAATTTGAGTGAGGTTGTCATGGCTAACAATAAACATGTTTTTATGACGAATATGAGTTGATAAATAGATTTTTATCATCATTGAGTAATGTGGATAAAAAAAATTCGATTATTCTAAGAATACAAATGAAGCTATCGCAAAAGAGTGAATTGAAGAAAATAAGATTTTCCTTAGCTTTTGACGTAAACAGTGTTGAATTCCGGAATTCAAGGGATTTAAAGAAAATCTTCAAAATTTAAATGAGATATGATTCTTCGGTAAATGAGGAAATTAGGATCTCTATAATTAAATACGACGATCTGCCTCGATTACTCTGTTTGATATTTTCATTATGAATTAAACTCTTCCATTCCGTTATTCTCACCATTCCTATACTTTCTTTCTTAGTTAATACATCTAAAAGATTGTGAAAATGCTTAGTCCAGTTCTAATCTCTAATATTTTCCTAATTATCATTTTTGTCATCCTTCTTTTCAATCTTCCACCAGAAACATCTGTTTACTTCTACTATTACCTTGGGGTGATACTGTTCTTAATTCTACCGTGTATTTATATTGCTATTCGTATTAATATCCATGGTTTGTTACCTCCATGTTGTTATTGGGTTTTATATTTTCTCTTATATTTTGGAGCTCTTTGCCTTTTTATTTTCTTCTCGACCTCTAGTTAAGCGAGTAATGGTCCAGAGTTCGTAAGCATGGAGTTTCGAATGAACTTAATGTTCTAAACAAGAAAGAACGTAATCGCACGATTTGATTTGTCAAATTACCTGAATCACTGAGAATGGAACTATCAAGAATATAGTTTCTTGATATGTTCCGAAGTTAATCAGAATGAAAGAGTTATGTAACATGACACATGATGATGTTATAATCTGTGAATTATCATGTTCCATTTAGAAACTCAGCATGACTTACTGTAATATAATCACGTTGATCAAGTGTCATTATATTATACTAACTCATGCATCAGTTCCCAACATTACTTCAATAACCTTCATATTTTAAGCTCAAAATTTTACAGAATATAGAAACTAACAGTTTCTATATTATGTAATACTGATAGCACGAAGAGATTAATGATTTCAGATAAGAATAGTTATAAAAATATCTCCAGGAATATGGAGGATATTTATAATGAAAGATACGATAATATCTCGGAATATCTAAGATCAGAGGATGATAGAAACTATTGTCTACAAGGGTTTAGAGTAAGGAGCAAGATATCCACTAAAGACTTTAGCAGACATTGAATCATTTAGATTCTTTGAAGTCAAACTTATTCTTTGTGATTTGTCCACGGCTTTCATCATAGTTTCGCATAATCTGCTTTTCGGTATTAAATTTTCTATTGAATGTTTCCAATATAATGATACACAGGAAGCACGAAGAGGTATATAATTTCAGACGAGAATATTTATGAAAATATCCTTAGAAATATCGAAGATATTAATAATGATATTTTGAAATTTCTAAGTTCAATGGTTGATAAAGAAAGATTTTCCGCAAGATTTTAACATGAATTCGGAGCAAGATATTCTCTAAAGATTTCAACGGATCTAGATTTATCTGGGTTCTATGAATTCAGGGTATGTTACTTGTATTTCTCCTTGGTTTCCTTTATGGTTAGCACAATCCGCTTTCCAGTTCCAACTTTTCTGAGCTTTCCCAACATATTAATCTTTATCATCAAACTTTCGATGATTATGGTCGTTTAGAGTTATCTACAGTTTCTGCTGCTTCATTCAGCTTTTTCAACATTCAGAGTATCGATTTGTGCCTGAGTGCTTTTCAGAATTTCAGAATGAGAGATCATAATTCTAAGAGATAAATGTCATACATATAACTGTTGATGTAGATATGCTATGAGTTTTCAAAGTACTGACTGCTGATTCCTGGTAATTGTTATGGCAGTTCTCGTTATAAGATGCGGATGAGTATATGATAGGGTTTCAATAAATAAATATAATGATTTATCAGAGAGATTTAAGTCAAAAAGCAACGAGGTTGCTGGTACGTCTGCTGGTAATAAGGTGGAATATAAAAGAATTCTCCGGTATCAAAAGGGTAATTGTGTATATCAGGATTATAGTAAGGCTACTTCGAATGAAAAGTCGAAGTTGACTTGCTGGAGCTGTGACAAAATTGGCTACTTTAAAAAGGGATCGCAAAGTTTGTTTTTTTTTTTTTGCTAATAAATGTCAAAGGATCTGACGCGGCTACATGTTAAACTTTTACTCAGTTGCCGAGTGTTTCTCAGGTGCATAATTATATGCATAAATCTTTCCTTCCGTAGATGAAGTGCGGTTGATTCATCCTATCGATTGAGGTGTTTTCAAGAATCATGAAAGGTTTGAATGCAGATTTGTAATTGTCAAGATACAAATGAGGTTTAAGATGAAATCAAGTGGCAAACTTGAAGAATTGTTTAGTTTCATATATTATAATCAATATTTTTAATTCATTTTAATTGTCCAATGTTATTAGTCCATAGTTGATAGTCCACAGTTAACAGTCTAATAATTTATATATAGTTTAATATATAATATTCGAATTAATTACTAAATATCGTGACCCGTGTACATGTCTCAGACTCGATCACAACTCAAAGTATATATATTATTTGAGAATCAACCTCAACCCTGTATAGAGAACTCGATCATTACTGCATATAGAGTGTCTATGGTGATTCCAAATAATATATATAGATGCGTCGATATGATATGTCAAAACCTTGTATACGTGTCCCGATATTTAAAGTGCGTAAAATAAATAACAGAAATTAAATGACGATAAATAAAGTGCGTAAAGTAAATAACAGAAATTAAATGACGATAAATAAAATTGCGAGAATGTAAATTGCGATAAATAAACTGCGATAAATAAATTGCGATAATTAAATGGTAATACAGAATTAACAGTTAGCTAGGAACAGTTAGCTAGGATTTTGTTAGCGTGGATTCTTAATCGAATTTCATATTGTTAATTAATCTGTTTCTAATCAAATTTTATTGTGTCCATTATTTCTTCATTATGCCACTTGTTGAATTCTGATAGGTCAAAATTCAAATATGTAATTAGATGAATATGGTTATTCTGTGGTGAACGGACTTGTATATCGGTGGATGTAAGTAGGATATTATATGACTGTTGAAACAGATTCGAAGAACGTACAATGTAACTTATTAATGTGAAATTTAAATAGTCCTCGGGTATTACCTGCCCGTTAAAATATTTTCACCATTAACAGTTTGTACAAGAGAATTTTTAATTACAATCTTTATGAAAACATATATACATATATATTTTCTTCAGATGTATTCATGGATTTAATGTGTTAATATAATATTAAACTCATTTGCTTTTTGGTTGGAACAAGAATAAATAATCTTTAAAACTTTAGAGATTACATATTCGACATGTCGAACGAAGATCATACTCAAAGTACAGATGATGATATTGAAGCATGGATTGTTGATGGTACTGGTGCTGTTATTAATTGTACTGTTGGTGCCGGTGATGTTACTGAAGCTGGTACATTTTGCACCATATTCTCTGAATTGATTATTCGAGCGCGAAGTTCATTGACTTATTACTCCAGGATGATTGTCGGTTGGAACGAGCGGATGAATAAGGTTCAGAATTGTGGATAGAATATGATCTTGTCGAGTTACCCTGGAAATGAGACTGAAAATGGTGTCTCAAACAGGTTCGCCGGTACGCTTCAGGTTCATTGTCAAGAGGTGAATTCGGTTGGTGGAAGGGATTGCCTTCTGCGCGTTTCCATTAATTAAGTCAACTGCGAACCCATCAGATGAATTGATAATGGCTGATTGGTTGATTTATGCCGATGACGCTGTTTTCGGAGCTTAGGTGAACATCTATGTCGGAATAGCTGTCGGAATAACTATCGGAATAGCTATCGGAATCTGAGGGACTCGAACTGGTTGCAGGATTCATCTCGTACGATCATATGAAGGATTTTTGATAAGAAATAGATTATATGATGTAGATTAGTACCCTGCAATACATAATTTACATATGCATATATAATACTAAAATCCCATAAGTTACCGAGGAATCTACGGAAGTTTTCAGGCAAAGTTACAGTAACAGATACGCTAAGATATGAAGTAGCAGATACGCTAAGATATGAATTTTGTCTATACACTATTCATGCAGTCAATGCAGTAAAACGTGTCTAGACTAAGAATGATAAGCAAGTGATTCTCTAAGAATGATAAGAAGGTAATTTTTGACACCAAATGATAAGCAAAACTTTTGACATGCAGACACGGTCGAAGTCCAAACTCACTAATGCATCCTAACGACTTATCAGTTAGACACACTAATGCAGACATGGTTCGCTAAGACCACCGCTCTGATACCAACTGAAAGGACCCGTCCTAATCCATCCGGACGAAGTCCATATAGATTATAAACGATTCACAACAGTTGATTACATTGTGAGGTACTTGACCTCTATATGATACATTTTACAAACATTGCATTCGTTTTTGAAAAGACAATCTTTCATTACATCGAAAGTTGACAGGCATGCATACCATTTCATAATATATCCAACTATAATTGATTTGATAATAATCTTGATGAACTCGATGACTCGAATGCAACGTCTTTTGAAATATGCCATGAATGACTCCAAGTAATATCTATAAAATGAGCAAATGCACAGCGGAAGATTTCTTTCGTACCTGAGAATAAACATGCTTTAAAGTGTCAACCAAAAGGTTGGTGAGTTCATTAGTTTAACTTAAACAAACGTTTCTATCATTTTAATAGACCACAAGATTTCATATTTCCATTTCTCATAAACTTACGTCCCATGCATAGAGACAAAAATATCATTCATATGGATTGAACACCTGGTAACCGACATTCACAATATGCATATAAGAATATCCCCATCATTCCGGGATCCTCCTTCGGACATGATATAAATTTCGAAGTACTAAAGCATCCGGTACTTTGGATGGGGCTTGTTGGGCCCGATAGATCTATCTTTAGAATTCGCGTCAATTAGGGTGTCTGTTCCCTAATTCTTAGATTACCAGACTTAATAAAAAGGGACATATTCGATTTCGATAATTCAACCATATAATGTAGTTTCAATTACTTGTGTCCATTTCGTAAAACAGTTATAAAAACAGCGCACGTATTCTCAGTCCCAAAAATGTAAAGAGTAAAAGGGATTCAAATGAAACTCACCTAGTGTATTTTGTAGTAAAAATACATACGACGATAATTAACAACTGAACAATGCAGGGTTGGCCTCGGATTCACGAACCTATATCATTTATATAACTATTAATACATATAATGGAAATCACATCATTTCATTTATTACTACATATTATTTATATATTTGTAGTTATATAGAATTTATACTAAATTCCATTTAAAAACGTATACTTATATTATATTTTAAATTATGTGTTATATATATTTATATATTTATATTTAAAAATGATTATTATCTATTCTTTTAGATATATTAATATATCTATATATATACGATTAGTATTATATAAAAAAAATCATTAGCTTGTTATATGTATATATTTATATATAAACATGTTAATACGTTTGATATATAGCTATATGAGATGTTAATATGATTATAATATAGTAATAAATAATATTTTTTTATATACAAAATATTTATCTGTTAAAAAAAAAACATAGTTTTGATAATATTGATTCTTTTGATAAAAATAAGAATAATAATAACTTTATTAATAATGAAAATAATAATAATTATAATTTTTGTAACTATGATCATACTAAAATTAATAAATGATAATCTTTATCATGGCGTTTATATTTGTGATAACAATAGTAGTTATAATACTAATAATAGTGAAAATGTTGATAATAAATAATAATTGTAATATTCATAATACTTAATAATAATGCTAATGATAATAATACTAACAATTAATATAATACTAATAATAATAACATTAGTGATACTTATAGTACTTGTAACTACAATATTAATAATAATTCCCATATTACAAATAATAACAATCATAACTATAATAATAATAATAATAATAATAAAATAATAAGTTATAAAAGAAAACTACCTCATAAAAAACGGATTCTAAAAAAAATAGCCCACTGCAGAGCTCGAACCCGTGACCACACGCTAACCCGCTAACACCCACAACCATGCCTCCGTTTGTATTTTTCTGATATAGACCCATCTCCAAAAATATAAAACCCGTTTTTCCTTTTTAATAATTTATCTTCTTCTTCAAAAAAAAATGCAGTCGACCATAAACCAAATACGAATTCGAATTTGTTTTAAACTTGCAACTTAAATATATAAAATACATATAATGAATCTCTTTTGTTTTAAAAGAAAAAAAAATAAAAAAAAATTAATAAAAAGGCCTGTCATCAGCGACGGTATAAACAAAACAAAAAAAAAAAAAATTTGATTTTTGATTTCTAGGCGGTTTTAGCCAAAAGTTATAAAACGAATTATGTTGCCAATCGATCCTAGGAATGTTTGGAATCTTCAATTGAACTTTATCTACAACAGACATCTCGAATTTGGATCAAGAACAATGGTTGACTTTTTAATTTTAAAAGTTTGACTCCAAAATTGGAATTCGATAGAACGAATTAGGATTTGAAACTTTACAGGTAGTTTCTATAAACGATTCCTAACAACCTTGCATTAACACATTTTGTAATTTTGTTCGTACTCGAAATATGGTGAAAAAGATGAAATACAGAGGGTGTCGAGTTTTTAAAAAAAAAATGAAATTAACTGATTTAACAAATATCAGTGGTTTGCATTTGATATTGAAAATATAAAGTGGAATGAGTTTATTAAACCTGCTGAGTATTTACTTGATTTATAACCAGAGATGTGGACTTGATTTTTCCAATTACGAACAGAAATATATAAAAAAAAATATATAAATAAATAATATATGAAAACAACCCTCAACAGATTTTGTTTGCTTGCAAGACTAAATGTAATTGATCGTACCATCTTGTAGATATAAAAATGATTCATAGAACAGTTGAATATGATAGGAACTGAATTTTTAATTCACTTAGGGTTAAATACGTATATATATTTATTTATAAATGTATATAATTGTTTATTATATAAATATATATTTGTATATGTTTTTATATATGTATATCTGTATTTTATATATATATATATATATATATATATATATATATATATATATATATATATATATATATATAAATCTGTTTATATATATTTGATTATATATATATATCTATATGTGTTTATGTAAATCTGTTTATATATATTTGATTATATATAATTCATAAACTTTAATATTTATAATGTTATTAAAATACTAATACTAATAATAACTATAATAAATTTATTATTTAAAATTTTGAAATACTAATAAAAATAATAAAAATAATAGTAATGATAGTAATATCAATAATAATAATAATTGTATTAATACTAATTATAAATAGTAGTAATATTAAAAGATCATAAAATGGATAATCTTAATAAGTTCACTAATAACCAACATAATAACACAATAACAATAATATGCTTATTAATACTAATAATAATATAATACTACTCATCAAAATATTGTTGATATTAATAATATAATAACTTATATCAAATTTCATATATACCTATATATCTGTATTTTAAATATATACTGAATCATAATGATATTAATTATACATTTTAAGATCAGGTTTTATTATATAACTAAATATATTAAATATATATATACCTTTGAATAGATCTAATATTTAATCTTACATTTTTAAAATTTATATTCATGTATATATACATATACATATACATATCTATATATATTTATGTTTAATAAAATTTCCCACTACATCGTATTTTATTTCAAATTATGATTCAAATTAAAATATAATTATAACTATATATATACATATCTAAATATATATGTATCTATTTATAAGTAGTTGTTCGTGAATCGTCGGGAACAGTCGAAGGGTAAATGAATATATAAAATAATTCAAAAATTTTTGAGACTCAACATTACAGACTTTGCTTATCGTATCGAAATCATAATTATATTAGGTTTAAATTTAGTCGGAAATTCCCGGGTCGTCACATGTCTAGTGCTCGAGTATATGTATTTATGCATGCTTGTATGCTTTAAGTTTGTTGTTAGATAGTCTATGATGAATCACGAATTTGATATATATGTTACTGATATAAAGTATATGATATGCATGTCGTTGGAAATCTATCGAAAAATTAATATTCATTTAGAAATCGCGTGATTTCGATGAACAGATTAAAAGATATGGTCAACTGAATTATGGTTAACTTAATTGAAATTTTGTTTGAAACAGTAAATTAATATTTAAACAACTTATCTATAAGATTGATAAATTGGATTTTTAGATATTACTAATCGAGTAAATGAATTTCTATATAAGGCACGTTCTGTTTTGTTGATCAATTGTCAAAGTTGACTGTCTTATCATGTTTTAAAGCTTTATAAATACTATAATCTGATTTTACAAGTATTGGAAAACTATATGTAATAATAAAATATGTTCGGTTGCCATGATAATTCAAATATAATATAGCTCCTGAAATAAATAATATTTTGAGTTTGATAAACTATAATTTCGTTCAATTATCAAGACTTATATTATGTTAATAAACATGTATAGATTTAAAGATCATATTGGGTCAGGTTGACTTTTGAGATGACTTTTGTTAAATTTTGCATGTCAGTCTCGAGCATTAGGATTGTGATACACTATGACCCGACCTAGCTTATTAGACATGTATTAACCAACATATGTTCTATAGGTTGAGATCTACGATTATTTTGCATTCCGAGTTTCGGTCACATTTCGGTGAATGACCTTATGTGCTGCTAATGTGAGTTTCATAGATCCCTTTTTAATTGCTTTTGCAATATATAATTTGGGCTGAGAATACATGCACTTTATTTTAAATGCAATGAATACAAGTACATACTAAATTCTACACCGAGTTTGAACCGAAAATCCCTTAGCTTTGGTAACTAGTAACTGCCGATTATAAGAACTGGTGGGCGCGAGTAGTTATATATGGATCCATAGGGCTTGACATCCCCGTTTGTTCCAGGTATAGAAACCCTAGCCTGAACTATAAAACAGATGTATGCTATTTGAGTTTAGTACATGTTAGATTGCGTGTATTGTACATGTTGGTTGCATGTACGTTAAAACAGGGGTACTTATTATAACGTTAAAGTTTAGTTACCAGGGTACTCAATCTTGTAGAATAATTTGATAAATATTTCTGGATGAAACAACTGAAATCTTGTGATCCACCTTTATATACGGATTATGCGCAACATTAAAACTATGAACTCACCAAACTTTGTGTTGACACTTTTAAGCATGTTTATTCTCAGGTTCCTAGAAGTCTTCTGCTGTTTGCTTATATGTGATACAAGCTATGTGCATGGAGTCATACATGCTTTATTCGAGGAAATGTTGCATTCACCAAATCATCACCATGTAACTTATTTTGACTGCATTATCAACGGATGTAGTATTGTAAACTATTATATACGGTGATTGTCTATACGTAGAAATCATCAAACGTCAAAAACCTTGGAATTATATATTCATTTATGGTGTGTCTTTTCAAAAGAATGCAATGTTTACAAAACGTATCATGTAGAGGTCAGTACCTCACTGTAAAATTGATGAATGATGTATTCATCTAAAGGGATTTAGACGGATCATCACATGAGGCTTTGAGGACCTTCCCTTTTTCGGCATCTTGGGCGAGCAACATCTTTTTCTTGTAGTACTCGGCATCCTTTCGTTTGGGTAGTCTGCATTCTCGAGCAAAATGACCTGTTTTACCACAATTGAAACAAATATTATTGGGGTCCTTGTTGTCAGGAGCCCGGTATTGAGTGGTTGAGGTTTCGGGTTTTTTGTAGTATGAGGAGCTGGACGAAGTTTGATTGTTTTTGTTTTTGTTAAAACCTCCAGATGATCTCCTGAGGTTCAGTTTCTTGCTGAACATTGCGGAAACCTTGACGAGATCTCGATGTTCTTCATCAACATCAGAGTATGTATCCTCATCAGAGGAGATGGTTTGTTTTGCTTTTAGTGAGTTGGAGTGGTTGGAAGGGGTTTTGGTGGAGCTTTTGTTAACAAACAGAGCCATTAGATCACTGGTTTCAGCGAGGTTGGATTTAGGATTTTGGGCGGCTAGAACATCAGGTTGATGATTCATTAGTTTCCCTACAATTTCATGGATGTTGTACTTCTTGGTGTTTTTGGAGGCACGAAAGTTGTTTCCGTATGGTGTCTAGGTGGCATTCAGTTTCTTCAGGAATTTCATGTTCAGCTCTTGATTTTCCTTTTTCACTCCAACCTTTTTTAGCTCATTAATAACTTCACAGAAACGTCTGTAGCAGTCCTTTAGAGGTTCGTCAGGTTTATGAAAGTAATCCTCATACATTGCGAGAGCAATGTCAAGTTTTGTCTGGTCGGATTGGCTATATCCTTCCTGTTGACGAGTGATTTCATCTAGAAGTTCTTTTCCGGATTTTAGAGAGCTGACGGATTTGTACATGTCATGAGGAAGAGCTTGCATGATAATGGACCTGGAATCAATATCGGATTGAGCTCTCTTGGCTTCTTCACCTGGAGTTCATAGGGTTTTATACCCATGCCGGTGTCAGGATGAAGTGAGATCTTAGGTCCATTGAGAAATGACTCCCAGAGGTATTTGATTTGTTCTCCCTTTTCATAGATGAAGTTGTCAAATCTTCCTTTCCATTGGTCAAAAAATCCCTCGAACAGCATGGGAGAAAGAGTATCCGAGCCCACGACCAAAGCATCACGGTTTGCAGTAGCGATCTTAACTAAGAGTGTAAGCTGAGTGGTGTAAAAGAGAGGAGGTTTAACAAGAGATTGTTAAGTAGAAGTCTTGAGAGTGGGGAATCAAGAAAATTAGATAGTGAAATTAGGGTTTTGGTGTAAAACCATTTTTAAGAGCAGAGTGATTTTTGAGCAAAGCCAAATTTCAAATCAGATTGTGTTTTTGAGCATCAACAATATAGTTATGAAGGGAAAGTTTTCGAGCAGATATGAGAGCAAGCACCTAGATTTCGAGCAGTCAAGATAGCTGAACACTAGCCTATTTTTCGAGCAGACAAAGTATTTGAGCAGCAAAGGAATTCGAGCAGCTAAGGAATTCGAGCACTATCCTAGTTCTAGAGCACTTAAGTTTTTCGAGCAGACAACTAGGGTTTCAAACAAAAACCAAGCCTTTTAGATAAGGTGGTTTTCGAGCAAAACCAGGTTTTCTGATAGCTAAGTTTTCGAGCACAATGACACAAAATTTAAGAATTTCGAGCAGTAAAGAGTTTTTCGTGCAAGATTTTCGAGCAGTAAAGACAACTGTTTTCAGACACAATTTTCTAGCAAAGAATCAAATTACACACTGTTTTCGAGCAAAATTCTCACTATCCTCACTGTTTTCGAGCAGTTTTGACTAAAAACACTTTAATCAGTTTGTTAAGTTCAAAGATTTTGACTTATAGGTGAGAGAACACCTATGCACGTGAATTCTTACACAATAGTACAAGCTTATGCACAAAAGGACAAGTCCTTTGTCCTTTATGACATAAATCAAGGGATTATATCAAGGACATGTCCTTTTCACTTTTAAAATCTATCGGGTAATTGCAATTCGGTGGGTATTAACTAAGAGTCCAAGATTTGGACCCAAAACTGACTCGACACGTGGGAAAATGAACAGGGTTTTTGAGCAAGAACCTTAGGGTTTCACTGTTGTGATGAAACCTTGAGAGGTTTTCTTGCAGAATCAAACCCAGAAGGGGTTTTCAAGCATCTGATCTGGGAGAAAACTTAAGCAAATTGAATGATTTTTAAGCAGATTAAGTAGGATTTGAGAGCAAAACAGCAATGAATCAAGTAAATGTAGGACCTTTAATTAACCTTAACACATATGGAGTGATTATTATCATGCAAATTTCGATTAACTCATGTTATAAAGTGACAAATTCATAGCAACTTAGTCATGGCAGCAGAAACATGAATATTTAAACATGAAATATGAACAAGGTACATGAACTAAACACTAAATTACCAGAAAGCTTCATGAGTTTCATACTATTTTGACATACATAATGTTTTCATGGAACAAAACATGTTAACCTTGCTTCAACATAAGATAATCATGACAGATTAGAGCCTGTTATAGATTTTCATGCATAGATCTTTAATAAACAAACTAATCTAAGTTAGAACATGAAGATTACAGTTCTTTTTAAGCATTCTAGACAGATTTCAAGCAGATAAAACAAATATACTTAACAAATAGCAAGTAAATCGGTGACCAAATAAAGAGTGATAGTGATACCTAAACTGAAGAACACCAAGCACTTCAAAACACGAATCTAGAGGCTTTAATCCTTGGATCTACAAGCAAGAGAGTAAGTCCCGCTCTGATACCAATTGTTAGTCTCTAAAGAAGCCTAGATCGACCAGTTTGTGAGTTGATTAGTGGGTTATAGGTATTAGTTATGCAAGAACACTTGAGAGAATAAGATAAAGTTTGTAGGTGCAAAATGGATAACTAGTTACAAAAGATGTGGGGAGGTTGTTTATATATGACAACCTCCCAAGTTACATAAGTTACATTGCTACCATGGTAAATACTAGTAAATATATTACATCCAAAGATTAAAACTGTACGCCACTAAACTATTACATAAACATATGTCAACACACACCTCTGCCACATAAACAATCTTCAATGTGGACACTTCACTTATCATAGCCTGCAGTTTAGCCTTAGCATCAGGCTTGATATGTTTTAAAATTACAGCAGGTAAAGGATCTGGTCTGTCAGGAAGAGCATTTAAAATTTCTTATCTGAAATGTCCTTCTGAACAGAAGCCTCCAGATACTTATGAAAAGTTTGGCCAACCTGCCCAGAACTCAATACCCTCTGCACAAGGGCAGAAATGCCAACCTTCAAGTCAATAAAATCCTTTTTCAAAGTAGCAGCAACAACAGTGTTCTCTTCAGCAACACGTTTCTCTATTTCCAACATTTTCTTCAATTCTTTGTTTTCCTTCAACAAGGCTTCTTTCTCTTCAATCACCTTCTCCTTCTCAACTCTCTCATTAACACACTTACTCTCACCAGCCGCATTGTCTCATTCTTTTTCTTTGCCAATTCTACTGCAGTTTTCAATTTCAAATTCGCATCTTACAAGTCAATTTCAAGTTTTTTTCAGCCTCTGGTAGTTCTGATTTTGTGAAACATACTAATGTGATGAAACGTATGTAGTTTCTTATGGGACAAGATGAGGTTTATTAGCCAATAATAAGTAATCTTTTTATGACTGATCCTCTTCTCAATGTTAAAACAGCTTTTTTTTTTGTGATTTCAAGGGAAGAGTCACATAGAAACTTTACTTCTCATTCTGTTGGATCTAAAACTTAAATTATGCTTTTGTTGCTAAGTATCAACCTAATTCTTTTGGTAATAAGTTCAATAATACGAATAATTTAAATAAGAAACATGAAATGGGTAGAGGTCTTAATGCAAATTATAAGTGTATTAAGTGTGAAATGATTGGTCATAGTGTGAATAAATGATTTGAGATTATTATATATCCACCTGGATATATTAGGAAGCCTTTTTAATCAAGGTGCTCCTAAATTTACTGCTAATAATAATAATAATTGTGTTTTCGAGAATATTAATGTGTCTGCTGGTAGTTGTCGCTTTAACGTTGACCATATTTCAAAGTTAATGAGTCTATTAATGAAAAAGATATTGGGTCTTCCGTTGGTTTGAGTGCTAATATGTCAGGTAGTTTTTGGAACAATAGTTCAAAGTTTAAATCTAAACTTGAAAAGCTTTTTGTAGTAATATGTTTTTAAATGACAAAGATCATTTTAATGACTAGATTGTTGATTTTGGTGCAAACCAACATATGATTTGCACTGAGAATGAAACCTCCCGAGGGTTATTTTGTTGATGATAAAAGGTGTGTAAGCTTGTTAAGTCTTTATATAGACTTAAGCAAGCTCCTAGAAAATGGAATGAAAAGTTAACTAGTGTTTTGTTAGAAAATGGTTTTATATAAAGTATAAATGATTATTCTTTGTATACCAAATCCGATGGAAATGTTTTTCTTGCATTTCTTGTGTATGTTGATGATATTCTCAATACTGGTAATGATTTAAAAGAATTTAATAAATTTAAAACTTATCTAAATTCTAACTTTATGGTTAAGGGTTTAGGAAAGTTGAAATATTTTTTGGGAATTGAAGTTTTAAATATTGATAATAGAATTTGTATACTCAAAGAAAATACTGTTTGGAATTGATAAATGAATTTGGGTTACTTGGTTGCAAAACTGTTTATGTTCCAATTAAACAAAATGTTTTTTTGCAATACTAAGGCTAATGTTAGTGATCCTATCCTTAAAATATTACTCAGTATCAAAATTTGGTTGGTAAATTGATTTATCTGACTATGACTAGGCCAAATATTTCTTTTGATGTTCATTGTTTAAGTCAGTTCATGCACAAGCCTTTACAGTCTCATTTTAAACTTACATTACATGTGTTAAGGTATTTAAAACTCTCACCTGGTAAAGATGTTTCTATTGTTAAATCTGATCATCTTAACATAAGTGCATACGATGATGTTGACTGGGAATAATCTATGTTTTTTAAAAAGTCTGTAAATGGTTATTGTGTATATGTGGGAGAATCTATGATTGCTTGGAAGTGCAAGAAACTGAATCTTGTTGCTAGATCATAGGGCATAATCTGAGTATAGATCTATGAGTAATGCAACATGTGAAGTTATGTGGATTTTGATGTTATTTTATGATTATAAAGTTAAGTCTTCTACTCCTATTCCTCTTTATTGTGATAATAAATCTGCTATCTAAGTGGCTGCAAATCTTATTTTTCATTAAAGAACAAAGCATTTGAAAGTAGATGTTCATTTTATTAGAGAAAAAGTTAGTTATGGATTCATTAATACTGTTAAAGTTGATTCTGAAAATCAAATTGCTGATATATTCACTAAAGGCATAAGTGTTAAAAAACATAACTTCTTCTGTAAAAAAACTTGGTCTGTTTGACTTGTTTAAGAATAAGATTTAGGAGGGGATAAATTATATACAATCTTTTTCGTTGTTCATTTTACTTATTTTGTTGTTTTTATATTTGTAGGTAATATCAAAGTTTTGTGATCTATTTGAAAAGCTTTAAACCTGGAGGGTGGAGAGTGTATATTGTAGATTCCTTGGTGCTCAAGTTGAGTTGCTGATCATTTAAGAGGAACCATTCTAGCCATTGCTTAATTTATTTATATCCCTAGATTAGGGTTTGATCTGATTCATTTTTTTGATTTGTATGTGTGTGTTTCTCCGGTGAAACCCTAGAGCAAGTTTTGGTCATCTTTAATGATCTTTATATTCTGTTTAAGATTAATTTTTGGAGTTTGATTGTGAAATTTTGTTACTCTTTTTGTATTCTGGTGATTCGTTATAAAAGCTTTAAACCTCTGTGATTAAGGTGTTTATTTCTGGTATTCGATTTGTATTACTTTACATATGGGTAACAAGCACCACGCATGGTGCGTGGTGCCTGTTCGTGAGGGAAAAAGCGTGTTTTGGTCATTATCTCGTAATCACGCATCACACACAAAGTTACACGATCATGCGTGATGTGTGATGCATGATCAGAGGGTATTTCTTGCAATTATTGTTTCTAAGAACATATTATTAAACAATTTAAAAAATAGGGTAATTTGAACAATTTCCGTAAATTAAGTTACCAACTTCAAACGCTATATCTTTCTATTCAAACGCTATATCTTTCTACAGAGAATAGACGATTGACAAAAATGTAATACTCCGTAACTAAACGTTTGTTGTTTTGTAGTTGTTTTTTATGGGTTCTTATTTCCACATTAAGATGGAGACATGAGTCTTCCCATGTATCTTATAACCATTTATTTATTTATTTATTTATTTTTACCTATATACTAAAACTCACGGCCAAACTGTGACGACCCGGAAAATTTCCGACCAAATTTAAACTTAATCTTTATATGTTTCCAAAATGATAAGCAAAGTCTGTAATGTTGATGTTTCAAAAACTTTGAACTGTGTTCATATATGCAATTAACCTTTGACCAATTCTGACGATTCACGAACCATGAATTATAAATAGATAAGTATATATATATAAGTAAGTATAAATAATTATATATTTATAAATATTAATAAATTAATATATACAATTGATGTTATAAATAATAATATATTAATTAATGAAATCAGTATTTTAAATACATATATACATATGGATAGTAATTGCAAAAATATAATAATATCAAATTTAATTCAACTATGTAATAAAACTTGATATATTTATAGATATTGTAATTTGAAAACATATATGTATATGTATATATATATATATATATATATATATATATATATATATATATATATATATATATATATAATCATTAAATACTACAAAACTATAAATTGTAATATGAATAAATGTAATTACAATTAAAGAAAAAAAATATAGTTATTACATTAATAATGTTACCATTACTTTCAATAAATATTAATATTAATATCAGTATTGCGAATATTAATGTTATATATATAAATAAAATGTAATACATATAACAATTGAATTATTATTATTATTTTAAAAATCATTAATTTTATTAGAAAATAATACAAAATATTAATATTAACATTAATAATATTATTATTATTATCATTAGTATTATTATTATTATTATCTATTATTATTAATGTAATTATTATTAGTAATATTATTACTAATATAATTATTAATTATAAATATTAATTATATAAATCATAAAAAAAAGAGAAAGGTACGTAATTTGTTTCACATACCTATCAAACTATGTGTGAATTTGTTTCTTGTCTTCAAAAGCTGGATACCAGTCGAATTCAATCTACAGAATCAATCAATTTCAGTTGCAAGTCGATATCAATCTTTATTTATTTATTTATTTATTTTATTCCGGTAAAAATGTGTCGACTGCCATATCTTACTTAAACAAATCAATTCCAGTTGTTAAAGGATACCAAAAACTTCACATTATCAACTAACAACTATCATTACCTTTTACAGCTCCTAAAATTTTTGAATTTATTAAAATTGAAGAGGAAGAACCGGTGTTGCTCTGCTCATGTGTCAAAATTTTTAAAAAAGCACGAAATCGAAATTTAATTCAAAATGTAATAATACCATCTTGTTAGGATCCTTTTACTACAACTATTTGCAAAAGCTCAGTTACAAATTCATCCTAACGAGATTCAATTTTCGAGTCAAAGTTTTCAAGTCAAAAGTCAACGGTTTTGTTCATGGTAAAATCCGAGCATGTTATAGTGTTTTGCATTAAATTGATGATCCAGTTAGTTTATAAAGAAGATTTCCAACCTTTTTCATGTTATAGTTATAGTCTAAAACATACTAGAATTTCGAAATTGATTTTGAGTTTATAACCGTGTTCATCAGACTGTTTTTATTTTTAATTATTTATTTTTGTCTGATTAAATCAAAAAACTAAGACAGATAATTTACGTTCCAAATGAAACTATAATACATAATATTAGATTGATTTTAGGATTGATCTCTGGTCAGTTTGATTTTGGGTTGAATAAGAACATAACAGACAGTTATATGAGTTATAAAAATTTCGGGTGGGTTTAAAACAGATAAATGAAATGGTTCAGATGGTTTAGTGTGGTTTCCGGTTTACAAGGGGTCACAGGTTCGATACTAGGCTGGGACATTCTTTTTGTGACATTTTGAAGGTAGTCATTTATATTATTTATTATTATTATTATTATTATTATTATTATTATTATTATTATTATTATTATTATTATTATTATTATTAATATTATTATTATTATTATTATTATTATTATTATTATTAATATGTTTATTATTATTATTGATTATCAATTCCAAGTTTATTATTATTAGTTGAATAATTAACTATGTTTAATATAACTATTATTATTAATATTATTATTATTGTTAATAGAAGTATTGGTATTACTATTATTATTATTATTATTATTATTATTATTATTATTATTATTATTATTATTATTATTATTATTATTATTATTATTATTAATATTATTATTAATATTATTATTATTATTATTATTATTATTATTATTATTATTATTATTATTATTATTATTATTATTATTATTATTATTATTTTTAGAGTGTATTATTAGTACTAATACATGTATTATTATAAAGATTATCGTTTAGTATTATGATTAAAGTTACCATTATTGATTATTGATATTATTATTATGCTTATGAATATAATTATAATTAGGATATAAAAGTATCATTTTATTTGACGATATCAGCCCAGTTTTATTAATAATCTATCAACTTTAAAATTTGCATTTTTTTTAAAATTAACTTTTTCATTACTATTATTAATATTACTATTATCATTATCAATATCACTATTAACAAGATGATAAATGATATTACCAAAATAATTACTTTCAACATAATTATTAAATCTAAGTAATAATAATATTATCATTATTTTAGTATTATCATTAACTTAATAAATAAATGATGTTATATAAAAATATATTTAAAACACATAACTTTACTATATAAATATTGTTATAAATATAAAATGAATATATTTAATGAAATAAATAAGATATCAATATAAAATTTTATCACTAATAATAATATATATAATTGTCCAATCACAAGCGTATGTTTTAATATATATATGAATGATATAGGTTCGTGAATCCGAGGCCAATCCTGCATTGTTCAATATAGTCATATGTATTTTTACTACAAAATAGATTAGGTGAGTTCATTTGATTCCCTTTTACTCTTTACATTTTTGGGACTGAGAATACATGCGCTGTTTTTATAACTGTTTCCTAAATGCTTTTGAGATATATTTTTGAACTGAGAATACATGAACTGTTTTTATAAATGATTGACGAAATAGACACAAATATTCAAAACTACATTCTATGATAGAATTATTTGGATTCAGAGGTTCGATTTAGTAGTTAACGGAGAGATGATTTTGCATTGCGTACGCATTAGCTCCCGTTTTAACTACCATCGGCGGGATGATTTTGCATTGCACACATGCACTAGCCCCCGATGTATTTTATTGTATTATAGTCGACTTTGTAGTTGGTAATGGAGGGATGATTTTGCATTGCATACGCATTAGCCCCCGTTTCAGCTACCCTCGGAGGGATGATTTTGCATTGCGTACGTATTAGCCCCCGTTGTAAGAATTATATTGTATTAACTACCACGGTGAGATGATTTTGTCATTGCACTACGTATTAGCTACTGTTGGTGAGTTGTTGGAAAGGTTCCGGTGTTCTATTATATTATTGAAAATGATGATTGATTATGAAAAACTAATGAACTCACCAGCCTTTTGGTTGACACTTGAAAGCATGTTTATTCTCAGATATTAAAGAAATCTTCCGCTGTGCATTTTCTCATTTTAGAGATATTACTCGGAGTCATTCATGACATATTTCAAAAGACGTTGCATTCGAGTCGTTGAGTTCATCAAGATTATTATTAAGTCAATTATAGTTGGATGTACTATGAAATGGTATGCATATCGTCAACTTTCGATGTAAGGAAAGTTTGTCTTTTCAAAACGAATGCAATGTTTGTACAATGTATCATATAGAGGTCAAGTACCTCACGATGTAACCAAATGTAATGTATTTATCCAGATGGATTAGGACGGGTCATTAGAGTACCTACATACTAAAACTCACGGCCAAACTCATCGTTTCAGTTGTATTTGATTGTCGTTTTGAGTTTGCGTTCACACTACAAATGGCCCCTCAATTTCGGCTTAATTTACACAACGACCTCTCTAGTTTCCACTTTTCAGGGGTAAAAAGCGTAAATATATAATTTTATTAAAATAAAAGAAAATCATTCCACCCGTATTTTTAACGGGCCCTATTTTCTCGCTCGGTCCGAGTTTAATTTTTCCGAGACCACCGTTCAACTCGGAAAAATCAGACGGACCCAACGGGCCTAACTATACACGAAACGGACATCGTTAAAAAAACACTAAATAACGAACCCTATATTCTCGCTCGATACGAGTTAAATTTTTCCAAGAACACCGTTCTACTCGAAATAATTTTACGAACACAACGCGACTAACTATACGCGAAACGGACATCGTTGAAAAAACACTAAATATTTCGGGCTATATTTCATACATATACATACACATCCAACAAACAACTTAACCTAATAGATATATTAGGTACCAAACAACGTATATCCAAATTTGACCGCGCGTTGAATACAACCACAGCAACGCGCGGTCGAATTTTTTTCTAGTTCATTCCATTTCCTGATACATTCATAAATTCAGTGAATAAGATATTCAAGATAGGGGGATCCCAAAAGTTAAAAAAGAAAAACGAGAGGATGGTTTCATTATTAGACTATTAGTGTAGGTTTAGCCCAATTGTATATATGGGTTTGGTCCGCTAGGGTTTTGTGACGAACTACAAAATTTCCGACCAAATTTAAACTTAATCTTTAAATGATTTGGACACGATAAGCAAAGTGAAATGTCCCGTTCATATTGATTATGAATATTCCATATTAATTGATTTCGTCGCGAGGTTTTGACCTCTACATGAGACGTTTTTCAAAGACTGCATTCATTTCTAAAACAACCATAACCTTTATTTTATCGATAAAGGTTTAAAAAGCAATACGTAGATTATCAAATAATGATAATCTAAAATATACCGTTTACACACGACCATTACATAATGGTTTACAATAAGAATATATTACATCAAAAATAAGTTTCTTGAATGCAGTTTTTACACAATATCATACAAGCATGGACTCCAATTCTTGTCCTTACTTTAGTATGCAACAGCGGAAGCTCTTAATAATCACCTGAGAATAAACATGCTTAAAACGTCAACAAAAATGTTGGTGAGTTATAGGTTTAACCTGTATATTATCAAATCATAATAATAATAGACCACAAGATTTCTTATTTCAATATACATCCCATACATAGAGATAAAAATCATTCATATGGTGAACACCTGGTAACCGACATTAACTCGATGCATATAAGAATATCCCCTCTCATTCCGGGAAATCCTTCGGACATGATAAAAACGAATTCGAAGTACTAAAGCATCCGGTACTTTGGATGGGGTTCGTTAGGCCCAATAGATCTATCTTTAGGATTCGCGTCAATTAGTAGATCGGTTTACTAATTCTTAGGTTACCAAGCAAAAGGGGCATATTCGGCTTCGATCATTCACCCATATAATGTAGTTTCATTTACTTGTGTCTATTTTGTAAAACATTTATAAAACTGCATGTATTCTCATCCCAAAATATTAGATTTTAAAAGTGGGACTATAACTCACTTTCACATATTTTTACTTCGTCGGGAAGTAAGACTTGGCCACTGGTCGATTCATGAACCTATAACAAATATGTACATATATATCAAAGTATGTTCAAAAATATATTTATAACACTTTTAATACATTTTGATGTTTTAAGTTTATTAAGTCAGCTGTCCTCGTTAGTAACCTACAACTAGTTGTCCAAAGTTAGATGTACAGAAATAAATTGATATATATTATCTTGAATCAATCCACGACCCAGTGTATACACGTCTAAGGCTAGATCACAACTCAAAGTATGTATATTTTTGGAATCAACCTCAACCCTGTATAGCTAACTCCAACATTACTGCATATAGAGTGTCTATGGTTGTTCCAAATAATATATATACATGGGTCGATATGATATGTCAAAACATTTGCATACGTGTCTATGGTATCTCAAGATTACATAATATATTAGAATACATGTATAATACAATATAAGTTAGCTAGGATAAGATTAATATAGATTTGTTACCAATTTTCACGTAGCTACAACAAGAAAAATATCCAATCTTGTTTTACCCATAACTTCTTCGTTTTAAATCTGTTTTGAGTTAATCAAGTTGCTATGGTTTCATATTGAACTTTAGTTTATGAATCTAAACAGAAAAAGTATAAGTTTATAGTCAGAAATACAGGTTACAAGTTGTTTTTGTAAAGGTAGCCATTTCAGTCGAAAGAACGACGTCTAGATGACCATTTTGGAAAACATACTTCCACTTTGAGTTTAACCATGATTTTTGGATATAGTTTCATGTTCATAATAAAAATTATTTTCCCAGAAGAACAACTTTTAAATCAAAGTTTATCATAGTTTTTAATTACATAAACCCAAAACAGCCCGCGGTGTTACTACGACGGCGTATATCCGGTTTTACGGTGTTTTTCGTGTTTTCAGGTTTTAAATCATTAAGATAGCATATCATAAAGATATATAACATGTATTTAGTTGATTTTAAAAGTCAAGTTAGAAGGATTAACTTTTGTTTGCGAACAAGTTTAGAATTAACTAAACTATGTTCTAGTGATTACAAGTTTAAACCTTCGAATAAGGTAGTTTTATATATATGAATCGAATGATGTTATGAACATTATTACTACCTCAAGTTTTCTGGATAAAGCTACTGGAAATGAGAGAAATGTATCTAGCTTCAAAGGATCCTTGGATGGCTTGAAAGTTCTTGAAGCAGAATCATGACACGAAAAACAAGTTCAAGTAAGATTTCCACTCGAAATATGATTGTTATAGTTATAGAAATTGAATCAAAGTTTGAATATGAGTATTACCTTGTATTAGAATGATATCTTACTGTAAATAAGAAAGATTTCTTGAGGTTGGATGATCACTCAAAGTGGATTTGCAAGATTGGAAGTAAGCTAGCAAACTTGGAAGTGTTGTTGGTGTGTTCTTGAGTATTTGTTTTATAACTTGGTTTATGTATGGATTTATGAACTAGATTGAGCTAGATTTTGTTAAAGATGATGAAGAACACTTAGAACAAAGGAAGAACACTTGAGAGAGAGTAGTTTGATGCATGTAAGTTGCAAAATGAAAGTGTATGTGTGTGTGTTCTTTCACGTGGTTTAGGTGTCACCATATAGGCTCCATTAGTTTGTTATTTTGTGAGATATTTCATGCTAGATGTTAAATGATGGTTCCTACATGGTTAGGTGATTTACATGGGCTGCTTAGAGCTGATCATTAGAGTGTATATACCAATATTAAATACATTTAGAAGCTGTGTATTGTACGAGTACAAATATGAGTGCATACGAGTGGAATTGTTGATGAAAATGAATGAGGATGTAATTGTAAGCATTTTAGTTAAGTAGAAGTACTTTGATAAGTGTTTTAAAGTCTTTCAAAAGTGTATGAATACATATTAAAACACTACATGTATATACATTTTAACTGAGTCGTTAAGTCATCGTTAGTCGTTATTTGTAAGTGTTGTTTTGAAACCTTTAAGTTAACGATCTTGTTACATATTGTTAACCCATTGTTTATTATATTTAAAGAGATGTTAAATTATTACATTATCATGATATTATGATGTATTAATATATCTTAATATGATATATATACATTTAGATGTCGTTACAACGATAATCGTTACATATATGCCTTGTTTCGAAATCCTTAAGTTAGTAGTCTTGTTTTTATATATGTAGTTCATTGTTAATATACTTAATGATATGTTTACTTATCATAATACCATGTTAACTATATATATATATATATATATATATATATATATATATATATATATATATATATATATATATATATATATATATATATATATATATATATATATATATATATATATATATCCATATATATGACATCATATAGTTTTTACAAGTTTTAACATTCGTGAATCACCGGTCAACTTGGGTGGTCAATTGTCTATATGAAACCTATTTCAATTAATCAAGTCTTAACAAGTTTGATTTCTTAACATGTTGAAAACAATTAATCATGTAAATAACAATTTCATTTAATATATATAAACATGGAAAGGTTCGGGTCACTACAGTACCTACCCGTTAAATAAATTTCGTCCCGAAATTTTAAGCAGTTGGAGGTGTTGACGTATCTTCTGGAAATAAGTGCGGGTATTTCTTCTTCATCTGATCTTCTCATTCCCAGGTGAACTCAGGTCCTCTACGACCATTTCATCGAACCTTAACAATTGGTATCTTATTTTGCTTAAGTCTTTTAACCTCACGATCCATTATTTCGACAGGTTCTTCGATGAATTGAAGTTTTTCGTTGATTTGGATTTTGTCTAACAGAATAGTGAGATCTTCTTTAGCAAAACATTTCTTCAAATTTGAGACGTGGAAAGTGTTATGTACAGCCGCGAGTTGTTGAGGTAATTCAAGTCGGTAAGCAACTGGTCCGACACGATCAATAATCTTGAATGGTCCAATATACCTTGGATTTAATTTCCCCCATTTACCAAATCGAACAACGCCTTTCCAAGGTGCAACTTTAAGCATGATCATCTCTCCAATTTCAAATTGTATATCTTTTCTTTTAATGTCAGTGTAGCTCTTTTGTCGACTTTGGGCGGTTTTCAATCGTTGTTGAATTTGGATGATCTTCTCGGTAGTTTCTTGTATTATCTCCGGACCCGTAATCTGTCTATCCCCTACTTCACTCCAATAAATCGGAGACCTGCACTTTCTACCATAAAGTGCTTCAAACGGCGCCATCTCAATGCTTGAATGGTAGCTGTTGTTGTAGGAAAATTCTGCTAATGGAAGGTATCGATCCCAACTGTTTTTGAAATCAATAACACATGCTCGTAGCATGTCTTCAAGCGTTTGTATCGTCCTTTCACTCTGCCCATCAGTTTGTGGATGATAAACAGTACTCATGTCTAGACGAGTTCCTAATGCCTGCTGTAATGTCTGCCAGAATCTTGAAATAAATCTGCCATCCCTATCAGAGATAATAGAGATTGGTATTCCATGTCTGGAGACGACTTCCTTAAATACAGTCGTGCTAACTTCTCCATCTTGTCATCTTCTCTTATTGGCAGGAAGTGTGCTGATTTGGTGAGACGATCAACTATTACCCAAATAGTATCAAAACCACTTGCAGTCCTTGGCAATTTAGTGATGAAATCCATGGTAATGTTTTCCCATTTCCATTCCGGGATTTTGGGTTGTTGAAGTAGACCTGATGGTTTCTGATGCTCAGCTTTGACCTTAGAACACGTCAAACATTCTCCTACGTATTTAGCAACATCGGCTTTCATACCCGGCCACCAAAAATGTTTCTTAAGATCCTTGTACATCTTTCCCGTTCCAGGATGTATTGAGTATCTGGTTTTATGAGCTTCTCTAAGTACCGTTTCTCTCATATCTCCAAATTTTGGTACCTAAATTCTTTCAGCCCTATACCGAGTTCCGTCTTCCTGAATATTAAGGTGCGTCTCCGATCCTTTGGGTATTTCATCCTTTAAGTTTCCATCTTTTAAAACTCCTTGTTACGCCTCCTTTATTTGAGTAGTAAGGTTAGTGTGAATCATTACATTCATAGCTTTTACTCGAATGGGTTCTCTGTCCTTTCTGCTCAAGGCGTCAGCTACCACATTTGCCTTTCCCGGGTGGTAACGAATCTCAAAGTCGTAATCATTCAACAATTCAATCCATCTGCGCTGCCTCATGTTCAGTTGTTTCTGATTAAATATGTGTTGAAGACTTTTGTGGTCGGTATATATAATACTTTTGACCCCATATAAGTAGTGCCTCCAAGTCTTTAATGCAAAAACAACCGCGCCTAATTCCAAATCATGCGTCGTATAATTCTGCTCGTGAATTTTCAATTGTCTAGACGCATAAGCAATTACTTTCGTTCGTTGCATTAATACACAATCGAGACCTTGCTTTGAGGCGTCACAATATATCACAAAGTCATCATTCCCTTCTTTTAATGACAATATAGGTGCCGTAGTTAACTTTTTCTTCAACAGTTGAAACTCTTTCTCTTGTTCATCCTTTCATTCAAATTTCTTCCCTTTATGCGTTAATGCAGTCAAGGGTTTTGCTATTTTGGAAAAATCTTGGATGAATCTCCTGTAATAACCAGCTAGCCCTAAAAATTGGCATATGTGTTTCGGAGTTTTTGGGGTTTCCCACTTTTTAACGGTTTCAATCTTTACTGGATCTAATTGAATACCTTCTTTGTTCACTATGTGACCGAGGAATTGAACTTCTTTCAACCAAAATCCACACTTTGAAAACTTAGCGTACAATTTTTCTTTTCTCAGCAACTCTAGCACTTTTCTCAAATGTTTTTCGTGTGCTTGATCATTCTTCGAGTAAATAAGTATGTCATCGATGAAAACAATGACAAACTTGTCAAGATATGGCCCACATACTCGGTTCATGAGGTCCATGAACACAGCTGGTGCTTTAGTCAATCCAAACGGCATAACCATAAACTCGTAATGACCATAACGCGTCCTAAAAGCAGTCTTTGGAATATCATCCTCCTTCACCCGCATTTGATGATATCCAGAACGTAAATCGATCTTCGAATAAACCGACGAGCCTTGTAGTTGATCAAATAAGTCATCGATTCTTGGTAGTGGGTAGCGTTTTTTGATGGTTAGTTTGTTCAACTCTCGGTAGTCGATACACAACCTAAATGTACCATCCTTCTTCTTGACAAACAAAACAGGAGCTCCCAATGGTGATGTACTTGGTCGAATGAAACTACGCTCTAAAAGTTCTTGTAACTGACTTTGTAATTCTTTCATTTCACTGGGTGCGAGTCTGTATGGAGCACGAGCTATTGGTGCAGCTCCTGGTACAAGGTCTATTTTAAATTCAACGGATCGATGTGGGGGTAATCCCGGTAATTCTTTCGGAAATACATCGGGAAATTCTTTTGCGACGGGAACATCACTGATGTTCTTTTCTTCAGGTTTAACTTCCTCGATGTATGCTAGAATGACGTAACAACCTTTCCTTATTAGTTTTTGCGCCTTCAAACTACTAATAAGATTTAATTTCGCGTTGTTCTTTTCTCCGTACACCATTAAAGGTTTTCCTTTTTCACGCATAATGCGAATCGCATTTTTGTAACAAACGACCTCTGCTCTCACCTTTTTCAACCAGTCCATGCCAATTATTACATCAAAACTCCCTAACTCGACTGGTATTAAATCAATTTTAAACGTTTCATCCCCCAGTTTAATTTCTCTCTCCCGACATATATTATCTGCTGAAATTAATTTACCGTTTGCTAATTCGAGTAAAAATTTATTATCCAAGGGCGTCAATGGGCAACTTAATTTAGTACAAAAATCTCTACTCATATAGCTTCTATCCGCACCTGAATCAAATAAAACGTAAGCAGATTTATCGTCAATAAGAAACGTACCCGTAACAAGCTCCGGGTCTTCCTGTGCTTCTGCCGCATTAATATTGAAAACTCTTCCACGGCCCTGCCCATTAGTATTCCCCTGATTCGGGAAATTTCTAATAATGTGGTCCGGTTTTCCACATTTAAAACAAACAGCGTTGGTATTACTTGCTCCGACACTATTCGTTCCGGCATTACTTGTTCTGACACTATTTGTTCCCTTAGTTCTGTTAAACTTTGGTCCGTAGACCTCACACTTTGTCGCGCTATGACCATTTCTTTTACACCGGTTGCAAAATGTCGTGCAAAACCCCTGGTGATTTTCTTCACACCTATGACATGGCTGTTTTTGGTTTTTGTTGCCGTTGTTGTTATTGAGGTTGTTGTTAGGATTGTTATTGTTGTTGAAACGGTTGTTGTAGTTGTTGTTGTTGTTGGGATGTTTGTTGTAGTTATTGTTAGGATTGCGGTTATTATTGCGATTGTTGTTGCGGTTGTTGGGATAGTTGTTGCGATTGTGGTTGTAATTGTTGTTGTTGTTGTTGTTCTGGTGACTCTTGTCACCGTTTTCCTCCCACTTCCTCTTGAGTTGTTTCGTGTTGGCTTCTTCGGCCGCCTGCTCTTTAATTCTTCCCTCAATCTGATTTATGAGTTTATGAGCCATTCGACTTGCCTTCTGTATAGAAGCGGGCTCGTGTGAACTCACATCTTCTTGAATCCTTACTGGTAACCCTTTTACAAACGCGTCGATATTCTCTTCTTCATCTTTGAACGCTCCCGAACACAATTGGCACAACTCTGTGAATCGTCGTTCATATGTGGTAATGTCGAACCCTTGTGTTCGTAACTCTCTAAGTTCTGCCTTGAACTTATTGACTTCGTTTCTAGGACGGTACTGCTCGTTCATCAATTGCTTGAATGACGACCATGGTAGTGCGTAAGCAGCATTTTGTCCTACCTGTTCAAGATAGGTGTTCCACCACGTTAACGCAGTACCTGTGAAGATATGTGTAGCGTACTTAACTTTGTCCTCTTTAGTACACTTACTTATGGCAAACACCGATTCGACTTTCTCGGTCCACCGTTTCAATCCAATTGGTCCTTCGGTTCCATCAAATTCCAAAGGTTTGCAGGCAGTGAATTCTTTGTAGGAGCATCCTACACGATTTCTTGTGGAATTAGTTCCACTGCTAGATCCAGAATTATTGTTATTTTGCATCGCAGCCTGTACTGCGGCTATGTTTGCTGCAAGGAAAACACGGAAGTCTTCCTCACTCATGTTCAAATTCTGACGAGTCGTCGGTGCCATTTCCTTCAAAAATAGCCAAAAGAATTGAGTTAACCATATAGAATTTAAGAGTAGTCAATAGTATTTCGTAGCATTATATGAACTTATTTATAAAAGCTTTTTCTTCATATTAGCATTTTATAGTTTTTAATTCAGGTAGTATCTACCCGTTAAGTTCATACTTACTAGCTACTATACAACTCAACTACTACGCTTCTATATGAAAAACTTATTACAATAATATTGCGCGTTCAAACTTTATACAATATTTTACAAACTTACAATACCACTATTATACATATAGGATGAAATATATCACATAATAACTTTGCTACTCGGCAATTATAAAGGCAATTCTAGTTAATACGCAAGTTGTTCAGCAAAAGAATTAAAGACACGTAATTCATAAGTCCAGAAACAAGTCATGCATTCAGGTTTTACTCAGACGACTTCCCATCCTTGATCTTGTGGAGAGTAACCATTATGACCATTGGCTAGGCAACATGTTGTCATGTCGTCAAAAGGACGAGGGTTTCGTAATGTCCAACAGCCCCGTAATAATATAAAAACCTTGTTTCTCACCCCAACTACTGAATCCGTCACTTGTGGGAAGGTTTTATTTAAAAATTGTAACCCGATGTTCTTTTTCTCTTTTTGGTAAGAAGCGAACATCACTAATCCATAAGTATAAGATTCTTCTTTATGTTGCATGTTAGAAGCTCTTTCTAACTCACGAAATCCTATGTTGGGATATGTTGAGTCAAATAGGTTCTTAACCCGTAGCGTAAAATTGCTTTTGGGTTCCCCGCATTTAACGCTTTAAAGAAAACACGGCGTAACTTACGGTCTCCCCAATGTGATATACCCCACCTATCAAAGGAAAGCCTTTTATAAACTAAGGCATTTCTAGAAAGTCTTTCAAATGTTTGACAAGTTAATTTTGCCATAACTAAATTTGCTGATGAATTCTGACCGACTCTAGACAAGATTTCCTCAATCATATCCTCTGGTAGGTCTTCTAAAATATTCGGTTGTCTACCCTTAACGTCCATTTTGTTTTTATACAGTAAAATAGACAAGAATTAGATTCGTAAAAGATAATTAACAAACAATACAATAAATTTTTACATAGAACATAAAAGTACAAGCACACTACAATACATATAATACACAACATGATTACAACCCTCTAAACTGAATCACTGGTCTCTTCTTCTTCGGACTTGGTTCGTTTTCCTAATTTTCTAGGGATATATGGTGTTCCTCTAATACGAGCCGTCGTTTTCCACAATGGTTTAGAAAAACCTGGTGGTTTAGAGGTTCCCGGGTTATTGTTACAATTTAGGAAATACGGACGTTGCCGATACATATAAAGTTCATCGGGGTTGGAATCAGATTTCTCTATTTTTATACCTTTTCCCTTATTATTTTTTTTTGCTATATTAAATTGGGTCGAGGTAATTTCTATAACATCATCGGAATCCTCATCGGGATCCAATTCATCAGAAAATTGGTAATCTTCCCAATATTTTGCTTCCTCGGTGGAAACACCATTGACCATTTTTAACTTTGGTCCGTTGGTTGAGGATTTTCTTTTATTTAATCGATTTACTGTATGTATCAATATTTCTTCCTCCGGAACCTCTTCTTCTTCTGGTTCCTCCTCTTCCGGTTCCTCTTCTTCCGGTTCCTCTTCGGGAATTTGTAAATCTTCCCAAAGTATATTCAACTCTTCATTATTATTAGGTGAGTCGATGAAATTTGTACTAGAGGTAGACATCTATCACACAATATCAAACACGTTAAGAGATTGATATATCACATAATATTTAAATGTTAATAATATATAGTTTCCAACAAAAAATGTTAAGCAATCGTTTTTAAAGAAAACACGGTCGAAGTCCAGACTCACTAATGTATCCTAACAAACTCGATAAGACACACTAATGCAAATTTCTGGTTCTCTAAGACCAACGCTCGGATACCAACTGAAATGTCCCGTTCATATTGATTATAAACGTTCCATATTAATTGATTTCATCGCGAGGTTTTGACCTCTATATGAGACGTTTTTCAAAGACTACATTCATTTTTAAAACAACCATAACCTTTATTTTATCGATAAAGGTTTAAAAAGCAATACGTAGATTATCAAATAATGATAATCTAAAATATAATGTTTACACACGACCATTACATAATGGTTTACAATAAGAATATATTACATCAAAAATAAGTTTCTTGAATGCAGTTTTTACACAATATCATACAAGCATGGACTCCAAATCTTGTCCTTATTTTAGTATGCAACATCGGAAGCTCTTAATAATCACCTGAGAATAAACATGCTTAAAACGTCAACAAAAATGTTGGTGAGTTATAGGTTTAACCTATATATTATCAAATCATAATAATAATAGACCACACGATTTCTTATTTCAATATACATCCCCTACATAGAGATAAAAATCATTCATATGGTGAACACCTGGTAACCGACATTAACAAGATGCATATAAGAATATCCCCTATCATTTCGGGAAATTCTTCGGACATGATAAAAATGAATTCGAAGTACTAAAGCATCTGGTACTTTGGATGGGGTTCGTTAGGCCCAATAGATCTATCTTTAGGATTCGCGTCAATTAGTAGATCGGTTTGCTAATTCTTAGGTTACCAAGCAAAAGGGGCATATTCGACTTCGATCATTCACCCATATAATGTAATTTCATTTACTTGTGTCTATTTCGTAAAATATTTATAAAATTGCATGTATTCTCATCCCAAAATATTAGATTTTAAAAGTGGGACTATAACTCACTTTCACAGATTTTTACTTCGTCGAGAAGTAAGACTTGGCCACTGGTCGATTCACGAACCTATAACAAATATGTACATATATATCAAAGTATGTTCAAAAATATATTTATAACACTTTTAATACATTTTGATGTTTTAAGTTTATTAAGTCAGCTGTCCTCGTTAGTAACCTACAACTAGTTGTCCAAAGTTAGATGTACAGAAATAAATTGATATATATTATCTTGAATCAATCCACGACCCAGTGTATACACATCTAAGGCTAGATCACAACTCAAAGTATGTATATTTTTGGAATCAACCTCAACCCTGTATAGCTAACTCCAACATTACTGCATATAGAGTGTCTATGGTTGTTCCAAATAATATATATACATCGGTCGATATGATATGTCAAAACATTTGCATACGTGTCTATGGTATCCCAAGATTACATAATATATTAGAATACATGTATAATACAATATAAGTTAGCTAGGATAAGATTAATATAGATTTGTTACCAATTTTCACGTAGCTACAATAAGAAAACTTATCCAATCTTGTTTTACCCATAACTTCTTCGTTTTAAATCCGTTTTGAGTGAATCAAGTTGCTATCGTTTCATATTGAACTTAAGTTTATGAATCTAAATAGAAAAGTATAAGTTTATAGTCAAAAATATAGGTTACAAGTCGTTTTTGTAAAGGTAGCCATTTCAGTCGAAAGAACGACGTCTAGATGACCATTTTGGAAAACATACTTCCGCTTTGAGTTTAACCATGACTTTTGGATATAGTTTCATGTTCATAAGAAAAATCATTTTCCCAGAAGAACAACTTTTAAATCAAAGTTTATCGTAGTTTTTAATTAACTAAACCAAAACAGCCCGCGGTGTTACTACGACGGCGTATATCCGGTTTTACGGTGTTTTTCGTGTTTCCAGGTTTTAAATCATTAAGTTAGCATATCATAAAGATATAGAACATGTGTTTAGTTGATTTTAAAAGTCTAGTTAGAAGGATTAACTTTTGTTTGCGAACAAGTTTAGAATTAACTAAACTATGTTCTAGTGATTACAAGTTTAAACCTTCGAATAAGGTAGTTTTATATATATGAATCGAATGATGTTATGAACATCATTACTACCTCAGGTTTTGTGGATAAACCTAATGGAAATGAGAAAAATAGATCTATCTTCAAAGGATCCTTGGATGGCTTGAAAGTTCTTGAAGCAAAATCATGACACGAAAATAAGTTCAAGTAAGATTTCCACTCGAAATAAGATTGTTAAAGTTATAGAAATTGAATCAAAGTTTGAATATGAGTATTACCTTGTATTAGAAAGATATCTTACTGTAAATAAGAAAGATTTCTTGAGGTTGAATGATCACTCAAAGTGGATTTACAAGATTGGAAGTAAGCTAGCAAATTTGGAAGTGTTGTTGGTGTGTTCTTGAGTAGTTGTTTTATAACTTGGTTTATGTATGGATTTATGAACTAGATTGAGCTAGATTTTGTTGAAGATGATGAAGAAAAATTAGAACAAAGGAAGAACACTTGAGAGAGAGTAGTTTGATGCATGTAAGTTGCAAAATGAAAGTGTATGTGCGTGTGTTCTTTCACGTGATTTAGGTGTCACCATATAGGCTCCATTAGTTTGTTATTTTGTGAGATATTTCATGATATATGTTAAATAATGGTTCCCACATGGTTATGTGATTCACATGGGCTGCTAAGAGCTGATCATTAGAGTTTATATACCAATAGTAAATACATTTAGAAGCTGTGTATTGTACGAGTACAAATACAAGTGCATACGAGTAGAATTATTGATGAAAATGAATGAGGATGTAATTGTAAGCATTTTTGTTAAGTAGAAGTACTTTGATAAGTGTTTTGAAGTCTTTAAAAAGTGTATGAATATATATATTAAAACACTACATGTATATACATTTTAACTGAGTCATCAAGTCATCGTTAGTCGTTACATGTAAGTGTTGTTTTGAAACCTTTAAGTTAACGATCTTGTTAAATGTTGTTAACCTATTGTTTATTATATTTAAAGAGATGTTAAATTATTACATTATCATGATATTATGATGTATTAATATATCTTAATATGATATATATACATTTAGATATCGTTACAACGATAATCGTTACATATATGCCTTGTTTCGAAATCCTTAAGTTAGTAGTCTTATTTTTATATATGTAGTTCATTGTTAATATACTTAATGATATGTTTACTTATCATAATACCATGTTAACTATATATATATATCCATATATATGACATCATATAGTTTTTACAAGTTTTAACGTTCGTGAATCACCGGTCAACTTGGGTGGTCAATTGTCTATATGAAACCTAATTCAATTAATCAAGTCTTAACAAGTTTAATTGCTTAATATGTTGAAAACACTTAATCATGTAAATAACAATTTCATTTAATATATATAAACATGGAAAGGTTCGGGTCACTACACAAAGTCTGTAATATTGAGTCTCAAAAGTTTTGAAACTATATTCATGTAATCAATTATTCTTTGACTGTGCTCGATGATTCACGAACAAATTATATGTAAATAGATATGTATATATATATATATATATTACAAAGTGATAAAATATAATATAAATTTAGATTTAAAACGATTTGTTATAAAGACTTAATATATTATTAAATGTATTTTAATAAATAACAAAAAAGGTAATTTAAAGAAGCAAATGATCGAAACACTCGAACGTACAAGATACATTTCGGGTAATATGGTTATTGGTAATGTAAGTCTATATTTTGACAAAGGTACGAGTCGCGAAATATAAAGTACAAGTTTTCTAAGCGTACGAAAGGACGTTCGAAAAATTGAAACCGGGATATAAACTGGGCATCAACGTACAAGACAACGTAGCTATTGTTACAAGTTAACTATGCACGAGAATATAATATAATATATAATTAATTAAAATAAATTATATATATTACATATAAATATAAAATTTTGTCGACAAGCTAGTGAACAAAAATGTGTGAGCTGGAAATACGCACCTTCGCGATCGTGGAGCTGTAAGGCACAAATACTCCACGATCGCGGAGCTGTAAAAATCAGAAAAAGCCTATAAAAGGCACGAGCCTTCCGCTCTCGATTCATTCTTCAATCTATCTATCCATTCTTACTCTGTATTATAATTATATTTATATTATTATTATTATTATTATTATTATTATTATTATTATTATTATTATTATTATTATTATAATAGAGAATAATATTATTATTAATCTTATAGTTAGGAGTATTATTATACATAAAATATTACGACGAGGTTATGCCCAAACAATTTCGAAACAAGCTTTTCAAGCGGGATAGAACTAAGGAAAATATGGGTTATAGCTATGGAGGTTATGGGTAATGTTCGTGGGTATTGTTCGCAAGTCAAACCTAGTGTTTATCATCTCCGTTGCGTCTACGTACTTTCCTGCAATATTGAATCACAATATTGATATGTGAGCATTCATATCTTATCTTTTATATATTAATAGTGTATTCATGTCTAGTGCTCGAGTATATATGTTTATGCATGCTTGTATGCTTTAATTTTGTTGTTAGATAGCTTATGATGAATCATGAATTTGATACATATGCTACTGATATAAAGTATATGATATGCATGTCGTTGGAAAGCTATCGAAAAATTAATAACTTTTCATTTAGAAATCGCGTGATTTCGATGAACGGATTAAAAGATATGGTCAACTGAATTATGTTTGACGTTAATTGAAATTGTGTTTGAAACTGTAAATTAATATTTAAACAACTTGTCTATGAGATTGATAAATTGGATTTTTAGATATTACTAATCGAGTAAATGAATTCTTATATAAGACACGTCTCGTTTTGTTGAACAATTGCCAAAGTTGACCGTCTTATCATGTTTTAAAGCTTTATAAACACTATAATCTGATTTTACAAGTATTGGAAAACTATGTGAAATAATAAAACATTTTCGATTGCCATGATAATTCAAATATAATATAGCTCCTGAAATAAATAATATTTTGAGTTTGATAAACTATAAATTCGTTCAATTATCAAGACTTATACTATGTTAATATAATAAACATGTATAGATTTAAAGATCATATTGGGTCAGCTGACTTTTGAGATGACTTTTGTAACATCCCGCATTTTTCCGTTAAATTATTTTAACGCCGTTTTTTTTATTTATTTATTTAATATCCTCAGCATCTCGATTCGTATCCTCTTTTAGCTACATTCTTAAAATATTTTCGTTATTGGATTATAACGTCCCCCGTACTCTCGTGAAGTTAAATATTCGTTCGGTTAATTTTCGTACCCGACTACAAACTAGAGGGACTAGTTTTGCCAAAAAGACAAAGAGGTGACTAGCTTTTGACTAGTCAACCTCTTCCACCTCATTTCTTCATTTTCATTTTCCTTTTCATCTAACACTTTCATATTTTTCTCAAATTCTTCATAAAGCAATTCATCATCCATATTCAAACGATCAAGCTTCGGGCGAAACAAATTACATATTCGAACTCCTCGTGATCTCCTCTTCGATTCCATACCAATCTCATTTCATTTGGGTAACTTTCTAAAATCACTAATTTTATGTGTTCTTGAGATTTTTGAGTTAAAAGGTTGTTGATTAGTGTCTATGGCTCAAGTCTAGTATGATTATGTGATTTGTATGCTTGTTCTTGTTATTTTGATGTAACTAGTTCATATTGAAAGATAACATGCTTAACCTTGAGATTTGAGTGTTTATATGTTGTTAGATGCTAAGACTTCATGTTTTAATTATGCTCCTAGTGTTACTAGCTTTATTTTGATGTAAAGTTTGATTAAGGAAACCTCCTAAACTTGATTATGAAATTTGGTGAATTTAGTTTAGGGTTTGATGAACTTGAAATGAATCTTAGATGCATTGAATGATTGCCATGTTGTTTTGTTTGCGTTTAGTTGTATTGTATGCTTGATTATCTTCAAAACGGCGTATTACACATGTGCATTAATTTCCCGAATCATAATATGGCATTTATGAACTTGGAGTAATAAATGATGAGCATTAATGGTGATTTTGATATGAGTTTGTTTGGTTTTGATTGAGTAAATGCGTTTAGTTATTCTCCTTGTCAAATTACCTTTCTAATGATATATGATATGCGTTTTAAGTGTTTTCGGTGCATGAGATGTGTTAAATTGTATTTTGGTTCGTGACTTGGACCATTTTTCTGCAAACTGCATGTTTCCCAGGTATTGCGCGCCGCGCATATACCCGCGCGCCGTGCAGAATTAGAAATCCCAGATGTTTGCCTTCGTGGTTAAGTTCTGACCAGGATTTACACTTGGGTGCGCGCCGCGCAACCCATAGCGCGCCGCGCATACTGCCCAGCTCATTTTGTCTTTGTTTTTCATGTCACAAAAATGTTTCCCGCTTTACTATAACCCCGTTTACCATGAAACTTGACTATTATGCTCGTATATGACTTCTCATCATGAGAAAATTGTCGGACACCCGACCCGACCCCGTTGACCTTGACTTTGACCAAGTTTGACTTTTAGTCAAACTTAACCAAACAATTATACGATCGTTCTAACATGCTTAATTACTTGTATCGTGCATGAAACTTGACTAATTGATTCACATGCTACATAATCGAGTCGTAACGAGCCATAGGACTAATTGAACATCTTTGACCGTTTGTGTTTACCGTTATTGATATAACCTATATGTTTAGGTCAAGACTAGCTTTGTCTTTGCACGCGTTTACTTGTCGAAGTACTTTTTGGTTCGTGCATACAAGGTGAGATCATAGTCCCACTTTTACTCTTTTAAACTTACTTTTGGGATGAGAAAACATAAACGATTCTTTTGAACTAAGTGAACACAAGAACGGGAAAACAAACATTCTACATACGAGTTTAGAACGAAAATCCTCAATCCGATTATCATTAGTTACATCAGATGGTGTAAGCGAGAACTTATGTTATATGGCCATATGGGTTGACAACCCTCATCTTTGACGGTTCGCTACCGTCTACGGATGAAATATATTTTCGGGAAACAGTGTTGTTCTAGCACTAATTTATGGGGTATTCAACGGACGGAATGTTAAGCTTTGATAATTGGGTGCTCGTGAATATTAACTTTTAGAATGTATTACTATTATTTCAACTTTTCAAACCTTGTGGTTCGACTTACTTACTTTTACTCACTTACTTACTTAAACCTATGATTTCACCAACGTTTTCGTTGACAGATTTCTATGTTTTTCTCAGGGCTTGCACGATATGTGAAACATGCTTCCGCTTACTATTTGATACTTGCATTGGATGTCGAGTATACATGCATTTCATGGAGCGTCTTTTGACTTTACTTTAAACCGTGTCGTCTAGATTTCATTTGTACTTATAACCTTGTAACTTAACTTTTGGTTGAACAATTCTTGTAAACTTTGGAAACAATCTTTATTTTGAAATGAAGGCGACATATTTTGGTCAAACGTTGTCATAAAGACTTATGACCAGGTGATGGGACCCATGTAGACGACGCCGTCACTTGACGATTTTTCAGGGTCGCTACAAGTGGTATCAGAGCCTTGGTTGTAGGGATTTAGAGTTCATTTGTGTCCACCCCGAGTCATAGGGTACATAGGTGAATCTAGACTACAACCGGCATATAGACTGAAGTAGGAATTACTTGACTATTTGTGCATTTATACTCGAACTCTTCTATCATATCTAACTCGTATTCGATCTTGATCTTACGTTGATAAATTTTGTTGACGCGCCACCTTGACTTTATAAAGTAATGTTAAATGCACATGTAAATCAGGGTAATATAATTTCCGGGATTATATTACGGTGATTCACATGGACGTTCCGACATTATGACGTAAAGAATTTAAGGCGAGTCAAGGAAAAATTTCCTCTCTATCCTTATTCCATACTCTGGTTAGTATTGTTGAAAATACTAACCAACGATATTCTTGTGTCATGAAGGAACAATGGCTCACCAAGGTCAACACAATACTCCTCTCGAAACCCTAGAACAAGCTCTTCAACGAATGATAACCACCGCCGTGGGTACGGCCGTGGCCGATCACTTTTCTAACAACAACAATCATGGAACCGGTAATTCAAACGAAGGTTGCTCCTACAAGAACTTCATGAAGTACAATCCTTCCACTTTCGATGGAACCGGAGGACCGGTTACTCTCACCCGATGGTTTGAACAAATGGAGACCGTTTTTAACACAAGCGGTTGTCGAGACCAAGATGAGGTCAAGTTTTCCACCCTCACTTTCACCGGCATTGCTCTCTCGTGGTGGAACACGTATGTACAATTGGTGGGAAGCGATGAAGCCCACACACTCTCTTGGACCAAATTAAGAGAAAGAATGATCACCGAATACTTCCCGCGCGACGAGACTCGAAGGCTCGAGCAGGGTCTAAGGAATTTAAAAACGGTCGGGAACGACCTCGAAGCTTATAATCAACGGTTTACCGAACTAGTCACAATGTGTCCAAATATCATGACTCCCGAATCCCTAAGAGTCGAACTTTACATGGATGGCCTCCCTAAGAGCATTCAACACAGGGTAATGACACCTCGACCCACTAACCTACAAGAGGCTTTAACAATGGCCCGCCATACTTTAGACACGGCGAATGAAATGGAAACGCCGGCACCAATGGTCGAGAACCAATCGAGCGGAAATAAAAGAACATGGGAAGCCTCTCAATCAAGCAACCACAACCACAACAACCTCTCCAAGAAGCCTTTCGCCCCCAACGACAAGAAAGGCTATACCGGAAAACTACCTTTTTGTAACGAATGCCGCAAGCATCACTTTGAAGGATGTGGCAGGTTCCGCCACCGGCGCCAAGGAAGTGGTCACATCTCCAAACATTGTGGAAGTGCCACCCCCATCACTCAAAAGGGACCCAACCCACGAAAGTTGGTCACTTGCTACGCATGTGGCCAAACGGGTCATTTTAGGAATGAATGCCCAAATAAGAAAATCAACCCCAACGCACGCCGTTGAACTTTCAACATCAACGCCTAGGATGCCCGAGACGACGATGGACTAGTCACGGGTACGTTTCTTCACAACAAACCGTATGTTTCATACTTATTCGATTCAATTACCGCTAGACGTTTTACAACCAAGACTTTGACTTGTACTCATTACATTCCACCTTTTTCCCTTAGATACTACTTAGGCAATTTAAGCGACCAACGGAAAGATATTGTGTGTCTATAAATTCTATCGGAGGATATACGTTAAGAATATTGACTTGACACCTATAGAACTAGGGAGCTCAGAACCTATTCGTTAAGGAGAAATTGTTTCCCTACAACTAGGTATAGATTATTGTGAACTAAATAATTTTCGGTTGAAAACCGATACCCTCTTCCTCGTATCCATGACCACCTGATTACTTGCATGAATCCCGTGTGCATTCCAAAACGACCTCCGTTCCGGTTATCATCAATTGGGGGTTAAGGGAGACGATGTCTCCTAAGCCATTTCCGAACTCGCAACGTTAGTTGTAAATCTCTCTTAGTACCGTTTGATTTATTTAGGACTCCGTCCGTATTCATGAACCTCCTAAACCACGTATGCAACTTATCTAGACAAATCTGTTATCGTATTTATAGATGACATCTTAACTTATTTAAGTAAAGAAGGAAAACGAACAACATCACCATCTTACGCTCGAACTTTTGAGAAAAGAGCAACTTTATACCAAATTCTCCGAGTGAGAATTTCTGTTGAACGAAGTCCAATTTTCTAGACCATGATGTTAATGGTCAAGGCATTACAATCAATCTCGAAATCAAGCCACATGTAATCAGGAAACTCTCCCAACTCAGACTTGTATTCGTAAAATCTTAGATCTCGTCTATTTTTACCGAAGATTCATTTCTGACTTTTCTCGTGTTACACGACTTTTAAACTCGTTAACTCACTAAGGAAAACTTTAAACCTCTCCGTGTTCGAACCTTGAGCGTGATTCTTCACACCAACAATTCTAGTTAAAATCGTATAGCAACAGATGGAACTCAAACATGGAAATATTTCTACTTGAACGCCGAAAGGCATACTCTCTCGTCTCAAAAATCAACATAACTAAAATTCGTTATTTTGCACGAAGAATTCGAATACTAAATTGTGGATCCGATCAATTTTCTCGTCATCCCGTACCACACTACCTACCTCTGTTATTTCACCGTCACCGTCTAATATTACTGGAATTTAAGATAACACACAATCCAACGATACTTCACTCTTCTTTGACTTAACGCCCTTGTGTTTCTGATAATCGGTCAACTATTATTCAACCCCGAACTATACAACTACGTGTACTACCTCGTTTCTCTTTCAGACTTCAAGTTTTGACAACTAGAGGCACGTTATGGCAACCCCGAGATGTAAGCTCATCCTATTCTAAGTCCTCATTTCACTCCTATCTTTATCGCTCGCATTTCCGTTTAAGGAAACTCCTTGTAACATTTCTCCATGGATAGAGAAACTCTTCATATTACAATAGTATTCGCCACGAGGGTGAATAGTTCTAACGAACATTTTCGAACCCTAACTAACTTGTTCAAATGTATATTAAGAGATTCTATTCCAACACGGTGCATCTTTGTCAATTATCACGTATCGAAATACTCGTTTCACTTCTAGTTTTGCAAGAAACCTTGGAGACCCGCTTAGACATGAGTACCGCATACCACCCACAAACCGACGAACTGAGCAAACGAACGATTTACGTCTTGGAAAGACATGTCACAAACTCGTATTGTCACCTTTAGTAGATCACTCTTACAACAGTAGATACCACTCGTGTGTTCACACGCACTTTCCGAAACCCTATATGACCGCTAATGTCATACCCCTGTTCATTTAACCAAAGCATCAACCACCGAAATCTGAACTCCATCAAGAAACAACAATTGAGATCGTTCAAGTTCGAGAAGGGCTCGAGACAACCCATTGTCGCCAGAAGAGTTATACCAAACTTAGATGAAAACCTCACCAAACCCAGTGTGTAACCGCGTAATATTGAGAAACCGCACCTTGGAAGGGTGTAATCCATTTTGGGAAATCGAGAAAGGCTATATCCACAATATTGAACCTTTTGAAACCTTGGGGCGTATTGGAACCGCTTCCTACCGTTTAGAACTTCCGACTCAATTAAGTTTCCGTTTACCCTACATTTCGTGTAACAAACTTAGAAACGTGTCCTGCGGAACAGGAACGTGCAATCCTGCTAGATACATCAACTATCGATGACAAACTACTCCTCATAGGAAAACCAGTTGAAACCAGGGATCGTAAAAACCAAACCTTAATACAACGTGAAACCCTAACTATCCAAATTCATGAGAACACTCAAGGACGTACCTTCACTTATTCATAGCATTGACATCTCCGGTCTCGAGTGAGAGGCATCGATTATTATTTCCAACTAAATTTCGGGACGAAATTTCTTTTGAGGTGTGGATAATATAACATCCCGCATTTTTCCGTTAAATTATTTTAACGCCGTTTTTTTTATTTATTTATTTAATATCCTCAGCATCTCGATTCGTATCCTCTTTTAGCTACATTCTTAAAATATTTTCGTTATTGGATTATAACGTCCCCCGTACTCTCGTGAAGTTAGATATTCGTTCGGTTAATTTTCGCACCCGACTACAAACTAGAGGGACTAGTTTTGCCAAAAAGACAAAGAGGTGACTAGCTTTTGACTAGTCAACCTCTTCCACCTCATTTCTTCATTTTCATTTTCCTTTTCATCTAACACTTTCATATTTTTCTCAAATTCTTCATAAAGCAATTCATCATCCATATTCAAACGATCAAGCTTCAGGCCAAACAAATTACATATTCGAACTCCTCGTGATCTCCTCTTCGATTCCATACCAATCTCATTTCATTTGGGTAACTTTCTAAAATCACTAATTTTATGTGTTCTTGAGATTTTTGAGTTAAAAGGTTGTTGATTAGTGTCTATGGCTCAAGTCTAGTATGATTATGTGATTTGTATGCTTGTTCTTGTTATTTTGATGTAACTAGTTCATATTGAAAGATAACATGCTTAACCTTGAGATTTGAGTGTTTATATGTTGTTAGATGCTAAGACTTCATGTTTTAATTATGCTCCTAGTGTTACTAGCTTTATTTTGATGTAAAGTTTGATTAAGGAAACCTCCTAAACTTGATTATGAAATTTGGTGAATTTAGTTTAGGGTTTGATGAACTTGAAATGAATCTTAGATGCATTGAATGATTGCCATGTTGTTTTGTTTGCGTTTAGTTGTATTGTATGCTTGATTATCTTCAAAACGGCGTATTACACATGTGCATTAATTTCCCGAATCATAATATGGCATTTATGAACTTGTAGTAATAAATGATGAGCATTAATGGTGATTTTGATATGAGTTTGTTTGGTTTTGATTGAGTAAATGCGTTTAGTTATTCTCCTTGTCAAATTACCTTTCTAATGATATATGATATGCGTTTTAAGTGTTTTCGGTGCATGAGATGTGTTAAATTGTATTTTGGTTCGTGACTTGGACCATTTTTCTGCAAACTGCATGTTTCCCAGGTATTGCGCGCCGCGCATATACCCGCGCGCCGCGCAGAATTAGAAATCCCAGATGTTTGCCTTCGTGGTTAAGTTCTGACCAGGATTTACACTTGGGTGCGCGCCGCGCAACCCATAGCGCGCCGCGCATACTGCCCAGCTCATTTTGTCTTTGTTTTTCATGTCACAAAAATGTTTCCCGCTTTACTATAACCCCGTTTACCATGAAACTTGACTATTATGCTCGTATATGACTTCTCATCATGAGAAAATTGTCGGACACCCGACCCGACCCCGTTGACCTTGACTTTGACCAAGTTTGACTTTTAGTCAAACTTAACCAAACAATTATACGATCGTTCTAACATGCTTAATTACTTGTATCGTGCATGAAACTTGACTAATTGATTCACATGCTACATAATCGAGTCGTAACGAGCCATAGGACTAATTGAACATCTTTGACCGTTTGTGTTTACCGTTATTGATATAACCTATATGTTTAGGTCAAGACTAGCTTTGTCTTTGCACGCATTTACTTGTCGAAGTACTTTTTGGTTCGTGCATACAAGGTGAGATCATAGTCCCACTTTTACTCTTTTAAACTTACTTTTGGGATGAGAAAACATAAACAATTCTTTTGAACTAAGTGAACACAAGAACGGGAAAACAAACATTCTACATACGAGTTTAGAACGAAAATCCTCAATCCGATTATCATTAGTTACATCAGATGGTGTAAGCGAGAACTTATGTTATATGGCCATATGGGTTGACAACCCTCATCTTTGACGGTTCGCTACCGTCTACGGATGAAATATATTTTCGGGAAACAGTGTTGTTCTAGCACTAATTTATGGGGTATTCAACGGACGGAATGTTAAGCTTTGATAATTGGGTGCTCGTGAATATTAACTTTTAGAATGTATTACTATTATTTCAACTTTTCAAACCTTGTGGTTCGACTTACTTACTTTTACTCACTTACTTACTTAAACCTATGATTTCACCAACGTTTTCGTTGACAGATTTCTATGTTTTTCTCAGGGCTTGCACGATATGTGAAACATGCTTCCGCTTACTATTTGATACTTGCATTGGATGTCGAGTATACATGCATTTCATGGAGCGTCTTTTGACTTTACTTTAAACCGTGTCGTCTAGATTTCATTTGTACTTATAACCTTGTAACTTAACTTTTGGTTGAATAATTCTTGTAAACTTTGGAAACAATCTTTATTTTGAAATGAAGGCGACATATTTTGGTCAAACGTTGTCATAAAGACTTATGACCAGGTGATGGGACCCATGTAGACGACGCCGTCACTTGACGATTTGTCGGGGTCGCTACAACTTTTGTTAACTTTTGCATGTCGGTCTCGAGCATTAGGATTGTGATACACTATGACCCGACCTAGCTTGTTAGACGTGTATTGACCAACATATGTTCTCTAGGTTGAGATCTACGGTTATTTTGCATTTCTAGTTTCGGTCACATTTCGGTGAATGACCTTATATGCTGCTAAGGTGAAATGTCCCATTCTTATTGATTAAAAACGTTCCATATTAATTGATTTCGTTGCGAGGTTTTGACCTCTATATGAGACGTTTTTCAAAGACTGCATTCATTTTAAAACAAACCATAACCTTTATTTCATCAATAAAGGTTTAAAAAGCTTTACGTAGATTATCAAATAATGATAATCTAAAATATCCTGTTTACACACGACCATTACATAATGGTTTACAATACAAATATGTTACAACAAAATAAGTTTCTTGAATGCAATTTTTACACAATATCATACAAGCATGAACTCCAAATCTCGTCCTTATTTAAGTATGCGACAGCGGAAGCTCTTAATAATCACCTGAGAATAAACATGCTTAAAACGTCAATAAAAATGTTGGTGAGTTATAGGTTTAACCTATATATATCAAATCATAATAATAGACCACAAGATTTCATATTTCAATACACATCCCATACATAGAGATAAAAATCATTCATATGGTGAACACCTGGTAACCGACATTAACAAGATGCATATATAAGAATATCCCCATCATTCCGGGACACCCTTCGGATATGATATAAATTTCGAAGTAGTAAAGCATCCGGTACTTTGGATGAGGTTTGTTAGGCCCAATAGATCTATCTTTAGGATTCGCGTCAATTAGGGTGTCTGTTCCCTAATTCTTAGATTACCAGACTTAATAAAAAGGGGCATATTCGATTTCGATAATTCAACCATAGAATGTAGTTTCACGTACTTGTGTCTATTTTGTAAATCATTTATAAAACCTGCATGTATTCTCATCCCAAAAATATTAGATTTTAAAAGTGGGACTATAACTCACTTTCACAGATTTTTACTTCTTCGGGAAGTAAGACTTGGCCACTGGTTGATTCACGAACCTATAACAATATATACATATATATCAAAGTATGTTCAAAATATATTTACAACACTTTTAATATATTTTGATGTTTTAAGTTTATTAAGTCAGTTGTCCTCGTTAGTAACCTACAACTAGTTGTCCACAGTTAGTTGTACAGAAATAAATCGATAAATATTATCTTGAATCAATCCACGACCCGGTGTATACGTATCTCAGTATTGATCACAACTCAAACTATATATATTTTGGAATCAACCTCAACCCTGTATAGCTAACTCCAACATTCACATATAGAGTGTCTATGGTTGTTCCGAAATATATATAGATGTGTCGACATGATAGGTCGAAACATTGTATACGTGTCTATGGTATCTCAAGATTACATAATATACAATACAAGTTGATTAAGTTATGGTTGGAATAGATTTGTTACCAATTTTCACGTAGCTAAAATGAGAAAAATTATCCAATCTTGTTTTACCCATAACTTCTTCATTTTAAATCCGTTTTGAGTGAATCAAATTGCTATGGTTTCATATTGAACTTTATTTTATGAATCTAAACAGAAAAAGTATAGGTTTATAGTCGGAAAAATAAGTTACAAGTCATTTTTTTAAAGGTAGTCATTTCAGTCGAAAGAACGACGTCTAGATGACCATTTTAGAAAACATACTTCCACTTTGAGTTTAACCATAATTTTTGGATATAGTTTCATGTTCATAATAAAAATCATTTTCTAAGAATAACAAATTTTAAATCAAAGTTTATCATAGTTTTTAATTAACTAACCCAAAACAGCCCGCGGTGTTACTACGACGGCGTAAATCCGGTTTTACGGTGTTTTTCGTGTTTCCAGGTTTTAAATCATTAAGTTAGCATATCATATAGATATAGAACATGTGTTTAGTTGATTTTAAAATTCAAGTTAGAAGGATTAACTTTTGTTTGCGAACAAGTTTAGAATTAACTAAACTATGTTCTAGTGATTACAAGTTTAAACCTTCGAATAAGATAGCTTTATATATATGAATCGAATGATGTTATGAACATCATTACTACCTTAAGTTCCTTGGATAAACCTACTGGAAAAGAGAAAAATGGATCTAGCTTCAACGGATCCTTGGATGGCTCGAAGTTCTTGAAGCAGAATCATGACACGAAAACAAGTTCAAGTAAGATCATCACTTGAAATAAGATTGTTATAGTTATAGAAATTGAACCAAAGTTTGAATATGATTATTACCTTGTATTAGAATGATAACCTACTATAAGAAACAAAGATTTCTTGAGGTTGGATGATCACCTTACAAGATTGGAAGTGAGCTAGCAAACTTGAAAGTATTCTTGATTTTATGTAACTAGAACTTGTAGAATATATGAAGAACACTTAGAACTTGAAGATAGAACTTGAGAGAGATCAATTAGATGAAGAAAATTGAAGAATTAAAGTGTTTGTAGGTGTTTTTGGTCATTGGTGTATGGATTAGATATAAAGGATATGTAATTTTGTTTTAATGTAAATAACTCATGAATGATTACTCATATTTTTGTAATTTTATGAGATATTTCATGCTAGTTGCCAAGTGATGGTTCCCACATGTGTTAGGTGACTCACATGGGCTACTAAGAGCTGATCATTGGAGTGTATATACCAATAGTACATACATCTAAAAGCTGTGTATTGTACGAGTACGAATACGGGTGCATACGAGTAGAATTGTTGATGAAACTGAACGAGGATGTAATTGTAAGCATTTTTGTTAAGTAGAAGTATTTTGATAAGTGTATTGAAGTCTTTCAAAAGTGTATAAATACATATTAAAACACTACATGTATATACATTTTAACTGAGTCGTTAAGTCATCGTTAGTCGTTACATGTAAGTGTTGTTTTGAAACCTTTAGGTTAACGATCTTGTTAAATGTTGTTAACCCAATGTTTATAATATCAAATGAGATTTTAAATTATTATATTATCATGATATTATCATGTATGAATATCTCTTAATATGATATATATACATTAAATGTCTTTACAACGATACTCGTTACATATATGTCTCGTTTAAAAATCATTAAGTTAGTAGTCTTGTTTTTACATATGTAGTTCATTGTTAATATACTTAATGATATGTTTACTTATCATAGTATCATGTTAACTATATATATATATCCATATATATGTCATCATATAGTTTTTACAAGTTTTAACGTTCGTGAATCACCGGTCAACTTGGGTGGTCAATTGTCTATATGAAACATATTTCAATTAATCAAGTCTTAACAAGTTTGATTGCTTAACATGTTGGAAACATTTAATCATGTAAATATCAATCTCAATTAATATATATAAACATGGAAAAATTAGGGTCACTACATAAGGTGAGTTTTATTTGCTCCCTTTTTAATTGCTTTTGCAATCTATATTTTTTGGGCTGAGAATACATGCACTTTATTTTAAACACAATGGACACAAGTACATACTTAATTATACACTGAGTTTGAACCGAAAATCCCTTAGTTTTGGTAACTAGTAACTGCCGGTTATAAGAACTGGTGGGCGCGAGTAGTTATATATGGATCCATAAGGCTTGACATCCCCGTCTGTTCCAGGTATAGAAACTATAGCCTGAACTATAAAACTGACGTATGCTATTTGAGTTTAGTACACGTTGGTTTATGTGTATTGTACATGTTGGTTGCATGTATGTTAAAACAGGGGTACTTATTATAACGTTAAAGTTTAGTTACCAGGGTGCTCAATTTTGTAGAATATTTTGATAAACGTTTCTGGATGAAACAACTGAAATCTTGTGATCCACCTTTATATACAGATTATGTGCAACATTAAAACTATGAACTCACCAACCTTTGTGTTGACACTTTTAAGCATGTTTATTCTTAGGTTCCTAGAAGTCTTCCGCTCTTTGCTTATACGTTATACAAGCTATGTGCATGGAGTCATACATGCTTTATTCGAGAAAACTTTGCATTCACAAAATCGTCACCATGTATCTTATTTGACTGTATTGTAAACAGATGTATTGTTAAAAACTATTATATACGGTGATTGTCTATACGTAGAAATTATCAGATGTCGAAAACCTTGGATTTATATAATCATTTATGGTGTGCCTTTTCAAAAGAATGCAATGTTTACAAAACGTATCATATAGAGGTCAAAACCTCACTATGAAATCAATGAATGATGTATTCATCCAAATGGATTTGGACAGGTCATCACAGTTGGCATTAGAGCTTGAGGTCATAGGGAACCAGAATTTGCATTAGTGTGTTTAACTGGTAATTGTTAGGATACATTAGTGAGTCTGGACTATGACCATATCTGTTTTTATCGAGTTTTACTTATCATTTCTTGTCGGAAATTATATGCTTATCATTCTTAAGCCTAGACACGTTTCCTGCATTTATTGCATACATAGTGTACAGACGAATTCATATCTTAGCATATCTATTACTGTAAACTTTGCTTGACATCTTCCGAAAATTCCTCCGTGATTTATGGAATTTTGGCATTATATATACATATGTAAATTATGTGTTGAAGAGTACCAATCTAAATTCTATAATCTATTTCATATCAAAAATCATCTCTCTAATTATACAATATGGATCCCGTATCTAGTTCAAATTCCTTAAACTCCGACAGCTATTCCGATATGGATATTCACCTGAACTCCGAAGACAGTGTAACCAGAATGGATCAACCAATCAGCCATCACCTATTCTGGATGAATTGGTGATGGGTTCATAGCATACTTAGTCATTGGAGACAAGAAGAAGGTGATCTCTTCCATCCACCACATTCACCTCTTGGCGAAGAACCTGAAGTACTTACCGGCGAACCTGTTCGTAATACCATTTTCTCTCTCATCTCCGGAGTATCTCTTCATGATTATATACTATCTCAAATTCTGGATCTTATTCATACGCTCGTCCGAACTGCCAATCATCCCGGTGTAGTAGAAGAAGTCAACGAGCTTCGCGCTCGGGTAGTGGCTTTGGAGAATATGGTGCAAAGATTACAAGCACCAACAGCATCACCGGCATCAACAGTACCACTATCATCAACACCAACAGTATCATTACCACCACCAACAATAACTTCCGCATCCCACACCTCAACATCACAATCTGTACCTCGAACATCAACGTCATATGCACCATGGATACCAAGGAATACAACAACAACAAACGATGAAGTATTGATTCATAACTTCATCGAAGAAATATTCTGCAGAGAATATGTAGTTTCTAAAAGTTTTAGAGATTACTTATTCTAGCTCTAATTGTAAACCAGATGAGTGAGTGAATAGAAATGATGAAATAAAACCCTGATCGGAATGGTGCACGATTTACACACTAGATCTATTTTACCAGCAGGATCAACAGTACCGTCAGCATCACCAGCACCGTCAGTACCATCAGCATCGTCAGCATCAGCAGTATCTACAACATCACAAGCTCCGCCAGATCCATAATCACCGCAAACATCATCACTAATCAACAACGCGTATATCGTATCAACGAGTTATGAAGCATTAACTCATTCCCTCTGAAGAAATTATATGTATATTTTATATATATATATATATATATGAATTTTGAGATCAAAATAAATCTTTTCGTACTAAGCTATTACGTGTGAATCTTAACTACTCGGTTAGTTCATGTTATTAATATGCTATGATGTATTATCCAAATTCATGTTTGATTTTACACTTTCATTTTCGATATACTTGAAACTTTCCAGAAAACATCATTCGTACCTTGCGAAGTTAGCAAGAGTTCCATAAGCACCAACATGATTCACTGAGGAAATATCAATAAAACTTCCATAAGCACCAACATGATTCACTGAGAAAATATCAATAAAACTGAATAACGAAGTATTGATTACATTAGTGAAATACTCCGCGAAGATTATGAAATCTTTAATGTTTTAGAGATTATTCATTTCTAATCCAGCCGAAAATCAAATGAGCTTAATATGATATTAACTCATTAAATATGTATTACATCTGAAGAAAATATACATAAATATATTTTCATAAAGACTGTAATAAAATTCTCTGGTACAAAATATTACTTGTGAAACTTTTAACGGGTAGGTAATACCCGAAAGATATATAAATTCACAATTAATATGTTACATTCTTCGATTCTGATTCAGCAAATCATCAACTATACTCACTACTTTCACAACGATATACATTCTTTCCTAGAAATCAAAACAATCAATCGCATCCAAATTTGATTACATATTCTGATTTTGAAAAATCAGAATCCAAGCCAAGATTTAACAGAAAACATCACTCTTAGATTCTTACATCTTTCAAATGCCATACTTTGATTTCAAAACTGTACTAGAACATCAAATGTATACATATAACATTCATCTCTTAGAATTATGAGCTTTCATTCTAAAATTCTGAAAAGCAACCAGTCTATGAATCAGTACTCTGAATGTTGAAAAAGTTGAAGGAAGCAGCAAAAATTGCAAACGACCTTAACAGCCAAAAGTTTGATGATAAAGAATAGTGTGTTTGCAAAGCTCAGAAAAAGAAAAGGTTTGGAACTGGAAAACGGATTGAGCAAACCATGAAGGTGGCTGTGGACAAATCACAAAGACTAAACCTGCCTTCAAAGAATCCAAATGATTCAGTGTCTGCTGAAGTCATTAACGAATACCTTGTTCCTGACTCTAAACCTTTCCGGACAAATATTCTTCATCACCTTTCGATATTAGAAATTCTAAGATATCATCGTATCTTTCATTATAAATATCCTCGATATTTCTGAAGATATTTTCATAACTATCCTTATCTGAAATCATTTATCTTTTTGCGTTATCTGTATTACATCATAAAGGAAACTGTTTAGTTTCTATATTCTGTAAACCTTCGAGTTTAAAATATGAATGTTTTGAAGTAGTGTTGAGAACTGAAGCATGAGTTAGTATAATATAATGACACTTGATCAACGAGATTATATTACAGTAAGTCATGTTGAGTTTCTAATGGAACGTGATGATTCACAGATCATAACGTCATCATGTGCCATGTTACACGACTCTTACACTCTATCTAGTATATAAACATATCAAGAACATAATTTCTTGATAGTTCTATCTTTTCTATTAAATTCTGGTAATTTAACCAATCAAGATCGTCCTATTACAATTTCTCTCTTAGAACATTAGCCATGTTCATTCGAAACTCCATACCTACGAATTCTGGACCATTACTTGCGAAGAGGAAACAAAAGCATGAAGCTTCGAAATAGAAATGGGAGTATAAATTGCAGCAAATAGAAGACAACATTAACTATGGATGTCAATGATTATAGAAAGACAGAAGCAGAGACATCGAAATATAAGGGAAGATATAAAGCTCAACAACAATCCAGAAATTACAAACCGTGTATATCGATGCATATAGCAATATAAAGACACGGGAGAACTAAAACACTATAAAACTAAGAGTATAGTAGAAGTAAATAGATTCTTTCGGCAGCAGATGAAAAAGAAGAATGACAGATATGAAAGTTAGTAGTATATCAAGAATCAGAACTGGATGAAGCATATTGACGAATACTTTAAAGTATGAATAAGGAAGAAAGTATAGAGGTGGAGAAAATAATGGAACGGAAGAGGTCAATTTATAGCGAAATATCAGACCTAGCAATCGAGGCAGATTACCGCATTTAATCAAAGAGGATCATAATTTTCTTGATTACCGAATAATCAAATCTATTATGGATTTCAAGGATTATCTTTAAATTCCTTGAAATCTGGAAATCCACTGTGACTACGTCAAAAGTTAAATCTATATCTCAACCTTTTGCGATAGCTTCACTCGTACTGTTCACATAAACGAATTGTTTTATTCATATTACTCAATGATGATAAAACTCTAATTTTCAACTCATATGAGTCATGAAAACATACTTATTGTCAGCCATGAAGATCCCAATCAAATTTTGGGATGAAATTTCTTTAACGGGTAGGTACTGTGATGACCCAGAAATTTCCGCCCAAATTTAAAGTTAATCTTTAAATGATTTCGACACGATAAGCAAAGTATGTAATGTTGAGTCTCAAAAGTTTTGAAACTATATTCATGTAATCAATTATTCTTTGACTGTGCTCGACGATTCACGAACAAATTATATGTAAATAGATATGTATATATATATATATTTTTTACAAAGTGATAAAATATAATATAAATTTAGATTTAAAACGATTTGTTATAAAGACTTAATATATTATTAAATGTATTTTAATAAATAACGAGAAGGTAATTTAAAGAAGCAAATGACCAAAATACTCGAACGTACAAGATACATTTCGGGTAATATGTTTATTGGTAATGTAAGTCTATATTTTGACAAAGGTACGAGTCACGAAACGTAAAGTACAAGTTTTCTAAGCGTACGAAAGGACGTTCAAAAAACCGGAACTGGGATATAAACCGAGCATCAACGTACAAGACAACAGAGCTATTGTTATAAGTCAACTATGCACGAGAATATAATATAATATATAATTAATTAAAATAAATTATATATATTATATATAAATATAAAATTATGTCGACAAGCTAGTGAATAAAAATGCGTGAGCTGGAAATGCGCACCTTCGCGATCGCAGAGCTGTAAGGCACAAAAACTCAACGATCACGGAGCTGTAAAAATCAGAAAAAGCCTATAAAAGGCACGAGCCTTCTGCTCTCGATTCATTCTTCAATCTATCTATCCATTCTTACTCTGTATTATAATTATATTATTATTATTATTATTATTATTATTATTATTATTATTATTATTATTATTATAATTAAGATTAATATTATTATTAATCTTATAGTTAGGAGTATTATTATACATAAAATATTACGACGAGGTTATGCCCAAACGATTTCGAAACAAGCTTTTCAAGCGGGATAGAACTAAGGAAAATATGGGTTATAGCTATGGAAGTTATGGGTAATGTTCGTGGGTATTGTTCGCAAGTTAAACCTAGTGTTTATCATCTCCGTTGCGTCTACGTAATTTCCTGCAATATTGAATCAAAATATTGATACGTGAGCATTCATATTTTATCTTTTATATATTAATAGTGTATCCATGTCTAGTGCTCGAGTACATATGTTTATGCATGCTTGTATGCTTTAATTTTGTCATTAGACAGTTTATGATGAATCACGAATTTGATACATATGCTACTGATATAAAGTATATGATATGCATGTCGTTGGAAAGCTATCGAAAAATTAATAACTTTTCATTTAGAAATCGCGTGATTTCGATGAACGGATTAAAAGATTTGGTGAACTGAATTATGTTTGACGTTAATTGAAATTGTGTTTGAAATTGTAAATTAATATTTAAACATCTTGTCTATGAGATTGATAAATTGGATTTTTAGATATTACTAATCGAGTAAATGAATTTTTATATAAGACACGTCTCGTTTTGTTGAACAATTGTCAAAGTTGACTGTCTTATCATGGTTTAATGCTTTATAAACACAATAATCTGATTTTACAAGTATTGAAAAACTATGTGAAATAATAAAACATTTTCGACAGCCATGATAATTCAAATATAATATAGCTCTTGAAATAAATAATTTTTTAGTTTGATAAACTATAAATTCGTTCAATTATCAAGACTTATACTATGTTAAAATAATAAACATGTATAGAGTTAAAGATCATATTGGGTCAGGTGACTTTTGAGATAACTTTTGTTAACTTTTGCATGTTGGTCTCGAGCATTAGGATTGTGATACACTATGACCTGATCTAGCTTGTTAGACATGTATTGACCAACATATGTTCTCTAGGTTGAGATCTACGGTTATTTTGCATTCCGAGTTTCAGTCACATTTCGGTGAATGACCTTATGTGCTGCTAAGGTGAGTTTCATTTGCTCCCTTTTTAATTGCTTTTGCAATCTATATATTTTTTGGGCTGAGAATCCATGCACTTTATTTTAAACACAATGGACACAAGTACATACTTAATTCTACACTGAGTTTGAACCGAAAATCCATTAGCTTTGGTAACTAGTAACTGCCGGTTATAAGAACTGGTGGGCGCGAGTAGTTATATATGGATCCATAGGGGTTGACATGCAATGACCCGACTTTTTTGACTTGCTTTTGTGCTTTGTGTTTTTAGCAAAACCGCGTATTTGTGCTTAATGTGCTACTTTATACTCTGGAACCTTTATATAAATGGTTTTACTTTCATTTATGTGTTAAAATGTGCCTTAGAGTACGTAGGATACTTAACTTGATCACCGGATGTTTTATGACTGTTAGTGTCACTTAACGTTTCGAATAAACCGCGAACTGCACGCACGTTTAACTTTTGTCGTAATCGGAATATTATGACTATGAAATATTAATTATTATTTCATAATAATAATTACTTGGGTTTATGGATGCTTAATTATGCGTAGTAATTTAATTATGCTTACTAGTTAGTCTTGTTGGACTTTCTACCTTGTTGGACTTAAGCCCACCCTACTCTAGCTAGTAGCCCATTTATTTAGCCCACTTATTAATTACTAGTGACCCAATAATAAGTAAGACAAATGCCAATTTATTAGAGGGAACATACTAGCATTTATGTCAAGTATTATCCTTAATGTTGCATGGGATCCCAACATAAGCACCAACTTTAGACAACCATTAACCAAAAAGCAACTTTTTGTCCCCCCTTGTCCCCCCTAAAACTCACGGCCATGAGGCCTCCCCACACCCTCATTTCACCTATAAATACTAAGCCATTCCATCCATTTAACACTTGCTCTCATTTGTATTTCACACACACTCACTCTCTAATTCTCTCTCTAGTCTTTCTCTCTCTAAAAGTGTTGACGACCTTTCGGACCGACTTACTACTCGCATACTTTCATTACCGACTTTACCGCTTTTATCACTGTGAGTTATAGCATCCCTTTTTACTTATACTATTTTTGGGACTGAGAATACATGCGCTTTTTATGTTTTACTTACTTGACACAAGTACTTAAACTTTACATATGTGTGGGTTATACAATGGCATAAAGATTCCCCTTAGTACGGTAACGTTTAACTATTGGTTTTTGAACTGGTAGACGCGAATATTAGATATGGATCCATAGGGTTTGACATCCCCACTCGGGCTAGTCGCGCTAGCATTTAACGGGTGTTTAATACTTCGAGGACATACGCACTCGCCAGGTGTACTTTTAGGGGGTGATATTTATATTTACGTTAAGTCTAGTTACCATGTGCCCACGGTTATAAATATGCTTTTCACACTGTTTTGAAACATTGAAATCTCGTGGTCAATCTTATATTACTGATAAAACTTAAACTATAGCTCACCAACATTATTGTTGACGTTTTTAAGCATGTTTTCTCAGGTGCTTAGAGGTTTGTTGCTTCCGCTGTTAGACTTGCTGTCTTGGTGTTATTGATTTGCTGTTAAGGACCTGATGTGTTAGATTTCCGCTGCATTACTTAGAGATGTCTCAATCATGAAACTTTTAATTTGCATTCGCAACTTATATTTTTTGAATAAAGGCTTTGTATTGACCTCTGTGTCATGTTATCTTTTGTAAAACGCTATCTTTTTATGAATGCAAACTGGTTTTCAAACAGCATGTAGTACTTGACCGTGTAAAGATCCTGTTGATGAGGTATCGTACACGATGGTTTTGTACGGGGCGTCACATTTGGTATTAGAGCATTGGTTGTAGGGAATTAGGTTGCATTAGTGAGTCTAGACCGGACCAAGTAGGATTCACTAATAGGACTAATCTACAACTTGCTAGTTTACTTGTTTCTGCGAAACTTACTGCATGCTACTGATTACTTTTACTGCTATGTGATATTACTGCATGCTATTGCATATCGTTACTGCCATGCGAACTTGCTGTATGCTTATTTCCGCTATTGCATGATTACTATCTGCTTTCACATGTTATTTCTGTTTAGCATTGTTATTATTGCCATGCTGTATACTGTTTTAGACAACCTAGGTTGCTGTAGTGCCTAATACGTGCTTGCTTTATGACTTGCTGACACGGAAAAAGTTATTTTTCCTTGTTCAGATGTCAGTTTTCCCGCCCGTTGTCATTTTGGAGAGCGACTCAGACACATCCGCCACCTCGCCTGCCATTGTTGTCGATTCGCAGATCCCGTCGTCGACACACTCCAGTGACCCTGGCGCTTCATTCTCCGGAGCCAGCAGCCATGTACCCGACCCAGTGGTTATCTCAGACGGACATAAAGATCCACCGGAGATTCTAGCTCCACTCATCCCAGTACCTCCGGAGCCACAGCCCCATCCCAGTGGTGCTGTGATTCCCGGGGAATACGGGGACGTTCCGTTCCGTAATGAGCATAACCATTGGTGCCGACGCCTTCCTGATGGACGTGTCATATCGATCCCACCTTTCAGATACCGGATTATGACTACCGGCCGCCGAGCACCGCCACCCCCAGCTGTTTTCGACGACTCATCATCCGACGATTCCAGTGACGATGATTCCGACGAGGACCCTGAGGAGACGCCCGTGCAGCCACCCTCTACTCCGCCGAAGAAGCGGTAACGTTTCGATGGTACCGTTATTCCAGGGGTTAACGGAGGTAGGTCGTTCGTTAGCGCACATGGACTGAGGACTAGGGTCACCGCCCGTAAGCGGGTTGTGCCTTACCCTCTGATCCATTTGTGCGTAAGCCTTACTGCTATGCAGCATCTACTTCTGGCACTGGACCGTCTGCACCACCTGCACCACTTGTACCGACTACACCGCCTGCCCCACCATCTCCCTCCGTGGAGGAACTGACGAGGGAAGTGGAGATCCTCCGTGCTCGGGTAACTGAGCTCGAGGACCAGATGTCCCACGTAATGGACATCCTTTACCCACCGTCACCATAGGGCATTGTAGTAGATTTCATTATGTAATCTCGTTTGTAGTTTCATGTTTTACTCATGTATTGTACGAACCTATGCGGATGTATGCAACTTATTATTAATGAATGGAACTTGGTGTTGTTTACTTTTTGTATGATGTTCTAATTACGTTACTGTATGATGTTTCTGTGGTATCTGCATCTAGTGCATTGCTTAGTTAACATGTGTTGCGTTGTTTCCATGTTGGTTGCCATATACTATATTACTATTTATTAAATGCTGGATTTTGACTTAAGTTAAAATTTCTGTTTAGAAGAGCAATGGCAAACGGACGAGCAGCACCCACAGTAGCCCAAATCGAGGAAATGATTGCTGAGAGAGTAGCCGCAGCTATTGCGGAAATCAACCCACAAGCTCCACCAGTTGACCAGCCCATTCGTAACGGGTGCACATACAAGGAGTTTCAAAGCTGCAAGCCCCACAACTTTAGCAGTACTGAGGGGCCAGTTGGTCTGACTAGGTGGTTTGAGAAACTAGAAGCTGTGTTGCGTGTAAGCAACTGCTCAGAGGCGAACAAAACCAAGTATGCTTCATGTACGCTGTCAGACGGCGCCGTAACCTGGTGGAACACACTTGCTCAAGCTAAGGGAATTGACGAGGCTTATGCCACTCCGTGGGAAGAATTTAAGGGAGCCCTGATCGAAGAGTACTGCCCCAGAGTAGAGATACAGAAAATGGAGGCTGAGTTCTGGGAGTTGAAGATTGTGGGAAACGATCTTGATGGTTACAACCGTAGGTATCTGGAATTAGCACTGATGTGTCCCACGATGGTTACCCCGGAATTTAAGAGAATGGAGCGATACTTGTGGGGACTTCCCAAGTCCATTCAAGAAAATGTCACCTCTTCTAATCCGCCCAACGTCCCGGCAACTATACACATGGCGCAAACCCTTATGAACCAAATTATCAGCAAGGAATTGGAGAAGGCCAAATTCAAATCGGGAGCCAGTGGTGAGAAGCATAAGTGGGACAACAACAAGGGGAAAGTCTATGATCAAACCCCCGCTAAGAGGCATAACAACAGAAGGAACCCCAACCCGACCCCAGCTCGAACCCCAACTACAAGGGTACTATACCGCAGTGCAAGAGGTGCTACAAGCACTATACCGGGTACTATAATGTGGTCCGTGAAAAGTGTAAAAGGACCAGGTATATTGGCAAGGACTGCAAGATTCCCATCCTAGCTGTGAGGACCAACCCCAATGGACTAAGAAAGTGTTATGAGTGTGGAAAACAGGGCCACTTCAGGAATGAGTGTCCCAACAAGAGAAAGGACGGCGGACCCCCGCGTGGAAGAGATTTCATTATAAATGCAAGGGATGCCTGTGAGAACCCCGACTTGGTTACATGTATATTCACTATCAATAATCTATTAGCTTCTGTCCTATTTGATACTGGTGCCAATAGGAGCTATGTTTGTAGACACTTTAGCTCTAAGATAGATTGGTCGTTAGTGACTTTAGAGGAGAGTATGCTAGTTGAGGTAGCCAATGGAAAACTTGAGAAAGTCGACCAAATTGGCCGAGGAGCTATTATCAACATAGCTGGTGTGGATTTCGCAATTGACTTGATACCCATCAAATTGGGAAGCTTTGACGTGATTGTCGGCATGGACTGGTTGACTAAAGTGAGGGCCGACATTATCTGTGGAGATAAAGCTCTTCGAATACCACAAAGAGATGGTGAGCCACTGGTTATAAACGGAGAGAGATGTAACTCGGAGCTGAACCTCATTAGTTGTATGAAAGCGCAGAAGATCATGAAGAAAGGACGTCTTGCTGTTTTACCACACGTGAAGGCTTTAGAAACAGAAGAGAAGAGCGTGAATGATGTGCGAATCGTGAATGAATTCCCCGACGTCTTTCCAGAAGAACTGCCTGGATTACCGCCACCGAGAGCCGTGGAATTCCAGATCGATCTAGTGCCAGGAGCTGCACCCGTAGCTCGCGCACCTTATCGACTAGCACCTTCCGAACTGCAAGAGTTACAAAGTCAACTGCAGGAATTGCTTGACCGAGGGTTTATCCAACCGAGCTCATCGCCTTGGGGCGCACCTGCTTTATTCATGAAGAAGAAGGACGGATCCTTCCGCATGTGTATCGACTACCGCGAGCTCAACAAATTGACGATCAAGAACCGATATCCTCTTCCCCGAATTGACGATCTTTTTGATCAGCTGCAAGGATCAAGCGTTTACTCTAAGATCGATTTGTGATCTAGTTATCACCAGTTGAGGTTGAACGAGAGTGATGTGATGAAGACTGCGTTCAGAACCTACTATGGTCATTATGAGTTTCTTGTGATGCCGTTCGGTTTATCCAATACACTCGCTGTATTCATGAACCTCATGAATCGTGTATGCAAGCCATACCTGGATAAGTTCGTTATCGTCTTCATAGATGATATCCTCATCTACTCCAAGAGCGAAGAAGAACATGAGCAACATCTCCGACTAGTGCTTGAACTCTTGAGACAAGAGCAACTTTATGCCAAATTCTCCAAGTGTGAATTTTGGTTGAAGGAAGTCCAATTTCTGGGTCATATTGTGAGTGATCAAGGTATCAAAGTTGATCCCGCAAAGATCGAGGCTATCAGCAAGTGGGAGACACCCACTACTCCAACTCACATCCGCTAATTTCTAGGCTTTGCCGGTTATTACCGGAGGTTTATTGAAGGTTTTTCGTTGATTGCGCGTCCTTTGACCACACTAACTCACAAATGGAAGAAGTTCGTTTGGGAGAACGAACAAGAATCAGCATTTTAAATCCTAAAGCAGAAGTTAACCACCGCACCTATCTTGTCACTTCCTGAAGGCAGTGACGACTTCGTTGTGTACTGCGATGCTTCAAAAAATGGTTTTGGTTGCGTATTGATGCAAAGAATGAAGGTCATTGCTTATGCTTCTCGTCAACTGAAGATACACGAGTAAAACCACACTACCCATGATCTCGAATTGGAGCCGTTGTCTTCTCTTTGAAGTTGTGGAGATACTATCTTTATGGGACAAAGAGTACCATATTCACCGATCAAAAAAGCCTCCAGCACATCTTTGATCAGAAGCAGCTGAATATGAGACAACGTCGATGGATCAAGACGCTGAACGACTATGATTTTGAACTCCGTTACCATCCTGGCAAAGCCAATGTTGTAGCCGACGCTCTGAGTCGAAAGGAGAGAACGGTACCTCTTTGTGTTCAGGATCTGAACATCATCATTCATTCAAATCTCAATAGCCAGATCCGAGTAACCCAAGATGATGCTCTCAAAGAGGAGAATATTTCTCAAGAACACTTGAACATTCTCGTTTCACGATTCGAGGTTAAGGAGACTGGACTCCGATGCTTTGCCGGAAGGATTTGGGTACCTAGTTATGGAGATCTACGGAGCCTTATACTAGATGAAGCCCACAAGTCGAGATATTCAATTCATTTAGGAGTCGGCAAAATGTACCATGATCTTAAGGAACAGTATTGGTGGCCAAATCTTAAGAAGGATGTTGCAATTTATGTAGGTAAGTGTTTGACTTGTTCGAAGGTTAAGGCTGAACATCAGAGGCCATCTGGATTACTTCAATAACCGAAAATCCCACAATGGAAACGGGAAGTAATTACGAAGATGGTGGGCGGATACGATACAATCTGGGTTATCGTTGACCGTCTTACCAAATATGCTCACTTCCTAGCGATGAAGGAAACACATACAATGGAGAGACTTGCTCAACTGTACATCAAAGAAGTTGTGTCTTGTCATGGTGTACCCCTATCAATTATCTCAGATCGCGATCCCCGTTTTGCTTCCAGATTCTGGCGTTCTTTGCAAGAAGCCTTGGGAACTCGTCTCGACATGAGCACTGCATATCACCCGCAGACCAACGTTCAGAGCGAACGAACGATTCAGACTTTAGAGGACATGTTGCGTGCCTGTGTTATTGACTTCGGAAAGTCTTGGGAAAGGCATTTGCCATTAGCCAAATTCTCTTACAACAACAGTTATCACTCGAGTATTAATGCCGCACCTTTTGAAGCGTTGTATGGCCGTACGTGCCGTTCTCCTATTTGTTGGGCCGAGTTAGGCGAAGTGCAAATCACCGGACCCGAGATAGTCCATGAAACGACGGAGAAGATTGCCCAGATTCAAACGAGACTTAAGACGGCCCGTGATCGCCAAAAGAGTTATGCTGATCTTAAATGTAAGGACTTCGAATTTAACGTGGGTGACAGTGTGATGTTGAAAGTCGCACCTTGGAAAGGTGTAATCCGCTTTGGAAAGCGTGGAAAGTTAAACCCGCGATATATTGGTCCTTTTGAAATTTTGGAGCGTGTCGGAACAGTTGCTTACCGTTTAGATCTTTCGACTCAGTTGAGTGTTGTTCATCCTACCTTTCACATGTCGAATTTGAAGAAGTGTCTTGCTCCACCGAAACTTGTCATACCACTGGAAGAACTCACAATTGATGACAAACTCCACTTCGTGGAAGAAACTGTCGAAATTATGGACCGTGAGGTCAAAACCTTGAAACGCAATAAGATTCTAATTGTTTGAGTTCGATGGAATGCCAAACGTGGATCCGAGTTTACCTGGGAACGAGAGGATCAAATGATGCAAAAGTATCCTCACATTTTCCTGACTCCAACACCTACCTCAGCTTAAATTTCGGGACGAAATTTCCATTAACAGGTGGGTAATGTAACGACCCGACTTTTTTGACTTGCTTTTGTGCTTTGTGTTTTTAGCGAAACCGCGTATTTGTGCGTACTGTGCTACTTTATACTCTGGAACCCTTATATACATGGTTTACTTTATGACCGTTAGTGTCACTTAACATTTCAAATAAATCGCGAACTGCGCGCACGTTTAACTTTTGTATTAATCGGAATATTATGACTACGAAATATTAATTATTATTTCATAATAATAATTACTCGGGTTTATGGATGCTTAATTATGCGTAGTAATTTAATTATGCTTACTAGTTAGTCTTGTTGGACTTTATACCTTGTTGGACTTAACCCACCCTACTCTAGCTAGTAGCCCATTTATTTAGCCCACTTATTAATTACTAGTGACCCAATAATAAGTAAGACAAATGCCCATTTATTAGAGGGAACATACTATCATTTATGTCAAGTATTATCCTTAATGTTGCATGGGATCCCAACATAAGCACCAACTTTAGACAACCATTAACCAAAAAGCAACTTTTTGTCCCCCCTAAAACTCACGGCCATGAGGCCTCCCCACACCCTCATTTCACCTATAAATACTAAGCCATTCCATCCATTTTACACTTGCTCTCATTTGTATTTCACACACACTCACTCTCTAATTCTCTCTCTAGTCTTTCTCTCTCTAAAAGTGTTGACGACCTTTCGGACCGACTTACTACTCGCATACTTTCATTACCAACTTTACCGCTTTTATCACTGTGAGTTATAGCATCCCTTTTTACTTATACTATTTTTGGGACTGAGAATACATGCGCTTTTTATGTTTTACTTACTTGACACGAGTACTTAAACTTTACATATGTGTGGGTTATACAACGGCATAAATATTCCCCTTAGTACGGTAACGTTTAACTATTGGTTTTTGAACCGGTAGACGCGAATATTAGATATGGATCCATAGAGTTTGACATCCCCACTAGGGCTAGTCGCGCTAGCATTTAATGGGTGTTTAATACTTCGAGGACATACGCACTCGCCAGGTGTACTTTTAGGGGGTGATATTTATATTTACGGTAAGTCTAGTTACCATGTGCCCACGGTTATACATATGCTTTTCACACTATTTTGAAATATTAAAATCTCGTGGTCAATCTTATATTACTGATACAACTTAAACTATAGCTCACCAACATTATTGTTGACGTTTTTAAGCATGTTTTCTCAGGTGCGTAGAGGTTTGTTGCTTCCGCTATTAGACTTGCTGTCTTATTGTTATTGATTTGCTGTTAAGGACCTGCTGTGTTAGATTTCCGCTGCATTACTTAGAGATGTCTCAATCATGAAACTTTTAATTTGCATTCGTAACTTATGTTTTTTGAATAATGGCTTTGTAATGACCTCTGTGTCACGTTATCTTTTGTAAAACGCTATCTTTTTATGAATGCAAACTGGTTTTCAAACAGCATGTAGTACTTGACCGTGTAAAGATCCTGTTGATGACGAATCATACACGATGGTTTTGTACGGGGCGTCACATGACATCCCCGTCTGTTCTGGGTATAGAAACCCTAGCCTGAACTATAAAACAGAAGTATGCTATTTGAGTTTAGTACACGTTGGGTTTACGTGTATTGTACATGTTGGTTGCATGTATGTTAAAACATGGGTACTTATTATAACGTTCAAGTTTAGTTACCAGGGTTCTTAATTTCGTAGAATATTTTGATAAACGTTTCTAGATGAAACAACTGAAATCTTGTGATCCACCTTTATATACAGATTATGCGCAACATTAAAACTATGAACTCACCAACCTTTGTGTTGACACTTTTAAGCATGTTTATTCTCAGGTTCCTAGAAGTCTTCCGCTGTTTGCTTATACGTTATACAAGCTATGTGCATGGAGTCATACATGCTTTATTCGAGAAAACTTTGCATTCACAAAATCATCACCATGTATCTTATTTGACTGTATTGTCAACGGATGTATTGTTAAAAACTATTATATACGGTGATTGTCTATACGTAGTAATTATCAGATGTCGAAAAGCTTGGATTTATATATTCATTTATGGTGTGCCTTTTCAAAGGAATGCAATGCTTACAAAACGTATCATATAGAGGTCAAAACCTCACTATGAAATCAATGAATGATGTATTCGTCCAAATGGATTTGGACGGGTCATCACAGGTTTAGCTAAGTGATTAGAGTTGTAATATGTATCTTGGACTCTATAAATATCGATCCATGTAATACATAATACCTACGGGGTTATATCATTGTACATGGTATCATATGCTTAAGGTTCTTTCTTCTTCTTTTTTTGCGCTCCCCGTCCGCGAATCTACAATTTTACTCTAATCTTCTTCAAGTTTCTTTCTCTTTTCTTTCGTTAATTATTCATAATACTAATAAAATATCGTTGCTTGCAATGAATAGCAGCCGTCATGCATCTAAACCATCCATTTTTTTTGAATAATTGTATACTTCCATCGATGTGTTTTTTGTTTCATCAAATCCTACCTATCTTTAAATCTTCTCCCATCTATTCTTTAAACAAATTAGAAATTTTTCTCTTTCACTTCGTATTATCTTGGTAGGTGCTACCATATTCCTCTTTTCTTAAATTTTTTCATTTAACCTTCATAAAAAATAAAAATTTGATCTATTCTCCATTTTTTTGTTGCTGCTGTCGAGAACTACGTAATCAACGAGATCCACTGCTTATTGTATTTCTTTCTTTTCAAAATTTTTCTATCTCTGTTTTTTTCATCTTGATTATGTCAACTCTATTCATCTTGATTTTCTTATTTGGAAAAAAAAGAAACACGTATCATTATGTTATTTCTTTTACTGTCATTCCCCCCCCCCCCCTTTTTTTTCTATCTCTCTTTTCATATATTCTTTTTCCCAAACCCTAATTTCTTTCCATAAATATTCCATTCACTAAAAAAAAATTAAAAACTTGTGGAGCTAAGAATTCTAGAAGTCAAGAGTCAAGACTATCCAATCTCAAGAATGAAGATATTAGTTGTTCTTTTTAGTTTTATTAATAATGTGCATAATGGTTATGTTTATATTATGTATTACCAGTTTAAGCGTTTGTGATTTCCTCCGCTTAAACTGCGAGGGAGTATTAGACTATTAGTGTAGGTTTAGCCCAATTGTATATATTGTCTCGGTACGCTAGGTTTAGCTAAGTGATTAGAGTTGTAATATGTATCTTGTACTCTAAAAATATCGATCAATGTAATACATAATACCTACGTGGTTATATCATTCTACATTCATTTCATGGTGGATACCATTTCCTTATCTTATGTATGGAGTATAAATATGTAGGGGCGTCTTAGGACATGTGCAAAATGTGCGGTCGTACAGTGCTCGAAAATTTTAGGGGCCCCCAAAATTTTCAAATCCTTTATAATTATATACATTTAACCTAAAAATTTGTGTTGGGCGGAATTAGTATTGGTTCACAAAGTGGATCGAATCAGTTTAACCCAAAAAAATAATTAACGTTTAAGACCCTCTTTTATGTTTGCACATGGCCCTCAAAATCAATGAGACGGTCCTGTAAATATGTAGCCATTTTAATTTGTTAATATTAATCATATAAAAACATTATTTTTTATTTTGAACAGCAACTATTTTATATATAAAAAACTAGTGAGAAATTATACCAAACACGAACACAACTCAAGCAAAACAATATAACAAAATCACACAACCTACACCACATGAAACCAACACTAACTACACACACGCCAAATTAACCCGAAACAATGACACATGAGACTACGATGACAATACCAACAAAAAGACATGTCGAGCTACGAAACCTACTAGCCTACGTTCGAGCTTTCAAAGCCAAAAAACTTATGAGCCACGAAACTTAACTACGCGATTGTCAGCATCTTTCAAAGTCGTGATAACCCTTTTAATTATATCTTGCTCGAACCGTCTACAATGATCACAACACCTAAAATAGTTTGAGAAAACCTCTAGTTTTACTCTTAAAATTGAGTGTATAATTTTTCGTTCACATGAGTAATTTTTTTTAAGGGCAAGTTGTCGGCATCACCCAAAGAGAAATTAACCACCTTCACGATCATTTACCACGCACTCGCTTTCGGTAGGAAACTCAAATCGTATCGTAGGAACCTGATCCTTAAACCATCCTGAGAGGCAGGCGGAACGAGTTTGAATACAGAATGGATCCAGGAGAAAATCCCCTCGAGGACAATCTGGAAATCCATACTCCAGGCAGATTAATTAAGATGGTGAGCTGAGCGAGAATCAAACTCATGACCTTAACCTCAGCCCCAAACACAAGGAATGGAGATATCTGTAATGACCCGGCTTTTTTGACTTTCTTTTGTGCTTTGTGCTTTCACGAAACTGCGTATTTGTGCGCACTGAGCTATATTATACTATGGGATCTTACTACATATGGATTACTTTCGTTTATATGTTTAAACGTGCCTTTAAGTACGTAGGTTACTTAACTTGATCCCTGGAAGTCTTTATGACCGTTGATGTCACTTGACGTTTAGAACGAACTGCGTACTATGTACACGTTTAACTTTGGTCATAATCGGAATATTATGACTACGAAATACTAATTCTTATTTTATAATAACAATTACTTGGGTTTTTGGATGCTTAATTACGCTTAGTAATTTACTAGAGCACACTAGTTAGTCTTGTTGGACTTTCTACCTTGTTGGAGTTTAACCCACCCTACACTAGCTAGTGGACTATTTAATTAGCCCAATTATTATTAGTTAGTGACCCATATTAATGTAAGACAAATGCCCATTTATTAGAGGGAATATATGTAACACCCTAGGCAAATCCCACATCGCCCACATACATGAGTGATCATGGGATTATAAGATAATACTCACGCTTAAATGACACAATACATTTTGGGACCACAGGCAGAGCAGATGTGTGAGTACGCTGCAGTTAAGCGTGCTCGGGCGAGAGCACTACCAGGATGGGTAACCTCCTGGGAAAGTGCTTCTCGTGTGTGGTCGCCAAGAAAAAGCCGTGCGCCTACGGGCAAAGCGGACAATATTGTGGTCATGTTAAGCTGGGGTGTTACATAATGGTATCAAAGCCACTCATGTACCGTTGAGGGTGGTGGGGAAAACCTCATCGAGGATGATGAGTCCCCGAGGGGAGGGGGTGAATGTAACACCCTAGGCAGATCCCACATCGCCCACAGACATGAGTGATCATGGGATTATAAGGTAATACTCATGCTTAAATGACACAACGCGTTTTGGGATCACATGCAGAGCAGATGTTTGAGTACGCTGCAGTTAAGTGTGCTCGGGCAAGAGCACTACCAAGATGGGTAGCCTCCTGGGAAAGTGCTTCTCGTGTGTGGTCGCCAAGAAAAAGCCGTGCGCCTACGGGCAAAGCGGACAATATTGTGGTCATGTAAAGCTGGGGTGTTACAACATACTAGCATTTTCGTTAACCATTATCCTTAATGTTGCATGGGATCCTAATATAGGTTTAGACATAAGCACCAACTTTAGACAACCATTAACCAAAAAGCAAAAAGGTGTCCCCCTTGTCCCCCACCAAAACCCACGGCCACCATCCCCTCCCCATACCCTCACCTCCTATAAATACCAAGCTTATCCCATTCATTTAACACTTGATTTCATTTACAATTTATACACACTTACTCTCTAATTCTCTCTCTAGTCTTTCTCACTCTAAAAAATGTAAGTTTTAAACTTTCTTCTTCTTCTTCCCTTCTCATTCACGGCATCATCATCACTGGATCTAGCTCTTTAGCTTTTAGATCTTGTTATATCTTGTAGATTCAAACATGGATTTGAATCCTTCAAGAACATGGAAGATTCAAGCTTTCTAGCTTTGAATCTTCACTTATTTTGTAGATCTAAACCTTTTTAGCTTTTAATCACTTTATTTTGTTGTAAAGATTCAAACTTGTGTTTGTAATCTTCATGTAACTTGAAGATCTAGCTTCATGCTTCAAGGATCTTCAAGAACAACCAAGATTCAAGCTTTCTAGCTTTGAATCTTCATTACTTTTGTTGGATCTAGGTTTTCTAACTTATGATCTCATTATTTTGTTATAAAGATCAAAACTTTATGATCTTCATGTATCTTGAAGTCTAAGCTTTATGCTTCAAGATCTTCAAGAGCACCAAAGATTCAAGCTTTCTTGCTTTGTAATCTCATAACTTGTGTGAAAAAGATCCAAGCTCTCTAGCTTAGGGTTCCATTACTTTGTTTGATCAAATTTGTGTTCATACTTGTTTGATTGACGGAAAGTTTGTAGCTTTAGTTGTAAATAGAACTTGTATTTGTGTTAAGACTAAGAATATGATGTAACCTTGGATCACCATCCTTCTAAAACTCTTAAGTGAGTTGTATTCTTACTTGGTCTTAATATATTGTGTGTTGATGGTTGAATCTTGGTCAAAGTGATGCTAACACATCAATGAGTTGTACACTTGAAGCTTACACGCATCAAGGATGAGAACCGTGATGAGCATCAAGCACCAAGAAACCCACTGGAGCACTTGTTTGCTGTTTCTCTGGGTCTGATCTGACTCCTGTACTTCTGGAAAATTGATTTTCAGATATTTCGTTTTGAGTAGATGACTTTTCGTTTAGGCCTCGACTTAATCCGATATACGGTTTAGGATTTATAGCCTTCCGAAAGTCACTACGCCTTTGTAACGTTGTGCTGAAATTTCTGACCTACTCGCACTTAAACCGTCACCACGGTCAAACGAAGACGAGTTAGGTTCTGAAAATTGTTCAGAGGTTAGAGGACTCACATATGGAGCCATGGCCACTGACTACGAATCTTTTAGATTTGTATAGAGGTCGTAACAGCTGTTCGAAATCAGCCTTTTGTTTCGATCTCTATTCTTGTTAAACTTACCTTAGTTTTGATGAATGATGATGATCACACTTAAACTTAATTTATGCACTTTTAAACTTTTGGGGACAACACACTGACCTAGTGACCTTTGACTTAGGTTGACGACCTTTCGGACCGACTTACTACCTGCATACGTTTCATATCGACTTTTACTGCTTATTCACTGTGAGTTATAGCATCCCTTTACTACTTTTACTTTAACTACTTTTGGGACTGATAATACATGCGCTTTTTACTTTTTACATACTAAACATGAGTACTTAAACTTTATATATGTGTGGGTTACAAAACGGCACAAAGATTCCCCTTAGCTCGGTAACGTTTAATCATTGGTTTCCTAACCGTGAACGTGAATCTTAGATATGGATCCATAGGGTTTGACAACCCCACTCGGGCTAGTCACGCTAGCAGACAACGGGTGTTTAATACTTTGAGGACAAACGCACTCGCCAAGTGCACTTTTAGGGGGTGATATACATACGTTAAGTCTAGTTACCGGGTGCCCACGGTTAAGCATATACTTTTCATACTGATTTAAAATGCTGGTTGAAGCACTGAAATCTCGTGGTCTACATTACTTTACTGATTACAAACAAACTATAGCTCACCAACATTCGTGTTGAATTTTAAGCGTGTATTTCTTAGGTGCTTAGAAGTTGTTGCTTCTGCTGTTAGACTTGCTGTCTTGGTGTTATAGACTTGCTGCTATGGACCTGCTGTGTTAGATTTCCGTTGCATTACTTAGAGATGTCTCAATCATGAAACTTTTATTTTGCATTCGTAACTTATATTATATTTAAACAATGGCTTTGTAATGACCTTTGGGTCACATACTTATGTTAACGCTTCTATTCATAAGAAGCACTATATCTTTTATGAAACGCTATCTTTTTATAAATGCAAAACTGGTTTTCAAGCAGCATATAGTGTTTGACCTTGTAATGATCCTGTTGTTGATGAACCTTACACGATGGTTTTGTACGGGGTGTCACATTTGGTATCAGAGCATTGGTTGTAGGGAATTAGGTTGCATTAGTGAGGCTTGACCGAGTCAAGTAGGATTCGCTAATAAGACTAATCTACAACTTGCTCGTTTACTTGTTTCTGCAGAACCTGCTGCATGCTACTGTGTTATATTACTGCATGTTACTGCTTACTACTACTGCATGCCACTGCTTACTTATACTACTGTATGAACTTGCTGCATGCTACCGTTTCCTTTTACTGCTATGTAAACTCGATGTATGCTTTTACTTATTCTCGCTACTGCATGCTACTATCTGCTTTTAGCATGTTACTTCGGTATGATACTGTTACTATTGCCATGCTACGTACTGTTTTAGACGATCTAGGCTGATGTAGTTGTTATGCCTGATTACGCTCTTGCTACATGTCTGCTATTTGCTGTACCGACTTGGAGAACTTATCCTTCCCAGTTCAGATGTTTTTCTCAACTACTTTCCCACTCGTCTAACCCTAAGAACTAGTAATGTAATCCACCTGTTACTACTGTTCCACCGTTCCAGAGATCGAAACATTACTTCACGCAATTTATGAAGAGTACCCCTCATATTACACGCCCACTAAGGTTGATCCTTGGAGGAGGAGATTTGCGAGGACTTGTCGGAGTAACCGCACCCCGAGCTCACTCTAATTAGCCACGTATGACGTATGAACATCAGAAGGTTGTTCAGTTTCTGCGAGTTGACCCGTATCCCGTACGCTTCCATGACCATCACTTATCTCTTTCATTCTTCACCACTACTCGACGATCTAACGACACTTCTGGACTTAGGTTCCTAACACTCTTAGGCATCGGAGAATTCGTGAAGGCATCTCCTTTCACAAAGTCATATTATCTTCTACTGATGCTCAGCCATACCCAAGGACTTGGGAGTCGAATCAAGACATATCGTATTACTACTTGCTACACGTACAACTCGACGCGAGACCCAGATCGAATTTCTTGAAAGGAACCTAACAACGTTACCTAAACCCGAACATTTTGAAGAAATTTCGGGACATTTAAGATTTGATGCATGACCTATGGAACCTACGCACCTACACCGAGAAACCATGAGATTTATTTATGTAGATTTTGTTTTGAGATAGCATAGATAAAGCACCGTCAGATGAAATTGAGTAGAACTGGAAGTGATCATGTTACATTGACCGTATGGAGTGATATTGGAATGAACATATGATTTAGTACAATATAATGATGCCAGGACAGCGTGATTATATTGAAGTAAATCATGTAGAAATTCCAATGTTATTACATGAGGAATATGAAGTGATTCAAAGAAAACTTTGGCAGGAACCACTTGAGTATACGCATTATGGTCTGTTAGAGGTAGGGAAAGAATAACCACATAGCCCAGATACCGTGCAAGAAGGGCCTTGATTGCAGAATTGAAAACCCGAAAATTTGTTATAGATATAGACACCCTGGACACTTAAGGAAAAAGTTCTCAAATAGGAAAAACTTTGGACTTACTTGCGATAGAGCAATCGTTATCTCAGCTATGGAGACTCGCATGGATCCTGATTATAGTTAGGGTACGAATCGTCACGACGTTTTATTGTCTCGAAGTTGTTTAATATTAGAGCGATAGAAACCCTATATCTAAGAACCTTAGTGTTATGAATAATAAGCCATTAACAACCATGAGAGTTAAGTATTCTATAGGACAAACTAACAGTAAGCTGGCGGAGATAGAGGAATAATTTAAGGTAGTACCTTAAAATTAACAGGTGGGTCATTTGGAAATGACCTCATGTCAACAAAACTTGGAAGTTTTAAAGTAGTAGTGGAAAGGATTAGTTACCTGCGCACAAGCAGATGTTATTTGAGAAGATTGATAGAATTTTTCACGGCAGTATAATAAGATTTGGTTGGAATGGACCTTAAGATTAACCTAATACCCATCAAGTTAGGAAGCTTGATGTAAAAGTTGGAATGGACCTTAAGATTAACCTAAAACCCATCAAGTTAGGAAGCTTGATGTAAAAGTTGGAATGGACTTTAGGATTAACCTAAAAATCATCAAGTTAGGAAGCTTTGATGAAATAGTTGGAACGGACTGGCTTTCAAGGATGAAAGCGAAAGTTATTTATAGTGAAAAGATTATTCGTATACTTCGCGAGGATGGTGAACTATTATGGGGAGAAAAGTAGCCCGAAGCTGAACCTTATTAGTTGCATGACAACAACCCGAAATCCCATAATAGAAATGTTAAGGAATAACAATGGATTTCATCACTAAGCTACCGAAGACAGTAAGGCGGTTAGGACACTATCTGGGTTATTGTTGACCACCTCACCAAATCTGCTCACCTTCTAGCCATGAAAGAAACCAATACAATGGACAAGCTTGCACAACGATACATAAAGGAAATTGTATCTCGTCACTCCAGCGATTCAAATTCTATATTAAGGACTACCCAAAAATCTTATTTGATACTTATACTTACGCGACTCTAAATCCTAACTTATTCCGAGAGATTTCTTAATCGGTGATAATCACACCATCATCCTTCTTACTTCAATATTAGTCATGACAGTTCAAAATTTCCAAAATCAATGGGTAGTTAATTCTCATCCTCATACTCTCCCTTTCGTATCTCACTTATAAGCAACAACTTCACACTTAAGCATTTTTTGTCAAAGGACTTATGCCCTACTAATAGTCATCAACTACATTTAAATTCAATAGTTTTTATTACCTCAAATATCAGCCGAAATTTTCAAAATCTTTAATTCAATCCTCATCAATCTTTTTCCAACTTGTAACCTCCGAAATATGAAAATTCTGTTTGCCAAAATTTTACACACACTATTTTACTGTGCGATCCTCTCAAAGCTTAATTAAAATAAATTTATTTTATTTGCCATTCGTGCAAATTTTAGAAACCGTAAATGTTATATATAATAAAGTAAATAATTACTTATTTTTGACTAGTACACAGAAATTTTACTTTCACATCTACAAATCCATTCTTTTATTCGAAAGATATGTTACTTAGAACAGTACATGTTGTACATAACTCCAATTTACTAAGAACTTCGTTTCTTTTCTTACGTTGTCACCTTAAACGATTTCTATAAAATTTTCGTTGCTTATTATATAAAATTTTTCGTTGCTTATCGTATCCAAGTCATCATGAAGACGACAACTGTCGAAATTGAGAGATTCATGTGTATGTGTGTGTGTGTGTATGTGATGAAGGCACTTACTACCACGTCATGCAGAGCCTTCGGACATCCACTAACACTTAAACCATTCAAAGCTATTGCGTTACCCCAAGGATCTTATTTGCCACGCCTGTTGGAACGATGCTCTTTCCTACATAACTCGAAGTCCTGACTTATTCCAAGAGATTCTCATCTAGTGATATTAACACCATCAGTATTCTGACTTTAGTATTAGTCATAACCTATTTGGCATTATACAAAGTCAAGAAGTGATTAACATCTCATCCTCATGCTCTATCCTTCATACCTCACTTTTTAGCAACGACTTCGCACGTGAACATTTTTGGCCTAAAGACTTGTGTCCTGATAATTATCAAAACTACAATTAATTCATTAGTTTTCATTACCTAGTAACATGTCAACAAACGATTCGAAGATTTTTCACTCAATCTTTTTCAACTCGTAACCTTTGAAATATGAAAAACTATGTTTATCAAAATTTTGCACGTTGTTTATTTGTGCGTCCTCACGAGATTTATGGATAAATGAAAATAATAAAATTTTCCTGTCACTTATGCGATTTCTAAAATCATATATGTATGTATATATGCAAGTTAATAAATTTACCTTTACTTATTCTGGGTTAGTACCTACTAAGTTATGCCTAAAAATTATTTAAAAATCACTCCTTTGTCGAGTTATTTAACTTAAGTCAAATAGTTTTGTGGAAAATGGTTCACGTTGTACATACTTCTAAATTTACTAGGAACTTCATTTCGTTTATGTTGTCACATCAAACGTTTACAGGTTTTGTTTCAAACCTTCCTTGGTTGATTTTATTAAAGGTTTTTCGTATTAGACTACACCATGTATGGATCACACTTTTTCTCGCCCTCCGTTAGGGATGAAGCTTACTATTAAGATCTTTGTTAAAAACTCTTGAGCCACTTTGAATGGCAATTTTACAAAATTTGTTAAGAAGTCCTTGCGCTCATGAAATGGTCCTTTTAAGGTTAGACATGGAAAAAATGCGGGCCGATAAATCAGTTTTCTGGGGTACACTCAGTGGTCGCCCTATCATAGGAAAGGCACTGGGCGGGTTTCTACTCTCAATATTTCACAGCTAATCGCAACACCCTCGTAAACATCATCCCTATGAATCAGTATATTGAGGTACAAGAAATCATTCTGGAGATTCTTTTCACTTGGAGTAAACCATTCTTTATGACCAAGAGTTCACGTATCTTCTCATCCGCGCATCCCCTTAAGTATAAGGATAAATTCAGAACGAACCGCTTGAAGAGTTCACTCTTGTTCAAAGATCACACCTTTCGTGCGATTTTCTTTCAGAAATGTAATATAAGATACTTTGAGAATCTATGAATCTTGTTGTCCTCTTGGAAGGGGACTGCTTAAAACATTTACGACACTGATGTGGATACTCTACATAGTTCTTCCTTCGCTGATTGCAACTATATGTTGTTCTAGTTAATGTTAACCCTAACTTCAACATGTAACTGAAAGGATAAAGTTACGTTATGGAACTGTGCTTTCATTCCATTCAAGGATAAGATCACATGCATCATGGAAAACTGGGTGATATCTTTCATTGTTCGTTCAGACCACCCTAAAGATACTATAAATAATTAAGGCTTGCATTGCATATCAGCAAAAAATTTCAATTCATTAGTCAAATGAAACATTCTTAAATATCTGGTTCTTTATGCCTATGGTCTCCTTCCAAAATCAAGGGGTTAGTAAAATCCGTGGCTAACACTATCCAGACATCAAATTGCATGGTTGTGATCACCATGTATTCCATTCTACTTGTCAGCTTTGTATTTCGACATAAACGCTCAATGTTTTAGATGAGCTTGGTAACATTCATGATGCATTTTATGCATCCAGCTTACTGAAGATGTCTGTAAGTCTAAAAACATCATCTTTCCTTTTGTGGGTATATATTCAGAGGACCTGTTCATGTTAATAAGAAACGAAATCAATTGGTTAATCTCTCAGGACAAGGGACTTAATTAATGGCATATTCCTATTCTTACTTTTATGCGCTCAAGTACCTTTCAAGGCAAATAACTCACTTCTGAGCCCTCGAGCCTCTCAGAACTTTGATACGCTCCTTCTTATGAAAATACGGTACCATTGTTGGTCACTCTTCAAAATTTCGGGACGAAATTTTCTTTAACAGGTGGGTAATGTAACGACCCGGCTTTTTCGACTTGCTTTTGTGCTTTGTACTTTCACAAAAGCATGAAGGTTATACTATGGGATCTTACTATATGTGGATTACTTTTGTTTATATGTTTAAACATGCCTTTAAGTATGAAGGTTACTTAACTTGATCCCCGTAGGCCTTTATGACTGTTGGTGTCACTTGAAGTTTAGAACGAACTGCGTACTGTGTACACGTTTAACTTTGGTCATAATCGGAATATTATGACTACGAAATACTAATTGTTATTTTATAATAACAATTACTTGGGTTTTTGGATGCTTAATTACACTTAGTAATTTATTAGAGCACACTAGTTAGTCTTGTTGGACTTTTTACCTTGTTGGACTTTAGCCCACCCTACACTAGCTAGTGGACTATTTAATTAGCCTAATTATTATTAGTTAGTGACCCATATTAATGTAAGACAAATGCTCATTTATTAGAGGAACATACTAGCATTTTTGTTAACCATTATCCTTAATGTTGCATGGGATCCTAACATAAGCACCAACTTTAGACAACCATTAACCAAAAAGTAAAAAGGTGCCCCCTTATCCCCAACCAAAACCTACGGCCACCATCCCCTCCCCATACCCTCACCTCCTATAAATACCAAGCTTATCCTGTTCATTTCACACTTGATTTCATTTACAATTTACACACACTTAGTCTCTAATTCTCTCTCTAGTCTTTGTCACACTAAAAAGTGTAAGTTTTAAACTTTCTTCTTCTTCTTCTCCCCTTCTCATTCACGACGTCATCATCATCATTGGATCTAGCTCTTTAGCTTTTAGACCTTGTTATATCTTATAGATTCAAACATGGATTTGAATCCTTCAAGAACATGGAAGATTCAAGCTTTCTAGCTTCGAATCTTCACTTATTTTGTAGATCTAAACCTTTTTAGCTTTTAATCACTTTATTTTGTTGTAAAGATTCAAACTTGTGTTTGTCATCTTCATGTAACTTGAAGATCTAGCTTCATGCTTTAAGGATCTTCAAGAACAACCAAGATTCAAGCTTTCTAGCTTTGAATCTTTATTACTTTTGTTGGATCTAGGTTTTCTAACTTATGATCTCATTATTTTGTTATAAAGATCAAAACTTGTGTTTATGATCTTCATGTATCTTGAAGATCTAAGCTTTATGCTTCAAGATCTTCAAGAACACCAAAGATTCAAGCTTTCTAGCTTTGTAATCTCATAACTTGTGTGAAAAGGATCCAAGCTCTCTAGCTTAGGGTTCCATTACTATGTTTGATCAAATTTGTGTTCATACTTGTTTGATTGATATAAAGTTTGTAGCTTTAGTTGTAAATAGAACTTGTATTTGTGTTAAGACTAAGAATATGATGTTACCTTGGTTCATCATCCTTCTAAAACTCTTAAGTGAGTTGTATTCTTACTTGGTCTTAAAATATTGTGTGTTGATGGTTGAATCTTGGTCAAAATGATGCTAACACATCAATGAGTTGTACACTTGAAGCTTACACGCATCAAGGATGAGAACCGTGATGAGCATCAAGCACCAAGAAACCCACCGGAGCAGTTGTTTTCTGTTTATCGGGGTCTGATCTGACTCCTAGACTTCTGGAAAATTGATTTTCAGATAGTTCATTTCGATTAGATGACTTTTCGTTTAGGCCTCGACTTAATTCGATATACGGTTTAGGATTTATAGCCTTCCGAAAGTCACTACGCCTTTGTAATGTTGTGCTGAAATTTCTGACCTACTCGCACTTAAACCGTCGCCCCGGTCAAACGAAGACGAGTTAGGTTCTGAAAATTGGTCAGCGCTTAGAGGACTCACATACGGAGCCATGGCCACTGACTACGCATCTTTTAGATTTTTATAGTGGTCGTAACAGCTGTTCGAAGTCAGCCTTTTGTTTCGATCTCTATTCTTGTTAACTTACCTTAGTTTTGATGAATGATGTTGATGATGACACTTAAACTTAATTTATGCACTTTAAAACTTTTGGGGACAACATACTGACCTAGTGACCTTTGACTTAGGTTGACGACCTTCCGGACCGACTTACTACCTGCATACGTTTCATATCGACTTTTACTGCTTATTCACTGTGAGTTATAGCATCCCTTTACTACTTTTACTTTAACTACTTTTGGGACTGAGAATACATGTGCTTTTTACGTTTTACATACTAAACACAAGTACTTAAACTTTATATATGTGTGGATTATAAAACGGCACAAAGATTCCCCTTAGCTCGGTAACGTTTAATCATTGGTTTCCTAACAGTTAACGCGAATCTTAGATATGGATCCATAAGGTTTGACAACCCCACTCAGGCTAGTCGCGTTAGCAGACAACGGGTGTTTAATACTTCGAGGACAAACGCACTCGCCAAGTGCACTTTTAGGGGGTGATATATATACGTTAAGTCTAGTTACCGGGCGCACACGGTTAAGCATATACTTTTCATACTGATTTAAAATGCTGGTTGAAGCACTGAAATCTCGTGGTCCACATTACTTTACTGATTACAAACAAAATATAGCTCACCAACATTCGTGTTGACTTTTAAGCGTGTGTTTCTCAGGTGCTTAGACGTTGTTACTTCCGCTGTTAGACTTGTTGTCTTGGTGTTATAGACTTGCTGCTATGGACCTGCTGTGTTAGATTTCCGCTGCATTACTTAGAGATGTCTCAATCATGAAACTTTTATTTTACATTCGTAACTTATGTTATATTCAAACAATGGCTTTGTAACGACCTTTGGGTCACATACTTATGTTAATGCTTCTATTCATAGGAAGCACGTTATCTTTTGTAAAACGCTATCTTTTTATGAATGCAAAACTGGTTTTCAAAGAGCATATAGTGTTTGACCTTGTAATGATCATGTTGTTGATGAACCGTACACGATGATTTTGTACGGGGCGTTACAATATCACTCTACTAGAAGCGTGGTGGTATAAGTAAATTTTTCTATGATATCACTCAACATTGTTCTATGACATCTTAAATTTTTCTATTTATATAAATCATAAAATAACATGTAATTTGGTGTTATGATATATGCATTAAATAACATTGATAATATATTATTTGTTGCATTCGCAATATAAAAATTATGTAATAAAAAGTTTTAGCACTTCTATATTTTTTTTTGTCGTTTAAACATGAGACAACATAAAATACTCGATATATTGTAGAGTTCCGGTTGGTTAAATAACAAGGATTTTGCTAACTCATGCCCAAAGGGCAATAGATAAAAGCTACTTATTACATCAAATATTATCGATCTTAACCAAAATTCCAAGATAAATAGATATTGTTTTCTCTCTCTACCATGTTTACCATTTCTATTTAATCATTTTAAAATTTTACGAATTATCTGTAACAAAATAGCCTACGATTACGTACATATATATTCATAATTTGTTTACTCTTATTTACGCGTCACTATATTCATAATTTCCCTCCATATTCTTTGACTTTATCGCTAAAGAGGGTACCACTTGTTGATTCATCTCGTCCCTATTATTTGTCTCTCGAAATCATCACTCTCACTGATGAAAGGTACTTCTGACCCTATTTAACTTATTAATTTATTTTCAACTATATGGTATATGGTATATTATACGTATACAATATTGATAAACATAAAACTAATATTGATCATTTTATTTATTTTTGCAAATGAACAAACTACATATGGTTGACCTAAATGAAATACCTATGGAGGAAAACTGTAAAAGAATATGGACGTCGCCTCAGGCTTTTGGACATCATTTAAGTTTGCAAGGTAAATATTCGATAAATAAGAGTGTAAATTGACCAAGGTTGACCTAAAAGTGAACCAAGATGGTGAAACAAGGGAAAAGTGGCAAACTGACCAAATGCGGCGCTTATAAACCCCATATGCATCGCATATGTAGTGTAATTTTGAGCCACTTGTTGCCAGAAGAAAATATGTGGCGCATGAGGCCATAATATGTGGCGCATATGCTTTTTAAGGCCATATGCGGTGCATATATTTGATATATGCGGTGCATATGCGAGCTGGTGGAATTGTTTATTTTGATTAATTTAAAGGGACACAATGGTCATTTCACTAGGGTGCCGAGTTTTAAGCCTCAAATCTTATCCAAATCTCATTTCCATTCACTCAAACACCTCCACTTAGAGAGATAGAGATAGAGAGTCAAACCCTAGAGAGAGAAAGCTTGAATCAAGGAGGAAGAAGCTAGATCTCATCATTTGGAGTTGGGATTTTGTTGAATCCACTTTCTAGCTACGTTTTGGTACTGTGGTAAGTTCCAACTCTATGATCTATTGTTTAATTTGAGTTATGGTTAGGGAGGTGTAAGCCCCATTTCTTGTAAGACTTGGACAATTTAGGTAAGGTTTGTGTATGTAGACCCTAAGATACTTTGATCTAGGGTTTGATGTTGTGATTTGGATTAGTAAGCCTTGAAATGGTACTAAATCACTAGCACATTTAGGTGTTAGTGAATAGGCGTTGTTTGGATTTTTATTGATCCAAAATGTTGGTGTTGACCTTGAAATGAGTTAGATGGGAGTGGTGTGACCCAAACTTGCAAGATGAGTACGTAAATACTCAAACCTTGTATTAGTTGGTGTAGTAGGACCATAATCACAAGAATTTAGTGATTAGGGGTGGTCTTGGTATAACAACCCTCATTTTTTTCACCTTTGAATTGACTAAAATACCCCTAGGGTTTTGTTTGCATGCATGTTATATACTAGTGTTGTTATTCGAACGTAATTAATACACGAAATTATTCAACGTTGATTAAATATTAATTTTTAGACAACACTATATATTAATTAAAGTTTATATTATTTATATAATTAACTTTAGTTAATATTACAAAGTATTAAATTAGTGTGGCACTTTTATAAAATGTAAAACTATATGTAACAAAATAAATAATTAAATGAAAAATTATATAAATATTTAAAAAATTAATTAAAAACCGAATTTATTAATTATTATTATTAATTTTCAGATTTAATAAAAAAATAATAAAAATGCAAATACTAGAAGGTTTAATTGATAAGATTTGCATAAGATTTAAAATATAAAAAGAGAAGAAAAAAATTCTAAAATATTCTACAAAAATTAAGTAAGGAATAAGATAATTATTAAAATTTATAAAAAAAAAATTTATCATTAAAAATTCATTGCATATGTATTATATATGGAAAGATTTTTTTTATTTATTTAATTAAATTAGATAACTTGTTTTCCAAGAATGTTTTCACTATAAATACAAGGCTTTGCTCCTCAATTTTTTTTTTTCATAAAAATCTTGGAAACTCTCTCAAGCTCTAAAATTATTTTTGAGGTAATTTTCTCTCTTTTCTTTTTATTTTTTTCGCTTTCTTTTCTTTTCTTTTCTTTTTTGCCGTAAACTTTTTTTATTTAATTCTTTATAAACCGAAAAGTAGCATATAAAATTTGAATTAATACTTGACAATTAGTATGAAGTATTATTAGATCATATAAAATTATTTTTATGAATTTATAAGTTGAATATATAATTAAAAACAATAAAAATGAATTTTATATATATATATATATATATATATATATATATATATATATATATATATATATATATATATATATATATATCACATCCCGAATTCCATTCTCAGAGGAAGCCGCGCCTCGAGCTAAGAAGCCGCGCCGCGGCTATGCACTATGTCTGATGGTAAGTTTGCTTGGAAGATTCTGATGACAAAATACACGTAAAACCGTGTCGTGGGTAAATGGGGCCGCGCCGCGGGTAGTAGCGGTAGCTGATGATTTTGTTTTTGACAAGTTCTATCACCAAAATACACTAAGAACCGCACCACGTGCTTGCGGAGCCGCGCCGCAGGCCTTGGGAGCTGCGACACGGCTGTATGCGTATTTGGATGCCCTTTTGTTTTAAATTGGGTTTTAAGTGGGGGCAATGTGGTCTTTTCACACATGGACGGCCTTATAGCTGAGGGATCAGTTTTAAATCCACTTCAACTGCATTTTCCACCCACTTAAACACTCTAAAACTTTCTAGAGTGAGAAACCTATTTTCTTGAGAGAGAAAGCTTGATTTGGAGAAGGAGAAGGTTCAATCTCACCAAAGTGCAAGTGTAAATGTAACACCCTCGAAGCGGGCCTAGCTGTTAGATTACTATTTTGCCCTCAGGTTGTGTGGTGTTATTATATGCCTTTATTTTAATTTTATATTTATTATTATTTAATGTTGTGGATAGGACCAGTTTGTGATAAGGGTCACAGAACAAGTTTGTTTATTTAAATTGGACTTCATTTGGGTCACCAAATGACATACGAAAGATATCAGATAAATGATAAATACCCGTTTGTTAAGGGGTATGGGTTTATAACCCATTTAGATATATGTTTCTGGATTATTCTTCTACCTTCCCTAATTTTGACAACACACACATACGATTCTAGTCTTGTTCTTATGCTCAAACCCTAATTGAATTCAAGCTTGGAAATTGGATTGTTTATGCTTAGAGACTGATTCCTATCTTCCTTTAGAGAGATTATCCAGGTTTGTCTTGTTGAATCCATGCTTTAATTCATGTTTATGTGGGTTTTTGGGTTTTTGTATAAAAGTGCATTTTTGGTGCTTGAATCTTAATCTTAAGTGTTTGTTATGCTCAATTGTTGTTAGAAATATGATTTATATAGTTTATATGATGTTTTGGAAGTGCTTTTGGTGTTAGATCTTGCAAAAATCGAGTTTTTGGGCCAAAATGGCAAAAATCAGCGAGCTGGAATGTTTTAACAGCTCCCACACTTCTGACAGGTCACCCGTACATGTGACCACGTGTTTGAGGCTCAACCGCGCAGTTGAGGACTCACTCGCACGAGTGATGTCTCGTCCGCGCGAGTGAGCACTGGTCAGTTTTTGGTAAAATTGAAAAGGCTGTAACTTTCAAACCGTAACTCTGTTTTCGATGAATAAACTATCGTTGGAATCGTCTTAAAGTTTACTATCCAATGATAAGGTTTTAAGAAGCTAGATCAAACTTTATTTTGGTCATAAGTAGGGATTTTTAAGTGTATGTCTTGTTGTGCACTCGTTTAGTGTCGTTATTGATTGAGTTTATGATGTAGGCTTATCATATAGTAAATATATGATGATATGTGATAACTTACTTTATTAATTGATGTTTATGTTGTACATTTGGAGTTGAAACCTGATTAAACAGCTGCTGTTACTGTTCTTCATCACTCGCATGAGTGAGCCTTCACTCGTACTGTTGGGGGGTCAATCACGTTATGAACCGTGCAAGTGAGTGGTTATGGAGACCTATTGTTTTGGTTAAGGTAATACGTACGGTTGAGATGTGACTCGTACGAGTCACTTGTCACTCGTGTGGTGAACCGTACGGATCATTGGATTCACTGATGGGAGTTCAGCCATAGACCAAACGTACGAGTAAGTTGTCAACCACACAGTTGAGTGTTCTTAAATGTGTGAGTGAGAGTGTTACTCGTACGGTTGATAGATTTATCATTAAGTGCTTAAGTGTTAGTTTATATATACTGTGATTGTGATATAGTTAGTATTGGAATACGATTACTAAGTTATTCAGTAATTGTTCTCAGGTGATATGGACGAGGAGAAGACTCGGTGACATTAGACTACTGAGTGCTGCCGGTATCGGTGAGTGGTACTAACTGGAGAATATAGTATATAGTAGCATGTTATATTATGATTGCCATGCTTGTTAGATATACTTATTGTTGTGGTTAGTTAGTATGCTATGATGACTGCATGTTAGTTGATGCTTGTCTACTGGAGCCCAGTGCGTCCTTATCTTATGGTAGCCTAATTTGATAGGAGAGATCAACCTGCGGGTTGGGTTCCTCATGTGGTAGCCTATTTGCATCCGTGTGGTATATGTTTGAATGACGCGTTCGTCGCGTGTGGATGATTTATGCAGCACGGTATGTAGGAGGAACTTCCGGTAAACCCCAGCCCGATCAACTGGTGGTTAATGGTTTGGCCGAGCTGACGGAGTCTCTGTAAACTGCACTACTGGGTGATGTTTATGTGTTAGACTATGTGACATGATTAGTATAACACTTCTGTATGCTATGGCATGTAGTTAGTCGTACTCACTTAGCTTTGTGCTTATTCCCCTCCATCTCCTCCCTGCAGGTTATGGAATTATTGTATGCTAGTTATCAGGGTGAAGATGGGATGTTGGAAGATATGTTTGACAAAGCCGAAAACTCTGATATCATGTCCATTATATTAAAAGATGTTTTAATGTTTAATATATAACACCCGAACTTTTAAATGTTAACGTGTATATTTTATTCAAATGGATTTTACATTATATATAAGAATAACAGGTCTTTCGCTGTGTATTAAAAAAAAGGGGTGTTAAAGTAAACCTCGTTCATCTTGTTTCTAGCTATCTTGTGATACTAGTGGTAAGTCCTAACTCTGATTTTCATTCAATTTGAGGTTAGGGTTTGGAATTACATGTTCTTGATAAGACCCATCTAGCTCACAAATGGGTGTTTGAAGCTAGTTGTTAGTGTTGTTGACCCTTGTTGGTGGGTTTTGGGTTGGAAAACATTTTGGTCATGTGTAGACTTGCAAATTGGGCATAATCACAAGTATTAGTGATTTTATTGGTGAATGGAACCCAAATGGGTGTCTTTGGAGGTTGATTTTGGGTGTAAATCCAATTTGGGTGAAAATGAGTCATTTAGTTGAATTGGGTCTTGAAGTGCTCTTAGCACTAGACCATAAGTTGTATTTGGATGAGCTGGAGACCAAATCACTAGCTTTAAGTGATTTGGGGTATTTGGGTCTTGTTTGACCTAGTTGGTGATTTGGGTGTAATCTTGGGTCAAAGTTGCACTTGTGGGTTTTTGGGTCAAGCTACTAGTTTTATAGCTTGATGGTGTGTTTATGATAGGTGTCTTGCTCTTGGATCAAGCTTAAAGTCCATGAGAGGTTGTGACTCATCGAATTGCTCAAGGTGAGTGGAGTATTTATATGTGTATATATATAAATTGTTTGCTTGCGGGTTTAGTGGCGAGTACTATCTGATTGTAAAGGATTTACTCTTCGTTGGTCACTTGGTGCATTGTGGTGAGTGATGCCTCTAAAAATGACTCACTCTTTGTTGGCCACATTGTGCTTGGGGAAAGTGGTGAGTGCGATTACTTTGAAGTCCACTCTTCGTTGACCAATTGTGAGGATGTGAGAAATGTTACCAATGAGACCACACTTTTCGTTGACTACATTCGGGTGTATATGGTAGTGCCATCTGGGAGGCGCTTTCATTGGCCATATACACGGGTTGTTGGTGCTATTCATTTGATGACTAGCACATTTGGGAATGGTTAACCATTTTGGGTTCGTATGTTATATATTGGTAGTGTAGCGTATTATATTCTTGTTTATGCAATTAACATGCTAGATTGTACTCAGTTGTATTTATTTGCGTTAGTGATGCTATCTTGTATACGGTTATGTGTAAGTTGTGCAAGTAAGAGGTTTATGTATGTATGCATATAATTATTGCACTCACTAAGCTTTGTAGCTTACTCCTTCATTGTTTACCTTTTTTTTAGATTGTGGCACATCGAAGGAAAAGGGTAAGAGTTTGGCCTAGCTTGCTTGTTGTCATTTGTTTATGTGTACTTAGTTAACATCAAGTGAGATGGTCGTTGTATCAAGGAGTTTGATAGGATGCGCAAGTGTAATAATGATTGGCCACCATTAGTACGGTTGCATGTCATGTTAAATGAATGAAGTACGACGAGCGTCAAGTAAGATGGGGTTGTTAAGTGTTTTGGCGTGTCATTATTCGCGTTCTTATCTATTTTAAATTATAGAATGAGGACACGAAGCGGGGTGGATCATGGGGGTCCGAGTCATGAGGATGTGAATAATGATGATGATCTTACGGCCATGATTGAGGCCGCGCTTGAGAGTTATTCCGTGGTATTTACCGGGAAGGTCAAAGAGTTTCTTCAAGAAACTACTGAGGAACAAATATCCGATCTCCTTTGAGAACAACTGAGCGTGGTGGTAAGGGAAGAGTTTGATAAGAGGTTTCCAAATCCTCAAGATGAAGAAGGTGTTGAAGAGGTACCGCTTAATCTAGGGGTTCCCGGTAATAGTGGGTTTAGTTACATGGAATTTAAGTTCACTAAGCCGCCACTATTTGAAGGGAGTCCCGACCCTCTAAAAATCATAAGATGGATATCGGATGTGGAAGGTTGTTTTCGGGTGTGTGAATGCCCACCCAATAAAAAGACAAGGCTTGCTATGAGCCTAATGAGGGGTGCGACAAAGACTTGGTTAGATGATAAGATTCTTGTGATGGGTGAAGACCCGTTTGTTAATTTGTCTTGGGTTCATTTCAAGACCGAGTTTTTCAAGGAGTATCGCACTCAAGCCAATCTCACCCGAATTCGGAAGGAGTTGCAAAACTTGCGTCAAGGGTCTATGGTCCTAAAAACTTTTAAGGCTACGTTTCTTGCTAAGGTGCAGTTTTGTCCCGAATATCTAGGGAACGACCATATATTGATGGAGGATTTTCACAAGGCTTTGAACGATGACCTTCGGGTGAAAATTAGCCTTGGCCATGTTAAGACTTTTGCCGAGTTATTTGATTTGGCGAAAGGTTTTAAACCCGATGATCCGAAAGATAATGAGGTTACTACGAGTAAGAGGAAGTTCGAGGCAAGTAGTACCCCGAGTAAGAAGGCCAAGAGTGGGGCCGAAAGCATGGGTAGTGTGAAGAAGGGAGGTTTCGGGGGCTATGTCCCTATACTTGTGGGCAAAAAGGTCACATGTCCCGGGATTGCCCAAACCCGTTCTCTAAGAGTAAGATCACTTGTTTTAATTTCCACAAAGAGGGTCACCGGAAGTACGAGTGTCCCGACTTAATGACGGGTGATAAAAGCTATGACAACACCAAGTGGTTAGAAAAGGCGGTGGGGCTCGCGTGGGGCTGAAATTTCTTGATGACTACCGATGATGCTAAGAAGTCCAATGATGTGGTTTCAGGTAACTTCTTGGTTAATTCTATACCCGCTAAAGTGGTATTTGACAGTGGTGCCGATATGTCTTATGTTTCCTTAAGATATGCGACTAGTTTGGATTGTCCCTTATGTGAACGAGACTTTCCTTTGCGGGTTGAGATCACCGATGGTAGGTTCTCGGTGGCTAATGGGGTGTATAGAAATTGTGTTATTGATTTCGGAATCGAGAAGTCCGATATTGACTTGGTTCCTATTACCTTGGGTGAATTTGATGTCGTTGTGGGTATGGATTGGCTCGATCATAATAGAGCTAATCTTGATTGTCATGAGAAGTTTTTACGGGTGAGAACCCCAAGTGGGGGAGAGCTAATCGTGTATCCCATGCCTATTTGTACTTATGCTCGGGCGCGTCAACTTGTGTCTAGTGGAGGTATGGCTTATCTAGCTGTAGTGACCCGAACTTTTTGATGATTATATATTATATGAGATAAATATTTACATGAATAAATGTTTCCAACATGTTAAGCAATCAAACTTGTTAAGACTTGATTAATTGAAATGAGTTTATGTAGACAATTGACCACCCCGTTTGCCTGATGATTCACGAACGTCATAACTTGTGATAATTATATAATCATTTTATTTTTTTATGATGTAAGTTTTTATTTTATATATATATATATAAGAAAAATACAATTAAATCAAAAATGTACAACTAAAACACTATTTGCTACAGTAAAACACTATTTGCTACAGTAAAATACTATTCGCTATAGTAAAATACTATTTTTTACAGTAAAAAACTATTTGCTACAGTAAACACTATTTACTACAGTAACACTATTTACTCTTATTCAATCCGTATTCGTACTCGTACAATACACAACTTCTAAATGTATATACTATTGGTATATACACTTCAATGATCAGCTCTTAGCAGCCTTAATGAGTCACCTAAACATGTGGGAACCATCATTTGGCAACTAGCATGAAATATCTAACAAAAATACAAACTAATGGAACTTTATATTCAAGGGTAGGATTAAGTTTTTCTTCACCAACCATAAACAGATTTTCATTCCAACTTTTATCCATCAAATTACTCTCTCTCAATTCCTCTCTTATTGTTCTAAGTATTCTTCATCATTTTCTTCATAATCTAGCTCAATCTAGCTCAATCTAGTTAACCTAGATCAACGTACAAAACAACTACTCTAGAACACTTCATAAACACTTTAAAGTTTACAAGTTGACTTCCAAGCTTTCTAATCCATTCCAAGTAATCATCTAAGATCAAGAAACCTCTGTTATTTATAGTAGGTTATCATTCTAATTCAAGGTATAATTCATATTCAAACTTTGATTCAATTTCTACAACTATAACAATCTTAATTCGAGTAGAAATCTTACTTGAACTTGTTTTCGTGTCATGATTCTACTTCAAGAACTTTCAAGCCATCCAAGATCCTTTGAAGCTAGATCATTTCTTGTCACTTCCAGTAGGTTTACCTACTAAACTTGAGGTAGTAATGATGTTCATAACATCATTCGATTCATATATATAAAACTATCTTATTCGAAGATTATAACTTGTAATCACTAGAACATAGTTTAGTTAATTCTAAACTTGTCCGCAAACAAAGTTAATCCTTCTAACTTGACTTTTAAAATCAACTAAACACATGTTCTATATCTATATGATATGCTAACTTAATGATTTAAAACATGGAAACACGAATAACACTGTAAAACCGGACATACGCCGTCGTAGTGAAACCGGGGGCTGTTTTGAATTAGATAATTAAAAACTATGATAAACTTTGATTTAAAAGTTGTTCTTCTAGGAAAATTATTTTTCTTATGAACATGAAACTATATCCAAAAATCATGGTTAAACTCAAAGTGGAAGTATGTTTTTCAAAATGGTCATCAAGACGTCTTCTTTCGACTGAAATGACTACCTCTTACAAAAACGACTTGTAACTTATATTTCCAACTATAAACTTATACTTTTTCTATTTAGATTCATAAATTTCAGTTCAATATGAAGCCATAGCAACTTGAATCACTCAAAACGGATTTAAAACGAATAAGTTATGGGTAAAACAAAATTGGATATTTTTACTTGTTGCAGCTACGTGAAATTTGTAACAAATCTATACAAATCATAACTTAACTAACTTATATTGTATTATACATGTATTCTAACATATATTATGTAATCTTGGGATACCATAGACACGTATACAATGTTTTGACATATCATATCGACCCATCTATATATATTATTTGGGAACAACCATAGACACTCTATATGCAGTAATGTTCGAGTTAGCTATACAGGGTTGAGGTTGATTCCAAAATAACATATATACTTTGAGTTGTGATCTAGCCTGAGACTTGTTGATGTTAAAGCGAAGGGGTACAAAATAGTTATATTTTTACTACAAAATACTATTAAATACGATACAATTTTACACAAGTTATTTATTTATTTATAGAGTGGATATACCTAAACCTTGCTACAACACTTATATGTAGTGTACCTAATCGTACAGTAGTGTAGTTTTTAGTAAGTCCGGTTCATCCACAGGGAACTCGCCAAGTTTAACGCTATATTTTTAAAAACTATATTTGTAAAAATATAAATATATATATAAGTAGTATTATTATAAAAAGGGGGTTTTTACCGTTTAATGACCGGTTTGTCGATTTTAAAACTTTAGACGCAGTTAAAACCTAATGTAATATATTAAATATATAAATATAACTTAATTTTAAGCGTAAAGTAAATAATGATAATGAAATTGCGATAAATAAAAGTGCGATAAATAAAATGACGATAAATAAAATTGCGATAATTAAAAAGTACGATAATTAAAAGTGACAATAAATTAAAGTGCGATAATTAAAAGTGTAATTAAATATGAAATAAAGGAATTATGCTTATTTAAACTTCCGTAATCATGATGTTTGACGTGTTGATTTTAGTTTATTCCCATGGGTTAATTGTTCTTTGTCCTGAATTATTCAATATGTCCATCTGATTTTTGTCCATAACAGTCCATCAGTCATAAATATAAAGTGCGAGTGTCCTCGTCAAATTATCCTTATATCCGAAGTCAAATATTCAAACTAATTGGGGATTTAAACTATAATTACATCAAGTGTCCTTGTATATAATTCACCCCTGTTTTAATAAATCCATTGACTATTAATCCATTCCCGTGTCCGGTTAAATGAACGATTATTAGTACTTATAAATATCCCGCCCATCGTGTCCGATTGAGTGTATATGGTTATTTATAGGTACGTCCAATTGTAAATCTTTATATTAAATTAATAAACTATCATTTAATTAAACAAATATAAAGCCCATTAATAGCCCATAGTCTAATTTCCACAAGTGTCGTTCTTTTGTCCAAACCCCAATTATGGTACAAAGCCCAATTACCCTGTCTTAATTTTTAGCCCAACATCACGATTACTTCGGCTTAAATAAGCATAATAATAACTTAGCTACGAGACATTAATTTAAAAAGGTTGAACATAACTTACAATGATTAATAATAGCGTAGCGTTACACGGACAGAATTTCGACTTACACCCTTACAACATTCGCTAACATACCCTTATTATTATTATTAAAATTATAATATTAAAATATATATATATATATATATATATATATATATATATATATATATATATATATATAATACGTGAGAGTAAGAACAGAAAAAGATGTATTTTTGTTCTCTGAAACTCGTCGCCTTTTATAGATGTGGCCAGCATTTTAGGGCCATGCGACTGCATGGAATTCCTTCTAACTGGCCATGCGATCGCATGGCCAGCTGGGACAGCTCACATTTGTTGTTTGCTTCTTGCCGACGGTTTTATAAATATATATAATATATATATAATTTTTAAGAATTATTTATATATTATATTATATTTATGTGCATAGTTAACTTGTAATTTTAGCTCCGTTACATCGAGCATTGAGAGTTGACTCTGGTCCCGGTTCCAGATTTTCAAACGTCCTTGCGTACAATTTAATATCTTGTATTTTGCGTTTCGCGTCTTGTACTCTTGTAATTTTGAGACATTTCTCATCAATAATTTGAACCACTTTGATTGTACTTTGTACTTTTGAGCTTTTTGGTCGTTTGCGTCTTCAATTCGTCGAATCTGTCTTTTGTCTTCACCTTTTATTATTTAAAAGAATATCACTTGTAAATAGAACAATTGCAACTAAAAGCTTGTCTTTCTTAAGGGATAATGCTATGAAATATATGTTCGTTTTTAGCATTATCAAATATTCCCACACTTGAGCGTTGCTTGTCCTCAAGCAATATAGTCTTGAAATAAAAATACTAGAATCACTTCTTTATTCTTCACACTTTGTACATCAGTGATTTCTATACGGCGGTAAAAACAATGATAGTAACGTTATGGTTTACAGTCTCACATGACTATGAAAATTTAGATCCTTAAGGAAATTGGATCTTTATGAAAAAATTTGATCTTTTGAAAATTAAATCAAGCTTTTACCCTAGATAAGTTTTCCGGAATAACCCTTCACCGGTGTTTGCAAAATTGTTTTTGTGGGTTTGGTGGGTTTCAGATTTGAAAATTTTAGCTCAAAACTTATGGTTTTGTGTCACCCACTTGCTAACCTTGTATTGGGAAACCAACACGTCCAGTATACTTGCTCCGTATATTACCTTTCGGTAAACTACCGTCCGGTTGTAAAGGAAAGCGTTGAACAAGTAACTGTTAAGGCAATGTCCCATGACATGCTTTTAATTATGGTTTATAACGTGTCGGATGCAATTACTATCCTTTGTAGGAGCAATAGTAACGATTACCCTATAGTTTTTCGGTCTGGCACAAGGTCCTGTCTTTGACCATGCTATGCAACCACCGTTCTTACGGTTGACACCCGATTTGGTTCAGGTGACCTAATGAATTCCAGGAGAATTCCTAGGATTTTACGTTCAATGATAATGAACGCATTGAAAATGGGTTTTCAGAAAACAAATCGGTTTGTAATTTTGATCAAAATATTTTCTCGTTCAAGCTCGAGTTTAGATATCATCGAATTTCATGAGTTTGTAAATCTCAATCTTTAAAAGTCAATCTCAAGGATTGAGTAATATCAGTCTTAAAAGCTGATTTTTGATCTTTAAGGAGATTATCCTTTCTGGGGGTCTGATTCATTAGTCTTATCAAGCTAATTTATACGGCGCCCTCCCCATTTTACGAGACAGATCCTCTCATGGTTAGGATAAGTCTGACCACTTGGCGACCCTGTTTGATGCTGAGGTCCGTGGATTTCCAGCTGATTTTCGAGAAAACTTTTCAAGGTTTTTCGTAGACTCTACAACTGGTCTGGACGACAACTTCCTGACCTAAATCAAGAAGCGCGTGTCTTTTTTGGAAGACTTTACTTCCTTTTAATGATGGAATTGATTCATCGTGTAGATCCATCTTTCTTTCAAATATATTACAATTTACCTGGTAAAACGGTTAATTTTGTCCAAAACAAAAGTATCTTCAATTATTTGTACAAAAATATGTGATATATGTTTTAAATAACTTGGTAAATTTTTCCCACACTTGGCTTTTATTTTCCTTTCTTTGCCTTTTTATTGTCCTCTATTCTATTTTAAATGAATTCTAACATTTTGGGTTGTTTCTCAATTTATGTCCTTTCCGAGGTAACAATAATTTCGGTGTTAACACCTAGTTTTATTGCTCATAAATATGTATAAACATGATTTTGTAATCATTTATTTGAAAATTTTGAAATTTTTTACTAGAATTGGGTAGTCAGTATATAAGACTAGGGCTGTTCTTTATTATCAGAGAGCACTAGATTCTAATACAACTACTGCGTTACTAGTATTTTTAATGATAACCAAGTGTATAAGTTAAAATTTTAAAAAATCCGAAAGAATTTAATCCCTTCCCACACTTAAGATCTTGCAATGCCCTCATTTGCAAGAAATCAGTAACAATTTAAATTATTGAGGGTGATTAGCGTAGAAAAATAATTAAATTTTACCAAAGTTTCCAAATATATTGGCGTTTGTTTGCTGAATGATAAATGGTGCACATCATTTGTTCATTTCGTCTTGTTGTTACATCACATTTGTTTTTCGTTTTGTAGTCAAAATTAGTAGCTTTTGCTGAACTTAATGTCAGTCTTTGAAAATGCGCTGTTTTACCCTATTGTGTATATGAAATAAAATACATACAATACAAATATAAACATGCATGGTAATTTAAAATGGGACTTAAAATCCCACTTTCAAATCAAATATGAAATATTAGTACAACATAATAAAAATATTAAAAATTACATAAAAGTATCACAATATAATATGTTTAAACATAAATAAATAGAAATAATAAAAATCATAGAAATCAACAACGGGAACTATATCAATCTGGATAGGGGTTCCAGTTCATGTCATCGGTCGGGTTCCATGGTTGGTGATAGGTGTACTATTAGGCCTGGTTAGGGTCGTAGAGAGTATATGGTGGTCTCATATCGGGCTGGTGTGGAGGATAGTAAGCGGGTCGGGTCGGTACGTAGTGATCCTGAGGTGATAGCCGGCTCATGATCTGATGCTGATGATAGTGCCATATATCATGATGTCGTTGCCTGGAATGCTCGTACTCATTCCGGGCTTGCCACTGCTCGTACTCATTCTGGTAGACGTCAGTCATAGCCTCCCTAATGACATCCCTAATGTCATCCGCTTCCTTCATTTCCTCATCTGAACCTCTCTCTCTACCTGTGGATGATTACCATCATAGGGTACTGCCTGATTGCGTCTGCTCTTTAATACCTTAGCACCCTGATAGACCCTCAATCCTAAAGGCTCAACTTGTTCCCTACATACCATAAGTGGACCCCCTTTATCCCTATCTACACCCAAATACTCTCCAATGAGAGTAACAAAAATACCTCCTCCTATTATTCCCCCTTCCTGTATTCCTTCCACTATCTTAGACAAATAAAAACCAACACAGTAGGGGATATTAACAAAGCCTCTTGGGTCTCGAATACACTTAAGGTAGAATAAATCATGTAAGGTCATTTTCTCCTTGTTGTGACCTCTCTGTGTAACCGAGTTAGCTAGAAATCTATGAATTATACGAAACTCGGCTCTGTGAATATGTAAGTAGGTGTGTGTTCCTGCCCGCCCAAAAACATTATAATCTGACATACGCCTCCAGACGGCGTTAGCATCAAAATTCCTATCTACCCTTTCACCATGATAAATCAAATTCATACAATCGGGTAATAGTAATTCAGCGGGCGTATATATCTGTAAAGCCCTGGCCATGTCCAGCATGGACATCCTGTACATCCTACGGCCAAGTATAAATCTAAGAAAACTTATATCATCTAACCTAACTACATCCGCATTAAGTGAAATAGTACTCATAAGCTCAACGCACCATTCCTTATATACAGGCCTATGAATGGTGAATAAACGTTCCCAATCGGGAAAAGAAGAGCTGCCATACCTTTGGATCAGATGCTGTCTAACTGAGTTAGCAAGTTGGACCCTTTCCAAAGGCTCCCAATCGATTACCTTCAGCACTTCTACATTTTTAGTTACCAATTTGAATTTGTTACTTTGATATGTCGGGTAATCTCTCCAACTTCGATCAAACCTCATATTAGGATGCAACTGTTCTTCATGAATCGTTGGGTGTTGTACTATCGAATGCATCAGAAATACTACGTAGGCATCAATATATTCTAGTTGTGGATCATAATATGGAACGTGTTGATCAGGTTGTTGTTGTTGTTGTTCCTGTTGTTGCTCCGGTTCAGGTTCATATTGCATTTCTGGTTCAGGTTCTGGAGCAGGTTGTCTAGATGATGATGATGCACCATCAGTATTAGTAAATCTCTGCAAAACACATTAAACACAAATTTTGTGCATCCAAATATGCATTAGTGTTAGCAAAATAACAACTTGAAACAATTACAATAACATGTTTAATCAAAATTAAACTTATACACATTTTCACAATTTTAACAATTCTACACTTTTTCAAATAAGCATATATGAAAATGTTTACAAAGTTCATAAGCATTCAACTCAAATAATATGTTAAAACAACCATTACTAGCAATTAAACAAGTTTCAAATGACATTTACATCAATTTAATCAAGTTCATGAATTTTATACCTAAAAATCCACTTTAATTCTCAAAAATCATGTTTAGGATCAAAGTTTGGATCATTTAGCTACCTAAACATGTTACACTACTTAATTTAGAAATAATTCATGGAAAAAAATCGGCCATAACCTATTTATATCAAAAAGCCCCAAATTACTCAAGAACACAAACCCTAGATTCCTAAAATTTTTGAAGTTTTTGGCTTCAAATCATGTTAAATAGCATCAATCTAGGTAATACATGCATAATATACTAACAATTTAACTCTAATTACACTAGAAATTAACAAAATCAAATTAGGTAAAATATAGCTCAAGAACACTAAAAAATCAAATTTAAAGAGGTTTAGGGGTGAAATTGTTACCCTTCTTGATAAAATTCTTATCAAATTCATGATTAGAGCGGATTATAGGATGAATTTTGGTGAAAAAATGGCGAATTTAGGGGTGTTTTTGGGAGATGGTTCGTGTATGTATGTGTGTTTGTGAAGCAGCAGAACAGCGAGCTGCTTTTTTCAATCTGACCAGTTTTCGGTCCTCATGCGACCGCATGAGTTCTTCAAAGAAACCCCATGCGATCGCATGGGGTCTGGCATTTTTTTTTTAAAACCTTGTACTAATTAAAACAAAATAATTAATTAATTTTAAAATTTTGTTTCTTTTACGAATGAGGGCGTTTCGGATAGTTGTCCTAGTCCGTCCCTTGACAAATTTTTTTAAAATTTGTCATTTTTAAGCGTCGTTTTAAAAATAAATATTTTTGGGTTTTTTTTAATGTTTTTGGCATACTTTAACTCAATAAGATTAAAAAATAATGATAATAAAAGTTCTCGTCCTTCCCTTGGGTAGAGCAATTTCGGTTCAACGACCTAGTTTTCAACTCACGACGAATTTTAAAAATCATATTTTTAATTTAGTTAAATAAAGTACATTTTTGTTCTTAAATTCACACCAAACTTAAATTTAAAATGAATAAAATTAAAAATTTATATTATTAAAATTAAAAAATTCACACCAAATTTATATTATATTTTTGTTTTTATACATACAAACTTATATTAAAAATATTAATTTTTCAAATACTTACAAACTTAAATATATTGATTTTAAAAAGATTACAATATTAATTTAATATTAATATATTAATTTTAAAAATAAAGTAAAAATAAAATTAAAAATCTTTTTGGTCTTTTATCCCACTTTAATCAATCAAATATTATCAAAAATATACGCCCCTCTTTTTGATAAAGTAATTTCGGTTCAACGACCTAGTTTTACTCCTGACGAATTTCTAAAATATTTTGGGTTGATTGATTAAAGATATTTATACCTTAAGAATAAACGGTAAATTTCGCAGTCATGTAATAAATTTTTGTATGATATCAATAATTTCGGTTACGCATACCTAATTTTATTGAATATCAATTTAATACTTTATAGCGAACGATTCAGCGTTAATTATCAAAAGGGTAAAAGCAATAAAAATAAAAATAAAAATAAAAACTGTACATACTTATCTGTGAGAAATAATTCTCAGAGACCTGCTTTAGCCGACTCATATGAGAGTCGTGTGATTTGGTTTTCCAAAGCTACATAAGCATAACCTCGAATCTTCAATATCTTTTCTTCTAAACATATGAATGGTCCTTCTCTGCATAGAGTAACAAATTTGGTATTTGAATATGTTTGATTATTTGAACATTTACCTTCGTGTGACCATTTTCCGTATTTATAACATCTTTCAAGGTGTCGTGCTCTTCTTTTCGTTGCGGATTTTGATTTTCCTTTACCAAAATGTATCTTATGATGATCTTTTCTGAGTTCTTTTCTTACTCCGTCCATTTTGCCTCTTATGAATGATACCAGTTCACTTGGAAGTGTATCATTATTACGTTTAGTAATCATAGCATGTAACATTAGACCATGGTTCAGATCAAAGGAGTTCTTCATCTCGTAAAAACCTAAAAAAAATAAAAATTCGGAATGGGGGGAGAAGACTAGTTCTTTAGGGTCTGCTAGGGAAAGACCATTCGGATTCCATTCTCGAGAACTACACGAAAATAGAAAATCTAACTCTAACAGAAATACATATTATCCTTTAAAGACTTGATTCTCCCCACACTTAGTTAGCTGTGGTATCGAAATTGTGATTAACTTCGTTGTCGACTTCCATCGAATTATCTATGTAATGTTTAACTCTATGATCATTAACTTTAAATTCAATTCCATTTGAATTTATTAATTCTGTCGTTCCATATGGGAAAAATCTTTTGACTATGATTGGTCCAGACCATCTTGATTTCAATTTTCCAGAAAATAGCTTGAATCGTGAATTGAAAAGAAGAACTCTGTCTCCTTCTTTAAATTCTTTTGAACTTCTGATTCTTTTATCATGCCATTTCTTCGTTCTTTCTTTATAGATTAACGAATTTTCGTATGCTTCTTGTCTTAATTCTTCTAATTCGTTTAGTTGACTTAACCTTAGACGTCCAGCTTCATGTAAATCAAGATTACATGTCTTCAAAGCCCAAAATGCTTTGTGTTCAATTTCTACTGGAAGATGACATGCTTTTCCATAGACGAGTTTAAAAGGTGTGGTTCCAATTGGAGTTTTGTAGGCTGTTCTAAAAGCCCAGAGTGCATCCTCCAATTTAATGGACCATTCCTTCGGATTTGATCCTACTGTTTTCTCTAGAATACGTTTTAAGGCTCGGTTGGTATTTTCAACTTGTCCACTTGTTTGTGGATGATAAGCGGTTGAGATTTTATGAGTTACTCCATATCTTTTGAGAACTTTCTCAAGTTGATTATTACAAAAATGAGTACCCCGATCACTTATTAAAGCTTTCGGTGTTCCGAACCTTGCAAAAAGACGTTTTAGGAAGTTGACTACAACTCGTGCATCCTTAGTTGGGAGAGCTTGTGCTTCCGTCCATTTAGATACATAATCAATGGCAACGAGAATGTAGAGATTATTATGAGATTTTGGAAATGGACCCATAAAGTCAATACCCCAAATGTCAAATACTTCACATACTTTAATGACATTTTGTGGCATTTCATCACGTTGACTTATTTTTTCAGCCCTTTGACAAGTATCACAGGATTTGCAAAGAAGGTGTGCATCTTTAAAAATTGTAGGCTAATAGAATCCAGCATCGTAAACTTTTCTTGCTGTGAGTTGAGGCCCATAATGCCTTTCTGTTGGTCCTGTGTGACAATGGTTTAAGATTTGACTAGCTTCATCTCCGTATACACATCGGCGTATTATTCCATCTGGACAATTTTTAAACAGATGTGGATCTTCCCAGAAATAGTGTTTTATATCACTGAAGAATTTCTTTCGTTTTTGGTACGATAATCCTTTTTCAAGGAATCTACATACTAAGTAGTTTGCATAGTCTGCAAACCATGGAATTTCATTATAATCTATCTTCAATAGATATTCATCAGGAAAGTTGTCTTGTATGGCCGATTCATTTAGAACTTCTAATTCAAGATTTTCAAGACGAGAAAGATGATCAGCGGCGAGATTTTCTGCTCCTCTTTTATCTCGGATTTCAATATCGAACTCTTGTAAGAGTAAGATCCAACGGATTAATCTTGGTTTGGCATCTTGTTTCGAAAATAGGTATCTAAGAGCAGAATGGTCGGTATAGACCACCGTTTTTGCTAGAACGAGATATGAACGAAATTTGTCAAAAGCAAAGACAATAGCAAGGAGTTCTTTTTCAGTAGTTGTATAGTTCGTTTGTGCTCCTTGTAATGTCTTACTAGCATAATATATAGGTTGAAATCGTTTTTCAATTCTTTGTCCTAAAACGGCTCCCATTACAAAATCACTTGCATCGCACATAAGTTCAAACGGTAGATTCCAATTTGGTGTTATCATGATCGGCACATTAGTGAGTTTCTCTTTAAGAATATTAAAAGATTTGATGCATTCATCTGAAAAGATGAATGGAGCATCCTTTTCTAGGAGTTTATTCATAGGAGTGGCAATTTTAGAAAAATCTTTTATGAAACGTCGGTGAAAACCGGCATGTCCTAGAAAAATCCTAACTCCTCTAACATTGGTGGGATGTGGAAGTTTAGCAATTACATCTACTTTAGCTCTATCTACTTCAATTCCTTCCTTTGAGATTTTATGTCCAAGAACGATGCCTTCTTTAACCATGAAATGGCATTTCTCCCAATTAAGAACTAGATTTGATTGTTCGCATCTAATAAGCATTCGTTCAAGATTAACTAGACAAGATTCAAATGTATCACCGAAGACTGAAAAGTCATCCATGAAAACTTCCATGCATTCTTCTATTATGTCGTGAAAAATCGCCATCATGCACCTTTGAAAGGTTGCAGGGGCGTTGCAAAGTCCAAATGGCATGCGTTTGTAAGCAAAAGTACCATAAGGGCACGTGAATGTGGTTTTCTCTTGATCTTCGGGTGCTATTGGAATTTGAAAATATCCGGAAAATCCATCAAGAAAACAATAGTAACTGTTTCCGGCTAATCTTTCCAACATTTGATCAATAAAAGGTAAGGAAAAGTGATCTTTTCTGGTGGCGTCATTTAATTTTCTATAATCAATACATACACGCCATCCTGTTACAGTCCTAGTAGGAATAAGCTCATTTTTTTCATTTGTAATGACAGTCATGCCACCCTTCTTAGGCACGCATTGAACTGGGCTTACCCATGGACTATCAGAAATTGGATAAATTAGATCTGCGTCTAGCAGTTTAATAATTTCTTTTTTAACTACATCTTGCATATTCGGATTTAGTCTTCGTTGGCGTTGCACATACGTTTTATGACCTTCTTCCATAAGGATTTTATGTGTGCAATACGAAGGACTTATTCCTTTAATATCATGAATCTTCCATGCAATGGCTGGTTTATGGGCTTTCAACACAGAAATGAGTTGTGATTTTTCATTTTCAGTAAGAGAAGACGATATTATTACAGGTAATTCAGATTCACCATGTAAATAAGCATATTCCAAATGGTTTGGAAGTGGCTTTAACTCTAATGTCGGAGGTTCTTCTATCGATGATTTATATCGATATATGTCTTCTTCTTTTAGCATTTGAATTTCTTCTGTTGTTGGTTCATATCCATTAGCTATTAGTATAGCTAACATTTCAGCTTCATCAATTTATTCAGTTCCTTCTCCTAAAGAACATTCTCCTGTTCCTTGTAATTCTGAAAATTCTTCCAATAATTCTGCATGTGAATCTATAGTTTGAATATAATAACATGTATCATCTGCAGATTGCGGTTGTTGCATTGCTCTATCAACTGAAAAGGTAACACTCTCGTCCTCTATACTTAGGGTCAATTTCTTACCGAACACGTCTATCATTACTTTAGCCGTGTTTAAGAATGGTCTTCCTAATATGAGAGGAACTTGAGAATCTTCTTCCATGTCCAGAACAACAAAATCTACTGGAAATACTAAAGTACCAACTTTAACTAGCATGTTCTCCATTATCCCTCTAGGATATTTTATTGATCGATCGGCTAGTTGTATACTTATTCTTGTTGGTTTCAATTCTCCAAGGTCTAGTTTAGTGTATAGTGAATACGGCATTAAATTTATACTAGCACCTAAGTCTGCCAATGCTTCTATTGAACTAAGACTACCCAGAAAATATGGAATTGTGAAACTTCCTGGATCAGATAGTTTTTCTGGTATCTTATTCAACAGCACTGCTGAACAATTAGCATTCATAGTAACAGCCGAGAGTTGTTCCATTTTCTTTCTATTTGAGATTAGATCTTTCAAGAATTTAGCATATCTAGGCATTCCTGAAATCACATCAATGAAAGGAAGATTTACATTTATATGTTTAAACATATCTAAGAATTTGGATTGCTCGGCTTCAAGTTTCTCTTTCTTCATTTTACTCTGGTAAGGAAGTGGTGGTTGGTATGGTTTAACATAAGGTTTATCCTTAGCTGTGTTATCTTCATTAACCTTTTCAACTACCGGTTCTTTTTCCTTATCTTGATCAGGTTGTGGTTCTTGTGGAGTAGGAATAGCTTCATCAGAAGTTACAGGTATTTCAGGTGGTTTAAGTGTTGTACCACTTCTTGTGGTAATGGCTTTAGCTGTTTTATTCCGGGGGTTTGCATTTGTATCACTAGGTAAACTTCCCGGTTTTCTTTCACCTATTAACCTTGCTAGGTTACTTACTTCTTGTTCCAAATTTTGAATAGAAGCTTGTTGATTTCTAAATGCTTGAGCATTTTGTTCATTGGTTTGTTTCTGAGATGTGAAAAACTGCGTTTGAGTTTCAACTAGCTTCGTCATCATATCTTCTAAATTCGGCTTTTTATCATCGGTTTGTGGTGGTTTGTTTTGAAAATTAGGTCTTTGCTGGTTGTAAGTATTATTGGATACTTGTTGATTGCTAGGACCTTGTTGGTTGTTGTATGGAATATTTCGATTATAATTCTGGTTTTAATTGTAAATCGGTCTTGGCGGTTGATAATTATTCTGATAATTATTTCCAGGCCTTTGGTTTAGATATGAAACATTCTCTCTTTGTTCCATTGTTAATTCAATACTGAGACAATCTTTTGTCAAATGTGGTCCTCCACACTGCTCACAACTAATTCGTATTGAGTGGATATCTTAAGTCATCTTTTTCATTCGTCTCTCGACAGCATCTATCTTTGCGGAAATGGAATCTAAGTCATGGCTAGAATCGGCTCTAGCTGCTTTAGATGATCTAACGATATCTTTTTCTTGGTGCCACTCATGTGAGTGGGAAGCAGTGTTATCAATAATTTTGTAAGCATCAGTTTTGGTTTTCTTCATAATAGAACCACCAGCTGCTATATCGATGTCTTTCCTTGTAGTGATGTCGCATCCTTGGTAGAATATTTGTACTATTTGACAGGTATCTAAACCATGTTGCGGACATCCTCTTAATAACTTTCCAAATCTTGTCCACGCCTCATATAGAGTTTCATTCGGTTTCTGTGTGAAAGTAACAATTTCTCCTTGAAGTCTTACAGCTTTAGATGCCGGAAAGAATTGTTTAAGAAATTTTTCAACTAAAACGTCCCATGTATCGATCGCCCCTTCAGGTAACGATTCCAACCAATCTTTGGCTTCTCCCTTTAAAGTCCAGGGAAATAACATGAGATATATCTGTTCATCCTCAACTTCTCGGATTTTAAATAGAGTGCAGATCCTATTAAAGGTACGAAGATGTTCATTTGGATCTTCCTTCGGCACACCACTAAATTGGCATTGATTATTCACCATGTGTAGAATTTGTCCTTTGATTTCATAATCTGGCACATTAATGTCAGGATGAGTAATTGCGTGACCTTGGCCAGTGCGTTTAGCTCTCATTCGGTCTTCCATACTTAAAGGTTCCAGATTCTCCATAATTGAATTTGTTGAATCGGAATCACTAGAGGATTCTGATTTAATGGTTCGTTCCTCAACAATCTCTGTTTGAATGATTGGTGGTTCCGGAGGAAAATTTAATGGTTCAGGATCTATGAATCGTCCCTGAATATTCTCCGGATTTTCAATTGTGAGGTCGGGTTCAAAAAATGGATTATCGGAAATTTGAATTGGAGTACTTGGTCGACTGGATGAGATTCTAAAGAAAAATCAACGGCGATAATATTTGCTAGATGTCTTGATCTAGTTACAGGTGGTGAACGTACAAAAGGTGGTGAACGTCTTGCTCGGTGCATTCACTGAATATCTTATTAGTTTTTAAAAGGAAAGAAAAATTATATAAGTTATCCAATTAATAGACTTTTCTAATTTTGCCCACGTTTCGAATAGCGAAAAGATGCAGCAGAGGGGCAGGATTCGTTTGGTCTCAATATAATTGAGGACTGTTTGGCTCCAATAACCCGGTCCACGTACAAATCCAACTATTACTACGAACCAGAAAATTTTGATGTCTATCAATTTAACCACTTAAAATAAATTTTCGTAATTTTAAGAAATTTAGATAAGAAGTAGAATAAAAATCTATGTCCTAAAACTAGAATGGTGAGAAATAAGAAAGAAAAAGAGCGCGTCGAAAAAGGTCGAAAAAGAAAAAAAAAATTGAAAAAGGCGTCGAAAAATAAGAAAGTGACTTATAAAACTTAAAAATACCTAACTAACCCAACCTTATTACTATCACTAACTTAAAATTATAATCGCAAATTGAGATTACTAATTGGAATGATAATTGATACATAGGTAAAAGGCGTCTAAAAATATTAAAGCTTACAAGTAGAACTATATTCCAAATGGCAATAACTTAAAAAGGTACTAAAACTTAAAAAGGCATCGCAAAATTCTAAAGCACCTATATCTTAGTCTAAAGAAAAAGCACTTAAGGAATTTTACGGCAGAGCCTAAAAATCTAGAAATAAAAATAACTATGGCAAAAACTGTGTCTTAAAACTAAATACGAGCGAAAAATACAAAAGTTACGCTAAAACAATTAAAAAGGAACAAAATATAAAAATATACTAAAAGTTGTAAAAAGGACAATTTTTATAAAAATATTATTTTTATATTATTTATTTAATAAAACTATTAATTTTATAAATTAATTAAACTAATTAAACTTAAATAATACAAAATAGTAAAATTAAAACTTAAATATTATAATAATACAACCCTAATTAGGGTTTGTTTAATAATAATAATAATAACCCGTAATAAATGCTGACTGCAACCAACTGTGGCGTGTCAGACGGGCTCATGCGATCGCATGATTCCTAAGCTATCCAGCCAGGCGATCGCATGGGCTAGGGTTTCGGGCCACAGAGTGGGCTGGTACAGTACCGGACTCGAGTGTTTTTATTTTTTATTTTTATTTTGCTGTGTTGAATTTTCTGTTTTATATATTTATGTAATATATTTATATAAATTAAATAAAACTTATATTTTTATAAAATAAAGATAAATAAACTTTTATAGAACTTAAATATTTAACAAACTCTTAAAAATATTTATATTTTTGTTTTCTTTTTATATTTTCGAATATATTAAAACGTATTTTTTTTACAAAAGCGTATTTTAATAAAAGTAAACTAAAAATAAAAATCTTTTTGTTTTTTTATATATATTAGCGTTGCGCTTCCGGCTTTTAAGCAAGAAAGTTCCCCGGCAGCGGCGCCAAAAATACTTGATGGTTAAAGCTAAGGGGTATAAAATACTATTAAATTTTAACAGGAAATACTATTAAATACGATACAATTTTACACAAGATATTTATTTATTTATAGAATGGATATACTTAAAACTTGCTACAACACTTATAGGCAGTGTACCTAATCGTACAGTAGTGTAGTTTTTAGTAAGTCCGGTTCGTTCCACGGGGAAAATCTTTTAATCAAAGCTTAACGCTATATTAGTTTAATTTATAAAAATACAAAAATATATATAAGTAATATTATTATTTTAAAGGGGGGTTTTTACCATTTAATGACCTGTTTGTCGATTTTAAAACTTTAGTCGCAGTTAAAACCAAATGTAAAATATTAAATAAATAAAAGACTTAATTTAAAGCGTAAAGTAAATAACGATAATGAAATTGCGATAAATAAAAGTGTGATAAAATAAACTTGCGATAATTAAAAAGTACGATAATTAAAAGTGCAATTAAATACAATAACAATAAATAAAATTGCGATAATTAGAAGTGCAATTAAATATAAAATAAAGGAAATTAAATATGAAATAAAAGAATTATGCTTATTTAAACTTTTGTAATCATGATGTTTGACGTGTTGATTTTAGTTTTATGCCCATGGGTTAATTGTCCTTTGTCCTGGATTATTTAATATGTCCATCTGGTTTTTGTCCATAACAGTCCATCAGTCATAAATATAAAGTGCGAGTGTCCTCGTCAAATTATCCTTATACCCGAAGTTAAATATTCCAACTAATTGGGACTTAAACTGTAACAAGATTTTAATACTTTGTTTAATAATTACACCAGGATGTCGACTGAGTGTAACCCAAGGTTTTAATACTTTGTTATCAATTATGCCAAGTGTCCTTGTACATAATTTCACCCCTGTTTTAATAATTCTAATGGCTATTAATCCATTCCCGTGTCCGGTTAAATGAACGATTATTCGTACATATAAATACCCCGCCCATCGTGTCCGATCGAGTGTAAATGGTTATTTATAGGGACACCTAATTGTAAATCTTTATATTAACATTAACAAACTATCATTTAGTTAAACAAATATAAAGCCCATTAATAGCCCATAGTCTAATTTCCATAAGTGTCGTTCTTTTGTCCAAACCCCAATTATGGTACAAAGCCCAATTACCAAATTTTAATAATTAGCCCAACATCATGATTACTTCGGATTAAATAAGCATAATAATAACTTAGCTACGAGACATTAAATTAAAAAGGTTGAACATAACTTACAATGATTAAAAATAGCGTAGCGTTACACGGACAGAATTTCGACTTACACCCTTACAACATTCGCTAACACACCCTTATTATTAGAAATTAAAATTAAAATTTAAATTAAAATATAATATATATATATATATATATATATATATATATATATATATATATATATATATATATATTACGTATATATTGAGAGAGAGATTAAAGGATGGATAAATGGTGCACCAAAGCTCGATTTTTATAGGCCTGTGATCTGGAAAAGGGGCTCATGCGATCGCATGGATTTATGCCTTCCAGGTCATGTGATCGCATGGCCAGCTGGGGAGAGCCACTTTTGGTTGTTTTCTTCTGCCGACGTTTATTTAAATATAATATATATATATATATATTAATTTTAAGAATTAATTATATGTTATATTATATTCATATGCATAGTTGACTTGTAATTTTTAGTCTGTTGCATCGAGCGTTGAGAGTTGACTCTGGTCCCGGTTTCGGATTTTCGAACGTCCTTGCGTACAATTTAATATCTTGTACTTTTCGTTTTGAATCTTGTACTCTTGTAATTTTGAGAAGTTTCTTATCAATAATTGGAACCTCTTTGATTGTCTTTTGTACTTTTGAGCTTTTTGGTCGTTTGCGTCTTCAATTCGTCGAATCTGCCTTTTGTCTTCACCTTTTATTATTTAAACGAATATCACTTGTAAATAGGACAATTGCAACTAAAAGCTTGTCTTTCTTGAGGAATAATGCTATGAAATATATGTTCGTTTTTAGCATTATCAATATTCATCAGGAAAGTTGTCTTGTATGGCTGATTCATTTAGAACTTCTAATTCGGGATTTTCAAGACGAGAAAGATGATCAGCGGCGAGATTTTCTGCTCCCTTTTTATCTCAGATCTCAATATCGAACTCTTGTAAGAGTAAGATCCAACGAATTAATCGTGGTTTGGCATCTTGTTTCGAAAATAGGTATCTAAGAGCAGAATGGTCAGTATAGACCACCGTTTTAGCTAGAACGAGATATGAACGAAATTTGTCAAAAGCAAAGACAATAGCAAGGAGTTCTTTTTCAGTAGTTGTGTAATTCGTTTGTGCTCCTTGTAATGTCTTACTAGCATAATAAATAGGTTGAAATCATTTTTCAATCCTTTGTCCTAAAACGGCTCCCATTGCAAAATCACTTGCATCGCACATTAGTTCAAATGGTAGATTCCAATTTGGAGTTATCATGATCGGCGCATTAGTGAGTTTTTCTTTAAGAATATTAAAAGATTTGATGCATTCATCTGAAAAGATGAATGGAGCATCCTTTTCTAGGAGTTTATTCATAGGAGTGGTAATTTTAGAAAAATCTTTTATGAAACGTCGGTAAAAACCGGCATGCCTTAAAAAACTCCTAACTCCTCTAACATTGGTGGGATGTGGAAGTTTAGCAATTACATCTACTTTAGCTCTATCCACTTCAATTCCTTCCTTTGAAATTTTATGTCCAAGAACGATGCCTTCTTTAACCATGAAATGGCATTTCTCCCAATTAAGTACTAGATTTGATTGTTCACATCTAATAAGCATTCGTTCAAGATTAACTAGACATGATTCAAAAGTATCACCGAAGACTGAAAAGTCATCCATGAAAACTTCCATGCTTTCTTCTATCATGTCGTGAAAATTCGCCATCATGCACCTTTGAAAGGTTGCAGGGGCGTTGCAAAGTCCAAATGGCATGCGTTTATAAGCAAAAGTACCATAAGGGCACGTGAACGTGGTTTTCTCTTGGTCTTCGGGTGCTATCGGGATTTGAAAATATCCGGAAAAACCGTCAAGAAAACAATAGTAACTATTTCCGGCTAATCTTTCCAACATTTGAAAATTTCGGTGGTTCTTCTATTGATGATTTATATCGATATCTGTCTTCTTCTTTTAGCATTTGAATTTCTTCTGTTGTTGGTTTATATCCATTAGCCATAAGTGTAGCTAACATTTCAGCTTCATCAGTTTGTTCAGTTCCTTCTCCTAAAGAACATTCTCCTGTTCCTTGTAATTCTGGAAATTCTTCTAACAATTCTGCATGTGAATCTATGGTTTGAATATAATAACATGTATCATCTGCAGATTGTGGTTGTTGCATAGCTCTATCAACTGAAAAGGTAACACTCTCGTCCTCTATACTTAGGGTCAGTTTCTTACCGAACACGTCTATTATTGCTTTAGCCGTGTTTAAGAATGGTCTTTCTAATATGAGAGGAACTCAAGAATCTTCTTCCATGTCCAGAATAACAAAATCTACTGGAAATACTAAAGTACCAACTTTAACTAGCATGTTCTCCATTATCCCTCTAGGATATTTTACTGATCGATCGGCTAGTTGTATACTTATTCATGTTGGTTTCAATTCTCCAAGGTCTAGTTTAGCGTATAGTGAATACGGCATTAAATTTATACTAGCATCTAAGTCTGCCAATGCTTCTATTGAACTAAGACTACCCAGAAAACATGGAATTGTAAAACTTCCTGGATCTGATAATTTTTCTGGTATCTTATTCAACAGTACTGCAGAACAATTATCATTCATAGTAACAGCCGAGAGTTCTTCCATTTTCTTTCTATTTGTGATTAGATCTTTCAAGAATTTAGCATATCTAGGCATTCCAGAAATCACTTCAATGAAAGGAAGATTTACATTTATTTGTTTAAACATATCCAAGAATTTGGATTGCTCGGCTTCAAGTCTCTCTTTTCTCATTTTACTTGGGTAAGGAAGTGGTGGTTGGTATGGTTTAACATAAGGTTTAGCCTTAACTGTGTTATCTTCATTAACCTTTTCAACTACCGGTTATGTTTCCTTCTTTTGTTCAGGTTGTGGTTCTTGTGGAGTAGGAATAGAGTCATCAGAAATTACAGGTATTTCAGGTGGTTTAAGTGTAATACCACTTCTTGTGGTAATGGCTTTAGCTGTTTCATTCCGGGGGTTAGCATTTGTATCACTAGGTAAACTTCCCGGTTTTCTTTCACCTATCAATCTTGCTAGGTTGCTCACTTCTTGTTCCAGATTTTGAATTGAAGCTTGTTGATTTCTAAATGCTTGAGCATTTTGTTCATTGGTTTGTTTCTGAGATGTGAAAAATTGCGTTTGAGATCCAACTAGCTTCGACATCATATCTTCTAAATTTGGCTTTTTATCATCGGTTTGTGGTGGTTTGTTTTGAAAAATAGGTCTTTGCTGATTGTAAGTATTATTAGATACTTATTGATTGCTAGGACCTTGTTGGTTGTTGTATGGAACATTTCGATTATAATTCTGGTTTTGATTGTAGATTGGTCTTGGCAGTTGATAATTATTCTGATAATTATTTCCAGGCCTTTGGTTCATGTATGAAATATTCTCTCTTTGTTCCATTGTTTGTTCAATACTGAGACAATCTTTTGTCAAATGTGGTCCTCCACACTGTTCACAATTAATTTGTATTGAGTGAATATCCTTAGTCATCTTTTCCATTCGTCTCTCAACAGCATCTATCTTTACAGAAATGGAATCAAAGTCATGGCTAGAATCGGCTCTAGCTGTTTTAGATGATCTAACGATATCTTTTTCTTGATGCCACTCATGTGAGTGGGAAGCAGTGTTATCAATAATTTTGTAAGCGTCAGTTGCGGTTTTCTTCATAATGGAACCACCAGCTGCTATATCGATGTCTTTTCTTGTAGTGATGTCACATCCTTGGTAGAATATTTGTACTATTTGAAAAGTGTCTAAACCATGTTGCGGACATCCTCTCAATAACTTTTCAAATCTTGTCCACGCTTCATATAGAGTTTCGTTTGGCTTTTGTGTGAATGTAACAATTTCTCCTTGAAGTCTCATGGCTTTAGATGCCGGAAAGAATTGTTTAAGAAATTTTTCAACTAAGACATCCCATGTATCAATCGCCCCTTCAGGTAATGATTCTAACCAATCTTTGGCTTCTCCCTTTAAAGTCCAGAGAAATAACATGAGATATATCTGTTCATCCTCCACTTCTCTTATTTTAAATAGAGTACAGATCCTATTAAAGGTACGAAGATGTTCGTTTGGATCTTCCTTCGGCGCACCACTAAATTGGCATTGATTAGTTACCATGTGTAAGATTTGTCCTTTGATTTCATAATCTGGCGTATTAATGTCTGGTTGAGTAATTGCATGACCTTGGCCAGTGCGTTTAGCTCTCATTCGGTCTTCCATACTTAGAGGTTCTAGATTTTCCATGATTGAATTTGTTGAATCTGAATCACTAGAGGATTCTGATTTAATGGGTTGTTCCTCTACGATCTCTGTTTGAATGATTGGTGGTTCCGGAGGAAAGATTAATGGTTCAGGATCTCTGAATTGTCCCTGAATATCCTTCGGATTCTCAATTGTGAGGTCTGGTTCAAAAAATAGATTATCGGAAATTTGAATTGGAGTACTTGGTTGACTGGATGACGATTCTAAAGAAAAATCAACGGCGACAATATTGGCTAGATGTCTTGATCTGGTTACAGGTGGTGAACGTATAAAAGGTGGTGAACGTTTTGCTCGGTGCATTCACTGAATATCCTATTAGTTATAAAATATAAAAAATTATATAAGTTATCAAATTAAATAGACTTTTCTGATTTTGCCCACGTTTCGAATAGCCAATAGATGCAGCAGGTAGCCAGGACCCTTTAAATCGGAAACCCACAACTCGCCACTAACAAATCCAACTATTACTACGAACCAGAAAATTTTGGATGTCTATCAATTTAACCACTTAAAATAATTTTTCGTCGAAATTTTAAAGAAATTTTAGAGAAGAAATAGAAAATTCTATGTCCTAAAAACTAGAGCGGCGAAAAATAAGAAAGAAAAATAGCGCGTCGGAAAAATGTCGAAAAATAAAAGGTCGAAAAATAATAAAAAGAACGTAGCGCGTCGAAACTTAAAAGTCTAAAAACTAAAAATTAAAAGTTACGTCTAAATATATTAAAGCTTAAAGAAATTCTATATCCAAAACAGTAATAGCTTAAAAAGTACTAAAATCTTAGAAACGGCGTCGCAAAATTCTAAAGCACCTAAATTTTAGTCTAAAGAAAAAGTACTTAAGGGATTTTACGGCAAAGCCTAAAAATCTAGAAATAAATATAACTATGGCAAAAACTATGACTTAAAACTAAATACGAATGAAAAATACAAATATTACGCTAAAACAAATAAAAAGTTATAAAATATAAAAATAAACTTAAAGTTGTAAAAAGTACAATTTTTATAAAAATATTATTTTTATATTAATATTTTATAAAAGTAACAATTTTATATTTAATAAAACTAATTAAAAATTAAATTACAAATTAAAAATAAAAACTAAACTAATTAATTAAATAAATAATCCTAATCTTAATTAATTAATAATAATAATAATTAAACTAACCCTAATTCTGTCGGCTGAGGTTACCAGGCCTGTCAAATCAAGTCATGCGATCGCATGACTTGGATGTTATAAATCCATGCGGTCGCATGGAGTAGGGTTTCGGGCCAGGTGTTGGGTTGCTACAGTCCTCGGCCCGATTACTTTAAATATTTTTTTCCTGTTTTTCTGTTTTTAATATAAATAAATATTTATATAAAATAATAAAATACTTACATTTAAAAACTAAAATAGAAATAAAAATACTTTTTAACTTTATATATTTTAAACAAATTCTTAAAAATAAATATATAGATATTTTTCTTTTTATATTTTTGTATTTTTTAATATTTAAAACGTATATTTTTATACAAAGAACTTAATAAATTTTTTTTTAATATATATATATAGCGTTTCGCTTCCGGCGGTTAAGCAGTTCCCCGGCAGCGGCGCCAAAAATACTTGATATTAAAGCGAAGGGGTACAAAATAGTTATATTTTTACTACAAAATACTATTAAATACGATACAATTTTACTCAAGTTATTTATTTATTTATAGAGTGGATATACCTAAACCTTGCTACAACACTTATAGGCAGTGTACCTAATTGTACAGTAGTGTAGTTTTTAGTAAGTCCGGTTCGTCCACAGGGAACTCGCCAAGTTTAACGCTATATTTTTAAAAACTATATTTGTAAAAATATAAATATATATAAGTAGTAGTATTATAAAAAGGGGTTTTTTACCATTTAATGACTGGTTTGTCGATTTTAAAACTTTAGTCGCAGTTAAAACCTAATGTAAAATATTAAATATATAAATATAACTTAATTTTAAGCGTAAAGTAAATAATGATAATGAAATTGCGATAAATAAAAGTGCGATAAATAAAATGACGATAAATAAAATTGCGATAATTAAAAAGTACGATAATTAAAAGTGACAATAAATTAAAGTGCGATAATTAAAAGTGCAATTAAATATTAAATAAAGGAATTATGCTTATTTAAACTTCCGTAATCATGATGTTTGACGTGTTGATTTTAGTTTATTCTCATGGGTTAATTGTTCTTTGTCCTGGATTATTCAATATGTCCATCTGTTTTTTGTCCATAACAGTCCATCAATCATAAATATAAAGTGCGAGTGTCCTCGTCAAATTATCCTTTTATCCGAATTCAAATATTCCAACTAATTGGGGATTTAAACTATAATTACACCAAGTGTCCTTGTATATAATTCACCCCTGTTTTAATAAGTCCATTGACTATTAATCCATTCCCGTGTCCGGTTAAATGAACGATTATTAGTACTTATAAATATCCCTCCCATCGTGTCCGATCGAGTGTATATGGTTATTTATAGGTACATCCAATTGTAAATCTTTATATTAAATTAACAAACTATCATTTAATTAAACAAATATAAAGCCCATTAATAGCCCATAGTCTAATTTCCACAAGTGTCATTCTTTTGTCCAAACCCCAATTATAGTACAAAGCCCAATTACCCTGTCTTAATTTTTAGCCCAACATCACGATTACTTCGGCTTAAATAAGCATAATAATAACTTAGCTACAAGACATTAATTTAAAAAGGTTGAACATAACTTACAATGATTAATAATAGCGTAGCGTTACACGGACAGAATTTCAACTTACACCCTTACAACATTCGCTAACATACCCTTATTATCATTATTAAAATTAAAATTAAAATTATAATATTAAAAATATATATATATATATATATATATATATATATATATATATATAAAATACGTGAGAGTAAGAAGAGAAAGAGATGTGTTTTTGTTCACTGAAACTCGTCGCCTTTTATAGATGTGGCCAGCATTTCAGGGCCATTCGACCGCATGGAATTCCTTCTTCCTGGCCATGCGATCGTATGGCCAGCTGGGACAGTTCACATTTGTTGTTTGCTTCTTGCCAACGGTTTTATAAATATATATAATATATATATATAATTTTTAAGAATTATTTATATATTATATTATATTTATGTGCATAGTTAACTTGTAATTTTAGCTCCATTGTGTCGAGCGTTGAGAGTTGACTCTGGTCCCGGTTCCGGATTTTCGAACGTCCTTGCGTACAATTTAATATCTTGTATTTTGCGTTTCGCGTCTTGTACTCTTGTAATTTTGAGATGTTTCTCATCAGTAATTCGAACCACTTTGATTGTACTTTGTACTTTTGAGCTTTTTGGTCGTTTGCGTCTTCAATTCGTCGAATCTGTCTTTTGTCTTCACCTTTTATTATTTAAACGAATATCACTTGTAAATAGAACAATTGCAACTAAAAGCTTGTCTTTCTTGAGGGATAATGCTATGAAATATATGTTCATTTTTAGCATTATCACTTGTATACACTGGGTCGTGGATTGATTCGAGATAATATATATTGATTTAATTCTGTACATCAAACTGTGGACAACTAGTTGTAGATTACTAACGTTGGACTGCTAACTTAACAAACTTAAATCGTTAAAATGTAATAAAACATATTGTGAATATATTTCGATCATACTTTGATATATATGTATATATTTGTTATAAGTTCGTGAATCGATCAGTGGCCAAGTCTAATTCTCAACGAACTAAGAATATGTGAAAGTGAGTTATAGTCCCACTTTTAAAATCTAATATTTTAGGATGAGAATACATGCAGTTTTATAAATGTTTTAAAAAATAGACACAAGTATGCGAAACTACATTCTATGGTTGAATTATTATTACCGAATATCACCCTTTTTAGTCTGGTAATCTAAGAATTAGGGAACAGAAACCCTAATTGACGTGAATCCTAAAGATAGATCTATTAGGCCTAACAAACCCCATTCGAGTTACGGATGCTTTAGTACTCCGATTTTATCATGTCCGATGAGAGTCCCAGAATGATGGGGATATTCTAGACGCGTTCTGTTAATGTCGGTTACCAGGTGTTCACCATATGAATGATTTTTATCTCTATGCAGTTTATGCGAAATGCCTGATATGAGATGGATGTTTATGAAAAATGAAATCTTGTGGTCTATTATTACAATTTGATATATAAATGTTAAACCTATAACTCACCAACATTTTTGTTGTCATTTTTAAGCATGTTTATTCTCGGGTGATTATTAAGAGCGTCCGCTATCGCATGCTAATTAAAGATAAGAATTGGAGTCAGCATGCTTGTAATATATTGTTTAAAAACTGCATTCGGAGATTTAAATCGATGTGTAATATTATTGTAAACCATTATGTAATGGTCGTGTGAAAAATGTTATCTTTTAGAATATCATTATTGGATAATCTACGTTATGATTTTAAAACCTTTAACGATAAAATAAAGGTTATGGTTTGTTTTAAAAACGAATGTCGTCTTTGAAAAACGTCTCATATAGAGGTCAATACCTCGCAAGGAAATCAGTTAATATGAAACGTTTATAATCGATATGAACGGGACATTTCACTAGCCCATGTGGTTGATACTTGTGATGAGCCACCTTCCATTAAATCTATTCCTGTTGTTAATGAGTTTGAGGATGTTTTTCCTGACGAATTACCGGGTGTTTCGCTAGTAAGACAAGTGGAGTTTCGCATCGAGTTGGTTCCAGGGGCGAATCCCATTGCTAAAACTCCCTATCGTTTGGCACTGACCGAGATGCATGAATTGTTGAACCAAACCCAAGAGTTATTAGAAAAGGGTTTTATTCGGCCGAGTAGCTCTCCATGGGGTGCTCCGGTCTTGTTCTTGAAGAAGAAGGACGGTAGTATGCGTATGTGCATTTATTACAGTTAGCTTAACACGGTGACAATCAAAAATCATTATCCATTGCCTAGGATCAGTGATTTATTTGATCAACTTCAAGGTGCGTGTTATTTCACTAAGATTGACTTGCGATCCGGTTATCATCAAATGTGGATTCGTGAGGAAGATATTGAGAAGACGGCATTTCGGACGCGATATGGGCATTTTGAGTTCGTTGTGATGCCTTTTGGTCTTACGAATGCGCTTGCAGCATTCATGGACCTTATGAACCGAGTGTGCCAACCTATGTTGGACAAGTCGGTAATTGTGTTCATTGAAGACATACTCATTTATTCAAAAAGTATGAAGGAACATGAGCATCATTTTCGAGAGATGTTGAAGACGTTGCGTAAGGAGAGGTTGTATGCAAAATTCTCCAAGTGTGAATTTTGGTTAAAGGAAGTGCAATTCCTTGGCCATATTGTGAATCGCGAGGAATTAAAGTGGATCCGGGGAAGATTGAGGTGGTTAAAGGTTGGGAACGACCGACTACACCTACGGAGGTTCGAAGTTTTCTCGGATTGGCCAGTTATTATCGTCTGTTTATTCAAGATTTTTCCAAGATTGCTTCATCTTTAACGAAGCTCACTCGGAAGAACGTGAAGTTCGAATGGGGTGATGTGCAAGAAAATGCTTTTCAACTATTGAAGTGAAAATTGTGCCAAGTTTCGGTGTTAGTGTTACCGGAAGGGGTGGAAGACATAGTGGTGTATTGTGATGCCTCGATTAGTGGGCTCGGTTGTATTCTTATGTAAAGGGGTAAAGTGATCACTTATGCCTCGAGACAATTAAAAGAGCACGAGAAGAACTACCCGACTCATGATCTTGAGTTGGCGGCGGTGGTTCATGCGTTAAAAATTTGATGACATTACCTTTATGATGTTAAGTGTATGGTTTATTCGGATCATAAGAATTTAAAGTAATTCTTTAATCAACGTGATTTAAACAACCGTCAGCGGCGATGGTTAGATTTGTTGAAGGACTATGATCTTGAGATACTTTACCACCCGGGTAAAGCTAATGTGGTTGCGGATGCGTTAAGTCGTAAGAATCAAGTTCTGAGTTTGCAAGTAAGATCATTACGAACGATTCTTTCAAGTAATTTTCTGCAGAAGCTCGGTGAGGTTCAAATTGATGCGTTTGTTAATCATAAGCGTGAAGAGCGAATTTAAGGACAAACGAAGTCGATTGTCCTAGGCACTCATGGGTTGTTATGTTTCCAAGGTCGAGTGTGGGTGCCAAAATTGGGTAGTCAGCGTGAGGTGCTACTCGATGAGGCACACAAATCGAAATTTTCTATTCATTCGGGTGCTACAAAGATGTATCTTGACTCGAAGAAAGAATATTAGTGGCCCGGTATGAAGCGTGATGTGGTTAAGTATGTTGAACAATATGTCACTTGCTTGCAAGTTAAGGTTGAACATCAAAAGCCTTATGGTATGGTGCAACCATTAGAAATCCCGAAGTGGAAGTGGGAGCATCTTACCATGGATTTTATCACTAAGTTGCCAAAAACGGCGAGAACCCAATATGATACAATTTGGGTAATAGTTGATGGGTTGACGAGAAGTTCCTCGTTCCTCCCTATAAACGAGGCGATTTGGTCAGAGATGTTGGCAAGGTTGTTCATTAAGGAGGTGATTTCAAGACACGGGGTACCGGTGTCTATTGTGTTGGATCGAGATACGCGTTTTACTTCTCAATTTTGGGGTAAGTTTCATACCGAAATGGGTACTCAATTGAAATTGAGCACCACTTTTCATCCTCAAACAGACGGTCAAAGCGAAAGGACCATCCAAACCTTGGAGGATATGCTACGAGCGTGTGTAATTGACTTTGGTGGAAGTTGGGAGGAACATTTGCCTTTGGTGGATTTCTCGTACAATAATAGCTACCATGCTAGTATTGGGATGCCACCGTATGAGATGCTTTATGGGCGACAATGCCGAACCCCGATTTGTTGGGGTGAGGTGGGTCAAAAGGAATTTGGTGGTACCGATGTGGTTCTCGAGACGAACCAAAAGATCGATGTAATTCGAGCTCGCCTCAAAGCGGCACAAGATCGACAAAAGTCGTATGCGGATAAGCGTAGGCGACCGATTGAATTTAATGAAGGTGATATGGTGATGCTCAAGGTTTCGCCATGGAAGGGTGTAATTAGGTTCCGAAAGTGGGGAAAACTTGCTCCTCGGTTTATTGGACCTTTTAAAGTGTTGGCACGTGTTGGTGAGGTTGCTTATCGTTTGGAGTTATTCGAAGAGCTTGAGGGAATCCATAACACATTCCATGTTTCTTATCTTCGCAAATGTCTTGCGAATGACTCGATGTCGGTACCATTGAACGAGATTACTCTAAATAACAAACTAGAGTATGTGGAAGAGCCGGTTGCTATTCTTGATGAAAATGTAAAAGAAATTCAGAATAAGAGGATTCGAACTTATAAGGTGCAATGGCGTCACCGAAAGGGGTCCGAGTGTACTTGAGAGTCCGAGGAATTTGTAATGGAGAATTTACCTTTGTTACAAGTTGCGTGGATCGTGGGGACGTGATCGGGTCCAAGTGGGGGAGAGTTGTAACACCCCAAATTCCATTCTCAGAGGGAGCCGCGCCGCGGGCTAAGAAGCCGCGCCGCGATTATGCATTATGTCTGATGGTAAGTTTGCTTGGAAGATTCTGATGACAAAATACACGTAGAACCGCGGCTGGTAAATGGGGTGTGACGATCGCTCCAAATCCATATGGACGAACACGTCATTCATTGATTTCATTGCGAGGTATTTGACCTCTATGTGATACATTTTGTAACATTGTATTCGTTTGAAAAGGTATTTCATAAATGAATATATAAATTTCAGGTTTTTAACATCTGATGATTCCTACGTATAGACAATCACCATTTAAATGATTTACAATAATACATCTGTTGACAATACAGTCAAAATAAGATACATGGTAATGGTTTGGTGAATGCAAGTTTCTTGTATATAGCATGTATGACTCCAAGCACATATCTTGTATCACGTATAAGCAAACAGCGGAAGACTTCTAGAATCCTGAGAATAAACATGCTTCAAGTGTCAACACAAAGGTTGGTGAGTTCATAGTTTTAATATTACACATAATCCGTATATCAATGTGGATTACAAAAGTTCAGTTGTTTTATTCAAAACGTTTATCAATAGGTTTTACATAAAAGGTGGATCACAAGATTTCAGTTGTTTCATCCGAAACGTTTATCAATCGGTTCTACAAAATTGAGCACCCTGGTAACTAAACTTAACGTATATATAATTTGTACCCTTTGTATAATCATCTTAATAATACACGCAAACCAACGTGTACGCTTCTCAAATAGCATACGTCCGTTAAAAGGCTAGTGCTCTAGCTCGGACGGGGATATCAAGCCCTATGGATCCATATACTACTACTCGCGCCCACCAGTTCTTATAACTGGCAGTTAACAGTTACCAAAGCTAAGGGATTTTTGGTTCAAACTCAGTGTAGAATTTAGTATGTACTTGTATCCATTGCGTTTAAAATAAATTGCATGTATTCTCAGCCCAAAAATATATAATGCAAAAGCATTTGAAAAGGGATCAATGAAACTCACGAAAAATCAGTTTTAGTATTTGTATTCATTTCATAAAAACAGTTATAAAAGTAGCGCATGTATTCTCAGCCCAAAAATATATATTGCAAAAGCATTTAAAAAGGAAGCAAATGAAACTCACGCATATAAATATTGTAAATCAGTTAATAAAGCATTTGCATGTATTCTCAGCCCAAAAATGTAAAGGGTAAAAGGGATCATATGAAACTCACTGTTTAATATTGATATACAATATTGTAGGAAAGCACGTAGACGCATCGGAGATGATAAACACGAGGTTTGATTCACAAAAATACCCCCGAACATTACCCATAATTTCCTTGGCAATAACCCATATTTTCCTTAGCTCTAGCTCGCTCGGAAACTTGTTTTAAAAATTACTTGGACAGCACTCCGTCGTAATATTTTATGTACATTATTATTTTTGTATCGCAAAAATAATAATACTAATAATAAAAATAATAAGATTGATAATAATCTTATTAATAATAATAATAATAATAATAATAAATAATTAAAATAAATACGGAGTAATATGTATATTTGTGTATGTTTGTGTGATAATTAAGCCAGAAACTCGATCAATTTATAGAACATTTTCTGAAAAAGCACCCCATGCGATCGCATGGGATTTGTGCTTCAAGGCCATGCGATCGCATGGCACCCTGGGACAGCTCACAAATTTTTAACTTCTTGTTTGTCGACATAATTTTATATTATATATATAAATATAATATATTTAATTTATATAATTAATTATATATTATATTAAATTCACGTGCATAGTTATCTTGTAATTTTTGTTCCGATAAGTCGTATGACGCCACTCGACTTATGTCCCGGTTTTGGTTTTTTGAACGTCCTTTCGTACATTTAGAAAACTTGCATTTTACGTTTCGTGTCACGTACTTTTGTCAAAATATAGCCTTAAATTATCCATAAACTATGTCACTCAAAGTGTATCTTATACGTTTGAGTGTTTTGGTCATTTACTTCTATAAATCATCGTCTCACTATTTGTTAAAATACATTTTAAAATAGTGTTTTACTGTAGCAATTCACTGTAGCAAAGTCAATTTCACTGTAGTAAATAGTGATTTTCGAAAACACTGTAGCATTTTGAGTAATGTGGCAATTTGAAAACACTGTAGCAAATTAGTGTTTTACTGGTTCATCTTAAACGTTTTAGTTAACTTATCTAAATATCAATCGAATCAATAATCTAATGTTATTATAGTTTACTAAATAACTTGAAATCATATATATTCAAATAGATATTTAAACCAATAAGTTTAATGTACGGTATCAAACAATTAATACATTGTTACCTTTTCATGTTATAGTATATATGTATCTATTTACATATAATTGTTCGCGAATCTTCGAAAACAACCGAAGGGTATTTAAATATATAAAAGTAATTCAAAAATTTTGAGATTCAGTTTTACAGACTTTGCTTATCGTGTCGGAAATGTTAATCATACAAAGATTAAGTTTAAATTTAGTCGAAATTTCTGGGTCATCACATGGGGCCGCACCGTGGGTAGTAGCGATAGCTGATGATTTTGTTTTTGACAAGTTCTGTCACTAAAATACACTAAGAACCGCTCTGCGGGCTTGGGGAGACGTGACGCGGCTGTACGCGTATCAGGATGCCCTTTTTGTTTTAAAATGGGTTTTAAGTGGGGGCAATGTGGTATTTTCACACATGGACGGCCTTATAGCTGAGGGATCAGTTTTGGATCCACTTTATTTGCATTTCCACCCACTCAAACACTCTCAAACTTTTTAGAGTGAGAAACCCATTTTCTTGAGAGAGAGAGAGAAAGCTTGATTTGGAGAAGGAGGAGGTTGAATCTCACCAAAGTGCAAGTGTAAACCTCGTTCATCTTGTTTCTAGCTATCTTTTGATACTAGTGGTAAGTCCTAACTCAGATTTTCATTCAATTTGAGGTTAGGGTTTGGAATTGCATGTTCTTGATAAGTCCCATATTCACAAATGGGTGTTTGAAGCTAGTTGTGGCCGTTGTTGAACCTTGTTAGTGGGTTTTGGGTTGGAAAATGTTTTGGTCATGTGTAGACTTGCAAATTGGGCATAATCACAAGTATTAGTGATTTTTTTGGTAAATGAAACCCAAATGAGTGTCTTTGGAGGGTGATTTTGGGTGTAAACCCAATTTGGTTGAAAATGGTTCATTTAGTTGAATTGGGTCTTGAAGTGCTCCTAGCACTTGACCATAAGTTGTATTTGGATGAGTTGGAGACTAAATCACTAGCTTTTAGTGATTTAGGGTATTTGGGTCTTGTTTGACCTAGTTGGTGATTTAGGTGCAATTATGGGTCAAAGTTGCACTTGTGGGTTTTTGGGTCAAGCTACTGGTGTTATAGCTTGATGTTGTATTTATGATAGGTGTCTTGCTCTTGGATCAAGCTTATATTCGTAGAGAGGTTGTGACTTATCAAATTGCTCAAGGTGAGTGGAGTATTTATATGTGTGTATATATAAATTGTTTGCTTGCGGGTTTAGTTGCGAGTACTATTCGATTGTGAAGGATTTTCTCTTCGTTGGCCACTTGGTGCATTGTGGTGAATGATGTCTCTAAAAATGACTCGCTCTTCGTTGGCCACATTGTGTTTGGGGAAAGTGGTGAGTGCAATTACTTTGAATTCCACTCATCGTTGACCACTTGTGAGGATGTGGGAAGTGTTACCAATGAGACCACACTTTTCGTTGACCATATTCGGGTGTATATGGTAGTGCCATCTGGGAGGCGCTTTCGTTGGCCATATACACGGGTTGTTGGTGCTATTCATTTGATGACTAGCACATTTGGAAATGGTTAACCATTTTGCGTTCGTATGTTGTATATTGGTAGTGTAGCGTGTTATATTCTTGTTTATGCAATTAACATGCTAGCTTGTATTCGGTTGTGTTTATTTACGTTAGTGATGCTATCTTGTATGCGGTTATGTGTAAGTTGCGCAAGTAAGTGGTTTATATATGTATGCATATAAGTATTGCACTCACTAAGATTTGTAGCTTACTCCTTCGTTGTTTACCGTTTTTTTAGATTGTGGCACATCGAAGGACAAGGGTAAGAGTTTGGCCTAGTGTAACAACCCTGCTATTCCCGTTAAGCTTCGTTAACTGCCTGTTAAGATATTTGACGGAACTTACTGAAATTTTTGTATTTAATTTAATTAAATGCATACTTGAGTTCATGATGAAATACTATATTTAATATATGATTATATTAGCCGGAAAACCCCTTTCATGTTTTGAAATACTGAGAAAACGATACGGTTTTGAAAACTGCAACAGAGACCCCGTGAGACTGTGAAACGCTTGATTTTTAATAAAATAATTATTTTTAATAATTATTAACTTTAAGAAAAATATTTTTAATTTATTATATATTTAATGAATTAAACTTGGTGGGATGCGTTTTAACGATCAGTTAACATCCCAGTTTTTTGGTTTTGGTTAACGACACATTACGAAACACCATAGGGTTTTATCTAACAACATTTGAGAGCCCAATGGCCCTTTTTCCATCCCCATGGTCGAATTTTACCCTCCCATATAACCCAAACTTTAACCTAATTTAATCCCTAATCCAATCCACAAAATAAAACTGTACGCATTTTTTTTCTTGTTCCCTCCCTCTGCTGCTGCTACGTGACTTCATCATCATCATCATCATCATCATCATCATCATAGCATCACCACTTTCAACCTCAAATTAAACATCACACAATTGCCCGATTGTACAATTAGTTATAATCGCGATCTACACGAAAGGATCTATCTATTCTTACCACTATTTGCTTGATCTACGGTATAATTTTTCAAACCCAAATCTCTTATTTACTAATTTTGATTAATATTCATAGTGTAAAGTGGCCTAGTGCTCGTGTCCATGTTTGTATGCTTGATTTTAGTCGATAATTTGATCGTTTGATGAATTATTATTAAATCCTATTTTTGTATTGCATGCTACTGATATGAAAGACATATTTTCTATAAATTATATGTATCAAGATGAAATCCTTTCAAAAAATTAATAAGTCTGCTCTCAAGAATCGCGTGATTTCGTATAGAATTGCTCAAGATATGCTTGTTCGAAGATTTGCTAGGGTTTTGCATGAGTACGAACTTTCTGGAGTAAATTCTTATTGATTGAGTACTTGAAATGTTAACCATTGGATTTTTTTATTAAAAATTACTCAGGTTAGGCTTAAGAATCATGTAAAATAGATATGTATTGCTCTTGATATGATTAAACAAATATTGATAACCCGTATTGGTTTGAAACTGTTTTCACATGTACAAGATTTGATCTAACATGAACTTGAAATTGTTTGAGACTTTGAACTTCTGGTATGTTGTTGTATGTATATTTCTTAGCATATCTTGTTTACATGTCTAGCTCTGAAAGTCTAATTTGCTATAAGTTATATGCGTGCCGAAACCAAAGGTCTGAATTCTGTCTAAATCAGAAAATCCGACAAGTTGGTTAAAACTGTACAAATTGGCTACATGGTTTTCTTTAATCTTTCTACCGCTAAAAACTTGAGGTGTTTAGAGTCTTCTCCAATTGGCCGTTTGTTAATTGCTTATTTCTAGATTAAATGAGAATTAAAATGAAACTGATGCTCAAACAGAAACTGTCCTTGAATGTTTTGCATGCTACATGAGTTCTAGGAATCGTATGATAGTGTGCTTAGTCTCTTTAGAAAGCTTAATGCGTCTACTTTTGATATGGAGCTTGCCATCCTATCATGTTTTATGTGTTGAGAATTATACATATTATTTGCATGACGCGCGTGAAGTCTAAGTGTTACGATGAACTATGAATGCATACTTGTTAAACCATGAACCAAAACATGTTAGTTGACCTATGGTGTTGACCAATATAACATGACCTACTGATATGGTTGACTTTGGTTGACCACTTTGACCAAGTTTGACTTTTGGTTTGACTTGCATGATTAGTTGACTTATGCGTTGACTTTTACTTATAAACGCGTCGGTTTGAGCACTAGAACAACATGTACACTATGGATATAACATAGTGTGATATTATAAACTTATGTGACTGATCTAATTGATTAGGTTACGCCTTACGATTTTAAATTCTCCGGTCTACGTACTACATTTGACTAAGCTTTTACTGTACAAACAAGGTGAGTCTACAGTCCATCTTTTTACATGTTTCTGGGATGAGAATACACACTGATTACTTTTACAATATTACAAATGCTTTTACGTTTGACACGAGTACTATTATACCTGTTGAGTTTGTTCAGAATTTCCTTAGCTTGAATACTTTAATTACCTTCGGGTAAACGCAAATTAGATAGACGGATCCGTTAGGTTAGGCAAACCTCACCCAACAATATTAATTGTGGTGCATTTACTTTAAACTATAAGTACACTCGAACAAGTGTATACAATTCATGGGGTAAGGATAAGTGTAGATATATACTATACGCCGGTCTTAGCTAGTATTCAAATGATCATAGTGGTATGTAAATTTTTACAATGCTTGGGTTTTGCTTATTGAAATCTCCTGGTCAAATGCAAATGAACTATTTTTCTAAATAATGTTTTTCAGATACTATTTTACGTTACTTAAAACTGTGGTTTACAAACAAGATAAATAAAACTTGACACGGTATTGTCTACGAACATTTGAAACTTGACATGATATTGTCTACAAACATATGAAACAGGACACAGTGTTGTCTACAAACTTTAAATATGAAACCTTTGTGGTCACATACGTTGCAGTTGGTTACTTAAACTTTGTTTTGCGAGCAGGAGAAACAAAACATTTTTGAATGTCATACACAGCTGAAACTTGACATTAATGCTCACAAACAGACTAAAACTTGACAAATATTGTCTGCAAACTTGATAATGCTAAAAACGAACATATATTTTATAGCATTATCCCTCAGGAAAGACAAGCTTTTAGTTACAATTGTTCTATTTACAAGTAATATTCGTTTAAATAATAAAATGTGAAGACAAAAGACAGATTCGACGAATTGAAGACGCAAACGACCAAAAAACTCAAAAGTACAAAGTACAATCAAAGTGGTTCAAATTACTGATGAGAAACGTCTCAAAATTACAAGAGTACAAGACGCGAAACGCAAAATACAAGATATTAAATTGTACGCAAGGACGTTCGAAAAACCGGAACCGGGACCAAAGTCAACTCTCAACGCTCAACGCAATGGACTAAAAATTACAAGTCAACTATGCACATAAATATAATATAATATTTAAATAATTCTTAAAATTATTTATATATTATATATTATATTTAAAACCGTCGGCAAGCTAGGAAACAAGTTCATGTGAGCTGGAAAAAGGGGCCATGCGATCGCATGGCCTAGAAGAGCATTTTCCATGCGATCGCATGGCAGTAGGTGGCTGGCCACATGCCTATAAATTTTGCAGTTTGGTGATCATATAAAATATATATCTTTCTCTCTATCTCACTCGTATATATATATATATATATATATATATATATATATATATATATATATATATATATATATATATATATATATATATATATATATATATATATATATTATATTTTAATTTTAATTTTAATTTTAAATTCTAATAATAAGGGTATGTTAGTGAATGTTGTAAGGGTGTAAGTCGAAATTCTGTCCGTGTAACGCTACACTATTTTTAATCATTGTAAGTTATGTTCAACCTTTTTAAATTAATGTCTCGTAGCTAAGTTATTATTATGCTTATTTAATGCCGAAGTAATCATGATGTTAGGCTAAATATTAAAATTGGGTAATTGGGCTTTGTACCATAATTGGGGTTTGGACAAAAGAACGACACTTGTGGAAATTAGACTATGAGCTATTAATGGGCTTTATATTTGTTTAACTAAATGATAGTTTGTTAATTTTAATATAAAGATTTACAATTGGACGTACCTATAAATAACCATATAATCGGACACGATGGGCGGGATATTTATAAATACGAATAATTGTTCATTTAACCGGACACGGGAATGGATTAATAGTTAATAGACTTATTAAAACAGGGGTGAATTATGTACAAGGACACTTGGCGTAATTGTTAACAAAGTATTAAAACCTTGGGTTACATGCAGTTGATATCCTGGTGTAATTATTAAACAAAGTATTAAGACCTTGTTACAGTTTAAGTCCCCAATTAGTTGGAATATTTGACTTCGGATATAAGAATAATTTGATGAGGACACTCGCACTTTATATTTATGACTGATGGACTGTTATGGACAAAAACCAGACGGACATATTAAATAATCCAGGACAAAGGACAATTAACCCATGGGAATAAACTAAAATCAACACGTCAAACATCATGATTACGGAAGTTTAAATAAGCATAATTCTTTTATTTCATATTTAATTGCACTTTTAATTATCGCACTTTTAGTTATTGTCATTGTATTTAATTGCACTTTTAATTATCGTACTTTTTAATTATCGCAATTTTATTTTATCGCATTTTTATTTATCGAAATTTCATTATCGTTATTTATTTTACGCTTTAAATTAAGCTATATTTATTTTTAATATTTTACATTAGGTTTTAACTGTGACTAAAGTTTTAAAAATCGACAAACCGGTCATTAAACGGTAAAAACCCCCTTTTTATAATAATAATATTACTTATATATTTTTTTATTTTTACAAATATAGTTTTTAAAAATATAGCGTTAAGCTTGTTTAAAAGATCCCTGCGGAACGAACTGGACTTACTAAAAACTACACTACTGTACGATTATGTACACTGCCTATAAGTGTTGTAGTAAGGTTTAGGTATATCCACTCTATAAATAAATAAATAACTTGTGTAAAATTGTATCGTATTTAATAGTATTTCCCTGTAAAAATTAATAGTATTTCGTATACACCTCTACGCACATCAAAACTTTTAATATTAAACCTTGGTGGTCTTTCGCTAATAAACGTCTTCTGAAAATCGTTTCTTAAACATACTACATTGTTTACTTAAACCTGTAGATTCACTCAACATTATTGTTGACCTGTTTTGCGTGTTATTTCTCAGGTATTAATTGCTTTCGCTGTAGATATTTGCTGTCATATATAGAAGTCAAGCCATGCGTTGGGACCAGAGTTAACATCGCCGTTGATGGATTTAGACGGGGTGTTACACCTAGCTTGCTTGTGGCGGATTTTGTGAAGGCGCTTTTTGGAAATGGTCCCGACCGTCATGCTCATTAATGTGTTTTTTTTGGTTAAACAGTTGGTTAAATTTATGGGTCTTGTGTACTCGATGATGTAAACTCTTAACTTGTTGTATTTTTGAAACTTGTATTTGCAATTGAATAAGTAATGTATGCAAACTTGTGATTGTGGTGGTTTATATCAAGCTTCAAAAAAAAAGGAGTGTCATATTTTTACAAGTTAATTATTAATTCGGTTTGGGAATCGTTTCAATATATATATATATATATATATATATATATATATATATATAGACACACACACACACATACATACGGTATACATATATATTTATAAAAAATATAAATAATGTGAATTAAATTACTTAAATATGTTATCAGTAAGTTTAAATAGTTATTATAATTATTGTGATCAAAATAAATTTTTTAAATATTAAATATGAATTTATAATGATTTATTGATATTATTGTTAACCGAAAAAGATTAAATACAAAACAAATTCATTAAAAATTACATAAATTCGTGGGATCTGATTAAAATTCATATTATTATTATTATTCTAACATTATTTTTTTTAAATCATTAAAATATATATTATCTATTTATCTAGTATTCGGTTTACATACCAAATATATAAATCGAAGATTAAATTGTAGAAATCATTAAAAATAGTAAAAATAATATTTACAGAATATAATTAACTTATAATAGTTATTTGAGTGAAAAATAAAATTTATATAATATTTGAAATATCTATTCTTTATTTAAGTATATACCAGAACTGTTTATTACATGTATAAATCAAATTAAATTTATAAAATAATACAAATAGTAGATATTGCATGAAAACTATTTTGATCTATAATAGATCATATTTAAATAGTTATATAATTATTTGAAATATTTATGGTATTTATTTAATGATTTATATAATTAATGCGTTTATTCCAGAATTATATTCCAAATAAATAATAAATATAGTATAAAATCTTTTTATAAATTTTTATAAGCTTATAACAGCTATATAGATTTATTAAAATTGGAAATATAATTATTTTAATTGAATTTGTATTTATTTGTAATTAAACTTGTTTAATTATTAAACCGAGAATCAAATAAAGAAAATTACTAAATAAATATAAAAATGTGATAGAATTTTATAAATTTTTTACAGTTTAATATACTGAGATAAGTTTACTAAAATTATATTTATAATTATTTGGTATTTATTTGCATTAAAAATGATATATGGTATATATATATATATATATATATATATATATATATATATATATATATATATATATATATATATATACCATATATCATTTTTAATGCAAATAAATACCAAATAATTATAAATATAATTTTAGTAAACTTATCTCAGTATATTAAACTGTAAATATATATATATATATATATTCGGTATATATAATATATATAGAATATATATATTAATCAAATTATATTATTTTAAATTTAATATCAGTAAATAAATATGTGATATATAATTATATATTTATTTAAACATGTAATTAATCCTTTATATAATTATGTATATTATTTGGCTATTAAATTAATATACATATACTTATCCTATAAATAAATAAAAAATTATCCTATATTATTATTATATAGTAACTATTATCTATTAATATAGAAATAATTAATAAGATAATGATATGGATTTAATATGTTTATACTAAGTTATAAGATACTTAATAAATATAATATACCTACTAATATAGTAATTTAATATTAACAAACTTAAAACTTCTATTAATACATTATTAATATATACTTAAACTTCCATTCATTACTTTCGTGGAATAACTTTATCTGCTATTAAGGTGAAATTCATAGCCCAACTTTAAACTATTTCATAATTTTTTTATAAACTTTGGAGTGAGACACATGTTTGCTTTCAAACTGATTTACGCTTTAGACACAAGTACACAAACTATAACTATGCTGCCATGCTATGTTTCATGCTAAATCCCTACCATGATATCGTTAGTTGCTACATATAAATGCAAATTTAATTATTGTGAGTAGGCCTATTGAGAGTAACGTCTTTATTCATGTAACCACTGGTCAATGGATACATAATAATGATTTAACGACACTAATAGATAAAATGTCATGGGGTAAATTTTGTTTAGTCTCGATATCATACACCACAGAGTTACTTTTGAACTGATATGTCTATATCAATCTGCTTTTAAACTAAATCTTGTGGTCTAAAAACTTGGTTAGTATTGATAAACCTATGAACTTCACCAACTTTTGGTTGACACTTTTAAGCATGTTTTGTCTCAAGTACTTATATATTATGCTTCCGCTGTAGAACTTTGCTGTTACTTAGAAGTCAAGCCATGCACTAGAACCAGAGTTAACATCGGCGTCAATTGCGATTTTGACGGGTTGTTTGTAACAACCCGACTTTTTCCGTTACTATCGTTACTTGTCCATCAAATATTTAACGAAGATTACGTAGAACGTTATGTGTTTAATGGAATTAAATGCGTACTTGATCCTATTGGATTACTTGAATTAATATGTTATATTAATTTATGAACTTGTTTCAGACAACGAAATAACTAGAAAATGACACGATTAAGTTAATCGCCTAGAAAGCTTTTCAGTTTACGGAACTCAGAAAATTGATAAAATAATTATTTTTTAATAATTATTGACTTTAAGAAAAACTTATTTAATTTATTATTTATTTAGTAAATTAAACCCGGTGATTTCGTTTCAACGACTAGTTAACGTTCCGGAGACCCGGTACGGTTAACGGCACTCGAAAAGGACCACGTGCGTACGAGCTAGTAGACAAAATGAGCCCAAGGACTCCCCCATGGACCTATTCGGCTGACTTTCCTCCATAGACCCCTTAATGGACTAGTTTGGTTTAATGGATCATTAGATGGGTCTTGATTAGGGCCCTTACTATAAATATTTTGCATTAGACTTGAAACCCTCATTTCCCCAATTGTGCTAGTCGACTTTTTGCTCTCCTCCTTGCTCCCTTTGGACGTCAACATCACCACCCCACAACCACCATCACCACCCAAAATTGGAACAAGTCTTGAAGATAAAAGTTGTTGCTTTGATCGTTCTACACGCACGAGTATCGATTAATTTTGTTTTTGAGGTATATTTGCAAACCCTAATTGTTTTAAATCAGTTTTTTGTCAATTACATAGTGTAATCAAGTCTAGTGCTCAATTGATGATTGCATGAATCATCAATTGCCCGATTGTTGTTGATTGCATGAATCACGAATTTGTATGCCATGGATCTGATCAAATGGGTTTATATACTGATCTTGTATGTTATCTAGATAAGTAGGCATCGAAAATTTAATAAGTTTGGACTTTGATTTCGCTTGATTTCGTTATCGTATGCTCAAGTTATGTGTAATCGAAGTTTTGACTATGTTATGCATGTAATCCGAATTTTCTGATTTATGTACTTTGTGATTTAGCTATTGAAATATGTACCATTGTATTCTTTGTTAAAAATCATGCAAGTTGGACTTAATATTTGCGTCAAAAGCTTTTGTAATGCTCTCGGTATGTTAAAACGAAGATTCGTGTTTTAAAAGAGAGCTGAAACCGTTTTCGAATGTGGAATAAAGTGTCTAGAGTGAACTAAAGATTGATTGAGGCTTTGATCTTCTGGAATATGTTATTTTATATGTTCCTTGATGTATTTCATTTGTATGATAACTTCTGAAAACGTGAATTGATATGAGTTATAAGCTTCACCAAATGATATGTCTGTTTGTTGACTAAAACTGAAGGGTCTGTAAAGATTGGGTAATCTGTATTAATTGGCTAAATGAGTGTCTTTGATTATTTTATCACTAAAACTTTGAAGTGTTTAGAGTAAGTTCCAATTGGCAGTTTGTCAAAATCTATTTTTAATATTTTATGAGAAATGTTCTAAAAATGATGCGCATGTAGAAACGGATTTGGTAAACCGTAAATAGACCTTTTGTAAAACCCAACTTGTAGACATTGTATGAGGCCTTGGCCAGACTTTTTGGAATCAATTTTGAGTCTAGTTGTGATCTGGAGTTTGCCATGTTTTTATGAATTATGTTCTAAGACTTGTACTCGTGTTTTTCTATGATGCGCGTATTTTAAGGACATGCGATAAACTGCGAATGTGTAAATTGTTGAACCATGAGCTATAACGTGTTACTTGACTTAGGTATGACATGTTGACCATGATTTCATGACCTACTGAGATGTTTGACTTTAGTTGACCACTTTGACTGAGTTGACTTTTGGTTTGACTTTGGTTGACTTTTGTTGACTTGCTTGGACTAGTTAACTTTTACCTGCATATTGAGTCAGTCTGAGCACTAGGACTATGCGTACACTATGGGTTGACATAGTGTGACCTATATGTATACTTAAGATGAACTATTTAACTAGGTTGCGTTGTTCGTTCGTGATTGTTCGACTACTGTACGATTTTACTAAGAGATATTTCAGTGCTTTTGCTAAGGTGAGTCTACAGTCCCTACTACGTTTTACAGGGATGAGATAACATGCTTTTTACAAATGATTTACATATTACGCACAAGTAACTTAAACGATATACATATGAGTTCAGATCAAAAATCCCTTAGCTTGATTATATTAATTACTTTACATAAGCTCGACTTATAGGGACGGTACCATTAGGTTTGACTAACCTCGCCTCAACCTACGAGGTGCTTATTTTGCTGTAACTTCTACACTTGATCGGTGTATGCTTAGAAAGGTTAAAGGGAAGACATGTAGCGCTTTAGCTATCCGCAGGGTTAAAGCTTTATAATCAAGTGCTCATGCTTATGTATATTTTTTACGATGCTTTTTCAGAAATCTTGTGGCCTAACTTACGAAATTCTTTACTAAACCTGTAGATTCACTCAATGTTTTTCGTTGACGTTTTGTATGTTTTTATCTCAGGTCCATAGAGGTATTGCTTCCGCTTTGCAGAGTTATCATGATTGCTTGTTAGCTGCTAGTACTGGATGTTGTCCAACATGTTTCATCATGATGTATTTTAAGAACATATATTCGCATTGAACACTGTCATTTAAAATAATGTTTTGGTTTACTTAAGTTAGTCGTTTATGTCAACTGCTTTTTAGATATATTTCTTTTAATAAATGACTTTGTTTTGATATTTAATGCGAATACTTTTTTGAAAACGTCACATATAGAGGGCGTAACCGTTAAACTGTGGGATCGGAGTTAATACACCGTTAGTGGATTCTGATGGGGTATTACATTTGGTATCAGAGCAGATCGGTTACCTAGGACTAGGCTGCATTAGAGTGTCGTACCTTAGGACATCTTTTGAGTCTGGACTGTAACCCTAGACTTGCTAAGTTACATGAACCATAGTTACACTACTTGTTACCTTACTTGAATGATATGATTTCTAAGTATACTAACTTGTATTTTTCTTGAGTGCTAGATGACTTCTTCTAATCCTATCATTCTTACCGACTCCGACACGAAATCCGAGGAAACCGTGCAAGCGCAAGGAAACACTATACTTGAGTTCATGGATGAGTCCGAATCTGAGATGGAGTCTGAACCCGAGATGGAATCCATACTGGAAGAAGAGCCGGAAGAGGAACCAGAGGAAGAACCGGAAGAGGAACGGGAGGAGGATCCTGAAGAGGACCCGGAACCCGAATTTAATTCTGAACACAATTTACCCAATTCACCTACTGGATCCCAATCACCTTTTGTTGATCCCGGTTTTGTTAACCCCTACGGACCGAGAGGCCACCGGAGGATACCAAAAGGACCTGATCGAGCTAATAACACATTTTGTAAGAGTTTTCGCTACGATCGCCAATCATTTCAGATGTGTTGTCGTTTCCATCCCTATGACGCTTCTACCTCTACTTCTAAACCTAACACCTCCACTGCTGCTGCTAATGACAACAATACCGATGACCTTAGATCAAGAGTTGAGAACCTAAAAAAGATGGTCGAGTACCTGTTGAAGGAACTTCAAAAACCAAAATAGAGCTGCTTACTTGAACTCGTTCCACTTTATTGAATACTATTTTATTATTTTTGCTTATTACTTGGTATTCGCACATACATTGTTAGATGTGGTTTTGCTTTTGTGATTTTTTACTCATGACATGAGGGATATTTTACTTTCTTTGGATATGCAGGGATTATGAATGAGAGATTTTGCTATTTAAGTGCTTGGTTTACTACTATGTTGTAATGCATGATAAGTCATTAATTAATGCAGTGAGTTGTATGATGTCATTATTACTGTTACTATTAGGCAATATGTACCACTACTATTTATTACTAACACTACTAGAATCTTTATGACTTAATAATACTTACTATGCATCACTACTCGTTGCTAGTATATTTTACTATAGCCTTGTTTACTATTGGAACTAGCGTGTTATGCTATTCTGTGTCGAAGTGCTCCCCATGGTGAAGAACATCAGGGTCGCAATGCTCTGATTTGTGACAAGTGCAAGAAGGCAGGCTACATGGCCAAGAACTTCAGAGATGGAGCTTCTGTTCTTTTTGTAGAGAAGAAGGATGGATCTATGAGACTCTGTATTGATTACAGGGAATTGAATAAGCTGACTATCAAGAATAGATATCCATTACCGAGAATTGATGATTTGTTTGATCAGTTGCAAGGATCAGCATGTTACTCTAAGATCGATCTGAGGTCAGGTTATCATCAGATGAGAGTAAAGGAGACAGATATACTAAAGACAGCATTTAGGACACTCTATGGACATCATGATTTCACAGTAATGCCGTTTGGATTGACGAACGCACCGGCTGTGTTCATGGATCTCATGAACCGTGTGTATAAGCCATATCTGGACAAGTTTGTTATTGTGTTCATCGACGATATTCTGGTATATTCTAAGAATGAGGAAGAACATGAGCAACATCTGCGTTTGTTACTTGAGATGCTCAGGAAAGAGCAGTTGTGCGCGAAATTTTCGAAGTGTGACTTTTGGCTGCAAGAAGTGCAATTTTTGGGTCATATCGTAGGTGTCAATGGTATTCAAGTTGATCCTGCGAAGATAGAGACGGTTAAGAAATGGGAGACTCCTAAGTCGCCAACGCAGATACGACAATTCTTAGGTCTTGCAGGTTATTATAGAAGATTCATTGAGGGATTTTCTACTATTGCCCGACCGTTAACAGCATTGATACACAAGGGAAAGAAGTATGAATGGACTGAGCTACATGAGTCTGCATTTCAATTGTTAAAAGAGAAGTTAACTACTGCACCGATTTTATCTTTGCCTGAAGGAAATGAAGACTTCGTGATTTATTGCGATGCTTCACGACAGGGTTTTGGTTACGTGTTAATGCAACGTAAGAAAGTGATTGCCTACGGATCACGACAGTTGAAGGTACATGAACAGAATTACACGACTCATGATTTGGAACTTAGTGATGTGGTCATTGCACTGAAGATGTGGAGACATTACTTGTATGGCACTAAGTTTACTGTTTTCACCGATCACAAAAGCTTACAGCATATTTTCGACCAGAAACAGCTTAACATGAGGCAGAGATGTTAGATAGAGCTATTGAATGACTACAACTTTGAGATTCGCTATCATCCTGGCAAAGCTAATGTCATTGCAGATGCCTTGAGTAGGAAGGAAAAGGCTAAACCTCTCCGAGTTAGAGCATTGAACATGACTGTCTGAACGAACCTTACTTCTCAGATATGCTATGCACAACTAGAGGCATTGAATGAAGAGAACATTGCTACTGAGTCACTTCGAGGAATCGATAAGAAGTTTGTTATTCGAGAAGATGGAACCCAATACTTCATAGATAGAATTCGGGTACCGAAGTTTGGAGGTTTAAGGGAATTAGTGCTAGATAAGGCACACAAGACAAGGTATTCTATTCACCCTGGATCCGACAAGATGTATCAAGATCTTAAGGCACTGTACTGGTGGCCTAACATTAAAGCTGACATCGCTACCGATGTTGGTAAGTACTTGACTTGCGCTAAGGTTAAGGCTGAGCATCAGAAACCGTCAGGACTGCTGACACAGCCAGAGATTCCCCAATAGAAGTGGGAAAATATTACTATGAAGTGGGAGGTTATGATATGATTTGGGTTATCATTAATCGTCTTACAAAATTAGCTCACTTTCTACCGTTTAAGGAAACGGGTAAGATGGAGAAGTTGGCACAGATCTATATAAAGGAAGTAGTTACCCGACATGGAGTGCCGATATCCATTATTTCCGACAGAGACAGCAGATTTACATCTAGATTCTAGCAAGCTTTGCAAGATGTCATGGGAACTCGTTTAGACATGAGCACAGCGTATCACCCACAAATTGATGGGCAAAGTGAGAGAACCATCCAAACATTAGAAGACATGTTGAGGGCATGTGTTATTAATTTCAGAAATGGATGAGATAGACATCTACCGTTAGTAGAATTCTCATATAACAATAGTTATCACGCCAATATAAAGGCAGCGCCTTTTGAAGCACTGTATGGCAGGAAGTGCAGATCACCCGTGTGTTGGACTGAGTTAGGAGATAGTCAACTGACTGGTCCTGAGATTATACATGAAACAACTGAGAAGATCGCGCAGATACAAAAGAGATTGAAAATGACGCGAAGTCGTCAAAAGAGTTACGCTGACGTTAGAAGGCGAGATTTGGAATTTCAGGTTGGAGACAAAGTTATGCTCAAAGTATCACCCGGGAAGGGTGTAGTGCGTTTTGGTAAGCGAGATAAGCTAAGTCCGAGATATATTAGACCGTTTGAGATTACCGAAAGAATTGGACCGGTAGCATACAGACTGAAACTACCGTAAGAACTCAGCGAAATTCACGACACTTTCTAAGTTTCTAACTTGAAGAAATGCTTATCAAACGAAAGTTTAGTAATTTCTTTGGAGGAGATACAAGTTGATCCTAAACTTCATTTTTTTGAAGAAGCTGTTGAAATTATGGGTCGTGAGGTCAAGCAGTTAAAGCAAAGATGAATTCTGATAGTTAAAGTTCGATGGAACGCCCGTAGAGGACCAGAATTCACGTGGGAGCGTGAAGACCAAATGAGAATAAAGTATCTGCAACTGTTTCCCGAGGAGACGACTACGACGGACGTGCACTAAATTTTTGGGACGAAATTTTTCATATCAGGTGGGTAATGTAACAACCCGACTTTTTCCGTTACTATCGTTACTAACGGTGATTACGTAGAACGTTATGTGTTTAATGGAATTAAATGTGTACTTGATCCTATTGGATTACTTGAATTAATTTGTTATATTAATTTATGAACTTGTTTCGGTTAACGAAATAACTAAAAAATGACACGATTAAGTTAATCGCCTAGAAAGCTTTTCAGTTTACGGAACTCAGAAAATCGATAAAATAATTATTTTTAATAATTATTGACTTTAAGAAAAACTTATTTAAGTTATTATTTATTTAGTAAATTAAACCCGATTATTTCGTTTCAACGACTAGTTAACGTTCCGGAGACCCGGTACGGTTAACGACCCTCGAAATGGACCACGCGCGTACGAGCTAGTAGACAAAACGAGCCCATGGACCCATTCGGCTGACTTTCCCCCATAGACCCCTTAATGGACTAGTTTGGTTTAATGGATCATTAGATGGGTCTTGATTAGGGCCTTAACTATAAATATTTAGCATTACACTTTAAACCCTCATTCCCCCAATTGTGCTAGTTGACTTTTTGCTCTCCCCCTTGCTTCCTTTAGCTGTCGACATCACCGCCCCACAACCACCATCACCACCCAAAATTGGAACAAGTCTTGAAAATAAAAGTTGTTGCTTTGATCGTTCTACACGCACTAGTATCGATTAATTTTATTTTTGAGGTATATTTGCAAACCCTAATTGTTCTAAATCAGTTTTTTTTTGTCAACTACATAGTGTAATCAAGTCTAGTGCTCAATTGATGATGTATAGAGTTGTCGTTTATCGTTAAATTGCCCAATTGTTGTTGATTGCATGAATCACGAATTTGTATGCCATGGATCTGATCAAATTGGTTTATATACTGATCTTGTATGTTATCTAGATGATTAGGCATCGAAAAATTTATAAGTTTGGACTTTGATTTCGCTTGATTTCGTTATCGTATGCTCAAGTTATGTGCAATCGAAGTTTTGACTAAGGTTATGCATGTAATCCGAATTTTCTGATTTATGTACTTTGTGATTTAGCTATTGAAATATGTACCATTTTATTCTTTGTTAAAAATCATGCAAGTTGGACTTAAGATTTGAGTCAAAAGCTTTTGTAATCCTCTCAGTATGTCAAAACGAAGATTCGTGTTTTAAAAGAGAGCTGAAACTGTTTTCGAATGTGGATGAAAATGTCTAGAGTGAACTAAAACTTGATTGAGGCTTTTATCTTATGGAATATGTTATTTTATATGTTCCTTGACGTATTTCATTTGCATGCTAACTTCTGAAAATGTGAACTGACATGAGTTATAAGCTTGACCAAATGATATGTCTGTTTGTTGACTAAAACTGAAGGGTCTGTAAAGATTGGATAATCTGTATAAATTGGCTAAATGAATGTCTTTGATTATTTTATCACTAAAACTTTGAAGTGTTTGGAGTAATCTCCAATTGGCAGTTCGTCAAAATCTGTTTTCAATATTTTATGAGAAATGTTCTAAAACTGATGCACGTGCGGAAACGGATTTGGTAAACTGTAACTAGACCTTTTCTGAAACCCGACTTGTAGACATCGTATGAGGCCTTAGCTGGACTTTTTGGAATCAATTTTGAGTCTAGTTGTGATCTGGAGTTTGCCATGTTTTTATGAATTATGTGCAAAGAGTTGTACTCGTGTTTTTCTATGATGCGCGTATTTTAAGGACATGTGATAAACTGCGAATGTGTAAATTGTTGAACCATGAGCTATAACGTGTTACTTGACTTAGGTATGACATGTTAACCATGATTTCATGACCTACTGAGATGTTTGACTTTATTTGACCATTTTGACCGAGTTGACTTTTGGTTTGACTTTGGTTGACTTGCTTAGACTAGTTGACTTTTACATGCATATTGAGTCAGTCTGAGCACTAGGACTATGCGTACACTATGGGTTGACATAGTGTGACCTATATACTTAAGATGAACTATTTAACTAGGTTGCATTGTTCGGTCGTGATTGTTCGTTCGTGATTTCGGAAATGGATGGGATAAACATCTACCGTTAGTAGAATTCTCATATAATAATAGTTATCACGCCAATATAAAGGCAGCGCCTTTTGAAGCACTGTATGGCAGGAAGTGCAGATCACTCGTGTGTTAGACTGAGTTAGGAGATAGTCAACTGACTGGTCCTGAGATTATACATGAAACAACTGAGAAGATCGCGCAGATACAAGAGAGATTGAAAACGGCGCGAAGTCGTCAAAAGAGTTATGCCGACGTTAGAAGGCGAGATTTGGAATTTCAGGTTGGAGACAAAGTTATGCTCAAAGTATCACCCTGGAAGGGTGTAGTACGTTTTGGTAAGCGAGACAAGCTAAGTCCAAGATATATTAGACCGTTTGAGATTACCGAAAGAATTGGACCGGTAGCATACAGACTGAAACTACCGTAAGAACTCGGCGAAATTCACGACACTTTCTAAGTTTCTAACTTGAAGAAATTCTTATCAAACGAAAGTTTAGTAATTTCTTTGGAGGAGATACAAGTTGATCCTAAACTTCATTTTTTTGAAGAAGCTGTTGAAATTATGGGTCGTGAGGTCAAGCAGTTAAAGCAAAGATGAATTCCGATAGTTAAAGTTCGATGGAACGCCCGTAGAGGACCAGAATTCACGTGGGAGCGTGAAGACCAAATGAGAATAAAGTATCTGTAACTGTTTCCTGAGGAGACGACTACGACGGACGTGCACTAAATTTTTGGGACGAAATTTTTCATAACAGGTGGGTAATGTAACAACCCGACTTTTTTCGTTACTATCGTTACTTGTCCGATAAATATTTAACGGTGATTACGTAGAACGTTATGTGTTTAATGGAATTATATGTGTACTTGATCCTATTGGATTACTTGAATTAATTTGTTATATTAATTTATGAACTTGTTTCGGTTAACGAAATAACTAAAAAACGACACGATTAAGTTAATCGCCTAGAAAGCTTTTCAGTTTACGGAACTTAGAAAATCGATAAAATAATTATTTTTAATAATTATTGACTTTAAGAAAAACTTATTTAAGTTATTATTTATTTAGTAAATTAAACCCGATGATTTCGTTTCAACGACTAGTTAACGTTCCGGAGACCCGGTACGGTTAACGACACTCGAAACGGACCACGCGCATACGAGCTAGTAGACAAAATGAGCCCATGGACTCCCCCATGGACCCATTCAGCCAACTTTCCCCCATAGACCCCTTAATGGACTAGTTTGGTTTAATGGATCATTAGATGGGTCTTGATTAGGGCCTTAACTATAAATATTTAGCATTAGACTTTAAACCCTCATTCCCCCATTTGTGCTAGTTGACTTTTTGCTCTCCCCCTTGCTTCCTTTGGCTGTCGACATCACCGCCCTACAACCACCATCACCACCCAAAATTGGAACAAGTCTTGAAGATAAAAGTTATTGCTTTGATCGTTCTACACGCACTAGTATCGATTAATTTTGTTTTTGAGGTATATTTGCAAACCCTAATTGTTCTAAATCAGTTTTTTTTTGTCAACTACATAGTGTAATCAAGTCTAGTGCTCAATTAATGATGTATAGAGTTGTCGTTTATCGTTAAATTGCCCGATTGTTGTTGATTGCATGAATCAACAATTTGTATGCCATGGATCTAATCAAATTGGTTTATATACTGATCTTGTATGTTATCTAGATGATCAGCCATCGAAAAATTAATAAGTTTGGACTTTGATTTCGCTTGATTTCGTTATCGTATGCTCAAGTTATGTGTAATCGAAGTTTTGACTAAGGTTATGCATGTAATCCGAATTTTCCGATTTATGTACTTTGTGATTTAGCTATTGAAATATGTACCATTGTATTATTTGTTAAAAATCATGCAAGTTGGACTTAAGATTTGAGTCAAAAGCTTTTGTAATCTTCTCGGTATGTCAAAACGAAGATACGTGTTTTAAAAGAGAGCTGAAACTGTTTTCGAATGTGGAAGGAAATGTCTAGACTGAACTAGAAATTGATTGAGGCTTTGATCTTATGGAATATGTTATTTTATATGTTCCTTGATGTATTTCATTTGCATGCTAACTTCTGAAAACGTGAATTGACATGAGTTATAAGCTTGACCAAATGATATGTCTGTTTGTTGCCTAAAACTGAAGGGTCTGTAAAGATTGGCTAATCTGTATAAATTGACTAAATGAATGTTTTTGATTATTTTATCACTTAAACTTTGAAGTGTTTAGAGTAAGATCCAATTGGCAGTTCATCAAAATCTATTTTCAATATTTTATGAGAAATGTTCTAAAACTGATGCACGTGCAGAAACGGATTTGGTAAACTGTAACTAGACCTTTTCTGAAACCCGACTTGTAGACATCGTATGAGGCCTTGGCTGGACTTTTTGGAATCAATTTTGAGTCTAGTTGTGATCTGGAGTTTGCCATGTTTTTATGAATTATGTTCTAAGAGTAGTACTCGTGTTTTTCTATGATGCGCGTATTTTAAGGACATGTGATAAACTGCGAATGTGTAAATTGTTGAACCATGAGCTATAACGTGTTACTTGACTTAGGTATGACATGTTGACCATGATTTCATGACCTATTGAGATGTTTGACTTTAGTTGACCACTTTGATTGATTGACTTTTGGTTTGACTTTGGTTGACTTGCTTGGACTAGTTGACTTTTACATGCATATTGAGTCAGTCTGAGCACTAGGACTATGTGTACACTATGGGTTGACATAGTGTGACCTATATACTTAAGATGAACAAGTTGACTAGGTTGCATTGTTCGGTCGTGATTGTTCGACTACTGTGCGATTTTACTAAGAGATATTTTAGTGCTTTTGCTAAGGTGAGTCTACAGTCCCTACTACATTTTACAGGGATGAGATGACATGCTTTTTACAAATGATTTACATATTAGGCACAAGTAACTTAAACGATATACATATGAGTTCAGATCAAAAATTCCTTAGCTTGATTATATTAATTACTTTACGTAAGCTCGACTTGTAGGGACGGTACTGTTAGGTTTGATGAACCTCGCCTCAACCTACGAGGTGCTTATTCTATTGTAACTTATACACTTGATCGGTGTATGCTTAGAAAGGGTAAAGGGAAGACGTGCAGCGCTTTAGCTATCCGTAGGGTTAAAGCTTTATAATCTAGTGCTCATGCTTATGTATAATTTTTACGATGCTTTTTCAGAAATCTTGTGGCCTAACTTACGAAATGCTTTACTAAACTTGTAGATTCACTCAACATTTTTCGTTGACGTTTTGCATGTTTTTATCTCAGGTCCATAGAGGTATTGCTTCCGCTTTGCAGAGTTGTCATGATTGCTTGTTAGCTGCTAGTACTGGATGTTGTCCAACATGTTTTCGTCATGACGTATTTTAAGAACATATATTCGCATTGAAAACTGTTGTTTGAAATAATGTTTTGATTTACTTAAGTTAGTCGTTTATGTCAACTGCTTTTCAGATATATTTATTTTAATAAATGACTTTATTTTGATATTTAATGCGAATACTTTTTCAGATACGTGACATATAGAGGGCGTGACCGTTAAACTATGGGACCGGAGTTAATACACCGTTAGTGGATTCTGACGGGGTATTATAGTGTTACAGTTGGTATCAGAGTGGTGGTTGTAGGGAACTTGGCAGTCTTACTGTGGTCAACCCTGATTTATAGGGTGCATTAGGGTCCGGTCTACAGCGTAACCTATAGCTTTAGAATATTATTACTTGCATCATATAAATACATATCTCTTACTCTCTGACTCCGAAAGGAACTCCCATTGTGATTCAAAGTATTCTTTGACTCACGCGAGTTATTTTTATAAGACCACCTCGGTTAGAGAAACCGAGGGATGTAATTCATGATTTCTAAAATTCTTGACATTCCTATGTCATCTATCATGGTTATGTGTATAACGTATGTATTACGTGAAATGTCATCCATGACTTTTATGAAATTTCTATCAGTTACTACTTATACTCACACGTATATAACCTCCTTGTTTTATTACGTACCTATGTGCCCTTATGCCTTTGTGCATTGGTTTGCGAACCAAAAAATGTCATTGTTGACTCATAAAGATTCTTGATAACTCAAAGACATTATAATGTCATCACTATTCATATTCATTACTTTTAAATCTTTTGTTTTCTCGTGCTATCCTTAATGCATTGGTTAAGGAAACGCTTTTGTTTAGGAACTTTGTAGACGGCAATTAAGTTTTAAGTCCTTAGAAAGTTTCTAATATATGGAATTCTGTAGACTTTCGGAGTTTGATCAAGTATCCTGACCTTATGGAGTGTGATTGGAATAGAAGTATGAATTAGTGAAATGTAATGATGCCTGATCAACGTGATTACATTACGGTAATTCATATAGAAATTACAATATCATGACATGACGAATAGAAAGTGAATCAAAGAAAATTCCCATACGATTCATTCAAAAATCCCAATGTTATTACATAAAGGGTGAAAAATAATCATCTTCTTATTCGTAGAACTCGTTTTAACTAAACTATCTATCTCATACTTATGAGTAGATTGACAATCTCTCCCACGCCATAAAGTTTGTGAACCAAGGAACCTTGAAACTTTACATTCATTTTTCCTAATGACATACTCCCTCCGTCCCATCTTAAGTGTTCACTGTTGACTTTTCAAAGTCTTTTTTGTCAACTTTGACCATAAATATTTTTATTTGTATTATATAATATATGATGAAAATTATATGGAACGAAAACACATTTAAAACTCAATTCATTCATATAAATTCCACCAAATATTATATAGCACAAATAAAAATATTTACGGTCAAAATTGACAAAGAAAGACTTTGAAAAGTCAACAGTGGACACTTAAGATGGGATGAAGGGAGTATCTCTTTATCCTTGACATTTAATCATCACTTTTTGTATCCGGGTTCACTCTAATATTACGCCCATTATGTAAACTTTCATATAATTTTCACGAACCCATTTCATTCGAATTCTCAAACGTTGATCTTATAAACACCACATTCACTATAACGTTCTCTATGCCGAGATGGTAAATATCTCACACGCATAACCTTTTGAAGTATAGAACCTTCCCGCGGGTATCTTGTTGATTATCAAGAAAATTTTCACGCTCGATTACTTTGCACAATGCGAGTAACGATGTCGTACCCAAATAATAATCGATCACCGTCAATTCAAAATCTAAGGTGAGGTACACCATCTGAAATTTCTCCTTTTGCCTGCGGGCTGTGGCATGAGCCAAATTCATCCTAATCACATCTGAAAACTATGATAACAATTCCATCACAAACTAACGTAACCTCCCCTTAGGCCGGTAAAGGCTACAGTTTAAATATGTGTTCTATCACCACATAGTTTAAATATGTGTTCTATCACTACATTTATGATGACCCGGAAATTTCTGACCAAATTTAAACTTAATCTTTAACGTTTCCGACACGATAAGCAAAGTCTATGAAGTTGAATCCTAAAATTCTTGAACTATTCAGTTACCCTTCGATTGTTCTCAACGATTCGCGAACAATTATATGTAAATAGATACATATACTATAACTTGAAAACGTAACAAAGTGTTAATTAAATGATACTGTGCATTAAACTTATTGGTTTGATTATCTGATTGATATATTCAACTACGAAGTTAAAATATTATGCCAAATGATTGAATTAAAAGATATTTATTAGGTCTCTTAATGATTATGATATTGTTACGGGTCTCTGTTGTGAGGTCCACACTTATTTGAGAAATTATTCCTTTTTAATGGTATTCGGAATAAATGGTAAAGTGTTTGTTTAAATAACGTAATTTGGAGACATACAATAATAAGGAATATTAACTGTTGGAATTAGATATATGAATAACTTGCGATATGTATTTTAAAACGTGTTTATTAATATTGAAAATATATATTTAAAAATACGATAAAATATAATATTAACTTGGTCATAAAAACGAATTGTTATTATATATATATTAACAAATAGCGAGACGATGATTTATAGAAGTAAATGACCAAAATACTCGAAAGTTTAAGATATACTTTGAGTGGTATAGTTTATGAACAATTTAAGACTATATTTTGACAAAGGTACGAGTCGCGAAACGTAATGTACAAGTTTTCTCAGCGTACGAAAGGACGTTCGAAAAACCGGAACCGGGACATAAGTCGAGTGATGATGTACGACTTATCGGAACAAAAATTACAAGTCAACTATGCATGTGAATTTAATATAATATATAATTAATTATATAAATTAAATATATTATATATATAATTAAATAATATGTCGACAAGCAAGAAAACAAACGAAAGTGAGCTATCCAGACAGGGGGGCGATCGCATGGCATTTGCACTGAAAGCCCATGCGATTGCATGGGCATCAGATTCAGCAAACATGTATAAAAGCTCGACCGTTTCTGATTTTTGATGCATTCCAGCCATCTCTCTCTCACACTCTTATATTTATATTTATTATTATTATTATTATTATTATTATTATTATTATTATTATTATTATTATTATTATTATTATTATTATTATTATTATTATTATTATTATTATTATTATTATTATTATTATTATTATTATTAATTATTATTAAGATTAATATTATTATTAATCTTATTATTATTATCAGTAGTATAATAATTATTAGTATTATACATAAAATAATACGACGAGGTTATGTCCAAATGTTTTCAAAATGGATTTTTCGAGCAGGATAGAGCTAAGAAAATTATGAGTTATAGGTATGGAGGTTATGGGAAATATTCATGGGTATTGTTCGCAAGTCAAACCTAGTGTTTATCATCTCCGTTACGTCTACGTACTGTCCTACAATATTGAATCTCAATATTGATACGTAAGCACTCATATTTTATCTTTTATATATTAATTGTGTATCCATGTCTAGTGCTCGAGTATATATATTTATACATGCTTGTATGCTAAATTTTGTCGCTAAACAGTTTATAATAAATCACGAATTAAATACATATATTACTGGTAAAAGGTATATGATATACATGTTTTTGGAAAGCTGGCGAAAAATCAATAACTTTTCATTTAGATATCGAATAGTTTCGATGAACGGATTAAAAGATATGATCAACTGAATTACGATTGACGTTAATTGAAATTGCTTTTGAATCTGTAATTAAGATTTAAGCAACTTGTATACGAGATTGATAAAATGGATTTTTGAATATTATCAACCGAGTAAATGAATCCTTATATAAGACACGTCTTGTTTTGTTAAACAACTGTCAAAATTGACTTTTTGAAATGACTTTGGATAACTTCTGTATGTCAATCTCGAGCATTAGGATTGTGATACACTATGACCAGACCTAGCTTGATAGACATTTATTGACCAACATATGTTCTCTAGGTTGAGATCTACGATTATTTGGTATTCCGAGTTTTGGTCACATTTCGGTGAACAACTTTATGTGCTGCTAAGGTGAGTTTCATTTGCTCCCTTTTTAATTGCTTTTGCAATCTATATTTTTGGGCTAAGAATACATGCACTTTATTTTAAATGCAATTGATACAAGTACATACTAAATTCTATACTGAGTTTGAACCGAAAATCCCTTAGCTTTGGTAACTAGTAACTGCCAGTTATAAGAACTGGTGGGCGCGAGTAGTAGTATATGGATCCATAGGGCTTGATATCCCCGTCCGAGCTAGAGCGCTAGCCTTTTAACGGACGTATGCTATTTGAGAAGCGTACACATTGGTTTGCGTGTATTATTAAGATGATTATACAAAGGGTACAAATTATATATACGTTAAGTTTAGTTACCAGGGTGCTCAATTTCGTAGAATATTTTGATAAACGTTTCTGGATGAAACAACTGAAATCTTGTGATCTACCTTTATATACAGATTATGCGAAACACTAAAACTATGAACTCACCAACCTTTGTGTTGACACTTGTTAGCATGTTTATTCTCAGGTTCCCTAGAAGTCTTCCGCTGTTTGCTTATATGAAAGACAAGCTATGTGCATGGAGTCTTACATGGCATATTTTTCAAGAAAATGTTGCATTCACCAAATCATCACCATGTATCTTATTTTGACTGCATTGTCAACGGAAGTACTGTTGTAAACTATTATTTACGGTGATTGTCTATATGTAGAAATCATCAGATGTCGAAAACCTTTGATTTAAATATTCATATATGGTTTGCCTTTTCAAAAGAATGCAATGTTTATAAAATGTATCATATAGAGGTCAAATACCTCGCAATGAAATCGATGAATGACGTGTTCGTCCATATGGATTTGGAGCGATCGTCACAACATTGGAATCATGTCATCCTTCACGCGCTCAATATGATCAAGGGTAGCATTGATGTGATTATCATTATGTTACCTAAGGTTGAACATCGCGTAATTTGTTGTACCAAAACAATAAATAGCGACCTTTGAATCGTTAACCATTTTCCTGAATATCTTAAGATTTCGCCTCGATGTTAAAAGCATGTTAGTTGTATCATTAAATGATTATATATTAATGGTTCTAACCAGAGGCAAGTGACACCATGTCCTTACATTGCCCTTACTCATTAGGGAAATTCACACCATTCCGGCAATAATCACAGATTTAGCGAGAACTTGATAAATTAATTTTTAATGATCGTCACATAGTCGAAAGCCACTACATTAGAGTGTCTTCATATTTCTCTATGTGAACACCGGATTATTCATGCTTAAGTATCATGAAATCTTTGTGAATGACGAAATCAAGCAATTGTGAGTAGGCCTATTGAGAGTAACGTCTATATTCATGTGACCGCTGGTCAATGGATACATAATAATGATTTAACGACAAGAATAGATAAAGTGTCATGGGGTAAATTTTGTTTAGTCTCAATATCATACACCACAGCATTACTTTTGAACTGATATATCTATATCAATCTGCTTTAAACTAAATCTTGTGGTCTAAAAACTTGGTTACTATTGATAAACCTACGAACTTCACCAACCTTTTGGTTAACACTTTTAAGCATGTTTTGTCTCAAGTACTTATATATTATGCTTCTGCTGTAGAACTTTGCTGTTACTTAGAAGTCAAGCCATGTATTGGGACCAGAGTTAACATCCGCGTCAATGGCAATTTTGACGGGGTGTTACACTTGGCCGAGAGTGAGTGTTAGTGGTGCAAATGGGTCACAATTTTACTATGGGTCGTAATTGCACTAGGGGTTAAGGGTTGGTATATAGTCCAACTTGTTTTGTGTGTTGATTGTTGTGATAATGTAATAGGTGCTAGCATTCACCTAAGCGATAAGGTGAATGGAACGATTATACGTGTATGTATATGATCTATTTATTTGTGATGTGGTGTAAAATGTGAGTATAGTGCTATCCGTGTACGCAGAGGCGAAGCCATGATTGAGGGTGGCTTAGTTTATTACTCCATAATAATAAGATTATAACATAAATTAATCTTATATGAGAAAATTGAATATGGTGTTGTCATGCATATAAGTTTACATGAAAAACACCTCAAAATAACATAAAAAATCACATATCAAACTAATCTTTGAGTTTTGACAAATTTTATTCTGAAAACTTATTAGATAGTACGAATTTGGTAGCAACATATATTCAAATAAAGGTATATTCATTTTCTTAAACTAAAATATATCGAGTAAAATCTTTTGATAAATTAAATTAATATCTTAGTCAAAAACTTAATTATTTGCTGATAGTTTGTCTTTTCATGTTGAACTGACACTCCGTATTATTCAAATGTTCTGATAGGCTTAGTTGATATACTTTAAACTTAAGGGTTAAAAGTGACATACATTATAACAGTTGAAGGTCTAAAAGTGAAATATATAACAAAACATTATCTTCTTCTCCACCTAACCTCTACAACTCTTTTAATACCTATGTCAAACTAAAATTATCAGTTGTAGCTACTTTTTTATCTCTTCTAAAGCACAAGTCAACACTATATACACCATGACAGTTGAGGGTGGCTCAACACCTCCACACCCCCTACTAACTCCACCATTGCGTGTACGTTGGATTCACTCAAGTTCGTGCGTTCAATATCACATTGAGCGTTAAGGGTGGATTTTAAGTTCGTGCGTTCGATACCACCCATGGGGGTTAATGTTTCATCGTGTACGTTGTATGAACACTATTGGTAGTGGCGTTTACCTTCCCCGGTATTCTATGGTTAACCATGTTCGTATGTTACGTGTGCATAGCATTATATGTTGATATAGTATAATAATTGGATTGATAGCTTGTGTGTGGTAATTGTGTAAGTGTTTGCAAATAGGTATATATATGTAGATGTATAATTGTTACATTTACTAAGCGTTATACTTAATCTCTCATTGTTTCCCTTTTTTTTTAGATTCGGGTGTGGTTAAAGGCAAGGGTAAGCTAGGGGACTAGAGGACTCCCTCTTGTTGGTTGCTAGAAGATTTCTTTTAGATTTCGACCTAGGTTTGGGTAGTTTAATCCCAAATACCATGCTTTCCTTTTGTTTGGAAGTTAAACTCTATGGGTCAAAATTTATCATATGGTTGTACTAAATGGGTCGTTGGAGTCACATGGGTTGCTATACCCGTTTTGATACTTAAACATGCGTAATTAATATTTTAAGTCGTTTGATCAAGATTTGGTTTACCCTTATAAAAAAAATTTGTATCATTCTTGGATAACGGGTTTAGGTCGTCACAAAAACTCAACTAATATTGAAATGGAAGGATTTAATATCGAAGAACATGGCCAAAACAAAGGTATTGATTTAGATGAACCATTTATGGGTCAGTGTTTTCTAAATGAAGAGGAGGCTTTCATTTTTTATCAAAATTATGCTGAAAGGAATGGATTTTTTATTTGTAAAGGAAGGTTTATAAATAAGAGTGGAAAAAAATTAAGACGAGACTTCTTTTGTCATCGAGAAGGAAAGCCAAAACCTAAAATGGTAAGCAAAGCGTGGTTGTAATGATATCAGATTAAACTTTTAACTTCAACTCATTAGCATTCTTTGTTTTATAATATATGAACACCTAAAGTTTATCATAAAATTTGTAATCACTAATGGACTCAAACTATCATTATCAAACAGTGACTTCCGAGATTTTTCAGTTACTTCTTATATTATTGACTACGCCAACAATATTGACAGATCAAGATCAATGGATGACAAAAGCAATTCCAAAAGAAATTCATTTGGCTAAACATGCATTTTGCATATGGCATATCACTAAAGAATTTAGTAGTTGGTTTTTGTCGGTCTTAAGAAGTGAGTATTAAAGTTGGTGTTTAGAATTTTATACCTTATATAAGTTAGAGACCGATGAAGAATTCGAGCAACTGAAGCGACCCGTCCTAATCTATAAAGACGAATACAATAACATATGGTTACATTGCGAGGTATTTGACCTCTATATGATACATTTTACAAATATTGCATTCGTTTTTGAAAGACAAATTTTCATTACATCGAAAGTTGACAGGCATGCATACCATTTCATAATATCCAAACTACAAATGACCTAATCTGTCATTTACTTAATAATAATCCTGATTGAAATCAACGACTTGAATGCAACGTCTTTTGAAATATGCCATGAATGACCCCAAGTAATATCTTTAAAATGAGCAAATGCACAATGGAAGATTTCTTTCAATCCTGAGAATAAACATGCTTAAAAGTGTCAACCAAAAGGTTGGTGAGTTCATTAGTTTATCGTAATCAATCATTTCCATAATCTTAATATACCACAAGATTTCATTTTCATAATAATTCTACACTCGCAAGTGTATAAAAATCATTCATATGATGGACACCTGGTAACCGAACTAACAAGGATGCATATAGAATATCCCCCGCATACTCGCAAGTATGCTATATAACGGCAATCGCAATCACCTTATTAAATCGAAGTACTAAAGCATTCTAAATTCCAGAATGGGGTTTGTTAGGCCCATAGATCTATCTTTAGGATTCGCGTCAATTAGGGGTCATTTCCCTAATTCTTAGGTTACCAGGCTTGAAGGGGCGATATTCGATTTCGATAATCCAACCATATAATGTAGTTTTGATTACTTGTGTCTATTTCGTCAAACATTTATAAAATAGCGCATGTATTCTCAGTCCCAAAAATACATATTTTGTAGTAAAAATACATATGACAATATTACACAATGCAAGGTTAGCCTTGGATTCACGAACCTATTTTAAGTATATATATATTTATATAATTATCAATATCTGTCTAACAATTTAGGTCAAGTCGGAGTGTATCACAATCCTAATGCTCGAGATCGATATGCAAAAGTTAGTAAAAATCACTTTGACCCAAAATAATTTCCAAAATCTATACATGTTTAAATATAGTCATTTTATATATTTAAATATATTTATCAGGTTTTATTAGAGTAAATAATACAAATCTTTTATAAAAATTTATATTAAAATTTATATACTATAAAAAATATACATTTATATATAAAATTTATAAAGTTTACTTAATATCATAAAAATATTGTGGTATGTATTATTAATATAATTATCACGCGTGTGATAAAAATATCTTTGTATCTCATTTTTATAAAATAGTATTGATAATAATAATAATGAGTAAAAGTTGTATTATTTTTTAATAATAATAATAATAATTATTATTATTATTATTATTCTACTAATAATAACAATAACAATATTTATATTTACTAATGATGATATTAATTATGATAAAATGATAACTCTAATCAGGATAATTTTAATAATAACGATACTTTTTAATATTAACAGTAATAATAATGATATTTTATAAAAATAATAATTCTATTCAAAATGATAATTTTTAATAGTAATAATACTAAAATGATAATAATAATGATATTTTATAATAACAATGATATTTCTATTAAAAATGATAATTTTAGTAAAAAATGATAGTTTTAATATTAATGATAATAACGATAAAAATAATAAAATGATAGTTTTGATAAAAATATTAATTATTTTAATAATAATAATAATAATAATAATAATAATAATAATAATAATAATAATAATAATAATAATAATAATATTGATTATTTGATAATAATAATAACGACAATGACGATAACGATAACGATAACGAAAACGATAAAGATAACGACGATAGTAATAATAATAATCATTTTAACAATAATACATAAAATTATAGATAATTCAATTGACTATATCTTTTAATCCGTTCATCAAAACCATACGCTTTCTAAATGAAAAGTTATTAATTTTTCGCCAGCTTTCCAACGACATACATATCATATACCTTATCTCAGTAGCATATGTATTAAATTCATGATTTGACATAAACTATTTTAACGACGAAACTAAACATACAAGCATGCATAATCATAACTACTCGAGCACTAGTCAGGGATACACTATTAATATATAAAAAATTAAGTTATGAGTGCTCACGTATCAATATTATGATTCAATATTGCAGGAAAGTACGTAGACGCAACAGAGATGATAAACACTAGATTGACCTCACGAGCATACCCCCGAACAATACCCATAACCTCCATAGCTATAACCCATAATTTCCTCAGCTCTATCCCTCTCAAAAAACTCGTTTGAAATAACTCGCTCATGACCTCGTCGTAGTATTTTATGTATAATACTAATAATAGCACTACCTAATAATACTAATACCAATAGTAATAAGATTAATATTAATAATATTAATAATATATATATATATATATATATATATATATATATATATATATATATATATATATATATATATATATATATATATATATATATATATATATATATATATATATATATATATATATATATATATATATATATATATATATATATATATATATATATATATATATATATATGAGAGTTCGAGATATGATTGAATTGTGAGTTAAACGAACTGAAATCGTCGAATTTATAGCAAGTTCATCTCACCTACCCCCATGCGATCGTATGGGGTTTGAGAGGTATATCCATGCGATCGCATGGTTATAAGAATATGGCCACATTCACTTTTCTTAAACTGCCGACACTCTATTATGATTAATATATATATTATTTAATAAATAATATATTTAATCTTTAGAATTAATTAAATATTATATTATATTCTTGTGCATAGTTGATTTGTAATTTTAGCACCGATGATTTGTACGTTGACGCTCGACTTACGTACCGGTTTCAGTTTTTCAAACGCCTTTTCGTACGCTTAGAAAACTTGTACTTTACGTTTCACGACGTGTACCTTTATCAATAATTAGATTTAATCATCGATAAACTATCCTACCCAAAACATAACTTATACATTTGAGTGTTATGGTCATTTGCTTCTATAAATCATCATCTCCTTATTTACTAATAATAGGATAATATCAAAATGTCTTTGTATCTAGTTAATATCTTATCACACTGTAAAATATATATATTTTAAAATATAATTTGTACGTATTATATGTAGTTGAAATATTCGTTTAATAATATAATATTTATTTTTTCCCAAAACTAATTATATTTCATAGTTCATTAAAATCGTATAGAAATTATCAGTTCTTATCACATTTTTCCAATATAACTACATTTGTAAATTTATAGTACAAAGCTTTTAATTAAGTTCTCCTAATTTTGTATACATAAACAAATTAGCTTATAAAATGTTTTAATAATAAAGTTCTTTTTAAACTGAAACGTTTTAGTACGTTTGAACTAAATTAAATAAATATTATAATTTATTTTTAAAACTAAATATATTAAGAATCATTTTGTTAAAAGGTTAAAATAATAGAAATAGTTATATCATAAAATGTTTTAGAATAGTAAAATCATATATAATTCATAACAGGTTTTCAAATTTTTAAATTACCGTTTGCTGGTGAGGCGTAAGATAAAGTCCAATGGATAGTTAAATATATGAAATCATTTTAATGTAAGACGTCGATTTACTTAACTTGTCGATACCCAACATCTAAGTTATTTACATTCCACGTTCTTAATTTCACATTAAATAATATGAAAATCAAATAGTTACCGTATCAAAAGTCAAGAGAAAATTATTATATAGCATGCATTGGAAATCAAACAGGAATCTCCGCTAACTTTTGTCTAACTTTCGTTAATTGACACATTATTCTCACTAGAAGATCATTTTACCATTTCTTCCGAATATTGTTAAAAAGAAAAGGTTTTCTAAATCAAAGTGGACCTCTCAACAGAGACTCGAAATCATACAATGTATCTGATAAATCAATCATTTGATATTATCTTCTAATTCCATCGATAAACATAATAAAACAAATACGTTCATGTAAAGTATTATACGTTTAATACTTTGTTAATATACTCAAGTTATAATATATATATATATATATATATATATATATATATATATATATATATATATATATATATATATATATATATGTATATATATATATATATATATATATATATATATATATATATATATATATATAATCCTATCCATTTATATAGTGGTTCGTGAATCGTCGGAATTTGGTAGAGGTTAAATGAATGTATGAACACAGTTTAAAATTCTTGAGATTTATCTTAACAAACTTTGCTTATCGTGTCGGAATAATATAAAGATAAAGTTTAAATTTGGTCGGAAATTTCTGGGTTGTCACAGTACCTACCCGTTAAAGAAATTTCGTCCCAAAAGTTGATTGGAATGGTCATGGTGACAATAAGTATGTTTTCATGATGCATACAAGCTGAAAATTAGAGTTTTATCATCAGCGAGTAATTTGGATAAAACAATTCATTTATGTGAAGAGTACGAGTGAAGCTAATCCAAAAGAGTGAAATGAGTAAATGCAGGTTTGACTTAACCGGTGACGTAATCACGGTTGATTTCCGGATTTCAAGGGATTTAGAGGAAATTTTTGTAATAAGATTTGGTTCTTCGGTAATTAAGGAAATTAGGATCTTCTTTGGTTAAATGCGATGATCTGTCTCGATTGCTCTGTCTGATATTCACTATAAATCCACCCTCTTCGTTTTCTTATTTACACAGCTCACACCTTCTATACTTTCTCCCTCAACTCATACTTTAAAGCATTCGTCAATATGCTTCATCCAGTTCTGATTCTTGATATACTCTTAACTTTCATATCTATCATTCTTCTTTTTCATCTGCCGCCGGAGGAATCTATTCACTTCTACTATACTCTTGATTTTATAGTGTTTTTAGTTCTCCCGTGTCTTTACGTTGCAATACTTATTGATATACACGGTTTGTAATTTATGTGTTGTCGTCGGGCTTTATATCTTTCCTTATTTTTTAGAGTCCCTGCTTCTGTATTTCTATAATCATCGACATCCACAGTTAATGCTTTCTCCTATTTGCTGCAATTTATACTCCTATTTATATTTCAGAGCTTCATGCTCCGTTTTCTCTTCTATCCATTAAGCACAGCAAGTAATGGTCCAGAATTCGTAGTTATGAATTTCGGAATGAATATAGTTAATGTTCTAAGAAAGAAATTGTAATAGCACGATCTTAATTTGTCAAATTACCAGAATATCCCGGAAAAGACCGAATCAACAAGAAAATATTTTCTTGAAATTTTTAGAGATTAAATAGAATACAAGAGTCGTGTAATATGGCACATGATGACGTTATGATCTGTGAATCATCACGTTCCATTTAGAAACTCAGCATGACTTACTGTAATATAATCACATTGATCAAGTGTCATTATATTATACTAACTCATGCTTCAGTTCCCAACACTACTTCAAAAACATTCATACTTCAAACTCGAAGGTTTCAGAATTTAGAAACTAAACAGTTTCCTTTATGATGTAATACAGATAATGCGAATAGATAAATGATTTCAGATAAGAATAGTTATGAAAATATCTTCAGAAATATCAAAGATATTTATAATGAAAGATACGATGATATCTTAGAATTTTTAATATCAGAGGATGATGAAGAATATTGTCCGCAAGGGTTTAGAGTCAGGAGCAAGGTATTCGTTAATGACTTCAGTAGATACTGAATCATTTGGATTCTTTGAAAGCAAGTTTAGTCTTTGTGATTTGTCCACAGCCTCCTTTATAGTTTGCTCAATCCGTTTTCCAGTTTCATTCCTTCTCTTTTTCTGAGCTTTGCCAACACACTATTCTTTATCATCAAACTTTTTACTATTAAGGTCGTTTATGGTTTTTGCTGCTTCATCAGCATTTTTCAAAATTTCGAGAACTAAATCGTAGATTGGGGTGTTTTTCAGAAACTTCACATTCGAAGTATGTAAGTTCAGGAGATAGACGTTATATGTACACATATAACTGTTGGCGTAGACATGCTGCGAGATTTCAAAATACTGATTGCTGATTCTCAGTAATTGGTATGGCAATTATCGTTACAAGATGCAGATGAGTACATACTAGGGTTTTAATGAATAAATATAGATATTTTTTGGAGAGACTTCAGTCAAAGAGTAACGAAGTTGCTGGTACATCTGTTGATAATGTGGTGGAATATAAAAGGTTCTCCGGTAACAAAAAGATAATAGTATATATCAGGGTTATAATAAGGTTATTCCGGATGAAAAATCGAAGTTGACTTGCTGAAGTTGTGGCAAAATTTGCTACTTTGAAAAGGGATCGCAAAGTTATTTTTGCTAATAAATACCAAAGGATCTGACACGGATATGTGTTAAACTATGACTTTGGCTTCGAGAGTTTTTCAGGTGCATGACTGTGGGTAACATGTGGTTGGGTCATCATCTCGATTGTTCATTATTTGAAGTGTCTTCAGGAATTTCGAAGGGTTTGAACACAGATTGTAATCATTAATATACATATGATGTTCTAGAATTTTGAATGATACGAATATTTTTCTGGGTAGAAGTGATGTTCTAGCACAATTTTGAAGTCAAAGTATAACTTTGAAAAATGTAGAGATTTAAGAGTGATGTCTCCTGTTGAGTCGTGACATGGATTCTGATCTGTCAAAATTAGAATATGTAATCAAATTTGGATGATAATGGTTTTTTTGATTTCTATGAAAGAATGTATATTGTTGTGAAAGTAGTGAGAATAGTTGATGATTACTGATGTCAAAGCTAAGGGGTATAAAATACTATTAAATTTTAGCAGGAAATACTATTAAATATGATACAATTTTACACAAGATATTTATTTATTTATAGAATGGATATACTTAAACCTTGCTACAAACTTATAGGCAGTGTACCTAATCGTACAGTAATGTAATTTTTAGTAAGTCCGGTTCGTTCCACAGGGAATCTTTAATTAAAGCTTAACGCTATATTAGTTTAAATTTATAAAAATACAAATATATATATATATATATATATATATATATATATATATATATATATATATATATATATATATATAAGTAATATTATTATTATAAAGGGGGGTTTTTACCGTTTAATGACCGGTTTGTCGATTTTAAAACTTTAGTCGCAGTTAAAACCAACTGTAAAATATTAAATAAATAAAAGACTTAATTTAAAGCGTAAAGTAAATAACGATAATGAAATTGCGATAAATAAAAGTGCGATAAAATAAACTTGCGATAATTAAAAAGTACGATAATTAAAAGTGCAATTAAATACAATAACAATAAATAAAAGTGCGATAATTAGAAGTGCAATTAAATATAAAATAAAGGAAATTAAATATGAAATAAAAGAATTATGCTTATTTAAACTTCCGTAATCATGTTGTTTGACGTGTTGATTTTAGTTTTATGCCCATGGGTTAATTGTCCTTTGTCCTGGATTATTTAATATGTCCGTCTAGTTTTTGTCCATAACAGTCCATCAGTCATAAATATAAAGTGCGAGTGTCCTCATCAAATTATCCTTATACCCGAAGTCAAATATTCTAACTAATTGGGGACTTAAACTGTAACAAGATTTTTATACTTTGTTTAATAATTACACCAGGATGTCGACTGAGTGTAACCCAAGGTTTTAATACTTTGTTAACAATTATGCCAAGTGTCCTTGTACATAATTTCACCCCTGTTTAATAATTCTAGTGGCTATTAATCCATTCCCGTGTCCGGTTAAATGAACGATTATTCGTACATATAAATACCCTGCCCATCGTGTCCGATCGAGTGTATATGGTTATTTATAGGGACGTTCAATTGTAAATCTTTATATTAAAATTAACAAACTATCATTTAGTTAAACAAATATAAAGCCCATTAATAGCCCATAGTCTAATTTCCACAAGTGTCGTTCTTTTGTCCAAACCCCAATTATGGTACAAAGCCCAATTACCCAATTTTAGTAATTAGCCCAACATCATGATTACTTCGTTTTAAATAAGCATAATAATAACTTAGCTACGAGACATTAATGTAAAAAGGTTGAACATAACTTACAATGATTAAAAATAGCGTAGCGTTACACGGACAGAATTTCGACTTACACCCTTACAACATTCGCTAACATACCCTTATTATTAGAATTTAAAATTAAAATTAAAATTAAAATATAAATTATAAATATAAATATTACGTGTAGATATAGAGAGATTGATATTATTTGATATCTTTTTCGTCGAACTGCGTTGCCTTTTATAGGAATTTTCGTCCAGGTAATCTCCGCGACTCGCGGTTCTTTTGGTCTTCGAACTCCGCGAGTCGCGGAGTTTGTTTTTACAGCTCACCCAGCTTTGGCTCTTTGTTTGCTGACGGATTTAAATATAAATATAATATATAAATAATTATAAGAATTATTTAAATATTATATTATATTTATGTGCATAGTTGACTTGTAATTTTTAGTCCGTTGCGTCGAGCGTTGAGAGTTGACTCTAGTCCCGATCCCGGATTTTTGAACGTCCTTGCATACAATTTAATATCTTGTACTTTGCGATTTGAATCTTGTACTCTTGTAATTTCGAGACGTTTCTTATCAATAATTGGAACCTCTTTGATTGTATTTTGTACTTTTGAGCTTTTTGGTTGTTTGCGTCTTCAATTCGTCGAATCTGTCTTTTGTCTTCACCTTTTATTATTTAAACGAATATCACTTGTAATAGAACAATTGCAACTAAAAGCTTGTCTTTCTTGAGGAATAATGCTATGAAATATATGTTCATTTTTAGCATTATCAAATATTCCTACACTTGAGCGTTGCTTGTCCTTAAGCAATATAGTCTTGAAATACTAGAATCACTTCTTTATTCTTCACACTTTATACATCAGTGATTTCTATACGGCGGTATAAACAATGGTAGTAACGATATGGTTTACAGTCTCACATGACTATAAAAATTTCGATCCATTAAGGAAATTGGATCTTTATGAAACCATTTGATCTTTTGAAAATTAAATCTAGTTTTTACCCTAGATAAGTTTTCCAGAATAACCCTTCACCGGTGTTTACAAATTCTTTTTGTGGGTTTGGTGGGTTTCAGATTTGAAAATTTTAGCTTAAAACCTTTGGTTTTGTGTCACCCACTTGCTAACCTTGTATTAGGAAAACAACACGTCCAGTATACTTGCTCCGTATATTACCTTTTGGTAAACTACCGTCCGGTTGTAAAGGAAAGCGTTGAACAAGCAACTGTTAAGGCAATGTCCCCTTACATACTTTTAATTATGGTCTATAACGTGTCGGACGCAATTACTATCCTTGGTAGGAGCAATAGTAAAGCTCACCCTTATAATTTTTCGGTCTGACACAAGGTCCTGTCTTTGACCATGCTATGCAACCACCGTTCTTACGGTTGACACCCAATTTGGTTCAGGTGACCTAATGAATTCCAGGTGAATTCCTAGGATTTTACGTTCAATGGTAATGAACGCATTGAAAATGGGTTTTCAGAAAACAAATCGGTTTGTAATTTTGATCAAAATATTTTCTCGTTCAAGCTCGAGTTTAGATATCATTGAATTCCATGAGTTTGTAATTCTCAATCTTTAAGGTCAATCTCAAGGATTGAGTAATATCAGTCTTAAAAGCTGATTTTTGATCTTTTAAGGAGATTATCCTTTCTGGGGATCTGATTCATTAGTCTTATCCAGCTAATTTGCACGGTGCCCCCCATTTTACGAGATAAATCCTCCTCATGGTTAGGATAAATCTGACCACTTGGCGACCCTGTTTTATGCTGAGGTCCGTGGATTTCCTGCTGATTTTAGAGATGACTTTTCTAGATTTTTCATCAACCTACAGCTGGTCTGGACGACAACTTCCTGACCTAAATCAAGAAGCGCGTTTCTTTTTCGAAAGACTTTACTTCCTTTTAATGATGGAATTGATTCATCGTGTAGATCCATCTCTTCTTTTCTTTTATCGGGTAAAACAGTTTAGTTTAGTCCAAAGCAAAAGTATTTTCAGTTATTTTTTTACAGAAATATGTGACATATGTTTAAAATATCTTGGTAAATTTTTCCACACTTGGCTTTTATTTTCCTTTTTGTTCTCCTCTATTCCATTCTTATATGAATTCTAACATTTTGGTTTGTTTCTCAATTTATGTCCTTTCCAAGGTAACAATAATTTCGGTGTTAACACCTAGTTTTATCGTTCATAAATATGTATAAACATGATTTTGAGTTCATTTAATTGAAAATTTTGAAAAATTTTACTAGAATTGGGTAGTCAGTATAAAAGACTAGGGATGTTCTTTATTATCAGAGAGCACTAGATTCTAATACAACTACTACTTTACTAGTATTTCTAATGGTAACCAAGTGTATAAAGTAAAAAATTTTAAAATCCGAAAGAATTTAACCCCTTCCCACACTTAAGATCTTGCAATGCCCTCATTTGCAAGAAATCAGTAACAATTTAAATTAATGAGGGTGATTTGTGTGAAAATGATTAAATTTTACCAAAGTTTCCAAACATATTGGCGTTTGTTTGCTGAATGATAAATGGTGCATATCATTTGTTCATTCCGTCTTGTTGTTATATCACATTTATTTTGCATCTTGTCGTCAAAATTAGTTGCTTTTGCTGAACTTAATGCCAGTCTTTAAAAATGCGTCGTTTTACCCTGTTGTGTACATAAGATAAACTGCAAACATATATACATATTTTTGAAGTTTGGTATATTACCCCACATTCAAACATTATTAAAATCTAAAAATAAAAATTTGTAAATTATAAAAACTAATACAATTCTAACATAAGTATTAAATGTATCAACATTACAAATTATAAAATAAATAAAACTAAGTAGACTATGGATGATACTGATACCAGTAGGGGTTCCATGCATAACCATATGTGTTATAAAATGCTTCGGCTGGGTTATACGTAGGATACGGTGGTTGGATCTCTATAGACCAGGGAGGAAATACGGGTGATGGAGTAGGAATATAGTTTCTACCTACATGTTGGCAATGAGCTATGATTTGGTTTTGATGAACTTGCCAATCTTCAAATGCTCGATGTCTAGCATTTTCATACTCTTGTGAAGCTATAAACCTTTGCATTTCTGTCATTTCATTTCCTCCTCCCACATTACCTGGCTGTTAGTTTCTCTCAACCTGTGGATGTCTACCATGGTATTGTACTGCGGCGTTATTTCGCCTCTTCAAAACCTTCGCACCATGGTATACATTTAAACCTATTGTATAGCGGGGTTCTGGTTCTTTGATTAATAATCCCCCCGACTTATATCCATACCGAGATATTCAGCAATCAAAGTAATAAATATACCACCTCCTATTATGCTATGCGGTCTCATCCCCCTAACCATAGCTGATAAATAATAACCCACACAATAAGGTATACTTACAGCACTTTGTGGGTCTCGAATACACATGTGGTAAAACAAATCCTGTTCATTTACCTTTTCCTTATTCTTACCTCTTTGTGTAATCGAATTAGCTAAAAACCTATGAATTACTCTTAACTCTGCTCTATCTATATCCAAATAAGAGTAATTTCCCCCTTTAAATCGGTGATGGCTAGTCATTTGACTCCATACACCATGCGTATCAAAATTTTCGTCTATCTTTCTACCATTTAGTATCAACCTTCTACAATCGGCAGATGCTAACTCCTCAGGCGTATATATACGTAAAGCCTGAGCCATGTCTAGTAAAGACATGTGGCGCATCGAACCTCCTAACAAAAATCTAATAAAAGATCGATCGGTTAAACTAACGACCCGATCATTTATTTCTATACTACACAATAATTCTTCACACCATACTTTATATACAGGTCTACGCATGCTGAATAAACGTACCCAATCGTTAAAAGTAGAATTACCATACCTCTGTGTAAGTAATTCTCTAATTGGCCCGACCAATTCTACAGCTTCTAACGGTTCCCATTCTATTACCCTAGGTATTTCAACAGCTTTAGAATGAAGAGTATGCAAGCCCCTTTGGTATTTTGGATAATCTATCCAACGTCTGTCAAATCTCAAGTTCGGGTGCAACTCTTCCAAGTGCATATCTGAAAATGTCATGACTGGATGAGGTATATCTTGTTTGTAGTAGTTATCCACCTCCTGCTGTTCCGTATTCTCAGCAGGAGCATTGCGAGCTTGGGATGAAGATTCACCCCTTTCAGTCTGCAAAACACATCAAACACAATTTTTGTGCATCCAAATATGCATTAGTGTCAGCAAAATCATCAATCAAAATAATTACAATGACATGTTCAATTTATATCAAACATAAGCTCATTTTCATATTTTTATCAAATCTACTCTTTTTCAAATAAGCATATACGAAAATGTTCGCCAAGTTCATAAGCATTCAACTCAAATAACATGTCAAAATAATCATTACTAGCATTTAAACAAGTTTCAAATGGCATTATTTCTCAAAAATCAAGTTCATGAATTTTAACTTGAAAAAGTCCACTTTAATTCTCAAAATCATGTTTAGGCTCAAAGTTTGGATCATTTAACTACCTAAACATGTTACACTACTTAATTTAGCAATAATTCATGACAAAAATCGGCCATAACCTGTTTATATCAAAAAGCCCCAAATTGCTCAAGAACACAAACTCTAGATTACTCAAAATTTGAAGTTTAAAGCTTCTAATCATGTTAAATAGCATCAATCTAGGTTATGAAAGCATAATACATAAACAATTTAAGCATAATTACACTAAAAAACATCAAAATCGAATTGGGTATAAAATTGCTCAAGAACACTAATTTTCGGATTAAATGGTGTTTAAGTGTAGAAATTTACCGTTTTTCTTGAGTAATTCCTTGATAGCATCCTTCTCAACATGATTTTAGTAAAAGATTTGATGATTTTTGGTGAAAAAATTTGATTTTTGTGTGATTTTTCGGGTGATTTTCGCAGTTATTTGTGGGTGTAGTGTGTGCAGACTGACCTGTTCGGCCCTTTTATTTTTATCTGTTTTTTTGGAACTCCGCGACTTGCGGTGTTTGACTCTTTCAAACTCCGCGAGTCGCGGTGTTTGATTTTTTTTTTATAAATCTTAACTTATAAAACAAATATAAAATAAATTTAAAATTTTGTTTTCCTTTGTTATTTAGGACGAGGTCGTTTCGGATCAATGTCCTAGTCCGTCCTTCGACAAAATTTTAAAATTTGTCCTTTTGTAGCGATTGTTTTAAAAGCTAAAATTTTTGGGTTTTTTTAATGTTTTTGGCATACTTTAATTCAATAAGATTAAAAATAATGATAATAAAAGTTCTCGTCCCTCCCTCGGGTAAAGCAATTTCGGTTCAAAGACCTAGTCTTCAACTCACGACGAATTTTAAAAATCATATTTTTAACTTAGCGAAATAAAGTAAATTTTTGTTTTTAAATTCACACCAAACTTAAATTTAAAATGCATAAAATTAAAAATTCACACCAAACTTAATTAAAAATTCATATTACAAATTCACACCAAACTTATATTATATTTTTGTTTTTATACATACAAACTTATATTAAAAAGATTAATTTTTCAAATATTTACAATTTTAAATATATTGATTTAAAAAGTTTACAATATTATTTTAATTTTTATATAATAATTTTAAAACATGGTAAAAATAAAATTAAAAATCTTTTTGGCTTTTTATCCCACTTTAATCAATCAAATATTATCAAAAACATACGCCCCTCTTTTCGGTAAAGTAATTTTGGTTCCATGACCTAATTTAACTCATGACGAATTTTTGAAATATTTTGGGTTGATTGATGAAAGATATTTATACCTTAAGAATAAACGTTAAATTTCGCAGTGATGTAATAAATTTTTGAATGATATCAATAATTTCGGTCGCCAAACCTAATTTTATTCAATACCAATTTAATACTTTATAGCGAACAAATTAGCGTTTATTATCAAAAGGTAAAAATAAAAATAAAAAAATAAAAACTGTACAGACTTACCTGTGAGATAGTATTCTTAGTTATATGATCTATCTCATTCATAAGATAGTCGGTTTAATTGGTTTTCCATGGCTACATAGGCGTAACCTCGAGCATTCAGTGTTTTTTCTTCTAAACATATGAACGGTCCGTCTCTGCATAAAGTAACAAATTCGGTGTTTGAATAGGTTTGATTATTTGAACATTTACCTCCATGTGACCATTTTCTGCATTTGTGACATATTTCTAGGTGTCGTGCTCTTCTTTTCGCTGCGGATTTTGATTTTCGTTTACCAAATTGTAACTTATTATCTTCGCATCTGGATTCTTTTCTTACTCCGTCCAATCTTTCTCTGATTACTGATACTATTTCACTCGGAAGTGTGTCATTATTACGTTTAGTGATCAAAGCGTGTAGCATTAGACCATGGTTTAGTTCACAGGAAGTCTTCATTTCGTAAAAACCTAAAAAAAATAAAAATTCAGAATGGGGGGAGAAGACTAGTTCTTTAGGGTCTGCTAGGGAAAGACCATTCGAGTTCCATTTTCGAGAACTACACGAAAACAGACAATCTAACTCTAGCAGAAATACATATTATCCTTTAAAGACTTGATTCTCCCCACACTTAGTTAGCAGTGGTATCGAAATTGTGATTAACTTCGTTGTCAACTTCCATCGAACTATCTATGTAGTGTTTAACTCTGTGACCATTAACCTTAAATTCAATTCCATTTGAATTTATTAATTCTATCGTTCCGTATGGGAAAACTCTTTTGACTATGAATGGTCCAGACCATCTTGATTTCAATTTTCCAGAAAATAGCTTGAATCGTGAATTGAAAAGAAGAACTTTGTCTCCTTCTTTAAATTCTTTTGAACTTCTGATTCTTTTATCATGCCATTTCTTCGTTCTTTCCTTATAGATTAACGAATTTTCGTATGCTTCATGTCTTAATTGTTCTAATTCATTTAATTGACTTAACCGTAGACGTCCAGCTTCATGTAAATCAAGATTACATGTCTTCAAAGCCCAAAATGCTTTGTGTTCAATTTCTACTGGAAGATGACATGCTTTTCCGTAGACGAGTTTAAAAGGTGTGGTTCCAATTGGAGTTTTGTAGGCTGTTCTAAAAGCCCAGAGTGCATCCTCCAATTTAATGGACCATTCCTTCGGATTTGATCCTACGGTTTTCTCTAGAATACGTTTTAAAGCTCGGTTGGTATTTTCAACTTGTCTACTTGTTTGTGGATGATATGCGGTGGAGATTTTATGAGTTACTCCATATCTTTTGAGAACTTTCTCAAGTTGATTATTACAGAAATGAGTACCCCGATCACTTATTAAAGCTTTCGGTGTTCCAAACCTTGCAAAAAGACGTTTTAAAAAGTTAACTACAACTCGTGCATCGTTAGTTGGGAGAGCTTGTGCTTTCGCCCATTTAGATACATAATCAATGTCTACGAGAATATAGAGATTATTATGAGATTTTGGAAATGGACCCATAAAGTCAATACCCCAAATGTCAAATACTTCACATACTTGGATGACATTTTGTGGCATTTCATCACGTTGACTTATTTTTCTGGCCCTTTGACAAGCATCACAGGATTTGCAAAGAAGGTGTGCGTCTTTGTAAATTGTAGGCCAATAGAATCCAGTATCATAAACTTTTCTTGCTGTTAGTTGAGGCCCACAATGCCCTCCTGTTGGTCCTGTGTGACAATGGTTTAAAATTTTACTAGCTTCATCTCCGAATACACATCGGCGTATTATTCCATCGGGACAGCTTTTAAACAGATGTGGATCTTCCCAAAAATAGTGTTTTATATCACTGAAGAATTTATTTCATTTTTGGTACGATAATCCTTTTTCAAAGAATCCACATACTAAGTAGTTTGCATAGTCTGCAAACCATGAAATTTCATTATAATCTATCTTCAATAGATATTCATCAGGAAAGTTGTCTTGTATGGCCGATTCATTTAGAACATCTAATTCGGGATTTTCAAGACGAGAAAGATGATCAGCGGCGAGATTTTCTGCTCCTCTTTTATCTCGGATTTCAATATCAAACTCTTGTAAGAGTAAGATCCAATGGATTAATCTTGGTTTGGCATCTTGTTTCAAAAATAGGTATCTAAGAGCAGAATGGTCGGTATAGACCACCGTTTTTTGCTAGAACGGGATATGAACGAAATTTGTCAAAAGCAAAGACAATAGCAAGGAGTTCTTTTTCAGTAGTTGTATAATTTGTTTGTACTCCTTATAACGTCTTACTAGCATAATATATAGGTTGAAATTGTTTTCCAATCCTTTGTCCTAAAACGGCTCCCATTGCAAAATCACTTGCATCGCACATTAGTTCAAACGGTAGATTCCAATTTGGTGTTATCATGATCGGCGCATTAGTGAGTTTCTCTTTAAGAATATTAAAAGATTTGATGCATTCATCTGAAAAGATGAATGGAGCATCCTTTTCTAGGAGTTTATTCATAGGAGTGGCAATTTTAGAAAAATCTTTTATGAAACGTCGGTTAAAACCGGCATGCCCTAGAAAACTCCTAACTCCTCTAACATTGGTGGGATGTGGAAGTTTAGCAATTACATCTACTTTAGCTCTATCCACTTCAATTCCTTCTTTTGAAATTTTATGTTCAAGAACGATGCCTTCTTTAACCATGAAATGGCATTTCTCCCAATTAAGTACTAGATTTGATTGTTCGCATCTAATCAGCATTCGTTCAAGATTAGCTAGACATGATTTAAATGTATCACCGAAGACTGAAAAGTCATCCATGAAAACTTCCATGCATTCTTCTATCATGTCGTGAAAAATCGCCATCATGCACCTTTGAAAGGTTTCAGGGGCATTGCAAAGTCCAAATGGCATGCGTTTGTAAGCAAAAGTACCATAAGGGCACGTGAACGTGGTTTTCTCTTGATCTTCGGGTGCTATTGGAATTTGAAAATATCCGGAAAATCCATCAAGAAAACAATAGTAACTATTTCCGGCTAATCTTTCCAACATTTGATCAATGAAAGGTAAGGGAAAGTGATCTTTTCTGGTGGCGTCATTTAATTTTCTATAATCAATACATACACGCCATCCTGTTACAGTCCTAGTAGGAATAAGCTCATTTTTTTCATTTGTAATGACAGTCATGCCACCCTTCTTAGGCACGCATTGAACTGGGCTTACCCATGGGCTATCAGAAATTAGATAAATTAAACCTGCATCTAGCAGTTTAATTATTTCTTTTTTAACTACATCTTGCATATTCGGATTTAATCTTCGTTGGCGTTGCACATACGTTTTATGACCTTCTTCCATAAGGATTTTATGTGTGCAATACGAAGGACTTATTCCTTTAATATCATGAATCTTCCATGCAATGGCTGTTTTATGAGCTTTCAACACAAAAATGAGTTGTGATTTCTCATTTTCAGTAAGAGAAGACGATATTATTACAGGTAATTCAGATTCACCATGTAAATAAGCGTATTCCAAATGGTTTGGAAGTGGCTTTAACTCTAATGTTGGAGGTTCTTCTATCGATGATTTATATCGATATCTGTCTTCTTCTTTTAGCATTTAAATTTCTTCTGTTGTTGGTTCATATCCATTAGCTATTAGTGTAGCTAACATTTCAGCTTCATCAATTGGTTCATTACCTTCTCCTAAAGAACATTCTCCTGTTCCTTGTAATTCTAGAAATTCTCTTAATAATTCTGCATGTGAATCTATAGTTTGAATATAATAACATGTATCATCTGCAGATTGCGGTTGTTGCATTGCTCTATCAACTGAAAAGGTAACACTCTCGTCCTCTATACTTAGGGTCAATTTCTTACCAAACATGTCTATCATTGCTTTAGCCGTGTTTAAGAATGGTCTTCCTAATATGAGAGGAACTTGAGAATCTTCTTCCATGTCCAGAACAACAAAATCTACTGGAAATACTAAAGTACCAACTTTAACTAGCATGTTCTCCATTATCCCTCTAGGATATTTTATTGATCGATCGGCTAGTTGTATACTTATTCTTGTTGGTTTCAATTCTCCAAGGTCTAGTTTAGCGTATAGTGAATACGGCATTAAATTTATACTAGCACCTAAGTCTGCCAATGCTTCTATTGAACTAAGACTACCCAGAAAACATGGAATTGTGAAACTTCCTGGATCAGATAATTTTTCTGGTATCTTATTCAACAGCACTGCTGAACAATTAGCGTTCATAGTAACAGCCGAGAGCTCTTCCGTTTTCTTTCTATTTGTGATTAGATCTTTCAAGAATTTAGCATATCTAGGCATTCCTGAAATCACATCAATGAAAGGAAGATTTACATTTATCTGTTTAAACATATCCAAGAATTTGGATTGCTCGGCTTCAAGTCTTTCTTTTTTCATTTTACTCGGGTAAGGAAGTGGTGGTTGGTATGGTTTAACATAAGGTTTAGCCTTAACTGTGTTATCTTCATTAACCTTTTCAACTACCGGTTCTTTTTCCTTATCTTGATCAGATTGTGGTTCTTGTGGAGTAGGAATAGCTTCATCAGAAGTTACAGGTATTTCAGGTGGTTTAAGTGTTGTACCACTTCTTGTGGTAATGGTTTTAGCTGTTTCATTCCGGGGGTTTGCATTTGTATCACTAGGTAAACTTCCCGGTTTTCTTTCACCTATTAACCTTGCTAGGTTACTTACTTCTTGTTCCAAATTTTGAATAGAAGCTTGTTGATTTCTAAATGCTTGAGCATTTTGTTCATTAGTTTGTTTTTGAGATGTGAAAAACTGCGTTTGAGTTTCAACTAGCTTCGTCATCATATCTTCTAAATTTGTCTTTTTATCATCGGTTTGTGGTGGTTTGTTTTGAAAATTAGGTCTTTGCTGGTTGTAAGTATTGTTGGATACTTGTTGATTACTAGGACCTTGTTGGTTGTTGTATGGAATATTTTGATTATAATTCTGGTTTTGATTGTAGATCGATCTTGGCGGTTGATAATTATTCTGATAATTATTTCCAGGCCTTTGGTTTATGTATGAAATATTCTCTCTTTGTTCCATTGTTAATTCAATACTGAGACAATCTTTTGTCAAATGTGGTCCTCCACACTGCTCACAACTAATTCGTATTGAGTGAATATCCTTAGTCATCTTTTCCATTCGTCTCTCGACAGCATCTATCTTTGCGGAAATGGAATCTAAGTCATGGCTAGAATCGGCTCTAGCTGCTTTAGATGATCTAAGGATTTCTTTTTCTTGGTGCCACTCATGTGCGTGGGAAGCAGTGTTATCAATAATTTTGTAAGCATCAGTTTCGGTTTTCTTCATAATGGAACCGCCAGCTGCTATATCGATGTCTTTTCTTGTAGTGATGTCGCATCCTTGGTAGAATATTTGTACTATTTGACAGGTGTCTAAACCATGTTGCGGACATCCTCTTAATAACTTTACAAATCTTGTCCACGCCTCATATAGAGTTTCATTCGGTTTCTGTGTGAACGTAACAATTTCTCCTTGAAGTCTTACGGCTTTAGATGCCGGAAAGAATTGTTTAAGAAATTTTTCAACTAAAACGTCCCATGTATCAATCGCCCCTTCAGGTAACGATTCCAACCAATCTTTGGCTTCTCCCTTTAAAGTCCAGGGAAATAACATGAGATATATCTGTTCATCCTCAACTTCTCTTATTTTAAATAGAGTGCAGATCCTATTAAAGGTACGAAGATGTTCATTTGGATCTTCCTTCGGCGCACCACTAAATTGGCATTGATTAGTCACCATATGTAGAATTTGTCCTTTGATTTCATAATCTGGCGCATTAATGTCTGGATGAGTAATTGCGTGACCTTGGCCAGTACGTTTAGCTCTCATTCGGTCTTCCATACTTAAAGGTTCCAGATTCTCCATAATTGAATTTGTTGAATCGGAATCACTAGAGGATTTTGATTTAATGGTTCGTTCCTCAACAATCTCTGTTTGAATGATTGGTGGTTCCGGAGGAAAATTTAATGGTTCAGGATCTATGAATTGTCCCTGAATATTCTCCGGATTCTCAATTGTGAGGTCGGGTTCAAAAAATGGATTATCGGAAATTTGAATTGGAGTACTTGGTCGACTGGATGACGATTCTAAAGAAAAATCAACGGCGGTAATATTTGCGAAATGTCTTGATCTAGTTACAGGTGGTGAACGTACAAAAGGTGATGAACGTCTTGCTCGGTGCATTCACTGAATATCCTATTAGTTTTTAAAAGGAAAAAAAAATTATATAAGTTATCCAATTAATAGACTTTTCTGATTTTGCCCACATTTCGAATAGCCAAAAGATGCAGCAGAGGGGCAGGATTCGTTTGGTCTCAATATAATTGAGGACTGTTTGGCTCCAATAACCCGGTCCACGTACAAATCCAACTATTACTACGAACCAGAAAATTTTGATGTCTATCAATTTAACAACTTAAAATAAATTTTCGTAATTTTAAGAAATTTAGATAAGAAGTAGAAAAAAAAAATTCTATGTCCTAAAACTAGAATGGTTAGAAATAAGAAAGAAAATGAGCGCGTCGAAAAATAAGAAAGAAAAAAATGTCTTATAAAACTTTAAAACACTCGACTAACCCAACCTTATTACTACCACTAACTTAAAATTATAATCGCAAATTGAGATTACTAATTAGAATGATAATTGATACATAGGTAAAAGGTGTCTAAAAATATTAAAGCTTACTAGTAAAACTATATCCCAAATGGAAATGACTTAAAAAGGTACTAAAACTTAAAAAGGCGTCGCAAAATTCTAAAGCACCTAAATCTTAGTCTAAAGAAAAAGCACTTAAGAGATTTTACGGCAAAGCCTAAAAATCTATAAATAAAAATAACTATGGCAAAAACTAAGTTTAAAACTAAATACGAGCGAAAAATACAAATATTACGCTAAAACAATTAAAAAGAGACAAAATATAAAAATATACTAAAAGTTGCAAAAAGTACAATTTTTATAAAAATATTATTTTTATATTATTTATTTTATAAAACTATTAATTTTACAATTTAATTAAACTAAATAAACTAAATATATAAATTAAATAAATAACTAAACAATTAAATAAACTAAACTTAATTAATTAAAAAGTAAAACCTAATTAGGGTTTTTAATTATTAATAATAATAATTACACCGTAATTAATGCCTGATTAGGGTTCTGTGTACCCGTGTCAGAGTGGCTCTGCGAGTCGCGGTTCTCGAAGCTGGAAAACTCCGCAAGTCGCGGGGTTTCAAATTTCAGATCAGGTGCAGGACAAAAATCGTTCGTTTCAGTTTTTTTGTTTTTAATTTCTGTTTTATATTTTCTGTTTAAATAAAAATATTTATATAAGAAAAACTTATATTTAAAAACTAAAATAAAAATAGAAATACTTTATAATTTTATAAATAAAAATCTTAAAACTAGATTTATATATATATATATATATATATATATATATATATATATATATATATATATATATATATATATATATATATATATATATATATATATATATATATATATATATTTCAGTTTTTTAATTTTATGTTTTAAATAAACACAAAATATTTAAATAAAACTTATATTTTTATAAAATAAAAATAAAGAAACTTTATAAAACTTAAATATTTAACAAACTCTTAAAAATATTTATATTTTTTTTTCTTTTTATATTTTCGAATATATTAAAACGTATTTTTACAAAAGCGTATTTTAATAAAAGTAAACTAAAAATAAAAATCTTTTTATTTTTTATATATATTAGCGTTGCGCTTCCGGCTTTTAAGCTAGATGTCCCCGGCAGCGTCGCCAAAAATATTGATGTCAAAGCTAAGGGGTATAAAATACTATTAAATTTTAGCAGGAAATACAATTAAATACGATACAATTTTACACAAGATATTTATTTATTTATAGAATGGATATACTTAAAGCTTGCTACAACACTTATAGGCAGTGTACCTAATCGTACAGTAGTGTAGTTTTTAGTAAGTCCGGTTCGTTCCACATGAAATCTTTAATTAAAGCTTAACGCTATATTAGTTTAAATTTATAAAAATAAAAATATATATATATATATATATATATAAGTAATATTATTATTATAAAGGGGGGTTTTACCGTTTAATGACCGGTTTGTCGATTTTAAAACTTTAGTCGTAGTTAAAACCAAATGTAAAATATTAAATAAATAAAAGACTTAATTTAAAGCGTAAAGTAAATAACGATAATGAAATTGCGATAAATAAAAGTGCGATAAAATAAACTTGCGATAATTAAAAAGTACGATAATTAAAAGTGCAATTAAATACAATAACAATAAATAAAAGTGCGATAATTAGAAGTGCAATTAAATATAAAATAAAGGAAATTAAATATGAAATAAAAGAATTATTCTTATTTAAACTTCCGTAATCATGATGTTTGACGTGTTGATTTTAGTTTTATGCCCATGGGTTAATTGTCCTTTGTCCTGGATTATTTAATATGTCCGTCTAGTTTTTGTCCATAACAGTCCATCAGTCATAAATATAAAGTGCGAGTGTCCTCGTCAAATTATCCTTATACCCGAAGTCAAATATTCCAACTAATTGGGGACTTAAACTGTAACAAGATTTTAATACTTTGTTTAATAATTACACCAGGATGTCGACTGAGTGTAACCCAAGGTTTTAATACTTTGTTAACAATTATGCCAAGTGTCCTTGTACATAATTTCACCCCTGTTTTAATAATTCTAGTGGCTATTAATCCATTCCCGTGTCCGGTTAAATGAACGATTATTCGTACATATAAATACCCCGCCCATCGTGTCCGATCGAGTGTATATGGTTATTTATAGGGATGTTCAATTGTAAATCTTTATATTAAAATTAACAAACTATCTTTTAGTTAAACAAATATAAAGCCCATTAATAGCCCATAGTCTAATTTCCACAAGTGTCATTTTTTTGTCCAAACCCCAATTATGGTACAAAGCCCAATTACCCAATTTTAGTAATTAGCCCAACATCATGATTACTTCATTTTAAATAAGCATAATAATAACTTAGCTACGAGACATTAATGTAAAAAGGTTGAACATAACTTACAATGATTAAAAATAGCGTAGCGTTACACGGACAGAATTTCGACTTACACCCTTACAACATTCGCTAACATACCCTTATTATTAGGATTTAAAATTAAAATTAAAATTAAAATATAAATTATAAATATAAATATTACGTATAGATATAGAGAGATTGATATTATTTGATATTTTTTTCGTCGAACTGCGTTGCCTTTTATAGGAATTTTCGTCCAGGTAATCTCCGCGACTCGCGGTTCTTTTGGTCTTCGAACTCCGCGAGTCGCGGAGTTTGTTTTTACAGCTCACCCAGCTTTGGCTCTTTGTTTGCCGACGGATTTAAATATAAATATAATATATAAATAATTATAAGAATTATTTAAATATTATATTATATTTATGTGCATAGTTGACTTGTAATTTTTAGTCCGTTGCGTCGAGCGTTGAGAAATGACTCTGGTCCCGGTCCCGGATTTTCGAACGTCCTTGCGTACAATTTAATATCTTGTACTTTGCGATTTGAATCTTGTACTCTTGTAATTTCGAGACGTTTCTTATCAATAATTGGAACCTCTTTGATTGTATTTTGTACTTTTGAGCTTTTTGGTTGTTTGCGTCTTCAATTCGTCGAATCTGTCTTTTGTCTTCACCTTTTATTATTTAAATGAATATCACTTGTAAATAGAACAATTGCAACTAAATTCTTGTCTTTCTTGAGGAATAATGCTATGAAATATATGTTCGTTTTTAGCATTATCAATTACGGAATCCAATTCAAAGAATGTAACATAATAATTGTGAATTTATATATCTTCCGGGTATTACCTACCCGTTAAAAAAATTCACAAATAATATTTTGTACAAGTGAATTTTATCACAGTCTTTATGAAAATATATGTATATTTTCTTCAGATGTAATACGGATTTAATGAGTTAATATTAAATTAAACTCATTTGATTTTTCGGCTGGAATTAGAAATGAATAATCTTTAAAACAATAGAGATTACATAATCTTCGCGAAGTATCCCACTAATGTCATTAATACTTTATTATTTATTCTTATTGGCATTCCTTGATGACAGACGTTGATGCTTGTGAACTCTTGTGAACTTTGTAAGATATGAATGATGATTTCTGGAAAGTATCAAGTACATCGAAAATGAAAGTGTAATTTCAAATATATAATTGAATAATACACTTGGTTTATTATGAAATGGAATTCATTATGTTAAATTAGAGATTGTAGTTAACGATGATTAAGTCGTTAAAGAAAGATGTACATTATAGCATATCAGTAACATGAACTAACCGAGTAGTACCTACTAATTAAGATTCACACGTAATAGCTTTGTACGAAAAGATTTATTTTGATCTCAAAATTCATATGTATATAAAATATACATATAATTTCTTCAGGGGAAATGAGTTAATGCTTCATAACTCGTTGATACAATATACGCGTCGTTGATTAGTGATGATGTTTGCGGTGATTATAGATCTGGTGGAGCTTGTTATGTTGTAAATGCTAATGATTCTGACGATACTGATGGCACTGGTGGTGCTGGTGATGCTGACGGTACTGTTGATGCTGCTGGTAAAACAAGTCTAGCTTGTAATTCGTACACCATCCTTGTCAGGGTTTCTAATCTTCCCTATAACATCTATATCCATCCATTCATCTTGGTTTATGACTATGATTAGAATAAATAATCTCTAAAACTTTAGAGATTACATAATCACCGTAGAATATTTCTCCGATGAAGTTATGAATTAATACTTTATCGTTTGTTGTTGTTGGTACTCCATGGTATCTATGGTGTGTGTGACATTGATGATCGAGGTACCGATTGTGATGTTAAGGTGTGGGATGCGGATGCTGCTATTGGTGGTGGTAATGATACTGTTGGTATTGTTGTCGATGGTACTGTTGATGCTGACATTGATGGTGCCTGTGATGCCTGCAAGTTGTGCATCATATTCTCCAAAGTTACTACTCGAGCGCGAAGCTCGTTGACTTCTGCTAGTACACCGGGATGATTGGTGGTTGGATCAAGTGAATGAATAAGATCTAAGATTTGAGATAGTGTGTAATCTTGTCGAGATACTCTAGAAATGAGAGAGAAAATGGTGTCTCGAACAGGTTCACCGGTAAGTGCTTCAGGTTCTTCGCCAAGAGGGAAATGTGGTGGATGGAAGGGATCGCCTTCTTCTTGTCTCCAATGATTAAGTAAGCTACGAACCCATTCCCAATTCATCCAAAATAGATGATGGCTAATTGGTTGATCCATTCCGGTCACACTGCTTTCGGAGCTCGAGTGAAACTCCATATCGGAATTCGAGGGATTTGAGCTAGTGGCGAGTTCCATTCCGTACGATTGAATAAAGGATTTTTCGATATAAAATGATTTCTGGTTATCGGATGGTATTCTAATTACATAGAATATCTATATATATAGAACAAAAGATTTCGTAGATTACGGAGGAATTTACAGAATATGTCAGGCAAAGTTTACAATAACAGATACGCTAAGATATGAATTAGCAGATACGCTAAGATATGGATTTTGTCTATACATTATTTATGCAATCAATGCAGTAAGATGTGTCTAGACTAAGAATGATAAGCATGTTATTTCCGACAAAATTGATAAGCAAAACTTTTGATATGCAGACACGGTCGAAGTCCATACTCACTAATGCATCTTATCAACTATCAGTTAGACACACTAATGCAAGAACTGGTTCGCTAAGACCACCGCTCTGATACCACATGAAGCGACCCGTCCTAATACATAAGGACGAATACAATAACATATGGTTACATTGCGAGGTATTTGACCTCTTGCCTCCATTTTTAAAAGGCAAACTTTCATTACATCGAAAATTGACAGGCATGCATACCATTTCATAATATCCAAACTATAAACGACCTAATCTGTCATTTACTTAATAATAATCCTGATTGAAATCAACGACTTGAATGCAATTTCTTTTGAAATATGCCATGAATCACTCTAAGTAATATCTTTAAAATGAGAAAATGCACAGCGGAAGATTTCTTTCAATCCTGAGAATAAACATGCTTAAAAGTGTCAACCAAAAGATTGGTGAGCTCATTAGTTTATCGTAATCAATCATTTCCATAATCTTAATAGACCACAAGATTTCATTTTTGTAATAATTCTACACTCGCAAGTGTATAAAAATCATTCATATGATGGACACCTGGTAATTGAACTAACAAGGATGCATATAGAATATCCCCCGCATACTCGCAAGTATGCTATATAACGGCAATCGCAATCACCTTTTTAAATTGAAGTACTAAAGCATTCCAAATTCCAGAATGGGGTTTGTTAGGCCCATAGATCTATCTTTAGGATTCGCGTCAATTAGGGGTCATTTCTCTAATTCTTAGGTTACCAGACTTGAAGGGGCGATATTCAATTTCGATAATCCAACCATATAATGTAGTTTTGATTACTTGTGTCTATTTCGTCAAACATTTATAAAACAACGCATGTATTCTCAGTCCCAAAAATATATATTGCAAAAGCATTTAAAAAGGGAGTAATGAAACTCACAGTACTGTATTTTGTAGTAAAAATACATATGACAACATTGAACAATGCAAGGTTGGTCTTGGATTCACGAACCTATTTTAAGTATATGTATATATATATATTTATATAATTATCAATATCTGTCTAACAATTTAGGTCAAGTCGGAGTGTATCACAATCCTAATGCTCGAGATCGATATGCAAAAGTTAGTAAAAATCACTTTGACCCAAAATAATTTCCAAAATCTATACATGTTTAAATATAGTCGTTTTATATATTTAAATATATTTATCAGGTTTTATTAGAGTAAATAATACAAATCTTTTATAAAAATTTATATTAAAATTTATATACGATAAAAAATATACATTTATATATAAAATTTATAAAGTTTACTTAATATCATAAAAATATTGTGGTATGTATTTGATCATGCTAAAAACGAACATATATTTAATAGCATTATCCCTCAAGAAAGACAAGCTTTTAGTTGCAATTGTTCTATTTACAAGTGATATTCATTTAAATAATAAAAGCTGAAGACAAAAGACAGATTCGACAAATTGAAGACGCAAACGACCAAAAAGCTCAAAAGTACAAAGTACAATCAAAGTGGTTCAAATTATTTGTGAGAAACATCTCAAAATTACAAGAGTACAAGACGTGAAATGCAAAATACAAGATATTAAATTGTACGCAAGGACGTTCGAAAATCCAGAACCGGGGCCAAAGTCAACTCTCAACGCTCGACGCAACGGACTAAAAATTACAAGTCTATTATGCACAAGAATAAAATATAATATTTAAATAATTATATAAATTATTTATATATTATATATAATAATAAAAACCGTCGGCAAAGAAAGAAACAAAGTCATGTGACCCGGAAAAGCTGGCCATGCGATCGCATGGCCTGGAAGGCAAAAATCCATGCGATCGCATGGTAAACAGGGACAGGTCTGGTCCTATAAAGTTCGCGAGTTTTGGACGAATTTTTACACTTTTTATCAATCCATCTCTCTATCTATAAACGTATATATATATATATATATATATATTTATATTTATATTTTAATTTTAATTTTAATTTTAATTTTAATTTTAATTTCCAATAATAAGGGTATGTTAGCGAATGTTGTAAGGGTGTAAGTCGAAATTCTGTCCGTGTAACTCTACGCTATTTTTAATCACTGTAAGTTATGGTTAATGTTATTTTTAATTTAATGTCTCGTAGCTAAGTTATTATTATGCTTATTTAATGCCGAAGTAATCGTGATGTTGGACTAAATATTAAAATTGGGTAATTGGGCTTTGTACCATAATTGGGGTTTGGACAAAAGAACGACACTTGTGGAAATTAGACTATGGGCTATTAATGGGCTTTATATTAACTAAACGATACCTCGTTAATTTAATATATAGACTTATAATTTGACGTATTTATATATAACCACATCCGCTTGACTGGGTACGGTGGGCGGGATATCTATAAATACCAATAATTGTTCATTTTACCAGACACGGAATTGGATTAATAGTTAATAGACTTGTAGAAACAGGGGTGGATTACATTCAAGGGTAATTGGTGTAATTGTTAACAAAGTAGTAAAAACTTGGGTTACACGCAGTCGATAACCTGGTGTATTCATTAAACAAAGTATTAAGACCTTGTTACAATTCGAATCCCCAATTAGTTGGAATATTTGACTTCGGGAATAAGAATAATTTGACGAAGACTTCCGCATTTTATGATTATGACTGATGGACTATTATGGACAAATCCGTATAGACATATTGAATAATCCAGGACAAAGAACAATTAACCCATGGGAATAAACTAAAAATCAACACGTCAAACATCATGATTATGGAAGTTTAAATAAGCATAATTCTTTTATTTCATATTTAATTGCACTTTTAATTATCGCACTTTTATTTATTGTCATTATATTTAATTGCACTTTTAATTATCGTACTCTTTAATTATCGCAATTTTATTTTATCGCACTTTTATTTATCGCAATTTCATTATCGTTATTTACTTTATGCTTTAAATTAAGTTGTATTTATTTTTAATATTTTACATTAGGTTTTAACTGCGACTTAAGTTTTAAAATCGACAAACCGATCATTAACCGGTAAAAACTCCCTTTTATAATAATAATACTACTTATATATATTTTTGTATTTTTATAATTATAAGTTAAAAATATAGCGTTAAGCTTGTTTAAAAGATTCCTGTGGAACGAACCGGACTTAATAAAAACTACACTACTGTACGATTAGGTACACTGCCTATAAGTGTTGTAGCAAGGTTTAGGTATATCCATTCTATAAATAAATAAATATCTTGTGTAAAATTGTATCGTATTTAATAGTATTTCGTTGTAAAATTAATACTATTTCATATACCCCTCGCATAACATCAGTATTATTAATATAATTATCACGCGTGTGATAAAAATATCTTTGTATCTCATTTTTATAAAATAGTATTGATAATAATAATAATGAGTAAAAGTTGTATTATTTTTTAATAATAATAATAATAATAATAATAATAATAATAATAATAATAATAATAATAATAATAATAATAATAATAATAATAATAATAATAATTATTATTATTATTATTCTACTAATAATAACAATAACAATATTTATATTTACTAATGATGATATTAATTATGATAAAATGATAACTCTAATCAGGATAATTTTAATAATAACGATACTTTTTAATATTAACAGTAATAATAATGATATTTTATAAAAATAATAATTCTATTCAAAACGATAATTTTTAATAGTAATAATACTAAAATGATAATAATAATGATATTTTATAATAACAATGATATTTCTATTAAAAATGATAATTTTAGTAAAAAATGATAGTTTTAATATTAATTATAATAACGATAAAAATAATAAAATGATAGTTTTGATAAAAATATTAATTATTTTAATAATAATAATAATAATAATAATAATAATAATAATAATAATAATAATAATAATAATAATAATAATATTGATTATTAGATAATAATAATGATGACAATGACGATAACGATAACGATACCGATAACGATAGCGATAACGATAACGACAACGACGATAGTAATAATAATAATCATTTTAACAATAATACATAAAATTATATATAATTAAATTGACTATATTTTTTAATCCGTTCATCGAAACCATACACTTTCTAAATGAAAAGTTATTAATTTTTCGCCAGCTTTCCAACGACATGCATATCATATACCTTATCTCAGTAGCATATGTATTAAATTCATGATTTGTCATAAACTATTTTAACGACGAAACTAAACATACAAGCATGCATAATCATAACTACTCGAGCACTAGTCAGGGATACACTATTAATATATAAAAAATTAAGTTATGAGTGCTCACGTAACAATATAGCAATTCAATATTGCAGGAAAGTACGTAGATGCAACGGAGATGATAAACACTATATTGACGTCACGAGCATACCCCCGAACAATACCCATAACCTCCATAGCTATAACCCATAATTTCCTTAGCTCTATCCCTCTCGAAAAACTCGTTTGAAATAACTCGCTCATGACCTCGTCGTAGTATTTTATGTATAATACTAATAATAGCACTACCTAATAATACTAATACCAATAGTAATAAGATTAATATATATATATATATATATATATATATATATATATATATATATATATATACACACATATATATAGATATACACATATATATAGATATACACATATATATAGATATATATATATATATATATATATATATATATATATATATATATATATATATATCTATATATCTATATATATGTGTATATATATATATATGTGTATATATATATATATGTGTATATATATATATATGTGTATATATATATATATATATATATATATATATATATATATATATATATATATATATCTATATATGTGTATATCTATATATATGTGTATATATATATGTGATGAGAGTTCGAGATATGATTGAATTGTGAGTTAAACGAACTGAAATCGTCGAATTTATAGCAAGTTCATCTCACCTACCCCCCATGCTATCGCATGGGGTTTGAGAGGTATATACATGCAATCGCATGGTTATAAGAATATGGCCACATTCACTTTTCTTAAACTGTCGACACTCTATTATGATTAATATATATATATTATTTAATAAATAATATATTTAATCTTTAGAATTAATTAAATATTATATTATATTCTTGTGCAATCTTAATTTGTAATTTTAGCACTGATGAATTGTACGTTGACGCTCGACTTACGTACCGGTTCCGGTTTTTTGAACGCCTTTTCGTACGCTTAGAAAACTTGTACTTTACGTTTCACGACGTGTACCTTTATCAATAATTAGATTTAATCATCGATAAACTATCCTACCCTAAACATAACTTATACATTTGAGTGTTATGGTCATTTGCTTCTATAAATCATCATCTCGTTATTTACTAATAATAGGATAATATCAAAACGTCTTTGTATCTAGTTAATATCTTATCACACTGTAAAATATATATATTTTAAAATATAATTTGTACGTATTATATGTAGTTGAAATATTCGTTTAATAATATAATATTTATTTTTTCCCAAAACTAATTATATTTCATAGTTCATTAAAATCGTTTAGAAATTATCAGTTCTTATCACATTTTTCCAATATAACTATATTTGTAAATTTATAGTACAAAGCTTTTAATTAAGTTCTCCTAATTTTGTATACATAAACAAATTAGCTTATAAAATGTTTTAATAATAAAGTTCTTTTTAAACTGAAACGTTTTAGTACGTTTGAACTAAATTAAATAAATATTATAATTTATTTTCAAAACTAAATATATTAAGAATTATTTTGTTAAAAGGTTAAAATAATAGAAATAGTTATATCATAAAATGTTTTAGAATAGTAAAATCATATATAATTCATTACAGGTTTTCAAGTTTTTAAATTACCGTCTGCTGGTGAGGCGTAAGATAAAGTCCAATGGATAGTTAAATATATGAAATCATTTTAATGTAAGACGTCGATTTAATTAACTTGTCGACACCCAACATCTAAGTTATTTACACTCCACGTTCTTACTTTCACTTTAAATAATATGAAAATCAAATAGTTACCATACCAAAAGTCAAGAGGAAATTATTATATAGCATGCATTGGAAATCAAACAGGAATCTCCACTAACTTTTGTCTAACTTTCGTTAATTGACACATTATTCCACTAGAAGATCATTTTACCATTTCTTCCAAATATTGTTAAAAAGGAAAGGTTTTCTAAATCAAAGTAGACCTCTCAACAGAGACTCGTAATCATACAATGTATCTGATAAATCAATCATTTTATATTATCTTCTAATTCCATCGATAAACATAATGAAATAAATAAATTCATGTAAAGTATTATACGTTTAATACTTTGTTAATATACTCAAGTTATAATATATACACATATATATAATCCTATCCATTTATATAGTGGTTCGTGAATCGTCAGAATTTGGTCGAGGTTAAATGAATGTATGAACACAGTTTAAAATTCTTGAGATTTATCTTAACAAACTTTGCTTATCGTGTCGGAATAATATAAAGATAAAGTTTAAATTTGGTCGGAAATTTCCGAGTTGTCACAGCAACAATGATCATTGGTTATTGAAAAGTACAAACTTTCCTACAATAATCATGTTATTGGATTGTATAAGATAAAGTCACATTGGGTACCCATTTATCTTCCTGAGTTCTTTTTTGGTGGAATCACAAGTACTGGGAGATTAGAAAGTATTAATGCGTTTATAAACAGATTTATATCTTCTCATACATGTCTAAGTGACTTTATTAGACAGGTAAGTATTCAGCTTTCATTATATATGTTTAACTACAATTAACCGTGTCTACTCACGCTTAGGTATTTTTGTACGTATTTTTTAGGTTGACCTTGGAGTTGAAGATGTTCAACAAAATCAAATGCATGATAGTATGTTGCAGAAATATAGGGGGTCGAACTTGAGGTCACTTTCACCATTAGAAGAACCAGGTTATTGATTTTTAACTCCATTTGCTTTTAAAAAGTTTCAAGAACAGTTTGGACTCGTAATGAAATATTCAGTTAAAGGATGCCAACATCCGGGCCATGATGAAAAACTATCAACTTTAATGTCAAGCATCAGAAAGCGACACGGGTGCATAATGTGATTTGGGCTGGTAAGGCGACTAAGTGCACATGCAAAAATTTTGAATTTGTAGGGATACTTTTTCGCCATATATTAAGTGTATTTATCCATGATGGTTGCTTTGAAGTTCCTTCTACGTATTGACATCCAAGATGGAGTCACAAGGAAACTCATGGTGATGAAATGCGTTCATTACCTAAAGAAGTATTCTTGCCGATTCAAATGCTTCTTGTAGTGGTGGGGTTATAGATGATGCGATTAACTTAGTTCAATGCCCTATCAAATCAAAAATCAAGGGACGACCCAAATAAAAGAGGATGAAAAGTGGAAAGGAATTACCAAAAAAAAAGGCGTTGCGGACGTTACAGGAGTTATGGTCACAAAATTAGCACATGCAAGGAAAGACAATGTGATGAATTAAACGATGCCTCTACACAAGTTTCAAATAATGAGAAAAAGAAAACTGATTTAAATAGTGAAGATATTAATCCAATATTATCAAGAAAATGTTAGTAGAGAAATCTCTCTTTTGAGATTTAGTTTTTTGTTTGCTATTATGTTTACTGTTATGTTATGATCTGATAATAGTTCTAGCTTTAAACATTATCACTTTTCTCACATTATATGCCTATCTTTATAGTTGTTGATAAACATTTAGATTTAATTTATACTCGGTTTTCTTGTTCATTTAACATACCTATAGTAAATTAGGATGAGTGAGGTAAATTTATCATGAAGAGTGAATATGATGCATATTTTTGATATTAAATACTCATCGAGTAATAATAGGCACATTAATTAATTTGTTACGGATACTAAATTAAAAAATTAAAAACATTAAATAGAAAGGGTAAACATGATAGAAGGAGAAAAATATATACATTTATTTTGCAATTTTAATTTTTTTGGTTAAAATAATGATTACTATTAAAATAAAAGGAACTTTTATCAAAGATGAATGATTCCTTAACTGGTAAAAGGAAAAAGAAAAACAACAAATGAATGACGGAAGGGCTCGAAGAAAGAAAATAAAATCTAGGCTAACCTAATTAATCGCTAATTCAAGAAGAGCCCAAACATTATACATTGCCCTTACGGCATGAGTTAGCAAAATCCAAATAACAAACATTATGCATGTACGTAATAAAAATATTTTCCAAAATCTTTTTGACTCATAATACTTCACGAGTGACTATATGGGTAGGGTATGGTCGGTGCATAGTTTATTGGAATTTGTAACTTTATAATTTACATATTAACTAATAGACAAAAGTTATGAATAGTGTCAGGAGCATTTTTGACTTTTCACCTTTTTTTTTTAATTTCAACTAAATTTCATTTTACCAACAAAGGCCCCCACATTTTTTTGAAAAATTCAAATCGACCCCCCAAACAGGGGGGTAAAGTGTCAAATAACTATTTTCATAAAAAATCTTAAATAAACTCCACCCAAATATTCAACGGGTCATATCTTCTCACTCGCAACGAGTTAAATTTTTCCGACACCATCGTTAAACTCGAAATAATTTTAGGAACACAATGTCACTAGCTATACACAAAATGGACGCTTTTTAAAAAATGCTAAATATTTGGGGTACTATTCATACACGTTGATTTTGCGTTAAATTTTTAAAAGTCGTCAATTCCATAGCGAAACGTAGAGATGCACATATATTGTTAATTTAAAATAACATTTAAATCTCTCACGGGTTATACCTTTTAGTTCGACTCGAGTTGCGCTTCAACGACATCATCGTTAGCCACAAAATAATTTTACTAAATGCAATAAAATACATTAAAAATCGAACCCCCCGGCGCGAAGCGAGGGTTCAATAACTAGTTATAATTAAATTGTATATCAAAACACAAAGCTACACGACATTTTCTTATTTGCTAAAACTGAAGTGAATAGCAACTTGATGATGATGTCAGCTGATATTTGCCCACCTCATTATGTTTTTTTCTTCTTCTATTTTTCCACTCCTTTTTATCTATCGTCTATTTAAAAAAATTTTAGTTAATAATGTAAAAAATTAAACCGACTTTCAAAAATTGTGTTTAGATACGAGTTATATGTTAATTATTTATTATTTTATTGTTTCATTGACCAATTTTTTTTTTTAACGGCGTTTTTTTTTGCATCAGTAGATCATTTCTTTCAACAACCCTCATCATTTGCACGTAACACACACGTTCGGGCGGAAACCCGAACCCGATCGACGGTACCCGGTAACACATCTATTCGGGCAGTGGTTCTGGGTAGGGGTCCGTGAACGAATCCGGTAAAACCTCCCTATATGGTCAATATATATAACGATCCGTCCTAATCCATCTGGACGAATACATTACATTTGGTTACATTGCGAGGTACTTGACCTCTATATGATACATTTTACAAACATTGCATTCGTTTTTAAAAGACAAACTTCCATTTCATCGAAAGTTGACGGCATGCATACCATTTCATAATATATCCAACTATAATTGACTAAATAATAATCTTGATGAACTTAACGACTCGAATGCAACGTCTTTTGAAATATGTCATGAATGACTCCAAGTAATATCTCTAAAATGAGCAAATGCACAGCGGAAGATTTCTTTCATACCTGAGAATAAACATGCTTAAAAGTGTCAACTAAAAGGTTGGTGAGTTCATAGGTTTATCATAATTATTCATTTCCATAATTTTAATAGACCACAAGATTTTCATTTTATAAACATAATCCTCAAGCAGAATCCTCTCGTCTGCATTAAGGTAAAAATAATCCTCAAGCAAAATCCTCTCGTCTGCATTAAGGTGAAATCATTCATATGGTGAACACCTGGTAACCGACATTAACATAATGCATATAGAATATCCCCAAAACAGAATTCTATCGTCTGTATAATAGAATCCTCTCGTCTGTATAAAAATCGAAGTACTAAAGCATCCGTACCTCGGATGGGGTTTTTTAGGCCCATAGATCTATCTTTAGGATTCGCGCCAATTAGGGATACTGTTCCCTAATTCTTAGGCTACCAAGCTAAAAAAGGTGATATTCGGTCTAATAATCCAACCATAGAATGTAGTTTTGAGTACTTGTGTCTATTTCGTAAAACAGTTATAAAAGCAGCGCATGTATTCTCAGTCCCAAAAATATATATTGCAAAAGCATTTAAAAAGGGAGCAAATGAAACTCACGCATATAAATATTGTAAAACAGTTAATAAAGCATTTGCATGTATTCTCAGCCCAAAAATGTAAAGAGTAAAAAGGGCAAATGAAACTCACCATACTGTATTTTGTAGTAAAAATACATATGACGACATTGAACAAGTATAAGGTTGGCCTCGGATTCACGAACCTATATCAATTTTATATATTAAAACATATAATGAGCATATAATAGTATTCGACCCAGTTTATATATTAATTATATAATATATTATTATTTAAATAGTAATGTAGTTATTATTCCAAATGTTATATATATCTATATATGTTATTTTTTATATGAAAATAGTAAATTAGATATACTTATGATATATGTAATAATTCTATTGTTATATAAATATCCTTTGTTTGTAAAAATAATAATTATAATCGTACTAAAATAATGATAATAATAATAATAATATAGTTGTTATAATAATAATAATGATACTAGTAATAATAAGAATGATACTAATAATAATAAGGTTAAAATTTATAATCTTAATGTTAAAAATAATAATTTTATATATCTTTATACTGATCCTTATGACTTATAAACTTTCTAGTAGTAATTAATATCTTACATCAGTTTTATTTTAACATCAGGATCTATATTATGTTTATAATCTAACTTTAATTTTATTAGCCTCTAGCTAATACTTTTAAATTTTAAGATCATCATATTAATATTAACACTAACTTACTTGATAATAATAACAATAATAATAATAACGATAGATATAATGTCGATAATGGTTTTTACTTCTAATGATGCTACTAATAATAACCTAAATGATAATATTAATAATAATACTTATAATAATAATGATAATGATGTTAATAGTAAATATAATAAAAATCCTTGTTGTAACTATAATCATATTAACAATAAGTGATACATAATATTTGTATTAGAAATAATAATAATAATAATAATAATAAAAGTTATAATTAATACTAATAATAACAATAATAATAATAATAATAATAATAATAATAATAATAATAATAATAATAATAATAATAATAATAATAATAATAATAATACTAATAATAATAATAATAATAATAATAATAATAATAAATAAAATACTACCTTAAAGTTTTCAAAAGGCTTTCCAAAAAGAAGTGCTCTAAACAGGATTCGAACTCGTGACCCCTCGCTCAACCAAAAACCCCTTAACCATCCCTCTATTTCCATTTTTCTGAATAGATACACATCGGATACCCATATAACATGTATTACTATCCTGTTTCTTATTTCTCCTTCAATTTCATTAATTTGGCCAAACAATTTACTTGGATCACAGCCCAACACAAAGAAAACTCTCGGCCCATCATGCAAAACACGGCCCAACACCTCAATTTGATAACAGCCCAGCTTTCTTCTTTTAAAAAAAATGTACATCTGCCTATGCCAAGTTTCAAACCAGAGACCTCTCAATCAAACACAAACGCTCCAAACCATTGAGCTATTTATGATCTCTTGCTTTAACTAGCAATTTAAATTTATTTAATGCTTATTATTATCGATTATCATATTCAAACATCATCATCAGGTGATCGTATGTCATCATAACCATCGAACAACTTCATTATCGTTAACATCATGCTTCGAAATCACAGGATCATCACATTATCATAAATTTTATCATGATCATAATCATAAATCATAATTATAATCATGAATCATAATCATAACTCTATCATCTTCGCCATCATCGCTACCTCTTCTTCAATATCATCATCGTGTGTCTTCCATCGCGTACATCGTCATCGTCATACTTCCTAATCGCTGTGATCAAGAATGGAGTTGGAAAAGAAACAATGTATAGCAGTGACAATAGAAACGTTCTCATTATAAACTGTTCATCTGGGTTTCGATGTTTGGTTTAGTTTGAAATGACACACTACAGTAAACTAGGGTATTATGGTGGTTGTAGGGTTGAGAGATGGCGAATTGAGATGATTACCGGATGTTGAAGTGGTGGTTTTCGGTTACTTTATTCGTTGCACATAAATAGAAAACGAAGAAAAGAAAGACAAAAAAATAACATCGAGGATGGTGGTGTTCGATTGGAAGAATGAAGGTGGTGAGGGTGGTGTATGGTGGAAGATGGCTGTAACAGCAGCAACATAAGCTAAGCTCGATCATAGGCTGCGAAGAATTTAATTCATTGATGAAAATGAATTGAAACAGAAAATAATAGGAGTAGTCTAACGTGCAGTGATGGTTTTTTTTCGATGTTCTAACCATGAGCAACCGAGAGAGAGAGACGGTGTAACGACACTGGATTTTCCAACCTTTAATAAATAATATTTATTATTAATACTTTTGATTTAATGAATGTATTGCTTATATACATTTACTTGTTACGTGACTGACTTTTAATTGCCCGACACATCTTTGTGACGCGCGAACATTTCACGAATAATATTTTCAGATATTATTTACATTCATGATTGATTTTTTTTAATCATTTTTAATTAACTAAAGTTACTAGTTAATTACTTGGGCTTTGTTGGATTTAAATTGTTAATCACTTGAACTTGGGCTATCATTAGTGTTAGTGGACTTAGAAGCCCACTCTACTCACCTTAATGGACTTATTAGCCCATCGCTCATGTAAGTATTACTTTTAAGATAAAACTAGATGGATTAGTGCATGGAATCTAGTTACAAGTTACTTACACCTTGTTCCCATGCAAACACCCCTTATTACCAACTTTTGAGCCTAATACATGAAAGAACTAGTGGACTAATCCTTTCCCCTTTACCCTTGAGCAAACCGTCAGCCTTGAAGGCCTTTAGAGGAGTTCAAAAATCTTTTTTTTTTGTATTACTCTTTCACTAGTCTTCATTCACTTCACACACACACAAAAATACTTGCACTTTTCTCTCATTTCCTCTCAAGTTTTCTCTCCAATTTGTGAGTTTCTTTCAAAGTTTTCTCTTCTTCTTTTCTTTGTCAAAACCGAAACATAAAACACATAATCATCATCAATACTTGTTGTTTATTGTTGTTTAATTACTTACTTGTTCCTTGTTGTTGTTTACTTACATGTTGTTAAGAATCAAACTTTTTAGTTTGTTCTTCATATTATCTTGTTTATTCAAGAACATACAAGAATAAAACTTTCTAGTTTATGTTCTACACTTAATGTTTTTAAAAGATTAAAGTTCATGAGTTGTAATAACCATACTTGAAGTTCATGTTGTAAACTTAAAAGTTTACTTCCTTAAAGATCAAGACCTTGGCTTGAATCTTTAAAAGTATGAGAACCATGAACTAGTTACTTGTTTATTTAGTTTATTACTTCATTTCCTTGCACTTTAATTTCGTGATTCATGTTATTGTTGGTCAAGTGTTACTAGTTAACTTTGATCTCATTTTTCTTGAACTAAAGTTAACTTATAAGTTCAAGAACATGGAAGTTTAACTTTCTAGTTACAACTTCACATACTTATGAAATATCTAAGTTTCTATAGCTTATGGTCTACTTATTTTGTCATAAACAAAAGCTTAAAAGCTTACATATACTTTACAAGATGAAAATCTAAGTTTTATAGCTTATGGTTTCATTAAAGTAAAGATTCAAGTGTTATTACTTAGGATTTAACTTAATAACTTTAGATCTAGACTTTTGGGTCTTGGATCTTCAAAATCAAACTAAGTACTATGTTTTACAACTTAAGATCTTGATTAGTTAGTTAACTTTCAAGTTTGTAGCTTAATATTACTTTTAGAGTTCATGTATGTGTCGGATCTAAGATCTTGATGTAACTTTGGTTCATCAAACTACTTGCAACACTTAATTGAGTTGTGCTACTTATCTTAGACTTACACTTGTGTTATGATAGTCAAAACTTGGTAAATATGATGTAAACACATCAACGAGTTGGTTCTGGAATTTTTACAGCAACTAAAGCACTTATATACGGAGCCATGGCCACTGGTCTCGCCTTATTTCAGTAGGTATAGAGGCCATGCTAATTGATCGAAGTCAGCCTTTGTTTTAAACTCTTTTCATGAACGAAACTTACTTTACGCTTTTTGGTTTAATGATGAATGATGATGGTACCTAAGACCTAATTTACATACATTTAAACCTATTGGGACGATTTACTGACTTAGTAACTTTTGACTTAGGTTGAGGACTTTCCGGACCTACATACTTGCTTACTTCCCGACTCAACTTTACTACTACTTTACCACTGTGAGTTATAGCATCCCTTTTTACTTTAACTATTTTGGGAAATGAGAATACATGCGCATTTTACATTTTACATACTAGGCACGAGTACTTAAACTTTATATATGTGTGGGTTATACAACGGCATAAACATTCCCTTTAGCTCGGTAACGTTTAGTCATTGGTTTTTGAACCGGTGAACGCGAATCTTAGATATGGATCCATAGGGTTAGACATCCCCATTCGGGCTAGTAGCGCTAGCATTTAATGGGTGTTTAATACTTCGTATACATACGCACTTTCCAAGTGTACTTTCAGGGGGTTATAAACGTTAAGTTAGTTACCAAGTGCCCACGGTTAAACATATACTTTATCATACTATTTTGAAACGCTCTTTGTAGCACTGAAATCTCGTGACCTACCTTACATTACTGTTATACTTAAACTATAGCTCACCAACCTTTGTGTTGACGTTTTTAAGCATGTTTTTCTCAGGTGCTTAAGGTTAGCCTCTTCCGCTGTTGTACTAGTCTTGCTGTAGACACCCGCTGCTTTAGAGATGTCACCGCATGAACGTTTATCTTGCATTCATAAATATTATTACTTTTGAAACTATGATTTGTAACGACATTGGAGTCACGTACAATTATTAATTGCTTCTATTCATAGAAGCATACTTTTGATGTAAAACATTCGACGTTAGTTATGACGTCACCTTTTATCATGAATGCAAACGTATTTTGAAATAGCATATAGCGTTTGACCTTATAATGATCCTGTTGTTGATGGTCCGTACATGATGATTTAGTGCGGGGTGTCACATTTGGTATCAGAGCATTGGTTGTAGGGAATTAGGTTGCATTAGTGAGTCTAAGACCGAACCGAGTAGGATTCACTAACAGGACTAATCTACAACTTGCTAGTTTACTTGTTTCTGCGGAACTTGCTGCATGTTGCTGCTTACTTTTACTACTATATGCCGTATGCTATTACATGATTTCACTACTGCATGCTATTATCTGCTTTCGATTGCATGATACTTGTCATTATTGCCATGCTACTTACTGTTACACATGATTTAGACTATCATAGTTACTTTGCCTAATACATGCTTGCTTTATGACTTACTGACATGGAAAAAGTTATTTTTCCTTGTTCAGATATCGGATATTCCACCTGCTATCATTTTGGGCAGCGACACAGACTCATCAGCCACTTCACCTGCCGATGTTGCCGATCCTCAGATCCCGTCGACGACACCCTCTAGTGACCCAGGCGCTTCGTCCTCCGGAGCTAGTAGTCATGCACCTGGCCCGATGGTTTCCTCTAACGGAGCCGAGGACCTCCCGGAGACTCCAGCACCACTAGCCTCAGTACCTCAGGAGCCACAGCACCATCCTGGTGGTGTTGTGATTCCCGCGGAATTTGGGGAAGGTCCATTCTGTAATCAGCATCGTCATTGTTGCCGACGTGCTCCTGATGGACGTCTCGTGCCGATCGGACCTGCCAGATACCGACAGATGATGGCCGCCCGAGGAGAGCCAGTACAGCCACCCGTGCAGCCACCTCCACATGATTCAGATGACCCGTCATCCGACGACTCATCCACAGACGACTCCAGTGACGATGACTCCGACGAGGAGGACCCTGTTGATGCACCTGTACAGCCACCCTCCACCCCGCCGAAGAAGCGGTACCGTTTCGATGGTACCGTTATTCCAGGGATTAATGGAGGTCGAGCATTCACTGATGCATATGGTCGGCGTCGTAGGGTTACCGCCCGTAAGCGGCTTGTGCCGTATCCTGCTGATCCCTTCATCCGTAAGCCTTACCGCTTTGCAACCTCTACTTCTGGAGCCAGACCGTCTGCACCACCAGCTTCACCAGCACCACCCGTACCGACTGCACCGCCTGCCCCACCATCTCCCTCTGTCGAGGAACTGATGAGGGAGGCAGAGATCCTCCATGCTCGGGTAACTGAGCTCGAGGACCAGGTGTCTCATGTATTGGACATCCTACACCCACCTTCACCATAGGGCATTTGTAGTAGATTTCATTATGTAATCTCATTGTAGTTTTATGTTTCACTTATGTATTGTACGAACATATGCAGATGTATGCGACTTATTATTAATGAATGAAACTTTGCGTTATTTAATTCTTGCACGGTGTTCTATTTGCATTACTGTATGATGATTCTGTGGTATTTGTACCTGGTTGCATTACTTAATAAACATGTGATGTGTTGATTTCATGTTGGTTACCATATACTGTATTATTACTATTTGAATACTGGATTTTGACTTGAGTCAAAATTTTTGTTTAGAACACCAATGGCCAACGGACGATCAACACCTACCGCAGCCCAAATCGAGAAGATGATCAATGAACGAGTCACCGCAGCTTTAGCGGAAAGGAACCTCCAAGCTCCACCGCCACTGCCACCGGTTATCCAGCCCATTCGTAATGGGTGCACATACAAAGAGTTTCAAAGCTGCTGATAACGCCATTTTCATACATATATTTTGGGCGTTATCTTGGTCCATTTGTTGATATTTTAAAGACTTTGATGGAGATATCGAGTTATTTGAGCTTAATATGAAGAAAGTGTCAAGTTATGGTTCGTTGGCTCATTAACGATGATTTTTATTGAAGATATAGCCAAAACGGAGTTAGAGTTGAAGATAAACGCGTCTCGGGTGAAAAAGTCAGTTTCCATCGCTTCAGGATGATGTTTATCACGTTTTGGTCATCGTGATACGTGACAAAGTGCATCAGAACACGACATGGAAAAAAGGGCGTTTTGACCAATCTATCGCGTTTAAACAACCTTTGTCGCGTCCTGGTCATCACGGAACGCGATGAGGTGGTCGCGGATCGCGATGGTTTGTCGCGGAACGCGACCTGAGTCGGTTTCAGCTGTTTTCCAGATTCTATAAATAGACGAATTTTACCCCAATTTAGGGGATCCAGTTTTATTTTACGAATTTTCTTCCACAGCAATTTTAGTTACGAATTTCTTTGTCTTTCTTCATTGTTATACAAGGGTTTAAGCTACAATATCATTCTTGGTTAGTTTAATCTTTGTATTAACTTCTATTACTTTTATTAATTTGTTCTTCATTCAATTCAATGATTATGTTTAATTCTTTTTCTTATTATTTATTTGTTCTTTGTTTTGCCATGAGTAGCTAAATATTTAGTATTCACTTAGATGCATGAACCTAGGTGATGGATTGCGATCTTTTGGTTAATAACAATTAATTAAAATTACACAAGTTTATGTCTAGCTAAGATCCACTGTTATTAAAGCTTTTTGATTGTTAAATCACGGAAGTTATTAGTTAACTAACGACAGTTAAATTGACTAATAGCTTTTACTAGATTATTGAACGTGAATAATTTAGGAATACGTGAGATTTTATGAGGGACACCGATAATAAAATTAATCGTATAGTGGTTGAACTTGAAATTAGTTGCAATAATTGTGAGGTTGTAAGGGACACCAACCCAACCTAAGTTAGATTATAATCTTGAGTAATATCATTGTGAATTGGTTAGTAACTCTAGGTTAATGACAGTTATACTTAGGTTATTAGTCTTAAACTGTAGGAATCGACAGATAAATACAGTGTCACATCATTATAATTGTTTACTTAACGAGTTTAAACGAGCAATCCTAGCATAGGGAATTGTAGCTAAGTGGATACCTTTGCATCTTATTGAATTCAGTTTAATTTACTTTCGCATTTAATCAGTTTTACAACAAAAAAAACTCCCTTTTAAATCTTAGAATAATTAATAGTTCAAGTTTTCAATTACCTGCTCTCTGTGGAACGAATTGGTCAAATACTTGTTTAATTACTACACGAACTGGTTATAGTTGCCTGTATTGTGTGATAATCGATAGGTATTTAGCTAATAATTTAGAGTACAAAATTACACATCAACTTTTTGGCGCCGCTGCCGGGGAGCGGTGTAATTATTGGAAATTTGGTTAAGCTTTTGATTATTCGATCCTTTTGTGAGAAGCAATTCTTGCAAAAGTTATTTTTCTGTTTTATTATTTTTGTTTGGATTTACGCGCAGTTTTTGTTGTGGTGTGATCGCAGGTTAGGTACCAATAACTCTGGAACCGTCTAGAGTTTACTACACACGCAGCAAAGCTAAAGAAGAACAGGAAATCGCCGAGGATTTCGCTGAGTTACCTTTTTATATTCCGGATTTTGAGTATATTAAGGAAGAAGTTAACATGGCTGAAGGAGCAGCAGGGCAGACTATGGAAGCATTGATGAAAGCCACAAGGGCTGGTAACGGACACGCCATCAGGCAACCACCAGTCACTACAGATTTTGAAGTCAAGGGACAGATTCTTAATATGATAACTCATCAATGTCAGTTCAGGGGTACACCGAAAGAGGATGCATTCAAGCATCTTCGGAACTTTAAAAGCATTTGCAACTTGTTCAAGATTGCAAATATCGCGGAAACAGTTATCTATTTGAGGGTTTTTCCTTGGTCTTTGAAAGATGATGCCAAGGATTGGTTAGACTCATTGCCTGAAGGTGAAATTGATAGTTGGGCTACAATGGAAGATAAATTTTTGCAACGTTTCTTCCCAGCTGCAAAGGCCGCTCAACTGTAGAGCGAAATTAATCACTTTCTTCAGAAGCCACATGAGACACTTTATGATGCTTGGACACGATTCGGAAAAATGTTACGTAATTGTCCTCAACACGGGTTGAACAACTTCAGTAAGGTCCAAATTTTCTACAAAGGTGTTAATGTGCCGACAAGGAAAGAACTTGATATTGCTGCAGGTGGTTCTTTGATGAAAAAGACTCCGGATGACGCTTACGAAATCATCTCAGATACTGCCACGCATTCGTATGATTGGCATCAAGAATTAGATGTTTCTCGCTCTTCTCTTGTCGCTAGTACCGAAACTAGTGATGAGCTCGCATCGGTTAGAGCACAACTAGCAACTGTTAAAAGACAAATGGAATCGATGACTAAAGAGATGCATGCTATGAAGGTGGGTTGTGAATTATGCCAAGGACCGCATCTTACCAAAGATTGTGATCAAGCATTAATGGAGGAACAGGCTAATTATCTGGGTTATGTTAAGAAGGGAGATTTTGCCCTTAATGAATTTCCAGGTGGAAGACAGTTTTTCAATCAGGCGAGCAATACGGGTGGTAACAATTATCATAGTGGTAATCAAGTTTATCAAGGTAATCAGGGTTATCAGGGCAATCAGAAGGTATATCCGTACAGGCCTCCTGGGTTTAATAATAGAAATCCGCAAGCACCACCTAGGAATTTCCAGCAGTCTATGCCACCAGTTCAGCAGCCAGAAAATAAGATGCCTCCTTTGGAGGAATTGCTAAGGGGTTTTATTATGAAAACAGATGAGAGTATCACTGCTTTGAGGCAAGATGGGGAATCGACAAAACAGCAAGTTAGAAATTAGCAGGCTTCTATTCAGAACTTGGAACGGGATGTGGGACGTATTGCTCAATCGTTATCGGAGAGACCACCGGGTACTCTCCCAGCTAATACGCAATCCAATCCCAACAACAAGGTGCCGGCTAGGAATGAACACGTGAATGCTATAACCACTCGAAGTGGTTTGGTTACTAACAAGGAGACTCCAAAGTCTTCTCCTATTGTTTCCTCTAATGTTTTGCAGGTACCTATTAATGAGGAGAAAAAAGGAGGAAGAGCCTGAGTTAGAAAAGTCGCTTGACGAAGAGAAAAAGGAAGATGATCCGACGGAGATCATAACTAAATCACCGCCGTTGAAAGAATACAAAGCACCAATTCCTTACCCGAAAGCATTGAAAAGGGATAAGCTCGCTAGTCAATATCAGAAATTTGCAAACATGATTAAGCAGATTAGCGTGAACATGCCACTCGCGGAAGTGCTCCAAGGGATGCCTAACTATGGGAAGTTTCTCAAAGATCTTATCTCCAAGAAAGGTAAGTACCATGAGTTATCCGCCGCATTCCTCCATAAGGAATGTTCGGCCATCTTGAAAAAGAGCAAGATGCCTCCAAAATTGGGCGACCCGGGTAGTTTTCTTATCCCTTGCGCTATGGGTAATTCGGAAGTGTACGATGCACTTGCTGACTTATGTGCTAGTGTTAACCTTATGCCATATTTGTTATATCTTAAACTCGGCCTAGGTGACTTGAAACCTACGAGGATGGGGATTCGCTTAGCGAACCACTCTTTTGATACCCCCATTGGAATAGCCGAGGACATATTGGTAAAGGTTGAGTCACTTGTATTTCCAGTTGATTTCGTGATCTTAGAGATGAGAGAGGACACTAAGGTGCCCATTATTCTAGGTCGGCCATTCCTTAACACCGCGGATGCTATTATCCATGTTCAAAAAGAACAACTTAGCTTAGGTGTTGGGAATGAGAGGGTGATTTGTCACATTAATAAAGCCATGAGACACCCTATTTCAATCGATGATGAATGTTTTGCTATTGATGTTATTGACGATTGTGTTGAGCATGATTTGCAGGAATTATTAAGTGTAGACAAGTCGGATGTAATCATGATGGGTGAAGTCAACGGTGACTTCGACCCGGAAGTTGAGTTGGAGGAATTGCTAAAAGAGTATGAGCTTAAAGAATCGGAATCATTTGAAACAATCCGGTTGAAAAATGAATTCCGTATCAAAACATCTCTCGAAGAACCGTCCACCTTGGAGCTTAAGGAGCTTTTACCTCACATGGAATATGCTTATCTTCGAGGTACGTCCCAATTGCCGGTTATTATTTCTTCGACACTTACCGGTGACCAAAAGGGTCGGTTGGTTTCCGTTCTCAAATCCCACAAAAGGGCAATAGCTTGGAAAACCTCGAACATACCGGACATCAATCCGGCCTTTTGTACTCATCGAATCCTAATGGAAGATGATTTTAAACCAGTGGTACAAAGGCAACGTTGTCTAAACCTGAATATGAAAGAGGTCGTTAAGAAAGAGGTGGTTAAATTGCTCGATGCCGGGTTAATTTATCCCATTTCGGACAGCCCGTGGGTAAGCCCTGTTCAATTTGTGCCCAAAAAGGGAGGCACGACTGTTGTTCTCAACGAGAAGGACGAACTTTTTCCTACTCGTACCGTCACGGGATGGAGAGTTTGTATTGATTATCGTTGTTTGAACGACGCCACTAGGAAGGACCACTTCCCGCTTCCATTTATTGATCAAATGCTTAAGCGTTTAGCGGGAAGGGAGTTCTATTGTTTCCTAGATGGATTTTCAGGCTACTTCCAAATCCCCATTGATCCGAAGGACCAAGATAAAACCACATTTACTTGTCGTTTCGGTACCTTTGCTTATCGGCGAATGCCATTCGGGCTATGCAATGCCCCGAGCACCTTTCGAAGGTGTATGGTCGCCATCTTTCATGACATGATCGAGGACTTCATGGAAGTTTTCATGGACAATTTTTCTGTCTTTGGAGACTCTTTTGATTCGTGTCTTGCTAATCTTGAAAAAGTGCTTAAAAGGTGCGAGGAATCAAACCTTGTTCTTAATTGGGAAAAATGCCACTTCATGGAGAAGGAAGGCATTGTCTTAGGGCACAAAATCTCTCGTGCAGGTATTGAGGTTGATAAGGCCAAAATTGATGTTATTTCGGGCCTTCCCAAACCTACAAACGTTAAAGCCATTCGTAGTTTTCTTGGCCATGCGGGATTCTATAGACGGTTCATTAAGGACTTCTCTAAGATTGCCCGACCAATGACTAGACTCCTTGAGAAGGACGTTCCTTTCGACTTTAATATCGAATGCGAGAACGCTTTCAACTTCTTAAAAGAGAAGCTCACACACGCTCCTATCATAGTATCTCCCGATTGGTCTCAACCTTTCGAGCTCATGTGTGATGCTAGTGATTTTGCGCTAGGCGCGGTTTTAGGTCAACGCCACGTTAATCACTTTAAACCTATTTACTACGCGAGTAAGACACTTACGGGGGCTCAATTGAATTATACCACCACGGAAAAAGAGCTTCTTGCGGTTGTCTTTGCGTTTGATAAATTTAGGTCATATTTGGTGTTGTCTAAAACGGTCGTTTACACCGATCATTCGGACCTTAGGTACTTGTTCTCTAAACAAGATGCTAAGCCTAGACTCATTCGTTGGATTCTTCTTCTCTAAGAATTTGACATTGAGATCAAGGATAAAAAGGGTGCCGAAAATTTAGCCGCGGATCATTTATCTCGTCTTGAAAATCCAAACCTAGAGGAACTCAATGAATCGGACATTCATGATACATTCCCCGATGAGTCCCTTATGGGTATCGAAATTGAATCCGAAACTCCTTGGTTCGCCGATATTTCTAATTATTTAGCCGCGGGCATTCTTTCCAAAGGTTTAACTTACCAACAAAAGAAGAAATTCTTTGCGGATATTAAGTTCTACTTTTGGGATGCCCCACATCTTTTTCGAATTGGGGCGGATCAAGTGATTCGTCGTTGTGTTTATGGGAAGGAAGCTCAACAAATTCTAGAGCATTGTCACCAAGGACCCACAGTTGGGCATCTTGGAGCTAATTATACGGCTAAGAAAATCTTCGATTCGGGATTCTATTGGACTACCGTTTTCAAAGATGCTAGTGCCTTTATCAAAACTTGTGATGCTTGCCAAAGGGCGGGAAACATCTCCAAAAGAGATGAGATGCCCCAAATGAGTATTCAAGTTTGAAAGATATTTGACATTTGGGGGATAGACTTCATGGGACCCTTTCCCGCATCCAACAAATGCAAATACATCTTTGTGGCGGTTGACTACGTGTCAAAGTGGGCGAAGGCCAAAGCTTTGCCTACTAATGACGCAAGAGTCGTTGTTGACTTCCTTAAAAATCTCTTTTCGCATTTCGGGCTTCCAAAAGCCTTGATTAGTGATCGCGGTACGCACTTTGCAAATCAACTACTCGAGAAGGTGCTTAAGAAGTATGGAGTAACCCACCGTTTCTCCACGGCTTACCACCCTCAAAAGAGTGGCCAAGTTGAGAATACTAACCGCGCACTAAAACGCATTCTTGAAAGAACGGTGAAAAACAATCCTAAGATTTGGAACCGGAAGTTGAATGACGCGTTATGGGCATTTCGAACTGCGTATAAAACGCCCATTGGTACTACACCATTCCGTCTCATTTATGGAAAAGTGTGTCATTTGCCGGTTGAAGTGGAGCATAGGGCGTATTGGGCACTTAAACAGTGTAATACGAACCTTAAGGAAGCGGGAGAACATCGGTTTTTGCAAATTCATGAACTTGAGGAAACGCTTATGAGAATTCGCGTATTTATAAGGAGAAGACGAAGTTATGGCATGATGCGCATTTGAAGATGAGAAAAGAATTTGAACCGGGTGATAAAGTTTTGTTATTTCAATCTAAGTTCAAATTCTCCGCCGAAAAGCTTAGGTCACGATGGTCCGGTCCATTCGTGGTAAAGAAAGCTTTTCTGGCCGGGCACGTGGAATTGATAGATAATGAGGGTAGAAGCTTTAAGGTGAATGGTCATAGGTTAAAATTATATCACGAGGCATTCGATAACGCCGAGAGGGAGAACCTCACCCTCTACCCGAAAGACACATGAGCATGGACATGAGTCGAGAAAATGACTCGTTAAAAAATCAAATCGTGTAGAGTTTTGTATCCTTGTTAGGTAAATTGTGTGTAATTTTGCTTTAATTAGAAAACCTTGAAAAATCCAAAAACAATATAAAAGCTAAAAAAAAAAAAAAAATATTAAAAAAATTAAAAAAAAAATCACCAAAACGCGACCAAAACCACCAGAACGCGACAGAATGATCAGAACGGACCCCATAGGCTGTCGCGTTTCAACCTAACTTATCGCGTTTGAATTGGGTTTGTCGCGAAACGCGACACGTTCAGCAGGTTGGGGTATTTTAAGGGTTACAGCCTGATTCATCACCACCACTCTTATATTTTTTATCTATCTCATATTTTCTGCTCTCAATTGGCCATAACCCATCAATTAAACCTTCGATTTACTCACGAATCTTCATCTAATGGACATTCACATCATGGCTAGGGTATGATTTAACATCTTCTTGCTTGTTTTCATCTTTTTCTCATGATTAATTTCGAATTGCATTAGGGTTTAAGTGAAAACCAAGTGTGGGGGTGTGTTTATGTGTTATTGTTTGATTTTTATTGGAGATTATGTATGCTTAACATGTTATTACTTCGATTTCATGCCTATTGTTCTATAATTTCATTCTTTGATTTCTAAGGGGTTCTTAGGTATGATTAATTGGGTTTTTTGAATTTGTGAGCTAAATTGATATATTTTGAATGTTGTAAGGTTGTTAGTTGAGTATGATTACCATGAATGCATGTTTAAATTGTCTAGATTTTGATTTTGAATTCTAGGGTTCATGTGTAATTAGGGATTTTGACTTGGTTGACTGGGTTTGACTCAGTTTGACTTTTGAATTGTGTTTCACATGTGCTGATGATATGTATGCTTTGATTACGTGTTTTGATTGTTGATTTACTTAGTTAAAGTTGCATATCTTATTGAGAGGATGACGTTATTTCATTGATTTGTGTTGATTTAATTTGACATCCATGCTTTGTATTGTTTATAACTGTGAGGATTAGTATGATGATTAAGGATGATACTTGGGAATTTGTTATAAGTGCATGACAGTTGTTGGAGTCTTATATGATCTATGCTTTTGACATGTTTTTACGTAACCATTGACATTGTGTGCGTTAAGTTTACTTTTAAAGGAATGCAGGGTATAGCTAACGCTAACATGTCCTTTGGGATATATCTTTTTGGTTTGTTATTATGTTTGTTTTTCAGACAGGAGGACGTGCTAGTGCTAGGGGTGCTTCAAGTTCCGGTACTGCGGCCGGTGCAGCTCAGGAGGTTGAACCGCAACCTCCAATTGCTCAATCAGAGTTGCATGTTAACTTAAGGTTTAATGGTCGATCCGAGGTAATTAAACAGAGAAAGGCGGATGTGCAAGAATTGATTCGGAAAGAATTTGAACCACACCGGGTGGTTGATTTGAATGTTTTGCAAAGGGGAGGTTTACATGCTACGGTTATGGAGTATTTGCAGTTGGAATGGCGCGGTAATGTGTATAATGATTGGGTTGCTTTCTTTGGTATTCATGAAATAGTTTACCGGGAGTTGGTTATCGAGTTTTACGCTACATATGTGATGAATCTTCACCCTAAAAACGTTGATGATCCAATGTTTATGACTTTTCGTTTGGGTGGGGTTAATCGTTCTATGTCATTATTTCAATTGGCTATTTGTTTGGGAATTTATACCGATGAAGAACGAACACGAGTTAATTTTCGAGATTATCTTTGGAGTGCTGAAAGAGTTATTGATATGATTGATCCTCGTGAATTTGATGCAGCTAGAGTTTGGGGGGATATTGCTTCTGATTCTGAATGGAGCCCGAGTAACTGCCCTTGTGTTCATATCATGGATCTCGCTCTTCGTGCAATTCAACGAATGGTTGCGCATACTATTACACATAGAAGAAGTGGGAACGAGAAGGTCTCTTTACCGGACCTTTGGTATGTGAACCAATTCCGAACCAAAACACCTACTTCGGTTGCTTATGGAGTGGCTTATTTTCTTAAACATCATGGTAGTGAACTTCGTTCTGCGGGAAGTCCGATTCGAGGTGGTCATTTTATCACGAGGATTGCATCGGTTTTTGAGATTGATAGATCGGATATGGAGCGAATTATTACTGAGGCGGTTGTGTTAGGAGAAAACGTTTTTCGAGGAGCAAGAGTGATATCTATTGAGAATAGTCAGGTTATTCCGTATAGGGTTCGTCGTCGCCATCCCCGAGATGCGCAAGGGGCACAGGAGGAGGATGAAGAGATGGCCGAAGGTGGTAAAGATGAGGGTCAAAGTGTCGGGGGTCAACGTTTTACCAACCGGGATTTGATGGAACAGATGCGTACTATGCAGCTCTATAATGAGGAAACCCGAGCACGCTTGGAAAGTCAGATTGCATATGGAATTAGTGAGGTTACGTATCATCACGATTGGCATCGACACAACATGGAGCTTGTTTCTCCTAATACCATCTTTACTCCTTATGGCACTCGTGTTCCATGGACTCCGGAGTCGACGGGTCCTTATCGGGTTTATGATCGCACAGCAGCTCAGGAAGTTTGGGAGGATATGGTCAGACGAAGAGGAGCAGGTTCTAGTTCTCAGTATGATGAAGGTAACCAGGGAGGTCAGTCAGGTGGTGGAGGTCCTTATGGTGGGCAATATGATGGCTCTTATGGAGGGTATAACCCTTGGTGATTGGATGCGGTGGTGGCAAGCAAAACAAACACTTTTTAATATCGTTTAGTTGTTTTTTTTATTTTGGATGACTGTAATCTTAATTAGGATGATGGTAGTTGTTAGTATTTAAACTTAATACTTTGTATTTTTATATGGGGCTTTTCAGTACCGTGGTGGTACCACCCCATTAATTGTAGTTGTGGTATGTATGTTTTCGTTTCAGGTTTCACGGTGGTTGTGCTTTATTATTTTTCAAAGTCTGGCAGTAAGTTCAGCACCTTACTTGATTATGATGTTTTGGTGATCGAGTGGATGCCGATGTTCTTATGCTGGCAGTAAGTTCAGCGCCATTGTGCACCATCTTTCTGCGATCTACGGATCTAAAAATCCGGGTTTCTCTTTTCTTTTCTTTTCCCTTTTTCACTATTTTGTCCTCTCGAATTTATTTTTAATTTTTTGATTTCATGTAAATGAGGGCATTACATGATCTTAAGTGTGGGGGGGAGAGATATAAATTCTCGCGGATGTAATACACTTGGCTTTAGTCTTATTTTTGATTAAATTATTGAAAAATTTGAGAAATTTTAAAATTTTTGACTCATTCAAAAAGCCAAGTGTAGTTGTTTTATGAAAGCAAATGTTATCACTTTTGTAAGTTAAAATTGTAGGATGATTCAAGTGCATCCATGAAGGAAGTCAAGTCTTCCGAATGCCCGTCTTACTTGGTGTAGGAGACTTCCTAATCTACATCATTTCATACTGACATTGGTTAATACTTCATTTCACGATGTATTACACCAATGTATCGTACTGTGGGAAGAGAAGCTTTGAGCTTCAACCTATGCTGTCTTCTTGAGGAAGAGTAATGGCTTCGTGCTAGCGTTTGCTTAGACAACGCACACCAAGGCCAAAAGCCATGGTAACCTTTAAAATACGGGAATGTAGTATCTGTTTCCTACATTTTCTTAAAATTAGCATAAAAGCTAAGATGCGTGGGAAGTGGGGTCCAAGGACCTTAAATAAAATTAACCAAGTGTTTAAACACTTCCGGGAGAATCGAGTCCTCCCATGTTGTTCTTAGGAAGTAAAGTCTTCTGAACTTGTAAGTAAAGTCTTACAAGTAAAGTTTGTTTCAAAAGACCATTGCTTGAAAGTAAAGTCTTTCAGGTTTCGTGCAATAGACCCTCCGAAAAATTTACACCCAAGGTAGGTCGCTTAAGTGCAACTACCCATGCGGCTGTCCCATAATTGGGAAGGCTTGTATGCACACCGGCTTTTGAGCCAAATCATGGAATTGATGGACCTCTTAATTAGCCATGTGGGGCACTAATTCCACGAACCTCCGTCAATGCTTTCGCCCTACTATGAGAGAAACCATAGAGTTGTGATAGAAAGCTTGATGAGTGCTGGTCATCCTGTGCCCGGATTGACCATAAAGATAGGGGTAACCAGTCCCCTACGCTTTGGCGCACCCACATTAACCTAATTTTTGGAATTTATGATTTTATATGGAATTAACGAATCATTGGTGTTTTGGGGGCATGGAGGGGAAAGAGGGATAGCCATAGCGGGTTGATGTAAGAAGCATACTTTTTGAAGGTATATACTTTGTGCATGACAGATTCCTTGGTGAACGGCTTGAACCTGGCGATTGCTTGTTGAAGATCACCACACATTGGTTTTATTTGCTCATGAAGATAGTATTGGTGTATCTTACTTCCTATTATTGTTGAAGACGCTTCGGGTATGTTTGCTCTTACATTGGATTTTACTATTTTGAAGATAAGCTTACTTGAGGACAAGCAAGGTTCAAGTGTGGGGGATTTTGATAACGCCATTTTCATACATATATTTTGGGCGTTATCTTGGTCCATTTGTTGATATTTTAAAGACTTTGATGGAGATATCGAGTTATTTGAGCTTAATATGAAGAAAGTGTCAAGTTATGGTTCGTTGGCTCATTAACGATGATTTTTATTGAAGATATAGCCAAAACGGAGTTAGAGTTGAAGATAAACGCGTCTCGGGTGAAAAAGTCAGTTTCCATCGCTTCAGGATGATGTTTATCGCGTTTTAGTCATCGTGATACGTGACAAAGTGCATCAGAACACGACATGGAAAAAAGGGTGTTCTGACCAATCTATCGCGTTTAAAAAACCTTTGTCGCGTCCTGGTCATCGCAGAACGCGATGAGGTGGTCGCGGATCGCGATGGTTTGTCGCGGAACGCGACCTGAGTCGGTTTCAGCTGTTTTCCATATTCTATAAATAGACGAATTTTACCCCAATTTAGGGGATCCAGTTTTATTTTACGAATTTTCTTCCACGGCAATTTTAGTTACGAATTTCTTTGTCTTTCTTCATTGTTTTACAAGGGTTTAAGCTACAATATCATTCTTGGTTAGTTTAATCTTTGTATTAACTTCTATTACTTTTATTAATTTGTTCTTCATTCAATTCAATGATTATGTTTAATTCTTTTTCTTATTATTTATTTGTTCTTTGTGTTTGTCATGAGTAGCTAAATATTTAGTATTCACTTAGATGCATGAACCTAGGTGATGGATTGCGATCTTTTGGTTAATAACAATTAATTAAAATTACACAAGTTTGTGTCTAGCTAAGATCCACTGTTTTATTAAAGCATTTTGATTGTTAAATCACGGAAGTTATTAGTTAACTAACGACAGTTAAATTGACTAATAGCTTTTACTAGATTATTGAACGTGAATAATTTAGGAATACGTGAGATTTTATGAGGGACACTGATAATAAAATTAATCGTATAGTGGTTGAACTTGAAATTAGTTGCAATAATTGTGAGGTTGTGAGGGACACCAAAGCAACCTAAGTTAGATTATAATCTTGAGTAATATCATTGTGAATTGGTTAGTAACTCTAGGTTAACGACAGTTATACTTAGGTTATTAGTCTTAAACTGTAGGAATCGACAGATAAATACAGTGTCACATCATTATAATTGTTTACTTAATGAGTTTAAACGAGCAATCCTAGCCTAGGGAATTGTAGCTAAGTGGATACCTTTGCATCTTATTGAATTAAGTTTAATTTACTTTCGCATTTAATCAGTTTTACAACAAAAAAACCCCCTTTTAAATCTTAGAATAATTAATAGTTCAAGTTTTCAATTACCTGCTCTCTGTGGAACGAATTGGTCAAATACTTGTTTAATTACTACACAAACTGGTTATAGTTGCCTGTATTATGTGATAATCGATAGGTATTTAGCTAATAATTTAGAGTACGAAATTACACATCAGCTGCAAACCCCACAACTTTAGTGGAACGGAGGGGCCGGTTGGTCTCACTAGATGGTTTGAGAAATTAGATTATGTGTTTCGATTTAGTAACTGCTCGGAGGAGAATAAAACCAAGTTTGCTTCATGCACGCAGTCTGACGGTGCACTAACGTGGTGGAATAAGTTGGCACAAGCAAAGGGTATTGATGAGGCATTTGCTACCCCATGGGAGGAATTCAAAGGGGCCCTGATTGAGGAATATTGCCCTAGGACTGAGATCCAAAAGATGGAGATTGAGTTTATGCAGTTGAAGGTTGTGGGAAATGACCTCGATGGTTACAATCGTAGGTATTTGGAACTAGCCCTGATGTGTCCTACCATGGTTACCCCGGAGTTCAAGCGTATGGAAAGATATTCGTGGGGACTTCCTAAGTCCATTAAGGGAAATGTTACCTCGTCTAAGCCACCCAACGTCCCGGAAGCAATGCGCATGGCGCATACTCTTATGAATCAAATTATCATCGATGAACCGGAGAAGGCTAAGTCTGGAGCGGGTAGTAGTGATAAGCGTAAGTGGGATAACAACAAGGGTAGAGCCTATGATCAAAATCCGGCAAAGCGACATGAGGGTTTCAAAGGAAACAACAACAGTGGGAACCTCAACCCGAACTACAAGGGCACCTTACCGCAATGCAAGAGGTGTTATGTGATGACCCGGAAATTTCTGACCAAATTTAAACTTAATCTTTGTATGATTAACATTTCTGATACAATAAGCAAAGTCTGTAAAACTGAATCTCAAAATTTTTGAACTGCTTTCATATATTCAAATACCTTTCGGTTGTTCTTGATGATTCGCGAACAATTATATGTATATAGATACATATATATATACTATAACTTGAAAACGTAACAATGTATTAATTGTTTGATACCGTACATTAAACTTATTGGTTTAAATATTTATTTGAATATATATGAAAAGTCAGAATATTAATTGTATGAATAACTTGCGACGTATATTTAAAACGTGTTTATGAATGTTGAAAATATATATTAACTTGGTCATAAAACGATTTGTTATAATATATATATTAACAAATAGCGAGACAATGATTTATAGAAGTAAATGACCAAAACACTCGAAAGTTTAAGATACACTTAGAATGATATAGTTTATTGATAATTTAAGACTATATTTTGACAAAGGTACGAGTCACAAAACGTAAATTGCGAGTTTTCTAAGCGTACAAAAATGCGTTCGAGAAACCGGAACTGGGACATAAGTCGAGTGACAACATACGAGTCATCGGAACGAAAATTACAAGTCAACTATGCACATGAATTTAATATAATATATAATTAATTATGTAAATTATATATATTATATATATTATATTTAATTATGTCGACAAACAAGAAAACAAAAAATATGTGAGCTGGATCTGACGGCCATGCGATCGCATGAGAAATAGGCATAAAACCCATGCGATCGCATGGGCATCAGAATCAGGAATTATGGCTATAAATACCAGGTTTCTGCTCGAGTTTTTTTTACACTTATATGACTCCCTAAGTACTTATTTATTATAATTATTATTATTATTATTATTATTATTATTATTATTATTATTATTATTATTATTATTATTATTATTATTATTATTATTATTATTATTATTATTATATTATTATTAAGATTATTATTATTATTAATCTTAATATTTTTAGTAATATTATACATAAAATATTACGACGAGGTCATGAGCGTGTCATTTTCAAAACAAGCTTCAAACAGGATAGAACAAAGGAAATTATGGGTATTGTTAGCAAGTCAAACCTAGTATTTATCATCTCTATTGCGTCTACGTACTTTCCTGCAATATTGAATCTTAATATTGATACGTTGAGATCTACGGTTAATCTTGCATTCCGAGTTACGGTCACTTTTTGATGAATGACCTTATGTGCTGCTAAGGTGAGTTTATAGATCCCTTTTTAAATGCTTTAAATATTTTGGGCTGAGAATACATGCAATTTATTTTAAACGCAATGGATACAAGTACATACTTAATTCTACACTGAGTTTGAACCAAAAATCCCTTAGCTTTGGTAACTAGTAACTGCCAGTTATAAGAACTGGTGGGCGCGAGTAGTAGTATATGGATCCATAGGGCTTAATATCCCCGTCCGAGCTAGAGCACTAGCCTTTTAACGGACGTATGCTATTTGAGAAGCGTACACTTTGGTTTGCGTGTATTATTAAGATGATTATACAAAGGGTATAAAATATATATACGTTAAGTTTAGTTACCAGGGTGCTCAATTTCGTAGAATATTTTGATAAACGTTTCTGGATGAAACAACTGAAAACTTGTGATTCACCTTTATATACAGATTATGCGCAACATTAAAACTATGAACTCACCAACCTTTGTGTTGACACTTTTAAGCATGTTTATTCTCAGGTTTTTAGAAGTCTTCCGCTGTTTGCTTATATGTGATACAAGCTATGTGCATGGAGTCATACATGCTTTATTCAAGAAAACTTTGCATTCACAAAATCATCACCGTGTATCTTATTTTTACTTCATTATCAACGGATGTATTATGGTAAACTATTATTTATGGTGATTGTCTATATGTAGAAATCATCAAATGTTGAAAACCTTAGAAATTGATATTCATTTATTGTGTACCTTTTGAAAAGAATGCAATGTTTACAAAACGTATCATATAGAGGTCAAATACCTCGCAATGAAATCAATGAATGACGTGTTCATCCATATGGATTTGGAGCGATCGTCACAGTTGGTATCAGAGCGTTGGTCCTAGTGAACCAGGTCTTGCATAAGTGTGTCTAACTGATAGTTGTTAGGATGCATTAGTAAGTCTAGACTTCGACTGTGTCTGCATGTCAAAAGTTTTGCTTATCATTTCTTGTCAGAAATTACCTGTCTATCATCTTAAGTCTAAACGCGTCTTATTGCATTGATTGCATAGATAGTGTATAGACAAAATTCATATCTTGGCATATCTATTACAGTAAACTTTGACTGCCATCTTCCGAAAATTTCTCCGTAATTTACGGGATTTTGGTATTATATATACATATGTAAATTATGTATTGAAGAGTACCAATCTAAATTCTATAATCTATTTCATATCAAAAATTATCTCTCTAATTATACAAGATGGATCCCGTATCTAGTTCAAATTCCTTAAATTCTGACAGCTATTCCGATAAGGATATTCACCTGAACTCTGAAGAAAGTGTAACCGGAATGGATCAACCAATCAGCCATCACCTATTCTGGATGAATTGGGGATGGGTTCGTAGCCTACTTAATCATTGGAGATAAGAAGAAGGTGATCCCTTCCATCCACCACATTCACCTCTTGGCGAAGAACCTGAAGCACTTACCGGCGAACCTATTCGTAATACTATTTTCTCTCTCATTTCCAGAGTATCTCATCATGATTATATACTATCCCATATTATAAATCTTATTTATCCGATCGTCCGAACCACCGATCATCCCGGTATAATAGAAGAAGTCAACGAACTTCGTGCTCGGGTAGTGGCTTTGGAGAATATGGTGCAAGGGTTACGAACACCAGCAGCAGCACCCGCAGCATAACCGGTACCACCATCATCCACACCAACAGGATCATTACCACCACCAACAACCACATCCGCATCACACGCCTCAACATCACAATCTGTACCTCGGATATCAACATCATACGCACCATAGGTACCAAGAAGTACCAGCAACGACAAACGATGAAGTATGGATTCATAACTTCATCGAAGAAACATTCTACGGCGATTATGTAATTTCTAAAGTTTAGAGATTATCTATTCTAGCCTTAACCCTAAATCAGATAGAGTAGAAACCCTTATCTGAATGGTGTAAGATACAAGCTAGACTTGTTTTACCAACAGCATCAACAGTACCCTTAGCCTCACCAGCACAGTCAGTGTTGTCAACATCGTCAGAATCAGCAGCACCTCTAACATCATAAGCTCTGTCAGTTCAAGAAAGCACCGTGGACATCATTACGAGTCAACAACGAGTATATTGTATCAATGAATTATGAAGTAATAACTCAATTCCTCTAAAGAATTTATATGTATATCTTATATATATAAATTTTAAAACCATCATAAATCTTTTCGTACTAAGCTATTATGTATGAATTGAAAAAGGGTAAATACTACTCAATTAATTCATATTACTAATATGCTATGATGTACATCCTTCGTTAACGACTTAACCATCGTTAACTACAATCTCTGTTTCAACTCAATGAATTCTATTTCATAATGAACTTAGTTTATTAATCAATTACATGTTTGATTTTACCCTTTTATCTTCGATGTACTCAATATTTTCTAGAAAATATCATTTATATCTTATGAAGTTCATAAGAATTCCACGAGCATCAACATCCTTCACCGAGGAATAAGAATAAATAATGAAGTATTGATTTCATTAGTGAAATACTCCGCGAAGATTATGTAATCCTTAATGTTTTAGAGATTATTCATTCAATTCAAAAATCAAATGAGCTTAATATGATATTAACTCGTCAAATCTGTATTACATCTGAAGAAGATATACATACATATATTTTCATAAAGACGGTAATAAAAAAAAATTCTTTTGTACAAAGTATTAATTGTGAAATCTTTAACGGGTAGGTAATACTCGGGAAATATATAAGTTCGCAATTAATATGTTATACTGTACATTCTTCAACTTTGATTCAAAAATTATTAACTATGCTCACAACGATATACAATCGTTTCCATACAAATTCAATTACATATTCTGATTTTGAAAAATCAGAATCCAAGCCAAGATTTAATAGAAAACATCACTCTTAGATTCTTACATCTTTCAAATGCTATACTTTGACTTCAAAACTGTGCTAGAACATCACTTCTATTTATAAACCCAGAAAAAAAAATGCATCGTTCAAAATTCTAGAACATCATATGTATCTTGACAATTACAATCTTCATGCAAACCCTTCAAACTTTTGAAAACACCTCGGATTGATAACCAACGATTCGGTTATGATAACTTTGAATGTTGATGAAGCAGCAAAAACTGGAAACGACCTTAACAGCCAAAAGTTTGATGATAAAGGATAGTGTGCTGGCAAAGCTCAGAAAAAGAGAAAGTTTGGAACTAGAAAACGGATTGAGCAAAGTATGAAAGAGGCTGTGGATAAATCACAAGTACAAAACCTGACTTCAAAGAATCCAAATGATTCAGTATCTGCTGAAGACATTAACGAATACCTTGCTTCCGAATCTAAACCCTTGCTGACAATATTCTTCATCATCCTCTAATATTAGAAATTCTAAGATATCATCGTATCTTTCATTATAAATATCCTCCATATTTCTGGAGATAATTTCATAATCATTCTTATCGGAAATCAATTTTCTTCTTGCGATATCTGTGTAACATCATAAAAGAAACTATTTTAGTTTCTAAATTCTGAAACCTTCGAGTTTAAAATATGAATATTTTTGAAGAGGTGTTGGGAACTGAAGTATGAATTAGTATAATATAATGACACTTGATCAACGTGATTATATTACAGTAAGTCATGCTGAGTTTCTAATGGAACGTGATAAAGGTTCACAGATCATACCCTCATTATAAACCATGTTACATAACTCTTTCATTCTATTTAACCTCTAAACTATCAAGAAAATATTTTCTTAATGATCCGGTCTTTTTCGAGGTATTCTGGTAATTTGACAAGTCAGATTGTGCTATTAACGTTTCTTTTTTAAAACATTAATTATGTTCATTCCGAAATTCATACCTACGAATTCTGGACCATTATTCGCTTGATTTAAAGTCCGGAAGATAAAACAAAAGCATGAAGCTTCAAAATATCAATGGGAGTATATATAAATCACAGTAAATTGGAGAGAGTATTAACTGTGGATGTCAATGATTATGGAAAGACAGAAGCAGAGACATCGAAATCTAAGGGAAGATATAAAACCCAACAACCACCCAGAAATTACAAACCATGTATATCAATGCGTATAGCAATATAAAGACACGGGAGAATGAAAAACACTATAACCCCAAGGTAATGGTAGAAGAAAATAACTTCCTCCGGTGGTAGATGAAAAAGAAGAATGACAGATATGAAAATTAGGAGTATATCAAGAATCAGAACTGGATGAAGCATTTTTCACAATCTTTTGAAAATAGGAAATGAGGAAGAAGATGTAAGAGTGATGAAAATAATGAAACGGAAGAGGTCAATTTATAGCGAAATATCAAACATAGCAATTGAGGCAAATTACGCATTTAATCAAAAGAAATCTTAATTTCCTTAAATTTCGAAGAATCAAATCTTATTTAGATTATGAAGATTTTCTATTCCATAAATTACGGAAATCAATCGTTAATATGTCAAGAGTTAAGACGAATCTCTATTCTTCATTTCACTCTTTTACGATAACTTCTCTCATACGCTTCGAATAATCGGATTGTTTTATCCATATTATTCAACGGTGATAAAACTCTATTTATCAACACATATACATCATGAAAACATTTTTATTGTTAGTCATGACGACCTCACTCAAATTTCGGGACGAAATTTCTTTAACGGGTAGGTACTGTGATGACCCGAAAATTTCTGACCAAATTTAAACTTAATCTTTATATGATTAACATTTCTGACACGATAAGCAAAGTCTGTAAAACTGAATCTCAAAATTTTTGAACTACTTTCATATATTCAAATACCTTTCGGTTGTTCTTAATGATTCGCGAACAATTATATGTATATAGATACATATATATATACTATAACTTGAAAACGTAACAATGTATTAATTGTTTGATACCGTACATTAAATTTATTGGTTTAAATATTTATTTGAATATATATGAAAAGTCAGAATATTAATTATATGAATAACTTGCGACGAATATTTAAAACGTGTTTATGAATGTTGAAAATATATATTAACTTGGTCATAAAACGATTTGTTATAATATATATATTAACAAATAGCGAGACAATGATTTATAGAAGTAAATGACCAAAACACTCGAAAGTTTAAGATACACTTAGAATGATATAGTTTATTGATAATTTAAGACTATATTTTGACAAAGGTACGAGTCACAAAACGTAAATTGCGAGTTTTCTAAGCGTACGAAAATGCGTTCGAGAAACCGGAACTGGGACATAAGTGGAGTGACAACGTACGAGTCATCGGAACGAAAGTTACAAGTCAACTATGCACATGAATTTAATATAATATATAATTAATTATTTAAATTATATATATTATATTTAATTATGTCGACAAATAAGAAAACAAAAAATATGTGAGCTGGATCTGATGGCCATGCGATCGCATGAGAAATATGCATAAAACCCATGCAATCGCATGGGCATCAGAATCAGGAATTATGGCTATAAATACCAGGTTTCTGCTCGAGTTTTTTTTTTACACTTATATGACTCCCTAAGTATTTATTTATTATAATTATTATTATAATTATTATTATTATTATTATTATTATTATTATTATTATTATTATTATTATTATTATTATTATTATTATTATTATTATTATATTATTAAGATTATTATTATTATTAATCTTAATATTTTTAGTAATATTATACATAAAATATTACGACGAGGTCATGAGCGTGTCACTTTCAAAACAAGCTTCAAACGAGATAGAACTAAGGAAATTATGGTTATTGTTCACAAGTCAAACCTAGTATTTATCATCTCTGTTGCGTCTACGTACTTTCCTGCAATATTGAATCTCAATATTGATACGTTGAGATCTACGGTTAATCTTGCATTCCGAGTTACGGTCACTTTTTGATGAATGACCTTATGTGCTGCTAAGGTGAGTTTATAGATCCCTTTTTAAATGCTTTAAATATTTTGGGCTGAGAATACATGCAATTTATTTTAAACGCAATGGATACAAGTACATACTTAATTCTACACTGAGTTTGAACCGAAAATCCCTTAGCTTTGGTAACTAGTAACTGCCAGTTATAAGAACTGGTGGGCACGAGTAGTAGTATATGGATCCATAGGGCTTGATATCCCCGTCCGAGCTAGAGCACTAGCCTTTTAACGGACGTATGTGTAACGACCCGTCAAAATCGCTATTGACGCGGCACGTTAATCATTGATTCTACAGTGAGGTTTTGACCTCTATATGATACGTTTTGATAAAATATTGCATTCATTAAAATAAGTGACTTTCTAAACATAGAAAGTTATAAACATGTGGGCGAGTGCTTAGGTATAAGCAAAACCCCGAAATACATAAGTCTTTAATTTACAGGTTGACATCACAGTCCAATTATTTATTACACAACGCAGTTTTATTTTGAATGCAATAAACTTTGTACAAAGCATGAGAGACTCCATGCAGGCAACAAGCACATCACAGCGGAAGCATTCTAAGGACCTGAGAATAAAACATGCTAAAAAGTTAACACGAATGTTGGTGAGTTATAGGTTTAATTGCTCGAGTCATAAACATATATAAAGATAGACCACAAGATTTCATCAAAAGTTTATCAATAGATTCTACGTAACAGAGCACCCTGGTAACTAAACTTAATGCTATAGTGATAATTACCCCATTCGTTTTAATACACGCAAACCAACGTGTCTTAAACTCAAATAACATACGTCCGTTAAAAGGCTAGCTCTCTAGCTCGGACGGGGATGTCAAGCCCTATGGATCCATATACAATTATTCGCGCCCACCAGTCCATATCCTATGTACTGGCAGCTACTAGTTACCAAAGCTAAGGGATTTCCGGTTTAACTCAGTGTAGAATTTAGTATGTACTTGTGTCTTATCGCGTTTAAAATAAATTGCATGTATTCTCAGCCCAAAAATATGTAAAGTATTTGAAAAGGGATCTATAACTCACAGTTCAATATTGAGACTCAATATTGTTGGCAAATTGCGTAGACGTAATGATGGTAGACGACTGTATGGTTGGCCTTGGATTCAAGAACAATACCCCGAACAATACCCAATATTTCCTTAGCTTAAAGCGGTTTGAAACCCGAATTAAAACACCCTCGAATATACTTTATTATTATTAAACTTAAATTAAAATTATAATTATATTTATAAATTTAAATTTAAATTACATATGAAAATAAAATATGAATTATATCGTCGAAAACACTGGCCTTTTATAGTACTTTTCGATTTACTGTAGCTCATGCGATCGCATGAGTTTTCAGGGTTTTTGCCATGCGATCGCATGGCCGCCTTTTTCATTTTTGTTTGCTAGTTCGTCGACATCAAATAGTATTTTACTGTAGCAAATAGTTTACTGTAGCAAATATTGTTTTACTGTAGCAAATAGTGTTTACTGTAGCAATAGTGTACTGTAGCAAATCACTGTAGCAAAGTCGTTTTCACTATAGCAAAATACGGTTTCACTGTAGCAAATAGTGTTTTACTGTAGCAAAGTAATTTTTACTGTAGCAAATAGGGTTTTACTGTAGGAAAGTCGTTTTTACTTGTACATATATATATATATATATACATACATATAATTGTTCATGAATTGTCGAGAGTAATCAAAGGTAATTGTATATATGAAACAGTTCTAAAATTTTGAGACTCAATCTAACAGACTTTGTTTAGCGTGTTAAAATAATAAATCGTATAGAGAATTAGTTTAAATAAGTCAAAAATTTTCGGGTCATCACAGTACCTCCCCCTTAAAGAAAATTTCGTCCCGAAATTTTGAGTAGTACCTGTTTCATGAGCGATATCAGTGAACAAATGTGGATACTTTTGCTTCATCTGATCTTCACGTTCCCAAGTAAACTCGGGTCCTTGTCTTGCGTTCTAACGAACCCTAACTATCGGTATTTTGCTTTGTTTTAATTGTTTGACCTCAAGGTCCATGATTTCAACAGGTTCTTCGATAAAATGAAGTTTATCATTGATTCGTATTTCGTCAAGAGGAATTACGACATCCTCTTCAGCTAAACATTTCTTCAAATTTGACACGTGAAATGTGTTGTGAACACTGCTAAGTTCTTGCGGTAGCTTTAATCGATAAGCAACTGTTCCAATTCTTTCGGTGATTTCAAAGGGTCCTATGTACCTAGGACTTAGCTTTCCTCGTTTACCGAATCATACAACGCCTTTCCAGGGTGACACTTTCAACATGACTTTGTCACCCACTTGAAATTCTAGCGGTTTTCTTCTTACATCAGCATAACTCTTTTGGCAACTCATGGCCGTTTTCAATCACTGTTGTATTTGAATGATCTTTTCGGTGGTTTCGTGAATAATTTCTGGTCCAGTAAGTTGTCTTTCTCCTACTTCACTCCAACATATAGGAGATCTGCACTTTCTACTGTAAAGTGCTTCAAATGGTGCTGCGTTGATGCTCGTATGATAGCTGTTATTGTATGAAAATTCTGCCAATGGTAAGTGTCGATCCCAACTGGTTCCAAAGTCAATCACGCATGCCCGTAACATGTCTTCCAATGTTTGTATTGTTCTTTCACTTTGACCATCTGTCTGTGGGTGATAAGCGGTGCTCATATCTAATCGAGTTCCCAATGCTTTTTGTAATGACTGCCAAAAACGTGATGTGAATCGGGTGTCGCGATCAGATATGATAGAGATGGGTACACCATGCCTGGAAACTACCTCCTTCAAATATAGGCGTGCTAATCTTTCCATACTGTCTGTCTCCTTTATTGGTAGAAAGTGAGATGATTTAGTTAGACGATCGACTATCACCCAAATAGTATCATGACTACTTGTAGTCCTTGGCAATTTTATAATGAAATCCATAGTTATTCTTTCCCATTTCCACTGCGGAATTTCTGGTTGTTGCAGTAATCCTGACGGCTTTTGGTGCTCAGCTTTGACCTTTGCACACGTCAAACATTTGCTTACATAAGTAGCAATTTCTGTCTTCATATTAGGCCACCAATAAAACTTCTTGAGATCGTGGTACATTTTCCCGTTTCCTGGGTGAATTGAGTACCTCGTTTTGTGTGCTTCATCTAGTACTAGTTGCCTTAGATTACCATGTTTTGGTACCCATATCCTATCAGCAAAATACAGGGTTCCATCGGCTTTTACTTCAAGCTATTTTTCTAACCCTCTGCTCATTTCGCCTTTTTCATTTTCTTCTTTTAAAGCCTCTAACTGTGCTGCTTGAATTTGCTTTATGAGATCAGTACGAATTGTAATATTCAAAGCTCAGACCCTAAGAGGTTTTACTCTTTCTTTTCGACTTAGGGCATCAGCTACAACATTAGCCTTTCCGGGGTGGTAACGGATTTCACAATCGTAATCGTTTAACAACTCTACCCAGCGACATTGCCTCATATTGAGTTGTTTTTGATCAAAAATATGCTGAAGACTCTTATGGTCGGTGTACACTGTACACTTGGTGCCATATAGATAGTGTCTCCATATTTTGAGTGCAAAAACTACTGCTCCAAGTTCCAAATCGTGCGTCGTATAGTTCTTTTCATGAATTTTTAGTTGTCGTGAGGCGTATGCGATGACTTTTGTGCGTTGCATTAATACACATCCTAAACCTTGGTGTGAATCATCACAATAGATCACGAAATCATCATTTCCTTCCAGTAATGACAAAATGGGTGCAGACGTTAACTTCTTCTTTAATAACTGGAATGAGGATTCCTGTTCTGTGGACCAATCATACTTCTTTCCCTTTTGAGTCAATGCAGTTAAGGGTTTGGTGATTCTAGAGAAATCTTGAATGAATCTTCGGTAGTAACCAGCAAGACCTAAGAATTGGCGGATTTGTGTTGGAGTCTTCGGTGTTTCCCATTTACTAATGGCTTCGATCTTGGCTGGGTCAACTTTAATTCCATGTTTACTGACAACATGGCCCAAAATTTGTACTTCTTGTAACCAGAAATCACACTTCGAAAATTTTGCGTACAATTATTCTTTCTTGAGTATCTCTAGTACCAGTCTTAAGTGTCGCTCATGTTCTTCCTTGTTCTTCGAGTAAATCAATATGTCGTCGATAAAAACAATGACAAATTTGTCTAAATACGGTCTACAGATGCGATTCATTAGATCCATGAATACTGCTGGAGCATTAGTCAATCCAAAAGGCATGACTAAAAATTCATAGTGACCGTAACGGGTTCTGAACGCGGTTTTAGGAACATCTTCTTCCTTCACTCTCAGCTGATGATATCCGGAGCGTAGATCAATCTTAGAATAAACACTTGATCCTTGCAATTGATCAAACAAATCATCAATCCTCGGTAATGGGTACCGATTCTTGATCGTTAATTTGTTTAATTCTCAGTAATCTATGCACATTCTCATAGATCCATCCTTCTTCTTGACGAACAGAATAGGAGCACCCCAAGGTGAAAAACTAGGACGAATAAATCCACTATCCGATAATTCTTGCAACTGGTCTTGTAATTCTTGCATTTCTGAAGGTGCAAGTCTATATGGAGATCGGGCTACAGGTGCAACTCCTGGTATGAGATCAATCTGGAATTCTACACATCTGTGTGGAGGTAGCCCCGGTAATTCTTCTGGAAATACTCCGGGATATTCTCTTACAACCGGCATGTCATTAATGCTTCTTTATTCAGTATCAATCTTCTTTACGTATGCCAGAATAGCATAACAACCTTTTCTTATAAGTTTCTGGGCCTTCATACAGCTGATAAAGTTCAGCTTTGAGTTGCTCTTCTCCCCATAAATCAATAATGAAGTTTCATCCTTACGAGGGATGCGGATTGCTTTCTCAGCGCAAACAACTTCCGCTCTTGTTTTGGACATCCAGTCCATGCCAACGATTACGTCAAAACTTCCTAATTCTACGGGTATCAAATCGATTTTGAAGGTTTCACCAGCGAGATTCATTTTGCAACCATGGCAAATTTTATCGGCTTTTATCAGTTTACCATTAGCTAATTCAATAGTATATTTATCGTCTAGAGGTAATGATGCACATTTTAGTTTAAAACTAAAGTCTTTACACATATAACTTCTATCAGCACCCGTATCAAACATAATAGAAGCTAGTTGATTATTAACGGTAAACGTACCCGTGACAAGATTAGGATCCTCACGTGCTTTACTGGCACTAACATTAAATGCCCTCCCACGTGCGGGTTCTTTGTTCTTCTCTTTATCATGGCATTGATTTATAAAGTGACCAGACTTCCCGCATCCATAACATTTCTTGACATCGGTCGATTTTGTCTTTACTTCAGAAACGGTGGCATAACAATCTTTCGCCACATGTCCTTTCTTGTTGCACTTATCACAGACCACTTGGCAATAACCTACATGATGTTTGTAACATCTTTTGCAGAACGGATGGGGTCCCTTATATTTTGGACTACCAGTTGCTCGTGGATTTATCCAACCAAGTTTCTCGCCTTGGGACTCACCTGTGTTGTTTGTGAAGAAGAAGGATGGATCCTTCCGTATGTGTATCGACTACCATGAACTCAACAAATTGACGATCAAGAATCGGTATCCTATTCCCCGTATTGACGATCTTTTCGATCAGCTGCAAGGATCGAGCGTTTATTCTAAGATCGATTTGTGATCCGGTTATCACCAATTGAGGGTGAAAGAGAGCGATGTGATGAAGACTGCATTCAGAACTCATTATGGTCATTATGAGTTTCTCGTGATGCCATTCGGTTTAACCAATGCACCTGCCGTGTTCATGGATCTCATGAATCGTGTCTGCAAACCATACTTGGATAAGTTCGTTATCGTCTTCATAGATGATATCCTCATCTACTCCAAAAGTGAAGAAGAACATGAGCAACATCTTCGTCTAGTGTTAGAACTCTTGAGACAAGAGCAACTTTACGCCAAATTCTCCAAGTGTGAATTTTGGTTGAAGGAAGTCCAATTTCTGGGTCATGTTGTGAGCGATCAGGGTATCAAAGTTGATCCCGCCAAGATTGAAGCTATCAGTAAGTGGGAGAATCCCACTACTCCAACTCACATTCGCCAATTTTTAGGTCCCGCCGGTTATTACTGAAGATTTATTGAAGGTTTCTCTCTAATTGCGCGTCCTTTGACCGCGTTGACTCACAAAGGGAAGAAGTTCATTTGGAAACCCGCACACGAATCAGCATTTCAAACCTTAAAGAAGAAGTTGACCACCACACCTATCTTATCTCTTCCTGAAGGCAGTGACGATTTTGTCGTTTATTGTGATGCTTCGAAAAGTGGTTTTGGTTGTGTACTGATGCAACGCACAAAGGTTATCGCTTATGCCTCCCGACAACTGAAGATTCACGAGCGGAACTACACTACTCACGATCTCGAACTTGGAGCCGTTGTCTTTGCGCTCAAATTGTGGAGATACTATTTGTATGGAAATAAGAGCACTATCTTCACCGACCACAAAAGTCTCCAACACATCTTCGATCAGAAGCAACTGAATATGAGACCGCGTCGATGGATCGAGATGCTGAATGACTATGATTGTGAACTTCGTTATCATCCTGGCAAGGCCAATGTTGTAGCTGACGCTTTGAGCCGAAAGGAGAGGATGGCACCTCTTCGTGTTCGGGCACTGAACATCACCATTCATTCGAATCTCAACAGCCAGATCCGAGTAGCCCAAGATGAGGCTCTCAAGGAGGAGAATATATCTCATGAACATTTGAACACACTTGTCTCTCGATTCAAGGTTAGTGAGACTGGACTTCGATGTTATGCCGGAAGAATTTGGGTACCTCGTTATGGAGATCTTCGAAACCTTATACTTGATGAAGCCCACAAGTTGAGATATTCGATTCATCCCGGAGTGGGCAAAATGTACCACGATTTTAATAAACAGTATTGGTGGCCTAATCTTAAGAAGGACGTTGCTACTTATGTTGGTAAGTGTTTGACTTGCTCGAAAGTTAAGGCCGAGCATCAGAGGCCTTCTGGGTTACTTCAACAACCGGAAATCCCGCAATGTAAGTGGGAAAGGATAACAATGGATTTCATTATGAAGTTACCAAAGACGGTGGGCGGATACGATACCATCTGGGTTATCGTTGACCGTCTTACCAAATCTGCACACTTCCTAGCTATGAAGGAAACGGATACGATGGAGAGACTCACTCAACTATACATCAAAGAGGTTGTATCTCGTCATGGTGTACCTTTATCAATCATCTCAGATCACGATCCCCGTTTTGCTTCCAGATTTTGGCATTCCTTACAAGAAGCCATGGAACTCGTCTCGACATGAGTACTGCATATCACCCACAGACCGACGGGCAAAGTGAAAGAACGATTCAGACCTTGGAAGACATGTTGCGTGCATGTGTTATTGATTTCGGAAAGGCCTGGGAAAGGCATTTGTCGTTAGCCGAATTCTCGTACAACAACAGTTATCACTCGAGTATTAATGCCGCACCTTTTGACGCGTTGTATGGTCGTAAGTGCCGTTCTCCTATTTGTTGGGCCGAGTTAGGTGAAGTGCAAATCACCGGACCCGAGATAGTCCACGAAACATCAGAGAAGATTTCCCAAATTCAAGCGAGACTTAAGACGGCCCGTGATCGCCAAAAGAGTTATGCTGACCTTAAACGTAAAGACTTTGAATTCAAGGTGGGTGACCGTGTAATGTTGAGGTTGCACCTTGGAAAGGTGTGATTCGTTTTGGAAAGCTCGGAAAGTTAAACCCGCGATACATTGGTCCTTTTGAAATCTTGGAGCGTGTTGGACCCGTTGCTTACCGTTTGGATCTTCCAACACAATTGAGCTCAGTCCATCCTACCTTCCACGTGTCAAACTTGAAGAACTGTCTTTCTGCACCCGAACTTAGCATACTACTGGAAGAACTTACAATTGATGACAAACTCCACTTCGTGGAGGAGCCTGTTGAAATTATGGACCGTGAGGTCAAAACTTTGAAACGCAATAAGATTCCGATCGTCCGAGTACGATGGAATGCCAAACGAGGACATGAGTTTACCTGGGAACGAGAGGATCAAATGATGCAGAAGTATCCTCACCTTTTCCCGACTCCTCCATCTACCTCAACTTAAAATTTCGGGACGAAATTTTCTTTAACAGGTGGGTAATGTAACGACCCTGGATTTTCCAACGTTTAATTAATAATATTTATTATTAATACTTGTGATTTAATGAATGTATTGTTTATATACATTTACTTGTTACCGTGATTGACTTTTAATTGCCCGACACGTCTTTGTGACGCACGAACATTTCACGAATAATATTTTCAGATATTATTTACATTATTGATTGATTTTTATTAATCATTTTTAATTAACTAAAGTTACTAGTTAATTACTTGGGCTTTGTTGGATTTAAATTGTTAATCACTTGAACTTGGACTATCATTAGTGTTAGTGGACTTAGAAGCCCACTCTACTCACCTTAATGGACTTATTAGCCCATCGCTCATGTAAGTATTACTTTTAAGATAAAACTAGATGGATTAGTGCATGGAATCTAGTTACAAGTTACTTACACCTTGTTCCCATGCAAACACCCCTTATTACCAACTTTTGAGCCTAATACATGAAAGAACTAGTGGACTAATCCTTTCCCCTTTACCCTTGAGCAAACCGTCGGCCTTGAAGGCCTTTAGAGGAGTTCAAAAATCTTTTTTTTTTGTATTACTCTTTCACTAGTCTTCATTCACTTCACACACACACAAAAATACTTGCACTTTTCTCTCATTTCCTCTCAAGTTTTCTCTCCAATTTGTGAGTTTCTTTCAAAGTTTTCTCTTCTTCTTTTCTTTGTCAAAACCGAAACATAAAACACATAATCATCATCAATACTTGTTGTTTATTGTTGTTTAATTACTTACTTGTTCCTTGTTATTGTTTACTTACATGTTGTTAAGAATCAAACTCTTTAGTTTGTTCTTCATATTATCTTGTTTATTCAAGAACATACAAGAACAAAACTTTCTAGTTTATGTTCTACACTTAATGTTTTTAAAAGATTAAAGTTCATGAGTTGTAATAACCATACTTGAAGTTCATGTTGTAAACTTAAAAGTTTACTTCTTTAAAGATCAAGACCTTGGCTTGAATCTTTAAAAGTATGAGAACCATGAACTAGTTACTTGTTTATTTAGTTTGTTACTTCATTTCCTTGCACTTTGATAATGCTAAAAACGAACATATATTTCATAGCATTATTCCTCAAGAAAGACAAGCTTTTAGTTGCAATTGTTCTATTTACAAGTGATATTCGTTTAAATAATAAAAGGTGAAGACAAAAGACAGATTCGACGAATTGAAGACGCAAACGACCAAAAAGCTCAAAAGTACAAAAGACAATCAAAGAGGTTCCAATTATTGATAAGAAACGTCTCGAAATTACAAGAGTACAAGATTCAAAACGCAAAGTACAAGATATTAAATTGTACGCAAGGACGTTCGAAAATCCGGAACCGGGACCAGAGTCAACTCTCAACGCTCGACGCAACGGACTAAAAATTACAAGTCAACTATGCACATAAATATAATATAATATTTAAATAATTCTTATAATTATTTAATATATTATATTTATATTTAAACCGTCGGTAAACAAAGAGCCAAACTCCTCTGAGCTGTAAAAGTAAACTCCGCGACTCGCGGAGTTTGAAGGCCAAAAAGGCCGCGAGTCGCGGAGCCCCAAATTCAGAAACCCCCTATAAAGCTCGCGCATTCTGATCGTAAAATATCATTTTTTTTCCTCATTCATACGATATATTTATATTTATAATTTATATTTTAATTTTAATTTTAATTATAATTCTAATAATAAGGGTATGTTAGCGAATATTGTAAGGGTGTAAGTCGAAATTCTGTCCGTGTAACGCTACGCTATTTTTAATCATTGTAAGTTATGTTCAACCTTTTTACATTAATGTCTCGTAGCTAAGTTATTATTATGCTTATTTAAAATGAAGTAATCATGATGTTGGGCTAATTACTAAAATTGGGTAATTGGGCTTTGTACCATAATTGGGGTTTGGACAAAAGAACGACACTTGTGGAAATTAGACTATGGGCTATTAATGGACTTTATATTTGTTTAACTAAATGATAGTTTGTTAATGTTAATATAAAGATTTACAATTGGGCGTCCCTATAAATTACCATATACACTCGATCGGATACGATGGGCGGGGTATTTATACCAACGAATAATCGTTCATTTAACCGGACACGGGAATGGATTAATAGCCACTAGAATAATTAAAACAGGGGTGAAATTATGTACAAGGACACTTGGTATAATTGATAACAAAATATTAAAATCTTGGGTTACTCTCAGTCGACATCCTGGTGTAATTATTAAACAAAGTATTAAAATCTTGTTACAGTTTAAGTCCCCAATTAGTTGGAATATTTAACTTCGGGTATAAGGATAATTTGACGAGGACACTCGCACTTTATATTTATGACTGATGGACTGTTATGGACAAAAACCAGACGGACATATTAAATAATCCAGGACAAAGGACAATTAACCCATGGGCATAAAACTAAAATCAACACGTCAAACATCATGATTACGGAAGTTTAAATAAGCATAATTCTTTTATTTCATATTTAATTTCCTTTATTTTATATTTAATTGCACTTCTAATTATCGCATTTTTATTGTTATTTTATCGCAAGTTTATTTTATCGCACTTTTATTATTCGCAATTTCATTATCGTTATTTACTTTACGCTTAAAATTAAGTCTTGTATTTATTTATTATTTTACATTTGGTTTTAACTGCGACTAAAGTTTTAAAATCGACAAACCGGTCATTAAACGGTAAAAACCCCCCTTTATAATAATAATATTACTTATATATATGTATTTGTATTTTTATAAAAGTAAACTAATATAGCGTTAAGCTTTGTTTAAAGATTTCCCTGTGGAACGAACCGGACTTACTAAAAACTACACTACTGTACGATTAGGTACACTGCCTATAAGTGTTGTAGCAAGGTTTAAGTATATCCATTCTCTAAATAAATAAATATCTTGTGTAAAATTGTATCGTATTTAATAGTATTTCCTTGTAAAATTTAATAGTATTTTATACCACTCCGCTACCACATCAAGTATTTTTGGCGCCGCTGCCGGGGAAATCTCTTAAAAGCCGGAAGCGCAACACTAATATAAAAAAAAAATATTTATTAAAATTCGTTTTTGTAAAAATACGTTTTAATTATTCGAAAATATAAAAAGAAAAACAAAAATTTATGTATTTTTAGGAGTTTGATAAATATAAGTTTTATTTTGTAAAAATATGAGTTTTATTTAATTTATTTTATAAATATATTTTATAAATATAAAAAAACCGAAAAAAAAAGAAAAAAAATATATATATATAAATCTATTTTTTTTATTGTTATAAAGTATTTTATTTTTATCTTAGTTATTAAAGATAAGTTTTATTTAGATTACATAAATATTTTAATAAGATAATATAAACAGAAAATATAAAAACAAAAAACAAAAAAAAAAAAAAAAACGTCGAGTTTTAAACTGTTCCAGGGTTGAATTTTGAAACCCCGCGACTCGCGGGGTTTGTTGTTTGAAATACCGCGACTCGCGGAGTAATTCTGACACACGAACAGGAAGCCCTAATCCTGCATTTATTACGGATTATTATTAATTATTATTATTATTAACCCTAATTATTATTATTATTATAATTAAGTTTATTTTTAATTTAAGTTTTATTTAATTTATATTTTAGTTAAATTAGTTTAATTAAATTGTAAAATTAGTAGTTTTATTAAATAAATAATATAAAAATAATATTTTTATAAAAATTGTAATTTTTACAACTTTTTGTATATTTTTATATTTTGTCCCTTTTTAATCGTTGTAGCGTAATATTTGTATTTTTTTCGCTCATATTTAATTTTAAACTTAGTTTTTGCCATAGTCATTTTTACTCCTAGATTTTTAGGCTTTGCCGTAGAATTCCTTAAGTGCTTTTTCTTTAGACTAAGATTTAGGTGCTTTAGAATTTTGCGACGCCTTTTTAAGTTTTAGTTTCTTTTTAAGTTATTTCCATTTGGGATTTAGTTTTTCTTGTAAGCTTTAATATTTTTAGACGACTTTTACCTATGTATCAATTATCATTCCAATTAGTAATATCAATTTGCGATTATAATTTTAAGTTAGTTGTAGTAATAAGGTTAGGTTAGTCAAGTATTTTTAAGTTTTATAAGTTTCTTTTATTTTTTCGTCACCTTTTATTTTTCAACCATTTTTCTTTTTCGACCTTTTTCGACGAACTCTTTTTCTTTCTTATTTCTCGCTATTCTAGTTTTAGGACATAGATTTTTATTCTACTTCTTATCTAAATTTCTTAAAATTACGAAAAAAAATTTTGAGTGGTTAAATTGATAGACATCAAAATTTTCTGGTTCGTAGTAATAGTTGGATTTGTACGTGGACCGGGTTATTGGAGCCAAACAGTACTCAATTATATTGAGACCAAACGAATCCTGCCCCTCTGCTGCATCTTTTGGCTATTCGAAACGTGGGCAAAATTAGAAAAGTCTATTGATTGGATAACTTATTATAATTTTTCTTTCCTTTTTAAAACTAATAGGATATTCAGTGAATGCACCGAGCAAGACGTTCACCACCTTTTGTACGTTCACCACCTGTAACTAGATCAAGACATTTAGCAAATATAACCGCCGTTGATTTTTCTTTAGAATCGTCATCCAGTAGACCAAGTACTTCAGTTCAAATTTCCGATAATCCATTTTTTGAACCCGACCTCACAATTGAGAATCCGGAAAATATTCAGGAACGGTTCGTAGATCCTGAACCATTAAACTTTCCTCCGGAGCCACCAATCATTCAAACAGAGATTGTTGAGGAACGAACCATTAAATCAGAATCATCTAGTGATACCGATTCAACAAATTCAATTATGGAGAATCTGGAACCTTTAAGTATGGAAGACCGAATGAGAGCTAAACGCACTGGCCAAGGTCACGCAATTACTCATCCAGACATTAATGCGCCAGATTATGAAATCAAAGGACAAATTCTACACATGGTGACTAATCAATGCCAATTTAGTGGTGCGCCGAAGGAAGATCCAAATGAACATCTACGTACCTTTAATAGGATCTGCACACTATTTAAAATCCGAGAAGTGGAGGATGAACAGATATATCTCATGTTATTTCCCTGGACTTTAAAGGGAGAAGCCAAAGATTGGTTGGAATCGTTACCTGAAGGGGCGATTGATACATGGGACGTTTTAGTTGACAAATTTCTTAAACAATTCTTTCCTGCATCTAAAGCCGTAAGACTTCAAGCAGAAATTGTTACGTTTACACAGAAACCAAATGAAACTCTATATGAGGCATGGACAAGATATGGAAAGTTGTTAAGAGGATGTCCGCAACATGGTTTAGACACCTGTCAAATAGTACAAATATTCTACCAAGGATGCGACATCACTACAAGAAAAGACATAGATATAGCAGCTGGTGGTTCTATTATGAAGAAAACCGAAACTGATGCTTACAAAATTATTGATAATACTGCTTCCCACTCACATGAGTGGCACCAAGAAAAAGACATCGTTAGATCATCTAAAGCAGCTAAGGCTGATTCTAGCCATGACTTAGATTCCATTTCCGCAAAGATAGATGCTGTGGAGAGACGAATGGAAAAGATGACTAAAGATATTCACTCAATACGAATTAGTTGTGAGCAGTGTGGAGGACCACATTTGACAAAAGATTGTCTCAGTATTGAATTAAAAATGGAACAAAGAGAGAATATTTCATACATAAACCAAAGGCCTGGAAATAATTATCAGAATAATTATCAACCGCCAAGACCGATTTACAATCAAAACCAGAATTATAACAGAAATATTCCATACAACAACCAACAAGGTCCTAGCAATCAACAAGTATCCAATAATAGTTATAATCAGCAAAGACCTAATTTTCAAAACAAACCACCACAACAAACCGATGATAAAAAACCGAATTTAGAAGATATGATGACGAAGCTAGTTGAAACTCAAACGCAGTTTTTCACATCTCAGAAACAAACCAATGAACAAAATGCTCAAGCATTTAGAAATCAACAAGCTTCTATTCAAAATCTGGAACAAGAAGTGAGTAACCTAGCAAGGTTAATAGGTGAAAGAAAACCGGGAAGTCTACCTAGTGATACAAATGCTAACCCCCGGAGTGAAACAGCTAAAGCCATTACCACAAGAAGTGGCACAACACTTAAACCACCTGAAATACCTGTAACTTCTGATGAAGCCATTCCTACTCCACAAGAACCACAACCTGATCAAGATAAGGAAAAAGAACCGGTAGTTGAAAAGGTTAATGAAGATAACACAGTTAAGGCTAAACCTTATGTTAAACCATACCAACCACCACTTCCTTACCCGAGTAAAATGAAGAAAGAGAAACTTGAAGCCGAGCAATCCAAATTCTTGGATATGTTTAAACAGATAAATGTAAATCTTCCTTTCATTGATGTGATTTCAGGAATGCCTAGATATGCTAAATTCTTGAAAGATCTGATCACGAATAGAAAGAAAATAGAAGAACTCTCGGCTGTTACTATGAATGCTAATTGTTCAGCAGTACTGTTGAATAAGATACCAGTAAAACTATCTGATCCAGGAAGTTTCACAATTCCATGTTTTCTGTGTAGTCTTAGTTCAATAGAAGCATTGGCAGACTTAGGTGCTAGTATAAATCTAATGCCGTATTCACTATACACTAAACTAGACCTTGGAGAATTGAAACCAACCAGAATAAGCATACAACTAGCCGATAGATCAATAAAATATCCTAGAGGGATAATGGAGAACATGCTAGTTAAAGTTGGTACTTTAGTATTTCCAGTAGATTTTGTTGTTTTGGACATGGAAGAAGATTCTCAAGTTCCTCTCATATTAGGAAGACCATTCTTAAACACGGCTAAAGCAATGATAGACGTGTTCGGTAAGAAACTGACCCTAAGTATAGAGGATGAGAGTGTTACCTTTTCAGTTGATAGAGCAATGCAACAACCACAATCTGCAGATGATACATGTTATTATATTCAAACTATAGATGCACATGCAGAATTATTAGAAGAATTTCCAGAATTACAAGGAACAGGAGAATGTTCTTTAGGAGAAAGTAATGAACCAATTGATGAAGCTGAAATGTTAGCTACACTTATAGCTAATGGATATGAACCAACAACAGAAGAAATTCAAATGCTAAAAGAAGAAGACAGATATCGATACAAATCATCGATAGAAGAACCTCCGAAATTAGAGTTAAAGCCACTTCCAAACCATTTGGAATACGCTTATTTACATGGTGAATCTGAATTACCTGTAATAATATCGTCTTCTCTTACTGAAAATGAGAAATCACAACTCATTTCTGTGTTGAAAGCTCATAAACCAGCCATTGCATGGAAGATTCATGTTATTAAAGGAATAAGTCCTTCGTATTGCACACATAAAATCTTTATGGAAGAAGATCATAAAACGTATGTGCAACGCCAACGAAGACTAAATCCTAATATGCAAGATGTAGTTAAGAAAGAAATTATTAAACTGCTAGATGCAGGTTTAATTTATCCAATCTCTGATAGTCCATGGGTAAGCCCAGTTCAATGCGTGCCTAAGAAGGGTGGCATGACTGTCATTACAAATGAGAAAAATGAGCTTATTCCTACTAGGACTGTAACAGGATGGCGTGTATGTATTGATTATAGAAAATTAAATGACGCCACCAGAAAAGATCACTTTCCCTTACCTTTCATAGATCAAATGTTGGAAAGATTAGCCGGAAATAGTTACTATTGTTTTCTAGATGGATTTTCCGGATATTTTCAAATTCCAATAGCACTCGAAGATCAAGAGAAAACCACATTCAAGTGCCCTTATGGTACTTTTGCTTACAAACGCATGCCATTTGGACTTTGTAACGCCCCTGCAACCCTTCAAAGGTGTATGATGGCGATTTTTCATGACATGATAGAAGAATGCATGGAAGTTTTCATGGATGACTTTTCAGTCTTCGGTGATACATTTAAATCATGTCTAGTTAATCTGGAACGAATGCTAATTAGATGTGAACAATCAAATCTAGTTCTTAATTGGGAGAAATGCCATTTCATGGTTAAAGAAGGCATCGTTCTTGGACATAAAATTTCAAAAGAAGGAATTGAAGTGGATAGAGCTAAAGTAGATGTAATTGCTAAACTTCCACATCCCACCAATGTTAGAGGAGTTAGGAGTTTTTTAGGGCATGCCGGTTTTTACCGACGTTTCATAAAAGATTTTTCTAAAATTGCCACTCCTATGAATAAACTCCTAGAAAAGGATGCTCCATTCATCTTTTCAGATGAGTGTATCAAATCTTTTAATATTCTTAAAGAAAAACTCACTAATGCACCGATCATGATAACACCAAATTGGAATCTACCATTTGAACTAATGTGCGATGCAAGTGATTTTGCAATGGGAGCCGTTTTAGGACAAAGGATTGAAAAACGATTTCAACCTATATATTATGCTAGTAAGACATTACAAGGAGCACAAACGAACTATACAACTACTGAAAAAGAACTCCTTGCTATTGTCTTTGCTTTTGACAAATTTCGATCATATCTCGTTCTAGCAAAAACGGTGGTCTATACCGACCATTCTGCTCTTAGATACCTATTTTCAAAACAAGATGCTAAACCAAGATTAATCCGTTGGATCTTACTCTTACAAGAGTTTGATATTGAAATCCGAGATAAAAGAGGAGCAGAAAATCTCGCCGCTGATCATCTTTCTCGTCTTGAAAATCCCGATTTAGAAGTTCTAAATGAATCAGCCATAAAAGACAACTTTCCTGATGAATATCTATTGAAAATAGATTATAAAGAAATCCCATGGTTTGCAGACTATGCAAACTACTTAGTTTGTGGATTCCTTGAAAAAGGATTATCGTACCAAAGACGAAAGAAATTCTTCAGTGATATAAAACACTATTTTTGGGAAGATCCACATCTGTTTAAAAGTTGTCTCGATGGAATAATACGCCGATGTGTATTTGGAGATGAAGCTAGTAAAATATTAAACCATTGTCACACAGGACCAACAGGAGGGCATTATGGGCCTCAACTAACAGCAAGAAAAGTTTATGATGCTGGATTCTATTGGCCAACAATTTACAAAGACGCACACCTTCTTTGCAAATCCTGTGATGCATGTCAAAGGGCCGGAAAAATAAGTCAACGTGATGAAATGCCACAAAATGTCATCCAAGTATGTGAAGTATTTGACATTTGGGGTATTGACTTTATGGGTCCATTTCCAAAATGTCATAATAATCTATATATACTCGTAGCCATTGATTATGTATCTAAATGGGCGGAAGCACAAGCTCTCCCAACTAACGATGCACGAGTTGTAGTCAACTTTTTAAAACGTCTTTTTGCAAGGTTTGGAACACCGAAAGCTTTAATAAGTGATCGGGGTACTCATTTCTGTAATAATAAACTTGAGAAAGTTCTTAAAAGATATGGAGTAACTCATAAAATCTCCACCGCATATCATCCACAAACAAGTGGACAAGTTAAAAATACCAACCGAGCTTTAAAAAGTATTCTAGAGAAAACCGTAGGATCAAATCCGAAGGAATGGTCCATTAAATTGGAGGATGCACTCTGGGCTTTTAGAACAGCCTACAAAACTCCAATTGGAACCACACCTTTTAGACTTGTTTATGGAAAAGCATGTCATCTTCCAGTAGAAATTGAACACAAAGCATTTTGGGCTTTGAAGACATGTAATCTTGATTTACATGAAGCTGGACGTCTACGATTAAGTCAACTAAACGAATTAGAAGAATTAAGACATGAAGCATACGAAAATTCGTTAATCTATAAAGAAAGAACGAAGAAATGGCATGATAAAAGAATCAGAAGTTCAAAAGAATTTAAAGAAGGAGACAGAGTTCTTCTTTTCAATTCACGATTCAAGCTATTTCCTGGAAAATTGAAATCAAGATGGTCTGGACCATTCATAGTCAAAAGAGTTTTCCCATACGGAACGATAGAATTGATAAATTCAAATGGGATTGAATTTAAAGTTAATGGTCACAGAGTTAAACATTACATACATGGTCCGATGGAAGTCGACAACGAAGTTAATCACAATTTCGACACCACAGCTAACTAAGTGTGGGGAGAATCAAGTCTTTAAAGGATAATATGTATTTCTGTTAGAGTTAGATTGTCTGTTTTCGTGTAGTTCTCGAAAATGGAACCCGAATGGTCTTTCCCTAGCAGACCCTAAAGAACTAGTCTTCTCCCCCCATTCTGAATTTTTATTTTTTTAGGTTTTTACAAAATGAAGACTGCCTGTGAACTAAACCATGGTCTAATGCTACACGCTTTGATCACTAAAAGAAATAATGACATACTACCGAGTGAAATAGTATCAGTAATCAGAGAAAGAATGGACGGAGTTAGAAAAGAATCCAGATGCGAAGATAATAAGTTACAATTTGGTAAAGGAAAATCAAAATCCGCAGCGAAAAGAAGAGCACGACACCTAGAAAGATGTCACAAATGCGGAAAATGGTCACATGGAGGTAAATGTTCAAATAATCAAACCTATTCAAATACCGAATTTGTTACTTTATGCAGAGACGGACCGTTCATATGTTTAGAAGAAAAGACACTGAATGCTCGAGGTTACGCCTATGTAGCCATGGAAAACCAATTAAACCGACTATCTTATGAATGGGATAGATCATATAACTAAGAAATCTATCTCACAGGTATGTCTGTACAGTTTTTATTTTTATTTTTATTTTTAACCTTTTGATAATAAACGCTAATTTGTTCGCTAAAAAGTATTAAATTGGTATTGAATAAAATTAGGTTTGGCGACCGAAATTATTGATATCATTCAAAAATTTATTACATCACTGCGAAATTTAACGTTTATTCTTAAGGTATAAATATCTTTAAACAATCAACCCAAAATATTTCAAAAATTCGTCATGAGTTAAATTAGGTTTTGGAATCGAAATTACTTTACCGAAAAGAGGGGCGCATATTTTTGATAATATTTGATTGATTAAAGTGGGATAAAAAGACAAAAAAGATTTTTAATTTTATTTTTACCATGTTTTTAAAATTAATATTTAAATCTTAAATTAATATTGTAAACTTTGTAAAAACAATATATTTAAAATTGTAAATATTTGAATTTTTAAATTAAGTTTGGTGTGAATTTTTAAAGTATGAATTTTTAATTTTTTGCATTTCAAATTTTAAGTTTGGTGTGAATTTTTAATATTAATTTTGAATTTTATATTTAAGTTGTGTGAATTTAAAAACAAAAATTTACTTTATCTCATTAAGTTAAAAGTATGATTTTTAAAATTCGTCGTAAGTTGAAGACTAGGTCTTTGAACCGAAATTGCTTTACCCAAGGGAGGGACGAGAACTTTTATTATCATTATTTTTAATCTTATTAATTTAAAGTATGCCAAAAACATTAAAAAAAACCCAAAAATCTTAGCTTTTAAAACAATCGCTACAAAAAGACAAATTTTAAAATTTTGTCGAGGGACGGACTAGGACATCGATCCGAAACGACCTCGTCCTAAATAACAAAGGAAACGAAATTTTAAAATTAAGTACTTAATTGTTTTATAAGTTAATGATTATAAAAAAAATATATATATCAAACTCCGCGACTCGCGGAGTTTGAAGGGTATTTCACCGCGAGTCGCGGAGGGACCAAAACCCAGAAAAAAATAAAACGTAAAAAAAACAGAGCAGTTCACTCCCCCACTCAAAAATACTGCGAAGAACAGCGAAAAAACCCACGAAAAACCCGAAAAAAACCCCCAAAATCACAATTTTTAACCGTTAATCACCAAATCTTTTACTAAAATCATGTTGAGAAGGATGCTATCTAGGAATTACTCAAGAAAAACGGTAAATTTCTACACCTAAACACCATTTAATCCGAAATTAGTGTTCTTGAGCAATTTTTTCCCCAATTTGATTTTGATGCTTTTTAGTGTAATTATGCTTAAATTGTTTATGTATTATGCTTGTATAACCTAGATTGATGCTGTTTAACATGATTAGAAGTCTTAAACTTCAAATTTTGAGTAATCTAGGGTTTGTGTTCTTGAGCAAATTTGGGGCTTTTTGATATAAACAGGTTATGGCCGATTTTTGTCATGAATTGTTGCTAAATTGAGTAGTGTAACATGTCTAGGTAGTTAAATGATCCAAACTTTGAGCCTAAACATGATTTTGAGAATTAAAGTGGACTTTTTCAAGTCTAAAATTCATGAACTTGATTTTTGAAAGATAATGCCATTTGAGACTTGTTTAATTGCTAGTAATGATTATTTTGACATGTTATTTGAGTTAAATGCTTATGAACTTGGCGAACATTTTCGTATATGCTTATTTGAAAAAGTGTAGATTTGATGAAAATATGAAAATAAGCTTAAGTTTGATATAAATTGATCATGTCATTGTAATTATTTTGATTGATGATTTTGCTGACACTAATGCATATTTGGATGCACAAAAAATTGTTTTTGATGTGTTTTGCAGACTGAAAGGGGTGAATCTTCATCCCAAGCCCGCAATGCTCCTGCTGAGAATGTGGAACAACAGGAGGTGGATAACTACTACAAGCAGGATATACCTCATCCAGTCATGACCTTTTCTGATATGTACTTGGAAGAATTGCACCCGAACCTGAGATTTGACAGACTTTGGATAGATTATCCAAAATATCAAAGGGGTTTGCATACTCTTCATTCTAAGGTTGTTGAGGTACCGAGGGTCATAGAATGGGGACCCTTAGAAGCTGTAGAATTGGCCAGGCCAATTAGGGAATTACTTGTACAGAGGTATGGTAATTCTTCTTTTAATGACTGGGTACGTTTATTCACCATGCGTAGACCTGTATATAAAGTATGGTGTGAAGAATTGTTATGTAGTATAGAGTTGAATGATCGGGTAGCTAGTTTAACCGATCGTTCTTTTATTAGATTTTTGTTAGGCGGTTCGATGCGCCACATGTCTTTACTGGACATGGCTCAGGCTTTACGTATATATACGCCTGAGGAGTTAGCATCTGCCGATTGTAGAGGGTTGATACTAAACGGTAGAAAGATAGATGAAAATTTTGATACACACGGTGTGTGGAGTCAAATGACAAGCCATCGCCGTTTCAAAGGGGGAAACTACTCTTATTTGGATATAGATAGAGCCGAATTAAGAGTGATTCATAGGTTTTTAGCTAATTCGATTACACAAAGGGGTAAAAACAAGGAAAAAGTAAATGAACAGGATTTGTTTTACCATATGTGTATTCGAGACCCACAAAGCGCTGTAAGTATACCATATTGTGTGGGTTATTATTTATCAGCTATGGTTCGGGGGATGAGACCGCATAGCATAATAGGAGGTGGTATTTTTATTACTTTGATTGGTGAATATCTCGGTGTGGATATAAGTCGGGGGGGATTATTAGTAGAAGAACCGGAACCACGCGATACTATAGGTTTAAATGTATACCATGGTGCGAAAGTTTTGAAGAGGCGAAATAACGCCGCAGTACAATACCATGGTAGACATCCACAGGTGGAGAGAAACCAACAGCAAGGTAATGTAGGAGGGGGGAATGAGATGCAAGAAATGCAAAGGTTTATAGCTTCTCAGGAATACGAAAATGCTAGACAGAGAGCATTTGAAGATTGGCAAGTTCATCAGAACCAAATCATAGCTCATTGCCAACATATAGGTAGAAACTATATTCCTACACCGAAACCCATCTTCCCTCCCTGGACTATAGAGATGCAACCACCGTATCCTACGTATAACCCTGCCGAAGCATTCTATAGCACCTATGGTTATGCCTGGAACCCCTATTGATACCAGTATCATCCCTAGTATACTTAGTTTTATTTATTTTATAATTTGTAATTATTGATACGTTTAATACTTTTGTTAATATTGTAATCATTTTTATAATTATCTAACTATTATTCTTAGATTTTAATAATTTTTGAATGTGGGGTAATATACCAAACTTCAAAAATATGTATATATGTTTGCAGTTTATCTTATGTACACAACAGGGTAAAACAACGCATTTTCAAAGACTGGTATTAAGTTCAGCAAAAGCAACTAATTTTGACGACAAGATGCAAAATATATGTGAAATAACAACAAGACGGAATGAACAAATGATGTGCACTAGTTATCATTCAGCAAACAAACGCCAATATATTTGGAAACTTTGGTAAAATTTAATCATTTTCACACAAATCACCCTCAATAATTTAAATTGTTACTGATTTCTTGCAAATGAGGGCATTGCAAGATCTTAAGTATGGGAAGGGGTTAAATTCTTTCGGATTTTAAAAATTTTTACTTTATACACTTGGTTACCATTAAAAATACTAGTAAAGCAGTAGTTGTATTAGAATCTAGTGCTCTCTGATAATAAAGAACAGCCCTGGTCTTATATACTGACTACCCAATTCTAGTAAAATTTTTCAAAATTTTCAATTAAATGAACTAAAAATCATGTTTATACATATTTATGAACGATAAAACTAGGTTTTAACACCGAAATTATTGTTACCTCAAAAAGGACATAAATTGAGAAACAAACCAAAATGTTAAAATTCATTTAAAATGGAATAGAGGACGATAAAAAGGAAAATAAAAGCCAAGTGTGGGAAAATTTACCAAGTTATCTTAAACATATGTCACATATATCTGTAACAAATAACTGAAAATACTTTTGCTTTGGACTAAACTAAACTGTTTTACCCGATGAAAGAAAAGAAGAGATGGATCTACACGATGAATCAATTCCATCATTAAAAGGAAGTAAAGTCTTCCGAAAAAGACACGCGCTTTTTGAATTAGGTCATGAAGTTGCCGTCCAGACCAGCTGTAGGTTGACGAAAAATCTAGAAAAGTCATCACTAAAATCAGCAGGAAATCCACGAACCTCAGCATTAAACAGGGTTGCCAAGTGGTCAGATTTATCCTAACCATGAGAAGGATTTATCTCGTACAATGGGGGGGCACCATGCAAATTAGCTGGACAAGACTAATGAATCAGATCCCCGGAAAGGATAATCTCCTTAAAGATTAAAAATCAGCTTTTAAGACTGATATTACTCAATCCTAGAGATTGACCTTAAACATTGAGAATTACAAACTCATGGAATTCAATGATATCTAAACTCGAGCTTGAACGAGAAAATATTTTGATCAAAATTACAAACCGATTTATTTTCTGAAAACCCTATTTTCAATGCGTTCATTACCATTGAACGTAAAATCCTAGGAATTCATCTAGAATTCATTAGGTCACCTGAACTAAAACGGGTGTCAACCGTAAGAACGGTGGTTGCATAGCATGGTCAAAGACAGGACCTTGTGCCATACCGAAAAATTATAAGGGTGAGCTTTACTATTGCTCCTACCAAGGATAGTAATTGCGTTCGACACGTTATAGACCATAATTAAAAGCATGTCAGGGGACATTGCCTTAACAGTTGCTTGTTCAACGCTTTCCTTTACAACCGAACGGTAGTTTACCGAAAGGTAATATACGGGACAAGTAAACTGGACGTGTTGCTTTCCAAATACAAGGTTAGCAAGTGGGTGACACAAAACCATAAGTTTTAAGCTAAAATTTTTAAATCTGAAACCCACCAAACCCACAAAAATATTTTGAAAACACCGGTAAAGGGTTATCCCGGAAAACTTATCTAGGGTAAAAACTAGATTTAATTTTCAAAAGATCAAATGTTTTCATAAAGATCCAATTTCCTTAATGGATCTAAATTTTTATAGTCATGTGGGACTGTAAACCATATCGTTACTACCATTGTTCATACCACCGTATAGAAATCACTGATGTACAAAGTGTGAAGAATAAAGAAGTGATTCTAGTATTTCAAGACGATATTGCTTGAGGACAAGCAACGCTCAAGTGTGGGAATATTTGATAATGCTAAAAACGAACATATATTTCATAGCATTATTCCTCAAGAAAGACAAGCTTTTAGTTGCAATTGTTCTATTTACAAGTGATATTCGTTTAAATAATAAAAGGTGAAGACAAAAGACAGATACGACGAATTGAAGACGCAAACGACCAAAAAGCTCAAAAGTACAAAAGACAATCAAAGAGGTTCCAATTATTGATAAGAAACGTCTCGAAATTACAAGAGTACAAGATTCAAAACGCAAAGTACAAGATATTAAATTGTACGCAAGGACGTTCGAAAATCCGGAACCGGGACCAGAGTCAACTCTCAACGCTCGACGCAACGGACTAAAAATTACAAGTCAACTATGCACATAAATATAATATAATATTTAAATAATTCTTATAATTATTTAATATATTATATTTATATTTAAACCGTCGGTAAACAAAGAGCCAAACTCCTCTGAGCTGTAAAAGTAAACTCCGCGACTCGCGGAGTTTGAAGGCCAAAAAGGCCGCGAGTCGCGGAGCCCCAAATTCAGAAACCCCCTATAAAGCTCGCGCATTCTGATCGTAAAATATCATTTTTTTTTTCTCCTCATTCATACGATATATTTATATTTATAATTTATATTTTAATTTTAATTTTAATTATAATTCTAATAATAAGGGTATGTTAGCGAATATTGTAAGGGTGTAAGTCGAAATTCTGTCCGTGTAACGCTACGCTATTTTTAATCATTGTAAGTTATGTTCAACCTTTTTACATTAATGTCTCGTAGCTAAGTTATTATTATGCTTATTTAAAACGAAGTAATCATGATATTGGGCTAATTACTAAAATTGGGTAATTGGGCTTTGTACCATAATTGGGGTTTGGACAAAAGAACGACACTTGTGGAAATTAGACTATGGGCTATTAATGGGCTTTATATTTGTTTAACTAAATGATAGTTTGTTAATGTTAATATAAAGATTTACAATTGGGCGTCCCTATAAATTACCATATACACTCGATCGGACACGATGGGCGGGGTATTTATACCAACGAATAATCGTTCATTTAACCTGACACGGGAATGGATTAATAGCCACTAGAATAATTAAAACAGGGGTGAAATTATGTACAAGGACACTTGGTATAATTGATAACAAAATATTAAAATCTTGGGTTACTCTCAGTCGACATCCTGGTGTAATTATTAAACAAAGTATTAAAATCTTGTTACAGTTTAAGTCCCCAATTAGTTGGAATATTTAACTTCGGGTATAAGGATAATTTGACGAGGACACTCGCACTTTATATTTATGACTGATGGACTGTTATGGACAAAAACCAGACGGACATATTAAATAATCCAGGACAAAGGACAATTAACCCATGGGCATAAAACTAAAATCAACACGTCAAACATCATGATTACGGAAGTTTAAATAAGCATAATTCTTTTATTTCATATTTAATTTCCTTTATTTTATATTTAATTGCACTTCTAATTATCGCATTTTTATTGTTATTTTATCGCAAGTTTATTTTATCGCACTTTTATTATTCGCAATTTCATTATCGTTATTTACTTTACGCTTAAAATTAAGTCTTGTATTTATTTATTATTTTACATTTGGTTTTAACTGCGACTAAAGTTTTAAAATCGACAAACCGGTCATTAAACGGTAAAAACCCCCCTTTATAATAATAATATTACTTATATATATATGTATTTGTATTTTTATAAAAGTAAACTAATATAGCGTTAAGCTTTGTTTAAAGATTTCCCTGTGGAACGAACCGGACTTACTAAAAACTACACTACTGTACGATTAGGTACACTGCCTATAAGTGTTGTAGCAAGGTTTAAGTATATCCATTCTCTAAATAAATAAATATCTTGTGTAAAATTGTATCGTATTTAATAGTATTTCCTTGTAAAATTTAATAGTATTTTATACCACTCCGCTACCACATCACACTTTAATTTCGTGATTCATGTTGTTGTTGGTCAAGTGTTACTAGTTAACTTTGATCTCATTTTTCTTGAACTAAAGTTAACTTATAAGTTCAAGAACATGGAAGTTTAACTTTCTAGTTACAACTTCACATACTTATGAAAGATCTAAGTTTCTATAGCTAACGGTCTACTTATTTTGTCATAAACAAAAGCTTGAAAGCTTACATATACTTTACAAGATGAAAATCTAAGTTTTATAGCTTATGGGTTCATTAAAGTAAAGATTCAAGTGTTATTACTTAGGATTTAACTTAATAACTTTAGATCTACACTTTTGAGTCTTGGATCTTCAAGATCAAACTAAGAACTATGTTCTACAACTTTAGATCTTGATTAGTTAGTTTACTTTCAAGTTTGTAGCTTAATATTACTTTTAGAGTTAATGTATGTGTCGGATCTAAGATCTTGATGTAACTTTGGTTCATCAAACTACTTGCAACACTTAATTGAGTTGTGCTACTTATCTTAGACTTACACTTGTGTTATGATGGTCAAAACTTGGTAAAGATGATGTAAACACATCAACGAGTTGTACACTTGAAGCTATATGCATCAAGGATGAGAACCGTGATGAACGTCAAGCACCAAGAACCCACCGGAACCTACTGTTTACTATTTTCTAGAACTTATCAGAATACCTGGGCTACTGTAAAGTTAATTTTCAGTTAGCTCTGTTCGAGTAGATAATTTTTTGTTTAAGACTCGTCTTAATCCGAGTTACGGTTTAGGATCTATGGCCCTCCGAACGTCACTATGTCTTTTTAACGTTGTGCTGAAAATTCTGACCTACTCGCACTTAAACCGTTGCCACGGTCAAACGAAGAAGAGTTTGGTTCTGGAATTTTTATATCAACTAAAGGACTTATATACGGAGCCATGGCCACTGGTCTCACCTTATTTCAGTGGGTATAGAGGCCGTGGTGACTGATCGAAGTCAGCCTTTGTTGTAAACTCTTTTCATGAACGAAACTTACTTTACGCTTTTTGTTTAATGATGAATGATGATGGTACCTAAGACCTAATTTACATACATTTAAACCTATTGGGACGATTTACTAACTTAGTAACTTTTGACTTAGGTTGAGGACTTTCCGTACCTACATACTTGCTTACTTCCCGACTCAACTTTACTACTACTTTACCACTGTGAGTTATAGCATCCCTTTTTACTTTAACTATTTTGAGAACTGAGAATACATGCACATTTTACGTTTTACATACTAGGCACGAGTACTTAAACTTTATATATGTTTGGGTTATACAATGGCATAAACATTCCCTTTAGCTCGTTAACGTTTAGTCATTGGTTTTTGAACCGGTGAACGCGAATCTTAGATATGGATCCATAGGGTTTGACATCCCCACTCGGGCTAGTAGCGCTAGCATTTAACGGGTGTTTAATACTTCGTATACATACGTACTTGCCAAGTGTACTTTCAGGGGGTTATAAACGTTAAGTTAGTTACCAAGTGCCCACGGTTAAACATATACTTTATCATACTGTTTTGAAACGCTCTTTGTAGCACTGAAATCTCGTGGCCTACCTTACATTACTGTTATACTTAAACTATAGCTCACCAACCTTTGTGTTGACGTTTTTAAGCATGTTTTTCTCAGGTGCTTAAGGTTAGCTGCTTCCGCTGTTGTACTAGTCTTGCTGTAGACACCCGCTGCTTTAGAGATGTCACCGCATGAACATTTATCTTGCATTCATAAACATTATTACTTTTGAAACTATGATTTGTAACGACCATTGGGGTCACGTACAATTATTAATTGCTTCTATTCATAGAAGCATACTTTTGATGTAAAACATTCGACGTTAGTTATGACGTCACCTTTTATCATGAATGCAAACGTATTTTGAAATAGCATATAGCGTTTGACCTTGTAATGATCTTGTTGTTGATGGTCCGTACATGATGATTTAGTACGGGGCGTCACATATGGTGAGGTAAAGAGAGAGGAAGAGAGAAGGTGGAAGGAGGTTGCAGGGGTGGTTCGATCTACTTGTAGCAAATGTGATCAAGATGTGGTGGTGGATTTCATCTAACATGTATTAAATATATATTATGATAATGATAAAGTAAAATAAATGTTATAATAATAATTCTTAATCATATATCATAGAAACGTGCAGGAATAAAAGTATAAGAGTCACAAGAATTGAATTAGTGCACCGACAGTTTTTACGGGGTGTGTCCATTGCTAAACAGTTACGGATAATTTAATTCAGAAGAATCCCATATTATAAAATTAAGTCCATTTATTTATTTCAGTCATTACCTGTTTGAAACCTGATCAAAAATATTCGATAATTATTTATTTTCTGTTTCAATTTATATATACGGAGTACAAAAACTTAGATTGAAATGGTAAAAAATTTTTTTATCAAAACTATTATCTTTTTAATCAAATTTTGGACCAACTTCATATATATATATATATATATATATATATATATATATATATATATATATATATATATATATATATATATATATATATATATATATTAGACCTATTTTTAAAATAATTAAACGTCAACCGAAAGTTACAGACATTTACCATTTAAGCTCAAAATTAATTATATTTAATATACACTATGTATATATATATATATATATATATATATATATATATATATATATATATATATATATAAACAGTTTTAAATAACAAAATTTACTACGCAAATAAATATATATTAAATAATTAAATTAAATATAACAATATTTATATACAAGAAATATACATATATTATATATAAAATAATAGTTTTTACTACAATGTATTTTATTTTACATATTTATTTATAACAATAAATGTATAGAATAGTTTATTAATGTTCATGTTATTATTATATATTATACATATATTTATATTTACACATATTTATATATATCCACATATTTACAAGCAATGGTTCGTGAATCATCAGGAACAGTCGAAGGTAACATGAATATATGAAAATAGTTCAAACTTTTTAAGATTTTAACATTACAGACTCTGCTTATCATGTCGGAAACATATAAAGATTAAGTTTAAATTTGGTCAGAAATTTCCGGGTCATCACAATATATACCACCATTATTGGTGTTCAATTGGTTTAAAGAAAATCATGTCATCCCTAAGGATCGAACTCATGACCTCTCCCTATCCCATGACACAAAGTACATGAGGAGAACCGTTGGAGTATGCTCGAAAGTTCCATTGAACAATTGATTTGTATTTAATTTATAACACTTAATTTGATACATACAAGAAAAAAAATATTCCGCCGCAACGTGCACAATTCCTACCTCATTTATACTAATTTCAAGCTTATTACATTTGGCTAATAATGTAAACAAAAATTAGTACTCCTCCGTCCCAATTTAACTGTCTCCGAAAAAATACACAGTTTAAAAAATATTATAAAAATATTGTAGTTTCTATTTACATTTCATTTTTACCTTTAAAATATCTCATAATAAAATAATGGACAATAAATTAGGGACGGAGCGAGTAGTAATTATCGTATGCGAATTTTTTTAATGTTACTACATTTTAAACTTAAGTTGTAACTATTTCGATGAATTCTTATAATTTATAACTATACTATATTATTCAAATATTAAAAAATTAAAAAATTCAGCTTTCCAATGCAACATTACCCCTTAAATTTGCATCTAATTAAATAATAAATAATTAAATAATATAGTTTTATAATAGATGAAAAGTACTTGTGAGTATCAGATAAGAGGTAAGGAAGCTATTTTTAATTGATATTGATACAAGTACTTTTAGTACAGGAAACGTAATTTGATTGAGAATCACCGGTTAATAAGTGTTGTAGATTTGAAGGACAGTGCCCGTAATTTATAGAGTAACGAATGTGTATTTTATGAAAATGGATAATGGTAATAAATGCTTGTTCAATTTTAATAATCTGAAATTAATTTTAAAAATTAGTTTGTGGAAAAGGAACATGCATGAAGAGAAAATACACCTTTCGAAAATTCACATGGTGGGCATGTGAGTTTGACTCGTTAACTCCAATGATATAGAAATAATGAATTGAATCAAATCAATAATCAACATCAATAATTATGGTTAATCTAAAAATAAGAAAATTGTTAACTTTCAACTGTATAGTTCATCATAACTTTATGGGTTTTAGATGCTTGTAACTACTACGGAGTAAAACTTATACAGTATGTATCAAATTTATTCTCAAATTTTATAATTAACACTAAATGTACTTGCATAAGATCGTTCCTTTATAAATGCAGCCATACATACTCCACAGAGTACACACATCAATTATAAATTACAATTGACATATTTCTTATATCCGAGTATATAGTTATTATTAATGTATTATATTATTATTTGGGTAAGCGTCGATTTATTGGCGACTTTATCGCCACTTAGAGCCTAAATTAAACACCAGGCATGATTTAAAATCCATGAAAATTTGATCTCACCATTTTCATGGCGTCTCGTTTGTTTCGTTTATTTTTTATACTTTCTATTATTTATATTTTGTATTTTATTTTAATTTTTTTATTTTATTTTTCCTTTTTTTCCTTTTCTTTTTTATTATCTACTTTTTTATGTTGTACTCTTTTTTTCTTTCTTCCCTTCTTACTTTCTGGCCGGAGGTCCCTGGAAGCAATCTCTTTATCCGTCGAATAGAGAGAGAAATGACTTTCTCTACTCTTTGGAGTGTTTCACTCGGGGTGGAGAAATGATTTCTCTTTATTCTAGAATAGAGGAAGGATTGTCTACGATCAACCTCCCCCATACCCCACATAGGTGGGATTGGGTATTTTTTGTTGTTGTTGTTGTTGTTGTATATTATTATTTGGTCATTGCGGTTTAGGTGTATTAAGTTGTACAACTTAGATCACTTCCTATCATAACTAAATTATTCATCCTCTTAACTTTCCACATCAGCGTCACATCAACACTAATATTCTTTAACTAACTCATAACTAAACACTCCCTATCATGGCTTAAACAATACTCCTCTTAATATACAACGTACAAGTAATAAAGTATTAAGTCCAACTAGTGGCGGATCTAGAATTGGTAGTTACTGGTGTCACCGGTTAAAACCTCAAAAAAGTTTTTACTGAATGTCTTATTTCAATGGTGTCACTCAAAAAAATGTACATTATCTAGTGGTGTCACTAGTTAAAAACCCCAAAAAATTTCAACTACACTGCATATTTCAGTGGTGTCCCGTACCACCACTGAGCCTGTATTAAATCCGCCCATGAGTCCAACAATAAAATGTTACCGTGACCCACAATTTCTATAACTAACCTAAACACTTCCGTTAAATTGATGGTGAGTGCGAGTAACTAACGCGGGTAACTAGTTTGTGCCTATGGTTAGTTACGAGTAATGAGCGGGTAATGAGCTGGAGAGTGATCTTACTAATTATATTACCCATCTTGCCTAACTGCTATATATAATAAAAAATTGCTGGAAGATTTTGGTGTGAAATTTTAGGGGTAGATATTATAACGGTCAACAAACCACATGGGGCGGGTTGTATATATTCTACTAGGTTGAATAATGGTTCACATGTTGACAGACTAGGGGGTTTAGTTGTTTATGGGCTGGGACCCGTTGGACCCGCGTTTTTGACGGCGTGTGTACAACCGACAGGTCACCAGTTCAGGCTATGTTGTAGCTTACCTTTAGTTCGTGACCCATAAAAAGATAAATATACGGCACAAAAAATATAGTAAAAACTACTTAACGCCATAACGGTATGTTGGGAATGTATGGAATCTAATTGCCTATACGTATTTTGTTAAGAATGTGGAAGTTAATCGGTTATTTATGTCCCACATCGAAAAATGAAAGAAAGAACTGTATCAATGTTGTAAAAGTCGGCCGACTTAGCCGACGCGTCGGCCGATGCGTCGTTTTTTGGGTTCTCCGTCCCGTTTTTTCTGAAAACAACTCAAAAGACGGTTAAAGCTAAAAGTTCTGTCAAAGACGGTCAAAGTTGGTCAAAAACGGTCAAAATCAGTCAAATTTTCGTCCAGATGTGATATGTTTTAAAATTAGGGTTTGTTTTCATTTTTAGGGCCGCTCTTTTCTATGTATCCTTACTAATTATGCACTCCGTAACATTCATTGAGTTTGAAGTTTGATTGTATTTAAATTCAAGGTCTTATTTAAGAAATTTATGGTACAAAATCAATTATTTTATACATATATAAATATGTATTTAAGAAATTATTAATAAAGTCAACGTTGGTCAACGACCGATGCGTCCCCGACGCATCCCCCGACTCGGCCAACGCGTCCTTTTTAGGTCTCGACCGATGCGTCCCCGACTCGCGACTTTTACAACCTTGACTGTATATATAGAATCTTAGGAGAACTTCCTTCTTAGTGGCGAATCTAGGATCGTAATTCAACGATGTTTCAAAAAATATATCCGATGAATTATTTAAACAAAAAATTGAATGTGTCGGATCGGACTAGGTACTGCTCATTAGGGTGCCAAAAACACTTGTACTCTTTAAAACTATCATGTAAAAGTCAGCATTAACCGCTTTGTAAAAAATGTTAATTTTCAGAAATATCTCTACTATAAACCATAAATGAGTTGATTTTAAATATTTTTTAGTGGCCGGTACTATAACAATATAAACCTAAAAAATATATAGGGTCCTACAATTATATTTAGTGGTGTCTTTTAAAATTTTTAATAATCGTGTAAACAATTTTCGTAAATAGTGGTGTCATGAGACCCCACGGGTATATGCATAAACTCGCCATTGCTACTTTTATCATCAATTCGTTTTAGAGTATTGTTAAACTCTCGAGCTTATATGTAAGACATATTGGTGTACCTAAAATAATCTTACAATGAGTTTGTATCGATATAAGTGTTATGTACGAATTTAATATAACTATCAGTAGAAAGTCATCCTGCCGCAACACGCATATATCTTTTCCCTAGTTAAACATCATAAAGACAAAAAAAAAAAAAAAAAACGTGGGTCCCATCGTTTGATCATTTTCCTCCCATCCTCCGATGCACGATACTTCCATGACGTCCTTTTACGCCCGTTGCAGTGCAATTTTCCTTCTTAATAAGTATTGGCAGTGTTGCAAAAAAACCCGATTACTCGTCGATTAATCTCCGATTAATCATTTTTAAAAGCAATCCGTTTCGATATTCAAAAATCCGTTTAATTAAACGGTCAACGTCAATTGATGGGTCAAAATCGAATTTGGTAATCAAAGTCGGTCAAAGTCAAAAATGATTAACATTTTAACATGAATTTAAACTAGAACTTTATAGTTTTTGAGTAAAATGAATAATTTTAAACAATTATGTTAAAGTTATTTATATATTTATAGTTTCTTTCTATATTTACACATATAATTTTTAAAATTTAATATTTAAATGTATAAAGTACAATCCGATTAATCCCCGATTAATCCGCGAATTACCGATTAATCCTTCTAAAGTCCCGACCGATTAATTCCCGAATAGCGAATTTTGCAACCTTGAGTATTGGACAAGCTTGATCTTCCATAATGCATTGATGTTTATCACTTCAGTTTTTAAATTTTCCTTTTTACTCTATTCGACTTTTCATTTTAAAATTTTGAAATGAAAACCAAAACTGAATACAATATATTTTAGGATCAAACCAAAAGCTGAATTGAATGTGTTTCTATTTCGAATAAAACTGAAAAATCAAAAGAATGTTTTTCTTAACTTAATCAGAAAGAAAATCGATTTCAAAGTTAATACATTAGTAATAGTAGTGAATTAACTATCGATGCATTATCGTCAATAATAAGCAAGACAAATGAGAGTATTCGATGTCAACTATTGTTTTTCAAAAAATAAAATAAAAACTAATAAGCAATAGGAAATTAACCATTTGCTACATTATTAATTGAATTCGGTCTTAAATTCCATTTCTGTTCTAATCGAATTAAAAAACGAATATAAAATTTAAACCGAATCAAAAACCGAGTTTGAATTCAGTTTGAGTTTATTAGGTTTGATTTTAAATTAAATAATTTAAAGCCAAATATTAAACTTCTAACTGTAACAGCTCCTGACCCAGCTGCATGTAGTGACCCGAACTTTTCCATGTTTATATATATTAATTGAGATTGATATTTACATGATTAAATGTTTCCAACATGTTAAGCAATCAAACTTGTTAAGACTTGATTAATTGAAATAGGTTTCATATAGACAATTGACCACCCAAGTTGACCGGTGATTCACGAACGTTAAAACCTGTAACAACTATACGATGACATATATATGGTTATATATATAGTTAACATGATTTTATTATAAGTATGTATCTCATTAGGTATTTTAACAATGAGTCATATACATAAAAATGAGACTATTAATTTAAGAAACTCGAAAATGATATATATATAACGATTATCGTTATAACAACGTCTTACTAGGTATATATGAATCATATTAAGATATTGATACACTTGGTTAATTATGTTAAATGATAAGTAAATATATTATTAAGTGTATTAACAATGAAATACATATGTAAAAATAAGACTACTAACTTAATGATTTCGAAACGAGACATATATGTAACGATTATCGTTGTAACGACATTTAACTTTATATATATCATACTAAGATATATTATATATCATAATATCATTATAATATAACAATTTAATATCTCATTTGCTATAATAAATAATGGGTTAACAACATTCAACAAGATCGTTAACCTAAAAGTTTCAAAACAAAGTTTACATGTAACGACTAACGATGACTTAACGACTCAGTTAAAATGTATATACATGTAGTGTTTTAATATGTATTCATACACTTTTGAAAGACTTCAAGACACTTATCAAAATACTTCTACTTAACAAAAATGCTTACAATTACATCCTCGTTCAGTTTCATCAACAATTCTACTCGTATGCACCTGTATTCATACTCGTACAATACACAGCTTTTAGATGTATGTACTATTGGTATATACACTCCAATGATCAGCTCTTAGCAGCCCATGTGAGTCACCTAACACATGTGGGAACCATCATTTGGCAACTAGCATGAAATATCTCATAAAATTACAAAAATATGAGTAATCATTCATGACTTATTTAGATGAAAACAAAATTACATATCATTTATATCTAATCCATACACCAACGACCAAAAACACCTACAAACACTTTCATTCTTCACATTTCTTCATCTAATTGATCTCTCTCAAGTTCTATCTTCTAGTTCTAAGTGTTCATCATAAATTCCAAAAGTTCTATTTTCATAAAATCAAGAATACTTCCAAGATTGCAAGTTTACTTCCAAGTTTTCTAAATCCATTCCAAGTAATCATCCAAGATCAAAAAACCTTTGTTACTTACAGTAGGTTATCTTTCTAATACAAGGTAATAATCATATTCAAACTTTAATTCAATTTCTATAACTATAACAATCTTATTTCGAGTGGAAATCTTACTTGAAATTGTTTTCGTGTCATGATTATGCTTCAAGAACTTTCAAGCCATCCAAGGATCCTTTGAAGCTAGATCTATTTTTCTCATTTCCAGTAGGTTTATCCAAGGAACTTGAGGTAGTAATGATGTTCATAACATTATTCGATTCATACATATAAAGCTATCTTATTCGAAGGTTTAAACTTGTAATCACTAGAACATAGTTTAGTTAATTCTAAACTTGTTCGCAAATAAAAGTTAATCCTTCTAACTTGAATTTTAAAATCAACTAAACACATGTTCTATATCTATATGATATGCTAACTTAATGATTTAAAACCTGGAAACACGAAAAACACCGTAAAACCGGATTTACGCCGTCGTAGTAACACCGCGGGCTGTTTTGGGTTAGTTAATTAAAAACTATGATAAACTTTGATTTAAAAGTTGTTATTCTGGGAAAATGATTTTTATTATGAACATGAAACTATATCCAAAAATTATGGTTAAACTCAAAGTGGAAGTATGTTTTCTAAAATAGTCATCTAGACGTCGTTCTTTCGACTGAAATGACTACCTTTACAAAAATGACTTGTAACTTATTTTTTCGACTATAAACCTATACTTTTTCTGTTTAGATTCATAAAATATAGTTCAATATGAAACCATAGCAATTTGATTCACTCAAAACGGATTTAAAATGAAGAAGTTATGGGTAAAACAAGATTGGATACTTTTTCTCATTTTAGCTACGTGAAAATTGGTAACAAATCTATTCCAACCATAACTTAATCAACTTGTATTGTATATTATGTAATCTTGAGATACCATAGACACGTAAACAATGTTTCGACCTATCATGTCGACACATCTATATATATTTCGGAACAACCATAGACACTCTATATGTGAATGTTGGAGTTAGCTATACAGGGTTGAGGTTGATTCCAAAATATATATAGTTTGAGTTGTGATCAATACTGAGATACGTATACACTGGGTCGTGGATTGATTCAAGATAATATTTATCGATTTATTTCTGTACATATAACTGTGGACAACTAGTTGTAGGTTACTAACGAGGACAGCTGACTTAATAAACTTAAAACATCAAAATATATTAAAAGTGTTGTAAATATATTTTGAACATACTTTGATATATATGTATATATTGTTATAGGTTCGTGAATCGACCAGTGGCCAAGTCTTACTTCCCGACGAAGTAAAAATCTGTGAAAGTGAGTTATAGTCCCACTTTTAAAATCTAGTATTTTTGGGATGAGAATACATGCAGGTTTTATAAATGATTTACAAAATAGACACAAGTACGTGAAACTACATTCTATGGTTGAATTATCAAAATCGAATATGCCCCTTTTTATTAAGTCTGGTAATCTAAGAATTAGGGAACAGACACCCTAATTGACGCGAATCCTAAAGATAGATCTATTGGGCCCAACAAGCCCCATCCAAAGTACCGGATGCTTTAGTACTTCGAAATTTATATCATATCCGAAGAGTGTCCCGGAATGATGGGGATATTCTTATATATGCATCTTGTTAATGTCGATTACCAGGTGTTCACCATATGAATGATTTTTATCTCTATGTATGGGATGTGTATTGAAATATGAAATCTTGTGGTCTATTGTTACGATTTGATATATATAGGTTAAACCTATAACTCACCAACATTTTTGTTGACGTTTAAAGCATGTTTATTCTCATGTGAATACTAAGAGCTTCCGCTGTTGCATACTAAAATAAGGACAAGATTTGGAGTCCATGTTTGTATGATATTGTGTAAAAACTGCATTCAAGAAACTGATTTCGATGTAACATATTTGTATTGTAAACCATTATGTAATGGTCGTGTGTAAACAGGATATTTTAGATTATCATTATTTGTTAATCTACGTAAAGCTTTTTAAACCTTTATTTATGAAATAAAGGTTATGGTTTGTTTTAAAAATGAATGCAGTCTTTGAAAAACGTCTCATATAGAGGTCAAAACCTCGCAACGAAATCAATTAATATGGAACGTTTTTAATCAATAAGAACGGGACATTTCAGTTGGTATCCGAGCGTTGGTCTTAGAGAACCAGAAAATTTGCATTAGTGTGTCTTATCGAGTTTGTTAGGATGCATTAGTGAGTCTGGACTTCGACCGTGTTTTCTTTAAAAATGATTGCTTAACATTTTTGTTGGAAACTATATATTATTAACATGTATATATTATGTGATATATTAATCTCTTAACATGTTTGATATTGTGTGATAGATGTCTACCTCTAGCACAAATCCCATTGACTCACCTAATAATAACGAAGAGTCGAATATATATTGGACTGATTCACAAGTTCTCGAAGAAGAACCGGAAGAAGAATCAGAACCGGAAGAAGAATCAGAACCGGAAGAGGGGGAACCGGAGGAGGAAATAGAACCGGTGGGGGAAATAATAAAACGGTTAAGTAAAAGAAAATCCTCAACCAACCGACCAAGGTTAATTATGGTCAATGGTGTTTCCGCCAAGGAAGTAAAATATTGGGAGCATTACCAATTCTTCGATGAATCGGATTCTGACGAGAATTCCGATGATGTTATAGAAATTACCCCAACTGAATTTAAAAAGGCAAAAGAAAATAATAAGGGAAAGGGCATAAAAATAGAGAAATCTAATTCCAACCCCGATGAACTTTATATGTATCGTCAACCCCCGAAGTCCTTAAGTTGTAACAATGACCCGGGAACCTCTAAACCACCAGGTTTTTCTAAACCGTTGTGGAAAACGACAACTCGTATTAGGGGAACATCATATATCCCTAGAAACTTGGCAAAACGAACCAAGACCGAAGAAGAAGAAACGAGCGAGTCGGAATAAGATAGTTGTATTCGCGTGGTGTAATATATGTAATATAGTGTGCTTATGCTTTATGATATATGTAAAAATTGCTTGTATTAATAAGTATTTTTTTTATGAATCTAACTCTTGTCTATTTTACAGTATAAAAACACAAAATGGATAGACAACCCAATATTTTAAGAGACCTACCCGGAGACATGATTGATGAAATCTTGTCTAGAGTCGGTCAGAATTCTTCGGCACAACTATTTACGGCGAAATCAGTTTGTAAGGCATTCGAAGAACGTTCCAAGAATGCCTTGGTTTATAAAAGGCTTTCGTTCGAAAGATGGGGGATATCACATTGGGAAATCCATAAGTTACGATGTGTTTACTTTGACGCATATATTGCGGGGAACCCAAATGCTATTTTACGCAATGGGTTAAGAAATTATTTTGACTCAATATATCCGAATATTGGACTTCGTGATTTAGAAAAAGCGGCTAACATGCAACATAAAGAAGCATGTTATGCTTACGGATTAGTAATGTTCGCTTCTCACCAAAGCGAGAACAAGAACATCGGGCTACAACTATTAAACAAAACGTTCCCACAAGTGACGGAGTCGGTAATTGGGGTAAGAAATGAGGTTTTTAGGTTATTACGAGACTGTTGGTCATTACGTAACCCTCGTCCCTTTGACGACGTTACAACACGCTGTCTTATCAACGGCCATAACGGTTATGTTCCACAAGACCAAGGATGGGAAGTAGTCCTAGTAAAACCAGAATGCATGACTTGTTTCTGGACGTATGAATTACGTGTCTTTATTGCCTTTGCTGAACGAATTGTGTACTAGCTAGAATTATCTTCACAACCATCTTGTATCAAATTTATTGTGTGCTATATTTCATGCTATATGTAAAATAAGCGGTATTGTAAGTTTGTAAAATATTGTGTAAAAGTTTGAACGCGAAATATTATTATAATCAGTTTTTCATATAGAATTGTAGTAGTTGAATTGTATATTAGCTACTAAGTATGAACTTAACGGGTAGGTACTACCCGAATTTAAACTTATAAAACGCTAATATGAAGAAAAAGCTTTTATAAATGAGTTCATATTATGCTACGAAATACTATTAACTGCTCTTAATATTCTGTATGATTAACTTGTTCCATTTGACTATTTTGAAGGAAATGGCACCGACTACTCGACACACCGTGAATATGAATGAAGAGGAATTCCGTACTTTTCTAGCTTCAAACATAGCCGTAGTACAGGCTGCGCTACATACCAACAATAACCTTGGATCTAGCAGTACAGGAAATCGTGTAGGATGCACCTACAAAGAATTCACTGCCTGCAAACCTTTGGAATTTGATGGAACCGAATGACCGATCGGATTGAAACGGTGGACCGAGAAGGTCGAATCGGTGTTTGCCATAAGTAAGTGTACTGAAGAGGAAAAAGTGAAGTACGCTACGCATACCTTCACAGGTTCTGCGTTAACATGGTGGAATACCTATCTAGAGCAAGTGGGACAAGATGATGCTTACGCACTACCGTGGTCAGCATTCAAACACTTGATGAACGAGAAGTACCGTCCCAGAACCGAGGTCAATAAGCTCAAGACAGAACTTAGAGGGTTACGAACCCAAGGATTTGATATTACCACGTACGAAAGACGATTCACAGAATTGTGCCTATTGTGTCCGGGAGCGTTCGAAGATGAGGAAGAGAAGATCGACGCGTTTGTGAAAGGATTACCGGAAAGAATCCAAGAAGATATAAGTTCACACGAGCCCGCCTCCATACAACAGGCATGTAGAATGGCTCACAAACTAGTGAACCAGATTGAGGAAAGAATTAAAGAACAGACGGCTGAAGAGGCCAATGTGAAGCAAGTCAAAAGAAAGTGGGAGGAAAACGGTGATAAGAATCACCAATACAACAACAACATCAATTACAATAATAATCGCAACAATTATCCCAACAATCGCAACATCAATCGCAACTACAACAAACGGCCCAACAACAACAACAACAAGAACAACAACAACAACAACAACAACAACAACAACAACAACAACAACAACAACAACTACAACAATCATCCCAATAACAATAACAACCGCAACAACAACAACAATCAGAAGCAGCTATGCCAAAGGTGTGAAAAGTATCACTCGGGATTCTGCACCAAATTTTGCAACAAGTGTAAAAGAAGTGGTCATAGCGCGGCGAAGTGTGAGGTCTACGGACCAGGGGTTAACAAAACGAAATGAACAAATGGTGTCGGAACGAGTAATGGCGGAGCAAGTAGTGTCGGAGCAAGTTATGCCAATGTAGTTTGTTATAAATGTGGAAAACCGGGCCACATTATTAGAAATTGCCCGAACCAGGAGAACACGAATGGACAAGGCCGCGGAAGAGTTTTCAATATTAATGCGGCAAAGGCACAGGAAGACCCGGAGCTTGTTACGGGTACGTTTCTTATTGACAATAAATCTGCTTACATTTTATTTGATTCGGGTGCGGATAGAAGCTATATGAGTAGAGATTTTTGTGCTAAATTAAGTTGTCCATTGACGCCGTTGGATAGTAAATTTTTACTCGAATTAGCAAACGGTAAATTAATTTCAGCAGATAATATATGCCGGAAACGAGAAATTAAACTGGGTAGCGAAATATTTAAGATTGATTTGATACCAGTAGAGTTAGGGAGTTTTGATGTAATAGTTGGCATGGACTGGCTGAAGAAGGTGAAAACAGAGATCGTATGTTATAAAAATGCAATTCGCATTGTACGAGAAGAAGGAGAACCCTTAATGGTGTACGGAGAAAAGGGCAACATGAAGCTACATCTTATTAGTAATTTGAAGGCACAAAAACTAATAAGAAAAGGTTGCTATGTTGTTCTAGCACACGTCGAGAAAGTACAAACTGAAGAAAAGAGCATCAATGATGTTCCCGTCGCAAAAAAATTTCCCGATGTATTTCCGAAAGAATTACCGGGACTACCTCCACATCGATCTGTTGAATTTCAAATAGATCTTGTACCAGGAGCTGCACCAATAGCTCGTGCTCCTTATAGACTCGCACCCAGCGAGATGAAAGAACTGCAAAGCCAACTTCAAGAACTATTAGAACGTGGTTTCATTCGACCAAGCACATCACCATGGGGAGCTCCTGTTTTGTTTGTCAAGAAGAAGGATGGTACATTTAGGTTGTGTATTGACTACAGAGAGTTGAACAAACTTACCATCAAAAACCGTTATCCACTGCCGAGAATTGACGACTTATTTGATCAACTACAAGGCTTGTCGGTTTATTCGAAGATCGATTTACGTTCTGGATATCATCAAATGCGAGTAAAGGAGGATGATATTCCAAAAACTGCTTTTAGGACGCGTTATGGTCATTACGAGTTTATGGTTATGCCGTTTGGATTGACTAACGCACCAGCTGTGTTCATGGACCTTATGAACCGAGTGTGTGGACCATACCTTGACAAGTTTGTCATTGTTTTCATTGATGACATACTTATTTACTCAAAGAATGACCAAGAACACGGTGAACATTTGAGAAAGGTGTTAGAAGTATTGAGGAAGGAAAAACTGTACGCTAAGTTTTCAAAGTGTGCATTTTGGTTGGAAGAAGTTCAATTCCTCGGTCACATAGTGAACAAAGAAGGTATCCAGGTGGACCCGGCAAAGATCGAAACCGTTAAAAAGTGGGAAACCCCAAAAACTCCGAAACACATACGCCAGTTTTTAGGACTAGCTGGTTACTACAGAAGGTTCATCCAAGACTTTTCCAGAATAGCAAAACCCTTGACTGCATTAACGCATAAAGGGAAGAAATTTGAATGGAATGATGAACAAGAGAAAGCGTTTCAGTTATTGAAGAAAAAGCTAACTACGGCACCTATATTGTCATTTCCTGAAGGGAATGATGATTTTGTGATTTATTGTGACGCATCAAAGCAAGGTCTTGGTTGTGTATTAATGCAACGAACGAAGGTGATTGCTTATGCGTCTAGACAATTGAAGATTCACGAACAAAATTATACGACGCATGATTTGGAATTAGGCGCGGTTGTTTTTGCATTAAAGACTTGGAGGCACTACTTATATGGGGTCAAAAGTATTATATATACCGACCATAAAAGTCTTCAACACATATTTAATCAGAAACAACTGAATATGAGGCAGCGTAGGTGGATTGAATTGTTGAATGATTACGACTTTGAGATTCGTTACCACCCGGGGAAGGCAAATGTGGTAGCCGATGCCTTGAGCAGGAAGGACAGAGAACCCATTCGAGTAAAATCTATGAATATAATGATTCATAATAACCTTACTACTCAAATAAAGGAGGAGCAACAAGGAGTTTTAAAAGAGGGAAATTTAAAGGATGAAATACCCAAAGGATCGGAGAAGCATCTTAATATTCGGGAAGACGGAACCCGGTATAGGGCTGAAAGGATTTGGGTACCAAAATTTGGAGATATGAGAGAAATGGTACTTAGAGAAGCTCATAAAACCAGATACTCAATACATCTTGGAACGGGGAAGATGTACAAGGATCTCAAGAAACATTTTTGGTGGCCGGGTATGAAAGCTAATGTTGCTAAATACGTAGAAGAATATTTGACGTGTTCTAAAGTCAAAGCTGAGCATCAGAAACCATCAGGTCTACTTCAACAACCCGAAATCCCGGAATGGAAATGGGAAAATATTACCATGGATTTCATCACTAAATTGCCAAGGACTGCAAGTGGTTTTGATACTATTTGGGTAATAGTTGATCGTCTCACCAAATCAGCACACTTCCTGCCAATAAGAGAAGATGACAAGATGGAGAAGTTAGCACGACTGTATTTGAAGGAAGTCGTCTCCAGACATGGAATACCAATCTCTATTATCTCTGATAGGGATGGCAGATTTATCTCAAGATTTTGGCAGACATTACAGCAAGCATTAGGAACTCGTCTAGACATGAGTATTGCCTATCATCTAGAAACTGATGGGCAGAGCGAAAGGACGATACAAACGCTTGAAGACATGCTACGAGCTTGTGTTATTGATTTCGGAAACAGTTGGGATCGACATCTACCGTTAGCAGAATTTTCCTACAACAACAGCTACCATTCAAGCATTGAGATGGCGCCGTTTGAAGCAATTTATGGTAGAAAGTGCAGGTCTCCAATTTGTTGGAGTGAAGTGGGGGATAGACAGATTACGGGTCCGGAGATAATACAAGAAACTACTGAGAAGATCATCCAAATTCAACAACGGTTGAAAACCGCCCAAAGTCGACAAAAGAGCTACGCCGACATTAAAAGAAAAGATATAGAATTTGAAATTGGAGAGATGGTCATGCTTAAGGTTGCACCTTGGAAAGGTGTTGTTCGATTTGGTAAACGGGGGAAACTAAATCCAAGGTACATTGGACCATTCAAGATTATAGATCGTGTCGGACCAGTAGCTTACCAACTGGAGCTACCTCAACAACTCGCGGCTATACATAACACTTTCTAAGTCTCAACTTTGAAGAAATGTTTTGCTAAAGAAGATCTCACTATTCCTTTGGACGAAATCCAAATCAATGAAAAACTTCAATTCATTGAAGAACCCGTCGAAATAATGGATCGTGAGGTTAAGAGACTTAAACAAAACAAGATACCGATTGTTAAGGTTCGATGGAATGCTCATAGAGGACCCGAGTTCACCTGGGAGCATGAAGATCAGATGAAGAAGAAATACCCGCATCTATTTCCAGAAGATTCGTCAACACCTTCAACAGCTTAAAATTTCGGGACGAAATTTATTTAACGGGTAGGTACTGTAGTGGCCCGAACTTTTCCATGTTTATATATATTAATTGAGATTGATATTTACATGATTAAATGTTTCCAACATGTTAAGCAATCAAACTTGTTAAGACTTGATTAATTGAAATAGGTTTCATATAGACAATTGACCACCCAAGTTGACCGGTGATTCACGAACGTTAAAACCTGTAACAACTATACGATGACATATATATGGTTATATATATAGTTAACATGATTTTATTATAAGTATGTATCTCATTAGGTATTTTAACAATGAGTCATATACATAAAAATGAGACTATTAATTTAAGAAACTCGAAAACGATATATATAACGATTATCGTTATAACAACGTCTTACTAGGTACATATGAATCATATTAAGATATTGATACACTTGGTTAATTATGTTAAATGATAAGTAAATATATTATTAAGTGTATTAACAATGAAATACATATGTAAAAATAAGACTACTAACTTAATGATTTCGAAACGAGACATATATGTAACGATTATCGTTGTAACGACATTTAACTGTATATATATCATACTAAGATATATTATATATCATGATATCATTATAATATAACAATTTAATATCTCATTTGTTATAATAAACAATGGGTTAACAACATTCAACAAAATTGTTAACCTAAAAGTTTCAAAATAAAGTTTACATGTAACGACTAACGATGACTTAACGACTCAGTTAAAATGTATATACATGTAGTGTTTTAATATGTATTCATACTGTAACAACCCAAACCAACCCGCGATTAAATTTACAAAATAAAAAAAAAATTTGCTGAACTGCCACCTGGCGCGGCGAGCCATATAGGCCGCGCGGCGCGCCAAACCTGACTGTCCGGAAAGTCTTTAAATGCGAAAATGTTTGACTAGTTCCCGACATATTTAGGCGTAACGCTTTTAACCCCATGTTCCATATATAAAAACTAGCACGTTCTATTAATAAAATTATGTTTATGAAGCGGGGCCCACATCGACCCAAATTACCCTTTAAGTATCAAAATACAATTTTCGACCATAAGACTTTTAATACAAAACAAAGCCGAGCATGGCGATTGGGGATACGCTACCCAATCCTAATAAATCCAAAAGCAAGCCTTCTACGCAAACTATGCAAGTCCTCAAATCCTCGCGCTTACCCGAGCCACCATCCGCATGCAATCTATAAAAAGAGTCAACAACGAGAGGGTAAGCTAACGCTTAGTGAATGATAATATACTACATACATATATATGTATAAAATGGACACGCCACAAAATAACAAATACCGCATACCGAAGCATCCATATATAAGGCACTACACTAAGCATACCGTACGATCTCTAAGCAACGAGCTAAAGATACAACAACAATATAAGTTCACCAACGACGATGTGAACAACGCCAAATAGCTACACCCGGAGGGTTAGCTACAACACAACAATACATTAATATATAACCATATAAACGAACAAGGTTAACACCTTAACCCAATACCGAGAACCAAATACCACAATGAAGATTGGTCGAACTACACGAGCCTTAGTAATCCGAAACCACACGAGATTACTATCTTCACAACATCGAGGTTGGCCGAACTACACGAGCCTTAGTAATCCGAAACCACACGAGATTACTACCTCAATAAGATGACCGAACTACACGAGTCACCATGAATCCGAACTACACGAGATTCATTTTTGATAAGATGACCGAACTACACGCGTCATCGTGAATCCGAACTACACGCGATTCACTTCTCCAACTCAAAACCCTTCGCCATTGGGGTTATATCATCCACATCACAACCACGTGTGAACGTGTACACACAAAATGTGTACCTCGCCAAAGGTGGTCAACCAAAACGCACAACCGTGCCAATTGGATCTAAACGCAAGTCTATCAAATCCACCTATTTGTGAAGTGAGCTCTATAACCGAGAACCACTTCACCCGACCCGCACCCATCCTATACATACATATGTACGTAGGATAATATCACTCACCTTGAAGTCTTGAAGAGTGCTTCCAAGTAATCCGCAAGTCGCCAATGGGAAATACCTAATCCATTATCACAATTACAACATTACACTTAGAGTGGATTCACAATTCAACCCAATTCAACCATTAGTGCAATTTCGACCCAAATGCACTTCCAAGCACAAACCGTGCCCAAACTAACCCATAATCACTAACACAAGTGAGAATGGTCCCAATATGCCAATTAAACTCGAACTCAAGTGTTAAACACGTGTCATACCCATTTTGACACTTAAACCCTAATTTTGACCCATAAAGGTCAAAATCTCATCCTTTACAAGTTTTGACACCTAAACACATTTAACTCGGTTCTATACTTCAACTTAATCCATTTTAAGTTTATAAACATCATTAAATCGCCAATTGGGTCATAATTACCACCGAACCCTAATTTGACCCAAAGTCACAATTAGTCAACCATAATACCCTAAATGGGTTCCAATACTTCAATAATCACTATACCTAGTGATTAAACTCCAAACCAAAGCCTAATCAAGGCCAAATCGTCATCCAACCCAAAACCCGCCAAGTGACAAGAATAACTAGTCACCATAAACCCATTTCATCACCTAAAAGGGTTACACAACAATTTAACTCAAAACCCTAACTTGAATATCAAATCAAATAAATGAAATTCGGAGTTTGAGCTTACCAATACCACCACAACGTAGCTAGGAACGAAAGGAACAACTTTAAAACCCGAGACTTTGAACGATTCGAGCTTCTTCTTCATCAAAACCTCAAATCTCTCTCTAGACCTCTCTCTCTCTCTAAGAATGGATGAAGATGATGAATGGATGTGAAATGATCCAAAGTTAGATCTAAACCAACTGATATGGCTCACAAATCCGGCCCCAAGTGAATTTACCAAATTACCCTTCATTTAAAATAATTAAAAACAAAGGATTCTGTCAGCGCGATTCGGCGCGGCGCGCACCAGACCCGCGCGGCGCGCAAGTAGTCAGTTTCAGGTTCTTTTGCTTTTTAACTAAATATAAATATTAAACGAAGCCCGTTCTCGTATGTCTTTTATAAACAAGTATACAAAATAAATATTCGGGTCTTACAACTCTCCCCCACTTAAACTCGATCACGTCCTCGTGATCCTCGTCACTTAACCAAACGAACCCCACTTACGGTCCTAAACATAAGTTCCAACCCGACTTTCCTAGGCAACTATTCTCATTGAAGCACCTTTAACACTAAAATCGTCATCCGCGATTTTCTCAAATCCACAATCCGAGCACTAAAACCATGCTCCTTCCCTAACATCGGGAAAACTCAACCAATCTCGTACCGAGATATAAATCCCTTAGCGTACTATTACAGAGTACAACGCTAAAAGCACCCAAGTCCCAACCTAAGGTCAACAACCCGAACCGATGAAGACCGATCCAAACGAATCCTTACGGATAACACCACTCAATAGACATCCCTTGTAGTGCGCAATACGACCAATACGCAACTACCGTAACCTCATAATCCAACGGTTAAAAACCGATAGCGCCCAAACGACTATGGAAACGCAAATCCCAAGGTGTACGAAATCAACCATCGTCACACCCGTAACAAACATGTGAGCGAAACACGGCTATCGCCTCACTAATCCCACAACATGGTCCTCACGACCCCACCATCGAAGTATAAAACGACCGATAGTTCCCGCAACATGGTCCTTACGACCCTACCATTGGTGTATCAAACAACCAATAGATCACACGACACGAAGGCTGGCCGAAAACACACGCGCCCTAGTGAATCCGAACTACACGCGACTCACTACCTTCACCACAACAACAATCGGGAATGGCCGAACTACACGCGCCATAGTGAATCCGAACTACACGAGAGTCACTATCCCGGAGGAATGACCGAACTACACGAGTCAATTGTGAATCCGAACTACACGAGACTCACTCCTCAATACAATGACCGAAACCACACGAGTCATTTGTGAATCCGAACTACACGAGATTCACTTCCACAACATCGAGGTTGGCCGAACTACACGAGCCTTAGTAATCCGAAACCACACGAGATTACTACCTCAATAAGATGACCGAACTACACGAGTCACCATGAATTCGAACTACACGAGATTCATTCCAATAAGATGACCGAACTACACGCGTCATCGTGAATCCGAAAACACACGCGATCCACAATCTCAACACAGGAATGGTACTCGCATTTCCCACCGGTACTCGCATTTCCCGATAGTGTTACACCATACCGACATAACACTACTCCCTTGATGAAGTCAGCGGACCCCGAAGGTCATGCTCCACCAATCACAACACCGGATGAAGTCAGCGGACCCGAAGATCATGCTTCACCGATCACAACACCGGATGAAGTCAGCGGACCCGAAGATCATGCTTCACCGATATAACACCACGCTCATGATGAAGTCAGCGGACCCCGAAGGTCATGCTCCATCAATCACGTATTCCTATGATGAAGTCAGCGGACCCTAAAGATCATGCTTCATCAAACAACCATACCATAATCAAGCAAGAACCACCTATACCAAACATAGGTACCAAACAATAATTCTCCACAAGAGAACCCGACACACACCTCCCTTAACCGGAGGATTTCACCTTGCTCGCCAAACACGTCCATTATCTCTCTACGAGATTTACCACGTTACCACCTCAGTGATGATTCAAATCCAAACCATAAGTACAATTTATCCGAAATTGTACTCTACCACAAATCGACCCAACCAGGTCTCGACAACATTTTCCGGATCTACCAATAGCATCATCCGAAATCTCACACTAAAACTTCCTCGTGCGGGAGTGTAACTCCCCCACTTAGAACCACGTTCCATATCCACAACTCGTACAACCGCACAATGCTACCACAGGTAGACTTTACCAACAATTGGGCTCACACGACCCATTACCACATCTTGCTCCAACCTTGAGCACACGAAGGATTTCAACCAACCCTTAAACACTTTGTACGAAAAGTGTACCGCAACACAATCGGAGTCGAACACCACGCTAGTAGGTATAAAAGAGGCACCTAATATCGCGTCATAAAGACTCCATTACCAACACACATCGAGCTTTAAAACACTCGATCTCAAGGGTTCCCACCAACCGACGAACCTCATGATTCGTCACTTCAACATCAAAGCGAACACGCGCTTAACAACCAAACACCAAAACCATTTCTGTGGCTTGGTAGAAACGTTTCCCAAATACTAAGGAATGCTTGGTTGCACCAAGTCTTACGCCATTCGCCCGTCAATCAAACATCAACATAGGGTACTTCCATTAGGAACGTCACCCATAGCATAACATGCACAACAAAGGCACGCAACTCAAACTCAAACGGCATTTGATAAATAATCAGAAGACATATTTATCAAAATTAAACGTACCTTAACGTCTCCTGGCCGCACCCGTCCCCGCTAACTTGGGACATCCCGACTTACGATGTCCTTCTTTTTGGCAATTGAAGCACACCATACCATCACCCTTTGGTACCGAACATTCCCAAGACTTGTGACCCCTCACGCCACAATTGTAACATCTAGCCGCACTAGAATCCGACATACCCGCTCGCGTACCACCCGTGCTCACACTCGGACCCTTAGCCCTCTTACTCGGAGCACCATAAGAAACGACCCTTCGCTCACTTGAAGGTTCACCCTTTTTCGATCGCGAATACGACTCGAAACCTCTAGCCAAGTCGAATAATTCCGAAAACGATTTCGCTTGACCCCGGCTAATTTTACTTTTCAAGTCATCATTCAAGGTCCGATAGAAATCTCCCATCAACAAACGATCATTCCCCAAATACTCCGGACAAAAACGAGCCTTCGCCATAAAGGTCGTCTTGAGAGTACTCAAATCCATAGATCCTTGTCGCAAATTTCGCAACTCATTACGCAATTCCCATAAATCGGCCGAAGTCCGGAACTCCTCGAAGAATTCCTCCTTAAAGTCGTCCCACGATAAAGCCATAAACGTCTCGCCACCGACAAGATCAATCTTACCATCCAACCAATCCCTTGCCCTACCCCGCAACAAACTCGTAGCGAGTCTCGTCTTTCTCTCGGGAGGGCAATCAATAGTACGGAAACACCCTTCGACGTCCGAAATCCAAGTTGTGCTTACCAAAGGATCCGGCTTTCCGTCATACATCGGGGGTTTAGTCCTCATGAAGCTCTTAAGATAACGCTCCATTTCACCACTACTTTGAAGTTCAGAATACCTCCTTTCCATTCTTTCTTCTAACGCACCCATTTGCTCCGCAACGGCGGCCGCAACCCTAGTGTTAAACTCCGCGTCATTCGCCTCGGTCTCGTTTCGCGTCGTCATTCTAAAGAATGCAAAACGATTAGTCCACGAACGTGTAAAACCGTACGCACGACACAGCCCCATCTTGCTAAACACTCATCGTACATCACTTGTTAGACACGATTTGCACCCGTAATAAGGTTTGCAAGTTCTTATTACGCACACATGCCGCATCGACTCGTTAGTACAACGACCGTCTCGCTCGATGATATACACAAACACAACCAAAATTCTACGCAGTACAAACACACGCGAGAATTATTATCACAACACAACAACATATTAATAATATCCGCATTACTAATATAAACGTTAGTCAACCTATAGCCAAGGCACTAATCAAACCCATTCCGACCCGTAATCCTACAAGTCCCGCAACAATTTAAGCACACACAAGTCTAAGTCTAGGCACCTATCTCAAGTCACCTAAATCCCTTAGACCATGCTCTGATACCACTTGTAACAACCCAAACCAACCCGCGATTAAATTTACAAAATAAAAAAAAAAAATTGCTGAACTGCCACCTGGCGCGGCGCGCCATATAGGCCGCGCGACGCGCCAAACCTGACTGTTCGGAAAGTCTTTAAATGCGAAAATGTTTGACTAGTTCCCGACATATTTAGGCGTAACGCTTTTAACCCCATGTTCCATATATAAAAACTAGCACGTTCTATTAATAAAATTATGTTTATGAAGCGGGGCCCACATCGACCCAAATTACCCTTTAAGTATCAAAATACAATTTTCGACCATAAGACTTTTAATACAAAACAAAGCCGAGCATGGCGATTGGGGATACGCTACCCAATCCTAATAAATCCAAAAGCAAGCCTTCTACGCCAACTATGCAAGTCCTCAAATCCTCGCGCTTACCCGAGCCACCATCCGCATGCAATCTATAAAAAGAGTCAACAACGAGAGGGTAAGCTAACGCTTAGTGAATGATAATATACTACATACATATATATGTATAAAATGGACACGCCACAAAATAACAAATACCGCATACCGAAGCATCCATATATAAGGCACTACACTAAGCATACCGTACGATCTCTAAGCAACGAGCTAAAGATACAACAACAATATAAGTTCACCAACGACGATGTGAACAACGCCAAATAGCTACACCCGGAGGGTTAGCTACAACACAACAATACATTAATATATAACCATATAAACGAACAAGGTTAACACCTTAACCCAATACCGAGAACCAAATACCACAATGAAGATTGGCCGAACTACACGAGCCTTAGTAATCTGAAACCACACGAGATTACTATCTTCACAACATCGAGGTTGGCCGAACTACACGAGCCTTAGTAATCCGAAACCACACGAGATTACTACCTCAATAAGATGACCTAACTACACGAGTCACCATGAATCCGAACTACACGAGATTCATTTTTGATAAGATGACCGAACTACACGCGTCATCGTGAATCCGAACAACACGCGATTCACTTCTCCAACTCAAAACCCTTAACCATTGGGGTTATATCATCCACATCACAACCACGTGTGAACGTGTACACACAAAATGTGTACCTCACCAAAGGTGGTCAACCAAAACGCACAACCGTGCCAATTGGATCTAAACGCAAGTCTATCAAATCCACCTATATGTGAAGTGAGCTCTATAACCGAGAACCACTTCACCCGACCCGCACCCATCCTACACATACATATGTACGTAGGATAATATCAATCACCTTGAAGTCTTGAAGAGTGCTTCCAAGTAATCCTCAAGTCGCCAATGGGAAATACCTAATCCATTATCACAATTACAACATTACACTTAGAGTGGATTCACAATTCAACCCAATTCAACCATTAGTGCAATTTCGACCCAAATACACTTCCAAGCACAAACCGTGCCCAAACTAACCCATAATCACTAACACAAGTGAGAATGGTCCCAATATGCCAATTAAACTCGAACTCAAGTGTTAAACACGTGTCATACCCATTTTGACACTTAAACCCTAATTTTGACCCATAAAGGTCAAAATCTCATCCTTTACAAGTTTTGACACCTAAACACATTTAACTCAGTTCTATACTTCAACTTAATCCATTTTAAGTTTATAAACATCATTAAATCGCCAATTGGGTCATAATTACCACCGAACCCTAATTTGACCCAAAGTCATAATTAGTCAACCATAATACCCTAAATGGGTTCCAATACTTCAATAATCACTATACCTAGTGATTAAACTCCAAACCAAAGCCTAATCAAGGCCAAATCGTCATCCAACCCAAAACCCGCCAAGTGACAAGAATAACTAGTCACCATAAACCCATTTCATCACCTAAAAGGGTTACACAACAATTTAACTCAAAACCCTAACTTGAATATCAAATCAAATAAATGAAATTCGGAGTTTGAGCTTACCAATACCACCACAACGTAGCTAGGAACGAAAGGAACAACTTTAAAACCCGAGACTTTGAACGATTCGAGCTTCTTCTTCACCAAAACCTCAAATCTCTCTCTAGACCTCTCTCTCTCTAAGAATGGATGAAGATGATGAATGGATGTGAAATGATCCAAAGTTAGATCTAAACCAACTGATATGGCTCACAAATCCGGCCCCAAGTGAATTTACCAAATTACCCTTCATTTAAAATAATTAAAAACAAAGGATTCTGTCAGCGCGATTCGGCGCGGCGCGCACCAGACCCGCGCGGCGCGCAAGTAGTCAGTTTCAGGTTCTTTTGCTTTTTAACTAAATATAAATATTAAACGAAGCCCGTTCTCGTATGTCTTTTATAAACAAGTATACAAAATAAATATTCGGGTCTTACACATACACTTTTGAAAGACTTCAAGACACTTATCAAAATACTTCTACTTAACAAAAATGCTTACAATTACATCCTCGTTCAGTTTCATCAACAATTCTACTCGTATGCACCCGTATTCGTACTCGTACAATACACAGCTTTTAGATGTATGTACTATTGGTATATACACTCCAATGATCAGCTCTTAGAAGCCCATGTGAGTCACCTAACACATGTGGGAACCATCATTTAGCAACTAGCATGAAATATCTCATAAAATTACAAAAATATGAGTAATCATTCATGACTTATTTACATGAAAACAAAATTACATATCCTTTATATCTAATCCATACACCAACGACCAAAAACACCTACAAACACTTTCATTCTTCAATTTTCTTCATCTAATTGATCTCTCTCAAGTTCTATCTTCAAGTTCTAAGTGTTCTTCATAAATTCTAAAAGTTCTAGTTTCATAAAATCAAGAATACTTCCAAGATTGCAAGTTTACTTCCAAGTTTTCTAAATCCATTCCAAGTAATCATCCAAGATCAAGAAACCTTTGTTACTTACAGTAGGTTATCTTTCTAATACAAGGTAATAATCATATTCAAACTTTAATTCAATTTCTATAACTATAACAATCTTATTTCGAGTGGAAATCTTACTTGAAATTGTTTTCGTGTCATGATTATGCTTCAAGAACTTTCAAGCCATCCAAGGATCCTTTGAAGCTAGATCTATTTTTCTCATTTCCAGTAGGTTTATCCAAGGAACTTGAGGTAGTAATGATGTTCATAACATCATTCGATTCATACATATAAAGCTATCTTATTCGAAGGTTTAAACTTGTAATCACCAGAACATAGTTTAGTTAATTCTAAACTTGTTCGCAAATAAAAGTTAATCCTTCTAACTTGACTTTTAAAATCAACTAAACACATGTTCTATATCTATATGATATGCTAACTTAATGATTTAAAACCTGGAAACACGAAAAACACCGTAAAACCGGATTTACGCCGTCGTAGTAACACTGCGGGCTGTTTTGGGTTAGTTAATTAAAAACTATGATAAACTTTGATTTAAAAGTTGTTATTCTGGGAAAATAATTTTTATTATGAACATGAAACTATATCCAAAAATTATGGTTAAACTCAAAGTGGAAGTATGTTTTCTAAAATGTTCATCTAGACGTCGTTCTTTCGACTGAAATGACTACCTTTACAAAAATGACTTGTAACTTATTTTTTTGACTATAAACCTATACTTTTTCTGTTTAGATTCATAAAATATAGTTCAATATGAAACCATAGCAATTTTATTCACTCAAAACGGATTTAAAATGAAGAAGTTATGGGTAAAACAAGATTGGATACTTTTTCTCATTTTAGCTACGTGAAAATTGGTAACAAATCTATTCCAACCATAACTTAATCAACTTGTATTGTATATTATGTAATCTTGAGATACCATAGACACGTATACAATGTTTCGACCTATCATGTCGACACATCTATATATATTTCGGAACAACCATAGACACTCTATATGTGAATGTTGGAGTTAGCTATACAGGGTTGAGGTTGATTCCAAAATATATATAGTTTGAGTTGTGATCAATACTGAGATACGTATACACTGGGTCGTGGATTGATTCAAGATAATATTTATCGATTTATTTCTGTATATATAACTATGGACAACTAGTTGTAGGTTACTAACGAGGACAGCTGACTTAATAAACTTAAAACATCAAAATATATTAAAAGTGTTGTAAATATATTTTGAACATACTTTGATATATATGTATATATTGTTATAGGTTCGTGAATCGACCAGTGGCCAAGTCTTACTTCCCGACGAAGTAAAAATCTGTGAAAGTGAGTTATAGTCCCACTTTTAAAATCTAATATTTTTGGGATGAGAATACATGCAGGTTTTATAAATGATTTACAAAATAGACACAAGTACGTGAAACTACATTCTATGGTTGAATTATCAAAATCGAATATGCCCCTTTTTATTAAGTCTGGTAATCTAAGAATTAGGGAACAGACACCCTAATTGACGCGAATCCTAAAGATAGATCTATTGGGCCCAACAAGCCCCATCTAAAGTACCGGATGCTTTAGTACTTCGAAATTTATATCATATCCGAAGGGTGTCCCGGAATGATGGGGATATTCTTATATATGCATCTTATTAATGTCGATTACCAGGTGTTCACCATATGAATGATTTTTATCTCTATGTATGGGATGTGTATTGAAATATGAAATCTTGTGGTCTATTGTTACGATTTGATATATATAGGTTAAACCTATAACTCACCAACATTTTTGTTGACGTTTAAAGCATGTTTATTCTCAGGTGAATACTAAGAGCTTCCGCTGTTGCATACTAAAATAAGGACAAGATTTGGAGTCCATGTTTGTATGATATTGTGTAAAAACTGCATTCAAGAAACTGATTTCGATGTAACATATTTGTATTGTAAACCATTATGTAATGGTCGTGTGTAAACAGGATATTTTAGATTATCATTATTTGATAATCTACGTAAAGCTTTTTAAACCTTTATTTATGAAATAAAGGTTATGGTTTATTTTAAAAATGAATGCAGTCTTTGAAAAACGTCTCATATAGAGGTCAAAACCTCGCAACGAAATCAATTAATATGGAACGTTTTTAATCAATAAGAACGGGACATTTCACTGCAGGTTATGAGGCGCGTCGCGCCTCATTCTTGCGAGTCGCGCATTAAGGCTGGCCAGCAGGTACTGCTTTGTAATTAAATAAAATAAGTTGGGGGATATTTTTGCAATAATGCATGGACGAATTTGGACTGAAATTAGATCCCAAATCAGTCACTTATCCATTTTCATTCATCTTCAACACTTTCCAACTAGTGAGAGAAAGTTTAGAGATAGAGAGAGCTTGAATTTGAGGAAGAAGGAGATCACTTACACCTCCATTTGAAGTTCAATCCGAGTGTAGCTGCTACCTAGCCTTGTTCTACACTTGTAGTAAGCCCTAAATCAGAATTTGTGTGTTTAATTTTGTGTTTGGGATAGGGTTTGGGTTGGTGATGAGTCTAAGACCAACTTTCTTGTGAAATTAGGGTTCTTGAGGTGTAAATGGGTTGTGTGTGAACCTTTTTTGGTAACTTAGGGTTTTGAGTGACGAATTTGGAAGACTTAACTATTGCATGAACTTGATTATCACTAGAACAATTGTAAGCTTGTGATATTGTTACATGTGTGAAGTTGGTTTTGGGTGAAAAACCCTCAATTTGTGTTACAATGGGTTTAGTGTTAAAATGGGTCAAAGAGTACTTCAAGTACTTGACCTTGAGTCTTAAATTGGTGAAATTGAGTCATAATCACTAGTCACTAGTGATTAGGTGTGTAAAGGTCTTGATTTGACCTAGTTTAATGTTTAAAGTGCAAATTTGGGACAAAATTCCACTTGTGTATTTTGGGTCTAGCTATTAGTGTTCATGGCTTGATGTTATGATCAATGCTAGGTGAATTGCTTTCGGATTACTCGTGAGGCTCTAGCTTGTGTTTAGCTCATCAAAGTGATAAAGGTGAGTGGAGTATTTATATGTGCATGTATATAAGTTGTTTGCTTGCGGGTGTTGTGGCGAGTGATATCAGGGCGTGGGGATTCACTCTTTGTCGACCACTTGATGCAAAGTGGTAAAATTTATCCGTAAGGATTTTGCTTTTTGTCGGTCACGTTTGCAATTGTGACATGTGGCGAGTGCTTTCGTAAGAATTCACTCTTTGTCGGCCACTTGCGGGAATGTGGTAAGTGCCACCTAAGGGTTTCGCTTTTTGTCGGCCACATTCGTGTGTACGTGGTAGTGCTTTCCGGAAGACACTTTTGTCGGCCACATACATGTGTTGGATAGTGTTATATCATTCGATGACTGGCACTATTGCGTATGGTTAACCATATTTGTGTGTTTGTAGTGTAGCATATTATATTGTGATTGTATGCGTTTGTGATGCTAGCTTGTATGTGGTTATGTGTAAGTGGTGCAAGTAAGTAAGTAAGTTATGTATGTATGCATATAAGTATTGCACTCACTAAGCATGTACCTTACTCCCTCGTTGTTTATCTTTTTATAGATTCAAGCACCGAAAGGGTTAAGGGTAAGGCTTTGGAGCAGCTTCAAAATGGGATTTGCTTTTGGTAGTTTTCCCGGATGGTCATGCTCTGTTTTGGGTCAAATTATTGTATTTTGGGTCGAAGTAAACATTTAGCATTTTATGGGTCGTGAAGTACCAGTTGTCGGAAAATGTAACACCGTACTTTTTTTTTTTTAAATAACACAGAAGAAGTCTTGTTTACAAAATAAGCCCTTACGTACAAACATAAACATAATTATTACAACTTCATTCATAAATACATTGTTATCAAAAACCGGTGTTACGTTAATATTCGATTTCATATAGACAACATCAGAATTCTAGATTTGTCGAACACAATCCAACACGACCATCTTCTCCCATGACCACGAAAGCAAAAACCTACAACCTGCAAGGGGGAAGGTGGAGGGGTTAGCACGAATCTAAGTGATTGGACTAATCTAACAGCTAAAGCATACAGGTACGATCACTAGAACACGCATCATCAAATTAATCGGACAGTTAATCACATAACCACTAGAACATGTAGAAACAGAGCAATCTACCATTAGCATATAACATAAAAAGTAATATCATACAATAGTCAACAATCAACTAAATCCAAAGACCACCAAAGCAATAAAACATCTACAACAACGGTCAATCCAAAGCAACCGTCTGGGTAATCTGAAGCAACCCCTTGAGAGACTCGGCGGCCTGGCCCGGCCAACGACCCTAGTTGACCGGACTAGAGTCTACCGACAACTCATAACTCTGTATCACTAGTATAAGTCTTCCACACACGACGAACGCGTGATTCTGACTTATACTAATCATACAACATCAATGAGCCCAACCTGATCAGAAGCAAGGTTGATCTCTCCCGACCTGATCAGAAGCAAGGTCGGTCAAACAAACGCGCAAGGAAACAGTCCATAACACATAACAACATAGGTTCGAAGCATAACAAATAGGTCAACGGTCTAGGTCATATTACTATATGCCTTAACGACTAGATTAACCCACTCACCGAAAACCAGCACAAGAAGTACTCAGAGGTCTTATATTTCCGAGTCTTCACTTCTCCTGATCACCTAGAAACATCATAAACAAAGTCAGTATAGTGTTCTAATCAATAATATAATTGATAAATACTATAAACTAGGTCATATTATCATATATTCATCATATTATAAGTCTACAACATAAACTCAGTCAATAACGACACCAAACGAGTACAGAACAAGACATACACAATAAAATCCCTTCTTCTGACCAAAATAAAGTTTGATCTAGCTTTTTAAAACCTTATCATTGGATATTAAATTTCAATACGAGTCCAACGATAGTTTATTCATCGAAAACAGAGTTACGGTTTGAAAGTTACAGCCTTTTCAATTTTACCAAAAACTGACCAGTGCTCACTCGCGCGGACAAGACCTCACTCGTGCGAGTGAGTCCTCAACTGCGTGGTTAAGCCTCAAAAGTGTGGTCACTCGTACGAGTGACCTGTCGGAAGTGTGGGAGCTGTTAGAACATTCCAGCTCGCTGATTTTTGCCATTTTGGCCCAAAAACTCGATTTTTGCAAGATCTAACACCAAAACCACTCCCAAAACATCATTCAAACTATATAAAACATATTTCTAACATCAATTGAACATATCAAACACATTAAGATCAAGAATTAAGTAAAATCTAACCAAAACCCATAAGAACACAAAAACCCAATTAGCAACAAGATTAATACATGAATCTGTGAATTACTTACCTTGTGTTGATCACGAAATTACTAGGAATCTGAATCTACAACTTGTTTAAATTAATTTTAACAAGATCAAGAGCTAGGGTTTGAGATTATGAACAAGATGAGAGTGTAAGAGTGTGGGTCTGGTTAGGTAAAAATGGCTAGAAGTGTCCATAACACTTACATAAATGAGTGTTAAACCTATACCTCATATCACACATGTATTTATTAGTTATCTGATATCTTTCGTACATTATTAGGTGGTCCTAACGAGGTCCAAATTAAATAAACAAACCTGTTCTGTAACCCTTATCATGAACTGGTCTCAACTAAACAATGAAATAACCACAAACACATAATTAATTAAATCACAAATTAACACCATACTAAGGTAATTTGATCATTTCCACCTAGGCCCGATCTCAGTGTGTTACAAATCTACCCCCTTAAAGAGATTCTGTCCTCAGAATCTGGTCAAAGTCGTAGGTCACGACAAAAATACTATCAACTACCAGTCACACAACACATAACAACATCTAATCAAGTAGTCACCTAACCTAATTCTCGTCTTATCTTATTGAAACTTCCGCATGATCTACCAAAATGTGCTTACGTTGGCCAGACGTAATACATTATCATAGATCACGTCTCCATTTCAGTTAAGAAAAACTAAGAAACCTTAATCCATCTCTATCACTACAGCTAACACTACCTCAAATCACCTATCACTAAACAGATTACATCATCTACATAACATACTAAACACGCATTCCTGAAATCAAAAGCAACAACAAAGTTAGTCTGAACATACCAGTGTTTAAGTCTTCTGACACAACATCAGTATCTGCTACCATCTGATAAGCTCTAGCTATAGCCGTGGGAGGACCTTTTCTCTTCTGTCCTACTGATGCGGTAGATCTACCAACAGACGCCGACTGCACCCCAGACCCTGCCCCGGAACTCCCTCTACCCGCTGCCGGACACTGCACTGACCTATGAACTTCCTTATGACAATTCCAGCATACATTGCTTCCGAAAGAACATTGTTGAACATCATGTCCCACTATACCACACCTTAGACACCTTTTCGTACCTGGAGAACACTGTCCACTGTGGTAAGATCTGCACGAGTTACACCACTCTTTCTGTACAGAACCTGACCCACTCGTACTCGAAACTTCCCTCGTACTGGACCCAGTTGACTTTCTTGATTTCAGACTGGACTGATAACTGGATTGACCTTCCGACCTCTTCCCATAAGAACCACTCCCCACTCCCGTACTCCATGCGGCTTTAACATCACCCTCTATCGCTTTAGCTATCTCAAAAGCTTGCGATAAAGAAGAAGCAAATCTAAACATTGACCGATACTCCGGCTTAATAACTCTAATAAAATGCTGAATTTTATCTTTATCATGCGGTACCCACTGTTGGCAAAACCTTAACTTAGAGGTGAAGTCCAAAATAACATCATCAATCGTCATATCATCAGTCATTCTCATCCCCAAAAACTCAGTTTTCAATTTCTCCAGATCATATTCTGAACAATACTGCTCACGAACCTTGGCATGAAACTACTCCCATGACACTTGACTTAGTTGTTCCTTTGATAAATGACCGGTGATGGAGTCCCACCACTCCATTGCTCGCCCTTTGAACAATCGACTGGCATATAACACTCTCAACTCTGGCTCGCACTGACAAGCATCTAATGCTCTTTCCACTTCCCTGAGCCAATTTAGAGTCTCAGTCGGGTCGGTTTTACCAGTATACTCTGAAGGTTGACAATTAAGAAAGTCCTTATACGAGCACTTCTTCTTTTCAAACATCGGTGGTTGGAAGAATGGTGTCTGAAATGGGTACATCACTTGATTCGGAAGTAGTGGATTGAACTGAGATGGTATCTGGTACCGAGGTGGCACATACTGTTGTTGAGAAATGTTTCCAAACTGTGGGTAAACACTTGGAGGAAAGCTTTGATTTATTGCTGTGGTGTTAGAATGCGATATCACTTGTTGTTCAAGCTCTTTGATCCTATCTTGAGCATCTTTCAACTGACTCTGAAGCTCTAACACTTCTTCTGATACTTCTTCTTCTGATACATGACCGTCTTCATCAGGAGCTCTAAAGTTTTCGGAGGCATTGGGGGTAGCGTCTTGATTACCTGACATATCTGCACTACCACAACATCTTACACAAACGCTTAGTAGATAACCGGTTAGTACCTATCAACTAACACATAAAAGCTCCTACATTCACTTAACCCATCCCCTTTGTGTTATGTTCGACAAGATCCACTCAAGGTTTGGGAACATGACATTCAAGTACAATGTCGATGCGGTCAAACCTATGCTCTGATACCAAGTTGTAACACCGTACTTTTTTTTTAAATAACACAGAGGAAGTCTTGTTTACAAAATAAGCCCTTACGTACAAACATACACATAATTATTACAACTTCATTCATAAATACATTGTTATCAAAAATCGGTGTTACGTTAATATTCAATTTCATATAGACAACATCAGAGTTCTAGATTTGTCGAACACAACCCAACACGACTATCTTCTCCCATGACCACAAAAGCAAAAACCTACAACCCGCAAGGGGGAAAGGTGGATGGGTTAGCACGAAGCTAAGTGAATGGACTAATCTAACAGCTAAAGCATACAGGTACAATCACTAGAACACGCATCATCAAATTAATCGGACAGTTAATCACATAACCGCTAGAACATGCAGAAACAGAGCAATCTACCATTAGCATATAACATAAAAAGCAATATCATACAATAGTCAACAATCAACTAAATCCAAAGACCACCAAAGCAATAAAACATCTACAACAATGGTCAATCCAAAGCAACTGTCTGAGTAATCCGAAGCAACCCCTTGAGAGACTCGGCGGCCTAGCCGGGCCAACGACCCTAGTTGATCGGACTAGAGTCTACCGAAAACTCACAACTCTGTATCACTAGTATAAGTCTTCTACACGCGACGAAAGCGTGATTCTGACTTATACTGATCATACAACATCAATGAGCCCAACCTGATCAGAAGCAAGGTTGATCTCTCCCGACCTGATCAGAAGCAAGGTCGGTCAAACAAACGCGCGAGGAAACAGTCCATAACACATAACAACATAGGTTCGAAGCATAACAACTAGGTCAACGGTCTAGGTCATGTTACTATATGCCTTAACAACTAGATTAACCCACTCACCGAAAACCAGCACAAGAAGTACTCAGAGGTCTTATATTTCTGAGTCTTCACTTCTCCTGATCACCTGGAAACATCATAAACAAAGTCAGTATAATGTTCTAATCAATAATATAATTGATAAATACTATAAACTAGGTCATATTATCATATATTCATCATATTATAAGTCTACAACATAAACTCAGTCAATAACGACACCAAACGAGTACAGAACAAGACATACACAATAAAATCCCTTCTTCTGACCAAAATAAAGTTTGATATAGCTTTTTAAAACCTTATCATTGGATAGTAAATTTCAAGACGAGTCCAACGATAGTTTATTCATCGAAAACGGAGTTACGGTTTGAAAGTTACAGCTTTTTCAATTTTACCAAAAACTGACCAGTACTCACTCGCGCGAACGAGACCTCACTCGTGCGAGTGAGTCCTCAACCGCGTGGTTGAGCCTCAAACGCGTGGTCACTCGTATGAGTGACCTTTCGGAAGTGTGGGAGCTGTTAGAACATTTCAGCTCGCTGATTTTTGCCATTTTGGTCCAAAAACTCGATTTTTGCAAGATCTAACACCAAAACCACTCACAAAACATCATATAAACTATATAAAACATATTTCTAACATCAATTGAACATATCAAACACATTAAGATCAAGAATTAAGTAAAATCTAACCAAAACCCATAAGAACACAAAACCCAATTAGCAACAAGATTAATACATGAATCTGTGAATTACTTACCTTGTGTTGATCACGAAATCACTAGGAATCTGAATCTACAACTTGTTTATATTAATTTTAACAAGATCAAGAGCTAGGGTTTGAGATTATGAACAAGATGAGAGCGTAAGAGTGTGTGTCTAGTTAGGTAAAAATGGCTAGAAGTGTCCAGAACACTTACATAAATGAGTGTTAAACCTATACCTCATATCACACAGGTATTTATCAGTTATCTGATATCTTTCGTACATTATTAGGCGGTCCTAACGAGGTCCAAATTAAATAAACAAACCTGTTCTGTAACCCTTGTCACGAACTGGTCTCAACTAAACAATGAACTAACCACAAACACATAATTAATTAAATCACAAATTAACACCATACTAAGGTAATTTGATCATTTCCACCTAGGCCCGATCTCAGGGTGTTACAGAAAAACTTATGAAATCGTTGTATGTTGTGTAAACTTGTTAAGCAGGTTTTCGGAAGCATTAGGACTTGTTCAAAGTTGAAAATTTTGTTTAAAACTTATAATAAAATGTAGCTGACAAATTTGTGTTAATGCGCGCCGCGCAAGTATGCGCATGTCGCGCAGTATAATGGAAAAGTGGTAACAGTAACTGATCTAGTTTTTAATTGGAAGAGGTGTCTGATTCCATTTCTATTAAAACAGACCAATTTTAGGATTAAATGAAAAGAAACAACAATTTTACTTACCGAATTAAGAATTATACAAAAACAGATCATTAAATAGAAAATAAATAGATCCTTAATTTCTATATAAAGGACTTCTTATTATTAACGTCATTTCTTATAAGAACAAAACGTAATAGATACATACGTAATTGTTATCATCTGTTGAATATTCAACAAAAAGATATTTTGCCCATAGAAAATACGCACTGATTGTTGTCCATTTGCAAAGGCCATGAGTTGAAAAATTTGCATGTGCAAATTGCTAAAGTGTTTGTACCATAACTGTTATCCTACCAAAGAAAATACTTCATAAAAGAAATGTTTAGACCACAAGTTGATCAATAATATTATGATGTTCAAAATGAAATAAGACTGTTAGTTTTTATATCCATAAAATAACTTAATCATATCTGTAACATTTAAAAATATATTTCTAAATCTACGAATTTACAAAGAGAATAAGACAATATTTGACGTGTTGGAGGCAACATAATTTGAACTAACGTTCATGGCACTAACACAAACAAATATTTTGGTGAGTTGAATGCAATAAGCCTTCTTTACACTTTACTAGTACCGAGTATATATTATTTTAATATTTTTATCTCCTTCACAATTTTTACGTAATTTCAATTATATTTTAACATATCGCTCAACACGTCACTTAACAAACCACCCTACTACTCACCAATTTACCAACTGGTCTCTACCACGTTATCGTCTACAACCTCACCCCACATCCCCACCTATCAACACATACAAAAAAAATATCAGCACCATTACAATTGGTCATAATCTTAACTATAGTTATATCAAGCAAATATAAGTTCCAAATATATACAAGTTGTACGCTCTGGCTTCAACATAACTCCACCTACATTTCAAGGAACCCAATTTTTATATGAAAAATAACAAAAATATTTACTTTTATGTTCTTATCCACATGACTCCAAAAAAGTGGAGTACGGTATATTTTTTTTGTTCACGGATAACAAAAAGCTGTTTTGCCCTTCCATTTACAACAGAATAAGTTTATTTCCGTCGAAGGCATTATTCCCATATAAGTATTCATCAAGAGACATACTTAATGGTGTAAAATATTTTCCTTTGTTAACTTTATCTTTTTTCATTTTTTGATTAAAATAATACCAAATAATTTAAAGTTGAAAATAATATTAAAATAAATATAATTTTTTTCATTTTTGATTAAAATAATACAAATAATTTAAAGTTGAAAATAATATCAAAATGAATATAAATATAAAATATGATAAATTAAAAAAAGTCACTTGGTTTTGAGGCTTAAGGGGGGTGGGTTGGGTGTGGTGAAGTATAAAAGAGATGCCCCTATTCTTATACACACCTCAGCTCAGGTGAACTCCCCCTCACATAAACACACACCACTTATCTCTCTCTTAATCTTTTCTATAAATATTAATATCTTCTCTTTGGAGTTTGAATTATTATCAAACTCCATTGATTGATTAATTCAATTATTAACTTCATATTCATGTTTCCGGTGACCACCGTCTGTTAATCAATTCAGTTGTTAGATATTTATCGGCGTCTTAATTAAAAATGGGCGGCGAAAATGCTCTTAGTCTCGAAGGAATCAAAAATGAGACCGTCGATCTGGTATTACATTCGTAACTCATAGATCTATTTTTTTTTTTTTTTTTAATCTTCAATTTCAGTTTTCATGTTTATAATATTGTATTATTATGGAGGTTCATTTTTTTAGTACTGTTCGCATAATTGCATGTGGCGATAACTTTTCTTCACAAACAATCAACCTGATTTGCCGGTTACGAGTATATTTGAATTAATTAAAATTAAATAATTAAATTGATGATTATGCAAATTTACAGATCGATTATAGTGATACTGTGTATGTACTCTTTTTTAAAATAATACTAATCGACAAATTAGGTGTCTCTCCTTTCTGTGTTTATATTACTTTTTTTTTTAATTTCTATATGTTTCACATGATTCGATTTTGTAACTATATGTAGTTAAAGTTATTGACTTATTTCTCATCATTTTGTTTGATTTTGTGTTTTTATATGAAACATGTATATAAGTTCCGTATGCCTGGATCGATGTAATATAATATTATTTTACTGTTGATGTAGATTACAGTTTACGCCTAATCCTTCATTATCGCTATAACTTAGGGATTTTAAAATAATATCTTTTGTAGTTATTGTTTATAATATGAAGTCCATATCTGTTAGCTGAAAATTCATGAATTAAATGTCTAGCTTTTAGGGAATAGATTTTTTGCTAGTTTTGAGGACTTCCTTGAACCTCTTATTGCTATTTTTTTTTTTTTTTTTTTTTTATATATTATTTTAGAGATGATATATTCATTACGAGTATTATTTTTTATTTTGTAAACATCTACTATTAGCATGCATGATTTACTTGTACAATATAACTATGTAATGCATATTATCAGTGGATATTTAAAAAAAAATATTGTGGTGCATATATATTACCATAAATTTGTAGTTGACCTATTTTTTGTTAAAAGGTGAAGATAGACATGCCCGGGAGAGGTGCCCGTTCCATCAGGACTTAAAAAAAGAAAAAAAATTTACATTACATTTTTCTTTCTTTTAATAAAAAGTAAGATTTTTTTTAGTGTTTCCCGTCACTTGTTTCGCCCAATCTGTGGTTGGGTAAGTTCCACCACTTTATCCATGAATGCCTTTTGAGTACAACAATAATCCGTGATTAACATACATGATTGAGCTTTAGCTTATTTCATTTTACCATAAATTTAATTCTGTAAAAATAATTAAAAATTAAAAATAATATAAATAATGGAATAGTAGCGGGTAAAAGAGTCAGAGCAAAGGACGATGGAGTACTCCGTGGTACCGCAATTTACCTGTCCCTTTTAAATATAGTTGTTTCACTTTTGTTAACGATGTTTGTTTTTTTAGGAAGAAAACAGCTCTGACTAATGGAATCTGACGCATTTGTTTTATGTTTTCTTTTTATTATTCTAATATTCATCTTTTAAAGAAAAGTACGAAGTATAAATATAACTTTACTCCTAATAGTTTTTTTTATTATTATTATTATTAAAAATAACGATAACAATAAAATGAAATCTTTTCGAAGATGAAAAAGATGAAGTCTTTATTCGAAGTAGTTACGGGGTATAAATATAACTTTACTCCTAATAGTTTTTTTCATAATTATATAATAACGATAATTTTAAAACGAAGTATTTTCATTGAAAGATGAAGAAGACGAAATCTTTACTCGAACTAGTTATGGAGTAAACTTGGTACATGTTAAGAACTAGTTTTGGTTAGAGTTTTTTTTTTCTATTTTCGAGCCTCTTTTCTGTCGATCCTTTGTATCACTGTTTTCTAGTCTCCTTTTTGGAGATTAGATCTATTTATATAGTTTTCGTTTCTTTGTCAAAAAAAAAAAAAAAATCAAATTCACAGTATGAATACATTAAATGTATTCTAATGCATTAATGAAGGTAGTTATTATCGTTTCACCACTAGCAGTAACCTCTAATGAATAAAGAAAACCCAAATACAGCATGCCTTAAATGTTAGTGTAAATTTTTGCTTGCAAGTAATTGCTATGTATGTTTGTTTATTGTTAGTATTACGTATCTTACCTAATTAAATCTTTGTCTCATCATAAACTAATCTTTTGCATCTTTAATTATTATTTTTTTGAAAAGCTAATATCTTTATTAATCTCCAAGTCATCTTTAACTAAATTTTATTAAATTTTTATAAACCCTGTAGAATCATTAAAAATGTCATTTTTACATAAAGAACATGATACGATGAAGTTCAAATGTGGAGTTTAACTTATTTATCTTAACTTTATTACGAGTAGGAATGACAATGGTTCTGATATGAATCGGGTGAACTTATATTCATATACATATTCATTTAATTATATAATCCATATCCATATAAACGTAATTCATCCACGCAGGTTAATAGATATTCGTTAAATGTTAACTTTATAAAGATAATCCTATTACGAAATAAAATCATCAAAGTATTTTTAAAAAAATATTTAATATACGTAAGATATATGAATTTATACTATTTTGTTCACAATATATATTTTACATATTATTTTAGTAATAGTGTGTAGCGTACATATATGAGGATATGTAAATGTATATGCATATATTTAAGTAAATATGTACAAATCTATACGTAAATATGTATATCGGGTGGTAAATGGATATATTCGTGAATGGTAAATTATCATTCATATTTGATTCACTAATTTTTTACATCATCCATACCCGTTTCTATTAATTATAATCCATTTTGATTATCCATATCCGTTTAAATGAATCAGATCGGTTGAATATTCGATTGATCCACATCTATTGTTATCCCATTAACCGTATGTAATTCAATTCATGTTTGTGTTTGTACCCAAAATATTAAAGAGATAAAAAGTTGGTTGTGTTGTACCATGCTCACTTGTAGTACTATATGGTATGAGTAACTTCTTTCTCGTGGGGAATCGTTGCAAGCACATAACCTTATTTGGACTTTTTCTCTTTTTGATATCCGTGAACTGATTGGTTGATTAAATAAAAATGGATGACGATTTTTCTACTATAAAAATTGGTACATCCACAACAACAGTGCATGTGGATTTTTACGGTGAAAATATAAATGACCAATAAAAATAAAAAAGAGATTGGCACCTTCGTCGTGTGTGGATCCAACCTGATTTTCGTTTCTTATTTCTTTTTCTTTGTGTGTGTGTGTGTTACTTTTAGTTGTAAGTCAACTTGTGTTATACGGGCATACATCATGCTCTTCATGTTCTCATGTTTCCTATTAATATTTCATTTTACATTTTAATTTCAAATAAATAAAGTCATCCATCCCCTTGAAAATAGACGTTCACCTAATCTTGACACGCCCCCATCTCTCCATCTCATATAATACGGAGTATATTATTATTATAGTCAACTAGTATATGAAGTTTTTTCTTTCATATGATAATTTAAAATTGAATTTTGAGTCAACTTGGGCAATAAATTATAAAATTAATGTTACTCGAAAATTTATACTCCGTACTTCTTCTATAAGCCAGTGGAATGACTAAGTAATACCTTTTTTTCAAACTTTCAATACAATAACCAACTATCACTATTAAAAATAATAAACCCAAGGGGTAATTTATAAACACATCATTATATTATAACTTTATCATAACTATTAAAATAATAAAACCAAGGGCTAGTTTAGTAGTGGGGACTTGAGAATATGTAGTAAAGAGCCAATTTCAGAGAAAAAAATAGCTAATGGACATAAGAAAAAAATTGTTAAAATCCCACATATCAGGTTGGTAGTAACTATACAATTAATTTATCAAATTGTTTATTTATTTTTCCTAGTAAAAATTTATAATCTTGTTTTCCAACCTGCTACATAGTTTTTATTCATGTCCTGTTATTCTTTTATTTACTTGATAGAATAAGCTGTCAAGAAATTGTAATTTGGTTAATTGTTAGCGTTGTTCTACATGTTTGTTTCGTGATATAATTCGATGAAAGCTTATGAGTTGTGTATCTGTTGTTATAGGAAAAAGTGCCCATTGAAGAGGTGTTCGAGCAGTTGAAATGTAACCGTGAAGGTCTGAGCGCAGATGAAGGAGCCCAGAGGCTTGAAATTTTTGGACCTAACAAACTTGAGGAGAAGAAGGTATGTTAGATCGTTACAATCCACATTGCACCTCGTGCAAGCAGCTTCGGTAGGCTAACTTTAAATATGTTTCTGATTACAGGAAAGCAAATTCCTCAAATTTCTCGGGTTTATGTGGAATCCTTTGTCGTGGGTCATGGAGGCTGCAGCCGTTATGGCAATTGCGCTGGCCAATGGAGGCGGGAAGCCGCCAGATTGGCAAGATTTCGTCGGTATCATTTGCTTGCTCATTATCAACTCCACCATCAGTTTCATCGAAGAAAATAATGCTGGAAACGCTGCTGCTGCCCTTATGGCTGGTCTTGCACCTAAAACTAAGGTAGTCTAACAACACTTAGGTGCTGTTTGTTTTTTAAGAAGTTTTTGTCTGAAGATCTGCGGACCATGTCTGTAAAGAAGATTTTACATAAACGTGAAAGACTGCTTGTTTCTATGTGTGCAATATAACCTAATTCTTTCTGGAGCACTACTAAGAAGCATATTTCATCTCTCTTTTGAAAAACAAACAGTAGTGCAGACGCGAAGACATAATACATAATAAGATCTGCAAACTGAAAAACAAACAACAGCTTAAAGTAATCATAAACAAAATATGAAATCTCATTGTTATTTTCTTTCTTGTTTGCAGGTTTTGAGGGACGGTCGATGGAGTGAACAGGAGGCTGCCATATTGGTTCCTGGAGATATTATAAGTATCAAACTTGGTGACATCGTACCAGCTGACGCTCGTCTTCTTGAAGGCGATCCTTTAAAAATTGACCAATCTGCCCTTACCGGTGAATCTCTTCCTGTAACCAAGAACCCATACGATGAAGTGTTCTCTGGTTCAACTTGCAAGCAAGGTGAACTTGAAGCAGTCGTTATTGCTACCGGGGTCCACACCTTTTTTGGTAAGGCAGCACATCTTGTGGATAGTACAAACCAAGTTGGTCACTTCCAGAAGGTTCTAACAGCCATTGGAAACTTTTGTATTTGCTCCATTGCTATTGGAATTGTTGTTGAGATTATTGTTATGTACCCGATCCAACACCGACCGTATAGAAAGGGAATTGATAATCTTTTGGTGTTGCTTATTGGAGGTATTCCAATTGCTATGCCTACTGTTCTTTCGGTTACAATGGCTATTGGGTCCCACAGGCTTTCGCAGCAAGGTGCTATTACAAAAAGAATGACTGCCATTGAAGAAATGGCCGGAATGGATGTTCTTTGTAGTGACAAGACTGGAACTTTGACACTTAACAAACTTTCGGTTGATAAAAATTTGATCGAGGTTTTCGGTAAAGGTTTGGATAAGGAACAAGTGTTGCTTTATGCAGCACGAGCTTCTAGGACTGAAAACCAAGATGCTATTGATGCAGCTATTGTTGGAACCCTTGCTGACCCCAAAGAGGTATATTTTTTTTTTTGTCTATTTGTAAACGTAAATAAAAAAGAAATCCAATAACTGAGTAGTATTAAGATGTGTTAGAAAACATTTAACCATGGGTAGAAAGATAAATAAACTGATACTCTTATATCTCTTATTCTTTCTCAATCTTAAACTGATGCACAAACAAAGGTAGAAGGTTTTTTCATGTTCGGGCTACTCGGGAAGTCGAGTAATCCGACCCATACTCTGATGTACGCAATCCAACAGGATTACTCCCTAGCTGTTTCCAACCTTTCCCTGGCCACCACAAAATTCGTCCTAGACGGAATTCGAACCCGAGACCTTTTTCAAGGAACTCAGGCCCCAACCACTGGGCTATTTTGTGATGGTTCTTAAACCGGTGTACAAGACTCAAAATATATAGATATACAAGGAAGGCCCTAAGAATTTTATAGAATTCTCTAACACTGGATACATATTTAATATATTTTACTAATACATATTTAATTCTAACAAGACGAAAAAGTCTTATTCGATTATGTGTTTTTTTAGGCACGAGCTGGCGTTCGAGAGGTTCATTTCTTCCCATTTAACCCTGTGGATAAGAGGACTGCCATGACTTACATTGATGGAAGTGGCAACTGGTTTAGAGCTAGCAAAGGTGCACCGGAACAGATTTTGACCCTTTGCGGGTGCAAAGAAGACCAAAAGAAGAAAGTTCACGCAATGATTGATAAATTCGCGGAACGTGGTCTGCGATCTTTGGGTGTTGCAAGACAGGTTTGTATTGATCTATTTGTAACGTACGAGTAATACGGCTTATGTTTCTTACATGACAAATGGTTTTGGATATATTTGGTGTTGTAGGAAGTACCACAAAAGTCAAAAGATAGTGCGGGTGGTCCATGGGAATTCGTTGGATTGTTGTCCCTCTTTGATCCACCAAGGCATGACAGTGCTGAAACCATCCGAAGAGCTCTCGAGCTCGGTGTAAATGTCAAGATGATTACTGGTGACTATTTGACTATTTGACTATATACAACAATCATTCTCTCTCGAATTCAATGTTTGTGTTATCAAAATTATTAAGATAAAATGTTCATTATTGTATAGGTGATCAACTTGCGATTGCTAAGGAAACCGGAAGAAGGCTTGGTATGGGAACAAACATGTACCCGTCTTCATCTTTACTCGGTGGACACAAGGATGAATCAATTGCAGGACTACCTGTTGAAGAGCTGATCGAGAAGGCTGATGGATTTGCCGGAGTTTTCCCCGGTGAGTATTTCTTCGTTCAAATCTGTCCACATTTTTTTATATATTATTAGTATTTATTGTCAATATACATACAGAGCACAAGTATGAAATTGTGAAGAAACTACAAGAGAGGAAACATATTTGTGGAATGACTGGAGACGGTGTGAACGATGCCCCTGCTTTAAAGAAGGCTGATATTGGAATTGCAGTTGCGGATGCTACCGATGCAGCACGAGGTGCTTCTGACATCGTGCTTACTGAGCCTGGGCTTAGTGTCATCATTAGTGCCGTGCTTACCAGCAGAGCTATTTTCCAGAGAATGAAAAATTACACAGTTAGTACATTCTTCTCCATATTTAATTAACACAGTCGATTAGTCATATAAAGTCAAAATAGCATGTCCTTACTATATGGTTGTTGCGTATTCAGATCTATGCAGTTTCTATCACTATCCGTATTGTGTTTGGGTTCCTGTTTATCGCTCTCATATGGAAGTTTGACTTCTCTCCCTTCATGGTTCTTATCATTGCAATTCTCAACGACGGTGAGTTTTTTTTTTTTTTTTTTTTTTTTTTTTCTGAATATTAAATAATATCAGAATTGTTTTGCTGATCCTTTAATTCATGTGTTGAAGGAACTATTATGACAATCTCAAAGGATAGGGTGAAACCATCTCCATTACCCGATAGCTGGAAACTAAAAGAGATCTTTGCAACTGGTGTTGTACTTGGCGGTTACTTAGCTTTGATGACAGTTATCTTCTTCTGGATCATGAAAGATACCGACTTTTTCACCGTAAGATACATAAGAACTTATGATCTTAAATGCAAAATCAATAACGCATCCCACCTGTTACTGATTGATGTCGTTTTGGGGTTTGCAGGAAAAGTTTAGTGTGAAATCTCTCAGGACCAGTAAAGACGCTGAATACGAGATGATGGCTGCTTTATATTTGCAAGTCAGTATTGTCAGCCAGGCTCTTATTTTTGTCACCCGGTCTCGCAGCTGGTCGTTTGTAGAACGTCCCGGGTTCTTACTAATGGGTGCTTTCTTAGCAGCACAATTGGTAATTTTTTGTCAACTTGTTAACACATAAGCTTCTCATTGAAATTTTGTGTATACTAAAACTTATATATCTGATATATATATGCATATTTCAGGTAGCAACATTGATTGCAGTATACGCAAATTGGGAATTCGCAAGAATCAAGGGTATTGGGTGGAAATGGGCTGGTGTTATCTGGCTTTACAGCATCGTGTTTTATTTCCCTCTCGATATCATGAAGTTTGCCATTCGATACATTCTTAGCGGAAAGGCTTGGCTCAGCATGATTGACAACAGGGTATATCATATTTTACATTGCAAATTTTTTTTTTTTTTTTTTTTTTTAATTTTTTTTTTTTAATCTTTTTTTGTTGATTAGTTTTAATCTGTTTGTGATAAAAAAATAATCCTGATGACCCGAACGTTGGTTCAAGTTTATGAATTTTGGAACTGACTTTTTGTATTTTGTGCTGTTACAGACTGCTTTCACAACAAAGAAGGATTATGGAAGAGGAGAGAGAGAAGCCCAATGGGCCCATGCTCAAAGGACTCTACACGGGCTTCAAGCACCCGATACATCAAACCTCTTCAATGAGAAGAGCAGCTACAGAGAACTTTCTGAAATCGCTGAACAAGCCAAAAGGCGTGCTGAAGTTGCAAGGTACTTGATGTGAACTTTCACAGTTTGAGTTCTTTTTAAACAATTTCACATTTATTAACGAACTCGTGGATTTGTATAGGCTTCGTGAGGTACTTACGCTCAAGGGTCACGTTGAGTCAGTCGTGAAACTAAAGGGGCTAGACATTGACACAATTCAACAACATTATACAGTATGAGGAACTTTTGATAAGGGAAAAGGGTCCGAGTTTTTGTTTACCTTTTAACTTATTACAGAATCGAGGCCTACTAGAAGATCACTTTACAACTATGGTGAGACATAATATGTGATGCAATGCAGGCTCGAGTCGTTATAATTTGTGTTATCTTGTGAATTTGTTGAATATTACCCGAAGAGTGTTTGTGTCCGGTCGCTTCGTACTTGTTAGCAGTGAAGCAAAGTTGAATGTTTTCTATAACGTAGTTTCTTTCTCCGCCTTTGACTCTGTTTTATACACGTTCTTCTTTGTTTTGAATGAATTTATGTAATGTAATGAACAAAGCCAATGGTGCAATTGGTGCTTGTAATATCCAAGTTTTTTTGTGAAAGAATTTCATCTTGCAGCATCTTAACTATGTACCCACTGTTTAATCTGAAACTCAAAAGTATGCATGTATTTTTTCTATAGTAGTGTGTTTTAAGTTTCAACATTGACTTCATCTTATAATAGATATATATAGCATAGAATAACTCCTGGTATAGCAGTAAAAGCAAGACGTGTAGGTGGATCGACTCATAAGTTCCCATTGAAATAGGATCCACACAAGGAAAATCACTTGCCATTCATTGGTTATTAGCGGCATCCCGAAAACGTCTGGGTCTAAAATATAGTATGTAGTATATAACACCGAAACTTGGCTTGAGTGGTATGAGAGTGGGATTCAATTTGGGTTATTGTCAACTCAGGTTCGATTCTCACCCCAAGCAGGGTATTGCCAACATCCACCAACGCGTATGTGGGTGACAAAATAGTATATAGTATATAGTATAGTGTATAGTGTATAGTATTTGGATTGATATTGATGTTCTAAGTTATTTAGGAACCTCGATCATTTCTAATTATGTCTTTTAATCTCGTTTTTACTACAACAAAATAAATACAAGTTTGGAGCCACTTGAAGAAAATTAATGTATTATCCAATGGTGTATATATTTTTCTAGTAAAGTTCCTAAGGTTTTTTCAGTTCGGTTTGTTATGTGTTGAAAGTTTTGAGAGCGAAGTGGAAAACTAAACCGGAACCAAATTCAAATCAAAATTTCAAAACGAAAATGAAAACGAAATTGAACTGGAAATCGAATTTGATATGCCTCGGTTTCAGTTACAAATGAAAAAACCCAAAATAAATAATAAATAAACAATAAACTTAAAAATCGATTTGAATTTGACTTTTAGTTTTGAAATGGTTTATATAGTTTATAGTTTATATATATATATATGGATTTGAATTCGACTTTAAGTTTCTCCCGGATCCATTCAGGATTCAAACCCGGTCCGCCTGTCCTTCGGGATTGTTAAAGGATCGACTTCCCGTAATGCGATTTGAGTTTCCTTCCGAACGCGTATGTGCGTGCAAATGATAAGTGTTGTTGAAATAAATGCCCCCGTTCGAAATAATAATAATAATAATTTCTGAGGCTAGTGAGGAAGTAGCCACAACAAGCTTACCACGTGGCACTAGTTCAATCACAGGCTAGATAATCCTGCTGTATCAAATTCTGTGAAAACACACTGAAACCAGAAGCAGCAAACTCATTCCAACTAAAAACACTCCAATTTCTTTCTATTTTGTGCAACAATTGATACAAACACTCACCATGTATATAGCTTCATCACACCAAAGTTTCTTCGTTAACACCCTCCTCTCTACCCCCCACAAATCAAACAAATTTACCAGAAAAAATTTCATCATATCTTGTAATTTTAATAAAGATAAAGAAGATTCATTCAGGTACTTCATAATCTCAGTCTTTAGTATTAGATCTTTTTTTTTTTGAGTGTTCAAACTTATGATCCATTTATTTCTTTAATGTGTAAGTGAAGACACAAACCCATTATAGGATCGATTTAACGGATTAAATCAACCGTTAAATAATATCGAGTGCGGAATCTCAATATTGAGCTTTCTTAAAAAACCAATTTAAACACTAATCTGTTTTTATTTGAATGAACGTTTTAGGGCTAGAAATCAATGAACAATGGTTGCTAGATGATTAGGAGCATATACTTACGGCTAGGGTCCCTCAAATGGAACCTGAAACTCTCTATTTATAGGGTCTCTAACTGATCCGTACGGACGAGTTATTCAGTCATCCGTATACGATGGACTGATCCGTACGTATGAGAAACTCATATGTACGGATGTGTATAAACTTTGTATATAAACGATTACGAGCATGAGTTTGATCGACCAACAATATAATAAGCATGATAAACAACCAAGTCAATCAAACCAAATAAAACCAATGTCCATTTACAATCAAATGTTCAAATACACGATAAAAGTAATAATCACTAATGAAGAGACAAACATATAAATACACCAACACCCATTATGATAGCTTTTGTGTAGGAAATAATTATACCCATAGGTGTAAAAAAATGGTAAAAGGTAGAAGGTTTTTCTCTGTTCAGGCTATCCGAGAGGGCGAGTTATCCGCCTCATACTCTGATGTACGCAGCTTAGCAGGAGTACTCGCCGGTTGTTTCCAACCTTTTCTGGCCACCACAATAATATTTGATCCATACAGGATTCACCGATTACAAATATATGTTTAAAAAATAAACAGTTTTACAGAGAACTCTTTGTTTATAGCAATAAGCAGGTGACCATTTAATAAACTAATCCCAATTTCCAAACACCCTTATATATATGACTGGACTTGAATATTACCCACCTTACTACTAGATTAAAGGCCTGATAATTTTGGGAGTTGTAATTTAACATGTGGTAAATCTTGAATTCATACAGAGTTAATGAAAACAATCAATTAGCAAAGCTTGCGTTAGTGACAATGGCAGCTGGAGTCTTAACACTTGGATCGATCGATCCAGCTTTTGCAGCTAAATCGGGTGGTCGTGTAGGCGGTCAAGCTTTCCGTTCTGCCCCAAAACAGTCAGCCCCTCGTTCATCTTCACCAAGAATCAATAATTCAAGGTAACTTTTGTTAATAAGGTAAAGCTTATTCATCATCTTACTTTAAGCATGTAAAACGAAAAAAAATAATGATAAAAGTAAGGGGTAAAACTTGAAAGTTAACAAAAAGTAAAAGTACATATGCGACAGTCACTTTTTCTTGAACTATGTAATTTTGATTCGACATTATGAATGAATGATCCTGTTAACGATATGGTGTTTATTTGTATGTTGCTAGGACTAATATTTATATAAATCCGCAAGTTGCACCTCCGCTAATAGGCGGTTATGGTTATGGCTACGGTGGTTGGGGGTGGTCCCCGTTCTCGTTCTTTGCACCTGGCCCGAGTGTGGCTGTTGGTGTCGGAGGTGGGTTTGATACATTGGTATTGTTTATGCTTCTTGGAGCTGCGGCAGCTGTCGTTAGAAGGTTCTTTGGATCGCGAAAAGATTACGATGATGAAGATTACTAGGATGCGTGTGACCGAAATTAGCGATTAATTTCCTTTAAAAATATTATTAAGGGAATTTGAAATTTTGTGTAGAAATGGTGTATTACTATAGATGTATAAATTGTGAAACGGATTTGGTCACGTGTAATCAAAGATGGTACCTTATATGATGATTACTAGCAACTAGCAATCAACACACCACTTTAATTTCCCGAGTAGCTAGATAGCACGCCACTTCAGTTTGCATCCAACATGACGCGCTACGAAGTGTTGATTGCGTGTTGGTTGTGTTTTTCTGCCGAACACACCTCACTAGAACTAATCCTACAATAGTAGCTAATGACGTCATAGATTAAATTTAAAAAGTGAACCAACAGATATGACCCGCCTTAATTACAATGATGGCATATTGGCATGGACCAACATTTTCCATTAGTCTAAATGAGCCCAAACTTATAAGGCTTAAATTTAAATGGGCCTAAAACTATTGCCAGTTTAACCCAGCCGAAGTGGCAATCAATGAGGTCCTATTTTTTTTTACAAAGTACCCTTTATAATTAGTAGTTGTTTACCTTCAAAAAACCATAAAATCTACAAATATATGGAGTCCTATAATTGAATGTCATATACGATTTTGAAAGTATATAAATAATTTTTGTTTAAAGATAGTGGGGTAATGGGACGCCATATCCTCTATGTGGACTTGTCATTGCCCAGCCAACCTGTTTTGGCCCAAACGTATAAGGCTTAAATGGCCGCGCTAGTGCATAACTTGAATACTAGTCCGTCCACACCCCCCATACTCAACAAACTATTAGTAATTGTTCTAAGCTCTACTCAGACTTAAATCCTTAAAAAGCCAATGTTGCCTCTTACTATCTTGATTGTACAATGTACTTGAGTTTCCCACATTTGTTTTGTTCTCCGCCTTAGATTCGTTGCCACCAATCTCGCGATGTCGGTTTTGAGACTGTCTGTTACTAGTGCTAGGTCCAATACTTAATGTTAATTCCACATCAGTTGGCGTTGTTCGCTCACTGTTAATGCCACCACTCTCTCTATATGATGTATCTTCTTCAATTGGTCTTGAAAGATCAAAACCTGATATTATTCCTAAACTTCCATTGCTGATATTTAAAGTATCCATTGGACCGAATAATTCAATATTTCGTCTAGCATCATTTCTCATTGTGCCCATCAAATTTTTCTGAACATTGTACAATCGGTGAAGTTCCCTCACCTACATAGCAATTTCCACCACAAGAATATAGGTTACATCATATATAGAAATTATAGCACAAATATAGTACTAACCATAGCATACATTTTCAGTAGATATTTTACTATTTTTCTCAGGTAATCTGAACAGTAAAAATCCTGTTTATATATTTACCGCTTATTTTAGTAGCAATAGTTCTACTTTTATGAAATTGCCTAATGTTTTTGCATGATGACTAGAGATGATAAAAGTTACATACCTGGTGTTTAAAAGTATCTTCATGCTTCAACATTGTTTGTTTGATAAACTCTAGATGGTGATTTTCGACCATGGTATTTATTCTTGAAGCTAACACAAGGCAGGTTCCACGAAGCGATCATCTACAACCCGAAAATGTCTTGAGGGCATTCTCTACTTTTCCTACAAATAGCCATAGAGAACGTCTCAATTTATATCCAAAATTGGTACAATAATATGTATGAGAAAGAGTACTATTTCTAGTTATAAACTAGTGCTCACACAACTTAACGACAAAATCACATCAAGACGTTTAAAAGTTTTTGACATTTTATTCAAGATTTTTCTTTGACGACGTCAATCACATTGCTCCTAAGATAAACTGTGATGAAAAAGTAGTTCTCCGGTACTATAAAATAAATTGGTGATAGAGGTAGGTTCTCTAAACTTTTGTAAGATCGTTTTTAGGTCCAACAACATGTAAAATATATAAGCCCAATAGTTAGTTCTCTTTTACTCTAAAACCAATCAGTAGTGATAGATGGAGGTTTCTCTAAACTTATATGCATACTTTAGTTTAATTTCCTATGTGTGACAACCAATTATCTCCAACAACAACCCGCTCCTATGTGCTCTAAGACCACCACTAACACATCGTTATAGGGCGCTTTTGGGTTCATCATCACTACAAATCTTTCTTCCATCACGTTTGTTACATCACCACTATACCCCACAAAAAGCCCATCACACTCCATCACACATATTTTCACTATAATGGTCTAAATGCCGTTATTGTGATATGATATGCATCACAAAGTTGTATCTTACAACTCAATAATGCATATCAGAATGAGTTGATATAATCTACGTACAAATCATAACTAACGTGGATAATGTTAGCATATGTAAGGCACTAGTGAAAGTGGGGAGTGGAGACAATGGCTAGTTGAACCCAAGTCAGAAATCTCTAATATGTGATGACTTAAAAAGTCAAAATTCAACCACTGCACCATGGACGATTTGAGTCATAACTAAAACAATCAACATCTATAAAAAGTTAAACAAAATTTTGCATATACTCGAAATCTCTTGATCCTTGCCAAAAGTAAACCTGAGATTGTTGCTAGCCACAACTTTTATAGGTCACTTTTTGCGATCCATCTTCTTGAATCTTGATCACGATAGTTCATCATCATTCATCAAGCTTCTTGATCATGATAGTTCATCATCATTCATCAAGCACTAATTGCAAGATACGAGTTACACTGTCTGATTATGAAATCTACACTTTTTTCTTGAATTTAACAAATTTGGAATGAACTACAATCTATCCCGTAAGAGATATATGTTTCCATACACTTAACTGAATATGAAAACGGAATAAATTAATAGTCAAATCGATCCCGAATCAATAATATAACATGTACTTAATCCACACGTTAGAAGTGCACCTTGTTTGGCTTAATATGTATGACGATTACATCATAATTTTTCTGTCTAAAACGTAAGCTGATCTATAATAGACGTGTCAAAAAGACTATTTCGTCAAGATGAACAGGTCTAAATGGTTAAAGATCAGGTCTAAATCATCCTCTTTTTACATCTAAAACAACATGTCACAATGCACATATAATTAATTCCTCCATACAACTATACAAGTTCTAAAGATCGTAACATTAAGTATTTTATTCTCAAATTCCTATCGCATGCATTCACATTTACTTCAATACTACACATTTTTCAGAGATGAATAAGATGATACCTTACTTTAGAATCGAATTAGCAAAATAAATTTACCCCTATATAGAAAACATATATACCTGCTCATAGCGAAAAGTGAAGAGATCAAAACCACATTTTTGCATATATCAAGGATCTCTTCTCGCCAATTTTTAACACTCGAAAAGAACTAATTAAACTTCCTCGGCAGAACCCGAGAGTAAGTATGACCAAATATATAAAATCTCCAAAGAAAAAGGAGACAGAAAGGTATATATCTTGTAGTCTCCTAAAGTTTAAGATTTGTTTGAGAAAACAACAACGTTTGTAAAAGGTTGATGAATCATATCATATCCAGATCACGGATGTCTTAATAATTCAAGATTGACAGGCTGTGAATTAGCTGAGGGAGTATGTTAATTAATTACATGCATATATATTATACATATATACATGTGTTGTTTTGAATCTTGGAAAGAAGCCAGAACGATGGTGCCGATTTTTTATTAAAATAATGTTAATTTTGTCATCACATATATTACTGGATCAGAAGATGGATTGGGATGAATAATATTTTTTGAACAGTTATTAAATGAGTAATATTATGGTTGGTGTTGGCCTGCATGTGGACAATATATTCCGGACAACACTTGCTGGAAATCAGGGATGCTGAAAGCAAACCTACAAAAACTCATAGTTGAAAGTTTCCAGCCTACAATCTAGAAGCTCACCTTCTAGATGTTCAAAGTAGCCTTCTTTGAACACCATGTAGAAGAAGCAAAGATGAACACGATGACGGCCGCCCACCATCTCCGTTCACACCCTTCCACCGCCATAGAATTTTTACTATAAATAGAGGTGCAAACCTCAATTGTAAATCATCCCAAATCATTCAGAGAAGTGTAATCACAACCTAGAGAGTGTGTGTGAGCTTGAGAGTTTTTTTTTGTAAGAGTTTTGTAATACTCTGTAAATCTATTCTTGTGAGTAAAAGAGTTGTTTTTCTCTCAAATTTATATCTCCCAACGTCCAGGCGATCCCCTCTTCCTAACAAGTGGTATCAAGAGCTTGGTTAGAGACGTTGGTCGAGTTTTGGGTTTTCTGAAGTTTTCTCAAAATCCAATTTTGAGTGTACCATTGGATTCGTCTCGTCGAACCGAGTCCAACGCAAAAAACGGCGACTTAAACGGAGTTATAACGAGCCCAGAAAACGCGGTCAAAGTTTGGTCAACTCGCCGGAATCTCGCCGGAGAAGACCACCGGTGCCGGAATTTTCGCCGGAGAAGACGAGCACTGTAGCAATTCACTGTAACAGCTGGCGTCACTGTAGCAAAGTCACTGTAGCAGTACGGTAGCGGTACTGTATCGGTACTGTAGCAATTCTGAAATTTTACAATTTGGTCCCTGAAATTTTCATAATTTCATTTTTGGTCCCTGAAGTTTATAACAAATTATAATTTTGCCCCGTAAGTGGAATTTAAGCCGCGAAGTGTCTATTCCACCATTTTCAACCGTTCCGGACACAACGGTGATCTCTGGTTTCTACAATTCAACCCCGTTTGTGTTGAAAAATTATTTGTAAGGTGATAATGTCCACAGAAGAGTCAACATCATCTTCCGGAGCTATGATTATGCTCACAGCCACAAACTACACGCTGTAGAAACCTCGGATGGAAGATCTCCTCAGCTGTAAAGATTTGTTCGATCCTATTGAATTGAAGGGTATAAACCCTGATTCTGCCAAAGAGAAAGAGTGGAAGAGATCAAACCGAAAAACTATTGGTCAGATCCGTCAATGGATTGATCATAGTGTCTTCCACCATGTTGCACAAGAGACAGACGCATATGTCCTCTGGAAAAAGTTGGAGGACATGTACCAGGCCAAGACTGCTCGGAATAAAGCCCTGCTGATGAGGCGTTTAGTCAACATAAAGCTCAAAAGTGGAACTTCAGTTGCCGAGCATACCAGTGAGTTCCAGAACTTGGTCAACCAGTTATCGTCTGTAGAGATGCCGCTTGGCGATGAAGTTCAGGCGCTACTGCTACTTAGTTCCCTTCCCGATAGTTGGGAAACGCTGGTAGTAACACTCAGCAACTCAGCCCCGAATGGCAAACTTACCATGTCAATGGTCAAGGATGCCCTATTCAGTGAAGAGGCAAGGAGAAAGGACATGGGCACAGATCAGACCCATGCCTTTGTCACAGAGAATCGGGGGAGACAGCGAATGAGTAGCAAAAATAAATGGAGAGGCAGAAGCAAGAGCAGGGGCAGGTCAGCTGATGGCAGAAAACCAACATATAAATGCCATCATTGTGGATTAGAGGGACATATGAAGAAGAACTGCTATAGATTAAAAGAGGAACAAAGTCAAAGCAGTTCACAGCCGAAGAATAAGGGTGGAGAAACATTAGTGACTATCCCTGGTGATGTAGCTTATTGTTCAACCCATGATGAGACATGCTTTCACGTCTCACGAGAAGACACAGAATGGGTGGTAGATACTGCAGCTTCCTACCACATGACTCCTGAAAGGACCCGTCCTAATCCATCTGGACGAAGTCATCAACATCTGGTTTCATTGCGATGATCGACTCCAAATAATGTCTTTAAAATGCGCAAATGCACAGCGGAATGTTTCTTTCGTACCTGAGAATAAACATGCTTTAAAGTGTCAACCAAAAAGTTGGTGAGTTCATAGGTTTATCATAAAATAATAAAATTCATCATTTTGATAGACCACAAGGTTTAAATGCTGCATGGTACAAATGGGCCCGAATCCTATACCCACCTGTAATGTACATGCGATATCTTTTAAATACAGTACACCTTTCTCGTGTACGCAATTCATTTTCATAAATCTTAATAACCGTACACATGTCTCGTGCACAAAAATATCATACACATAACCTGTGTATAAAATCATTCTCTCGATACATAACATTCACATCAATTGGTGGCAATTATCCTGTCCACATAATTCAATGGTGACAATTATCATATCCACATAATTCAATGGTGGCAATTATCATGTTCACATAATTCAATAATAATCCGCAGAACTTCTGTCTGCATAATAATTCATTCGAGGAATGTTTTTCTTGTGTCTATCTCGTCAAACATTTATAAACACATTTCACATATTCGCAGTTCAAAATATATTTCAAAAGCATTTAATAAAACAGTTGTAAAAACAGCGCATGTATTCTCAGTCCCAAAAATGTAAAGAGTAAAAAGGAGCAAATGAACTCACCATACTGTATTTTGTAGTAAAAATACATATGACGACATTGAATAAGTGTAAGGTTGGCCTCGGATTCACGAACCTATATCATTTATATATATTAAATCATATAATAATAATCAAATAAGTTTATATATTAATATTAGTAATATACTTGTGATTTTAGTATGTTATATGTATTAATTATAGTTTTACGTAACTAATTGTTATTTGGTACAATAATATTAATAATAATAAATAAAAAGTTGTGTTATCTTATAATAATAATAATAATAATAGTAATAATAATAATGTTAAAAATAATAATAATGATAATAAAAATATTGCTAATAAAAATGGTAATGATAATAAAAATAATGATAATTATAATAATAATAGTAGTTTTTAAATAAAGTGATAAGTTTAATAATAACGATAATGGAAATAATAATTTTTATAAATATACTTAATACTTAATAATAATGATAATAGTAATAATAATAAATAGGGTAATGATAATAATAATAAGATAATAATAATAAAAATAATACTAATAATAACAATAACAAAAAGAAATTTGATAAGTAAACTACCTCTCCAAAGCTTTTCTAAAAACAAATGCCCCAAACCAGGCTCGAACCCGAGACCTCTCGATAACCCAACACACTTAACCATCCAAGCACCTTCTGTTTTTCTGATCTAGTATCCAACTATATCTATATATCTAATATATCTTTCAGTTTTCCCCCATCATATCTCGACCCAAGAACCCAATAACGGCCCATATTAGTAAAACATGAAATGGTAGCCCAAATAAAAAGAGTCCACTAATATTTAAAAGGAAGCCTAACTATTGAATCGTTTTCTTTTTCTGGATATTAGATTGAAACAGAGCACGATAACCTTGTCATCTCCTCACCATGCCGTCATCATCATACCAATCGTGATTCATCATCATAATCTTCTGTTCATCATCTTCTCAATATCAGTATCATCATCATCATCGTTAGGTCAATCAAACGGAAATCACCGCTGGATAATAAGTTAATTGATTTATCAATCGATCGAGCAGGAGTAGATAGATTAAGGTACCAACACCATCAATCGATCTAACGGATGTTGTTAATTGAAACAGAAGAATCGACATAGCAGGTAATCGGTTCTTTATATCTTCTAAATTCTTCATTTCTATATATATATATATATATTCTGTATTATTAATTAGATTGAATACGAGAAGTAATTAGTGGTGTTCTTGAAGGGTTTTAGCGATAATCGACTAAAGTAAATGACTTGTTTGTGGTTTCGTTTACTAATTGTAGCAATAGCAAGTGTACTTGTTTTGGTTTGCAGCTGTACACAAACACAATTAGCAAGCGATTTAGGGTTGGGTTTTGATTTGAGGCTCGATTGAAAGAAACGAGTAGTAGCAACACATACATGATTTGGGTTGGTTTCGTTCTCGGTTAATCAACAGAAACAGAAATAGTTTAAATGGGATGTTTGGTTTTTGTGATTGGGAAATGAAACATAGTAGCAGTGACTAGTATTGTGAGGGTGATGGTCATATTACAGAAATATAAATCAAATAGCAAGTAGTGATTTTTGGTTATTGAGTTCGTTTGAAATAGGAATGTGTAACAGTTTCAAGAGATTTTGTACCGAAAGGATAAACAGGAAAATAGCAGCTGTAAAAGCTGGGTTTCATCATAAACAGACAAGTCGAGTAGCACAATCATAAAGATAGAGGATTTAGTTATCGGTGGTGGTTTTAATGGTTGCAACAGCAGTGGTAATGCAGCAGCAACAATTTGGGTGTCAGTCGAGCAGTTGGAAATAACGAAAAATAGCAGCAGTTAAAGCATGATGGATTGTTATGATGACGGGTTTCATGATGGTTTAGTGGCTGGAACAAATCAATATCGTTGGAAGCAGCCATAAAAGATGGTTCGATGATGAGTGTCTGGGCTTCAACAAAAAGGAAGAGACAAGAAAAGGAAAACGTTGATGGTGGTGTTGGTTTGTTTATGGTGATAAACAAGGAGAGTGGTAGGGGTTATACATGAGTGATTTATTCACAGACTCAAAACTGAAATAAACCGAAATATGCAGTAGCTTCAACGTTGGTTTGATTGTAGTTTGCAATTGGTGGATTAGGGTGATCACAGAAGTGGTAGCTGTTGGGAAATAGAAGTGAAGGTGAGATTATCAATGGTGGTAGCTTGGGTTGTAGCGGAAATGGGGTCAAGATGGTAAGAGAAGTGGAATAAGGCAGTTATGGTAGTGATTGAAGGAATAAGCAATTTTCAAGTTAATGCAGGTACATGTATATATTTTATAAATTAAGTTTCTTATGTGATATTAGATGAAAATGATGTGAATCAGAAAGTAGAATATTGAAATAGGATACTCAATTTGTAATTCGATTTCACGGACGAATTATTGTTTGGTGGGGTTGTAAAGTTGTTGTTACTTTCAAAATAGAATAGACAACATGATAGATTTGTTAGTGGTGGGTGTTTGTTCATTCGTATGGTGCAGATAAACCGATAGATCACTAGTTCTCATTGAATTACTTTATATTAAGTAATATGATGTAATTATAAAGAACTACGTACAATGATTTGATCAAAAGCAATAATAGTGATGGTTAGTGGGTTGTGTTCAACGAGTAGGAAACAGGAGGCAAAAGCAAATTGTTTTTATTTTATTGGATATTAATACACTTGTATGATTAAGTATATATATATAATATCATTCATTAATTTGATAATATCAAACGCAGTACTCGGATATTGGTAATGTTAAGTTAGTGTGTGGGGTAGCTCCATGTGATTATGTTAGGAAGAAAACAATGCAATTGTATCTAAAGAGATATGAGAAGGCCAGTATCTAATATAGTGATTTTTGAAACAAAAATCTAATATAATGATAAAATACGAATTGTAAACATATATATTTTTAATACATGCATGATGTATGTGTAAAGTAAGATGGGACCAAACAAACAGAGTAACACTCTTTGCATAATTGAATTCTCAAAATATGCATAAAGAAAACGATTAAATAAGTCTAGTTGTATCTTTTTGTAGTTTATCTACTGACAGTTTTCATGGAGTAATATATATCGTGCTCCATTGTTTTAGTTAAAGATAAAAGTCTACGCAACAAATCAAATCTGTAATTCTAATTTAAGTGCATATATATTCATTTATTAACAACTTAATTATATCGTTTATTATTTTACAATTTAATTCTTACAATTAAATCATATATTATTTTAGTTTATATTTCATATTATAATATATATTTCATATTAATATATTTAAACATATATGTATCTATTTACAATTAGTGGTTCGTGAATCGTCGGAAGTAGTCGAAGGGTAATTGAATTCATGAACACAATTCAAAATTTTGAGACTCAACATTACAGACTTTGCTTATCGTGTCGAAATAATATAAAGATCAAGTTTAAATTTGGTTGGAAATTTCCGGGTCATCACAGTACCTACCCGTTAAAGAAATTTCGTCCCGAAATTTGAGTGAGGTGGTCATGGCTAACAATAAAAATGTTTTCATGACGAATACGAGCTGATAAATAGAGTTTTATTACTGTTAAGTAATATGGATAAGCTAATTCGATTACTTAAAGAGTACGAGTAAAGCTATCATTAAAGATTGAGATAGAGATTTAACTTTTGACGTAGTCACGGTGGATTTCCGGAATTTTAAGGAATTTTAAAAGAAAAATCTTTGAAAATCTATAAGATCTGATTCTTCGACGAATAAGGAAATTAAGATCTCTATACGGTGATCTGCCTCGATTACTCTGTCTGATATTTCCATTATAACTTAAACTCTTCCATTTCATTATTCTCGCCATTCCTATACTTTCTTTCTTAGTTCATACATCCAAAAGATTGTGAAATTACTTAATCCCATTCTAATCCTTAATATATTTTTTTTAATTATCACTTCTGTCATCCTTCTTTTCAATCTTCTAACAGAAAGATCTGTTTACTTTTACTTTGGGATGATACTATTCTTAATTCTACCGTGTCTTTATATTGCTCTTCGTATTAATATCTATGTTTTGTAATTTCTGTGTTGTTGTTGGGTTTTATATCTTCCTTTATATTTTGATGTCCCTGCTTCTGTCTCCTATAATCATTGTTATCCACAGTTAATGCACTCTCTTATTTGCTGCGATTTTTACCCCCTTTCTATTTCGGAACTTCATGCTTTTGTTTACTTTTCGCAAGTAATGGTCCAGAATTCGTAGGTATGGAGTTTCGAATTATCATAATATACCAAATAGAAAGGAAAGGTAGTAGCACGATTTGATTTGTCAAATTACCAGAAGTTACAGAAAAATTGAGATATCAAGAAAATATGTTTCTCGATATGTTTAGAGGTTAAATAGAATAAAAGAGTTATGTAACATGGCACATGATGACGTTATGATCTGTGAATCATCATGTCCCATTAGAAACTCAGCATGACTTACTGTAATATAATCACGTTGATCAAGTGTCATTATATTATACTAATTCATGCATCAATCTCTTTACATTTCTCCAGAATTCATTCATAATTTAAACTTAGATTTTTACAGAAGTTTTCAATATAATGAAACACAGGAAGCACGAAGAGGTATATAATTTCGAACGAAAATATTTATGAAAATATCTTCAGAAATATCGAAGATATTTATGATGATATTTTGGGATTTCTAAGTTCGATGGTTGATGAGGAAGATTTTCCGCAAGATTTTAACATGAGTACGGAGTAAGATATCCGTTGAAGGTTTCATCGGATCCAGAATTACCTGGATTCTTTGAATATATGGTATGGTCCTTGTATTTGACCTTGGTCTCCTTCGTGGTTAGCTCAATCCGTTTTCCAGTTCCAACTTTTCTGAGCTTTTCCAACATACTATTCTTTATCATCAAACTTCCGATGATTAAGGTCGTTTACGGTTTTCTATGGTTTGTGCTGCTTCATTCATCTTTTCAACATTCAGAGTATTGATTTGTGACTGAGTGCTTTTCAGAATTTCAGAATGAGAGATCATAATTCTAAGAGATAAATGTCATACATATAACTGTTGATGTAGATATGCTGTGAGTTTTCAAAGTACTGATTGCTGATTCTCGGTAATTGGTATGGCAGTTCTCGTTACAAGATGCGGATGAGTATATGATAGGGTTTCAATGAATAAATATAATGATTTGTCAGAGAGATTTAAGCCAAGAAGCAACGAGGTTGTTGGTACGTCTGCTGGTAATATGGTAGAATATAAAAGAATTCTCCGGTATCAAAAGGGTAATCGTATATATCAGGATTATAGCAAGGCTACTTCGAATGAAAAGTCGAAGTTGACTTGCTGGAGCTGTGACAAAATTGGCTACTTTGAAAAAAAAATTGCGTTGTTATTTTCGAAAAATAACAATGCCAAAGAAGCTAGCACAGATACGTGTTTAAACATTTATACAGGTTCCGAGAATTTTTCAGGTGCATAACTATATGCGCAAATCTTTTCTTCCGTAGAGGAAGTGCAGTTGGTTCATCCTCTCGATCGAGGTGTTTTCAAGAATCATGAAAGGTTTGAACGCAGATTGTAATCATCAAGATACAAATGAGGTTTAAGATGAAATCAAGTGGCAAACTTGAAGAATTGTTTAGTTTCATATGTTATAATCAATATTTTAATTCATTTTAATTGTCCAATGTTATTAGTCCACAGTCGATAGTCCACAATTAACAGTCCAATAATTCATATATAGTTTAATATATAATATTCGAATTAATTAATACGTATCGTGACCCGTGTACATGTCTCAGACTCGATCACAACTCAAACTATATATATTATTGTAGAATCAACATCAACCCTGTATAGCTAACTCCAACATTACTGCATATAGAGTGTCTATGGTGATTCCAAATAATATATATAGATGCGTCGATATGATATGTCAAAACCTTGTATACGTGTCCCGATATTTAAAGTGCGTAAAATAAATAACAGAAATTAAATGACGATAAATAAAATTGCGATAATTAAATTGCGATAAATAAAATGAGATAAATAAATTGCGATAAATAAATTGCGGTAAATAAAAGGTAATACGGAATTAACAGTTAGCTAGGAATAGTTAGCTAGGAACAGTTAGCGTGGATTCTTAACAAAATTTCTCATAATTAATTTGTTTGTTTCTAACAAATTTTATTTTGTCCAATGTTTTCTTCATTATGCCACTTGTTAGATTCTGATAAATCAAAATCCAAATAGGAAATTGAATGAAAATGGTTATTCTGCGGTGAACGGATTCGTATCTTTATAGATGTAAGTAGGATAGTAAATGAATGTTGAATCAGATTTGAAAAAAAATGTACAGTGTAACTTATTAATGTGAAATTTAAATATTGCTCGGGTATTACCTACCCGTTAAAATATTTTCACCATTAACAGTTTGTACCAAAGAATTTTTAATTACAATCCTTATGAAAATATATATACATATATATTTTCTTCAGATGTAATCATGAATTTAATGAGTTAATATAATATTAATCTCATCTGATTTACCATTAGAACAAGAGTATGTAATCTCTAAAATATTAAAGATTACATTATCACCATGTCGAACGAAGATAAATGATATAGAACATCATATAGAACGAAGATAACCGATGTAGAACAAGATGTAAAACGAAGATTATGATCGAGGAATAGATTGCAATGTTGAGGCGTGTGTTATTGCTGAAGCTAGTAAGTTTTGCACCATATTTTCCAAATTGATTACTCGAGCGTGAAGTTCGTTGACTTCTTCTATTATTCCGGGATGATTGTCGGTCGGAACGAGCGGATGAATAAGGTTTAGAATTATGGATAGAATATAATCATGACGAGATACTCTGGAAATGAGCGAGAAAATGGTATTACAGACATGTTCACCGGTAAGTGCCTTAGGTTCATCGTCAAGAGGTAAATTCGGTTGGTGGAAGGGATCGTCTTCTTCGCGTCTCCATTGATTAAATTGACTACGAACCCATCAGATGAAATGGGGATGGCTGATTGATTGATTCATTCTGGTGACACCGCTTTCGGAGCTTAGGTGAATATCCATGTCAGAATAGCTGTCGGAATAATTATCGGAATAGCTATCGGAATCTGAGGACTCGAACTGGTTGAGGGATTCATCTCGTACGATCAGATGAAGAATTTTCGATAAGAAATAGGTTATAGGATGTAGATTAGTACTCTGCAATACATAATTTACATATGCATATATAATACTAAAATCCCATAAGTTACGGAAGAATCTACGGAAGCTGTCAGGCAAAGGTAACAATAACAGATACGCTAAAATATGAATTTATCTATACACAGTCTATGCAGTAGAGGTAGTAAGACGTGTCTAGACTTTGTGGATGATAAGAAAATAAATTTTCGACACTAAATGATAAGCAAAACTTTTGACATGCAGACACGGTCGAAGTCCAGACTCACTAATGCATCTAAACAACTATCAGTTAGACACACTAATGCAAGACCTGGTTCGCTAAGACCACCGCTCTGATACCAACTGAAAGGACCCGTCCTAATCCATCTGGACGAAGTTACCAACATCTGGTTTCATTGCGATGAACGACTCCAAATAATGTCTTTAAAATGCGCAAATGCACAGCGGAATGTTTCTTTCGTACCTGAGAATAAACATGCTTTAAAGTGTCAACCAAAAGGTTGGTGAGTTCATAGGTTTATCATAAAACAATAAAATTCATCATTTTGATAGACCACAAGGTTTAAATGCTGCATGGTACAAATGGGCCCGAATCCTATACCCACCTGTAATGTACATGCGATATCTTTTAAATACAGTACACCTTTCTCGTGTACGCAATCCATTTTCATAAATCTTAATAACCGTACACATGTCTCGTGCACAAAAATATCATACACATAACCTGTGTATAAAATCATTCTCTCGATACATAACATTCACATCAATTGGTGGCAATTATCCTGTCCACATAATTCAATGGTGGCAATTATCATATCCACATAATTCAATGGTGGCAATTATCATGTCCACATAATTCAATAATAATCCGCAGAACTTCTGTCTGCATAATAATTCATTCGAGGAATGTTTTTCTTGTGTCTATCTCGTCAAACATTTATAAAAACATTTCACGTATTTGCAGTTCAAAATATATTTCAAAAGCATTTAATAAAACAGTTGTAAAAACAGCGCATGTATTCTCAGTCTCAAAAATGTAAAGAGTAAAAGGGAGCAAATGAACTCACCATACTGTATTTTGTAGTAAAAATACATATGACGACATTGAATAAGTGTAAGGTTGGCCTCGGATTCACGAACCTATATCAATTATATATATTAAATCATATAATAATAATCAAATAAGTTTATATATTAATATTAGTAATATACTTGTGATTTTAGTATGTTATATGTATTAATTATAGTTTTACGTAACTAATTGTTATTTGGTACAATAATATTAATAATAATAAATAAAAAGTTGTGTTATCTTATAATAATAATAATAATAGTAATAATAATAATGTTAAAAATAATAATAATGATAATAAAAATATTGGTAATAAAAATGGTAATGATAATAAAAATAATGATAATTATAATAATAATAGTAGTTTTTAAATAAAGTGATAAGTTTAATAATAACGATAATGGAAATAATAATTGTTATAAATATACTTAATACTTAATAATAATGATAATAGTAATAATAATAAATAGGGTAATGATAATAATAATAAGATAATAATAATAAAAATAATACTAATAATAACAATAACAAAAAGAAATTTGATAAGTAAACTACCTCTCCAAAGCTTTTCTAAAAACAAATGCCCCAAACCAGGCTCGAACTCGAGACCTCTCGATAACCCAACACACTTAACCATCCAAGCACCTTCTGTTTTTCTGATCTAGTATCCAACTATATCTATATATCTAATATATCTTTCAGTTTTCCCCCATCATATCTCGACCCAAGAACCCAATAACGGCCCATATTAGTAAAACATGAAATGGTAGCCCAAATAAAAAGAGTCCACTAATATTTAAAAGGAAGCCTAACTATTGAATCGTTTTCTTTTTCTGGATATTAGATTGAAACAGAACACGATAACCTTGTCATCTCCTCACCATGCCGTCATCATCATACCAATCGTGATTCATCATCATAATCTTCTGTTCATCATCTTCTCAATATCAATATCATCATCATCATCGTTAGGTCAATCAAACGAAAATCACCGCTGGATAATAAGTTAATTGATTTATCAATCGATCGAGCAGGAGTAGATAGATTAAGGTACCAACACCATCAATTGATCTAACGGATGTTGTTAATTGAAACAGAAGAATCGACATAGCAGGTAATCGGTTCTTTATATCTTCTAAATTCTTCATTTCTATATATATATTCTGTATTATTAATTAGATTGAATACGAGAAGTAATTAGTGGTGTTCTTGAAGGGTTTTAGCGATAATCGACTAAAGTAAATGACTTGTTTGTGGTTTCGTTTACTAATTGTAGCAATAGCAAGTGTACTTGTTTTGGTTTGCAGCTGTACACAAACACAATTAGCAAGCGATTTAGGGTTGGGTTTTGATTTGAGGCTCGATTGAAAGAAACGAGTAGTAGCAACACATACATGATTTGGGTTGGTTTCGTTCTCGGTTAATCAACAGAAACAGAAATAGTTTAAATGGGATGTTTGGTTTTTGTGATTGGGAAATGAAACATAGTAGCAGTGACTAGTATTATGAGGGTGATGGTCATATTACAGAAATATAAATCAAATAGCAAGTAGTGATTTTTGGTTATTGAGTTCGTTTGAAATAGGAATGTGTAACAGTTTCAAGAGATTTTGTACCGAAAGGATAAACAGGAAAATAGCAGCTGTAAAAGCTGGGTTTCATCATAAACAGACAAGTCGAGTAGCACAATCATAAAGATAGAGGATTTAGTTATTGGTGGTGGTTTTAATGGTTGCAACAGCAGTGGTAATGCAGCAGCAACAATTTGGGTGTCAGTCGAGCAGTTGGAAATAACGAAAAATAGCAGCAGTTAAAGCATGATGGATTGTTATGATGACGGGTTTCATGATGGTTTAGTGGCTGGAACAAATCAATATCGTTGGAAGCAGCCATAAAAGATGGTTCGATGATGAGTGTCTGGGCTTCAACAAAAAGGAAGAGACAAGAAAAGGAAAACGTTGATGGTGGTGTTGGTTTGTTTATGGTGATAAACAAGGAGAGTGGTAGGGGTTATACATGAGTGATTTATTCACAGACTCAAAACTGAAATAAACCGAAATATGCAGTAGCTTCAACGTTGGTTTGATTGTAGTTTGCAATTGGTGGATTAGGGTGATCACAGAAGTGGTAGCTGTTGGGAAATAGAAGTGAAGGTGAGATTATCAATGGTGGTAGCTTGGGTTGTAGCGGAAATGGGGTCAAGATGGTAAGAGAAGTGGAATAAGGCAGTTATGGTAGTGATTGAAGGAATAAGCAATTTTCAAGTTAATGCAGGTACATGTATATATTTTATAAATTAAGTTTCTTATGTGATATTAGATGAAAATGATGTGAATCAGAAAGTAGAATATTGAAATAGGATACTCAATTTGTAATTCGATTTCACGGACGAATTATTGTTTGGTGGGGTTGTAAAGTTGTTGTTACTTTCAAAATAGAATAGACAACATGATAGATTTGTTAGTGGTGGGTGTTTGTTCATTCGTATGGTGCAGATAAACCGATAGATCACTAGTTCTCATTGAATTACTTTATATTAAGTAATATGATGTAATTATAAAGAACTACGTACAATGATTTGATCAAAAGCAATAATAGTGATGGTTAGTGGGTTGTGTTCAACGAGTAGGAAACAGGAGGCAAAAGCAAATTGTTTTTATTTTATTGGATATTAATACACTTGTATGATTAAGTATATATATATAATATCATTCATTAATTTGATAATATCAAACGCAGTACTCGGATATTGGTAATGTTAAGTTAGTGTGTGGGGTAGCTCCATGTGATTATGTTAGGAAGAAAACAATGCAATTGTATCTAAAGAGATATGAGAAGGCCAATATCTAATATAGTGATTTTTGAAACAAAAATCTAATATAATGATAAAATACGAATTGTAAACATATATATTTTTAATACATGCATGATGTATGTGTAAAGTAAGATGGGACCAAACAAACAGAGTAACACTCTTTGCATAATTGAATTCTCAAAATATGCATAAAGAAAACGATTAAATAAGTCTAGTTGTATCTTTTTGTAGTTTATCTACTGACAGTTTTCATGGAGTAATATATATCGTGCTCCATTGTTTTAGTTAAAGATAAAAGTCTACGCAACAAATCAAATCTGTAATTCTAATTTAAGTGCATATATATTCATTTATTAACAACTTAATTATATCGTTTATTATTTTACAATTTAATTCTTACAATTAAATCATATATTATTTTAGTTTATATTTCATATTATAATATATATTTCATATTAATATATTTAAACATATATGTATCTATTTACAATTAGTGGTTCGTGAATCGTCGGAAGTAGTCGAAGGGTAATTGAATTCATGAACACAATTCAAAATTTTGAGACTCAACATTACAGACTTTGCTTATCGTGTCGAAATAATATAAAGATCAAGTTTAAATTTGGTTGGAAATTTCTGGGTCATCACAACTCCATACAAGGAATACTTCACAACATACAAAGCTGGAGACTTTGGAGCTGTGAAGATGGGAAATTCCAGTTCCGCTGAGATTGTCGGAATTGGTGATGTCAAGATAAAGACAAGTTCCGGGAGCACAATCACTCTGAAGGATGTCCGCCATGTGCCAGATCTTCGGCTGAATCTACTTTCTGGGGTAGCTCTCGATAAACAGGGCTATGATAGTCATTTCAGTAAAGGCACATGGAAATTGTCAAGAGGCGCTATGATAGTCGCTCGAGGACATATTTGTGGCACACTATACAAAACTCATGTGAAGATCTGCACAGACAGTCTTAATGTTGCAGAAAAGGAGGCTTCACAAAATTTATGGCACCAGAGACTCGGTCACATGGGTGAGAAAGGGTTGTCTACCCTAATAAAGAAGGAGCTTATCAATGTAGACAAGGATGCTGCACTAGATCCTTGCAATCATTGTCTGTTTGGTAAGCAGCATAGAGTCTCGTTTAATTCCTCTTCAACGAAAAAATCAGACTTACTCAGTCTGGTACACTCTGATGTTTGCGGTCCCTTGGAGGTTGAATCAATTGGCGGCAATCGATACTTTCTGACGTTTATCGATGATACTTCTCGAAAGGTGTGGGTATATTTCTTACGTACGAAGGACCAGGTGTTCGATTACTTCAAACAGTTCCATGTCATGGTAGAACGTGAGACAGGAAAGAAGTTAAAGTGTCTTCGATCCGACAACGGCAGTGAATACTCTTCCAGGCAGTTCGATGCCTAGTGCAGATCAAATGGCATCCGACATGAGAAGACGGTCCCACGTACCCCTCAACATAATGGTATAGCAGAAAGAATGAACCGAACAATCATGAAACGTGTTCGGAGCATGCTCAGTATGGCTAAGCTGCCAAAGCCATTCTGGGGAGAAGCAGTCAGAGCCGCATGTTACTTGATCAACCGATCTCCATCAGTACCACTGAATTTTGAAGTTCCGGAGAAACTTTGGTCTGGAAAGGATCCATCATACTCTCACTTAAGAGTATTTGGATGTTTGGCGTACGCACATGTATCCAAGGAGCTCAGGCAGAAGCTGGATGCAAGGACCACTCCATGCATATTCATAGGCTATGGAGATGAAGAATTTGGATACAGATTATGGGATCCAAAGGAGAAAAAGGTGATCAGAAGTAGGGACGTAGTGTTCCATGAAAGCCAGACAATAGAAGATATTGAAAAGCCCACAATATCTCAGAAGACAAATGTTGCTGCTCAAGTGCCAGAGGCAACAACGGAATCATTCATGAGAAATGAATTTTCAGTGCAGGAAGAAATTCCAGAAGTAGAAGATAATGAGGAAAATGATGGTGCCGAGCAGGGGGAGCCACAACCCCATCTGCCAGACGTTCCAGAACCATCACAAGGTCAAGATGATGGTGGATCTCCTCAGAATGTTCCAGAAGTTCGTAGATCTGAACGAGGTCGGATTCCATCGAGTAGATATCCAGAATCCGAGTACCTTCTACTTACTGAAGATGGAGAACCGGAGAGTTTTCATGAAGCAGTAACTCATAAGGATAAAGAAAAATGGTTGCTCGCAATGCAGGATGAGATGGATTCTCTGCAGAAAAATCAAACTTATGAGATTGTAGAACTTCCACGCGGGAAGAAGGCACTGAAAAATAAATGGGTGTTCAAACTGAAAAAGGATGGTAGTGGAAAAGTGGTGAAATACAAAGCACGACTTGTAGTCAAAGGATTCCAACAGAAGAAAGGGATTGATTTTGACGAGATATTTTCACCAGTAGTCAAGATGACTTCAATTAGAGTCATACTTGGATTGGTCGCAAGTATGAACTTGGAGCTTGAACAGATGGATGTAAAGACAGCTTTTCTTCATGGAGATTTACATGAAGAAATTTACATGGAGCAGCCAGAAGGTTTTGAGGTTTCAGGAGATAACCTCGTATGCAAGCTAAAGAAAAGTTTGTATGGTTTGAAGCAGGCACCTAGGCAGTGGTACAAGAAGTTTGACTCGTGCATGGTGAGTCACGGATACAAGAAAACTGCAGCAGATGAGTGTGTCTACATTCAGAAGTTTTCTGAAGGAGATTTCGTTGCTCTTCTACTTTATGTAGACGATATTTTGATCGTAGGGAAAGACGTAACGAAAATCAACCAGCTGAAGAAGGAACTCTCTAAGTCTTTTGACATGAAAGACTTAGGACAGGCTCAACAGATTTTGGGAATGCAGATAACCCGAGATAGGAAGAATAAAAGGTTATGGCTATCTCAGGAGAAGTATATTGAACGAGTGCTTTCACGTTTCAATATGAACAATGCCTAACCTGTTAGCATTCCATTAGCTAACCATTTCAAGTTAAGCAAGAGTTCTTGTCCCTCATCCAAGGAAGAGATCTGGGAGATGTCGTCAGTACCATATTCCTCAGCAGTTGGAAGTTTGATGTATGCGATGGTGTGTACAAGGCCCGATATTGCTCATGCAGTGGGAACGGTGAGTCGTTTTCTCTCAAACCCCGGGAAAGAGCATTGGGATGCAGTAAAATGGATTCTCAGATCTTAAAGGTACAAAGAATCTATGTCTTTGTTACGGGGGAGCTGATCAAATCTTGGAAGGCTATACAGATGCGGATATGGCCGGAGATCCTGATAGTAGGAAATCTACTTCAGGATTCATTTACACTTTTGCAGGGGGAGCTGTTTCATGGCAGTCAAGACTACAGAGGTGTGTTGCATTATCCACAACTGAAGCAGAGTATATTGCTGCCGCAGAAGTTGGAAAAGAAATGTTGTGGTTAAAGCGTTATCTCCAAGAATTTGGAATCAAGCAAAAGGTGTACAAGGTACATTGTGACAATCAGAGTGCTCTAGATTTGAGCAAGAACTCCATGTACCATTCCCGTACAAAACATATTGATATTCGCTATCATTGGATACGCGAGGTAATTAATCGACAACTGTTGAGACTAGTGAAGATCCATACAAAGGAGAATCCTGCGGATATGTTAACAAAGGTGGTGACTCGAGAGAAGTTGGAGTTATGCAGAGACATAACTGGAATGTTCGTGGATTCGGCTGGAGGGGGAGAATTGAAAGTTTCCAGCCTACAATCTAGAAGCTCACCTTCTAGATGTTCAAAGTAGCCTTCTTTGAACACCATGTAGAAGAAGCAAAGATGAACACGATGACGGCCGCCCACCATCTCCGTTCACACCCTTCCACCGCCATTGAATTTTTACTATAAATAGAGGTGCAAACCTCAATTGTAAATCATCCCAAATCATTCAGAGAAGTGTAATCACAACCTAGAGAGTGTGTGTGAGCTTGAGAGTTTTTTTTGTAAGAGTTTTGTAATACTCTGTAAATCTATTCTTGTGAGTAATAGAGTTGTTTTTCTCTCAAATTTATATCTCCCAACGTCCAGGCGATCCCCTCTTCCTAACAATAGTATAATTTTTTATATAGTTTTTGTTATATACGGATGTATGTACCATTATTGTTGGTGCTAATTAAGAGCTAAAGTATATATTACATGTATGTAGGAGTATTAGATATCTGTCAACCATGATGTCCTTTCTCTCCATCACACCCCTACGTTAGCGACACATCATCATTTTCTTCTCATTTTATCTCCAACACATTGCCATCATTAATCATAACACATTGCCATTATTAATCATGACATACTTAATCACAATCACATAACACCACCAAATTAATTAAATAAATCAATATACAAGTGTTTAAGCTAAAAATACAAGTAAGTACAATGCATTAACTTCGTTATGCATTATGCTATCCAAAGAAAAATTCCATGACGAGGCTATGAGGACAACACTCATCGCACACCAATGTCAACGGTGTCTTCGAAGACAAGATGCTATCACAAGCCTTATCACTATCCCGGTTGACAATGATCTTAATTAAGATAACATGATGTTTGAAAAGCACATATATTAAGCTCAATGAGTGACTGAATCTCTCACACATTATTTTCGTTAGGTTAATAGTGAAAATTGAGAATTTTGTATAAAACATTATTATTATGATTTATATAGTATTCTGAAAGTGTTTAGGATTAAAATAGGACAAAATACATAAGACATACATGTGGATTAACCAGATTTTATGCAGTGATCCCTTGCAAAGCGAGTATAAAGTACATGGACTTTGCATGTTAAAGTGAAGGTTTGGGGACTAAGCGTGAAATCTAGGGTAAATCATAAGGACGCTTTCAGATATTTTGTCTTAAAATATTATCAATAATTACCTCATTCTTTTTTACATCAGTTTTAGCATATTGTTGGAATAATGAACATAAACATAAGAAACTTATTATTGAGTTTCTTTTACGAGGATAAACCAACACTTAAAAGTTAATGATTTTTTTACAGTTACAGTATATAAATTATTTTTTCACGGGTAGTCCCTGTGATTATATCGGATGACACTCATGGTCCCTTATATTTTCTGTCAATGATAATTCTTATGCCCCGTTTGGCTCGTGGAATTCCAAAGGAATTTGATGGAATTGGAATTGAATTCCTTAGACCGCTCCGTTTGGTTAACATAATTTGGAAGGAATTATATTCCTTGGAATCTTGATATTCCTTCATCTATGGAATGTTCATTCCTTCAAGATGTTGATGGATTTGAATTCCTTTCAACATTGAATTTTTCGGGTCGCGACTCTAGAGCGCCTTTTTGACGCTCATTTTCAAGGCACGTTTTCAGGGAGCTATTCGGCGCACGGTTTCGGGGCGCGTTTTCAGGGAGCGTTTTCGATGCGCATTTTTGGGTCGAGTTTTCGGTCCGCGTTTTCGGGTCGCGTTTTTATGCCGCGTTTCGTGGCGCGTTATCGTGGTGCGTTATCGTGGTGCGTTTCGAGTCGCGTTTTTGAGACGTTTTTTCGCGGATCGGGTCACTTTTTTTGTGCGCGTTTTCGTGTCGTGTTTTCAAAGCGTGTTTACGGGGCCGTCCGGATACGCGCGTTTTCGCAAGGCGCCCGGAAACGCGCGTTTTCCCAGGGCGCCCGAAAAACACGTTTTCGCAGGGCGCCCGTAAACGCGCCTTTTCGCAGAGCACCCGGAAACGCGCGTTATCCTAGGGCGTCCGGAAACGCGCGTTTTCGCAGGGCGCCCGGAAACGCTCGTTATCGCAGGGCGCCCGGAAACTTGCGTTTTCGCAGGGCGTCCGGAAACGCGCGTTTTCGCGGGCGTCCGGAAAAGCGCGTTTTCGCGGGCGTCCGGAAACGCGCATTTTCGCGGGCCGTCAGGAAACGCGCGTTTTCAGGGGCGCCCGGAAACGCGCGTTTTCGAAGGGCGCCCGGAAACGCGCGTTTTCACAGGGCGTCCGGAAACGCGTTTTCGCAGGGCGTCCGGAAACGCGCTTTTTCGCGGGCGTCCGGAAACGCGCGTTTTCGCAGGGCGTCCGGAAACGCGCGTTTTCGCGGGCGTCCGGAAACGCGCATTTTCGCGGGCGCCCGGAAACGCGCGTTTTCGCGGGCGCCCGGAAACGCTCGTTTTCGCTGGCCGCCCGGAAACGCGCGTTTTCGCGGGCCGCCCGGAAACGCGCGTTTTCGCGGGCGCCCGGAAAGGCGCGTTTTCGCAATGCGCCCGGAAACGCGCGTTTCTGGATCCCTTGCTGAAACGCGCGTTTTCGCGGGGCGTCCAGAAATGCGGATTTTCGGATCCCCTACAAAAACGCGGGTTTTCACAGCGCGTCCGGAAAAACGCATTTTCGGAGGGCATACGAAACACGCGATCTCGCAGCGCGTCCAAAAACGCGCGATCTTGCAACGCGCCCTAAAACGCTCTTTTTCACAGCAGAAAACGCGTGTTTTCGACACGCGTTCTCATATTGCGAATCTAATTTTTTTTTTTTTTGTTGAAAAGTGAGTCTGGAAATGAACACAAAATTTAGAAACGTAATTCTTTTTATAACTTTTTAATTATTTTATAAAATGAAATTCAATTCCATTCCATGTAAAATAGAACACATTTTTCACATTCCATGTAATTTATCAATTCCAATTCCTTCGGATTCCAATTCCTTTGACACATTCCATTCCATTCAAAAACATTCCACGAGCCAAACGGGCCTTAAAGTTTGCACTCCTTGTCTGTAATGATCGTTAACTTTTTTGTTAGCTCTAGATATGGGCAAAGCATGCTATGCTTTCAGTTTATCTCATTCACCTCCTTCATGTTCATCCCTTCCAAAATAACAAACCTTCATTTCTTTCTCACTCAAACATCTCCATCAATTTCAAGTTATACAATATCAAGCTTAAATCAAACCAAAACCCAATTTTAATAAACATCTCCACCACGATGGAGACCACCATCTATCATATCCTAAAACACTAAAAACCTTAATTTACAACTAAAAATCCAAAGAGTTTATAAACACCTCAAAAATTCTTAAACCGCGATGAATCTGTAACATTGGTTCATATTCATAAATTCATAAACACTTACATACAAAACCAAAAAATAGCTTCATGTATTCGGTGAATGCTCCGACAGAAAAGAAACTACTTTCAGTGTAAAATGTTAGACACACGAGTTTAGGCACAAGTCTAGCTGTGGGCTTGGGTCCATTAGGATTAAATAGATTGGTTAGGGTTACTTTGTAATCTATAAATACAGCGTTCTTATAAAGTTATCATTACGAGAGTTTACATTGTTTAACATGGTATCAGAGTTTAGAGTATGATCCCGAGACCTAGTCGGTCGCCATGAGCCGCCGCTCTAAGCCACCCGTCAAGTATCTAAATCCACCGTTGTCAAATCTCAAAACCTTTCTCGCATCTTCTTCCCACGTTTGCAAAAAAATTCCTAACCAATCTAAGTAACCCTAATGGACTCAAGCTCACAACCGGACTAGGGCCTAAACTAATACGTCTAACATAAAATTCAGGTAAATGATTCGATCTTGCCATGATTGTAGTTTCTAGTATAAAAAAAACCCAAAAGTCCGACTGTCACCATGGTTCATCAATTCTGGAGTAAAAGATAAAGCCTCCTTCAGTGCTTCGGATCTGCTACATTGGTGCTTAAGATCTTCTACGTGGGTGCTTCAGTTCTACCATTGTTGGACGATTGGTGGGTTATAGGTGCATAGTTATATTGGCGGAGTTCAGAAGATATTTTACACGAAGCATGAAGATATTTGGACTCTTTTAAAATCATATTGATTATAACTCTGGCTCGGTTATTGTTTATAATAATTTAATTCTTCACTTTTTTAATTCTTCCATGTGAAATTGTAAGTAAAAAGGAAATTATGAAATTAGAGAAGATGATGTGATGTTAGAAATTTTGATTAATGACAAAACAATTATTATCTTACCCTCATGTGCATGGCACATGTTAAAAGTTAACGAAAAAATATAACGACCGTTAGGGATATGAAATGTCCCGTTCTTATTGATTAAAAACGTTCCATATTAATTGATTTCGTTGCGAGGTTTTGACCTCTATATGAGACGTTTTTCAAAGACTGCATTCATTTTTAAACAAACCATAACCTTTATTTCATCAATAAAGGTTTAAAAAGCTTTACGTAGATTATCAAATAATGATAATCTAAAATATCCTGTTTACACACGACCATTACATAATGGTTTACAATACAAATATGTTACAACAAAATAAGTTTCTTGAATGCAGTTTTTACACAATATCATACAAGCATGGACTCCAAATCTTGTCCTTATTTAAGTATGCGACATCGGAAGCTCTTAATAATCACCTGAGAATAAACATGCTTAAAACGTCAACAAAAATGTTGGTGAGTTATAGGTTTAACCTATATATATCAAATCATAATAATAATAGACCACAAGATTTCATATTTCAATACACATCCCATACATAGAGATAAAAATCATTCATATGGTGAACACCTGGTAACCGACATTAACAAGATGCATATATAAGAATATCCCCATCATTCCGGGACACCCTTCGGATATGATATAAATTTCGAAGTACTAAAGCATCCGGTACTTTGGATGGGGTTTGTTAGGCCCAATAGATCTATCTTTAGGATTCGCGTCAATTAGGGTGTCTGTTCCCTAATTCTTAGATTACCAGACTTAATATAAAGGGGCATATTCGATTTCGATAATTCAACCATAGAATGTAGTTTCACGTACTTGTGTCTATTTTGTAAATCATTTATAAAACCTGCATGTATTCTCATCCCAAAAATATTAGATTTTAAAAGTGGGACTATAACTCACTTTCACAGATTTTTACTTCGTCGGGAAGTAAGACTTGGCCACTGGTTGATTCACGAACCTATAACAATATATACATATATATCAAAGTATGTTCAAAATATATTTACAACACTTTTAATATATTTTGATGTTTTAAGTTTATTAAGTCAGCTGTCCTCGTTAGTAACCTACAACTAGTTGTCCACAGTTAGATGTACAGAAATAAATCGATAAATATTATCTTGAATCAATCCACGACCCAGTGTATACATATCTCAGTATTGATCACAACTCAAACTAAATATATTTTGGAATCAACCTCAACCCTGTATAGCTAACTCCAACATTCACATATAGAGTGTCTATGGTTGTTCCGAAATATATATAGATGTGTCGACATGATAGGTCGAAACATTGTATACGTGTCTATGGTATATCAAGATTACATAATATACAATACAAGTTGATTAAGTTATGGTTGGAATAGATTTGTTACCAATTTTCACGTAGCTAAAATGAGAAAAATTATCCAATCTTGTTTTACCCATAACTTCTTCATTTTAAATCCGTTTTGAGTGAATCAAATTGCTATGGTTTCATATTGAACTCTATTTTATGAATCTAAACAGAAAAATTATAGGTTTATAGTCGGAAAAATAAGTTACAAGTCGTTCTTGTAAAGGTAGTCATTTCAGTCGAAAGAACGACGTCTAGATGATCATTTTAGAAAACATACTTCCACTTTGAGTTTAACCATAATTTTTGGATATAGTTTCATGTTCATAATAAAAATAATTTTCTCAGAATAACAACTTTTAAATCAAAGTTTATCATAGTTTTTAATTAACTAACCCAAAACAGCCCGCGGTGTTACTACGACGGCGTAAATCCGGTTTTACGGTGTTTTTCGTGTTTCCAGGTTTTAAATCATTAAGTTAGCATATCATATAGATATAGAACATGTGTTTAGTTGGTTTTAAAAGTCAAGTTAGAAGGATTAACTTTTGTTTGCGAACAAGTTTAGAATTAACTAAACTATGTTCTAGTGATTACAAGTTTAAACCTTCGAATAAGATAGCTTTATATGTATGAATCGAATGATGTTATGAACATCATTACTACCTTAAGTTCCTTGGATAAACCTACTGGAAAAGAGAAAAATGGATCTAGCTTCAATGGATCCTTGGATGGCTCGAAGTTCTTGAAGCAGAATCATGACACGAAAACAAGTTCAAGTAAGATCATCACTTAAAATAAGATTGTTATAGTTATAGAAATTGAACCAAAGTTTGAATATGATTATTACCTTGTATTAGAATGATAACCTACTGTAAGAAACAAAGATTTCTTGAGGTTGGATGATCACCTTACAAGATTGGAAGTGAGCTAGCAAACTTGAAAGTATTCTTGATTTTATGAAACTAGAACTTTTGGAATTTATGAAGAACACTTAGAACTTGAAGATAGAACTTGAGAGAGATCAATTAGATAAAGAAAATTGAAGAATGAAAGTGTTTGTAGGTGTTTTTGGTCGTTGGTGTATGGATTAGATATAAAGGATATGTTATTTTGTTTTCATGTAAATAAGTCATGAATGATTACTCATATTTTTGTAATTTTATGAGATATTTCATGCTAGTTGCCAAATGATGGTTCTCACATGTGTTAGGTGACTCACATGGGCTGCTAAGAGCTGATCATTGGAGTGTATATACCAATAGTACATACATCTAAAAGCTGTGTATTGTACGAGTACGAATACGGGTGCATACGAGTAGAATTGTTGATGAAACTGAACGAGGATGTAATTGTAAGCATTTTTGTTAAGTAGAAGTATTTTGATAAGTGTATTTAAGTCTTTTAAAAGTGTATAAATACATATTAAAACACTACATGTATTTACATTTTAACTGAGTCGTTAAGTCATCGTTAGTCGTTACATGTAAGTGTTGTTTTGAAACTTTTAGGTTAACGATCTTGTTAAATGTTGTTAACCCAATGTTTATAATATCAAATGAGATTTTAAATTATTATATTATCATGATATTATCATGTATGAATATCTCTTAATATGATATATATACATTAAATGTCTTTACAACGATAATCGTTACATATATGTCTCGTTTAAAAATCATTAAGTTAGTAGTATTGTTTTTACATATGTAGTTCATTGTTAATATACTTAATGATATGTTTACTTATCATAGTATCATGTTAACTATATATATATCCATATATATGTCATCATATAGTTTTTACAAGTTTTAACGTTCGTGAATCACCGGTCAACTTGGGTGGTCAATTGTCTATATGAAACATATTTCAATTAATCAAGTCTTAACAAGTTTGATTGCTTAACATGTTGGAAACATTTAATCATGTAAATATCAATCTCAATTAATATATATAAACATGAAAAAGTTCGGGTCACTACAGTACCTACACGTTAAATAAATTTCGTCCCGAAATTTTAAGCTGTTGAAGGTGTTGATGAATCTTCTGGAAATAGATGCGGGTATTTCTTCTTCATCTGATCTTCACGCTCCCAGGTGAACTCGGGTCCTCTACGAGCATTCCATCGAACCTTAACAATTGGTATCTTGTTTTGCTTAAGTCTTTTAACCTCACGATCCATTATTTCGACGGGTTCTTCGATGAATTGAAGTTTTTCGTTGATTTGGATTTCATCTAACGGAATAGTGAGATCTTCTTTAGCAAAACATTTCTTCAAATTCGAGACGTGGAAAGTGTTATGTACAGCCGCGAGTTGTTGAGGTAACTCAAGTCGGTAAGCTACTGGTCCGACACGATCAATAATCTTGAATGGTCCAATATACCTTGGATTTAATTTCCCTCGTTTACCAAATCGAACAACGCCTTTCCAAGGTGCAACTTTAAGCATGACCATCTCTCCAATTTCAAATTCTATATCTTTTCTTTTAATGTCAGCGTAGCTCTTTTGTCGACTTTGGGCAGTTTTCAACCGTTGTTGAATTTGGATGATCTTCTCGGTAGTTTCTTGTATAATCTCCGGACCCGTAATCTGTCTATCCCCCACCTCACTCCAACAAATCGGAGACCTGCACTTTCTACCATAAAGTGCTTCAAACGGCGCCATCTCAATGCTTGAATGGTAGCTGTTGTTGTAGGAAAATTCTGCTAACGGTAGATGTCGATCCCAACTGTTTCCGAAATCAATAACACATGCTAGTAGCATGTCTTCAAGCATTTGTATCGTCCTTTCACTCTGCCCATCAGTTTGTGGATGATAGGCAGTACTCATATCTAGACGAGTTCCTAATGCTTGCTGTAATGTCTGCCAGAATTTTGAAATAAATCTGCCATCCCTATCAGAGATAATAGAGATTGGTATTCCATGTCTGGAGATGACTTCCTTCAAATACAGTCGTGCTAACTTCTTCATCTTGTCATCTTCTCTTATTAGCATGAAGTGTGCTGATTTGGTGAGACGATCAACTATTACCCAAATAGTATCAAAACACTTGCAGTCCTTGGCAATTTAGTGATGAAATCCATGGTAATGTTTTCCCATTTTCATTCCGGGATTTCGGGTTGTTGAAGTAGACCTGATGGTTTCTGATGCTCAGCTTTGACCTTAGAACACGTCAAAAATTCCCCTACGTATTTAGCAACATCGGCTTTCATACCTGGCCACTAAAAATGTTTCTTGAGATCTTTGTACATCTTCTCCGTTCCAGGATGTATTGAGTATCTGGTTTTATGAGCTTCTCTAAGTACCATTTCTCTCATATCTTCAAATTTTGGTACCCAAATTCTTTCATCCCTATACCGGGTTCCATCTTCCTGAATATTAAGATGCTTCTCCGATCCTTTGGGTATTTCATCCTTTAAATTTCCCTCTTTTAAAACTCCTTGTTACTCCTCCTTTATTTGAGTAGTAAGGTTATTGTGAATCATTATATTCATAGCTTTTACTCGAATGGGTTCTCTGTCCTTTCTACTCAAAGCGTCGACTACCACATTCGCCTTTATCGGGTGGTAACGAATCTCAAAGTCGTAATCATTCAACAATTCAATCCACCTGCGCTGCCTCATGTTCAGTTGTTTCTGATTAAATATATGTTGAAGACTTTTGTGGTCGGTATATATAATACTTTTAACCCCATATAAGTAGTGCCTCCAAGTCTTTAATGCAAAAATAACCGCGCCTAATTCCAAATCATGCGTCGTATAATTCTGCTCGTGAATCTTCAATTGTCTAGACGCATAAGCAATCACCTTCGTTCGTTGCATTAATACACAACCGAGACCTTGCTTTGATGCATCACAATAAATCACAAAATCATCATTCCCTTCAGGCAATGACAATATAGGTGCCGTAGTTAGCTTTTTCTTCAATAACTGAAACGCTTTCTCTTGTTCATCATTCCATTCAAATTTCTTCCCTTTATGCGTTAATGCAGTCAAGGGTTTTGCTATTCTGGAAAAGTCTTGGATGAACCTTCTGTAGTAACCAGCTAGTCCTAAAAACTGGCGTATGTGTTTCGAAGTTTTCGGGGTTTCTCACTTTTCAACAGTTTCTATCTTTGCCAGATCCACCTTAATACCTTCTTTGTTCACTATGTGACCGAGGAATTGAACTTCTTCCAACCAAAATGCACACTTTGAAAACTTAGCGTACAATTCTTCCTTCCTCAATACTTCTAACACATTTCTCAAATGTTCACCGTGTTCTTGGTCATTCTTTAAGTAAATAAGTATGTCATCAATGAAAACAATGACAAACTTGTCAAGGTATGGTCCACACACTCGGTTCATAAGGTCCATGAACACAGCTGGTGCATTAGTTAAACCAAACGGCATGACCATAAACTCGTAATGACCGTAACGTGTTCTGAAAGCAGTCTTTGGAATATCATCTTCTTTCACTCGCATTTGATGATACCCGGAACGTAAGTCAATCTTTGAATAAACAGACGAGCCTTGTAGTTGATCAAATAAGTCGTCGATTCTCGGTAGTGGGTAGCGATTCTTGATGGTAAGTTTGTTCAACTCTCGGTAGTCGATACACAACCTGAATGTACCATCTTTCTTCTTGACAAACAAAACAGGAGCTCCCCAAGGTGATGTGCTTGGTCGAATGAAACCACGCTCTAAAAGTTCTTGTAATTGGCTTTGCAGTTCTTTCATCTCACTGGGTGCGAGTCTGTAAGGAGCACGAGCTATTGGTGCAGCTCCTGGTACAAGATCTATTTGAAATTCAACGGATCGATGTGGGGGTAATCCCGGTAATTCTTTCGAAAATACATCGGGAAATTCTTTTGCGACGGGAACATCATTGATGCTCTTTTCTTCAGTTTGTACTTTCTCGACGTGTGCTAGAACAGCATAGCAACCTTTTCTTATTAGTTTTTGTGCCTTCAAATTACTAATAAGATGTAGCTTCGTGTTGCCCTTTTCTCCGTACACCATTAAGGGTTTTCCTTTTTCTCGTATAATGCGAATTGCATTTTTGTAACAAACGATCTCTGCTTTCACTTCTTTCAACCAGTCCATACCGATTATCACATCAAAACTCCCTAACTCTACTGGTATCAAATCAATCTTAAATGTTTCGCTAACCAGTTTAATTTCTCGATTCCGACATATATTATCTGCTGAAATTAATTTACCATTTGCTAATTCGAGTAAAAATTTACTATCCAAAGGCGTCAATGGACAACTTAATTTAGCACAAAAATCTCTACTCATATAGCTTCTATCCGCACCCGAATCAAATAAAACGTAAGCAGATTTATTGTCAATAAGAAACGTACCCGTAACAAGCTCCGGGTCTTCCTGTGCCTCTGCCGCATTAATATTGAAAACTCTTCCGCGGCCTTGTCCATTCGTGTTCTCCTGGTTCGGGCAATTTCTAATAATGTGGCCCGGTTTTCCACATTTATAACAAACTACATTGGCATAGCTTGCTCCGACACTACTTGCTCCGCCATTACTCGTTCCGACACCATTTGTTCCTTTTGTTCTATTAACCCCTGGTCCGTAGACCTCACACTTCGCCGCGCTATGACCATTTCTTTTACACTTGTTGCAAAATTTGGTGCAGAACCCCGAGTGATACTTTTCACACCTTTGGCATAGCTGTTTCTGATTGTTGTTGTTGTTGCGGTTATTATTGTTGTTGGGATGATTGTTGTAGTTGCTGTTGTTGTTGTTGTTGTTGTTGAGCCGTTTGTTGTAGTTGCGATTGATATTGCGATTGTTGTTGTTGTTGTATTGGTGATTCTTATCACCATTTTCCTCCCACTTTCTTTTGACTTGCTTCACATTGGCCTCTTCAGCAGTCTGTTCTTTAATTCTTTCTTCAATCTGGTTCACTAGTTTTTGAGCCATTCTACATGCCTGTTGTATGGAGGCGGGCTCGTGTGAACTTATATCTTCTTGGATTCTTTCCGGTAATCCTTTCACAAACGCGTCGATCTTCTCTTCCTCATCTTCGAATGCTCCCGGACACAATAGGCACAATTCTGTGAATCGTCTTTCGTACGTGGTAATATCAAATCCTTGGGTTCGTAACCCTCTAAGTTCTGTCTTGAGCTTATTGACCTCGGTTCTGGGACGGTACTTCTCGTTCATCAAGTGCTTGAATGCTGACCACGGTAGTGCGTACGCATCGTCTTGTCCCACTTGCTCTAGATAGGTATTCCACCATGTTAACGCAGAACCTGTGAAGGTATGCATAGCGTACTTCACTTTGTCCTCTTCAGTACACTTACTTATGGCAAACACCGATTCGACCTTCTCGGTCCACCGTTTCAATCCGATCGGTCCTTCGGTTCCATCAAATTCCAAAGGTTTGCAGGCAGTGAATTCTTTGTAGGTGCATCCTACACGATTTCCTGTACTGCTAGATCCAAGGTTATTGTTGGTATGTAGCGCAGCCTGTACTGCGGCTATGTTTGAAGCTAGAAAAGTACGGAATTCCTCTTCATTCATATTCACGGTGTGTCGAGTAGTCGGTGCCATTTCCTTCAAAATAGTTAAATGGAACAAGTTAATCATACAGAATATTAAGAGTAGTTAATAGTATTTCGTAGCATAATATGAACTCATTTATAAAAGCTTTTTCTTCATATTAGCGTTTTATAAGTTTAAATTTGGGTAGTACCTACCCGTTAAGTTCATACTTAGTAGCTAATATACAATTCAACTACTACAATTCTATATGAAAAACTGATTATAATAATATTTCGCGTTCAAACTTTTATACAATATTTTACAAACTTACAATACCGCTTATTTTACATAAAGCATGAAATATAGCACACAATAACTTTGATACAAGATAGTTGTGAAGATAATTCTAGCTAATACACAAGTCGTTCAGCAAAGGCAATAAAGACACGTAATTCATACGTCCAGAAACAAGTCATGCATTCTGGTTTTACTAGGACTACTTCCCATCCTTGGTCTTGTGCAACATAACCGTTATGGCCGTTGATAAGACAGCGTGTTGTAACGTCGTCAAAGGGATGAGGGTTACGTAATGTCCAACAGTCCCGTAACAATCTAAAAAACTCATTTCTTACCCCAATTACCGACTCCGTCACTTGTGGAAATGTTTTGTTTAATAGTTGTAGCCCGATGTTCTTGTTCTCACTCTGGTGAGAAGCGAACATTACTAATCCGTAAGCATAACATGCTTCTTTATGTTGCATGTTAGCCGCTTTTTCTAAATCACGAAGTCCAATATTCGGATATATTGAGTCAAAATAATTTCTTAACCCGTTGCGTAAAATAGCATTTGGGTTCCCCGCAATATATGCGTCAAAGTAAACACATCGTAACTTATGGGTTTCCCAATGTGATATCCCCCATCTTTCAAACGAAAGTCTCTTATAAACCAAGACATTCTTGGAACGTTCTTCGAATGTCTTACAAACTGATCTCGCCTTAAATAGTTGTGCCGAGGAATTCTGGCCGACTCTAGACAAGATTTCATCAATCATGTCTCCGGGTAGGTCTCTTAAAATATTGGGTTGTCTATCCATTTTGTGTTTTTTAAACTGTAAAATAGACAAGAGTTAGATTCATAAAAAAAATACTTATTAATACAAGCAATTTTTACATATATCATAAAGCATAAGAACACTATATTACATATATTACACCACACGAATACAACTATCTTATTCCGACTCGTTCGTTTCTTCTTCTTCGATTTTTGTTCGTTTTGCCAAGTTTCTAGGGATATATGATGTTCCCCTAATACGAGCCGTCGTTATCCACATTGGTTTAGAAAAACCTGGTGGTTTAGAGGTTCCCGGGTCATTGTTACAACTTAAGGACTTCGGGGGTTGACGATACATATACAGTTCATCGGGGTTGAAATTAGATTTCTCTATTTTTATGCCCTTTCCCTTATTATTTTCTTTTGCCTTTTTAAATTCAGTTGGGGTAATTTCTATAACATCATCGGAATTCTCGTCGGAATCTGATTCATCGGAGAATTGGTAATCCTCCCAATATTTTGCTTCCTTGGCGGAAACACCATTGACCATAATTAACCTTGGTCGGTTGGTTGAGGATTTTCTTTTACTTAACCGTTTTATTATTTCCCCCACCGGTTCTATTTCTTCATCCGGTTCCGATTCTTCTTCCGGTTCCGACTCTTCTTCCGGTTCCTCTTCGGGAACTTGTGAATCAGTCCAAGAATCATTCCAATTTACATTTGACTCTTCATTATTATTAGGTGAGTCAATGGGACTTGTTCTAGAGGTATACATCTATCACATAATATCAAACGCGTTAAGAGATTAATATATCACATAATATTCACATGTTAAAAATATATAGTTTCCAACAAAATTTGTTAAGCAATCATTTTTCAAGTAAACACGGTCGAAGTCCAGACTCACTAATGCATCCTAACAAACTAGATAAGACACACTAATGCAAAATTCTGGTTCTCTAAGACCATCGCTCTGATACCAACTGAAATGTCCCGTTCTTATTGATTAAAAACGTTCCATATTAATTGATTTCGTTGCGAGGTTTTGACCTCTATATGAGACGTTTTTCAAAGACTGCATTCATTTTTAAACAAACCATAACCTTTATTTCATCAATAAAGGTTTAAAAAGCTTTACGTAGATTATCAAATAATGATAATCTAAAATATCCTGTTTACACACGACCATTACATAATGGTTTACAATACAAATATGTTACAACAAAATAAGTTTCTTGAATGCAGTTTTTACACAATATCATACAAGCATGGACTCCAAATCTTGTCCTTATTTAAGTATGCGACAGCGGAAGCTCTTAATAATCACCTGAGAATAAACATGCTTAAAACGTCAACAAAAATGTTGGTGAGTTATAGGTTTAACCTATATATATCAAATCATAATAATAATAGACCACAAGATTTCATATTTCAATACACATCCCATACATAGAGATAAAAATCATTCATATGGTGAACACCTGGTAACCGACATTAACAAGATGCATATATAAGAATATCCCCATCATTCCGGGACACCCTTCGGATATGATATAAATTTCGAAGTACTAAAGCATCCGGTACTTTGGATGGGGTTTGTTAGGCCCAATAGATCTATCTTTAGGATTCGCGTCAATTAGGGTGTCTGTTCCCTAATTCTTAGATTACCAGACTTAATATAAAGGGGCATATTCGATTTCGATAATTCAACCATAGAATGTAGTTTCACGTACTTGTGTCTATTTTGTAAATCATTTATAAAACCTGCATGTATTCTCATCCCAAAAATATTAGATTTTAAAAGTGGGACTATAACTCACTTTCACAGATTTTTACTTCGTCGGGAAGTAAGACTTGGCCACTGGTTGATTCACGAACCTATAACAATATATACATATATATCAAAGTATGTTCAAAATATATTTACAACACTTTTAATATATTTTGATGTTTTAAGTTTATTAAGTCAGCTGTCCTCGTTAGTAACCTACAACTAGTTGTCCACAGTTAGATGTACAGAAATAAATCGATAAATATTATCTTGAATCAATCCACGACCCAGTGTATACATATCTCAGTATTGATCACAACTCAAACTAAATATATTTTGGAATCAACCTCAACCCTGTATAGCTAACTCCAACATTCACATATAGAGTGTCTATGGTTGTTCCGAAATATATATAGATGTGTCGACATGATAGGTCGAAACATTGTATACGTGTCTATGGTATATCAAGATTACATAATATACAATACAAGTTGATTAAGTTATGGTTGGAATAGATTTGTTACCAATTTTCACGTAGCTAAAATGAGAAAAATTATCCAATCTTGTTTTACCCATAACTTCTTCATTTTAAATCCTTTTTGAGTGAATCAAATTGCTATGGTTTCATATTGAACTCTATTTTATGAATCTAAACAGAAAAATTATAGGTTTATAGTCGGAAAAATAAGTTACAAGTCGTTCTTGTAAAGGTAGTCATTTCAGTCGAAAGAACGACGTCTAGATGATCATTTTAGAAAACATACTTCCACTTTGAGTTTAACCATAATTTTTGGATATAGTTTCATGTTCATAATAAAAATAATTTTCTCAGAATAACAACTTTTAAATCAAAGTTTATCATAGTTTTTAATTAACTAACCCAAAACAGCCCGCGGTGTTACTACGACGGCGTAAATCCGGTTTTACGGTGTTTTTCGTGTTTCCAGGTTTTAAATCATTAAGTTAGCATATCATATAGATATAGAACATGTGTTTAGTTGATTTTAAAAGTCAAGTTAGAAGGATTAACTTTTGTTTGCGAACAAGTTTAGAATTAACTAAACTATGTTCTAGTGATTACAAGTTTAAACCTTCGAATAAGATAGCTTTATATGTATGAATCGAATGATGTTATGAACATCATTACTACCTTAAGTTCCTTGGATAAACCTACTGGAAAAGAGAAAAATGGATCTAGCTTCAATGGATCCTTGGATGGCTCGAAGTTCTTGAAGCAGAATCATGACACGAAAACAAGTTCAAGTAAGATCATCACTTAAAATAAGATTGTTATAGTTATAGAAATTGAACCAAAGTTTGAATATGATTATTACCTTGTATTAGAATGATAACCTACTGTAAGAAACAAAGATTTCTTGAGGTTGGATGATCACCTTACAAGATTGGAAGTGAGCTAGCAAACTTGAAAGTATTCTTGATTTTATGAAACTAGAACTTTTGGAATTTATGAAGAACACTTAGAACTTGAAGATAGAACTTGAGAGAGATCAATTAGATGAAGAAAATTGAAGAATTAAAGTGTTTGTAGGTGTTTTTGGTCGTTGGTGTATGGATTAGATATAAAGGATATGTTATTTTGTTTTCATGTAAATAAGTCATGAACGATTACTCATATTTTTGTAATTTTATGAGATATTTCATGCTAGTTGCCAAATGATGGTTCCCACATGTGTTAGGTGACTCACATGGGCTGCTAAGAGCTGATCATTGGAGTGTATATACCAATAGTACATACATCTAAAAGCTGTGTATTGTACGAGTACGAATACGGGTGCATACGAGTAGAATTGTTGATGAAACTGAACGAGGATGTAATTGTAAGCATTTTTGTTAAGTAGAAGTATTTTGATAAGTGTATTTAAGTCTTTCAAAAGTGTATAAATACATATTAAAACACTACATGTATTTACATTTTAACTGAGTCGTTAAGTCATCGTTAGTCGTTACATGTAAGTGTTGTTTTGAAACTTTTAGGTTAACGATCTTGTTAAATGTTGTTAACCCAATGTTTATAATATCAAATGAGATTTTAAATTATTATATTATCATGATATTATCATGTATGAATATCTCTTAATATGATATATATACATTAAATGTCTTTACAACGATAATCGTTACATATATGTCTCGTTTAAAAATCATTAAGTTAGTAGTCTTGTTTTTACATATGTAGTTCATTGTTAATATACTTAATGATATGTTTACTTATCATAGTATCATGTTAACTATATATATATCCATATATATGTCATCATATAGTTTTTACAAGTTTTAACGTTCGTGAATCACCGGTCAACTTGGGTGGTCAATTGTCTATATGAAACATATTTCAATTAATCAAGTCTTAACAAGTTTGATTGCTTAACATGTTGGAAACATTTAATCATGTAAATATCAATCTCAATTAATATATATAAACATGGAAAAGTTCGGGTCACTACAGGATAGCTGACAGGGACCTCCCGTGATTCAAGTGAAAACCATGAGGATAACAGAAAAAGGTCCAAAAACCATGAGTATAATCTTATACGAACTACAGGGATCATCCATGAATCTTTGTCCATTCTATATCATATTTAATTAATACCACTAGCCCGAGCTCGACTAGGTTCGAGCTCGGCTCGTTTGGAATTCACAGAGCTCGAGCTCGAGCTTAGCTCGGTTCGAGCTTAATATCTTAAGCTTGAGCTCGGATCGTTTGCTATTATAGAAGCTCGAGACTCGTTTATTATGTAATATTGTTTTGTAAATAATTTATTTAATTATATTACATATTTGTTTTTGTATATTTTTATTCACATATAATAAGATTTAATGTTACTATTTAAATATATAAAAGGGAGGTGATCCTCACACACTACTTTTTGATCCATCTACACCTAAATTACTATTATACCTAGAATAATAATATAAATTCAACTCCCTATATTAACTTAGGGGTATAACTGTGAATTTATGAGATAAAAGTGTAGATAGATCAAAAAGTGGTGTGTGAAGATTACCTCTCATATAAAAATTATAACAATTATTATGAAATTATATTATATTATATTATATATTATATTATTATCATAAAATAGTAATTTAAAGTTTAATGAATATAAATAAAAAAAGCTGGTTCGTTTAGGTTCGAGGGCGTGTTCGAGCTCGAGATATTAAGCTCGAGTTCTGGCTCGTTTACTATACGAGCTTCAAAATATGTTCAAGCTCGAGTAGCTTGCGAGTAGTTCGGCTCATTTACACCCCTACAGAGTATTAAATTAATTTAATACGAGTATTTAATATTAACATTACAAAAGATGGTTGCAAATAAGGCCGCTTAGATATGGGAAATAAGCCCAAGCTTGATAACTCTCAAATACAAACCAATAAGCCCGTCTAGAAATGTGAATAAGCCCAAGCGAACAACTAAAGATGACATTGCATCTAAATAATTTTGTTATGGCTTTCGATCTTTCAGGTCCATTGTAATGTGATTTTATTATCACCTCTTGTAACTTGTAATTGCAATTAACTTATTATGATTAACACAAACTCAAGTACTAAGTTGATAAAAGGAGAAGCGAGAACAATGTAAATGGAGAAATCGATTGTATTTCATCTTTTGTTTCTCATAGCAACTGGGGATCAAAAGAATAAATGAGGATTTAATACTTACTGACTATCCTATAAAACGAATTTCCTTTTACCCTAGGGTACGAGGTAGGATAGTCTATAATCAAGTGTAATTCAAGTGTATAGTTAGCTTGAGTGCAAATATGTGGTTATAGATCAGTAGGATGGATCCACTGATAGCTAAACTCACAAATCATGTGAACTTGATTGTGCGATGAAAAATTCTGATTAGTATTGATCAGAATTTGATCGGAGCTCTACTAATTTTACATATAGGAAGTGATTTTAGCAAAATAAGTTTATAGTGAGTGAGGATGTTCAAATGAGTGACCTCTGGCGGTTATTTATAGACGCGAAATAGCAAATCCATTTGTGTAGACGTGACACATACACAACTTGTGTGTGTAACTAACTTCTAGAATAATGAGGGCTTACGTGGCACGCATGTTACACATGCGTGCACAATCCCGAATTAGGGGCTTACATAGGACGTAATTGATTTGCATATCGAATGGCCGAATGGCTTACGTGTGACATTGCTAACATATTTCAAGCATTTTTTTGCCGTACATACGGATTGCACACCGGTTAATCCATAGCATCGATCTGGTAAGATTTTCCAACAAATGTCATACATCCCGTCATGTGGATCCTATCATAGAAGACAAATTAGTATATTATATGTTGGGTGTGATTAGATGGTGTATCATTAGTCTACATATCTCACTTTTCACATACCTCACATTCCGTGAGATTGTGTATTATTGTTGCTGATATTATAAGCTCGAGTTCATTGATGCCGACGCATATTTCTCAAAAATTCGATTAGATTATTTACTTTATGAATTTTGTAGCCAAACAACTTTTAGCTACTCTCTTAAGATGTTTTGAAATAAATGATCTACTGATGCCAAAAAATCGCCGTTAAAAAAAGTTGTTTTTTAAACATAGGTATCTAACTTATTTTACGAACTGACTAATCCCAAGACAACTACCCGCTTTACGAGCAATCCAGAGTTAGTGCAGATGAACCTCCACTATGAAAGGATTGGTCCTCAACCATTACACCACCTATGGTTCTCCCTTAAGATGTTAAGGGATAGCAATTTCATATAATTACTTTCAAAATTGTGTTTTTTTTTTTTTTTTTTTTTTGAAAAGCAAGATAATTATATTAAAACGAAATGTATACAATACAAGGCACCGGCCAAACAATGATGACCGACCCACAAACACGAATTACATGAAAAAAGAGACTAGTCCAACACTAGCTCAACACGAATTTATGCCTGACGATTACAAATCAAGATAAACTTGAGGATTTACAAGCCACTTTAACCAATCGATATCTTTCCCCTTAAGATGACCCGAGATCCATTCAAACGATTTAACTTGAATCTTACTAACAAGAACCGAGAGTGGAAGACCTTAAAATTACGATTTTTCCAAAGATAATAGGCGCACACCCAAACCACACCTTGCCAAATTTGTTGACCAAGAATAGAAGAAGAGCGAGCCAAATCACCTTCAAGGAGATCAAAATTTGAGGATGAACATGGACCGACGCTCCACCACTTATGAATGCGAGACCATACATCCGAAGCGAATTTGCAATTAATAAGGGAATGGTCGACCGATTCAAGATCATTATCGCAAATGGGGCATCGAGTTCTCCACATAAATATTTCAATCTTTTTAGGCACAAGATTATTTCTCAATGTCTTTTTCAAACCGGAAGGGTTACCAAGCAAATGACTATCAATTAATGTAGAAAGTTTTTTAACCGTAAATATACCATTATTCGCGAGATTCCACTTCCATGATTCACGAGCATTAAAATCAAAGTGAAACTATTTGATTAAGTTTTCAATTTCTAGCAACTCATTTGATGTTCTACCTGTAGGAATGCGAACCCAAGCCCACGTTGCATAACAAGATGAAACTGGATTTGGACGAACAGAAGCAACATCAGTAGCATCAGGGGTAACTGGATTAGCACTAGTATCTTAGATTGAACCTGAACGAGCAGAAAAAACAGCAACAACATCCTCTATTGAACCTGACAGAACAGAGGACTGGACTGTAGCAGCAACAGCATTGTCTGTTGTAATTGTATTCGAACCTGTTGTTGGAGAAGCCCGCCTTGAAACCCGATCACTAACCGATGCATCTTTGTTTGATTCAAGCATATATAATCTTGGGAACATATCTTTGAAACATTGTGACCCGCACCAATTTTCTTTCCAAAACGAATTAGATTTTCCATCACCGATTGTTTTAATGAACGACTTTTTGAAATCAATTTGATAATCTTCAATTGAACTTCCTGCAAAAATAATGTTATTCCAAATGCCCGAGGTCGATTGACGAGCAAGCCCATCTCCCGACCTCAAGCCACCGTCAATTCCATAGATACTTCGAATTATTTTGGTTCAAATACAATTGGTTTTGGTTTTGAACCTCCACCACCACTTGCCCAAGAGAGCAATATTTTTGCCTTTTAAGGACCCAATGTTTAAACCACCCGCTCCATAAGGTAAACAAGTATGTGCCCATTTAACCCAAGAAATTTTTGAGCCCGAAAAATCCCCGCCCCAAAAGAAAATACGTCTCACACTCTCTAGAAGTTTAAGCTGAAATGTCCCGTTCATATTGATTATAAACGTTCCATATTAATTGATTTCGTCGCGAGGTTTTGACCTCTATATGAGACGTTTTTCAAAGACTGCATTCATTTTTAAAACAACCATAACCTTTATTTTATCGATAAAGGTTTAAAAAAACATTACGTAGATTATCAAATAATGATAATCTAAAATATACCGTTCACACACGACCATTACATAATGGTTTACAATATGAATATATTACATCAAAAATAAGTTTCTTGAATGCAGTTTTACATAATATCATACAAGCATGGACTTCAAATCTTGTCCTTATTTTAGTATGCAACAGCGGAAGCTCTTAATAATCACCTGAGAATAAACATGCTTAAGACGTCAACAAAAATGTTGGTGAGTTATAGGTTTAACCTATATATTATCAAATCATAATAATAGACCACAAGATTTCATATTTCAATACATCCCATACATAGAGATAAAAATCATTCATACGGTGAACACCTGGTAACCGACATTAACAAGATGCATATAAGAATATCCCCATCATTCCGGGACATCCATCGGACATGATATAAAAACTCGAAGTACTAAAGCATCCGCTACAATGGATGGGGTTCGTTTGGCCCAATAGATCTATCCTTAGGATTCGCGTCAATTAGTAGACTGGTTTACTAATTCTTAGGTTACCAAGTAAAAAGGGGCATATTCGGCTTCGATCGTTCAACCATAGAAAGTAGTTTCATGTACTTGTGTCTATTTTGTAAAACATTTATAAAGCTGCATGTATTCTCATCCCAAAAATATTAGATTTTAAAAGTGGGACTATAACTCACTTTCACAGATTTTTACTTCATCGGGAAGTAAGACTTGGCCACTGGTCGATTCACGAACCTATAACAAATATGTACATATATCTCAAAGTATGTTCAAAATATATTTACAACATTTCTAATACGTTTTAATGTTTTAAGTTTATTAAGTCAGCTGTCCTCGTTAGTAACCTACAACTAGTTGTCCATAGTTAGATGTACAGAAATAAATTGATATATATTATCTTGACCCAATCCATGACCCAGTGTATACACGTCTCAGGCTAGATCACAACTCAAAGTATATATATATTTGAAATCAACCTCAACCCTGTATAGCTAACTCCAACATTACTGCATATAGAGTGTCTATGGTTGTTCCAAATAATATATATAGATGGGTTGATATGATATGTCAAAACATTTGCATACGTGTCTATGGTATCCAAAGATTACATAATATATTAGAATATATGTATTATACAATATAAGTTAGCTAGGATATGATTAATATAGATTTTTTTACCAATTTTCACGTAGCTACAACAAGTAAAAATATCCAATTCTGTTTTACCCATAACTTCTTCGTTTTAAATCCGTTTTGAGTGAATCCAATTGCTATGGTTTCATATTGAAATTAAGTTTATGAATCTATACAGAAAAATTATAAGTTTATAGTCGGAAATATAGGTTACAAGTCGTTTTTGTAAAGGTAATCATTTCAGTCGAAAGAACGACGTCTAGATGACCATTTTGGAAAACATACTTCCACTTTGAGTTTAATCATGATTTTTGGATATAGTTTCATGTTCATTAGAAAAATCATTTTTCCATAAGAACAACTTTTAAATCAAAGTTTATCATAGTTTTTAATTAACTAACCCAAAACAGCCCGCGGTGTTACTACGACGGCGTATATCCAGTTTTACGGTGTTTTTCGTGTTTTCAGGTTTCAAATCATTAAGTTAGCATATCATATAGATAAAGAACATGTGTCTAGTTGATTTTAAAAGTCTATTTAGAAGGATTAACTTTTATTTGCGAACAAGTTTAGAATTAACTAAACTATGTTCTAGTGATTTCAAGTTTAAACCTTCGAATAAGGTAGTTTTATATATATGAATTGAATGATGTTATGAACATCATTACTACCTCAGGTTTTGTGGATAAACCTACTGGAAATGAGAAAAATAGATCTAGCTTCAAAGGATCCTTGGATGGCTTGAAAGTTCTTGAAGCATAATCATGACACGAAAACAAGTTCAAGTAAGATTTCCACTCGAAATAAGATTGTTATAGTTATAGAAATTGAATCAAAGTTTGAATATGGGTATTACCTTATATTATAAAGATATCTTACTGTAAATAAGAAAGATTTCTTGAGGTTGGATGATCACTTTACAAGATTGGAAGTAAGCTAGCAAACTTGGAAGTATCATCGTTAAAATACCTAATGAGATACTTACTTATCATAATATCATGTTAACTATATATATAATCATATATATGTCATCATATAGTTTTTATAAGTTTTAACGTTCGTGAATCACCGGTCAACTTGGGTGGTCAATTGTCTATATGAAACCTATTTAAATTAATCAAGTCTTAACAAGTTTGATTGCTTAACATGTTGGAAACACTTAATCATGTAAATAACAATTTCATTTAATATATATAAACATGGAAAAGTTCGGGTCACTACAGTACCTACCCGTTAAATAAATTTCGTCCCGAAATTTTAAGCAGTTGTAGGTGTTGACATATCTTCTGGAAATAAGTGCGGGTATTTCTTCTTCATCTAATCTTCTCGTTCCCAGGTGAACTCGGGTCCTCTACGATCATTCCATCGAACTTTAACAATTGGTATCTTATTTTTCTTAAGTCTTTTAACCTCACGATCCATTATTTCGACGGGTTCTTCGACGAATTGAAGTTTTTCGTTGATTTGGATTTCGTCTAACAGAATAGTGAGATCTTCTTTAGCAAAACATTTCTTCAAATTTGAGACGTGAAAAGTGTTATGTACAGCCGCAAGTTGTTGTGGTAATTCAAGTCGGTAAGCTACTGGTCCGACACGATCAATAATCTTGAATGGTCCTATATACCTTGGATTTAATTTCCCTCGTTTACCAAATCGAACAACGCCTTTCCAAGGTGCAACCTTAAGCATGACTATCTCTCCAATTTCAAATTCTATATCTTTTCTTTTAATGTCGGAGTAGCTCTTTTGTCGACTTTGGGCGGTTTTCAACCGTTGTTGAATTTGGATGATCTTCTCGGTAGTTTCTTGTATTATCTCCGAACCTGTAATCTGTCTATCCCCCACTTCACTCCAACAAATCGGAGACCTGTACTTTCTACCATAAAGTGCTTCAAAGGGCGCCATCTCAATGCTTGAATGGAAGCTGTTGTTGTAGGAAAATTCTGCTAACGGTAGATGTCGATCCCAACTGTTTCCGAAATCAATAACACATGCTAGTAGCATGTCTTCAAGCATTTGTATCGTCCTTTCACTCTGCCCATCAGTTTGTGGATGATAGGCAGTACTCATATCTAGACGAGTTCCTAATGCTTGCTGTAATGTCTGCCAGAATTTTGAAATAAATCTGCCATCCCTATCAGAGATAATAGAGATTGGTATTCCATGTCTGGAGATGACTTCCTTCAAATACAGTCGTGCTAACTTCTTCATCTTGTCATCTTCTCTTATTAGCATGAAGTGTGCTGATTTGGTGAGACGATCAACTATTACCCAAATAGTATCAAAACACTTGCAGTCCTTGGCAATTTAGTGATGAAATCCATGGTAATGTTTTCCCATTTTCATTCCGGGATTTCGGGTTGTTGAAGTAGACCTGATGGTTTCTGATGCTCAGCTTTGACCTTAGAACACGTCAAAAATTCCCCTACGTATTTAGCAACATCGGCTTTCATACCTGGCCACTAAAAATGTTTCTTGAGATCTTTGTACATCTTCTCCGTTCCAGGATGTATTGAGTATCTGGTTTTATGAGCTTCTCTAAGTACCATTTCTCTCATATCTTCAAATTTTGGTACCCAAATTCTTTCATCCCTATACCGGGTTCCATCTTCCTGAATATTAAGATGCTTCTCCGATCCTTTGGGTATTTCATCCTTTAAATTTCCCTCTTTTAAAACTCCTTGTTACTCCTCCTTTATTTGAGTAGTAAGGTTATTGTGAATCATTATATTCATAGCTTTTACTCGAATGGGTTCTCTGTCCTTTCTACTCAAAGCGTCGACTACCACATTCGCCTTTATCGGGTGGTAACGAATCTCAAAGTCGTAATCATTCAACAATTCAATCCACCTGCGCTGCCTCATGTTCAGTTGTTTCTGATTAAATATATGTTGAAGACTTTTGTGGTCGGTATATATAATACTTTTAACCCCATATAAGTAGTGCCTCCAAGTCTTTAATGCAAAAATAACCGCGCCTAATTCCAAATCATGCGTCGTATAATTCTGCTCGTGAATCTTCAATTGTCTAGACGCATAAGCAATTACCTTCGTTCGTTGCATTAATACACAATCGAGACCTTGCTTTGAAGCGTCACAATATATCACAAAATCATCATTCCCTTCAGGTAATGACAATATATGTGCCATAGTTAACTTTTTCTTTAACAATTGAAACGCTTTCTCTTGTTCATCTTTCCATTCAAATTTCCTCCCTTTATGCGTTAATGTAGTCAAGGGTTTTGCTATTCTGGAAAAATCTTGGATGAACCTTCTGTAGTAACCAGCTAGTCCTAAAAATTGGCATATATACTTCGGAGTTTTCTGGGTTTCCCATTTTTCAACGGTTTCAATCTTTGCTGGATCCACCTGAATACCTTCTTTGTTTACTATGTGACCGAGGAATTGAACTTCTTCCAACCAAAATGCACACTTTGAAAAATTACCGTACAGTTTTTATTTTCTCAGCAACTCTAGCACTTTTCTTAAATGTTCTTCATGCTCTTGATCATTCTTCGAGTAAATAAGTATGTCATCGATGAAAACAATGACAAACTTGTCAAGATATGGCCCACACACTTGGTTCATGAGGTCTATGAACACAGCTGGTGCGTTCGTCAATCCAAACGGCATAACCATAAACTCGTAATGATCGTAACGCGCCCTAAAAGCAGTCTTTGGAATATCATCCTCCTTCACCCGCATTTGATGATACCCAGAACGTAAATGAATCTTCGAATAAACCGACGAGCCTTGTAATTGATCAAATAAGTCGTCGATTCTCGGTAGTGGGTAGCGGTTCTTGATGATAAGTTTGTTCAACTCTCGGTAGTCGATACACAACCTAAATGTACCATACTTCTTCTTGACAAATAAAATAGGAGCTCCCCACGGTGATGTGCTTGGTCGAATGAAACCACGCTCTAAAAGTTCTTGTAATTGGCTCTGAAGTTCCTTCATTTCGCTAGGTGCGAGTCTGTATGGAGCACGAGCTATTGGTGCAGCTCCCGGTATAAGGTTTATTTGAAATTCAACGGATCGGTGTGGAGGTAGTCCCGGTAATTCTTTCGGAAATACATCGAGAAATTCTTTTGTGACTGGAACATCATTGATGTTCTTTTCTTCGGAATTGACTTTCTCGACGTGTGCTGGCACAGCATAGCAACCTTTTCCTATTAGTTTTTGTGCCTTCAGGTTACTAATAAGATTTAACTTCGCGTTACTCTTTTCTCCGTACACCATTAAGGGTTTTCCTTTTTCTCGTATAATGCGAATTGCATTTTTGTAACAAATGATCTCTACTTTTACTTCTTTCAACCAGTCCATACTGATTATCACATCAAAACTCCATAACTCTACTGGTATCAAGTCAATCTTAAATGTTTAGCTAACCAGTTTAATTTCTCGATTCCGACATATATTATCTGCTGTAATTAATTTACCGTTTGTTAATTCGAGTAAAAATTTATTATCTAAGGGCATCGGTGAACAACTTAGTTTAGCACAAAAATCTCTACTCATATAGCTTCTATCCGCACCCGAATCAAATAAAACATAAGCAGATTTATTGTCAATGAGAAACGTACCCGTAACAAGCTCCGGGTCTTCCTGCGCTTCTGCTGTATTAATATTGAAGACTCTTCCGCGGCCCTGCCCATTAGTATTCCCCTGATTCGGGCAATTTCTACTAAAGTGGCCCGGTTTTCCACATCCAAAACAAACTATGGCGGTATTATTTGTTTCGACATTATTTGTTCCTTTAGTTCTATTATGCATTGGTCAATAGATTTCTCACTTCTTCGTGCTATGACCATTTCTTTTACACCTATTGTAAAATGTCGTGCAGAACCCCAGGTGATGCTCTTCACATCTTTGGCATGGCTGTTTTTGGTTTTTGTTGCCATTGTTGTTATTGAGATTGTTGTTGGGATTGTTATTATTGCTGTTGTTGTTGTTGTTGTTGTTGGTGTTATTGTTGTTGGGCCGGTTATTGTAGTTGTTGTTGGGACGTTTGTTGAAGTTGTTGTTGCGATTGATGTTGCGGTTATTGGAATAGTTGTTGCGATTTTGGTTGTGATTGTTGTTGTTGTATTGGTGACTCTTGTCATTGGTTTCTTCCCACTTTCTCTTGACTTGTTTCATGTTAGCCTCTTCGGTCGCCTGCTCTTTAATCCTTCCTTCGATCTGGTTCACTAATTTGTGAGCCATTCGACTTGCCTTTTGTATGGAGGCGGGCTCGTGTGAACTCACATCTTCTTGAATTCTTTCCGGTAACCCTTTTACAAATGCGTCGATCTTCTCTTCTTCATCTTCAAACGTTCTGGGACACAATAGGCACAATTCTGTGAATCGTTGTTCGTACATGGTGATATCGAAACCTTGCATTCGTAATCCTCTAAGCTCTACCTCGAGCTTATTGACCTCGTTCCTGGGACGATACTGCTCGTTCATCAATTGCTTAAATATTGACCATGGTAGTGCGTAAGCAGCATCTTGTCCTACCTGCTCGAGATAGGTATTCCACCACGTTAACGCCGTACATGTGAAGGTATGCGTAGCGTACTTAACTTTGTCCTCTTCAATACACTTACTTATGGTAAACACCGATTCGACCTTCTCGGTCCACCGTTTCAATCCAATTGGTCCTTCGGTTCCATCAAATTCCAAAGGTTTGCAGGCAGTGAATTCTTTGTAGGAGCATCCTACACGATTTCTTGCGGAATTAGTTCCACTGCTAGATCCAGAGTTATTGTTATTTTTCATTGCAGCCTGCACTGCGGCTATGTTCGCAGCAAGGAAAACACGGAAGTCTTCCTCACTCATGTTCAAGTTCTGACGAGTCGCCGGTGCCATTTCCTTCAAAAATAGCCAAAAGAATTGAGTTAATCATACAGAATTTAAGAGTAGTCATTAGTATTTCGTAGCATAATATGAACTTATTTATAAAAGCTTTTTCTTCGTATTAGCATTTTATAGTTTTAATTCGGGTAGTACCTACCCGTTAAGTTCATACTTAGCAGCTATTATACAATTCAACTACTACGATTCTATATGAAAAACTTATTATAATAATATTTCGCGTTCAAACTTTATACAAAATTTACAAACTTACAATACCGCTATTATACATATAGGATGAAAAATATAGCACATAAAAACTTTGCTACTCGGCAGCTATAAAGGCAATTTTAGTTAATACGCAAGTCGTTCAGCAAAAGAAATAAAGACACTTAATTCATAAGTCCAGAAACAAGTCATGCATTCAGGTTTTACTAAGACGACTTCCCATCCTTGATCTTGTGGAAAATAACCGTTATGACCATTGGCTACGCAGCATGTTGTAATGTAGTCAAAAGGATGAGGGTTTCGTAATGTCCAACAGCCCCGTAATAATCTAAAAACCTTGTTTCTCACCCCAACTACTGAATCCGTCACTTATGGGAAGGTTTTATTTAAAAGCTGCAATCCGATGTTCTTTTTCTCACTTTGGTAAGAAGCGAACATCACTAACCCGTAAGCATAACATGCTTCTTTATGTTGCATGTTAGAAGCTCTTTCTAATTCACGAAATCCTATGTTGGGATATGTTGAGTCAAAATAGGTTCTTAACCAGTAGCGTAAAATTGCATTTGGGTTCCCCGCATTTAACGCTTTAAAGAAAACACGGCGTAACTTACGGTCTCCCCAATGTGATATACCCCACCTATCAAAGAAAAGCCTTTTATAAACTAAGGCATTTCTGGAAAGTCTTTCAAATGTTTGACAAGTTAATTTCGCCATAACTAAATGTGCTGATGAATTCTGACCGACTCTAGACAATATTTCCTCAATCATATCCTCTGGTAGGTCTTCTAAAATATTCGGTTGTCTACCCTTAACGTCCATTTTGTTTTTATACTGTAAAATAGACAAGGATTAGATTCGTAAAAGATAATTAACAAACAATACAAGCAATTTTACATAAACATAAAAGTACAAGCACACTACAATACATATAATACACAACATTATTACAACCCTCTAATCTGAATCACTGGTTTCTTTTTCTTCTTCGGACTAGGTTCGTTTTCCTAATTTTCTAGGAATATATGGTGTTCCTCTAATACGAGCCGTCGTTTTCCACAATGGTTTAGAAAAACCTGGTGGTTTAGAGGTTCACGGGTCATTGTTACATTTTAGGAAATACGAATGTTGCCGATACATATAAAGTTCATCGGGGTTGGAATCGGGTTTCTCTATTTTTATACCTTTTCCCTTATTATTTTCTTTCGCTTTATTAAATTGGGTCGAGGTAATTTCTATAACATCATCGGAATCCTCATCGGGATCCGATTCATCGGAAAATTGATAATCTTCCCAATATTTTGCTTCCTCGGCGGAAACACCAATGACCATTATTAACTTTGGTCCGTTGGTTGAGGATTTTCTTTTATTTAATCGATTTACTATAGGTATCAATATTTCTTCCTCCGGAACCTCTTCTTCTTCTGGTTCCTCCTCTTCCGGTTCCTCCTCTTCCAGTTCCTCTTCTTCCGGTTCCTCTTCGGGAATTTGTGAATCTTTCCAAAATCTATCACACAATATCAAACACATTAAGAGGTTAATATATCACATAATATTTACATGTTAATAATATATAGTTTCCAACAAAAGTGTTAAGCAATCATTTTAAAAGTGTAAGACCCGTTTATTTGTAGTGTAAATAAGTGTAGTTAATGTACTTGAAGTGGGGTTTTGATTGTACATATTAAAAAGAATGCAGAAAACTGGTCTGGGCGTTTGGCGCGCCGCGCGGCCATTTGGCGCGCCGTGCCATTGTTCTGTGACAGATTCCTTTTTAATTAGATATTTTGAGGGCAGATTAGTAAAATCACAAGGAATCCGACTTTAAGGCTTGGGATCAGTTGTTGGAGCCTCATTTACTCCATTTCCACCCACTTAATCATCTTCCATTAAATCCTAGAGAGAGAGGAGGTTCTAGAGTGAGAAAGCTCCATTAAAGGAAGAAGGAGGTTGAATCGGGTCTTAGTGCGAGTTCTAAAGTCGTTCATCTAATCGCTAGCTACATGGTGATTGTGTTGGTATGTTATAAAACTTAATTTCTTACTTTAATTGTATTAAGGGTTAGGGTTTGGGTAGTGTTGCACATAAAACCTATTTGTTAGTGAATTAGGGGTTTTGGGTGAATTTGGGTCATGTAGACCCAAAGATGACTAATTAGGGTTTTTAAAGTATCAATTTATGTTTATGAGCCTAAATTGGTTAGTGAAATTACTAGCACACTTATATATATGTAAATGGGTGTTGTGTGGGTTAGTGGATGCAAATGGGTTGAAATTGTACTTTGGGTCAAAATGGCTTTAGAATGGTGAAAGAATTGGTTGACCAACTTGAGTTTGTGATTGATAATATGTATAATGTGATAGGTACGTTACATTGAGGTTTTGCAAGCTCGGGTATCTTTTCACAAGAGATTTTGAGGTGAGTGGAATAATTATATGTGTAGGTATATAATGTATCTATTTGTTGTAGCGTGAAATGTGTAGTGTCGAGGTGCTAAGACACCACGTTTCACGTGATGAGTGAAGCATCGAGGTGTTAAGATGCCACTCGGGGTGAAGCATCGAGGTGTTAAGATGCCACCTAGGGGTGTAGTGTCGAGGTGTTAAGACACCACTCCGTAAAATAATGAGTGAAACATCGAGGTGTTAAGATGCCACTCGGGGTGAAGTGCCGAGGTGTTAAGGTGCCACCCTAGGGGTTAGTGATACGAGGTGTTAAGTACCCTAACAGATGTTATGAACACAGATGGCGTTTTCGCGAGCGCCATTCCCTTGTATGATTGGTTAACCATGGTTATTTGTGTTGTAAGAGTAAGCATATTATATCATTCGAGTTATGTTTATATGCGTTGTTATGCTAGCTTGTGGTATTGGGGATTTCTAGCTTGTATTCGAGATTATAAGCTAATTGTGTTGCTAGCATGTATGCGGTATTTGAGTAAGTGATTGCAAGTAGGTATATTATATATGTATGTGTATAATTATTGCATTCACTAAGCGTTAGCTTACCCTCTCGTTGTTTACCTTTTTATAGGTTCGGTTGTGGACAAGGGTAAGGGCATCATCTTGGATTAAAGATCCCGTTGTTGTTAGGGAACGCTTTTAGAGATATTAGCTTTTAGAGTTTGACCGGGACTTGGGTAGTTTAATCCCAAACACCATGCTCGTAGTGTAGTTTTGTACTTAAACTTTTGATGGTCGAAACTCATATTTTGTATTAAACTCGTAAAACGCCCGATGTGGGCACCGCTTCGTAAAACTCATTTTTATTAATGGAATGTGTTAGTTTTACATATTTGAATATGTTGTTAAAAGCGTTTTGTCTAATTATGTCGGGAAGTGGCCAATCTTTTTCGCATTTCAAGACTTTTGGGACAGACCAGTATGGCGCACCGCGCGGCCATATGGCGCGCCGCGCCAGTAGCTGAACAAACAAATTTTTTTTTTTTTTGTTATATTTCAAGCGGGTTCGATTGCGATTTGGTTTGGGTTGTTACAAGTGGTATCAGAGCATGGTCTAAGGGATTTAGGCGACTTGAGATAGGTGTCTAGACTTAGACTTTACTGTGTGTACGCTTTATGCGGGACTTGTAGGACTTTGGGTCGGTAAGGGAATTGTTAGTGCTAGTGTTTATGTGAATTAACCATGCACTAATTGTTTTGTGTTGTTTTAGCAAACATCAAGTGAGATAGACGTGGTACTAGCGAGTTAATGCGACCTGCTCGCGTAACAACGATTAGCTACCGTTGTTACGGGTGCAAATCGTATCAAACAAGCAATGTACGTCGATTGTTGAGCAAGATGGGGTGGCATGGTGTACATGTATACTTACGTGTTATGTCCTTTCGTTCTTTGTTTAACCTTTTCCGTTTTATAGAATGAAGAAGAGAAATGGACACGATAACGATATCGAAGGTACAAGCGAGGACTCCGAATTCACGACCAAGGTTGAGGCCATCTTGAAGAACTACAAGGAGGATTTTCTTGTTAGCGTGAGGAAAGTTTTCAAAGAATCGGTTGACGAGCAAATAACCGATTTAATTAATGAACGAATGAAGGCCACTGTCGAAGAGGCACTTGACGCTAGAAATGTTTATCCTCGTGGTGAAGGAGGCGAAGGGAGGCGGGACTTTCACTACAAGAACTTCAAGGACGCTCAACCCCCGATGTTTAATGGGGTGCGAGATCCGTTGAAAAGCACGTGTTGGATTTCCAATATCGAGGGGGCTTTCCGTACCGCGGAGTGTCCTCTCGAAAAGAAGGCGAGGTATGGTTCTAGTATGTTGAGGGAAGAAGCCAAGTTGTGGTGGGACGATAAAATCAATTTATATGGTGAAGAACAATGCATGAGCTTGACATGGGAGGAGTTTAAGAAGGAATTCTTTAGAGAATACCGAACTTCTTCTGACCTTGATAGAATTCGGGATGAGTTGCACCATTTGAAACACGGTTCAATGGACTTGGTCACACTCAAGTCTACCTTTTTGGCAAAAACTCGTTTTTGTCCGAAATATGTAGGTGACGATCACAAGCTAATGAAAGATTTCTACTGTACTTTGAATGATGAGTTCAAGGGCAAGATTAGTCGGGGTATGGCTAAGTCTTTTGATGAGTTATTTGAATTGGCTCGGGGTTTTGAGCCGGATGTTCCAAGAAAAAGCAATTTCACGTTTTTCAAAAGAAAGTTTGAAGGTTCTAGTCATTCTAACTTTTCAAACAAGAAGAACAAGAACAAGAAGGGTTTCGAGAGTGTTAATAGCGTGAAGAAGGGTGCTTCCGGGGGTTTTCTTAATTGTGCTACAATTTTGGGCAACCGGGTCATATGGCTCGTGAATGTCCTAAACCATCTTTCGGAAACAAGGTCACTTGTTTTAATTGCGGTAAAGAAGGGCATAAGAAGCCGGAGTGTCTCGATTTTCGAAACGATAATGTGAAGCGGTTAGAGAAGGCGTCGGGTACGGCTAGGGGTCCAACTATTTGATGACCAATGATGAAGCCAAACAATCGAACGAAGTTGTTTCAGGTACTTTCATGGTCAATTCTAATCCGGCAAGGATTGTTTTCGATAGCGGTGCAAATTTGTCGTTTGTGTCTCCTAAATTTGTGCCTAAACTTAATAGACCGTTAGCTAAGTTAAGTCGTCCGGTAGAAGTCGAAATAGCGGACGGCAAGACGGTGCTAGTAGTTGATGTGTGTAAAAATTGTGATGTTGTGTTTGGTGCCGAAAACTTTAAGATAGATCTCATTCCGATGACCTTGGGCGATTTTGATATTGTTGTGGGTATGGATTGGCTTGATCATAATAGAGCCGATATTGCATGCCATGAAAAATTTATTCGTGTGAAGACTTCAAGTGGGGGAGAGTTATTATTCACGGTGATAAGCGTAGAAGACTTGTGCCGATATGCACTTTTGCACGGGCACGTCTTCTCCTCGATAGTGGTGGCATGGCCTTTCTTGCCCACGTTGTTGATACTCGTGATGAGTCACCACCCATTCGTGAAATTCCGGTGGTTAGTGAATTCGAAGACGTTTTTCCGGACGAGTTACAGGGTGTTCCAGCGGAAAGACAAGTTGAATTTCGCATTGAGTTGGTTCCTGGAGCTACTCCCATTGCTAAAACTCCTTATCGTTTAGCGCTGATAGTGTTCCAAATGAACATATATTTAGTAGCAATATCGTTCCAATATGTAAAGTTTTTAAATGTAATTTCCTTATTTTTAGTTGTAATAGTTAAATAAATAAGTGCGAAGACGAAAGACGCAAATCGCTCGAAAATGAAGATTTAAAGACAAAAACGAAGATTTGAAAGACCAAAATGTCCAAAAAGCTCAAATGTACAAGATACAATTCAAAAGGTTCAATTTATTGATGAAGAACGTCTAAAAATGACAAGAGTACAAGTTACAAAACGCAAAGTACACGATATAAAATTGTACGAAAGGACGTTCGAAAATCCGAAACCGGGACATGAACCAACTCTCAACGCTCGACGCAACGGTGTAAAAATTACGAGTCAACTATGCACAAGAATAAAATATAATATTTAAATAATTCATAATAAGAATAATATTAAATAATAAAAAGTTGTTAATTGAGCATAGTTCAGTGGTCGTAAGTGAAAAATCAAATTCAGAATTCGCCTATAAAAGGCAGTGTATTCGATCGATGAAAACATACCTTTTTCTATCCTAAATCTATCTTTCTATATATATCGATCCCTTTTCTATATCAAATATCAATATCTATATTTATAATTCTCTATCATAATGTTAATGTAATCAGATATAACAATAATCTTAATTTTAATTTTAAATTATGATAATAATAAGATTTATGATAGAGATCGTTTGAGTGTGTAAAGTCGAAATTCTGTCCGTGTAACGCTACGCTATTTTTAACCACTGTAAGCTATGTTCTTCCTTTTTAATTTAATGTCTCGTAACTAAGTTATTATTATGCTTATTTGAGCCGAAGTAATCGTGATGTTAGGCTAAAATATTAAGATGGGGTTATTGAACTTTGGACCATAATTAAGGTTTGGGCAAAAGACCGACACTTGTGGAAATTGGACTATTGACTATTAATAGATGGGGGGGTATTGTCTAATTGAGTGACAACTCATTGGAGTCTGTCGAACCTATCTTCAAATTAATTAACCTAATAATTAATAATGATTATGGTTGTCCTATTTAGTGACGTTCATATGGAATCTGTTATAATCATTTAATTAATCAATTGGGTTGGATAATTGATTATTCATTCTGATCAAGTGGATGAATTAATATTCATAAACTAATTAAAACAGGGGTGGATTACATACAGTGATAACTGGTGTAATTGTTGACAGAAGTGATAACTGCGTCACAGTTTAAATCCTTAATCAGTTGGAATATTTGACTTCGGGTATAAGGGTAATTTGACGAGGATACTCGCACTTTATATTTATGACCGATGGACTATTATGGACAAAAACCAGATAGACGTATCAAATAAACCAGGACAAAGGACAATTAACCCATGGTAATAAATTAAAATCAACACGTCAAACATCATGATTACGGAAGTTTAAATAAGCATAATTCTTTTATTGTATTTCTCATCGTATCTTTATTTACTGTCATTTTATTACTCGCAATTTTATTTACTGTCATTTTATTTATTGTCATTATTTTACGCACTTTAATTATCGTCATTTATCTTTGCGCTTAAAATATAGAATCGACAAACCGGTCATTAAACGGTAAAACCCCCCTTTTATAATAATATTACTACTTATATAATTATATATATTTTGTATAAATATAGTTGTTAAAAATATAGTAAGTATCACCAGCTCCCTGTGGAACGAACCGGACTTACTAAAAACTACACTACTCTACGATTAGGTACACTGCCTATAGTGTTGTAGCAAGGTTTAGGTATATCCCACTCTATAAATAAATAAATAACTTGTGTAATTTGTAACGTATTTTGTATTAAAAATAATAGTATATTTCGTACCCCCACGCTACCACATCAAGTTTTTGGCGCCGCTGCCGGGGAGCACTAAAACGCTATATTTTTAATTTATATTTGCAAAAATATAAAATAAAAAAAAAAACGCAAAAAAAAAAACAAAAAAAAAACAAAAACGTAAAAAAAAAAAAAACGTAAAAAAACAAAAACAAAAACAAAAACGTAAAAAAAAAAAAAAAAACGTAAAAAAAAAAAAATTATTTTAAGTTTTATTACCTTTAGATTTTTAGACTCAGTCACAACTTTTAGTATTAAGTTTAGTTTTGCCATAGTTATTTTCATTTTTAGATTTTTAGGCTTTGCCGTAAAATCCCTTAAGTGCTTATTCCTTAGACTAAGTTTTAGGTGCTTTAGAATTTTGCGACGCCATTTTTCGCGCTATTTTCTTATTTTTATTTTTCGACGCGTTTACCTATGTATCAATTACAATTCCAATTAGTGATCTCCATTTGTAGCTTTAATTTTAAGATTGTGATCGTTATAAGGTTGGATTAACCGCGTGTTTACAAACCACTCTTCGTCTTTTTCATTTTTCGACACTTTTCGACGCGCACTCTTTTTCTCTCTTATTTCTCGCCATTCTAGTTTTTAGGACTTAGATTTTTTTTTCTACTTCTTCTCTAAATTTCTTAAAATTACCAAAATTTATTTTAAGTGGTTAAATTGATAGACATCAAAATTTTCTGGTTCGTAGTAATAGTTGGATTTGTACGTGGACCGGGTTATTGGAGCCAAACAGTACTCAATTATATTGAGACCAAACGAATCCTGCCCCTCTGCTGCATCTTTTGGCTATTCGAAACGTGGGCAAAATCAGAAAAGTCTATTGATTGGATAACTTATATAATTTTTCTTTCCTTTTTAAAAACTAATAGGATATTCAGTGAAGGCACCGAGCAAGACGTTCACCGCCGGTCATACGTTCACCACCTGTAACTCGATCAAGACATCGTTTAACAAATATCGCCGCCGTTGATTTTTCTTTAGAATCGTCATCTAGTCGACCAAGTACTCCAATTCAAATTTCCGATAATCCATCTTTTGAACCCGATTTCACAACTAAGAACCCGGAAGATATTCAAGGACAATTCCAAGATCCTGAACCCCAAACCGTTAAATCAGAATCCTCTAGTGATTCGGATACAACAAATCCAATCATGGAAAATCTAGAACCTCTAAGTATGGAAGATCGAATGAGGGCTAAACGCACGGGCCAAGGTCACGCCATTATTAAACCAGAAGTTAATGCTCCAGATTATGAAATTAAAGGACAAATCCTACACATGGTAACTAACCAATGCCAATTCAGTGGTGCACCGAATGAAGATCCTAACGAACACCTTCGTACGTTTAAAAGAATTTGTACACTATTCAAAATCCGAGAAGTGGAAGATGAGCAGATCTATCTCATGTTATTTCCCTGGACTTTAAAGGGAGAAGCCAAAGATTGGTTAGAATTGTTACCTGAAGGGGCGATTGATACATGGGATGTTTTAGTTGAAAAATTTCTTAAACAATTCTTTCCGGCATCTAAAGCCGTGAGACTTCAAGGAGAAATTGTTACGTTCGCGCAAAAGCCAAATGAAACATTATATGAGGCGTGGACAAGATTCGGAAGGATGTTGAGAGGATGTCCTCAACACGGTTTAGATACTTATCAAATAGTACAAATATTCTACCAAGGTGTCAACGTTGCTACACGAAAAGACATCGACATAACAGCTGGTGGTTCCATTATGAAGAAAACCGCAACTGAAGCTTACAAAATTATTGATAACACAGCCTCCCACTCTCATGAGTGGCACCAAGAGAAAGATATATATCGTTCATCTAAAGCGGCTAGAGCCGATTCTAGCCATAACTTTGATTCCGTTTCCGCAAAAATAGATGCTTTCGAGAGACGAATGGAAAAGATGAATAAAGATATTCACGCAATACTAATTAGTTGTGAGCAATGCGGTGGACCACACTTAATGAAAGACTGTCACATTGAACAAACGATGGAACAACGTGAGAATGTTGTCTACATGAACCAAAGGCTGGAAAATAGTTATCAGAATAATTATCAACTGCCAAGGCCAAACTTCAATCGAAATCAAAACATTCTTTACAATCCAAAAGGACCCGACAATAACTCGTATAACCAACAAGGTCCGAATAACCAACCAACTCAAAACAACACTTTCAATCAACAAAGACCTGGCTTATATAAACCACAACAACAAACCGAAGAGAAAAAGTCAAATATGGAAGACGTGGTATTCAAGCTAGTTGAATCTCAAACACAATTTATTGAAACTCAAACCCAAACGAACGAGAGGTTTGATCAGTCATTAAGAACTCAACAAGCTTCCATTTTGAATCTAGAAAAACACGTAGGTACTCTTGCTAGCATGATGAGTGAGAGGGAACAAGGAAAGCTATCGAGTAATACTGAAGTAAATCCTCGGAAAGAGAATGTTAATATGGTTTCAACAAATTCTGAAAAACCAGCTCCGGAAGATGGGAAGGTTTTAGATGAGAGTAAAAATGAAGAAGTTACACCACCACCACCAGAGTATGTAAAGCCAGTGGTGGCACCATATAAACCACCCATCCCGTTTCCAAGAAAAGGAGTTGAGTATGAGCAAGTAATAGGTAATAAAGTTGGTGATACCATTGGAAAGAAGAAGAAGAAGAAGAATAAGAAAGTGCAAGAAACAAAAGCCGTAGAAGTAAACCCGGTGAAGACAGTTCCACCAAAACCTCCACCTAGGGTAGGTGATCCGGGTGAATTTATTGTTCCTTGTCTACTTAGTGATTGTGTCATGTATGATGCACTAGCAGATTTAGGTGCGAGTGTAAGTGTTATGCCTCTTTCCTTATATAAGAGATTAGGTGTAGGTGAGTTAACTCCAACGGATATGAGTGTTCGACTCTTTGATCAAACCATTAAGCACCCAGTTGGAATTGCTGACAACCTACCCATTCAAGTAGGTAATTTAACCTTTCTAGTCGAATTCATTGTCATTGACATAGAAGAGGACCCAAACATTCCTCTAATTTTAGGTCGACCATTCTTTGCGTCCACCGGGGCGTTATTTGATGTAAGAAACGGTAGAATGACACTTAGTAGTGGTGACAAATCTATCACCTTTATGATTCGAAAGTCTAAATCTCCACCAACCAAAACCGTTGAATCCGCAAAAACGATTGGTAAGAACCATGTTGTTTTACCAACTCCAACGGTAGTGCTTAACAATAATAAAACGCGTAAGTGTGGGGAAAATGAAGTAACGCCTAATGATGACTTGATAACAAAGAACCCCGTTGTTGATACGAAATTAAATGATCCCGTTATTAATAGTTCAATGAAGAAACTTATTAAACGGATTCGCGATGCTAGAACCAAGGGGAACTTTAAGTTATGTAACCGATTAGTATCCAATTTGTCGCCTAAAGAAAAGGCGAAGCTAATTGAAATTGTGGATATAACACATGAATCCGGGCAATGGCTTAAAGAAAAAGTCACAGATATGCAAGTTGATTATGGACCAAGAGAAATTGACGATGAAGTTAATCACAATTTCGACACCACAGCTACCTAAGTGTGAGGAGATTCAAATATTCTAAAAAGAAAATGCTGTTTGGAGTTAGTTGTTCTGTTCTCGTGTAGTTCCGAGAATGGAATCCGATTGGTCTTTTCCGCTAGCAGACACTAAAGAACTAGTTTTCTCCCCCCATTCTGATTTTTTTTTATTTAGTAGGTTTTATATAAAATTAATATGCTTTTTAAATTTATGTTTTGAATGATTTTAAAAAACAAAAATTTACTTTATTTCATTAAGTAAAAAAATGATTTCTAAAATTCGTCGTGAGTTGAAGATTAGGTAGTTGAGCCGAAATTGCTTTACCCGAGGGCGGGACGACAAATTTTGTTATCATTATTTTTAATTTTATTGATTTAAAGTATGCCAAAAAAATATTAAATATTATAAATTTTTGAAAGTAGGGTAATATACCAAACTTCAAAAATATGTATATGTATGTTTGTATTTTATTATGTACAAAACAGGGTAAAACAGCGCACTTTCAAAGACTAACATTAAGTTCAGCAAAAGGTACTAATTTTGACGATAAGACGCAAAATATCAAATGTGAAATAACAACAATATGTTTGCAAACTCGGTATTTTTAATCACTTTTCTACACTAATCACCCTCATGAATTTAAATTTAGTCTGATTTCATGCAAATGAGGGCATTGCATGATCTCAAGTGTGGGAAAGGGTTATAAATTCTCTCGGGTTTATACTTGGCTTATTTTCTAAATATTATGAAAATTTTAAAATTTTTTAACTAAATGAATTCAAAATCATGTTTATACATATTTATGAACGATAAAACTAGGTGTTAATGCCGAAATTATCGTTACCTCGGAAAGGACATAAATTGAGAAACACCCTAAAACGATTGAATTCATTTAAAATGGAATAAAAGAGAATAAAAAAAGCAAAGAAAGAAACTAAGTGTGGGGAGAATGTACCAAGTTATTCAATTAAAAACTATCTATCACATGTTTCTGTAAAGTTATTGCAGGTACTTTTGTTTTGGACGATTTTAATCAGTTTTACCCGATTTACTGTAAGAAAGATGGATCTACACGATGAATCAATTCCATCATTAAAAGGAAGTAAAGTCTTCCGAAAAAGAAACGCGCTTCTTGATTTAGGTCATGAAGTTGTCGTCCAGACCAGCTGTAGGTTGACGAAAAATCTAGAAAAGTCATCTCTAAAATCAGCAGGAAATCCACCGACCTCAGCATCAAACAGGGTCGCCATGTGGTCAGATTTATCCTAACCATGAGAAGGATTTATCTCGTACAATGGGGGGCACCGTGCAAATTAGCTTGATAAGACTAATGAATCAGATCCCCAGAAAGGATAATCTCCTTAAAGATTAAAAATCAGCTTTTAAGACTGATATTACTCAATCCTAGAGATTGACCTTAAAGATTGAGAATTCAAACTCATGGAATTCGATGATATCTAAACTCGAGCTTGAACGAGAAAATATTTTGATCAAAAATACAAACTGATTTGTTTTCTGAAAACCCATTTTCAATGCATTCATTACCATTGAACGTAAAATCCTGAAAATTTATCAAGATTCATTAGGTCACCTGAACCAAATCGGGTGTCAACCGTAAGAACGGTGGTTGCATAGCATGGTCGGAGACAGGACCTTGTGCCAGACCGAAAAAAAATATAGGATGATCTTTATTATTGCTCCTACCAAGGATAGTACTAGCATCCGACACGTTAAAAAGACCATAATCATCTGCATGTCATTAGACATTGCCTTAACAGTTTCTTGTTCATCGCTTTCCTTTACAACCGGACGGTAGTTTACCGAAAGGTAATATACAGAACAAGTAAACTGGATGTGTGCTTTCCAATACCGGGATAGCAGTGGATTACACGAGCCTAAAAGTTTTAGCCAAAATAATGATCCACAAATATATTTTGCAACACCAATGATAGATCAAATCAGAAAACTTGTCTAGGGTAAAATCTAGCTTGAATTTTCAAAAGATTAAATGTTTTCATAAAGATCCAATTTCCTTAAAGGATCTAAATTTTTATAGTCATGTGGGACTGTAAACCGCCTTCCAAATGTGCACTTTGCTTTGGAAACCGAAAGTAAATCGGCTATTTGATTGCAAGTGTCGTTGACCTAAACCCAAGGCAACTGTGGATGACACACCCACCTTTAACCATCATTACTGTCATTGTTTATACCGCTATATCAAAATCACTGATGTACAAAATGTGATGAATAAAAAAGTGATTCATGTATGTTTTTATTTCAAGTTCTGTATTGCTTGAGGACAAGCAACGCTCAAGTGTGGGGATATTTGATAGTGTTCCAAATGAACATATATTTAGTAGCAATATCGTTCCAATATGTAAAGTTTTTAAATGTAATTTCCTTATTTTTAGTTGTAATAGTTAAATAAATAAGTGCGAAGACGAAAGACGCAAATCGCTCGAAAATGAAGATTTAAAGACAAAAACGAAGATTTGAAAGACCAAAACGTCCAAAAAGCTCAAATGTACAAGATACAATTCAAAAGGTTCAATTTATTGATGAAGAACGTCTAAAAATGATAAGAGTACAAGTTACAAAACGCAAAGTACACGATATAAAATTGTACGAAAGGACGTTCGAAAATCCGAAACCGGGACATGAACCAACTCTCAACGCTCGACGCAACGGTGTAAAAATTACGAGTCAACTATGCACAAGAATAAAATATAATATTTAAATAATTCATAATAAGAATAATATTAAATAATAAAAAGTTGTTAATTGAGCATAGTTCAGTGGTCGTAAGTGAAAAATCAAATTCAGAATTCGCCTATAAAAGGCAGTGTATTCGATCGATGAAAACATACCTTTTTCTATCCTAAATCTATCTTTCTATATATATCGATCCCTTTTCTATATCAAATATCAATATCTATATTTATAATTCTCTATCATAATGTTAATGTAATCAGATATAACAATAATCTTAATTTTAATTTTAAATTATGATAATAATAAGATTTATGATAGAGATCGTTTGAGTGTGTAAAGTCGAAATTCTGTCCGTGTAACGCTACGCTATTTTTAACCACTGTAAGCTATGTTCTTCCTTTTTAATTTAATGTCTCGTAACTAAGTTATTATTATGCTTATTTGAGCCGAAGTAATCGTGATGTTAGGCTAAAATATTAAGATGGGGTTATTGAACTTTGGACCATAATTAAGGTTTGGGCAAAAGACCGACACTTGTGGAAATTGGACTATTGACTATTAATAGATGGGGGGGTATTGTCTAATTGAGTGACAACTCATTGGAGTCTGTCGAACCTATCTTCAAATTAATTAACCTAATAATTAATAATGATTATGGTTGTCCTATTTAGTGACGTTCATATGGAATCTGTTATAATCATTTAATTAATCAATTGGGTTGGATAATTGATTATTCATTCTGATCAAGTGGATGAATTAATATTCATAAACTAATTAAAACAGGGGTGGATTACATACAGTGATAACTGGTATAATTGTTGACAGAAGTGATAACTGCGTCACAGTTTAAATCCTTAATCAGTTGGAATATTTGACTTCGGGTATAAGGGTAATTTGACGAGGATACTCGCACTTTATATTTATGACCGATGGACTATTATGGACAAAAACCAGATAGACGTATCAAATAAACCAGGACAAAGGACAATTAACCCATGGTAATAAATTAAAATCAACACGTCAAACATCATGATTACGGAAGTTTAAATAAGCATAATTCTTTTATTGTATTTCTCATCGTATCTTTATTTACTGTCATTTTATTACTCGCAATTTTATTTACTGTCATTTTATTTATTGTCATTATTTTACGCACTTTAATTATCGTCATTTATCTTTGCGCTTAAAATATAGAATCGACAAACCGGTCATTAAACGGTAAAACCCCCCTTTTATAATAATATTACTACTTATATAATTATATATATTTTGTATAAATATAGTTGTTAAAAATATAGTAAGTATCACCAGCTCCCTGTGGAATGAACCGGACTTACTAAAAACTACACTACTCTACGATTAGGTACACTGCCTATAGTGTTGTAGCAAGGTTTAGGTATATCCCACTCTATAAATAAATAAATAACTTGTGTAATTTGTAACGTATTTTGTATTAAAAATAATAGTATATTTCGTACCCCCACGCTACCACATCAAGCGCCGACGGAAATGCAAGAGTTGTTAAATCAAACCCAAGAGTTGCTTGAGAAGGGTTTTATTCGACTGAGTGCTTCGCCATGGGGCACTCCGGTTTTATTCGTAAAGAAGAAGGATGGTAGTATGCGGATGTGCATCGATTATCGGGAGTTAAATAAAGTGACGATCAAGAATCGTTATCCATTACCTCGGATTGACGATTTGCTTGACCAACTCCAAGGTGCAACGTATTTCTCTAAAATCGACCTAGGATCCGGCTATCACCAAATGCGGGTCCGTGAGGAAGACATCGAGAAAACGGCTTTTCGAACGCGTTATGGGCATTTTAAATTCGTAGTTATGACTTTTGGTCTTACGAATGCACCGGCGGCATTCATGGACCTTATGAACCGAGTGTGCCAACCTATGTTGGACAAGTCGGTAATTGTGTTCATCGACGATATACTTGTTTATTCGAAGAGTATGAACAAACATGAACGTCATTTGCGTGAAGTATTGAAGACGTTACGAAAGGAGAAGTTGTATGCTAAGTTCTCCAAATGTGAATTTTGGCTAAGGGAGGTTCAATTCCTTGGCCATATTGTGAACGAAGATGGTATTCAAGTAGATCCGGGGAAGATAGAGAAGGTGAAGAGTTGGAGACAACCGACTACGCCTACGGAAGTCCGAAGTTTTCTCGGATTGGCTGGTTATTATCATCGGTTTATCCAAGACTTTTCTAAGATTGCTTCTTCATTGACGAAATTGACGAGGAAGAACGCGAGATTTACTTGGGACAACAAGCAAGAAATTGCTTTTCAATTGCTAAAAGAGAAGTTGTGTCAAGCTCCGGTGTTAGTTTTGCCGGAAGGAGTGGAAGACATGACGGTTTATTGTGATGCTTCGCTAAATGGGCTCGGGTGTGTTGTTATGCAAAGGGGTAAAGTCATCGCTTATGCCTCTCGACAATTAAAGGAACACGAGACGAGATATCCGACTCATGATCTTGAGTTGGCGGCAGTTGTGCATGCGTTGAAAATTTGGCGCCATTACTTGTATGGTGTTAAGAGTACGATTTATTCGGATCATAAGAGCTTGAAACATCTCTTTAATCAACGAGATTTGAATTATCGTCAACATAGGTGGATAGATGTGGTAAAAGATTATGATTGTGAAATACTTTATCATCCGGGAAAAGCGAATGTGGTCGCGGATGCGTTAAGTCGAAAGAGTCATCACCCGGCTTTACGATTGGGATTGTTACGTATGATTATTACCAACGATTTTCTTGAAAAACTTGGTGTGATTCAAATAGAGGCTTACGTTCACAACAAGCATGCGGAGCGAATTGTGGGGCAATCGGAATTCATTACTATGGGTTCGCGTGGTTTGTTGTCCTTTCAAGGAAGAGTGTGGGTGCCTAAGATGGGTGAGTATCGACAAGTACTACTTGATGAAGCACATAAGTCAAAGTATTCCATTCATCCGGGCGCAACGAAGATGTATCTTGATTTGAGGAAGGATTATTGGTGGCCGGGCATGAAACGTGATGTTGTAAAGTATGTTGAGCAATGCGTCACGTGTTTGTAAGTTAAGGCCGAGCACCAAAAGCCGTATGGTAAGTTACAACCGTTAGAAATCTCGAAATGGAAATGGGAGCAGATTACCATGGATTTCATTACAAAGTTACCTAAAACTGCGAGAACCCAATTTGATTCAATTTGGGTGATAGTTGATCGATTGACAAAAAGTGCTTTGTTTCTTCCCATTAAGGAAGCGATATCGTCGGAAACCTTGGCTAAGTTGTTTATCAAGGAAGTCATATCTCGACACGGAGTTCCTATATCGATTATTTCGGATTGAGATACTCGTATTACATCTCGGTTTTGGGAAAAGTTTCACTAAGATATGGGTACACAATTGAAGTTGGGAACGGTGTATCATCCTCAAACGGACGGTCAAACCGAACGTACGAATCAAACTTTGGAGGATATGTTACGGGCGTGTATTATTAATTTCGGTGGTAGTTGGGACGAGCACTTACCTTTAGTGGAATTCTCGTACAATAATAGTTATCATACTAGTAATGGGATGCCACCTTATGAGATGCTTTATGGGCATAGGTGTCGAACCCCGATTTATTGGGGTGAAGTGGGACAAAAGGAAATCGGGAGTACCGATTTAGTCCTAGAGACGAATAGCAAGATTGATGTGATTCGAGAGCATTTGAAAAAGGCTTAAGATAGGCAAAAGTCGTATGCCGATAAACGTAGACGAACGATCGAATTTCAAGAAGGTGACATGGTGATGCTTAAGGTTTCGCCATGGAAAGGTATTATTCGATTTCGAAAATGGGGAAAGTTAGCTCCTCGGTTTATTGGGCCATTTAAGGTTTTAGCTCGTGTTGGTGAAGTCGCGTATCGTTTGGAATTACCCAAAGAGCTTGCGGGGATTCATAATACATTTCATGTTTCCCATCTCCGTAAGTGTCTTGCGGATGATTCTTCATGGATGCCATTAGACGAAATTGAGCTAAACAATAAGTTAGAATATGTTGAAGAGCCGATTGCCATACTCGATGAAAAGGTCAAAAGGTTGAGACATAAAGAGGTGAGAACTTTTAAAGTTCAATGGCGTCGTAGTAAAGGTTCCGAGTTTACTTGGAGCCCGAAGAGTTTGTGTTGGTTTATCTTCCTTCTTGTCATGCGGCGTGGATCGCGATGACGCGCTCCAATTCAAGTGGGGGAGAGTTGTAAGACCCGTTTATTTGTAGTGTACATAAGTGTAGTTAATGTACTTGAAGTGGGGTTTTGGTTGTACATATTAAAAAGAATGCAGAAAACTGGTCTGGGCGTTTGGCACGCCGCGCGGCCATTTGGCGCGCCGCGCCATTGTTCTGTGACAGATTCCTTTTTAATTAGATATTTTGAGGGCAAATTGGTAAAATCACAAGGAATCCGACTTTAAGGCTTGGGATCAGTTGTTGGAGCCTCATTTACTCCATTTCTACCCACTTAATCATCTTCCATTAAATCCTAGAGAGAGAGGAGGTTCTAGAGTGAGAAAGCTCCATTAAAGGAAGAAGGAGGTTGAATCGGGTCTTAGTGCGAGTTCTAAAGTCGTTCATCTAATCGCTAGCTACATGGTGATTGTGTTGGTATGTTATAAAACTTAATTTCTTACTTTAATTGTATTAAGGGTTAGGGTTTGGGTAGTGTTGCACATAAAACCCATTTGTTAGTGAATTAGGGGTTTTGGGTGAATTTGGGTCATGTAGACCCAAAGATGACTAATTAGGGTTTTTAAAGTATCAATTTATGTTTATGAGCCTAAATTGGTTAGTGAAATTACTAGCACACTTATATATATGTAAATGGGTGTTGTGTGGGTTAGTGGATGACCCGAAATGGGTGTGTTGACCTTAAATTGGTCAAATGGGTCAAAGTGGACCTAAGATAGTTAATGTTTGTAATTAATGCATAAACCTTGTTTTGAAATGTGTTTTAAACCTATCTTGGCTAATGTTAGGGTTTTGGTATGAGTTGACCCAAAATTAGAGTTAAGGGTGCAAATGGGTTGAAATTGCACTTTGGGTCAAAATGGCTTTAGAATGGTGAAAGAATTGGTTGACCAACTTGAGTTTGTGATTGATAATATGTATAATGTGATAGGTACGTTACATTGAGGTTTTGCAAGCTCGGGTATCTTTTCACAAGAGATTTTGAGGTGAGTGGAATAATTATATGTGTAGGTATATAATGTATCTATTTGTTGTAGCGTGAAATGTGTAGTGTCGAGGTGCTAAGACACCACGTTTCACGTGATGAGTGAAGCATCGAGGTGTTAAGATGCCACTCGGGGTGAAGCATCGAGGTGTTAAGATGCCACCTAGGGGTGTAGTGTCGAGGTGTTAAGACACCACTCCGTAAAATAATGAGTGAAGCATTGAGGTGTTAAGATGCCACTCGGGGTGAAGTGCCGAGGTGTTAAGGTGCCACCCTAGGGGTTAGTGATACGAGGTGTTAAGTACCCTAACGGATGTTATGAACACCGATGGCGTTTTCGCGAGCGCCATTCCCTTGTACGATTGGTTAACCATGGTTATTTGTGTTGTAAGAGTAAGCATATTATATCCTTCGAGTTATGTTTATATGCGCTGTTATGCTAGCTTGTGGTATTGGAGATTTCTAGCTTGTATTTGAGATTATAAGCTAATTGTGTTGCTAGCATGTATGCGGTATTTGAGTAAGTGATTGCAAGTAGGTATATTATATATGTATGTGTATAATTATTGCATTCACTAAGCGTTAGCTTACCCTCTCGTTGTTTACCTTTTTATAGGTTCGGTTGTGAACAAGGGTAAGGGCATCATCTTGGATTAAAGATCCCGTTGTTGTTAGGGAACGCTTTTGGAGATATTAGCTTTTGGAGTTTGACCGAGACTTGGGTAGTTTAATCCCAAACACCATGCTCGTAGTGTAGTTTGGTACTTAAACTTTTGATGGTCGAAACTCATATTTTGTATTAAACTCGTAAAAAGGCCGATGTGGGCCCCGCTTCATAAAACTCATTTTTATTAATGGAATGTGTTAGTTTTACGTATTTGAATATGTTGTTAAAAGCGTTTTGTCTAATTATTTCGGGAAGTGGCCAATCTTTTTTGCATTTCAAGACTTTTGGGACAGACCAGTATGGCGCGCCGCGCGGCCATATGGCGCACCGCGCCAGTAGCTGAACAAACAAAATTTTTTTTTTTTTGTTATATTTCAAGCGGGTTCGATTGTGATTTGGTTTGTGTTGTTACATAAAGAAAATACGGTCGAAGTCCAGACTCACTAATGTATCCTAACAAACTCGATAAGATACACTAATGCAAATTTCTGGTTCTCTAAGACCAACGCTCGGATACCAACTGAAATGTCCCGTTCATATTGATTATCAACATTCCATATTAATTGATTTTGTCATGAGGTTTTGACCTCTATATGAGACGTTTTTCAAAGACTGCATTCATTTTTAAAACAACCATAACCTTTATTTTATCGATAAAGGTTTAAAAAAATATTACGTAGATTATCAAATAATGATAATCTAAAATATACCGTTTACACACGACCATTACATAATGGTTTACAATATGAATATATTACATCAAAAATAAGTTTCTTGAATGCAGTTTTACATAATATCATACAAGCATGGTGTGACGACCCAGAAATTTCCGACCAAATTTAAACTTAACCTTTATATGTTTCCGACACGATAAGCAGAATTTGTAATGTTGAATCTCAAAAAGTTTGGAACTACATTCATGTAATCAATTACCCTTTGACCGTGTTCGACGATTCACGAACAATTATGAGTATATAGATATGTATATATAATATATAATATTAACTGAAAACATTAACAAAGTATTAGATATATGATACTTTACATGAACGTATTTGTTTCGATATATTTATCGACAGAATTAAGAGATAATATCAAATGATTGAATTATCAGATACATTATGATATGATTACGGGCCTATGTTATGAGGTCCACTGTGATTTAAGAAATCTATTCTTTTTGACAACATTCAGAAAATGGTAAAGTGATTTATAAATAAGAACAAATGTGTCAATTAACGGGAACTAGACAAGGGTTAGTGGAAATTCCTGTTTAATTTCCAAGGCATGTTTTATAATATTTTCCTCGTGACCTTGATAAGATAACTATGTTAACTTTCATTTTATTTAATATGAAAATAAGAACGTGGAGTGTAAATAACTTAGATGTTGGATATCGACAAGTTAAGTAACTCGACATTTTTCATTAAGATGATTTCATACGTTTATTTAACCTTTGGACTTTATCCCATGCTTCACCAACAGACTGTAATTTAAAAACTTGAAACCTATTATGAATATATATAATTCTACTTTTCTAAAATATTTTGTGATATAACGATTTCCATTCTTTTAACCTTTTAACAAAATGATTCTTAAATATATTTAGTTTTGGAAAACAAAATTATCATATTTATTTGATTTAGTTTCAAAAGTACAAAAAACGTTTTCAGTTTAAAAAGAACTTTATTATTAAAATGTATATATCTTTTATAAATATTTAGAACCACTTTTGACAACTCATTACTTAACCAGTATGATAAAGATAACGATATTTATATTTTATTTTATTAAATATATATAACGATTTAAATTAATATTATATATATTTATACGCGTAATATACGTATATAGTTTTATACTTTTACTATACTTTAACTTTACCTTTACTTCACTTTTATTTTACTTTAACTTTAATAATTCACTTTAATAATTCATACTTTAATAATTCACTTTAATAATTCACTTTAATAATTCATACTTTAATAATTCACTTTAATAATTCACTTTAATAATTCATACTTTAATAATTCACTTTAATAATTCATACTTTAATAATTCACTTTAATAATTCAAAAATCTATTATAAATAGAATTCAATAGGTTTCATTATTTCATATAAACTTGAAAATATATTTCTCTAAACTCTCTCAATCGAATTACATATATATATTTTCTTTGTATTATTTCAAGATATTATTAGTATACATAAAATACTACGACGGAGTTATACTCAGACGATTTCAAAATAAGTTTTCAAACGGGATAGAGCTAAGAAAATTATGGGTTATAGCTATGGAGGTTATGGGTATTGATCGAGGGTATTGCTCGTGAGGTCAACCTAACGTTTATCATTTTCGTTGCGTCTACGTACTTTCCTGCAATATTGAATCACAATATTGATACGTTCATGAATCCGAGACAAACCCTGCACTTGTTCAGTGCCGTCATATACATAATTGCTACGAAATACAGTATTGTGAGTTTCATTTGCTCCCTTTTTAATTGCTTTTGCAATATATATTTTTGGGCTGAGAATACATGCGCTGTTTTATAAATGTTTTACGAAGTAGGCACAAGTACTAAAACTAATTCTATGTGGGTTTAAACCAGAAATATACCCTTAGCTTGGTAACATTAAACTACTTGTCTATGTACGGTACGCGCGAATCCTAAAGATAGATCTATTGGGCCTGACAAACCCCATCCTGACTATGGGATGCTTTAGTACTTCGAGGTTATTTTAAACACACCTGATCTGGTGTACTTCAGAAGGTAAAACATGAACGTTAAGGCTTGTTACCGGGTGCCTACAACTTATAGAATACTTTTAAACACTTGCGAGTGTACGGATATTTATGGAAACTGAAATCTTGTGGTCTATTACTATTACGGAAATGATTGATTATGATAAACTAATGAACTCACCAACCTTTTGGTTGACACTTTAAAGCATGTTTATTCTCAGGTATTAAAGAAATCTTCCGCTGTGCATTAGCTCATTTTAAGGATATTACCTTGAGTCATTCATGACATACTTTGAAAGACGTTGCATTCGAGTCGTTGAGTTCATCAAGATTAATATTAAGTCAATTATAGTTGGATGTAATATGAAATGGTATGCATGCCATCAATTTTTGATGTAAAGAAAGTTTGTCTTTTAAAAACGAATGCAATGTTTGTAAAACGTATCATATAGAGGTCAAATACCTCGCGATGTAATCAACTATTGTGAATCGTTTATAATGTATATGAACGGGTCCTTTCAGTTGGTATCAGAGCGGTGGTCTTAGCGAACCAGGTCTTGCATTAGTGTGTCTAACTGATAGTTGTTAAGATGCATTAGTGAGTCTGGACTTCGACCGTGTCTGCATGTCAAAAGTTTTGTTTATCATTTTTAGTCGGAAATTATCTACTTACCATCCTTAGGAAATTACCTGCTTATCATTCTTAGTCTAGACACGTCTTGCTGCATTGATTGCATGAATAGTGTATAGACAATATTCATATCTTAGCGTATCTGCTAAATCATATCTTATCGTATCTATTACCGTAAACTTTGCCTAACATATTCCGTAAATTCCTCTGTAATCTATGAAATCTTTTGATCTATATATATAGATATTCTATGTAGTTAGAATACCACCCGATAGCCGGAAAATCATTTCGTATCGAAAAATCCTTTATCAAATCGTACGAAATGGAATTCGTCATCAGTTCAAGTTCCTCGGATTCCGAAATGGAATCCCACTCAAGCTCCGAAAGCAGTGTGACTGGAATGGATCAACCAATCAGCCATCATCTATTCTGGATGAATTGGGGATGGGTTCGTAGCCTCCTTAATTATTGGAGACAAGAAGAAGGCAATCCTTTCCATCCACCACATTGCCCTCTTGGCAATGAACCTGAAGCACTCACCGGCGAACCTGTTCGAAACACCATTTTCTCTCTCATTTCCAGAGTATCTCGTCATGATTATATACTACACCAAATTCTAGATCTTATTTATCCGCTCGTCCAAACCGACAATCACCCCGGTGTAATAGAAGAAGTCAACGAGCTTAGCGCTCGGATAGTGGCTTTGGAGAATATGGTGCAAAGGTTACAAACACCAGCACCAGCACCAGCAACATAACCAGTACCACCATTAACAACATCAACAGTACAATTACCACCACCAATAACAACCGCATCGCAAACCTCAACTTCACAATCTGTCCCATGAGCATCGACGTCATACGCCCTGTAGATACTAAGGAATACCACAACGATGAAGTATTGATTCATAACTTCATTGGGAAAACATTCTACGACGATTATGTAATTTCTAAAATTTAGAAATTATCTATCCTAGCCTTAACCATAAATCAAGTGAGTTTAATTTAATATTAACTCATTAAATCTATATTACATCTGAAGAAATATACACATATATTTCCATAAAGACTGTAATAAAATTATTTTGTACAAAATATTAATTGTGACATTTTTTTAACGGGTAGGTAATACCCGAGAGATATATAAATTCACAATTAATATGTTACATTCTTCGAATTTGATTCAGCAAATCATCCATTATACTCCCTACTTTCACAACAATATACATTCTTTTATAGAAATCAAAACAACCATACTCATTCAAAAATCTAATTACATATTCTGATTTTGAAATCGCCGAATTCAATTCAAGTTATAACCGGTATCATCACTCTTAGATTCTTACATCTTTCAAAGCTATACTTTAACTTCAAAACTGTGTTAGAACATCGTATGTATATTAACGATTATAATCTGTGTTCAAGCCCTTCGAAATACCTGAAGACACTTCAAATAATGAACAATCGAGATGATGATCCAACCACATGTTATCCACAGTTACGTACCTGAAAAACTCTTGAAACCAAAGTCATAATTTAACATGTATCCATGTCAGAACTTTTGGCATTTACTAGCTAAAATAACTTTTCAATCCATTCTAAAAATAGACGGTTTTGTCACAGCTCCAGCAAACCAACTTCAATTGTTCAATCGAATAAGCCTTATTATAATGATTACCCCTTCATCATTATTACCGGGGAACCTTTCATATCTCGCCACATTAGCAGTAAACTTATTAACAACTTCATGATCTTTGACTTTCCGAAAAATCTTTATATTTATCAAAACCCCATATTTACTCATCTGCATCTTGTAACGAGAATTGCCATACGAATCATCGGAAATTAGCAATCAGTATTTTGAAATCTCGCAGCATGTCTACGCCAACAATTATATGTGTCTATCTTCTGGACTTATATACTTTGAATGTGAAGTTTATGAAAAACACCCTAAACTGCGAACTAGTTCTCGAAATACTGATGAAGCAGCAAAAACTATAAACGACCTTAACAGTAAAAAGTTTGATGATAAAGAGTAGTGTATTGGCAAAGCTCAGAAAAAGAGAAGATTTGGTACTGAAAAATACGGATTGAGCAAGCCATGAAGAAAGCTGTGGATAAATCACAAGGACGAAATCTACCTTCTAAGAATCCAAATGATTCCGTGTCTGCTGAAGTCATTATCGAATACCTTGCTCCTGACTCTAAACCCTTACGGACAATATTCTTTATTATCCTCTGATATTAGAAATTTTAAGATATCATCGTATCTTTCATTATAAATATCCTTCATATTTCTAAAGATATTTAGATAATTATTCTTATCTGAAATCATTTACCTCTTCGTGCTGTCTGTATTACATCATAAAAGAAACTATTTTAGTTTCTAAATTCTGAAACTTTCGAATTTAAAAAAGGAATATTTTTGAAGTAGTGTTGGGAACTGAAGCATGAACTAGTATAATATAATGACACTTGATCAACGTGATTATATTACAGTAAGTCATGTTGAGTTTCTAAATGGAACGTGATGATTCACAGATCATAACATCATCATGTGCTATGTTACACGACTCTTGTATTCTCTTTAACCTCTAAAATATCAAGAAAATATTTCTTGATGATTCGGCCTTTTCCGAGGTATTCTAGTAATTTGACAAGTCAAGATCGTGCCATTACAATTTCCTTCTTAGAACATTAACAATGTTCATTCCGAAATTCATATATGCGAATTCTGGACCATTACAAGCGGTGCTTAATCGCAAGAAGAAGAAACGAAAGGACAAAACTCCGAAATAGAAATTGGGGTATAAATCGCAGCAAATAAAAGAGAGCATTAATTGGGGATGACAATGATTATAGAAGACAGAAGCAGGGACATCGAAATATAAGGGAAGATATAAAACCCAACAACAACCCAGAAACTATAAACCGTATATATCAATGCATATAGCAATATAAAGACACGAGAGAACTAAAAACACTATAAAACCAAGAGTATAGTAGAAGTAAATAGATTCTTCTGGAGGTAGATGAAAAAGAAGAACGACAGATATGAAAGTGAGGAGTATATCGAGAATCAGCACTGGATGAAGCATATTGACGAATAATTTTAAAGTAATAATTGTGGGAGAAAGAATAGAAGGTGTGAATTAAAAGGAAATGAAGGAGGTGGATTTATAGTGAAATATCCGACAGAAAAATCGAGATGAATCATCGCATTAAATCGAAGAGGATCATAATTTCCTTAATCACCGAAGAATCAAATCCTATATAGATTACAAAGATTTTCTTTAATCCGGAGATCAACCGTGATGACGTCAAAAGATAAGACGAATCCCTATTTTATCATTTCACTCTTTTACGATAGTGATACGTTTCGAGTAATCGAATTATTTTATCCATATTTCTCAATCATGATAAATCCCTATGAATCAACTTATATTCGTCATAATAACATTCTTATTGTTAGCCATGACGACCTCGATCAAATTTTGGGACGAAATTTCTTTAACGGGTAGGTACTATGACGACCCGGAAATTTATGACCAAATTTAAACTTAACCTTTATATGTTTCTGACATACTTTGAAGAAATCTTTGTAAAACGTATTAGCTCATTTTAAGGATATTACCTGGAGTCATTCATGACATACTTTGAAAGACGTTGCATTCGAATCGTTGAGTTCATCAAGATTAATATTAAGTCAATTATAGTTGGATGTAATATGAAATGGTATGCATGCCGTCAATTTTTGATGTAAAGAAAGTTTGTCTTTTAAAAACGAATGCAATGTTTGTAAAACGTATTATATAGAGGTCAAATACCTCGCGATGTAATCAACTATTGTGAATCGTTTATAATGTATATGAACGGGTCCTTTCACATGGACTCCAAATCTTGTCCTTATTTTAGTATGCAACAGCGGAAGCTCTTAATAATCACCTGAGAATAAACATGCTTAAAACGTCAACAAAAATGTAGGTGAGTTATAGGTTTAACCTATATATTATCAAATCATAATAATAGACCACAAGATTTCATATTTCAATACATCCCATACATAGAGATAAAAATCATTCATACGGTGAACACCTGGTAACCGACATTAACAAGATGCATATAAGAATATCCCCATCATTCCGGGACATCCATCGGACATGATATAAAAACTCGAAGTACTAAAGCATCGCTACAACGGATGGGCTTCGTTAGGCCCAATAGATCTATCCTTAGGATTCGCGTCAATTAGTAGACTGGTTTACTAATTCTTAGGTTACCAAGTAAAAAGGGGCATATTCGGCTTCGATCGTTCAACCATAGAAAGTAGTTTCATGTACTTGTGTCTATTTTGTAAAACATTTATAAAGCTGCATGTATTCTCATCCCAAAAATATTAGATTTTAAAAGTGGGACTATAACTCACTTTCACAGATTTTTTACTTCGTCGGGAAGTAAGACTTGACCACTGGTCGATTCACGAACCTATAACAAATATGTACATATATATCAAAGTATGTTCAAAATATATTTACAACATTTCTAATACATTTTAATGTTTTAAGTTTATTAAGTCAGCTGTCCTCGTTAGTAACCTACAACTAGTTGTCCATAGTTAGATGTATAGAAATAAATTGATATATATTATCTTGACCCAATCCACGACCTAGTGTATACACGTCTCAGGCTAGATCACAACTCAAAGTATATATATTTTTGGAATCAACCTCAACCCTATATAGCTAACTCCAACATTACTGCATATAGAGTGTCTATGGTTGTTCCAAATAATATATATAGATGGGTCGATATGATATGTTAAAACATTTGCATACGTGTCTATGGTATCCCAAGATTACATAACATATTAGAATATATGTATTATACAATATAAGTTAGCTAGGATATGATTAATATAGATTTGTTACCAATTTTCACGTAGCTACAACAAGTAAAAATATCCAATCTTTTTTTACCCATAACTTCTTCGTTTTAAATCCGTTTTGAGTGAATCCAATTGCTATAGTTTCATATTGAACTTAAGTTTATGAATCTATACAGAAAAAGTATAAGTTTATAGTCAGAAATACAGGTTACAAGTCATTTTTGTAAAGGTAGTCATTTCAGTCGAAAGAACGACGTCTAGATGACCATTTTGGAAAACATACTTCCACTATGAGTTTAATCATGATTTTTGGATATAGTTTCATGTTCATAAGAAAAATCATTTTCCCAGAAGAACAACTTTTAAATCAAAGTCTATCATAGTTTTTAATTAACTAACTCAAAACAGCCCGCGGTGTTACTACGACGGCGTATATCCAGTTTTACGGTGTTTTTCGTGTTTTATGGTTTCAAATCATTAAGTTAGCATATCATATAGATATAGAACATGTGTCTAGTTGATTTTAATAGTCAAGTTAGAAGGATTAACTTTTGTTTGCGAACAAGTTTAGAATTAACTAAACTATGTTCTAGTGATTTCAAGTTTAAACCTTCGAATAAGGTAGTTTTATATATATAAATCAAATGATGTTATGAACATCATTACTACCTCAGGTTTTGTGGATAAACCTACTGGAAATGATAAAAATAGATCTAGCTTCAAAGGATCCTTGGATGGCTTGAAAGTTCTTGAAGCATAATCATGACACGAAAACAAGTTCAAGTAAGATTTTCACTCGAAATAAGATTGTTATAGTTATAGAAATTGAATCAAAGTTTGAATATGAGTATTACCTTATATTAGAAAGATATCTTACTGTAAATAAGAAAGATTTCTTGAGGTTGAATGATCACTTTACAAGATTGGAAGTAAGCTAGCAAACTTGGAAGTATTCTTGATTTTATGAAACTAGAACTTATAGAATTTATGAAGAACACTTAGAACTTGAAGATAGAACTTAAGAGAGATAAATTTGATGAAGAAAATTGAAGAATGAAAGTTTTTGTAGGTGTTTTTGGTCGTTGGTATATGGATTAGATATAAAGGATGTGTAATTTTGTTTACATGTAAATAAGTCATGAATGATTACTAATATTTTTGTAATTTTATGAGATATTTCATGCTAGTTGCCAAATGATGATTCCCACATGTGTTAGGTGAATCACATGGGCTGCTAAGAGCTGATCATTGGAGTGTATATACCAATAGTACATACATCTAAAAGCTGTGTATTGTACGAGTACGAATACGGGTGCATACGAGTAGAATTGTTGATGAAACTGAACGAGGATGTAATTGTAAGCATTTTTGTTAAGTAGAAGTATTTTGATAAGTGTATTGAAGTCTTGAAAAAGTGTATGAATACATATTCAAACACTACATGTATATACATTTTAACTGAGTCGTTAAGTCATCGTTAGTCGTTACATGTAAATGTTGTTTTGAAACCTTTAGGTTAACGATCATTGTTAAATGTTGTTAACGCATTGTTTATTATATTTAAAGAGATGTTAAATTATTAAATTATCATGATATTATGATATATTAATATATCTTAGTATGATATATATACAGTTAAATGATGTTACAACGATAATCGTTACATATATGCCTCGTTTCGAAATCATTAAGTTAGTAGTCTTGTTTTTACATATGTAGTTCATTGTTAATACACTTAATGACATGTTTACTTATCATTTATCATAATTAAACATAGTGTATCAATATCTTAATATGATTCATATGTATTTAGTAAGACGTTGTTATAACGATAATCGTTATATATATCATTTCGAGTTTCTTAATTCAATAAACTCAATTTTATGTATATAACTCATTGTTAAAATACCTAATGAGATACATACTTATCATAATATCATGTTAACTATATATATAATTATATATATGTCATCATATAGTTTTTATAAGTTTTAACTTTCGTGAATCACCGGTCAACTTGGGAGGTCAATTGTCTATATGAAACCTATTTAAATTAATCAAGTCTTAACAAGTTTAATTGCTTAACATGTTGGAAGCACTTAATCATGTAAATAACAATTTCATTTAATATATATAAACTTGGAAAAGTTCGGGTCACTACATAAGCACATTAGGCGGGGCACTAAAAAGCGCGAAGTCTTCCCACATTATCTTCTTGTAGAACAAGCTTAACTTGTTTCTTAACTACATTGACTAGTTGCTCGTCAATCGTATCTAGAAACATTTTCTTAACGTCTTCGAGAAACTCCGCTTTTTAACATTTAAAGATGGCCTCCACTTTGGCCATAAACTCGAGGTCCTCGCTCGTACCTCCTTCATGGTTCTCGGGTCCCTTTTTCGTCTTCATACTATAAAACGGAAATAGATTAAACAATGAAATGAGAGGACAAGACACAATCATATACATACACACCTCACCGCCCCATCTTGCTCAACAATCATCGTACATCGCTCGTTTGACACGATTTGAACCCGTAACAATGGTAGCTAATCATTGTTAAGTGAGCACGTCGCATTAACTTGCTAGTACAACGTCTATCTCGCTTAATGATCGCAAAACACAACACAAAACAATTAGCGCATAGTTAGTTCACCTAAACCTAGGCACTAACCAATTCCCGATCCGACCCGTCTCCTACAAGTCCCGCATAAAGCGTATACACAATAAAGTCTAAGTCTAGGCACCTATCCCAAGTCGCCTAAATCCCTTAGACCATGCTCTGATACCACTTGTAACGACCCTAGTTCGTTATCTCAAAAACACGCCCTAAAAAAAACTTTTCTGACTCAACACATCTGGATGGCGTCCAGTTATCTGGACGGCGTCCAGCAAAGACGGCTTGGACGACGTCCAGAAGATCTGGATGGCATCCAAATGAACTGCCAGATTCTGACTTGGATGTCCAACTTACTCAAGTGGAAAACCCGCTTCCCGACACTTTTAAACGAAACCCTTTTCACAACATGTTAACATAATTTAAACTAAGAAGTTTCCACCATAAAATCAAGTTTTACAACATCGGGCCCACATCGGCCTTTTTACGAGTTTCGTACAAAAATACAAGTTCGACCATAAGAGTTTAAATTCCAAACGACACCCAGAGCATGGCATTTGGGGTTAAACTACCCACAAATTGGCCAACTTCAAAAGCTAAACATGTCCAAAAAGCGTCCCCTATCAAAACAAAGCGGGATCACTAATCCAAACGAATGTCCTTACCCTTATCCAAGCCAGAGCCTATAAAAAGATAAACAATGAGAGGGTAAGCTAAAGCTTAGTGAATGTAATAATTATACATATATAATATACCTACTTGCATACACTTACAAACACCGTATAATTGCTAGTAATAACAATTAACATACCAACTCCGAGTATAAGCTAATAACCTCCAAATATCGCAACTAGCCTAATCAATAGCATATTCACCGAAATAATATAATATGTTATACAACAACACATACACAAACTATATGGTTAACCATAAACGCGTCATGGTGTTACCGGCTCCGTGGTTCACACCATACGCAATGCTATGACGCTACCGGCTCCGTGGTTCACGTCACTACGCATTTGAGTCATACCATTTTTATAGTGCTACTGGCTCTGTGGTTCACACTTTGGTGTTACCGGCTCCGTGGTTCACACCTCATTTTATAGTGCTACCAGCTCCATGGTTCACACTTTGATGCTACCGACTCCGTGGTTCACATCACAACTTGAGTCATACTCTTTTATAGTGCTACCGGATCCGTGGTTCACATTTTAACGACTCGTGCTATAGTGCTACCGGCTCCGTGGTTCACACTACAACACACATACCATGATGCTACCGGCTCCGTGGTTCACATCATAGCACACTCGCACATACTATGGCACTACCGGCTCCGTGGTTCGTACCATAGCACACAAATAAATACACTATATACATACATGCATAATTACTCCACTCACCTTAACGCAGTCGGTGAATGTTAAACCAAGCTCGCAACCTTCAACGTAACGCACCTATTACAATAAGTACTCAATCAACACACAAACTAGTTGAACTAAACACCAACCATTCACTCATGTGCATTTAATGACTTAAATGCATTAAATGCCCCATTTTCACCAACCGTCCATTTAAGGTCAAGACCATCACATATCACTAAAAGCTAGTGACTAAGGTCCACAACACTAACTAATACACAATTAGGGTATTTCATACCCATCTTTCCCAACTAGGTCAATTGTTATCCATTTGACCATTTTAAAGTCACACATCCATTTCGGGTCATCCACTAACCCAATTAACACCCATTTGCTTAATAACTAGGTGTGCTAGTAATTAACTAACCAATTATGACTCATAAGTCCATTTAACATTTCTAAAACCCTAGGTTAGTCATCCTTGGGTCCTCATGACCCAATCTTACCCAAGAACACCCAAAATCACCAAATATGGGTTTTGTGTTCATTACTAACCCAAACCCTAACCCTTAAACAATTTAAAATAAGGAAATAAAGATTAGAGCATACCACCACAATCACAACGAAGCTAGTGATTAGATGAACAACTTTAACCCACGTGCTTTGGCCCGAAATCAACTTTTTCTTCCTCGATTTGAGCTTTCTCACACAAGAATCACACACTCTCTCTCTCTAGAATTGAAGTGGAAGGAGGAGGTAGTTGAAAGTGGAGTGAATGAGGCTCCTAGAACTGATCTTGTGGCCTTAGCTTCTTCCAACAAGTGAAAAGACCAAACTACCCCCATTTAATATCTAAAAGAACACAGCTGGCCCGCCAGTTCAACTGGACGTTGTCCAAGATTCTGGAGGGCGTTCAGCCCTTCACAGTTGGACGGCGTCCCATAGATTTGGACGGCGTCCCAAACACCTGAGAAAACAGGATCTTACAACTCTCCCCCACTCGAACCGGATTGCGACCTCGCGATCCAAGGCGCATGACAAGCAGGAAGATACACCAACACAAACTCTTCGGATTCCCACGTAAACTTGGAACCTATACTTCGACGCCATTAAACCTTAAAAGTTCTCACCTCTTTATTCCTCAACATTTTCACTTTTTCATCGAGTATAGCAATCGGCTCCTCAACATACTCTAACTTGTTGTTTAGTTCAATTTCATCTAATGGCATCCATGAAGAATCATCCGCAAGACATTTACGGAGATGGGAAACATGAAATGTATTATGGATCCCCGCAAGCTCCTCGGGTAATTCTAAATGATACGCAATTTCACCAACGCGAGCTAGAATCTTGAATGGTCCAATAAACTGAGGAGATAACTTTTCTCGTTTTCGAAATCGAATGACACCTTTCCATGGCGAAACTTTAAGCATCACCATGTCACCTTCTTGAAACTCAATCGGTCGCATTCGTTTGTCGGCATACGCCTTTTGTCTATTTTAAGCCTTTTTCAAATGAGCCCGAATCATATCAATCTTGCTATTCGCCTCTAAAACCAAATCGGTACTCCCGATTTCTCTTTGACCCACTTCACCCCAACAAATCGAGGTTCGACACCTACGTCCATAAAGCATCTCGTAAGGTGGCATCCCGATACTAGTATGATAACTATTATTGTACGAGAATTTCACCAATGGTAAGTGCTCATCCCAACTACCACCGAAATCAATAATACACGCCCGTAACATGTCCTCCAATGTTTGATTCGTACTTTCGGTTTGACCGTCCGTTTGAGGATGGTACATCGTGCTCAATTTCAATTGTGTACCCATATCTTCATGATACTTTTCCCAAAACCGAGATGTGAAACGAGTATCTCGATCCGAAATAATAGATATAGGAACTCCGTGTCTCGATATCACCTCCTTGATAAACAACTTAGAAAAAGTCTCCGACGATATCGCTTCCCGAATGGGAAGAAACAAGGCACTTTTCGTCAATCGATCAACTATTACTCAAATCGAGTCAAATTGGGTCCTCGCCGTCTTTGGTAACTTTGTGATGAAATCTATGGTAATGTGCTCCCATTTCCATTTCGAAATTTCTAACGGTTGTAACGTACCAAACGGCTTTTAGTGTTCGGCTTTTACTTGCAAACACGTGACGCATTGTTCAACATACTTTACAACATCACGTTTCATGCCCGGCCACCAATACTCCTTCTTTAAATCAAGATACATTTTCGTCGCGCCCGGATGAATGGAATACTTTGACTTATGTGCTCCATTAAGTAGCTCCCATTATAGGCACCCACACTCGTCCTTGAAAGGACAACAAACCATGCGGGCCTAAGGTAATAGACTCCATTTAGCCCACGATTCGTTCCTCATGTTTGTTGTTAACAAAAGCTTTAATTTGAGTCTCGCCAAGCTTTACAAGAAAATCGTTAGTAATAATCATGCGTAACGATCCTACTCGTATCGCCGGATGTTGACTCTTCCGACTTAACGCATCCGCGACCACATTCGCCTTACCCTGATGATAAAGTATTTCACAATCATAGTCTTTCACCACATCCATCCATCTTCGTTGACGATAATTCAAATCTCGTAGATCAAAAAAGATGTTTTAAGCTCTTGTGATCCGAATAAATCGTACACTTGACACCATACAAGTAATGGCGCCAAATTTTCAACGCATGAACAACTGCTGCCAACTCAAGATCATGAGTCGGATATCTCGTTTCGTGTTCCTTTAATTGTCTAGATGCATACGCGATGACTTTACCTCGTTGCATTAGAACACAACCGATCTCATTTAAAGAAGCATCACAATAAACCGTCATGTCTTCTACACCTTTCGGCAACACTAAAACCGGAGCTTGACATAACTTCTCTTTTAGCAATTGAAAAGCAATTTCTTGCTCGTTCTCCCAATTAAATCTCGCGTTCTTTCTCGTCAACTTCGTCAAAGGAGAAGCGATTTTAGAAAAGTCTTGGATAAACCGACGATAATAACCAGCTAATTCGAGGAAACTTCGGATTTCCGTAGGCGTAGTCGGTCGTCCCCAACTTTTTACCGTCTCAATCTTCCCCAATCTACTTGAATACCATCCTTGTTCACAATATGGCCAAGGAATTGAACTTCCCTTAGCCAAAATTCACATTTGGAGAATTTTGCATATAACTTCTCCTTCCGCAACGTCTTCAACACACCACGCAAATGATGTTCATGTTCTTTCATACTCTTCGAATAGACAAGTATGTCGTCAATGAACACAATCACCGACTTGTCCAACATAGGTTGGCACACTCGGTTCATAAGATCCATGAATGCCGCCGGTGCATTCGTAAGACCGAAAGGCATAACTACAAACTCATAATGCCCGTAACGCGTTCGAAAAGCCGTTTTCTCAATATCTTCCTCACGGACCCGCATTTGGTGATATCTGGACCGTAGGTCAATCTTAGAGAAATACGTTGCACCTTGGAGTTGGTCAAACAAATCATCAATCAGAGGCAATGGATAACGATTCTTTATCGTCACTTTATTTAACTCCTGATAATTGATGCACATCCGCATACTACTATCCTTCTTCTTCAAGAATAAAACCGGAGCACCCCATGGAGAAGCACTCGGTCGAATAAAACCCTTTTCAAGTAATTCTTGGGTTTGATTTAATAACTCTTGCATTCCCGTTGGCGCTAAACGATAAGGAGTTTTAACAATGGGAGTAGCCCCCGAACCAACTCAATGCGAAATTCAACTTGTCTTTCCGCCGGAACACCCGAAAATTCATCCGGAAAAACGTCTTCAAATTCACTAACCACCAGAATTTCACGAATGGGCGGTGGCTCTTTGCGAGTATCAATTACATGAGCAAGAAAAGCCATACCACCATTAACAAGAAAACGACACGCCCGTGCATAAGTGCATAATGGCACAAGTCTTCTCCGTCTCTCGCCATGAATAATTAACTCTCCCCCACTTGGGGTCTTCTCACGAATAGATTTCTCATGGCATGCAATATCGGCTCTATAATGATCGAGCCAATCCATACCAACAACAATATCAAATTCACCCAAGGTCATCGGGATAAGATCAATTTTAAACATTTCAGAACCAAACACAATATCACAATCATTACACACATTAACCCCTAGTACCGTCTTACCATCCGCTATTTCAACTTCTACCGGATGACTCAACTTAGCTAGTAGTTTATTTAGTTTAGGCACAAATCTTGGAGAAACAAACGACAAATTAGCACCGCTATCAAATAGGATCCTTGCCGGATTAGAGTTAACCATGAAAGTACCTGAGACAACTTCGTTGGATTGCTTGGCCTCATCATTGGTCATCAAATAGTTTTGTCCGCTAGTCGTACCCGCCGCCTTCTCAAATTTCTTAACATGATCGGTGTTCAAATCGGGACACTCCAGCCTTCGGTGTACTTCCTTACCACAATTATAACAAGTGATTTTGGTTGTAGAAGATGGCTTGGTGCAATCACGAGCCATGTGTCCTTGTTGCCCAAAATTATAACATTTGGGTCCAAAACCCCCGGACGTACCCTTCTTCACACTACCAACACTCTCACTCGCACCATTACTTTTCTTGTTCGAATGACTAGTAGCTTCAAACTTCCTCTTGCCAAAAGTAAAGCCACTCTTTCTCAAAGCGAGCGACTCAAAACCTTTGGCCATATCAAACAACTCATCAAAACTTTTCACCACGTTTACACTAATATTATCTTGATAGTTATCGTTCAAGATTCGATAGAATTCTTCCTTCAACATTTTATCGTTCCCGACATACTCCGGGCAAAATTGGGTCTTTGATAAGAAAAAGGATTTGAGAGTGTTCAAATCCATCAACCCTTGCCTCAAGGCACGCAACTCGTCCTTAAGTCTAGTAAGATCGGTCAAAGTTTGGTACTCGTTGAAAAACTCTGCCTTAAACTCTTCCCAAGTGAAATCCATACATTGTTCTTCACCATAAAGTTGGATCTTCGTGTCCCACCACAATTTAGCACCGCCCCTTAACATGCTACAACCATACCTCGTCTTTTTATCGAGAGGGCATTCACGAGTACGAAAAGCCCCCTCTGTATCGGAGATCCAACGGGCACTCTTAAGTGGATCTCGTTCACCATCAAAGGTGGGAGGTTGAGAATCCTTGAAATTCTTGTAGAAAAAGTCTCGTCTTCCCACATTATCTTCTTGTAGAACAAGCTTAACTTGTTCCTTAACCACATTGACTAGTTGCTCGTCAATCGTATCTAGAAACATCTTCTTAACGTCTTTGAGAAACTCCACTTTTTGACATTTAAAGATGGCCTCCACTTTGGCCGTAAACTCGAGGTCCTCGCTCGTACCTCCTTCATGGTTCTCGGGTCCGTTTCTCGTCTTCATACTATAAAACGGAAATAGATTAAATAATGAAACGAGAGGACAATACACAATCATATACATACACACATCACTGTTGAGTTCCCAAAATAATTAAGGATTTAATTATGACAAAAATGTAATTTATTTGCACTAAAGTGTTATGTGCAGTCAGCACAAGTTTGTTCATGTATAGACAACAGATATTGCTGTGTCGAGTGTTTAGTTTGCTGCTTAGTCTACCAGCACAAGGTAGACAGTGTTCTTCAATTAGCACAGGATGTGTACTCAACAAATGAAGAACATGAAGTGGCTCAGTAATGAAGAACCAGCACATCTGGAATGCAGCTCACTACACAAGACAGCTATGCTCCATTATAAGCATAGTCATTTCCCGAGTGGTTTACATCAATGGTACTATTCAACAGAAGTCAAAGACAAAGTTGAACAGAAAAGGACACGCGTCGGCGGCTGACAAGTGACCTTACAAGACCACGTGGGAATACAGAAGGTTAATGCATGTGCAGACATGGGTTATACTTTGTCATCACCTAGGGAACACAACATTCTATTTGTTTAATCAAATAGTGGTGCCAAACCGAATTGGGGTGTTCCTGCAAACAGCTACCAAAGAGGAAAGAAGAGAACATGCTCTCTGATATAGTTATCTCCACAAGTACAGACATCCTATGTACCAGTGGACAATAGAACCATTACACGGTTAATAGGACTACTATAAATTGTTGTATCCACTATTGTAACAACTAGTGGTGTGGGTTTATTTTTATAGAGTCAAAATGTGTAATAGCTGTTAGTTTACCTCTTAGCTATAATCTAGGTAATCTGTATCAACCAACTATCATTCCGCCAAGGATAGTTGTGATTCAATCAATAAAGAATAACTGTTGAAAATTACCTGTGACTCTATTTATTTGCATGCTTGGATACTAATCAGTTTAACTGTTAAGTTATTTGAAAAGAAATTGTATTCACCCCCCCCCCCTCCCTCTACAATACTCCTGTTATTTTCAAGGGACCAACAACTGGTATCAGAGCTTCAGTCTTGATAATTAATATCTTGGATCTGAATTCTCTCATGGCTGCATATTCTAATACAGCTTACCTTGAAAATGGCTCATCCAATAGACCACCCAAATTTGATGAAGATGAGTATGAAACTTGGAAGGCAAGATTCATGCTTCACCTTGAGTCTATTGACCCACTCATGTCTGGTATTACCACAGATGGTCCATTTGTGCCTACTGAGACTATTGGTAGTGCACCAGCTATAGCTAACACTCCTGCTGTTCCTGGCAGAGAGGTTATTCTCACTCCCTCTAGATGGGATGCTGAGGATAAACGTCGTGTTGGACTTGACCCTAAGATCAGAACCTTGTTAGCTATAACTTTGCCTGACCCATTGTTCAAACTGATTAAGGGAAAAGAAAATGCCAAGCTTATGTTGGACTATCTAGATGTTACCTATGAGGGTATGGGAGAAGTTAGGCAGAATAGAATGATTGCTTTAAAACGTGAATATGAAATGTTCTTTACCTACAAGAATGAAACCCTTAAGTAAACCTTCATTAGGTTTAACTCCTTGATTGCTGACCTGATCACTTTGAATGTCACCTATACTGAGTTTGAACAAGTTAACAAATTCATAGATTCACTGCCTACTAAATGGAAATCTGTTACTGACCCTTTAAGAACCACTCAGACCCTAAAGAACTTTAACATGTCTTCTCTCTACAGTTCACTTTGGAACCATGAGAAGGCAGAGGCTAAATTTGAACTTAACTTGAAAGAAAACTTTAGGTCTGCCCCCACCACTTCAAAATCTTCTAAGACAGATGATACTGCTCTTATTGCTACTGCTAAAAAGAAAGCTCAAAAGGCTTTACTGGTTTAAAAGTTGTTGGCAGAAGAAGAGTCAGCTGGGAGTGATGTGGATAGTGGTACTGGGTCTGAAGAAAGCAGTGATGATGAAAGTGATGCAGAAGGGTTTGCTGAAGGTATGGCTTTGCTGGATAGACAGTTCAAAAGGTTCAATCGTAATAGAACCAGCAAGTCATACAAAGGGAGTAAGAAACCGAGTGCTAGGTATAGCAGCAAGTCAGTCAAGGGTCCTAAATCTGAGTGTTATAATTGTGGGAAGGTTGGACATTTTTCTGCTGAATGCATGTCCAGGAAATCTTCAACTTCACATGCTAACTCTTTCTCAAAAGCTGACAAGTACAAAAATAAGTACAAAGCTATGAAAGCTCAGATGAAGGAAAGTGCTAAGACTGATAAGAAGGGTAAAAAGCCAGAAAAGGTTCTAGTTGCTGAGCATCATGATTGGGATGAAACCATCTCGTTGTCTTCCTCTGATAGTGATACTGATGATGATAGCGCTGGTTATGCTCCAGAAAAGAAGCTGTGTTTAATGGCCAAGGAGGTCAAGGAGTCTGATGAGGATGATAGTGGTAGCAAGTTTTTGGCTGATATGAGGGAAGCTGATCAGAAAAGAGATTCTCCTCAATGGAAAAATGAATTGATGTATAAGGTTGATAATTTTTGAACTTATACTGATGATGAAAAGGCCGAAATGTTTGACTACCTAAGAGTTGACTTATGTAGAGGCAGCAAACGTGGAGAAGTTTTGATAACAGACAACAAATCTTTAAATGAGAAACTTAAATACAAAAATGACGAAATTAAAATCTTGAAAGATGATATTTCCAAACTTGAAAAACAAAATTTTGCTTTAAGGTCTCTTCACGTTGAGGCAGCAGAAGTCAAGAACCAGCTGGATAATCTTAAAAAGGTTGTCACTTCATGGTGTACATCTGCTCAATGCACAGCAAAGTATGTTAACGAGGAGGTGCCTGCCCAAGTTGAAGCTTTATTTGCTGGTGACTATGCTGCTACTGCTGCTATTGCAGAGGTTACTTTCATGGACCCAATTTTTGAAACAGATCCTGAAGCTGTCTTGCCAAATACTTTTGCCAAGATAGTTAAAGGTAAAAAGGTCTTGACAAATAAATTTGTTAGACCTGCTACTGTGTCCCCACCACCTGCCATGAAAGAGATTTTGGAGGATAAGGTTAGAGCAAGAGAAGCCAGTACCTCAATTGATGAGACTACCGACCCCTCAAGCATCTACTACATGACTCCAAAAGAAAGACGTATAAAAAGGGAAATCACTGAAAATAATCTTAGAAAAATTAAACCTACTGATTCCCCTTCGTGTTCGAGTTCCAATTGTGCTAAGCCAGCTGATAACAAACTTACTGGTCAACCAGTAGCTGCAGACAAGCCAGTCAAACGTAATACTGGCAAGTCCAATGCAGCAGGAAAAACTTCTTCTTGCTCAACAGCTTCAGTAGACAAGCCAGTAACTTCCCACGCTGGCTCGTCAAATGATAAAGGCAAAGCAATTCCTCATAACTATGGTACTGGTTCCAAGAAGAAAGCTGCCCTTAAGGGAAAAGCAAAAGTGCACTCGAATGAAGAGCTGTCTATCACTGAGATTATGACAGTCAAGCTTAACCAGCTAATTGAGGCAGTAACCAAACATCGCCCCGATCCCCTTTACAATGTGTATGACCCATCACCGATACCAAATATGAGAAAATGCTACAAATGTGGCAGCAAGTTTCACTTAGCCAACCGGTGTCCTTTTACCCCAACCCCGTCTGCTGCTGCTTCTTCAAGCAAACCAGCAGACAGGAAGAGATCATCAAAGATGACCCTTCCAGAACCCATCCATGGATGGGTTTCTAAAAAGAACTAATCTCTTATCTACTGTGCAAGGCATTCAAAACAAGAAAATCTGGTATCTCGATAGTGGATGTTCGAGACATATGACCGGATGTAAGTCCCTGCTGATGTACTATCAAGAAAAAGATGGTCCAGTGGTTTTGTATGGAGATAATTCGTTGGGTTACACAAAGGGTTTTGGTACTTTTACTAATGAGAATGTCACATTCTCAAATGTTGCATATGTAGTTGGGCTTAAACATAATTTACTCAGCACAACTGACAAGTAAGAACAAGATAGTCCAATTCAGAAGGAAAATTGGCACTATTTTTGATAAGACAGGGAAGCCACTGCTGACTGCAAAATGTCATGAAAACATGTATCAAATTGACATGAACACAGCAGTCACAACTACTGATACTTGTTTCTATTCAAAGGCAGCAGACAACCTGAAATGGTTATGGCACAAGAGACTCTCACATCTCAACTTCAAAGATATTCACAAATTATCCAGTAGAAGTTTGGTGTCTGGGCTACCCACCATGTCTTATGTAAAGGACAGACTGTGTCCTGGTTGTGAAAAAGGAAAACATCACCATGCCTCATTCAAATCAAAGCAAATCTCATCTGTTGAGAAACTATTTCATTTACTTCATATGGATCTTTTTGGTCCTGTTAATGTGGCCAGCTGTAGTGGGAAGAAGTATACACTGGTTATTGTTGATGAATATTCCAGATACACCTGGGTATTCTTTTTGAAGCAAAAGAGTGAAGCTGCTGATGAAATTATCAATTTTATCAAAAGAATAGAGCTTTTAAATGGGTAACTGGTGAAACAGCTAAGAAGTGATCATGGTACAGAATTCAAAAATGCTACATTAGAAGAATTTTGTGCTGATAAAGGTATTTCACAGAACTTTTCTGCTGTGAGAACACCTCAACAAAATGGTGTTGCAGAAAGAAGAAACAGAACTCTCATTGAAGCAGCAAGATCTATGTTAGCTGAGTCTGGGTTGAAAAATTCATACTGGGCAGAAGCTGTGAACACTGCATGTTTTACCCAGAATAGATCTCTAATTGTGAAAAGACATCAGAAAACTGCTTATGAAGTTCTCAAAGGAAGAAAACCCTCAATCTCATTTCTTCATGTATTTGGCACTCCCTGTTTCATTCTAAACAATAGGGATCAGTTGGGCAAGTTTGATGCTAAGGCTGATGAAGGTATATTCTTGGGATATTCCAACATGTCAAAGGCATATAGAGTTTTCAATAAAAGAAGGGGTTGTTTTGAAGAATCGATTAATGTTACATTTGATGAAACTGCCCCAGCCTCATCTTCCAGTCAAGAAGATGAAGAGTTATTGTTTGAAGAGCCTACTCAGCAAGCTCTCGATGATGAAGAGGAACCAGCTGCAAATCGCTCGCCAATCCATGTTGCTGGGTTCTCTGATGATGAGATGGAACATTCTGTTTCATCTGTGTGTAAACCAAGTGGACCTACTGGCTCTACTGATGTCCTACAACTTGAGCATAGGTCTACTGGTTCTGAAGGATCACAAGCTGGTACTGGTTACATTAATACTGAACAGCTGTCTCCAATTGCTGCTCATACCTTTGAAGTAGCTGATGATCAAGATGTTTTGTGTTCCACGACAAGCTCACCTGTTCATAACACTAGATGGACAAAAGAGCATCCAATTGAGCAAGTCATTGGTAATCTGGCTAGTGGTGTTAAAACAAAAAGGCATGCAACCAGCAATTTCTGTATGCATGTAAATTTTGTGTCTACCATTGAACCTAAATGTCCTGATGAAGCAATCAAAGATCCAAGCTAGGTAGGAGCTATGCAAGAAGAGATCTCCCAGTTTGATAGGAATAAGGTTTGGACATTGGTACCTAAACCTGATTATGAAACTAAGAAAATCATTGGTACCAAGTGGGTTTTCAAGAACAATATGGAAGAAGATGGGATTGTGATCCGAAACAAAGCTAGATTAGTAGCTCAAGGGTTCAAATAGGAAGATGGATTGGATTATGGAGAGACTTATGCTCCAGTGGCTAGGATGGAAGCTATCAGACTGTTCTTGGCGTATGCTGCTAAGATGAACTTTAGAGTATTCCAGATGGATGTTAAATCTGCATTTCTAAATGGGAAGCTGCAAGAAGAAGTTTATGTCAAACAGCCTCCTGGTTTTGTAAGCAGTAAATATCCAGACCATGTCTACAAGCTAGACAAAGCTCTTTATGGCTTCAAACAGGCTCCAAGAGCATGGTATGAGACACTTCATGTGTATCTCACTGGTATATGTTTTAAAGTTGGAACAATTGATACCACTCTGTTCTCAAAAGAGACAGATGGTGATCTCTTGCTGGTACAGATATATGTGGATGATATTATTTATGGATCTAAAAATGAGAAACATTGTCAAGATTTTTCAAAACTTATGTCAAAGACATATGAAATGAGCTTACAAAGAGACTTGCAATACTTTTTGGGATTGCAAATTAAACAACTTGATGATAGAATTTTTATAAGTCAGGATAAATATATCAAAGATATGTTAAAGAAATTTGGTCTGACCTGTTTAAAGGATATAGGGACTCCAATGGCAGCAACTATTAAAATAGATGCTGATCCCAAAGGTGAACCAGTCAATATCACTGAATATAGAGGTATGATTGGATCCCTACTTTATCTCACAGCCAGTAGACCAGATATTATGTTTGCCACATGTCTCTGTGCCAGATATCAAGCTGATCCTAAAGAGTCACACTTGCTAGCAGTCAAAAGGATATTTAGGTATCTAAAAGCTACTGCTAAACGTGGTCTTTGGTATCCCAAAGACCAGGATTTTGAGCTAATTGAGTATTCAGATGCTGATTTTGCAGGGTGTAAAATAGACAGGAAAAGTACTACTGGTGGTTGCCAGTTACTGGTTGGTAGGCTAGTCAGCTGGACGAGCAAAAAGCAAAATACTGTGTCCACATCTACTGCTGAGGCAGAATACGTATCTGCTAGTAGTTGTACTGCTCAAGTACTGTGGATGCAAAGCCAGCTGAAAGACTATGGTGTTCATGTTACAAAGACTCCAATCTACTGTGACAACACAAGTGCAATAGCTATCACCAACAATCCTGTGATGCATTCAAGAACAAAGCACATTGATGTTCGATATCACTTCATAAGGGATCATGTTCAAAAAGGAGATGTGGAGCTACATTTTATTTCAACAGACCAGTAGTTAGCAGATCTATTCACAAAGCCCTAAGATGAGAAACGTTTTAACTATCTCATCTCTGAGCTGGGTATGCTTGAACTTTAAATAAAAGACAATTTTTGTTGGTGTGCTGGCTCTATAACATGTAGGGCAAACCAGTAAGTCATTTTTGTTAACTTATTGCCTACATGTAAAACACTCAGCACAACAAGGCCTTTTATATTTTAGTTACTCAAAATGTTTTTAATTAAAATAATAAATAGCTCACAAAATTAAATGATTCCTTAAATCTGAAACTCATTTACTCCCAATGATTTAAATTAAATTCATGACATATTAAATGTAACAAAGTATTTTGTATTTAATACAGAACTTATTTTGTGGTTTTTAAATCATTTTTTTTTTAATTAAAACCTGCTGCATTTAATGCTGAATGGGAGGTATGAGTGTTCAAGCCATATATACGTCAAATCATCAGTCTGTGTCCCCTCGAGTGTGCCAGTCTGTCACATCTGCCCACGCGCCTGCGAATGGAAGTTTTCATTTTCTCTCTCCTGCCTTTTTCACCCAATCACAACTGTTAAAAGAGTGTTTTATCTTCTATAATAACCTTCGGTTATTCAGTTTTGAAATTCACACTCTTCTCTCTAAAAATCCCCAAATCTTCAAATCAATTCATACATCCATCTTCTACGAAATCATCAATGGCAGAACAACAACAACATCAATCACCACCTGCTGCAAACCAGCCAGAGGAACAACAACCACAGCAACAACAACCAGTAGCACCATAACAATCGGAACAGCAACCACCACCGGTCATCGAAGAACAAGTGGTGCAGGGCCCTCTGTTCAACCTGCACCCGAGTCTTGTTAGGGCTGCAAATGCACCAGAACACTCTTCCATTCACCTATCAAGAGGCAATGCTGCTCATGCCCTTTCAATTCCCAAATCCAAAGCTAACTTGGGCTATGATACGCTTATCGATTACATAAGACAATCACCACTGGCTTGAGCTATTACCGGCGTACCTTCTAGTCTTTATCCGGCTTGTTTGGCCAGATTCTGGTATACTGCCACCACGGCTACCACTCAACAGAACGTTCCATGTATTCGTGGCATGGTAACTGAAACCCTAGCCTGCTCCATCACTGTTGATGCCATCCGACGTGCTCTCCAATTACCCATTGGTCCGTTCGATAATTTACCAACCAGTGATGAGTTCAGAAGAGAAGTATTGGAGATTATAGGGTTTGATGGACCAGTGGCTCATACGCCCTTAAGGAAGCAGATGCCACCTCTGTGGAATTATTTCTTTGGCTTGCTGACTCATTGCATCAGTCAGAAGTCCGGGAGCTTTGATCAGTGCTTAGATTTTGAGCTGAAGATTGGTCATGGGATGCTGTTCAATCGAAATATTGATTATGCCGGTGAAATTTACTTAAGTCTAAGGGAAATGGTGCTTGCACCTAAACGAACACACTTAATCCCCTTTCTAAGGTTTTTGAGCCTTGTTTTTGAAAATGAGCTGGGTGAGGCTTACCAGCAGATTGCTGATGAATCATTCGACCTACCACCAAAACAAGGAGGAATGCCAAAAGATGCTCCTGCTGCTCCATATAATGTCCTGACACCAGGCATGCTTGAGTATCTTGCTGCTCGAGGTGGAGTAAACCAACCGGCTGCCTCTGGTGCTGCACCAGCTGAGGGAGAGGGACCTCAGCGAAAGCCAGATGTAAAAAGGAAGAAGCCAGCTACCTCAACTAGTACAGCCACCGTCTCACATACTGGTAAAGCAGTAGTTGTATTAGAATCTAGTGCTCTCTGATCATAAAGAACAGCCCTAGTCTTATATACTGACTATCCACTTCTAGTATTGGAATCCGTTGCTTAACTATTTCTTGGTAACAGGCAAATCCAAACGAGCAAAAGCTGGCTCCAGGCTCACCACAGGGGAGATTGCACCAGTCTCAACTGCTACTCCTGCAAAGGATGTAGCTATGGAACCTGGTGCATTTCTAGACCAAACAGCAGAAAATTCTAATATAATTAAAAATCTTTTATCTACTGACTTGAAAAATGAAAGAGGAGTTCAAGGTATAACCCTGGCTCCCAAGCTGACTGGTTTTAAAACTAGTGTTAAGAAAAGTAGCAACCCATACTATTCTAGCCAGACACTTCCACATTTTTCAAAATTGAACTTAATGCTATATCCTCTGCTGTCAGTACAACCAGCAGAGCACATACCTGACCCCCAAAGAAAACTTGAGCTGGGTCCTCATCGTGTTGAACCAGCTCAGGATACTGCACAGCCATTATGTTACTCGGATCATGATAAGAGTCTCATTCCTACTTCATTACCAGCCAGAACTCTTACACTATCTGGGTCAACATGTGTCGCCAATGAGTCAGCAGAGTCACAGATGTACTTACAGACACCTTATTCTGTCTCATTCGAAGGGCTGACCAAATCACCAGTCTGTCCCCAGAGACCAACACCAGATGCAATTGTTGAGTCAAATTTATTTGGTTCTACAGTTGTTAACATAAAATGTTCTATTGTTACAGTTCTTAGCAGGGTAGATGAACAGGCAGAGGGGGAGCAAATTAAAGATGATATTATTCCTACTGAGCAGATTGCTACCTCTGCTACTGGTATTGGTGCTACTGTTTCTCCTACTGGTGGTGCTGATGCTAGTACTGTTACTTCTACAGCTGCTGGTGATACTGCTCCCAGTATTGCTGCTTCCACTACTACACCTGAAGTGGAAGATGAAATCATAGTGGATCCTCCTGTTCTTAAAAAGGTAATTGACAATATTGTCAAGGATGTTCTACTTGATGAACCTGACACTGAACCAAAGGGTGACATTGCGTCTGCTGCTGCTACCGATGCACAAAATGTAATTGTGGATGCTAGTACTTGTGCTACTTTTCCATCAGATTCTGGTTCACAGGGCAATACTGTTCTGGAGGGTCTTGATTTTGTTAATGCTGGCTATGTTGGCTATGTTCCCACAGAGCCAACGGTGGATACTGGTGCTACTAGTGTTATTCCGGCTATTTTTTATTCCACACCGGATACTTTCTTTAAAGATGCTGCAGATGCTGCTTCTTCACCTACTGCACAGTTATCTACCGCTGCTACTGGTTCTACAGAACCCACTGTGGATGCTGGTACCTCTGCTATTGGCACTACTAATTCTTCTCAGGCTTCTGTTTCTGCTGAGAAAAAACCTTATGTGTGCCAGGTACCAGATCCTGATGAATTTGTACCTAACTTCATCTATCGGGGAGTGTCTATTACTCCCAGAATTGCCCTGCTGGTAGATCAGCTAACTATTGATCCTCAAACTGCCATAGTTTCAGCCAGCAAATTACCTCGCGAGGAGCTGACTGAACTGAAATGTCCCATTCTTATTGATTAAAAACGTTCCATATTAATTGATTTCGTTGCGAGGTTTTGACCTCTATATGAGACATTTTTCAAAGACTGCATTCATTTTTAAAACAAACCATAACCTTTATTTCATAGATAAAGGTTTTAAAAAGCTTTACGTAGATTATCAAATAATGATAATCTAAAATATCCTGTTTACACACGACCATTACATAATGGTTTACAATACAAATATGTTACAACAAAATAAGTTTCTTGAATGCAGTTTTTACACAATATCATACAAGCATGGACTCCAAATCTTGTCCTTATTTTAGTATACAACAGCGGAAGCTCTTAGTATTCACATGAGAATAAACATGCTTTAAACGTCAACAAAAATGTTGGTGAGTTATAGGTTTAACCTATATATATCAAATCATAATAATAGACCACAAGATTTCATATTTCAATACACATCCCATACATAGAGATAAAAATCATTCATATGGTGAACACCTGGTAACCGACATTAACAAGATGCATATATAAGAATATCCCCATCATTCCGGGACACCCTTCGGATATGATATAAATTTCGAAGTACTAAAGCATCCGGTACTTTGGATGGGGCTTGTTGGGCCCAATAGATCTATCTTTAGAGTTCGCGTCAATTAGGGTGTCTGTTCCCTAATTCTTAGATTACCAGACTTAATAAAAAGGGGCATATTCGATTTCGATAATTCAACCATAAAATGTAGTTTCACGTACTTGTGTCTATTTTGTAAATCATTTATAAAACCTGCATGTATTCTCATCCCAAAAATATTAGATTTTAAAAGTGGGACTATAACTCACTTTCACAGATTTTTACTTCGTCGGGAAGTAAGACTTGGCCACTGGTTGATTCACGAACCTATAACAATATATACATATATATCAAAGTATGTTCAAAATATATTTACAACACTTTTAATATATTTTGATGTTTTAAGTTTATTAAGTCAGATGTCCTCGTTAGTAACCTACAACTAGTTGTCCACAGTTAGATGTACAGAAATAAATCGATAAATATTATCTTGAATCAATCCACGACCCAGTGTATACGTATCTCAGTATTGATCACAACTCAAACTATATATATTTTGGAATCAACCTCAACCCTGTATAGCTAACTCCAACATTCACATATAGAGTGTCTATGGTTGTTCCGAAATATATATAGATGTGTCGACATGATAGGTCGAAACATTGTATACGTGTCTATGGTATCTCAAGATTACATAATATACAATACAAGTTGATTAAGTTATGGTTGGAATAGATTTGTTACCAATTTTCACGTAGCTAAAATGAGAAAAATTATCCAATCTTGTTTTACCCATAACTTCTTCATTTTAAATCCGTTTTGAGTGAATCAAATTGCTATGGTTTCATATTAAACCCTATTTTATGAATCTAAACAGAAAAAGTATAGGTTTATAGTCGGAAAAATAAGTTACAAGTCATTTTTGTAAAGGTAGTCATTTCAGTCGAAAGAACGACGTCTAGATGACCATTTTAGAAAACATACTTCCACTTTGAGTTTAACCATAATTTTTGGATATAGTTTCATGTTCATAATAAAAATCATTTTCTCAGAATAACAACTTTTAAATCAAAGTTTATCATAGTTTTTAATTAACTAACCCAAAACAGCCCGCGGTGTTACTACGACGGCGTAAATCCGGTTTTACGGTGTTTTTCGTGTTTCCAGGTTTTAAATCATTAAGTTAGCATATAATATAGATATAGAACATGTGTTTAGTTTATTTTAAAAGTCAAGTTAGAAGGATTAACTTTTGTTTGCGAACAAGTTTAGAATTAACTAAACTATGTTCTAGTGATTACAAGTTTAAACCTTCGAATAAGATAGCTTTATATGTATGAATCGAATGATGTTATGAACATCATTACTACCTTAAGTTCCTTGGATAAACCTACAGGAAAAGAGAAAAATGGATCTAGCTTCAATGGATCCTTGGATGGCTCGAAGTTCTTGAAGCAGAATCATGACACGAAAACAAGATCAAGTAAGATCATCACTTGAAATAAGATTGTTATAGTTATAGAAATTGAACCAAAGTTTGAATATGATTATTACCTTGTATTAGAATGATAACCTACTATAAGAAACAAAGATTTCTGGAGGTTGGATGATCACCTTACAAGATTGGAAGTGAGCTAGCAAACTTGAAAGTATTCTTGATTTTATGAAACTAGAACTTTTGGAATTTATGAAGAACACTTAGAAATTGAAGATAGAACTTGAGAGAGATCAATTAGATGAAGAAAATTGAAGAATGAAAGTGTTTGTAGGTGTTTTTGGTCGTTGGTGTATGGATTAGATATAAAGGATATGTTATTTTGTTTTCATGTAAATAAGTCATGAATGATTACTCATATTTTTGTAATTTTATGAGATATTTCATGCTAGTTGCCAAATGATGGTTCCTACATGTGTTAGGTGACTCACATGGGCTGCTAAGAGCTGATCATTGGAGTGTATATACCAATAGTACATACATCTAAAAGCTGTGTATTGTACGAGTACGAATACGGGTGCATACGAGTAGAATTGTTGATGAAACTGAACGAGGATGTAATTGTAAGCATTTTTGTTAAGTAGAAGTATTTTGATAAGTGTCTTGAAGTCTTTCAAAAGTGTATGAATACATATTAAAACACTACATGTATATACATTTTAACTGAGTCGTTAAGTCATCGTTAGTCGTTACATGTAAATGTTGTTTTGAAACCTTTAGGTTAACGATCTTGTTAAATGTTGTTAAACCAATGTTTATAATATCAAAAGAGATTTTAAATTATTATATTATCATGATATTATGATGTACGAATATCTCTTAATATGATATATATACATTAAATGTCGTTACAACGATAATCGTTACATATATGTCTCGTTTCAAAATCATTAAGTTAGTAGTCTTGTTTTTACATATGTAGTTCATTGTTAATATAATTAATGATATGTTTACTTATCATAATATCATGTTAACTATATATATAACCATATATATGTCATCATATAGTTTTTACAAGTTTTAACGTTCGTGAATCACCGGTCAACTTGGGTGGTCAATTGTCTATATGAAACCTATTTCAATTAATCAAGTCTTAACAAGTTTGATTGCTTAACATGTTGGAAACATTTAATCATGTAAATATCAATCTCAATTAATATATATAAACATGGAAAAGTTCGGGTCACTACAGTACCTACCCGTTAAATAAATTTCGTTCCGAAATTTTAAGCTGTTGAAGGTGTTGACGAATCTTCTGAAAATAGATGCGGGTATTTCTTCTTCATCTGATCTTCATGCTCCCAGGTGAACTCGGGTCCTCTACGAGCATTCCATCGAACCTTAACAATTGGTATCTTGTTTTGCTTAAGTCTTTTAACCTCACGATCCATTATTTCGACGGGTTTTTCGATGAATTGAAGTTTTTCGTTGATTTGGATTTCATCTAACGGAAGAGTGAGATCTTCTTTAGTAAAACATTTCTTCAAATTCGAGACGTGGAAAGTGTTATGTACAGCCGCGAGTTGTTGAGGTAAATCAAGTCGGTAAGCTACTGGTCCGACACGATCAATAATCTTGAATGGTCCAATATACCTTGGATTTAATTTCCCTCGTTTACCAAATCGAACAACGCCTTTCCAAGGTGCAACTTTAAGCATGACCATCTCTCCAATTTCAAATTCTATATCTTTTCTTTTAATGTCAGCGTAGCTCTTTTGTCGACTTTGGGCGGTTTTCAACCGTTGTTGAATTTGGATGATCTTCTCGGTAGTTTCTTGTATAATCTCTGGACCCGTAATCTGTCTATCCCCCACTTTGTAGTGACCCGAACTTTTCCATGTTTATATATATATTAAATGAAATTGATATTTACATGATTAAATGTTTCCAACATGTTAATCAATCAAACTTGTTAAGACTTGATTAATTGAAATATGTTTCATATAGACAATTGACCACCTAAGTTGACCGGTGATGGTAAAAACTATACGATGACATATATATGGTTATATATATAGTTAACATGTTTTTATTATAAGTATGTATCTCATTAGGTATTTTAACAATGAGTTATATACATAAAAATGAGACTATTAATTTAAGAAACTCGAAAACGATATATATAACGATTATCGTTATAACAACGTCTTACTAGGTACATATGAATCATATTAAGATATTGATACACTTGGTTAATTATGTTAAATGATAAGTAAATATATTATTAAGTGTATTAACAATGAAATACATATGTAAAAATAAGACTACTAACTTAATGATTTCGAAACGAGACATATATGTAACGATTATCGTTGTAACGACATTTAACTGTATATACATCATACTGAGATATATTATATATCATAATATCATGATAATATAACAATTTAACATCTCATTTGTTATAATAAACAATGGGTTAACAACATTCAACAAGATCATTAACCTAAAGGTTTCAAAACAACATTTACATGTAACGACTAACGATGACTTAACGACTCAGTTAAAATGTAAATACATGTAGTGTTTTAATATGTATTCATACACTTTTGAAAGACTTCAAGACACTTATCAAAATACTTCTACTTAACAAAAATGCTTACAATTACATCCTCGTTCAGTTTCATCAACAATTCTACTCGTATGCACCCGTATTCGTACTCGTACAATACACAGCTTTTAGATGTATGTACTATTGGTATATACACTTCAATGATCAGCTCTTAGCAGCCCATGTGAGTCACCTAACACATGTGGGAACCATCATTTGGCAACTAGCATGAAATATCTCATAAAATTACAAAAATATGAGTAATCATTCATGACTTATTTACATGAAAACAAAATTACATATCCTTTATATTTAATCCATACACCAACGACCAAAAACACCTACAAACACTTTAATTCTTCAATTTTCTTCATCTAATTGATCTCTCTCAAGTTCTATCTTCAAGTTCTAAGTGTTCTTCATATATTTTACAAGTTCTAGTTACATAAAATCAAAAATACTTTCAAGTTTGCTAGCTCACTTCCAATCTTGTAAGGTGATCATCCAACCTCAAGAAATCTTTGTTTCTTACTGTAGGTTATCATTCTAATACAAGGTAATAATCATATTCAAACTTTGGTTCAATTTCTATAACTATAACAATCTTATTTCAAGTGATGATCTTACTTGAACTTGTTTTCGTGTCATGATTCTGCTTCAAGAACTTCGAGCCATCCAAGGATCCGTTGAAGCTAGATCCATTTTTATCTTTTCCAGTAGGTTTATCCAAGGAACTTAAGGTAGTAATGATGTTCATAACATCATTCGATTCATACATATAAAGCTATCTTATTCGAAGGTTTAAACTCGTAATCACTAGAACATAGTTTAGTTAATTCTAAACTTGTTCGCAAACAAAAGTTAATCCTTCTAACTTGACTTTTAAAATTAACTACACACATGTTCTATATCTATATGATATTCTAACTTAATGATTTAAAACCTGGAAACACGAAAAACACCGTAAAACCGGATTTACGCCGTCGTAGTAACACCGCGGGCTGTTTTGGGTTAGTTAATTAAAAACTATGATAAACTTTGATTTTAAAGTTGTTATTCTGAGAAAATGATTTTTATTATGAACATGAAACTATATCCAAAAATTATGATTAAACTCAAAGTGGAAGTATGTTTTCTAAAATGGTCATCTAGACGTCGTTCTTTCGACTGAAATGACTACCTTTACAAAAACGACTTGTAACTTATTTTTCCGACTATAAACCTATACTTTTCTGTTTAGATTCATAAAATAAAGTTCAATATGAAACCATAGCAATTTGATTCACTCAAAACGAATTTAAAATGAAGAAGTTATTGGTAAAACAAGATTGGATAATTTTTCTCATTTTAGCTACGTGAAAATTGGTAACAAATCTATTCCAACCATAACTTAATCAACTTGTATTGTATATTATGTAATCTTGAGATACCATAGACACGTATACAATGTTTCGACCTATCATGTCGACACATCTATATATATTTCGGAACAACCATAGACACTCTATATGTGAATGTTGGAGTTAGCTATACAGGGTTGAGGTTGATTCCAAAATATATATAGTTTGAGTTGTGATCAATACTGAGATACGTATACACTGGGTCGTGGATTGATTCAAGATAATATTTATCGATTTATTTCTGTACATCTAACTGTGGACAACTAGTTGTAGGTTACTAACGAGGACAGCTGACTTAATAAACTTAAAACATCAAAATATATTAAAAGTGTTGTAAATATATTTTGAACATACTTTGATATATATGTATATATTGTTATAGGTTCGTGAATCAACCAGTGGCCAAGTCTTACTTCCCGACGAAGTAAAAATCTGTGAAAGTGAGTTATAGTCCCACTTTTAAAATCTAATATTTTTGGGATGAGAATACATGCAGGTTTTATAAATGATTTACAAAATAGACACAAGTACGTGAAACTACATTCTATGGTTGAATTATCGAAATCGAATATGCCCCTTTTTATTAAGTCTGGTAATCTAAGAATTAGGGAACAGACACCCTAATTGACGCGAATCCTAAAGATAGATCTATTGGGCCTAACAAACCCCATCCAAAGTACCGGATGCTTTAGTACTTCGAAATTTATATCATATCCGAAGGGTGTCCCGGAATGATGGGGATATTCTTATATATGCATCTTGTTAATGTCGATTACCAGGTGTTCACCATATGAATGATTTTTATCTCTATGTATGGGATGTGTATTGAAATATGAAATCTTGTGGTCTATTATTATGATTTGATATATATAGGTTAAACCTATAACTCACCAACATTTTTGTTGACGTTTTAAGCATGTTTATTCTCAGGTGATTATTAAGAGCTTCCGCTGTCGCATACTTAAATAAGGACGAGATTTGGAGTCCATACTTGTATGATATTGTGTAAAAACTGCATTCAAGAAACTTATTTTATTGTAACATATTTGTATTGTAAACCATTATGTAATGGTCATGTGTAAACCGGATATTTTAGATTACCATTATTTGATAATCTACGTAAAGCTTTTTAAAACCTTTATCTATGAAATAAAGGTTATGGTTTGTTTTAAAAATGAATGCAGTCTTTGAAAAACGTCTCATATAGAGGTCAAAACCTCGCAACGAAATCAATTAATATGGAACGTTTTTAATCAATAAGAACGGGACATTTCAGTTGGTATCCGAGCGTTGGTCTTAGAGAACCAGAAAATTTGCATTAGTGTGTCTTATCGAGTTTGTTAGGATGCATTAGTGATTCTGGACTTCGACCGTGTTTTCTTTAAAAATGATTGCTTAACATTTTTGTTGGAAACTATATATTTTTAACATATGAATATTATGTGATATATTAATCTCTTAACGTGTTTGATATTATGTGATAGATGTCTACCTCTAGAACAAGTCCCATTGACTCACCTAATAATAATGAAGAGTCAAATGTAAATTGGAATGATTCATGGACTGATTCACAAGTTCCCGAAGAGGAACCGGAAGAAGAGTCGGAACCGGAAGAAGAATCGGAACCGGACGAAGAATCGGAACCGGAAGAAGAATCGGAACCGGTGGGGGAAATAATAAAACGGTTAAGTAAAAGAGAATCCTCAACCAACCGACCAAGGTTAATTATGGTCAATGGTGTTTCCGCCAAGGAAGCAAAATATTGGGAGGATTACCAATTCTCCGATGAATCGGATTCCGACGAGAATTCCAATGATGTTATAGAAATTACCCCAACTGAATTTAAAAAGGCAAAAGAAAATAATAAGGGAAAGGGCATAAAAATAGAGAAATCTAATTCCAACCCCGATGAACTTTATATGTATCGTCAACCCCCGAAGTTCTTAAGTTGTAACAATGACCCGGGAACCTCTAAACCACCAGGTTTTTCTAAACCAATGTGGACAACGACGGCTCGTATTAGGGGAACATCATATATCCCTAGAAACTTGGCAAAAAGAACCAAAACCGAAGAAGAAGAAACGAGCGAGTCGGAATAAGATAGTTGTATTCATGTGGTGTAATATATGTAATATAGTGTTCTTATGCTTTATGATATATGTAAAAATTGCTTGTATTAATAAGTATTTTTTTTATGAATCTAACTCTTGTCTATTTTACAGTTTAAAAACACAAAATGGATAGACAACACAATATTTTAAGAGACCTACCCGGAGACATGATTGATGAAATCTTGTCTAGAGTCGGCCAGAATTCCTCGGCACAACTATTTAAGGCGAGATCAGTTTGTAAGACATTCGAAGAACGTTCCAAGAATGTCTTGGTTTATAAGAGACTTTCGTTTGAAAGATGGGGGATATCACATTAGGAAACCCATAAGTTACGATGTGTTTACTTTGACGCATATATTGCGGGGAACCCAAATGCTATTTTACGCAACGGGTTAAGAAATTATTTTGACTCAATATATCCGAATATTGGACTTCGTGATTTAGAAAAAGCGGCTAACATGCAACATAAAGAAGCATGTTATGCTTACGGATTAGTAATGTTCGCTTCTCACCAAAGTGAGAACAAAAACATCGGGCTACAACTATTAAACAAAACATTTCCACAAGTGACGGAGTCGGTAATTGGGGTAAGAAATGAGGTTTTTAGATTATTACGGGACTGTTGGACATTACGTAACCCTCGTCCCTTTGACGACGTTACAACACGCTGTCTTATCAACGGCCATAACGGTTATGTTGCACAAGACCAAGGATGGGAAGTAGTCCTAGTAAAACCAGAATGCATGACTTGTTTCTGGACGTATGAATTACGTGTCTTTATTGCCTTTGCTGAACGACTTGTGTACTAGCTAGAATTATCTTCACAACTATCTTGTATCAAAGTTATTGTGTGCTATATTTCATGCTTTATGTAAAATAAGCGGTATTGTAAGTTTGTAAAATATTGTATAAAAGTTTGAACGCGAAATATTATTATAATCAGTTTTTCATATAGAATTGTAGTAGTTGAATTGTATATTAGCTACTAAGTATGAACTTAACGGGTAGGTACTACCCGAATTTAAACTTATAAAATGCTAATATGAAGAAAAAGCTTTTATAAATGAGTTCATATTATGCTACGAAATACTATTAACTACTCTTAATATTCTGTATGATTAACTTGTTCCATTTGACTATTTTGAAGGAAATGTCACCGACTACTCGACACACCGTGAATATGAATGAAGAGGAATTCCGTACTTTTCTAGCTTCAAACATAGCCGCAGTACAGGCTGCGCTACATACCAACAATAACCTTGGATCTAGCAGTACAGGAAATCGTGTAGGATGCACCTACAAAGAATTCACTGCCTGCAAACCTTTGGAATTTGATGGAACCGAAGGACCGATCGGATTGAAACGGTGGACCGAGAAGGTCGAATCGGTGTTTGCCATAAGTAAGTGTACTGAAGAGGACAAAGTGAAGTACGCTACGCATACCTTCACAGGTTCTGCGTTAACATGGTGGAATACCTATCTAGAGCAAGTGGGACAAGACGATGCGTACGCACTACCGTGGTCAGCATTCAAGCACTTGATGAACGAGAAGTACCGTCCCAGAACCGAGGTCAATAAGCTCAAGACAGAACTTAGAGGGTTACGAACCCAAGGATTTGATATTACCACGTACGAAAGACGATTCACGGAATTGTGCCTATTGTGTCCAGGAGCATTCGAAGATGAGGAAGAGAAGATCGACGCATTTGTGAAAGGATTACCGGAAAGAATCCAAGAAGATATAAGTTCACACGAGCCCGCCTCCATACAACAGGCATGTAGAATGGCTCACAAACTAGTGAACCAGATTGAAGAAAGAATTAAAGAACAGACTGCTGAAGAGGCCAATGTGAAGCAAGTCAAAAGAAAGTGGGAGGAAAACGGTGATAAGAATCACCAATACAACAACAACAGCAATCGCAACAATTATCCCAACAATCGCAACATCAATCGCAACTACAACAAACGGCCCAACAACAACAACAACAACAACAACAACAACAACAACAACAACAGCAACTACAACAATCATCTCAACAACAATAATAACCGCAACAACAACAACAACAATCAGAAGCAGCTATGCCAAAGGTGTGAAAAGTATCACTCGGGGTTCTACACCAAATTTTGCAACAAGTGTAAAATAAATGGTCATAGCGCGGCGAAGTATGAGGTCTACGGACCAGGGGTTAATAGAACGAAAGGAACAAATGGTGTCGGAACGAGTAATGGCGGAGCAAGTAGTGTCGGAGCAAGTTATGCCAATGTAGTTTGTTATAAATGTGGAAAACCGGGCCACATTATTAGAAATTGCCCGAACCAGGAGAACACGAATGGACAAGGCCGCGGAAGAGTTTTCAATATTAATGCGGCAGAGGCACAGGAAGACCCGGAGCTTGTTACGGGTACGTTTCTTATTGACAATAAATCTGCTTACGTTTTATTTGATTCGGGTGCGGATAGAAGCTATATGAGTAGAGATTTTTGTGCTAAATTAAGTTGTCCATTGACGCCTTTGGATAGTAAATTTTTACTCGAATTAGCAAATGGTAAATTAATTTCAGCAGATAATATATGTCGGAATCGAGAAATTAAACTGGTTAGCGAAACATTTAAGATTGATTTGATACCAGTAGAGTTAGGGAGTTTTGATGTGATAAGCGGTATGGACTGGTTGAAAGAAGTGAAAGCAGAGATCGTCTGTTACAAAAATGCAATTCGCATTATACGAGAAAAAGGAAAACCCTTAATGGTGTACGGAGAAAAGGGCAACACGAAGCTACATCTTATTAGTAATTTGAAGGCACAAAAACTAATAAGAAAAGGTTGCTATGCTGTTCTAGCACACATCGAGAAAGTACAAACTGAAGAAAAGAGCATCAATGATGTTCCCATTGCAAAAGAATTTCCCGATGTATTTCCGAAAGAATTACCGGGATTACCCCCACATCGATCCGTTGAATTTCAAATAGATCTTGTACCAGGAGCTGCAGCAATAGCTCGTGCTCCTTACAGACTCGCACCCAACGAGATGAAAGAACTGCAAAGCCAATTACAAGAACTTTTAGAGCGTGGTTTCATTCGACCAAGCACATCACCGTGGGGAGCTCCTGTTTTGTTTGTCAAGAAGAAAGATGGTACATTCAGGTTGTGTATCGACTACCGAGAGTTGAACAAACTTACCATCAAGAACCGCTACCCACTACCGAGAATCGACGACTTATTTGATCAACTACAAGGCTCGTCTGTTTATTCAAAGATTGACTTACATTCCGGGTATCATCAAATGCGGGTGAAAGAAGATGATATTCCAAAGACTGCTTTCAGAACACGTTACGGTCATTACGAGTTTATGGTCATGCCGTTTGGTTTAACTAATGCGCCAGCTGTGTTCATGGACCTTATGAACCGAGTGTGTGGACCATACCATGACAAGTTTGTCATTGTTTTCATTGATGACATATTTATTTACTCAAAGAATGACCAAGAACACGGTGAACATTTGAGAAAGGTGTTAGAAGTATTGAAGAAGGAAGAATTGTACGCTAAGTTTTCAAAGTGTGCATTTTGGTTGGAAGAAGTTCAATTCCTCGGTCACATAGTGAACAAAGAAGGTATTAAGGTGGATCCGGCAAAGATAGAAACTGTTAAAAAGTGGGAAACTCCGAAAACTCCGAAACACATACGCCAGTTTTTAGGACTAGCTGGTTACTACAGAAGGTTCATCCAAGACTTTTCCAGAATAGCAAAACCCTTGACTGCATTAACGCATAAAGGGAAGAAATTTGAATGGAATGATGAACAAGAGAAAGCGTTTCAGTTATTGAAGAAAAAGCTAACTACGGCACCTATATTGTCATTGCCTGAAGGGAATGATGATTTTGTGATTTATTGTGACGCATCAAAGCAAGGTCTCGGTTGTGTATTAATACAACGAACGAAGGTGATTGCTTATGCGTCTAGACAATTGAAGATTCACGAACAAAATTATACGACGCATGATTTGAAATTAGGCGCGGTTGTTTTTGCATTAAAGACTTGGAGGCACTACTTATATGGGGTCAAAAGTATTATATATACCGACCACAAAAGTCTTCAACACATATTTAATCAGAAACAACTGAATATGAGGCAGCGTAGGTGGATTGAATTATTGAATGATTACAACTTTGAGATTCGTTACCACCCGGGGAAGGCAAATGTGGTAGCCGATGCCTTGAGCAGGAAGGACAGAGAACCCATTCGAGTAAAATCTATGAATATAATGATTCATAATAACCTTACTACTCAAATAAAGGAGGCGCAACAAGGAGTTTTAAAAGAGGGAAATTTAAAGGATGAAATACCCAAAGGATCGGAGAAGCATCTTAATATTCAGGAAGACGGAACCCGGTATAGGGCTGAAAGGATTTGGGTACCAAAATTTGGAGATATGAGAGAAATGGTACTTAGAGAAGCTCATAAAACCAGATACTCAATACATCCTGGAACGGGGAAGATGTACAAGGATCTCAAGAAACATTTTTGGTGGCCGGGTATGAAAGCCGATGTTGCTAAATACGTAGGAGAATGTTTGACGTGTTCTAAGGTCAAAGCTGAGCATCAGAAACCATCAGGTCTACTTCAACAACCCGAAATCCCGGAATGGAAATGGGAAAACATTACCATGGATTTCATCACTAAATTTCCAAGGACTGCAAGTGGTTTTGATACTATTTGGGTAATAGTTGATCGTCTCACCAAATCAGCACACTTCCTGCCAATAAGAGAAGATGACAAGATGGAGAAGTTAGCACGACTGTATTTGAAGGAAGTCGTCTCCAGACATGGAATACCAATCTCTATTATCTCTGATAGGGATGGCAGATTTATTTCAAGATTCTGGCAGACATTACAGCAAGCATTAGGAACTCGTCTAGACATGAGTACTGCCTATCATCCACAAACTGATGGGCAGAGCGAAAGGACGATACAAACGCTTGAAGACATGTTACGAGCATGTGTTATTGATTTCGGAAATAGTTGGGATCGACATCTACCATTAGTAGAATTTTCCTACAACAACAGCTACCATTCAAGTATTGAGATGGCGCCGTTTGAAGCACTTTATGGTAGAAAGTGCAGGTCTCCGATTTGTTGGAGTGAAGTGGGGGATAGACAGATTACGGGTCCGGAGATTATACAAGAAACTACCGAGAAGATCATCTAAATTCAACAACGGTTGAAAACCGCCCAAAGTCGACAAAAGAGCTACGCTGACATTAAAAGAAAAGATATAGAATTTGAAATTGGAGAGATGGTCATGCTTAAAGTTGCACCTTGGAAAGGCGTTGTTCGATTTGGTAAACGAGGGAAATTAAATCCAAGGTATATTGGACCATTCAAGATTATTGATCGTGTCGGACCAGTAGCTTACCGACTTGAGTTACCTCAACAACTCGCGGCTGTACATAACACTTTCCACGTCTCAAATTTGAAGAAATGTTTTGCTAAAGAAGATCTCACTATTCCGTTAGATGAAATCCAAATCAACGAAAAACTTCAATTCATCGAAGAACCCGTCGAAATAATGGATCGTGAGGTTAAAAGACTTAAGCAAAACAAGATACCAATTGTTAAGGTTCGATGGAATGCTCGTAGAGGACCCGAGTTCACCTGGGAGCGTGAAGATCAGATGAAGAAGAAATACCCGCATCTATTTCCAGAAGATTCGTCAACACCTTCAACAGCTTAAAATTTCGGGACGAAATTTATTTAACGGGTAGGTACTGTAGTGACCCGAACTTTTCCATGTTTATATATATATTAAATGAAATTGATATTTACATGATTAAATGTTTCCAACATGTTAATCAATCAAACTTGTTAAGACTTGATTAATTGAAATATGTTTCATATAGACAATTGACCACCTAAGTTGACCGGTGATGGTAAAAACTATACGATGACATATATATGGTTATATATATAGTTAACATGTTTTTATTATAAGTATGTATCTCATTAGGTATTTTAACAATGAGTTATATACATAAAAATGAGACTATTAATTTAAGAAACTCTAAAACGATATATATAACGATTATCGTTATAACAACGTCTTACTAGGTACATATGAATCATATTAAGATATTGATACACTTGGTTAATTATGTTAAATGATAAGTAAATATATTATTAAGTGTATTAACAATGAAATACATATGTAAAAATAAGACTACTAACTTAATGATTTCGAAACGAGACATATATGTAACGATTATCGTTGTAACGACATTTAACTGTATATACATCATACTGAGATATATTATATATCATAATATCATGATAATATAACAATTTAACATCTCATTTGTTATAATAAACAATGGGTTAACAACATTCAACAAGATCATTAACCTAAAGGTTTCAAAACAACATTTACATGTAACGACTAACGATAACTTAACGACTCAGTTAAAATGTAAATACATGTAGTGTTTTAATATGTATTCATACACTTTTGAAAGACTTCAAGACACTTATCAAAATACTTCTACTTAACAAAAATGCTTACAATTACATCCTCGTTCAGTTTCATCAACAATTCTACTCGTATGCACCCGTATTCGTACTCGTACAATACACAGCTTTTAGATGTATGTACTATTGGTATATACACTTCAATGATCAGCTCTTAGCAGCCCATGTGAGTCACTTAACACATGTGAGAACCATCATTTGGCAACTAGCATGAAATATCTCATAAAATTACAAAAATATGAGTAATCATTCATGACTTATTTACATGAAAACAAAATTACATATCCTTTATATTTAATCCATATACCAACGACCAAAAACACCTACAAACACTTTCATTCTTCAATTTTCTTCATCTAATTGATCTCTCTCTAGTTCTATCTTCAAGTTCTAAGTGTTCTTCATATATTTTACAAGTTCTAGTTACATAAAATCAAGAATACTTTCAAGTTTGCTAGCTCACTTCCAATCTTGTAAGGTGATCATCCAACCTCAAGAAATCTTTGTTTCTTACTGTAGGTTATCATTCTAATACAAGGTAATAATCATATTCAAACTTTGGTTCAATTTCTATAACTATAACAATCTTATTTCAAGTGATGATCTTACTTGAACTTGTTTTCGTGTCATGATTCTGCTTCAAGAACTTCGAGCCATCCAAGGATCCGTTGAAGCTAGATCCATTTTTCTCTTTTCCAGTAGGTTTATCCAAGGAACTTAAGGTAGTAATGATGTTCATAACATCATTCAATTCATACATATAAAGCTATCTTATTCGAAGGTTTAAACTCGTAATCACTAGAACATAGTTTAGTTAATTCTAAACTTGTTCGCAAACAAAAGTTAATCCTTCTAACTTGACTTTTAAAATTAACTACACACATGTTCTATATCTATATGATATGCTAACTTAATGATTTAAAACCTGGAAACACGAAAAACACCGTAAAACCGGATTCACGCCGTCGTAGTAACACCGCGGGCTGTTTTGGGTTAGTTAATTAAAAACTATGATAAACTTTGATTTTAAAGTTGTTATTCTGAGAAAATGATTTTTATTATGAACATGAAACTATATCCAAAAATTATGATTAAACTCAAAGTGGAAGTATGTTTTCTAAAATGGTCATCTAGACGTCGTTCTTTCGACTGAAATGACTACCTTTACAAAAACGACTTGTAACTTATTTTTCTGACTATAAACCTATACTTTTCTGTTTAGATTCATAAAATAGAGTTCAATATGAAACCATAGCAATTTGATTCACTCAAAACGGATTTAAAATGAAGAAGTTATTGGTAAAACAAGATTGGATAATTTTTCTCATTTTAGCTACGTGAAAATTGGTAACAAATCTATTCCAACCATAACTTAATCAACTTGTATTGTATATTATGTAATCTTGAGATACCATAGACACGTATACAATGTTTCGACCTATCATGTCGACACATCTATATATATTTCGGAACAACCATAGACACTCTATATGTGAATGTTGGAGTTAGCTATACAGGGTTGAGGTTGATTCCAAAATATATATAGTTTGAGTTGTGATCAATACTGAGATACGTATACACTGGGTCGTGGATTGATTCAAGATAATATTTATTGATTTATTTCTGTACATCTAACTGTGGACAACTAGTTGTAGATTACTAACGAGGACAGCTGACTTAATAAACTTAAAACATCAAAATATATTAAAAGTGTTGTAAATATATTTTGAACATACTTTGATATATATGTATATATTGTTATAGGTTCGTGAATCAACCAGTGGCCAAGTCTTACTTCCCGACGAAGTAAAAATCTGTGAAAGTGAGTTATAGTCCCACTTTTAAAATCTAATATTTTTGGGATGAGAATACATGCAGGTTTTATAAATGATTTACAAAATAGACACAAGTACGTGAAACTACATTCTATGGTTGAATTATCGAAATCGAATATGCCCCTTTTTATTAAGTCTGGTAATCTAAGAATTAGGGAACAGACACCCTAATTGACGCGAATCCTAAAGATAGATCTATTGGGCCTAACAAACCCCATCCAAAGTACCGGATGCTTTAGTACTTCGAAATTTATATCATATCCGAAGGGTGTCCCGGAATGATGGGGATATTCTTATATATGCATCTTGTTAATGTCGATTACCAGGTGTTCACCATATGAATGATTTTTATCTCTATGTATGGGATGTGTATTGAAATATGAAATCTTGTGGTCTATTATTATGATTTGATATATATAGGTTAAACCTATAACTCACCAACATTTTTGTTGACGTTTTAAGCATGTTTATTCTCAGGTGATTATTAAGAGCTTCCGCTGTCGCATACTTAAATAAGGACGAGATTTGGAGTCCATACTTGTATGATATTGTGTAAAAACTGCATTCAAGAAACTTATTTTATTGTAACATATTTGTATTGTAAACCATTATGTAATGGTCGTGTGTAAACAGGATATTTTAGATTACCATTATTTGATAATCTACGTAAAGCTTTTTAAAACCTTTATCTATGAAATAAAGGTTATGGTTTGTTTTAAAAATGAATGCAGTCTTTGAAAAACGTCTCATATAGAGGTCAAAACCTCGCAACGAAATCAATTAATATGGAACGTTTTTAATCAATAAGAACGGGACATTTCACACTTCACTCCAACAAATCGGAGACCTGCACTTTCTACCATAAAGTGCTTCAAACGGCGCCATCTCAATGCTTGAATGGTAGCTGTTGTTGTAGGAAAATTCTGCTAACGGTAGATGTCGATCCCAACTGTTTCCGAAATCAATAACACATGCTCGTAGCATGTCTTCAAGCGTTTGTATCGTCCTTTCACTCTGCCCATCAGTTTGTGGATGATAGGCAGTACTCATGTCTAGACGAGTTCCTAATGCTTGCTGTAATGTCTGCCAGAATCTTGAAATAAATCTGCCATCCCTATCAGAGATAATAGAGATTGGTATTCCATGTCTGGAGACGACTTCCTTCAAATACAGTCGTGCTAACTTCTCCATCTTGTCATCTTCTCTTATTGGCAGGAAGTGTGCTGATTTGGTGAGACGGTCAACTATTACCCAAATAGTATCAAAACCACTTGCAGTCCTTGGCAATTTAGTGATGAAATCCATGGTAATGTTTTTCCATTTCCATTCCGGGATTTCGGGTTGTTGAAGTAGACCTAATGATTTCTGATGCTCAGCTTTGACCTTAGAACACGTCAAACATTCTCCTACGTATTTAGCAACATCGGCTTTCATACTCGGCCGCCAAAAATGTTTCTTGAGATCCTTGTACATCTTCCCCGTTCCAGGATGTATTGAGTATCTGGTTTTATGAGCTTCTCTAAGTACCATTTCTCTCATATCTCCAAATTTTGGTACCCAAATCCTTTCAGCCCTATACCGGGTTCCATCTTCCTGAATATTAAGATGCTTCTCCGATCCTTTGGGTATTTCATCCTTTAAATTTCCCTCTTTTAAAACTCCTTGTTGCGCCTCCTTTATTTGAGTAGTAAGGTTATTATGAATCATTATATTCATAGATTTTACTCGAATGGGTTCTCTGTCCTTCCTGCTCAAGGCATCGGCTACCACATTTGCCTTTCCCGGGTGGTAACGAATCTCAAAGTCGTAATCATTCAATAATTCAATCCACCTACGCTGCCTCATATTCAGTTGTTTCTGATTAAATATGTGTTGAAGACTTTTGTGGTCGGTATATATAATACTTTTGACCCCATATAAGTAGTGTCTCCAAGTCTTTAATGCAAAAACAACCGCGCCTAATTCCAAATCATGCGTCGTATAATTTTGTTCGTGAATCTTCAATTGTCTAGACGCATAAGCAATCACCTTCGTTCGTTGCATTAATACACAACCGAGACCTTGCTTTGATGCATCACAATAAATCACAAAATCATCATTCCCTTCAGGCAATGACAATATAGGTGCCGTAGTTAGCTTTTTCTTCAATAACTGAAACGCTTTCTCTTGTTCATCATTCCATTCAAATTTCTTCCCTTTATGCGTTAATGCAGTCAAGGGTTTTGCTATTCTGGAAAAGTCTTGGATGAACCTTCTGTAGTAACCAGCTAGTCCTAAAAACTGGCGTATGTGTTTCGGAGTTTTCGGGGTTTCCCACTTTTCAACAGTTTCTATCTTTGCCGGATCCACCTTAATACCTTCTTTGTTCACTATGTGACCGAGGAATTGAACTTCTTCCAACCAAAATGCACACTTTGAAAACTTAGCGTACAATTCTTCCTTCCTCAATACTTCTAACACCTTTCTCAAATGTTCACCGTGTTCTTGGTCATTCTTTGAGTAAATAAGTATGTCATCAATGAAAACAATGACAAACTTGTCAAGGTATGGTCCACACACTCGGTTCATAAGGTCCATGAACACAGCTGGTGCATTAGTTAAACCAAATGGCATGACCATAAACTCGTAATGACCGTAACGTGTTCTAAAAGCAGTCTTTGGAATATCATCTTCTTTCACCCGCATTTGATGATACCCGGAACGTAAGTCAATCTTTGAATAAACAGACGAGCCTTGTACTTGATCAAATAAGTCGTCGATTCTCGGTAGTGGGTAGCGGTTCTTGATGGTAAGTTTGTTCAACTCTCGGTAGTCGATACACAACCTGAATGTACCATCTTTCTTCTTGACAAACAAAACAGGAGCTCCCCACGGTGATGTGCTTGGTCGAATGAAACCACGCTCTAAAAGTTCATGTAATTGGCTTTGCAGTTCTTTCATCTCGCTGAGTGCGAGTCTGTAAGGAGCACGAGCTATTGGTGCAGCTCCTGGTACAAGATCTATTTGAAATTCAACAGATCGATGTGGGGGTAATCCCGGTAATTCTTTCGAAAATACATCGGGAAATTCTTTTGCAATGGGAACATCATTGATGCTCTTTTCTTCAGTTTGTACTTTCTCGACGTGTGCTAGAACAGCATAGCAACCTTTTCTTATTAGTTTTTGTGCCTTCAAATTACTAATAAGATGTAGCTTCGTGTTGCCCTTTTCTCCGTACACCATTAAGGGTTTTCCTTTTTCTCGTATAATGCGAATTGCATTTTTGTAACAAACGATCTCTGCTTTCACTTCTTTCAACCAGTCCATACCGATTATCACATCAAAACTCCCTAACTCTACTGGTATCAAATCAATCTTAAATGTTTCGCTAACCAGTTTAATTTCTCGATTCCGACATATATTATCTGCTGAAATTAATTTACCATTTGCTAATTCGAGTAAAAATTTACTATCCAAAGGCGTCAATGGACAACTTAATTTAGCACAAAAATCTCTACTCATATAGCTTCTATCCGCACCCGAATCAAATAAAACGTAAGCAGATTTATTGTCAATAAGAAACATACCCGTAACAAGCTCCGGGTCTTCCTGTGCCTCTGCCACATTAATATTGAAAACTCTTCCGCGGCCTTGTCCATTCGTGTTCTCCTGGTTCGGGCAATTTCTAATAATGTGGCCCGGTTTTCCACATTTATAACAAACTACATTGGCATAACTTCCTCCGACACTACTTGCTCCGCCATTACTCGTTCCGACACCATTTGTTCCTTTCGTTCTATTAACCCCTGGTCCGTAGACCTCACACTTCGCCGCGCTATGACCATTTCTTTTACACTTGTTGCAAAATTTGGTGCAGAACCCCGAGTGATACTTTTCACACCTTTGGCATAGCTACTTCTGATTGTTGTTGTTGTTGCGGTTATTATTGTTGTTGGGATGATTGTTGTAGTTGTTGTTGTTGTTGTTGGGCCGTTTGTTGTAGTTGCGATTGATGTTGCGATTGTTGGGATAATTGTTGCGATTATTGTTGTAATTGCTGTTGTTGTTGTATTGGTGATTCTTATCACCGTTTTCCTCCCACTTTCTTTTGACTTGCTTCACATTGGCCTCTTCAGCAGTCTGTTCTTTAATTCTTTCTTCAATCTGGTTCACTAGTTTGTGAGCCATTCTACATGCCTGTTGTATGGAGGCGGGCTCGTGTGAACTTATATCTTCTTGGATTCTCTCCGGTAATCCTTTCACAAACGCGTCGATCTTCTCTTCCTCATCTTCGAATGCTCCCGGACACAATAGGCACAATTCTGTGAATCGTCTTTCGTACGTGGTAATATCAAATCCTTGGGTTCGTAACCCTCTAAGTTCTGTCTTGAGCTTATTGACCTCGGTTCTGGGACGGTACTTCTCGTTCATCAAGTGCTTGAATGCTGACCACGGTAGTGCGTACGCATCGTCTTGTCCCACTTGCTCTAGATAGGTATTCCACCATGTTAACGCAGAACCTGTGAAGATATGCGTAGCATACTTCACTTTGTCCTCTTCAGTACACTTACTTATGGCAAACACCGATTCGACCTTCTCGGTCCACCATTTCAATCCGATCGGTCCTTCGGTTCCATCAAATTCCAAAGGTTTGCAGGCAGTGAATTCTTTGTAGGTGCATCCTACACGATTTCCTGTACTGCTAGATCCAAGGTTATTGTTGATATGTAGCGCAGCCTGTACTGCGGCTATGTTTGAAGCTAGAAAAGTACGGAATTCCTCTTCATTCATATTCACGGTGTGTCGAGTAGTCGGTACCATTTCCTTCAAAATAGTTAAATGGAACAAGTTAATCATACAGAATATTAAGAGTAGTTAATAGTATTTCGTAGCATAATATGAACTCATTTATAAAAGCTTTTTCTTCATATTAGCATTTTATAAGTTTAAATTCGGGTAGTACCTACCCGTTAAGTTCATACTTAGTAGCTAATATACAATTCAACTACTACAATTCTATATGAAAAACTGATTATAATAATATTTCGCGTTCAAACTTTTACACAATATTTTACAAACTTACAATACCGCTTATTTTACATATAGCATGAAATATAGCACAAAATAAATTTGATACAAGATGGTTGTGAAGATAATTCTAGCTAGTACACAAGTCGTTCAGCAAAGGCAATAAAGACACGTAATTCATACGTCCAGAAACAAGTCATGCATTCTGGTTTTACTAGTATTGGATATCATTGAATTCCATGAGTTTGAATTCTCAATCTTTAAGGTCAATCTCAAGGATTGAGTAATATCAGTCTTAAAAGCTGATTTTTGATCTTTAAGGAGATTATCCTTGAAATAAAAACATACATGAATCACTTTTTTATTCATCACACTTTGTACATCAGTGATTTTGATATGGTGGTATAAACAATGATAGTAACGATAGAACCATGGTTAAAGGTGGGTGTGTCATCCACAGTTGCCTCAGGTTTAGGTCAACGACACTTGCAATCAAATAGCCGATTTACTTTCGGTTTCCAAAGCAAAGTGCACATTTGAAAGGCGGTTTACAATCCCACATGACTATGAAAATTTAGATCCGTTAGGAAATTGGATCTTTATGAAAACATTTGATCTTTTAAAAATTCGATCTAGCTTTTACCCCAGATAAGTTTTCCGGAATAACCCTTCACCGGTGTTTGCAAAATATTTTTGTGGGTTGTGTGGGTTTCAGATTTAAAAATTTTAGCTCAACACTTGTGGTTTTGTGTTACCCACTTGCTAACCTTGTATTGGGAAAGCAACACATCCAGTATACTTGTCCCGTATATTACCTTTCGATAAACTACCGTCCGGTTGTAAAGGAAAGCGTTGAACAAGCAACTGTTAAGGCAATGTCCCCTGACATGCTTTTAATTATGGTCTAAATGTGTCGGACGCAATTACTATCCTTTGTAGGAGCAATAGTAAAGCTCACCCTAGGAATTTTTCGGTCTGGCACAAGGTCCTGTCTTCGACCATGCTATGCAACCACCGTTCTTACGGTTGACACCCGATTTGGTTCAGGTGACCTAATGAATTCCAGGTGAATTCCTAGGATTTTACGTTCAAAGGTAATGAACGCATTGAAAATGGGTTTTCAGAAAACAAATCGGTTTGTAATTTTTGATCAAAATATTTTCTCGTTCAAGCTCGAGTTTAGATATCATTGAATTCCATGAGTTTGAATTCTCAATCTTTAAGGTCAATCTCAAGGATTGAGTAATATCAGTCTTAAAAGCTGATTTTTGATCTTTAAGGAGATTATCCTTTCTGGGGATCTGATTCATTAGTCTTATCAAGCTAATTTGCACGGTGCTCCCCCATTGTATGAGATAAATCCTTCTCATGGTTAGGATAAATCTGACCACTTGGCGACCCTGTTTGATGCTGAGGTCCGTGGATTTCCTGCTGATTTTAGTGATGACTTTTCTAGATTTTTTGTCAACCTACAGCTGGTCTGGACGACAACTTCTTGACCTAAATCAAGAAGCGCGTGTCTTTTTCAGAAGACTTTACTTCCTTTTAATGATGGAATTGATTCATCGTGTAGATCCATCTTTTCTTTTCTTTCATCAGGTAAAACAGTTAATTTAGTCCAAAACAAAAGCACCTGCAATAACTTTACGGAAACATGTGATAGATAATTTTTTTTTTTATTGAATAACTTGGTATATTCTCCCCACACTTGGCTTTTATTTATTATGTTTCTTGCCTTTTTATTCTCTTATATTCCATTTTAAATGAATTCAAGCGTTTTGGGTTGTTTCTCAATTTATGTCCTTTCCGAGGTAACGATAATTTCGGTATTAACACCTAGTTTTCACCGTTCATAAATATATATAAACATGATTTTGAATTCATTTAGTTGAAAATTTTTCAAATTTTCACAAAATTTAGCAAATAAAACCAAGTGTAAACCCGAGAGAATTTATAACCTTTCCCCACACTTAAGATCATGCAATGCCCTCATTTGCATGAAATCAGACTATAATTATAAATTCATGAGGGTGATTAGTGTAGAAAGTAGTTAAAGATACCATAAAATTGCAGGATGATAGATGGTGCACCTCATCGTTCATTCCTTCTTGTTTTATCACACATGTTTTTCTTCAAAAACGGTTGCTTTTCTGAACTGTTTGATAATTTTTGAAAATGCGTCTTTTTACCCTAATCGTGCATTTTTATTAACGAGTTATGCACTAACCCGAACCCCTAATTTAACGTTAAGTGGGGTTAAACTTCCCCACTCTTAGCTGACGACATGTGAAGTCTGTAGAATAAGTTCCACGAATTAAAATAGTGAGTCAGTTATTTACATCTCGGGTGGTATAAAATATATTAATGGGTTTAAAGTTTAGACCCACCCGATCGTCACTACTTAATTCTTTTTTAAGTGTAGCTTTTAGTAAATGGATATGTCTCTTTTCTGGTTCTTGGTCAAATGGATCGATATACACCGACATACATATTATAGGGTGGACAATTTCTAACGTTTCCTTCCTTTTATTCTCGACGTCAAAGTTTTCACCTCTATTACCCAATTGGGTGAAATTCGAGGTGTCATTATCTATTACAGCTCGTAGTTCATTTCCGGTGAATGACTCGTCTAATGAGAATATTGGGTTGGAAGGTTGTGGAATGGTGAAGTTCGGTTTTGCCTTGGGGGTAAAATTTTCAACGTTATCGTATTCCCAAGAGTACCAATTTGTTACCCTTACTTCTTCTTTATCCATTGATAGATCGATGATTTCGTCGGTAGAGGCTAATGGGTCGATATGTTGTGAAATTGGTAAGACTGAATAAAAAGTATCATCGGGATAGTTGGTGATTTCGGAGCTCTCGAATTCATCAAAATTCGATGATATGAGATTTTCTTGCACACGACTCCTCAGATCAACAGGTGTGTAGTCTGATAGAGTTTCAGCTTGCCGGTTTACAAACTCTCTCATTTGTTCATTTTGAGCATTGAGTTCTTCGAGTTTGATTTTCATATTGTCTAATAAATTTTCAGACACGTAATTTTCCTCGTCTACTGGTTGTTGAGTTTGGATATATTCTTGGAAATAATCCCAATTTGAATTGTATTCTTCATAATCATTCCATTCAGGTTCCGTGGGTGCGTAATTTTCCATAGGAATGTAATAGTAACATTCCCATGTTGAGTGATAATCTCCACAGATTTCACAACCAGTTATTGTTTCGTCGTTCGTGATCCAAGATTGACTGATTGAATTGTCATCAACACTCGTTTGAGAGTATTGATTTAATTGATTTTGGATATCAAAAAGAGTTTCCATAGCCTTGTTTTCAAAATTTTCCATTTTATTGCGATGGCCAAATTTTAGCTACAATGTGGTGCATTTACTAATTATCCTATTAGTTATAAAAATAGAAAAACTTATATAAGTTGTCCAATTAATAGACTTTTCTGCTTTTGCCCACGTTTCGAATAGCCAAAAGATGCAGCAGGGAGCCAGAACCCTTTAAATCGAAAGTTCACAACTCAGCCACTAACAAATCCAACTATTACTACGAAGCAGAAAATTGTCAACGTCCATTAATTTAACCACTTAAATAATTTTTCTTTCCGTTTGAGATATTAGATAAGAAATAGAGAAAATTTCTAAGTCCTAAAAACTAAAGCGTCGAGAAATAAGAAAGAAAAGAATGCGCGTCGAAAAACGTCAAAAAAAAATAAAAATAAGAAAGTAGCGAGTCGTGACTTAAAAGGCACTAAAATTTTAAAATCGTCACAAAATTCTAAAGCACCTAAATCTTAGTCTAAAGAAATAGCACTTAAGGGATTTTACGGCAAAGCCTAAAAATCTAGAAGTAAAAATAACTATGGCAAAAACTAAGTTTAAAACTAAATATGAGCTAAATATACAAATATTACGCTAAAACGATTAAAAAGGGACAAAATATAAAAATATACAAAAAGTTGTAAAAAGTACAATTTTTATAAAAATATTTTTTTTTTATAATAGTATTAATTTTTATATATAAATAAAACTAATTAAAACTTAATATTACAAATTAATTAAAAACTTAAACTAAATAATATTATATATAAAACCTAATTAGGTTTAATAATAATAATAATAAATAATTAAAACCTAAATCGTATTAATTGCTGGACTAGGTTCGTGTCAGACGGCTCCGCGAGTCGCGGTTCCCGAAGCTGCAAACCCCGCGAGTCGCGGGGTTCCAGAATTCAACTCTGGTACAGTTTAAATTGACGCGTTTTTTTTTTTTTTTTTAAATTTTATATTGTTTTTCTAAAAATAATATATATTTATACAAAAATGAATTAAAAATATAGAGTTTTGCCAACTCCCCGGCAGCGGCGCCAAAAACTTGATGTCAAAGCTAAGGGGTATAAAATACTATTGAAGTTTACAACGAAACACTATTAAATACGATACAATTTTACACAAGTTTTAATTATTTATTTACAAATGGGATATACCTAAACCTTGCTACAACACTATAGGCAGTGTACCTAATCGTAGAGTAGTATAGTTTTTAGTAAGTTCGGTTCGTTCCACAGGGAGCGGGCTTATTGCACACTATATTTTTAAACAACTATATTTGTACAAAATATATATAATAATATATAATAATATATAAAAGGGGTTTACCGTTTAATGACCGGTTTGTCGATTTATATTTTAAGCGAAGCGTATAGTAAATGACGATATTTAAATAACAATATAAAATAAATAACAATAATTGAAATGACAATAAATAAAAGTACGAGGAAAAATGAAATAAAATATATTATGCTTATTTAAACTTCCGTAACCATGATGTTTGACGTGTTGATTTTAGTTTTATGCCCATGGGTTAATTGTCCTTTGTCCTGGATTATTTAATATGTCCGTCTGGTTTTTGTCCATAACAGTCCATCAGTCATAAATATAAAGTGCGAGTGTCCTCGTCAAATTATCCTTATACCCGAAGTTAAATATTCCAACTAATTGGGGATTCGAATTGTAACAAGGTTTTAATACTTTGTTTAATGAATACACCAGGTTATCAACTGCGTGTAAACCAAGGTTTTACTACTTTGTTAGCAATTACACCAATTACCCTTGAATGTAATTTCACCCCTGTTTTAATTATTCTAGTGGCTATTAATCCATTCCCGTGTCCGGTTAAATGAACGATTATTCGTACATATAAATACCCCGCCCATCGTGTCCGATCGAGTGTATATGGTAATTTATAAGGACGCCCAATTGTAAATCTTTATATTAACATTAACAAACTATCATTTAGTTAAACAAATATAAAGCCCATTAATAGCCCATAGTCTAATTTCCACAAGTGTCGTTCTTTTGTCCAAACCCCAATTATGGTACAAAGCCCAATTACCCAATTTTAGTAATTAGCCCAACATCATGATTACTTCGTTTTAAATAAACATAATAATAACTTAGCTACGAGACATTAATTTAAAAAGGAGAACATAGCTTACATTGATTATTTATCGCGTAGTGTTACACGGACAGAGCTTCGACTTTAAAACCCGTAAAATAACCTTTACATAACCCAAACTAATCTAATATAACACTAATCTATACTATATATACATATATATATTTATTTATATTATACTAGGGAGTATTATTATTATTATGTTATTAAACTCGGCAGAATTCGCGACCTTTTATAGGGATTCTGAAATTTCTGTGCTCCGCGAGTCGCGGCACTTTGTGCCTGAGAACTCCGCGAGTCGCGGGGATATGGAATACAGCTCACACCCCTTTGGATCTTCTTTGCCGACGTTTTATATATATAAATATAAAATATAAATAATTAATATAATTATTTATATATTATATTATATTCTTGTGCATAGTAGACTTGTAATTTTTAGTCCGTTGCGTCGGGCGTTGATAGTTGACTCATGTCCTAGTTCCGGATTTTCGAACGTCCTTGCGTACAATTTAATATCTTGTACTTTGCGTTTTGTAACTTGTACTCTTATCTTTTTTAGACGTTCTTCATCAATAATTTGAACCACTTGGATTGTATCTTGTACATTTGAGCTTTTTGGTCATTTGCGTCTTCAAATCGTCGTTTTCGCCTTTTGTCTTCGCACTTATTTATTTAAACAATTACAATGAAAATATAATACAATTACATATGAAAACCTATTATTTAGGAGGGATATTGCTATGAAATATATGTTCCTTTTTAGCCTTATCACTCACTTTCACAGATTTTTACTTCGTCGGGAAGTAAGACTTGGCCACTGGTTGATTCACGAACCTATAACAATATATACATATATATCAAAGTATGTACAAAATATATTTACAACACTTTTAATATATTTTGATGTTTTAAGTTTATTAAGTCAGCTGTCCTCGTTAGTAACCTACAACTAGTTGTCCACAGTTAGATGTACAGAAATAAATCGATAAATATTATCTTGAATCAATCCACGACCCAGTGTATACGTATCTCAGTATTGATCACAACTCAAACTATATATATTTTGGAATCAACCTCAACCCTGTATAGCTAACTCCAACATTCACATATAGAGTGTCTATGGTTGTTCCGAAATATATATAGATGTGTCGACATGATAGGTCGAAACATTGTATACGTGTCTATGGTATCTCAAGATTACATAATATACAATACAAGTTGATTAAGTTATGGTTGGAATAGATTTGTTACCAATTTTCACGTTGCTAAAATGAGAAAAATTATCCAATCTTGTTTTACCCATAACTTCTTCATTTTAAATCCGTTTTGAGTGAATCAAATTGCTATGGTTTCATATTGAACCCTATTTTATGAATCTAAACAGTAAAAGTATAGGTTTATAGTCGGAAAAATAAGTTACAAGTCATTTTTGTAAAGGTAGTCATTTCAGTCGAAAGAACGACGTCTAGATGACCATTTTAGAAAACATACTTCCACTTTGAGTTTAACCATAATTTTTGGATATAGTTTCATGTTCATAATAAAAATCATTTTCTCAGAATAACAACTTTTAAATCAAAGTTTATCATAGTTTTTAATTAACTAACCCAAAACAGCCCGCGGTGTTACTACGACGGCGTAAATCCGGTTTTACGGTGTTTTTCGTGTTTCCAGGTTTTAAATCATTAAGTTAGCATATAATATAGATATAGAACATGTGTTTAGTTTATTTTAAAAGTCAAGTTAGAAGATTTAACTTTTGTTTGCGAACAAGTTTAGAATTAACTAAACTATGTTCTAGTGATTACAAGTTTAAACCTTCGAATAAGATAGCTTTATATGTATGAATCGAATTATGTTATGAACATCATTACTACCTTAAGTTCCTTGGATAAACCTACTGGAAAAGAGAAAAATGGATCTAGCTTCAATGGATCCTTGGATGGCTCGAAGTTCTTGAAGCAGAATCATGACACGAAAACAAGATCAAGTAAGATCATCACTTGAAATAAGATTGTTATAGTTATAGAAATTGAACCAAAGTTTGAATATGATTATTACCTTGTATTAGAATGATAACCTACTGTAAGAAACAAAGATTTCTTGAGGTTGGATGATCACCTTACAAGATTGGAAGTGAGCTAGCAAACTTGAAAGTATTCTTGATTTTATGAAACTAGAACTTTTGGAATTTATGAAGAACACTTAGAACTTGAAGATAGAACTTGAGAGAGATCAATTAGATGAAGAAAATTGAAGAATGAAAGTGTTTGTAGGTGTTTTTGGTCGTTGGTGTATAGATTAGATATAAAGGATATGTTATTTTGTTTTCATGTAAATAAGTCATGAATGATTACTCATATTTTTGTAATTTTATGAGATATTTCATGCTAGTTGCCAAATGATGGTTCCCACATGTGTTAGGTGACTCACATGGGCTGCTAAGAGCTGATCATTGGAGTGTATATACCAATAGTACATACATCTAAAAGCTGTGTATTGTACGAGTACGAATACGGGTGCATACGAGTAGAATTGTTGATGAAACTGAACGAGGATGTAATTGTAAGCATTTTTGTTAAGTAGAAGTATTTTGATAAGTGTCTTGAAGTCTTTCAAAAGTGTATGAATACATATTAAAACACTACATGTATATACATTTTAACTGAGTCGTTAAGTCATCGTTAGTCGTTACATGTAAGTGTTGTTTTGAAACCTTTAGGTTAACGATCTTGTTAAATGTTGTTAAACCAATGTTTATAATATCAAAATAGATTTTAAATTATTATATTATCATGATATTATGATGTACGAATATCTCTTAATATGATATATATACATTAAATGTCGTTACAACGATAATCGTTACATATATGTCTCGTTTCAAAATCATTAAGTTAGTAGTCTTGTTTTTACATATGTAGTTCATTGTTAATATAATTAATGATATGTTTACTTATCATAATATCATGTTAACTATATATATAACCATATATATGTCATCATATAGTTTTTACAAGTTTTAACGTTCGTGAATCACCGGTCAACTTGGGTGGTCAATTGTCTATATGAAACCTATTTCAATTAATCAAGTCTTAACAAGTTTGATTGCTTAACATGTTGGAAACATTTAATCATGTAAATATCAATCTCAATTAATATATATAAACATGGAAAAGTTCGGGTCACTACATGAACTATTGTCTCAGCTTGATCGATCAGCTCGAGAAGAAGTTTATGAGAGGCTGGCTACTTTAGAACAGATCAACGAGCATCCATATTATCATTTTTTTGGCATGGCTCCAGCTGCTTCTCCATGGCCTGGTACATGGAGGCCTCTCAAGTTCATCAGAGATCCCTCTACTGGTAAATATGTTATGCAGAATATTCTTGATTCACCAGTACCTTCTGATTCATCAGCTTCTTCCTCATCATCTTCTTCTTCTAATGGTGATGCTGATAAAGGTACTGGTAAGGATGAACCAGTCACTCATGATAATGTGCCTGGTACCAAAGATAAACCAGTGGATCTCACTGATGATACTGATCTTGATGCTGACAAGGATACCAGTGGTTCTAAACCTTCGGGTGAAGGTAAAAATGATGGTGATCATGGTGACGAGTCAGATTCTGACCTTCTACCTCCACCACCCCACGGAGGTAATCCTATTTTAGCTACTTCTGACCACCCCTCAACCAGCTATGTTAAATTTAATGCTGATGAGGTGGCTGACATCTCCACCTTGGCTGTCTATAAGACACTAGCCGAGGTTACACCTGATCTACAATCCACCATTCGCACTGCTATTGCTGATAGTGTGACTGAAGCCATACGTAACGCTGGGCAAGTTACCACTTCCAATATTGAAGCCCAGCTCAAACAAGTATGTGCCTTTGCAGATCTTGCGGTGGCTGCCATTGTCAAACAACATGAAGAGGAGGAGGACTTAAAGAAACGAATCATATCTCACAATGAGTATACTGAGGACATTGCCCGTCTTCAAGCTGATTTAGATGCTGCTAATCGCAGAATTCTTTTCTTAATGAAGAAAATGCAATGCTACATGAGAGATTGGATTCACAGGAGCAGCAAATGGCTAACATGATTTCTGCTTCTGCCTATGTTCAAATGGTTGAAAATATGCATCGACTGGCTACCCTACAGGGTGATGTTAGGGCCATGGTTGAGCAGATGGCTATGGGTGTTGCAAGGAATGAAGTTAGGTCTTCCAATCTCCTTCTTCAACAATTTGGTGTGGATCCTGGTGCCCATCTTACTCCTGAAGTTACTGACTGGAACAATTTTGCATTCTCTGTTCCAGATTCAGATAGTGACCTTGATGCACAGGTCTCCCCTATTCACCTTTCTACCCCTGCTGATGACAAAAAGGAGGAGAAGAAATCTAATAAGAAACTCAAAAAGAGAAAACAATCAGAGGGGGAGCATGAGCATGAAAAGGCTCCAAAACAACCAAGGAGAGATGGTGATGGTGATGGTGGTGATGGTTTTACTGGTCAAGACTCTGGCACTAAGCCCAGCAACGCTCATACTGAAGCTGGTGTACAGGCAGCTGGTGAATCTCAACCCAGTGTGTCTGCCACATCAGTGGATGATATTGTAGAGACCCGTCCTAATCCATCCGGACGAAGTCCATATCGATTATAAATGATTCACAACAGTTGATTACATCGCGAGGTACTTGACCTCTATATGATACATTTTACAAACATTGCATTCGTTTTTGAAAAGACAATCTTTCATTACATCGAAAGTTGACGGCATGCATACTATTTCATAATATGTCTAACTATAATTGACTTAATATTAATCTTGATGAACTCAACAACTTGAATGCAACGTCTTTTGAAATATGTCATGAATGACTCCAAGTAATATCTCTAAGATGAGCAAATGCACAGCGGAAGATTTCTTTCATACCTGAGAATAAACATGCTTTCAAGTGTCAACCAAAAGGTTGGTGAGTTCATTAGTTTAACATAAATAATCATTTCCATCATTTTAATAGACCACAAGATTTTCATTTTCAGTTCTCATAAATAAACGTCCCATGCATAGAGACAAAAAATATCATTCATATGGATTGAACACCTGGTAACCGACATTAACAAGATGCATATAAGAATATCCCCTATCATTCCGGGAAATCCTTCGGACATGATAAAAACGAATTCGAAGTACTAAAGCATCCGGTACTTTGGATGGGGTTCGTTAGGCCCAATAGATCTATCTTTAGGATTCGCGTCAATTAGGCGTGCACTAATTCTCAAAATTAGTGATGTTCCCTAATTCTTAGGCTACCAAGCAAAAAGGGGCATATTCGGCTTCGATCATTCAACCATATAATGTAGTTTCGATTACTTGTGTCTATTTCGTAAAACATTTATAAAAAATTTCGCATGTATTCTCAGCCCAAAAATATAAAGGGTAAAAAGGCAAATGAAACTCACGCTTATCATTATTGTAAAACAGTTAATAAAACATTTGCATGTATTCTCAGCTCAAAAAAAATGTAAAGAGTAAAAGGGAAGCAAATGAAACTCACCATACTGTATTTCGTAGTAAAAATACATATAACGTCATTGAACAAGTGCAAGGTTGGCCTCGGATTCACGAACCTAAATTAATTATATATAATTATGTGTTGGTCAATATTTGTCTAACAAATTAGGTCAAGTCATAGTGTATCCTAATGCTCGAGACTAATATGCAAAAGTCAACAAAAGTAAATTTGACTCAAAATAATTTCCAAAAATCTATACATGATTAATATATAGTTTAAATATCGTCGTTTTATATTTTTAAATATTTTTAAAAGATTTATTAGAGTAATAATATAATTTATTTATTAATAAATAAAATTTTATATTAAATTTATGTAATAAAATATACTTTTATATATATTAAGTAATAAAATTTATAGGGTTCATTTAGTATCATAAAGATAATATGATAGGTATTATTAAAGTAAGTTATTACACGTAGTAAAATATGTTTGTATCACATATTTATTTGATAAAATAATATCTATAATGATAGTAAGTAAAAGTTGTATTATTTTGTAATAATAATTATTATTATAAAAAATATATTATTATAAAAATATCAATATTTATAATTACTAAGATGACATTATGATAAAACGATAATTCTAATTATGATAACTTTAATATTTACGATAATTTTTAATATTATCTTTAAAATAATAATTCTATTTAAAATAATAATAATAATGATATTTTATAGTAACAATGACATTTCTATTAAAATGATAATTTTTGCTAAAATGATAGTTTTAATACTAACGATACTTTTAATAATAATAGTAATGATAAAAATAATAAGAACGATAATTTTACCTAAATCAATATCTTATAATATTTTAATTTCATCATGATACTCTTACTCATTATTTCCTAATCGTTTCGTTTAATAGCTTTTAATCGTCTTTTATATCGTGTTTATAATAATGATAATAATAGTAATCAAAATAATTAGGTGTTACCAATATTTGTTTTAATTACACTTATATTAATAATGATAGTTACTATAACATTATTAACGATAATACTAATAATTATCTTAATGATAATATAGTAATAATAATAATAACAATAACAATAACCATTTTTAAATAATGATATATATATTAATAATGATAATAATTATAATAATACTAATAATAATAATAATAATAATTGGATAATAATAATAATACTAATTATAAGTTTAACGATAATAACGATAGTAATAATAAAAAAAAATAACAATTTTTAATGATAAATCCCTTTTATTGATAAAGATAATAATAATGATAATAATAAGATAAAACTAGAACGACGATAAAAAAACGACGATAATAATAATCATTTTTAATAAAAATATCGAAAATTCAATTGATTATAACTTCTAATCCGTTCATCGAAACCATTCGATATCTAAAGGAAAAGTTCTTAATTTTTCGCTAGCTTTCCAAGGACATGCATATCTTATACCTTATCTCAACCGCAAGTGTAACTAATTCAATATTCAACCTAACCTGTCTAAGGGCAATATCAAAAATACAAGCATGCATAATCCTAAATACTCGAGCACTAGTCAGGGATACACTATTATTATGTAAAAGTTAAATTATGAGTACTCACGTATCAATATTGAGATTCAATATTGCAGGAAAGGTACGTAGACGAAACGGAAATGATAAACACTATATTGACCTCACGAGCATACCCATGAACCATACTCAATCACCTCCATAGCTATAACCCATAATTTCCTTAATCCTATCCTACTCGAAAAACAATTTCGAAATCACTCGGACAGCACTCCGTCGTAATATTTTATGTATACTAATAATATCTTGAAATAATACGGAGTAAATATATATGTACATCGATTGAGAGAGTTTAGAGAAAAATATTTTCAAGTTTCTATGAAATAATGAAACCTATTGAATTCTATTTATAATAGATTTTTAAATTATTAAAGTGAATTATTAAAGTATGAATTATTAAAGTGAATTATTAAAGTATGAATTATTAAAGTGAATTATTAAAGTATGAATTATTAAAGTGAATTATTAAAGTATGAATTATTAAAGTGAATTATTAAAGTTAAAGTAAAGTAAAAATAAAGTAAATGTAAAGTTTAAGTATAGTAAAAGTATAAAATTATGTACGTATAATACGCGTATAAATATATATAATATTAATTTAAATCGTTATATATATTTAATAAAATAAAATATAAATATCGTTATCTTTATCTTTATCATACTAGTTAAGTAATGAGTTGTAAAAAGTGATTCTAAATATTTATAAAAGTTATATACGTTTTAATAATAAAGTTCTTTTTAAATTGAAAACGTTTTTGTACGTTTGAAACTAAATAGATCAATCGAGTCTTTATGAGATTCAATCTTCCACTATCCTTTGTTTAGTTCTCAATGATTGATAATTTATTCTTATTTATAAATCACTTTACCATTTTTCGAATATTGTTAAAATGGAAAGATTTCTCAAATCAACGTGGGCCTTTCAACAGAGACTTGTAATCATAATTCAATATATCTGATAATTCAATCATTTGATCTTATCTTCTAATTCCATTGATAAACATTTTGAAACGGATACAATCATATAAAGTATTTAATCCAATATTTTGTTTACGTTTCAAGTTATAATATATATACACATATACATATATAATCATATTCGTTTAATGGTTCGTGAATCGTTGGAACTTGATCGAGGTTGAATGAATGTATGAACATAGTTTAAAATTCTTGCAATTTAACTTAACAAATATTGCTTATCGTGTCGGAAACATATAAAGATTAAAGTTTAAATTTGGTTGGAAATTTCCGGGTTGTCACAGTACCTACCAGTTAAAGAAATTTCGTCCCGAAATTTGAGTGGAAAGGTCGTGAATGATAATAAGTATGTTTTCATGATGCATACGGGCTGAAAATTAGAGTTTTCTCATCAGCGAATAATTTGGATAAACAATCCATTTATATGAAGAGTACGAATGAAGCTAACATAGAAGAGTGAAATGAGTAAGTGTAGATTCATCTTATCATTTGACGTAGATATGATTGATTCCCAGATTTTAAGGGATTTGAAGAAAATCTTCTTAATAAGATTCGACTCTCCGGTAATCAAGGAAATTAGGATCCGCTTTAAATGCGATCGTCCATTTTAATTGTTCTGTCTGAGATTTTCTTATAAATTCACCTCCTTCGTTTCCTTACAACTCACACCTTCTGTTGATGCATTTTATGCAACTTCCTAGACATCTACCCACGTCCATTGCAGGTACAACAGTTTACAGGCCACCATGATTGCTCGTTATTATCCTATCCGTGTTTGTATGTGGTTACAGGAACTGCAGGAACGAGATTTAGATGTTTGACTATGTTAGACTTAGTCAGACGTACGAGTGAAGCCTCACTAGTATGGATGACAGGCTCATACGCACGATTGATGCTGAGCTAAGTCACAATTACAACCTAAATGAGAAGACACGAGTGAGTGATCACCCGTACGGCTGATGAAGCCAACTCGTACGTGTGATGAATGAATCGTATGGGTGAGTCAACAGCAGGGGTATATAAAGTCTTATGTTCTTCATTTTAGGTTAAGCCTCTCATTTGTTACACACACTCAGATCTAGTGAGCTCCTTCGATTCTCTCTCAGTCCAAATCACCCAGGTGGTGAATAATAGCTCTAGATGTTGATCTAATCACACTTGATTTAGTTGTGGTTTGACTAAATTAATCAAAAAAAAAAAACTTAACCTATTCACTAGAGGGTTTGATTCACTTATTCTGCCATTGTGTGAGTTAAATCTGTTGATTTCTAAGTTCCTAGTCATGTTTCATCACCTTCTATTCTTTCCCCCTCAACTCATATTTTAAAGTATTCATCAATATGCTCCATCCAGTTCTGATTCTCGATATACTTCTAACTTTCATATCGGTCATTCTTCTTTTTCATCTACCGCCGGAAGAATCTATTTACTTCTACTATACTCTTGGGTTTATAGTGTTTCTAGTTCTCCCGTATCTTTATATTGCTATATGCATCGATATATATGATTTATAATTTCTGGTTTGTCGTTGGGATTTATATGTTCCCTTATATTTCAAAGTCTCTGCTTCTGTCTTCTATAATCATTATCATTCATAGTTAATGCTCTCTTTTATTTGCTGCAATTTATACCCCAATTTCTATTTCGAAGTTTTGTCCTTTCGTTTCTTCTTCTTGCGATTAAGCACCGCTTGTAATGGTCCAGAATTCACAGATATGAATTTCGGAATGAACATTGTTAATGTTCTAGGAAGGAAATTGTGATGGCACGATCTTGACTTGTCAAATTACTAGAATACCTTGGAAAAGGCCGAATCATCAAGAAATATTTTCTTGATATTTTAGAGGTTAAATAGAATACAAGAGTCGTATAACATGGCACATGATGATGTTATGATCTGTGAATCATCACGTTCCATTTAGAAACTCAGCATGACTTACTATAATATAAACACATTGATCAAGTGTCATTATATTATACTAATTCATGCTTCAGTTCCCAACATTACTTCAAAATATTCCTATTTTAAACTTGAATGTTTCAGAATTTAGAAACTAAAATAGTTTTGTTTATGATGTAATACAGATAGCGCGAAGAGGTAAATGATTTCAAATAAGAAAATTTAAGAAAATATCTTCAGAAATATGGAGGATATTTATAATGAAAGATATGATGATATTTTAGAATTTCTAATATCAGAGGATGATGAAGAATATTGTCCGCAGGGGTTTAGAGTCAGGAGCAAGGTATTCGTTAAGGACTTCAGCAGGTACTGAATCATTTGGATCCTTTCAAGTCAGGTCCAGTCTTTGTAATTTGTCCACAGCCTCCTTCCTACTTTGCTCAATCCGTTTTCCAGTTCCAAAACTTCTCTTTTTCTGCACTTTTCCAGCACACTTCATCATCATAATTCAGCTTTTACCGTTTAAAGTCGTTTATAGTTTTCGCTGCTTCATCAGCATTTTTTTTTCTCCATTTTCGGAGAACCAATTCGTAGTTCGGAGTGTTTTTCAGAAACTTCACATTCAAATTAAGTCCAGAAGATAGACGTTATATATACACATATAACTGTTGGCATAGACATCCTGCGAGATTTCAAAATACTGATTGCTAATTTCCAATGATTCGTATGGCAATTCTCATTACAAGATGCGAATGAGTAAATGATGGGGTTTCAATGAATATTTATAATGACTTTTTGGAGAGGCTAAAGTCAAAGGGTAATGAAGTTGTTAGTACATCTGCTAATAATGTGGTGGAATGTAAAAGGTTCCCTGGTAACGATGGTGTATATCTCAAGGTTATAATAAGGTTAGTCTGACTGAAAAGTCGAAGTTGACTTGCTGGAGCTGTGACAAAACTGGCTACTTTGAATAGGAGTCGCAAAGTTATTTTTGCTAATAAATGCCAAAGAATCTGACGCGGATACGTTGTTTAAACTTTTACTTTGGTTTCAAGAGTTTTTAGGGTACATAACTGTGGGTAACATGTGGTTGGATCATCATCTCGATTGCTCATCATTCGAAGTGTCTTCAGAAATTTTCGAAGGGTTTGAACACAGATTGTAATCATTAACATACATTTGATGTTCTAACACAGTTTTGAAGTCAAAATATAGCTTGTGAAAGATGTAAGGATCTAAGAGTGATGATTTTGGTCTTATCTCAAGTTGAATTTTGAGATTTCAAAATCAGAATATGTAATTAAATTTTGAATGAGTATGGTTGTTTTGATTTCTATAAAAGAATGTATATTGTTGTGAAAGTAGGGAGTATAATGGATGATTTGCTGAATCAGATTCAAAGAATGTAACATATTAATTGTGAATTTATATATCTCTCGGGTATTACCTACCCGTTAAAAAAAAATTTCACAATTAATATTTTGTACAAAAGAATTTTATTACAGTCTTTATGAAAATATATATATGTATATTTTCTTCAGATGTAATATAGATTTAATGAGTTAATGTAAAATTAAACTCATTTGATTTACGGTTGAAACTAGAATTGAATAATCCCTAAAGGCTTTAAAAAGTACATAACTTTTACGCAATATTTCTTTAATGACATTGAAATTATGAATCAATACTTCGTTATTTGTTGATGTATGATGTTCGGTTCGTGGAATTCTTGTGAATTTCGCAAAGTACGAATGATGTTATCTGAAAAGTTTCGAGTACATCGATGATGAAAGTGTAAAATCAAATATATACTTGATTTATTATGAATTGGAATTTGTTGAATTGCGACAGAGATTGTAGTTAACGCTGGTTAAGTTGTGGCCGAAGGACGTACATTATTGCATATTTGTAATATGAATTAACCGAGTAGTTAAGATTCACACACAATAGCTTAGCACGGAAAGATTTATTTCAAAATATATAATATATATATATATATATATATATATATATATATATATATATATATATATATATATATATATATATACATATAATTTCTTCAGAGGGAATGAGTTAATTCTTCATAACTCGTTGATACAATATACACGTTATTGATTCGTAATGATGTCCACAGTGATTCTTGAATTGACGGAGTTTGTGATGTTATCGGTGTTGTTGATTCGGATGTTGACTGTACTGACGATGCTGGTAACGCTGACGGTACTGTTGATGCTGTTGGTAAAGCAAGTTTAGCTTGTTAATCACACACCATTTTTGTCAGGGTTTCTACTCTTCCTTCTATCATTTTGATTCGTTTAACTGATTTATGGTTAGGGCTAGATTAGATAATCTCTAAGACTTTAGAGATTACATAATCGCCGTGGAATGTTTCTCCAATGAAGTTATGAATTAATACTTCGTCAGTTATTGTTGTTGGTACTCCTTGGTATCTATGGTGCGTATGACGTTGATGCTCATGGGACAGATTGTGAAGTTGAGGTTTACGACGCGGTTGTGGTTGGAGGTGGTAATGGTACTGTTGGCGTTGATGATGGTGGTAATGGTTATGTTGCTGGTGCTGCTGCTGGTGTTTGTAATCTTTGCACCATATTCTCCAAAGCCACTACCCGAGCGCGAAGCTCGTTGACTTCTTCTATTATACCGGGGTGATTGTCGGTTCGGACGAGCGGATAAATATAATATAGAATTTGATGTAGTATATAATCGTGACGAGATACTCTGGAAATGAGAAAGAAAATGGTGTTTCGGATTGGTTCGCCGGTAAGTGCTTCAGGTTCTTCGTTAAGAGGGCAATGGGGTGGATGGAAGGGATCACCTTCTTCTTGTCTCCAATGATTGAGGAGGCTACGAACCCATCCCCAATTCATCCAGAATAGATGATGGCTGATTGGTTGATCCATTCCGGTCACACTGCTTTCAGAGCTGGAGTGGGATTCCATTTCGGAATCCGAGGAACTTGAATTAATGATGAATTCCATTTCGTACAATTGAATAAGGATTTTTTTCGATATGAAATGATTTTCGGTTATCGAATGGTATACTAATTACATAGAATATCCATAGATATAGAACAAAAGATTTCGTAGATTACGGAGGAATTTACGGGATATGTCAGGTAAAGTTTAAAGTAACAGATACGATAAGATATGATTTAGTAGATACACTAAGATATGAATTTTGTCTATACACTACTCATGCAATTAATGTAGCAAGACGTGTCTAAACTAGTAATGATAAGCAGGTAATTTCCTAAGAATGATAAGCAGATGATTTCCGACTAAAAATGATAAGCAAAACTTTTGACATGCAGACACGGTCGAAGTCCAGACTCACTAATGCATCCTAACGACTTATCAGTTAGACACACTAATGCAGACATGGTTCACTAAGACCACCGCTCTGATACCAACTGTAGAGACCCGTCCTAATCCATCCGGACGAAGTCCATATCGATTATAAATGATTCACAACAGTTGATTACATCGCGAGGTACTTGACCTCTATATGATACATTTTACAAACATTGCATTCGTTTTTGAAAAGACAATCTTTCATTACATCGAAAGTTGACGGCATGCATACCATTTCATAATATGTCTAACTATAATTGACTTAATATTAATCTTGATGAACTCAACAACTCGAATGCAACGTCTTTTGAAATATGTCATGAATGACTCCAAGTAATATCTCTAAGATGAGCAAATGCACAGCGGAAGATTTCTTTCATACCTGAGAATAAACATGCTTTCAAGTGTCAACCAAAAGGTTGGTGAGTTCATTAGTTTAACATAAATAATCATTTCCATCATTTTAATAGACCACAAGATTTTCATTTTCAGTTCTCATAAATAAACGTCCCATGCATAGAGATAAAAAATATCATTCATATGGATTGAACACCTGGTAACCGACATTAACAAGATGCATATAAGAATATCCCCTATCATTCCGGGAAATCCTTCGGACATGATAAAAACGAATTCGAAGTACTAAAGCATCCGGTACTTTGGATGGGGTTCGTTAGGCCCAATAGATCTATCTTTAGGATTCGCGTCAATTAGGCGTGCACTAATTCTCAAAATTAGTGATGTTCCCTAATTCTTAGGCTACCAAGCAAAAAGGGGCATATTCGGCTTCGATCATTCAACTATATAATGTAGTTTCGATTACTTGTGTCTATTTCGTAAAACATTTATAAAAAATTTCGCATGTATTCTCAGCCCAAAAATATAAAGGGTAAAAAGGCAAATGAAACTCACGCTTATAATTATTGTAAAATAGTTAATAAAACATTTGCATGTATTCTCAGCCCCAAAAAAATGTAAAGAGTAAAAGGGGAGCAAATGAAACTCACCATACTGTATTTCGTAGTAAAAATACATATAACTTCATTGAACAAGTGTAAGGTTGGCCTCGGATTCACGAACCTAAATTAATTATATATAATTATGTGTTGGTCAATATTTGTCTAACAAATTAGGTCAAGTCATAGTGTACCACAATCCTAATGCTCGAGACTAATATGCAAAAGTCAACAAAAGTAAATTTGACTCAAAATAATTTCGAAAAATCTATACATGATTAATATATAGTTTAAATATCGTCGTTTTATATTTTTAAATATTTTTAAAAGATTTATTAGAGTAATAATATAATTTATTTATTAATAAATAAAATTTTATATTAAATTTATGTAATAAAATATACTTTTATATATATTAAGTAATAAAATTTATAGGGTTCATTTAGTATCATAAAGATAATATGATAGGTATTATTAAAGTAAGTTATTACACGTAGTAAAATATGTTTGTATCACATATTTATTTGATAAAATAATATCTATAATGATAGTAAGTAAAAGTTGTATTATTTTGTAATAATAATTATTATTATAAAAAATATATTATTATAAAAATATCAATATTTATAATTACTAAGATGACATTATGATAAAACGATAATTCTAATTATGATAACTTTAATATTTACGATAATTTTTAATATTATCTTTAAAATAATAATTCTATTTAAAATAATAATAATAATGATATTTTATAGTAACAATGACATTTCTATTAAAATGATAATTTTTGCTAAAATGATAGTTTTAATACTAACGATACTTTTAATAATAATAGTAATGATAAAAATAATAAGAACGATAATTTTACCTAAATCAATATCTTATAATATTTTAATTTCATCATGATACTCTTACTCATTATTTCCTAATCGTTTAGTTTAATAGCTTTTAATCGTCTTTTATATCGTGTTTATAATAATGATAATAATAGTAATCAAAATAATTAGGTGTTACCAATATTTGTTTTAATTACACTTATATTAATAATGATAGTTACTATAACATTATTAACGATAATACTAATAATTATCTTAATGATAATATAGTAATAATAATAATAACAATAACAATAACCATTTTTAAATAATGATATATATATTAATAATGATAATAATAATAATAATACTAATAATAATAATAATAATAATTGGATAATAATAATAATACTAATTATAACTTTAACGATAATAACGATAGTAATAATAAAAAAAATAACAATTTTTAATGATAAATCCCTTTTATTGATAAAGATAATAATAATGATAATAATAAGATAAAAACTAGAACGACGATAAAAAAACGACGATAATAATAATCATTTTTAATAAAAATATCAAAAATTCAATTGATTATAACTTCTAATCCGTTCATCGAAACCATTCGATATCTAAAGGAAAAGTTCTTAATTTTTCGCTAGCTTTCCAAGGACATGCATATCTTATACCTTATCTCAACCGCAAGTGTAACTAATTCAATATTCAACCTAACCTGTCTAAGGGCAATATCAAAAATACAAGCATGCATAATCCTAAATACTCGAGCACTAGTCAGGGATACACTATTAGTATGTAAAAGTTAAATTATGAGTACTCACGTATCAATATTGAGATTCAATATTGCAGGAAAGGTACGTAGACGCAACGGAAATGATAAACACTATATTGACCTCACGAGCATACCCATGAACCCTACTCAATCACCTCCATAGCTATAACCCATAATTTCCTTAATCCTATCCTACTCGAAAAACAATTTCGAAATCACTCGGACAGCACTCAGTCGTAATATTTTATGTATACTAATAATATCTTGAAATAATACGGAGTAAATATATATGTACATCGATTGAGAGAGTTTAGAAAAAAATATTTTCAAGTTTCTATGAAATAATGAAACCTATTGAATTCTATTTATAATAGATTTTTGAATTATTAAAGTGAATTATTAAAGTATGAATTATTAAAGTGAATTATTAAAGTATGAATTATTAAAGTGAATTATTAAAGTATGAATTATTAAAGTGAATTATTAAAGTATGAATTATTAAAGTGAATTATTAAAGTTAAAGTAAAGTAAAGGTAAAGTTTAAGTATAGTAAAAGTATAAAATTATGTACGTATAATACGCGTATAAATATATATAATATTAATTTAAATCGTTATATATATTTAATAAAATAAAATATAAATATCGTTATCTTTATCATACTAGTTAAGTAATGAGTTGTAAAAAGTGATTCTAAATATTTATAAAAGTTATATACGTTTTAATAATAAAGTTCTTTTTAAATTGAAAACGTTTTTGTACGTTTGAAACTAAATAGATCAATCGAGTCTTTATGAGATTCAATCTTCCACTATCCTTTGTCTAGTTCTCAATGATTGACAATTTATTCTTATTTATAAATCACTTTACCATTTTTCGAATATTGTTAAAATGGAAAGATTTCTCAAATCAACGTGGGCCTTTCAACAGAGACTTGTAATCATAATTCAATATATCTGATAATTCAATCATTTGATCTTATCTTCTAATTCCATTGATAAACATTTTGAAACAAATACAATCATATAAAGTATTTTATCTAATATTTTGTTTACGTTTCAAGTTATAATATATATATACACATATACATATATAATCATATTCGTTTAATGGTTCGTGAATCGTTGGAACTTGGTCGAGGTTGAATGAATGTATGAACATAGTTTAAAATTCTTGCAATTTAACTTAACAAATATTGCTTATCGTGTCGGAAACATATAAAGATTAAAGTTTAAATTTGGTTGGAAATTTCCGGGTTGTCACAGATATTGTTGTCTCTCAAACTATTGAAAGAAGAATGAAAAGAAAAATGGAGAGACATCAGAAGAGACAGCAAGAATTAAATGATGCCTTCAATGTCAAATGGGATGCCTATGTTGCTCTTAAATGCCACAGAATTGAGCATAGGAGATGGCTGACCCTGAAAAAGAGGGACATTGATGATGACCTGATTGGCATTGATAAATTCAAAAAGGATGCATGAAAAATAAATGCCAAATTCATGGTCAAATACGACAAGAAGAAGGCAAAGCTGTATGCTGAGCGAGCAGATAGGATCAAACAGATGACTCCAGAAGAAATGAAAGATTATCTTGCATCTACTGAGTCAGGGGGAGGAGTTAGAGCTGACATTTTTATGAAGTGGTTAGATGCTATGTTAGAAACCAGCTCATCTTCTCGCCCAACATCTTCTGCACAGCCAGCTACACAACATAAGCAAGCAGAAACAATCAATCTTGTTGATGAAGATATTCAGGGGGAGCATCTTGCTATCGTTCCCTACCTGCCTCCACTTGAGCCAGTATCAACACAAGAACCATCAGCTGAACCCATGCCCATAGATAAACAAAGGGTGAAATCTGCTCCTAGGGACAATCAGCCCCTAAGGAAAGGACCCTTATTTGAGGTAGCTGATGAAGATACTAAGGTGGTTGTACCAGCTGATACTAATCAGTCAGCTAGTACTGAAGACACAGCAAGGAGTGCTGTGAATGAAGACCCAGCCAGAAGTGTGCTGCTGGGTGTTACAAGTGTTGAAGACCCAGCCAAGGTGGTTGAGCTGGGTGCTAATCAAGATGATGATACGGTTAATCCTGCTGACTTTACAGTCTGGGGTAGTGGAGATCATTTATTTGTTCAATCACCTATCTCTCCCCAGACCCTCACTTATTTTAACAGAATAAAGGATAATCGTGTCAATCAGTTTCCAGTGAGTTCATCTGGCATAGGTGAATCAATCATGTATCCTCCATCTTCCCCAAAACGTCATGGTAAACACAGAACTTGGGAAGATTATTCAGTTACCCGTGGTGAGCCAGATTTATTTAAAATGAATCCAGATGAAAGAGATGCTTACCGGATGGATATCACTATATAGGAATTGCTTGAGCAAAGACAAGCTGCTATCAATGAAAGGATACGTCAAGTTAGATTGCTGCATCATCCCCTTGATCAGCCACTCTACATCACTGCCTTGACTTATGGCATTGAAATTGGTGTATACTTAAACAACAGTGATCAAAGGCTCTCTACTGATGAGGAGAAAGCTCAATTTCAAGAGGCTCACCAGCTGGGTATGAATCTAAGGGAGTATCGTACTGCCCTTAGAACTGAAGAGGGTAGAAAGATTATTGAAACAGCAAAATCCCTGAAAATCGCTGCCGACGATTATTTGTTGGGTCTACAAGCTGAAATTCAAAGAAGGGAGGCTGCTGATGCTGAACTCGCTGAAAGGGTAAGGCTCCAGGATATAGAAGACAAATTGGCTGCTGATAGAAAGCAAGAAGCTGAGTCCCTAGAATTAGCTAAAGCCATTGTCAAAGAACAGGATAAGGCATTTGATACGATTGAAGCTGCTGAGAAAGCACCTTCTACTGCTCCTATAGAATCTGTTTGTACCAGTGAATTTCCTGATCATTATTATAGGAGTAGGTATGGTGATGTGATGAATAGAAGATCCAATCCCAGCAGGATCATCAAAGTAAACAGAGGGTCAAAAAGAGCGTTCAATGTTGTAAGGGAGAATAAATTTCAAGAAAGAATAAACTATGATGAGTTAAGATCCCTTGGATTTAGTTAATGGATGGAGATCTTGGAGTATTTAATTGGTAAAGGTGAAAGTGCTATCAAAAATACACTTAAATCTGAACCCCAACAGCTCTTCAAGAAAGCAACAAGGTTTGGGAATGCACCAGTGGTGAATGTAGATGAAGTCCTCTCTCAAAAACCTAAAGGAAAGCAATCCACTGGTGAAGGACCAACCGGAAAAGGCCCCATCATTCTACCTCCTCATATCCCTGTATTTGACCCTGCTGATGTACCTTATCTGTTCCCTGAAGCCTGGAGAATCAAACAAGAGGAGCTATCTGAAGAAGAACGAGAAAAAGATAAAGATAGATAGTCTCCTATGTGCTCAAATTGTATCTTTTGTTTAATTCACTTTTCATTCTGCTGTTGTGGTAATTACTGTACATATTGTGTTGTAATGAAAGTGAAATGAGTTTATCTTCAAAATCATATCAAATTATAAGATATGGATAACTCAGCAAAAGATCCCAAAACAAACTTCAAAAGGGACAAATTTACTGCATATTTTTATTAGGTCCCTCCGTGCTGACTTTAGTGTTTTCTCTACATGTCATAGGTTTTGTCATCATCAAATAGGGGGAGATTGTTGAGTCCCCAAAATAATTAAGGATTTAATTATGACAAACCTGTAATTTATTTGCACTAAAGTGTTATGTGCAGTCAGCACAAGTTTGTTCATGTATAGACAACAGATATTGCTGTGTCGAGTGTTTAGTTTGCTGCTTAGTCTACCAGCACAAGGTAGACAGTGTTCTTCAATTAGCACAGGATGTGTACTCAGCAAATCAAGAACATGAAGTGGCTCAGCAATGAAGAACTAGCACATCTAGAATGCAGCTCACTACACAAGACAACTATGCTCCATTATAAGCATAGTCGTTTCCCGAGTGGTCTACATCAATGGTACTATTCAACAGAAGTCAAAGAAAAAGTTGAACAGAAAAGGACACGCGTCGGCGGCTGACAAGTGACCTTACAAGACCACGTGGGAATGCAGAAGGTTAACGCATGTGCAGACATGGGTTATACTTTGTCATCACCTAGGGAACACAACATTCTATTTGTTTAATCAAATAGTGGTGCCAAACCGAATTGGGGTGTTCCTGCAAACAGCTACCAAAGAGGAAAGAAAAGAGCATGCTCTCTGATATAGTTGTCTCCATAAGTACAGACATCCTATGTACCAGTGGACAATAGAACCATTACACGGTTAATAGGACTACTATAAATTGTTGTATCCACTATTGTAACAACTAGTGGTGTGGGTTTATTTTTATAGAGTCAAAACGTGTAATAGCTGTTAGTTTACCTTTTAGCTATAATATAGGTAATCTGTATCAACCAACTATCATTCCGTCAAGGATAGTTGTGATTCTTTGTGATTCAATCAATAAAGAATAACTGTTGAAAATTACCTGTGACTCTATTTATTTGCATGCTTGAATACTAATCAGTTTAACTGTTAAGTTATTTGAAAAGAAATTGTATTTACCCCCCCCCCCCCCCTTACAATACTCCTGTTGTTTTCAAGGGATCAACAATCACTCCCAATCTTGCTCAACAATCGTCGTACATCGCTCTTTTGCCACGATTTGAACCCGTAACAATGGTAGCTAATCATTATTACGCGAGCAAGTCGCATTAACTTGCTAGTACAACGTCTATCTCGCTTAATGATCGTAAAACACAACACAATACAATTAGCGTATAGTTAGTTCACCTAAACCTAGACACTAACCAATTTCCGGTCTGACCCGTCTCCTACAAGTCCCGCATAAAGCATATACACAATAAAGTCTAAGTCTAGGCACCTATCCCAAGTCCCCTAAATCCCTTAGACCATGCTCTGATACCATTTGTAACGACCCTAGTTCGTTATCTCAAAAACACGCCCTAAAAAAAACTTTTCTGATTCAACACATCTGGACGGCGTCCAGCAAAGATGGCTTGGATGGTGTCCAGAAGATTTGGACGGCGTCCAAATGAACTGCCAGATTCTGACTTGGATGTCCAACTTACTCGAGCGGAAAACCCGCTTCCCGACACTTTTAAACGAAACCCTTTTCACAACATGTTAACATAATTTAAACTAAGAAGTTTCCACCATAAAATCAAGTTTTACAACATCGGGCCCACATCGGCTGTTTTACGAATTTCGTACAAAAATACAAGTTCGACCATAAGAGTTTAAATTTCAAACGACACCTAGAGCATGGTGTTTGGGGTTAAACTACCCATATATTGGCCAACTTCAAAAGCTAAACATATCCAAAAAGCATCCCCTATCAAAACAAAGCGGGATGATAACGCCATTTTCATACATATATTTTGGGCGTTATCTTGTTCCATTTGCTAGTATTTTGAAGACTTTGGTGGAGATATCGAGTTATTTGAGTTTAAAATGAAGAAAGTGTCAATATATGGTTCGTTGGCTCATTATTGTTGATTTTATTGAAGATATAGCCAAAACGAAGTTAGAGTTGAAGATAAACGTGCCCCGGGTGAAAAAGTCAGTTTCCATCGCTTCAGGATGAGGTTTATCGCGTTTTGGTCATCGTGATACGTGATGAAGTGCATCAGAATGCGACATGGAAAAGGGGCTATTCTGACCATTCTGTCACGTATTAAGCAGCTTTGTCGCGTCCTGTTTATCGCGTATCGCGATGAGGTTGTCGCGGATCGCGATGGTATGTCGCGGATCGCGACCAGAGTCAGTTTCAGTTGTTTTCCCTGCTTCTATAAATAGACGAATTTTACCCCAATTTAGGGTATGCAGTTTTTATTCCGAACTTTAGCCTACAGCAACTTTAGTTACGAATTTCTTTGTCTTTCTTCATTATTTTACAAGGGTTTAAGCTACAATATCATTCTTGGTCAGTTTAATTACTTTTATTAATTTGTTCTTCATTCAATTCAATGATTATGTTTAATTGTTCTTCTTATTTATTTGTTCTTTGCTTTACCATGAGTAGCTAAATATTTAGTATTCGCTTAGATGCATGAACCTAGGTGATGGATTGCGATCTTTTGGTTAATAACAATTAATTAAAATTACACAAGTTTATGTCTAGCTAAGATCCACCGTTATTAAAGCTTATTGAGTGTTAGATCACGAAAGTTATTGATTAATTAATGACAGTTAAATTGATTAATAGCTTTTACTAGATTATTGAACGTGAATAATTTAGGAATACGTGAGATTTTATGAAGGACACCGATAATAAAATTAATCGTATAGCGGTTGAGCTTGAAATTAGTCGCAATAATTGTGAGGTTGTAAGGGACACCAAACCAACCTAAGTTAGATTATAATCTTGAGTAATACCATTGTGAATTGGTTAGTAACTCTAGGTTAACAACAGTTATACTTAGGTTGCTAGTCTTAAACTGTAGGAATCGACAGATAAATATAGTGTCACATCATTGTAATTGTTTAATTAACGGGTTTAAACGAGCAATCCTAGCCTAGGGAATTGTAGCTAAGTGGATACCTTTGTTTCTTATTAAGTTAAGTTTAATTTACTTTCGCATTTAATCAGTTTTACAACAAAACCCCCTTTTAAATCTTAGAATAATTAATAGTTCAAGTTTTCAATTACCTGCTCTCTGTGGAACGAATTGGTCAAATACTTGTTTAATTGCTACACGAACTGGTTATAGTTGCCTGTATTGTGTGATAATCGATAGGTATTTAGCTAATAATTTAGAGTACGAAATTACACATTACGGGATCACTAATCCAAACGAACGCTCTTACCCTTGTCCACGCCGGAGCCTATAAAAAGATAAACAACGAGAGGGTAAGCTAAAGCTTAGTGAATGCAATAATTATACATATACATATATAATATACCTACTTGCATACACTTACACACACCGTATAATCGCTAGTAATAACAATTAGCATACCAACTCCGAGTATAAGCTAATAACCTCCAAATATCGCAACTAGCCTAATCAATAGCATATTCATCGAAATAATATAATATGCTATACAACAACACATACACAAACTATATGGTTAACCATAAATGCGTCATGGTGTTACCGGCTCCGTGGTTCACACCATACGCAACGCTATGACGCTACCGACTCCGTGGTTCACGTCACTACGCATTTGAGTCATACCCTTTTTATAGTGCTACCGGCTTCGTGGTTCACACTTTGGTGTTACCGGCTCCGTGTGTGACGGCCCAGAAATTTCCGACCAAATTTAAACTTGATCTTTATATGAATTTGATATGATAAGCAAAGTCTGTAAAATTAAATCTCAAAAACCTTGAACTGTTTCATAAATACATTTGGCCTTTGACTATTCCCGACGATTCACGAACAATTGCATGTTAATAAACATGTAAATAGATATATATATATATATATATATATATATATATCTATATATATATATATATATATATATATATATATATATAAGTATATATAATAATTTGAAATAATAGGAAACAATTTAATCGTTTAAATCGAATATGTAAAATAATAATATAAATAATAAAGTTATGATTAAAATAAATCTACATGAAAATATATATGATTTCTATACATAGTTAATGTTATATGTATATGGTAATATATATATATATAAATATTAAATGTATATATATGTTATAATATGTATGTCATAATTAATAAAATGTAATATTAAGTTTGATTACTGGGTAAAAATATAATTAAGTGTAGTTGTTATAGTTACTTTCAATAATTTTTATTAATATTAATATCAATATTAGTATTATAAATCTTATTATTATTATTATCGTTATAATTAAAATTCTAATAATTGTAAGGTATTTTTATCAAAACAAAAGTTAAAAATATAAGTATTATTATAATTAGTATTATTGTTATCATTATTAATATCAACATCAATATTATTAAAAATTATTATTTGTATTTTTTAATTAAAATATATGATTTATTATATTTAGTATTATAAAGTAATAATATTATTATTTTAATATATATATATATATATATATATATATATATATTTGTGTTATTATTGTTATTAATACTAATATCCTTATTATTATAAATGTTAATAATATTATTATCATCAATACATTGGTAACTATTAATATTAGTTCAATTTAATTTATGTAAACAAATATATATAATTACAGGTATATACAAAATACATAAATACCTAAATACATATACGGTTGTCTATTCAGTAATACATATACTCAAGTAAATATTTAATTGCGTATGCTGTATCACTTCACAGTCAACTTTATTTGATTTATATCCTCTTGTCTGGTTGATCATGTATCTGAAATATTCGATCGTACAGATTAAGTGGAAAAACCAGCTATCTGGTTAATATTTTTATTCTTTTTATTAAATTCCTGTTTCAATTTTTGTTAACTATCGAAATCCATTATCAATACAAATAAATTGTGATCAAATCCTATTACATTATCAAACCAACAATTACACGTTACGTAATCTCTATTACTGTTTCAAAAATCAAATGAAAGAGCAGATAATGAAACCGCTACCTCTGTTCTTCATACTTTTTTTTACCGAAAATCGAATTCTAAAGAAACCCCAAAATGTAATAATGTCATTGTGTTAGGAATCTTTCTTGTAATCTTTCTGTAAAGGGTAAAATTCCAATTCATCAAAATGAAGTCGAATTTTCAAGTCAAAGTTTTTTTTTCAAAAAGTTAAAGATCATGTTCATAGTGAAATTCGTAAATGTTTTGATGATTTGAATTAAATTGATGATCCAGAAAGATTATACGAACAATTTAGAACCGGATTCATGTTATAAGTTTTATCTAAAACTTTGTAAAATTTCAAAATTGTTTTTGAATTGGGTTCTTGATGTTCAGCGACTGACCAGCATAAATTTTTTTTTTTTTTTCATTTACTTCTTTTCTGTTTTAAATTAATTAGATAAACCTTTAAACGATTTTATATAAACTATAAATTGTAAAGTTAATTGATAACTTACTGTTAAATTTCGAACCTGAGTTGGTCTGGTATTGAGCAAAGGAGAAGAAGAAAACGAAGTGGAAACAGATACATTAAAATAAAATATGGGTGGGTATTAATCCAGAAAAACAGTTACGGTCGAGTGGTTAAGGTTGGTTGCGCGTATTCAAGAGGTCACGGGTTCGAGCCCTACTCGGGGCTTTTCTTTTTATGAAAGGATTTCATGAGGTAGTTTCATTTCTATTATTATTATTATTATTATTATTATTATTATTATTATTATTATTATTATTATTATTATTATTATTAATATTAATGATTATTATTAGTATTATTAACATGATTATTATTATTATTATTATGATTATTATTATTACTATTATTAGTATTAATGTTATTATTAATATTGTTACTGTTAATTTTTGTTATTAACACTAAATAGTATAGGTTTTAATTATTATTATTATTACTAATAAGTATTAGTTATCCCTTATCATTGTTATTATTATGATTATAGTTATAATTAAGAATATTGTTATTATTATTATTAATATTACTATTACAAGTATTATTACTAGTATTATCAATTAGGTTATTATTAGTATTATTATAGTGACCACTAATACTAAAAGTGTCATTTTTATTAATATTAGAATTAGTATTATTTTAGAATCATTATTATTAATAAAAGTGTTATTATTAAAATTACCATAAATAATAAGGTTGTTACAATTATTATTACTAAGTACTAAGTATTAATATCAAAAAGTATAATCTTCATTATCATTTTTATTAAATTATTTAATTTATTAAGAACCACTGATATTATCATTATCATGAGAATTGTTATAAAAACTATCATTAATATTATCATAAATAGAATTATTAATACTATTATCATTATTATTAATGCTAGTATTATCATTAATGTTATCATTTCAAATATTATCTAGTAATGTTAAAATACTGTTTTAACGAACAAATGATATATATATATATATATGTGTGTGTGTGTGTGTGTGTGTGTGTGTGTGTGTGTGTGTGTGTGTGTGAATATATTTACTACATATAACATAACAAAATTAATATTTTTACATTATAAAATAAATATAAATTATTAATATAAAACTATATCACTAATAATAATATATATATATATTTGTTCGATCACAATTACGTATGTTAATAAATATACAAATGATATAGGTTCGTGAATCCGAGGCCAACCCTGCATTGTTCATTATTGTCATATGTATTTTTACCACAAAATACAGTATGGTGAGTTCATTCGATTCTCTTTTACTCTTTACATTTTTTAGACTGAGAATACATGCGCCGTTTTTATAATTGTTTCCTAAATGCTTTTGAGATATATTTTTAAACTGAGAATACATGAACTGCTTTTATAAATGATTGTCGAAATAGACACAAATATTCAAAACTACATTCTATGATAGACTTATTTGGATTCAGAGGTTCGATTTAGTAGTTAATGGAGAGATAATTTTGCATTGCGTACGCATTAGCTCCCGTTTTAACTACCATCGGTGAGATGATTTTGCATTGCACGCACGCACTAGCCCCCGATGTATTGTATTGTATTATATTCGACTTTGTAGTTGGTAACGGAGGGATGATTTTGCATTGCGTACGCATTAGCCCCCGTTTCAGCTACCCTCGGAGGGATGATTTTGCATTGTGTACGCATTAACCCCCGTTGTAATAATTATATTGTATTAACTACCATGGTGAGATGATTTTGTCATTGCACTACGCATTAGCTACCGTTGGTGAGTTGTTTGAAAGGTTCCGGTGTTCTTCATATGAATGATTTTACAGCAGGAATAGACCTGCACAGATTGTTTTCTAATTATGAGTATCTTGTGGTCTATTATATTATTGAAAATGATTGATTATGAAAAACTAATGAACTCACCAACCTTTTGGTTGACACTTTAAAGCATGTTTATTCTCAGGTATTAAAGAAATCTTCCGCTGTGCATTAGCTCATTTTAGAGATCTTACTTGGAGTCATTCATGGCATATTTCGAAAGACGTTGCATTCGAGTCATTGAGTTTATCAAGATTATTATTAAGTCAATTATAATTGAATAGTGGATATTATGAAATTGGTATGCATGCATGTAAAGAAAGTTTGTCTTTTAAAAACGAATGCAATGTTTATAAAATGTATCATATAGAGGTCAAATACCTCGCTATGTAATCATATGTTATTGTATTCATCCTTATGGATTAGGACGGATCGTTTCATGTGGTATCATAGCGGTGGTCTTAGCGAACCAGGTCTGCATTAGTGTGTCTAACTGATAAGTCGTTAGGATACATTAGTGAGTCTGGACTTCGACCATGTCTGCATGTCAAAAGTTTTGCTTATCATTCTTGTCAAAAATTACCTGCTTATCATTCTTAGTCTAGACACATCTTACTCGATTGATTGCATGAATAATGTATAGACAAATTCATATCTTCGCGTATCTGCTAATCCATATCTTAGCGTATCTTTTACTGTAGACTTTATCTGACACGTTTCCTTAATTCCCTCCGTAATCTACGGGATCTTCTGCACTATGTATAGGTATTCTATTTAATTAGAATATTATCCTATATCAGAAAATTATTTCATATCGAAAAATCCTTATTCAAATGTACGAAATGGAATTCGTCATTAGTTCAAGTCCCTCGGATTCCGAAATGGAATCCCACACAAGCTCCGGAAGCAGCGTCACCAGAATGAATTAACCAAGCATCCATCCCCAATTCATCTGATGGATTCCCCAATTCATCAATGGAGACGCGAAGAAGGCGATCCTTTCCACCAACCGAATTCACCTCTTGGTGAAGAACCTGAAGCACTTACCGGCGAATCTGTCCGAAACACCATATTCACCCTCATTTCCAGGATATCACACAATGATTATATGATATCCAAAATTCTAAACCTTATTCATCCACTCGTTCCGACCGATAATCATCTCGGAATAATGGAAGAAGTCAACGAGATTCGCACTTGAATAATCAATTTGGAAAACGTAGTGCAAAATCTACCAGCTTCAGCAACAGCACCGCCAACACCAGTACCACCAACAACCCAAGTTTCAACATCACATGCCTCAACATCTCATTCTGTACCTCGAGTATAATCATCGTTCTACGTATCGTTCCACATCAATTATCTTCGTTCTTCATGGCGATTATGTAATCTCTAATGTTTTAGAGATTATATATTCGTGTTCTAATGGTAAATCAAATGATTTAATATTATATTAACTCATTAAATCCATGATTGCATCTGAAGAAAATATATATGTGTATATATTTTCATAAAGATTGTAATTGAAAATTCTTTCGTACAAATTGTTAATGATGAAAATATTTTAACGGGTAGGTAATACCCGAGGAATATTTAGATTTCACATTAATAAGTTACACTGTACATTCTTCGAATCTGATTCAACAATCATTTACTATCCTACTTACATCCACAGATATACGTATCCGTTCACCGCAGAATAACCATTTTCACTCAATTTCATATTGGATTTTGACTTATCAGAATCCAACAAGTGGCGTAATGAAGAAAATACTGGACAAAAATAAAATTTGTTAGAAATAAACCAATTAACTATGAGAAATTTTGTTAAGAATCCACGCTAACAAAATCATAGCTAACTGTTCCTAGCTAACTGTTAATTCCTGATTACATTTTTATTTATCGCAATTTATTTATCACAATTTTATTTATCATCATTTAATTTCTGTTATTTATTTTCACGCACTTTAAATATCGGGACACGTATACAAGGTTTTGACATATCATATCGACGCATCTATATATATTATTTGGAACAACCATAGACACTCTATATGCTGTAATGCTCGAGTTCGCTATACAGGGTCGAGGTTGATTCTTAAATAATATATATACTTTGAGTTGTGATCGAGTCTGAGACATGTACATGGGTCACGATACGTATTAATTAATTCTAATATTATATATTAAACTCGATATATGAATTATTAAATTACTAACTGTGGACTGCTAACTGTGGACTACCAATATTGGATAATTAAAATGAATTAAAATATTGATTATAATATATGAAACTAAACAATTCTTCAAGTTTGCCACTTGATTTCATCTTAAACCTCATTTGTATCTTGACGATTACAATCTGCGTTCAAATCTTTTATGATTCTTGAAAACACCCCAATCGAGAGGAATGAACCAACCGCACTTCAACTACGGAAGGAAAGATTTATGCATAAGTTATGCACCTGAAAAACTCTCGAAAAATGAGTAAACGTTTAACACGTATCTGTACTAGCTCCTTTGGCGATGTTATTATCGAAAATAACTTTACAATCCCTTTCTAAAGTAGCCAATTTTGTCACAGCTCCAGCAAGTAAATTTCGACTTTTCGTTCGAAAACAACCTTATTATAACCTTGAAATATATGCGTGCTCTTTTATTGTTACCGAAAAACCTTTTATATTCCACCATATTACCATCAGCGTTTAATCATCTAAAAACACAATTCTCTTGAAACCACCTCGGATTGATAACCGATGATTCAGATATGGTAGCATTAAATGCAGAGGAAACAGCAAAATTGTAGATGGTCTAAACTGCCAAAAGTTTGATAATAAAGAATGGAAGGTTGAAAACGCTCGATAGAAAATTTAGTACTGAAAAATGGATTGAGCTAACCCTGAAGGAGACCGAGGACAAATACAAGGACCAAACTCTATATTCAAAGAACCCAGTTAATTCTGGATCCAATGAAATCTTCAGCAAATATCTTGCTCCGAAGTCATGTTAAATTTTGTGGAAAATCTTTCTTCATCAACCTTCGATCTTAGAAATTCTAAAATATCGTCATAAATATCTTCGATATTTCTGAAGATATCTTTATAAATACTCTTGTCCGACATTATTTATCTCTTCACGTTATCTGTATTACATCATAAAGGAAACTGTTTAGTTTCTAAATTCTAAAACCTTCGAGTTTGAAGTATTAATGTTTTTGAAGTAGTGTTGGGAATTGAAGCATGAGTTAGTATAATATAATGACACTTGATCAACGTGATTATATTACAGTAAGTCATGCTGAGTTTCTAATGGAACATGAGGATTCACAGATCATAACGTCATCATGTGCCATATTACACGACTCTTACATTCTATCTAATCTATAAACATATCAAGAACATATTTTCTTGATAATTCCATCTTTTCTCTTGAATTCTGGTAATTTAACCAATCAAGATCGTACTATTACAATTCTATCTTAGAACATTAGTCATGTTCATTCGAAACTTCATACTTACGAATTCTGGATCATTATTCGCTTGACTTAAAGTCGAGAAAAGAAAAACAAAAGTATGAGCTATAGAAATAAGGAAACGAACGGGGTGGATTTATAGTGAAATATCCGACAGAACAATCAAAACAGATTATCGCATTTAACCAAAGAGGATCCTAATTTCCTTAAATTCCGAAAAATCAAATCTTATTACAAAGATTTTCTCTAAATCCCTTAAATTCCGAAAATCAACCATGACTACGTCACCGGTTAAGACAAATCTGCATTTACTCATCTCAATCTTTTGTAATAGCTTCACTCGTACTCATCGAATAATCGAATTGTTTTATCCATATTACTCTATAGTAATAAAACTCTATTTAACAACTCATATTCGTCATGAAAACATACTTATTGTCAGCCATGACCATCCTAATCAAATTTCGGGGACAAAATTTCTTTAACGGGTAGGTACTGTGACGACCCGGAAATTTCCGACCAAATTTAAACTTGATCTTTATATGAATTTGATATGATAAGCAAAGTCTATAAAATTAAATCTCAAAAACCTTGAACTGTTTCATAAATACATTTGGCCTTTGACTATTCCCGGCGATTCACGAACAATTGCATGTTAATAAACATGTAAATAGATATATAGATATATAAATAGATATATAAATATAAATATAAGTATATAAAATAATTTGAAATAATAGGAAACAATTTAATCGTTTAAATCGAATATGTAAAATAATAATATAAATAATAAAGTTATGATTAAAATAAATCTACATGAAAATATATATGATTTCTATACATAGTTAATGTTATATGTATATGGTAATATATATATATATAAATATTAAACGTATATATATGTTATTATATGTATGTCATAATTAATAAAATGTAATATTAAGTTTGCTTACTGGGTAAAAATATAATTAAGTGTAGTTGTTATAGTTACTTTCAATAATTTTTATTAATATTAATATCAATATTAGTATTATAAATCTTATTATTATTATTATCATTATAATTAAAATTCTAATAATTTTAAGGTATGTTTATCAAAACAAAAGTTAAAAATATAAGTATTATTATAATTAGTATTATTGTTATCATTATTAATATCAACATCAATATTATTAAAAATTATTATTTGTATTTTTTAATTGAAATATATGATTTATTATATTTAGTAGTATAAAGTAATAATATTATTGTTTATATATATACATATATATATATATATATATATATATATATATATATATATATATATTTTATTTATTTGTGTTATTATTGTTATTAATACTAATATCCTTATTATTATAAATGTTAATAATATTATTATCATCAATACATTGGTAACTATTAATATTAGTTCAATTTAATTTATGTAAACAAATATATATAATTACAGTTATATACAAAATACATAAATACCTAAATACATATACGGTAGTCTATTCAGTAATACATATACTCAAGTAAATATTTAATTGCGTATGCTGTATCACTTCACAATCAACTTTATTTTATTTATATCCTCCTGTCTGGTTGATCATGTATCTGAAATATTCGATCGTACAGATTAAGTGGAAAAACCAGCTATCTGGTTAATATTTTTATTCTTTTTATTAAATTCCTGTTTCAATTTTTGTTAACTATCGAAATCCATTATCAATACAAACAAATTGTGATCAAATCCTGTTACAGTATCAAACCAACAATTACATGTTACCTAATCTCTATTATTGTTTCAAAAATCAAATGAAAGAGCAGATAATGAAACCGCTACCTCTGTTCTTCATACTTTTTTTTTTACCAAAAATTGAATTCTAAAGAAACCCCAAAATGTAATAATGCCATTGTGTTAGGAATCTTTCATGTAATCTTTCTGTAAAGGGTAAAATTCCAATTCATCAAAACGAAGTCGAATTTTCAAGTCAAAGTTTTTTTTCAAAAAGTCAAAGATCGTGTTCATAGTGAAATTCGTAAATGTTTTGATGATTTGAATTAAATTGACGATCCAGAAAGATTATACGAACAAATTAGAACCGGTTTCATGTTATAAGTTTTGTCTAAAACTTTGTAAAATTTCGAAATTGTTTTTGAATTGGGTTCTTGATGTTCAGCGACTGACCAGCATAAATTTTTTTTTTTTTCATTTACTTCTTTTCTGTTTTAAATTAATTAGATAAACCTTTAAACGATTTTATATAAACTATAAATTGTAAAGTTAATTGATAACTTACTGTTAGATTTTGAACCTGAGTTGGTCTGGTATTGAGAAAAGGAGAAGAAGAAAACGAAGTGGAAACAGATACATTAAAATAAAATACGGGTGGGTATTAATCCAGAAAAACAGCTACGGTCGAGTGGTTAAGGTTGGTTGTGGGTATTCAAGAGGTCACGGGTTCGAGCCCTACTCGGGGCTTTTCTTTTTATGAAAGGATTTCATGAGGTAGTTTCATTTCTATTATTATTATTATTATTATTATTATTATTATTATTATTATTATTATTATTATTATTATTATTATTATTATTATTATTATTATTAATGATTAATGATTATTATTAGTATTATTAACATGATTATTATTATTATGATTATTATTATTACTATTATTAGTATTAATGTTATTATTAATATTGTTACTGTTAATTTTTGTTATTAACACTAAATAGTATAGATTTTAATTATTATTATTATTACTAATAAGTATTAGTTATCCCTTATCATTGTTATTATTATGATTATAGTTATAATTAAGAATATTGTTATTATTATTATTAATATTACTATTACAAGTATTATTACTAGTATTATCAATTAGGTTATTATTAGTATTATTATAGTGACCACTAATACTAAAAGTGTCATTTTTATTTATATTAGAATTAGTATTATTTTAGAATCATTATTATTAATAAAAGTGTTACTATTAAAATTACCATAAATAATAAGGTTGTTACAATTATTATTACTAAGTACTAAGTATTAATATCAAAAAGTATAATCTTCATGATCATTATTATTAAATTATTTAATTTATTAAGAACCACTGATATTATCATTATCATGAGAATTGTTATAAAAACTATCATTAATATTATCATAAATAGAATTACTAATACTATTATCATTATTATTAATGCTAGTATTATCATTAATGTTATCATTTCAAATATTATCTAGTAATGTTAAAATACTGTTTTAACGAACAAATGATATATATATATATATATATATATATATATATATATATATATATATATATATATATATATATATACTACATATAACATAACAAAATTAATATTTTTACATTATAAAATAAATATAAATTATTAATATAAAACTATATCACAAATAATATATATATATATATATATATATATATATATATATATATATTTGTTCGATCACAATTACGTATGTTAATAAATATACAAATGATATAGGTTCGTGAATCCGAGGCCAACCCTGCATTGTTCATTATTGTTATATGTATTTTTACTACAAAATACAGTATGGTGAGTTCATTTGATTCCCTTTTACTCTTTACATTTTTGGGACTGAGAAAATACATGCGCCGTTTTTATAACTGTTTCCTAAATGTTTTTGAGATATATTTTTAAACTGAGAATACATGAACTGCTTTTATAAATGATTGACGAATAGACACAAATATTCAAAACTACATTCTATGATAGAATTATTTGGATTCAGAGGTTCGATTTAGTAGTTAACGGAGAGATGATTCTGCATTGCGTACGCATTAGCTCCCGTTTTAACTACCATCGGCGGGATGATTTTGCATTGCACGCACGCACTAGCCCCCGATGTATTGTATTGTATTATAGTCGACTTTGTAGTTGGTAACAGAGGGATGATTTTGCATTGCGTACCCATTAGCCCCCGTTTCAGCTACCCTCGCAGGGATGATTTTGCATTGCGTACGCATTAGCCCCCGTTGTAAGAATTATATTGTATTAACTACCATGGTGAGATGATTTTGTCATTGCACTACGCATTAGCTACCGTTGGTGATTTGTTTGAAAGGTTCCGGTGTTCTTCATATGAATGATTTTATAGCAGGAATAGACCTGCACAGATTGTTTTCTAATTATGAGTATCTTGTGGTCTATTATATTATTGAAAATGATTGATTATGAAAAACTAATGAACTCACCAACCTTTTGGTTGACACTTTAAAGCATGCTTATTCTCAGGTATTAAAGAAATCTTCCGTTGTGCATTAGCTCATTTTAGAGATCTTACTTGGAGTCATTCATGGCATATTTTGAAAGATGTTGCATTCGAGTCATTGAGTTCATCAAGGTTATTATTAAGTCAATTATAGTTGAATAGTGGATATTATGAAATTGGTATGCATGCATGTAAAGAAAGTTTGTCTTTTAAAAATGAATGCAATGTTTGTAAAATATATCATATAGAGATCAAATACCTCGCTATGTAATCATATGTTATTGTATTCGTCCTTATGGATTAGGACGGGTCGTCTCACCGTGGTTCACACCTCATTTTATAGTGCTACCGGCTCCAGGGTTCACACTTTGATGCTACCGGCTCCGTGATTCACATCACAACTCGAGTCATACTCTTTTATAGTGCTACCGGATCCGTGGTTCACACTTTAACGACTCGTGCTATAGTGCTACCGGCTCCGTGGTTCACACTACAACATACATACCATGATGCTACCGGCTCCGTGGTTCACATCATAGCACACTCGCACATACTATGGCACTACCGGCTCCGTGGTTCGTACCATAGCACACAAATAAATACACTATATACATACGTGCATAATTAATCCACTCACCTTAACGTCGTCGGTGAATGTTAAACCAAGCTCGCAACCTTCAACGTAACGCACCTATTACAATAAGTACTCAATCAACACACAAACTGGTTGGACTAAACACCAACCATTCACTCATGTGCATTTAATGATTTAAATGCATTAAATGCCCCATTTTCACCAACCGTCCATTTAAGGTCAAGACCATCACATATCACTAAAAGCTAGTGACTAAGGTCCACAACACTAAATAATACACAATTAGGGTATTTCATACCCATCTTTCCCAACTAGGTCAATTGTTACCCATTTGACCATTTTAAAGTCACACATCCATTTCGGGTCATCCACTAACCTAATTAACACCCATTTGCTTAATAACTAGGTGTGATAGTAATTAACTAACCAATTATGACTCATAAGTCCATTTAACGTCCATTTAACATTTCCAAAACCCTAGGTTAGTCATCCTTGGGTCCTCATGACCCAATCTTACCCAAGAACACCCAAAATCACCAAATATGGGTTTTGTGTTCATCACTAACCCAAACCCTAACCCTTAAACAATTTAAAATAAGGAAATCAAGATTAGAGCATACCACCACAATCACAATGAAGCTAGTGATTAGATGAAAAACTTTAACCTACGTGCTTTGGCCCGAAATCAACTTCTTCTTCCTCGATTTGAGCTTTCTCACACAAGAATCACTCTCTCTCTCTCTCTCTCTCTCTCTCTCTCTCTAGAATTAAAGTGGAAGGAGGAGGTAGTTGAAAGTGGAGTGAATGAGGCTCCTAGAACTGATCTTGTGGCCTTAGCTTCGTCCAACAAGTGAAAAGACCAAACTACCCCCATTTAATATCTAAAAGAACACAGCTGGCCCGCCATTTCAACTGGACGGCGTCCAAGATTCTGGACGGCGTCCAAGATTCTGGACGGCGTCCAGCCCTTCACAGTTGGACGGTGTCCCATAGATTTGGACGGCGTCCCAAACACCTGAGAAAACAGGATCTTACATATCAAAAGCCTTCTCAAAGTCAACTTTAAAAATAATGTCTCTTTTCTTTTGGTTTCTCAAGTATTCAATAGACTCATTGGCAATCAACACACCATCGAGGATATATCTTTCCTTAAGAAAGGCACTTTGCTCCGAACTGATTAACTTTGGAATAACTCTTCTTAATCTATTGGAAAGGAACTTTGCAACAATTTTATAAAAGCTTCCAATAAGGCTAATGGGACGATAATCACTTAAGGTAATAGGATCACACTTCTTTGGAATAAGTGTAACGAAGGAGGCGTTACAACCCATTGAAAATTCTCCATTCTCCCAAAACTAAGTGAGAGCGTTAAGAACATCCACCTTAATAATATCCCAAAATTTCTCAAAGAATCGAAGGTTGAATCCATCGGGACCGGGGGCTTTCGAACTACCACAATCATGTATAGCTTCCAAAACTTCCGATTCACTAATAGGAGCTTCAAGACCAATAGCCTCATCGGGAGATAGGGTAGGATACGAAAGATCCATAAGGCTAGGTCTAAAGCCCAGTTGTTCTTCAAATCGACTCTTAAAGTGTTGAAAAGCCGCCTCTTTAATATCACAAGGATTCACACCAAACCCCATTAATAGATAAACCCCTAATATTGTTCTTGTTGTAGCCTCTTTTAATCACCAAATGAAAGTACTTAGTATTTTCGTCACCTTCTAGAATCCATCTCACCCGAGCTTTTTGTTTTAACATGTTTATTACTTTGACTTTTTCCTTTTGAAACCATTCTTTTCTAGCATCTAACCATTGCTTTCTTTCTTCGTCGTTAATAAGACCTTTTTCGGCTTTATGTTTAAGGTTATTCGCCACGGATTTTAAGACTTCAATCTCACCCTCTAGATTACTAAACTTTAAAGAACTTTTTGATTTCAAAGCGAGTTTAGTCTTCTTCAATTTGTTTCGTAAGCAACAATCTTTACGAGAACCGTCTCCACCATCTTCGGCCCAAGTATCATTTATGAGTTGATCGATTCCATCAATATCTAACCATTCATTGAAAACTTTGATAGGTTTTGGGCCGAAATTTTTGTTATCATCTTTAAGAATAATGGGGCAATGATCCTACTTTCCCCGATCAAGAGCAGCCACCGAAAGACAACTCCACAAATTATGAAAACTATCGTTGACTAAGAAGCGATCTAACTTACTAAATTTCAAACCGTCGTCACTAATACGGGTGAACAATCTACCACCTAGAGGAATGTCGATTAACTTGGAAATATTGATGAAATCATTTAACAAGAGATACGAGATGAATCCTTATAAACGTTATACGTACTTCTCAGATATAAAAAGACAATAATACCAAAAATCAAAACGAAGTTTTTATTATTCTGTTTAACTGTTTGCTCGATGCAATTCAAGGAAAATCTTTAAACCATTTTTGTCTCATGCATATGAAAACTAAAACTAAAGATAAGCTTTTTGTTTATTACGGAGAAAAGATTATACAGGGCTTTCAAAATTCTAACACTAATAAAATTTTGATAAATTCCACAAAATTTGTATAAATCGCTTATGATAAGGTACTTTACGGGTGTTCGGTGGCATAACTCTTTAAACATAACTGTTACTTTTGATTTGATTATAAAAGAAAAAGAAAAGTTAGAATTAGAATTAGAAGAAAAGAAACAGCCACATAAAGTGATAAATCTGACTCTAATAATTGAATTTCTAATAGCTAATTTAAGTAGTCGATTTTATAATAAATGTATATATATATATATATATATATATATATATATATATATATATATATATGGTCCCAAAGTATTTATTCGATATGGCTAACGTCTTGTCCAAACACCATTTCTATAATTATAGTCGTAAATAAAACCCAAGTGACTGTACTTTTCACAAACAGTAATACATTTCTTCTCTAAATTTAATTTTAATAAATATAAATACGTACTAGTAACAAATACAGAGTAGTATAAAAAACTCTTTATATTAAAAATCGAATCAATTTTTTTCGTTTTCACTTATGATCATATACATAAGCATGTATATGCATATTTTAAGTACAAAAGACAGTGAAAATACAAGTGCAAACAGAACCGCACAAATAGGCAACAACTGCGAATTGTGCTATTATTGTATTGCGGAAGCACGCATAAAATTAAGATTGCGAGGATGTCCCGCAAAAACACTGCAGATCTATAAAGTGTGCGCGAACATTAGTTCCGCGAATATTCCAAACCTATAAATAGGGAGTTTGGCCTCTCATTTTAGGTTGTTAATTCTGTGCAATTGCTCTGGCCTTTTGTGATTCACTTGTGACTACGCCCAAGTATCAACCATAATTCGGCTAAGGTAATGCAATCAAGACCGGAACATGGTGATTGATCACTTGATTCTAAATGAAAGACGATCATAAGATCCAAAAATATTATAAACACCACCATTCACCCCTCAGTACTCAATTCCTAAATTAAATCTTACATCTAATTTAGAATTGATCAACTTCCTTTTTGGATGAACCAAAGATTTTTCATAAAGTGAAATGCATTACATCAGAAAAAAGAAGCCGCCTATGTGCATTATTGTAACGAACAAGCATACTACTAGTGCCTATATAATTCTCACCTAATTTTGTCTTTGTCTAATAGCTTATGGTACCTGTGATAACAGAATTGGTCTAGTTGATATCATACAATATAATAACTAATGAAATAACTCGTAAAATCACGGGTTTGTTTAAACGAAACAGTTTAATGATATATTTTAGGTATTAAGTTAACGTAAATGCTAAAGTTATTTAGTTTAATGACCCGTGTAACCACATAGTCCGACTAAGAAACTCGTCAGCTGAACATTTCATCAAACACCTAAAATGAATATTAAACAATCCACATCCAGTCATAAGAGATAATATCGATTGTCATTTTATTTTAAAAGTGTAAATTAAAATATAAACTTAGAATTGGTTTCCTTCTGTCTAGCTTTTATACCTTCTCGTACTCAATTCAAAATAATTAATTAAAATAATTCAAAATTATATAATTTTAATAATTAAAATAATATTAATAAGATTTAATAATAATAATAATAATTAATTAATAAGATTTAATTTTAATTCAAAATTATTTATATTAATGACATCATCCACCATGCTTAGATTTTTTTCTTTTTACTTTTTTCTTAACAAAGGAATTACCTTAATAATGACATCATTATAATAGGATTTTAATATTAACTATAGATAAATTATATTATTTTTAAGTGAAAGTAATGTAATACAATGATAATATTGATCTATAAGTTCACTTCCAGCCATAGCGAGAATCTCCCGCCCTCACCCCGCCTTGCACACCGCCCTTAAGAGTACCGATGACAGTGACCCCGTCAGATGCGGAGTGAGATTTTTAAGTTATGAGAGACTCGACTTATTTATAAAGAATAACAAAAATATCTCATGTTATAATATTATAACATCGTCTTTTATTTCTAATCAATTTATTTTACATGTAAATGTATATCATACAAAAACAATATTAATATTAATTTACTTCCTTTTTATTTTCCTCCATCTCTCCATTGTTTCATTATATTTCTTTTGTCCTCCTTTCATTTCCTTTTTTAAAATGACACAAAAATGTAATAATTTCTTGTTTACTTTTCGTTCCTTTATATTTAAGAAAACTTCGTACATACTTTTAGCACTATGTATTATATAAATAAAATATATTTGAAATTTAATAGTAATTGTTAAAAATAAATAATAATAATAATAATAATAATAATAATAATAATAATAATAATAATAATAATAATAATAATAATAATCATAGTAATAATATAATATAAATAATAATAATAATAATAACAATAATAATAATAATAATAATAATAATTAATGATAATAATAACTAGTTATCGAACCCTCGCTTCGCGCCGGGGGTTCGATTTTCAATGTATTTTATTGTGTTTAGTTTGTAAAATTATTTCGTGGATAACGATCATGCCGTTGAAGCGCAACTCGAGTCGAACTAATAGGTATAACCCGTCAAAGATTTAAATGTTATTTTACATCTCCGCGTTTCGCTATGGAATTGTCGACTTTTAAAAATTTAATGCAAATTCAACGTGTATGAAAAGTACCTCAAATATTTATCGTTTTTTAAAAAGCGTCCGTTTTGCCTATAGTTAGAGACATTGTGTTCCTAAAATTATTTCGAGTTTAACGATGTTGTCGGAAAAATTTAACTCGTTGCGAGCGAGAAGATATGACCCGTTGGATATTTGGGTGGAGTTTAGTTAAGATTCTTTTATAAAAATGATTATTTGACACTTTACCCCCCTGTTTGGGGGCCGGTTTTAATTTTTAAACGAAGGTTGGGGGCTTTACTTGTGAAAAGGGAAAAAAAAGTGAAAAAAAGGGGGGGAAATATGAAAGGATGAAAATACTCCTATGTACTATTCATCATTTTTGTCTAATAGTTAATATGGTAATAATAATAATAATAATAATAATAATAATAATAATAATAATAATAATAATAATAATAATAATAATAATAATAATAATAAGAATAATAATAATAAGAATAAGACTTTTTTGCTCTGTTGGTCCTTAAGTTATACACGAAATTGCAATCCGAGTTCCTCCAGTTTTTAATTGTATTTTCAAGTCATTTTAATTGCATAATTTGGAATCTGCGTCACTCCGTCTACCTGCCGTCTAAATTGGTCGTTAAACCTTGACACGTGCCATGCACGTGAGGGTAAAATCGTCCGTTTACTCTTTTCTTTGACTTTTTTGCTCTGTTGGTCATTCGTTTATACACAAAATTGCAATCTGAGTCCCTCAAGTTTTTAATTCTGCTTTTTATCTATTTCTTTCATACACTTGAAACGATGGAGATGGCGGAACGGCTTGGTTGTATGGCGGGTACTGTTCCAATCACATACCTCAGATTGCCGATCGGGTACTCTATAAAAAATTAAAGGATTAGAGACCGATTTTTAACAAATTCGAGAAAAGACTGGCGGACTGGAAGGCAAAATCACTTTCATATGGCGGCAGACTCACCCTAATCAAATCGGTCTTATCCAGCTTACCTCTCTTTCTTTTCGCTTTTTAAAACCCCATTTTGTGTTTTAAATAAACTTGAAGGGTTGAGACGTCGGTTTTTTTGGGGCGGATCGAGCGATGTCTCTAAAATAGCTTGGGTTAAATAGGATACGTGTCTTCTACCTTACAAAAAAGGAGGTTTAAATATTTGGTCATTAGCATTGAAAAACCTAACCCTTCTTTGTAAATGGTGGTGGAGATTTAAAACTAAAAATAAGTCTCTTTGGGTCGTTATAATTAAAAGCATTTATGGTGTTGATGGTGGGTTAAGTGGCCAGTCTTCTCTCCATGCAAGTCATAAACCCGGCCACCACCTGTTAAAATATTTTAAATGTTGGTAAAAATTTGAACAATCTGGAATCACTTTTCTCATAATCGTTAAAAAAAAAAAGGATTGATGTGTTCAGCGGTGTATACGAAATACTATTATTGTTTATTACGAAATACGACGAAATTACACAAGTTTTATTTATTTATTTATGGGATATACCTAAACCTTGCTACAACACTATAGGCAGTGTACCTAATCGTAGAGTAGTGTAGTTTTTAGTAAGTCCGGTTCGTTCCACAGGGAGCTAGTGATAACGTACTATATTTTTAACAACTATATTTATACAAATATATTTAATTATATATAGGTAGTAATATTATAAAATGGGGTTTTACCGTTTAATGACCGGTTTGTCGATTTTATATTTTAAGCGTAAAGATAAATGACGATAATATATATGACAAAATTTAAATTGCGATAAAGTAAATTGCAGTAATTAAAATGACAGTAAATAAATGTACGATGAAATATGAAATAAAAGTATTATGCTTATTTAAACTTCCGTAATCATGATGTTCGACGTGTTGATTTTAATTTATTACCCGGGTTAATTTTCCTTTGTCCTGGATTATTTGATACCTATTTGGTTTTTGTCCATAATAGTCCATCGGTCATAATTATAAAATGCTCGTCAAATTGACCTTATTCCCGAAGTCAAATATTCCAACTAATTAGGGATTCGAACTATAACAAGGTTTTAATACATTGTTAATAATTACACCAGGTTATCGACTGCGCGTAATCCAAGGTTTTAATAATTTGTTAACAATTACACCAATTATCCTTGTATGTAATCCACCCCTGTTTTAATGAGATATGAATTTACCCACTTGATCAGAATGAATAATCAATTACCCAACCCGAATAATTAATTAAATGATCGTAAAAGATGTCGTATAAACGTCACTAAATAGGACATACATAATCATTTTAATAATTATTAGATTAACTAATTTGAAGATAGGTTCGACAGGTTCCAATGAGTTGTCGCTCAATTAGACAATACCCCCTATCTATTAATAATCATAGTCCAATGTCCACAAGTGTCGGTCTTTTGTCCAAACCTTAATTATGGTACAAAATCTAATAACCCCGTCTTAATATTTAGTCTAACATCACGATTACTTTGGCTCAAATAAGCATAATAATAACTTAGTTACGAGACATTAATTTAAAAAGGAAGAACATAGCTTACAGTGGTGATTAATCGCGTAGCGTTGCACGGACAGAATTTCGACTTAAAACCCGTAAAACATTCTTAAAATAACCTTATTATTATTAACTTAAAATTAAAATTAAAATTAAAAATATAAATATATATATATATATATATATATATATATATATATATATATATATATATATATATATATATATATATATATATATATATATATATATTGAAGAGAGTAAGAGATTGAATTCTCTTGTACATAACTCGTCCGAAAAACTGACTTTTTATAGAACTTGGCCTGCTACAGTAACTCATGCGGTCGCATGAGTTTTGTGCCTTCTGGCCATGCGATCGCATGGCCGTCATTTCCTGGTCATATACTTTTTGGCTCCTAGCTTGTCGACATATTTATTAATATATATAATATATATATATATATAATTTTATATAATTATATATATATATATATATATATATATATATATATATATATATATATATTATATTCATGTGCATAGTTGATTTGTAATTTTAACTCCATTGCATCGCGCGTTGATAGTTGGCTCAGGTCCCGGTTCCGGATTTTTGAACGTCCTTGCGTACTATTTAATATCTTGTACTTTGCGTTTTGCGGCTTGTACTCTTATCATTTTTGGACGTTTCTCATCAATAAATTGAACCACTTGAATTATATCTTGTACATTTGAGCTTTTTGGTCATTGCGTCTTCAAATCGTCGTTTTCTTCTTTTGTCTTCGCACTTATTTATTTAAACGAATATTACATAAAAATAGAACAATTACAACTAAAAGCTTTACATATTGGAAGGATATTGCGCCTAAATATATGTTCATTTAGAGCACTATCAAACAGTGGCGGATCTAGAAATGATAGTCAGTGGTGTCACCCGTTAAAAATTCAATTTTTTTTTTACTAATTGACTTATTTCAATAGTGCTTTTAAAAATAAAGTTGCACTATTCACTAACAGGGTCGGGCTTATATGTTGTGTTACCCTGGACGAGAGAAATAAATTATGCCCCGATTAACTTTAGCATCGGGAATAATAGTAACCATACTTTTGTATAGTCATAGTTTAATTAAGTTTTAAGCATATATATTCGGGAAAAAAAAATTCTAATTGACTCCATCATGTAAAGTAAAAACAACTATAATTTTGTTTTTCTTAGTTTTCACTTAAGCTATACGGATTAATTAAAGTAAAAGGAAAAGAACAACTTAAAGAGAAGTATTTTACTAAGTATCATGAAAGTTAAAAATGTGAACATCAATTCACAACTACCCATACATTACGGAGTGAATATAAAAAATAAATTAAATAGTATTAAATCATTAAATATATACTACTAGTATTACTCCGTAAAAAGTAAGCAACATTTGACTTTTACATTCAAGTAGTACACTTTTTCTCTTTCTTCTTACATGTACTCCTTTCTTCCCACTTTCACTCCCTCTATCCCCTTCTTGTTTCCTGTATTTCTAATACTTGCAGGTTACCATTTTTTTTCTTAAAAAAAACCTCAAGCTTATTATTTCATCTGGTTCCCCGTGCGGTCGTTCATGTGCCTCCACCCCTAATTTTCACTGGTGTCCCTAATTAAAAAACTAAAAAAATTGCACTATATTTCCATATTTCACTGGTGTCCTGTGCCACCACTCAACATACTATAGATCCGCCCCTGCTATCAAATATCCCCACTCTTGAGCGTTGCTTGTCCTCAAGCAATACAGAACTTAAAATAAAATCACACTTCACTCGAATCACTTTTTTTTATTCTCACACTTTATACATCAGTGATTTTGATACGGCGGTATGAACAATGATAGTAACGATGTGGTTTACAGTCCCACATGACTATAAAAATTTAGATCCTTAAGGAAATTGGATCTTTATGAAAACATTTGATCTTTTGAAAATTCATTCTAGCTTTTACCCTAGATAAGTTTTCCGAAATAACCCTTCACCGATGTTTGCAAATTGTTTTTGTGGGTTTGGTGGATTTCAGATTTGAAAATTTTAGCTCAAAACTTATGGTTTTGTGTCACCCACTTGCTAACCGTGTATTGGGAAAGCAACACGTCCAGTATACTTGCTCCGTATAGTACCTTTCAGTAAACTACCGTCCGGTTGTAAAGGAAAGCGTTGAACAAGCAACTGTTAAGGCAATATCCCATGACATGCTTTTGATTATGGTCTATATCGTGTCGGATGCAATTACTATCCTTTGTAGGAGCAATAGTAAAGATCACCCTATAGTTTTTCGGTCTGGCACAAGGTCCTGTCTTTGACCATGCTATGCAACCACCGTTCTTACGGTTGACACCCGATTTGGTTCAGGTGACCTAATGAATTCCAGGTGAATTCCTAGGATTTTACGTTCAATGGTAATGAACGCATTGAAAATGGGTTTTCAGAAAACAAATCGGTTTTAATTTGATCAAAATATTTTCTCGTTCAAGCTCGAGTTTAGATATCATCGAATTCCATGAGTTTGTAATTCTCAATATTTAAGGTCAATCTCAAGGATTGAGTAATATCAGGCTTAAAAGCTGATTTTTAATCTTTAAGGAGATTATCCTTTCTGGGGGTCTGATTCATTAGTCTTATCAAGCTAATTTGCACGGCGCCCTCCCCATTTTACGAGACAGATCCTCTCATGGTTAGGATAAGTCTGACCACTTGGCGACCCTGTTTGATGCTGAGGTCCGTGGATTTCCTGCTGATTTTAGAGATGACTTTTCTAGATTTTTCGTCAACCTACAGCTGGTCTGGACGACAACTTCCTGACCTAAATCAAGAAGCGCGTGTCTTTTTTGGAAGACTTTACTTCCTTTTAATGATGGAATTGATTCATCGTGTAGATCCATCTTTCTTTCAAATATATTACAGTAAATCGGGTAAAACTGATTAGTTTAGTCCAAAGCAAAAGTACCTGCAATAATCTGTACCAAATATGTGATATGTGTTTTAAAAAATTGGTAAATTCTTCCCACACTTAGCTTTTATTTATTCTTTTCTTTGCCTTTTTATTCTCCTCTATTCCATTTTAAATGAATTCTAACATTTTGGGTTTTTTTTCTCCATTTATGTTCTCTCCGAGGTAACAATAATTTCGGCATTAACACCTAGTTTTATCGTTCATAAATATGTATAAACATGATTTTGAATTCATTTTATTGAAAATTTTTCAAATTTTCACAAAATTTGGCAAATAAACTAAGTGTAAACCAGAGAGAATTTATAACCCTTCCCCACACTTGAGATCATGCAATGCCCTCATTTGCATGAAATCAGACTATAATTATAAATTCATGAGGGTGATTAGTGTAGAAAAGTGATTAAAAATACCCAGTTTGTAATTACTAAGGTCGTCGAATGATAGATGGCGCACCTCATCGTTCATTCCTTTTGTTGTAATTTCACATATGTTTTGCGTCTTATCGTCAAAATTAGTAGCTTTTGCTGAACTTAATCTTTAAAAGTGCGCTGTTTTACCTTGTTTTGTACATAACATAAAATACAAACATATATATACATACATACATATATATATATATCTATATATATATTCTTTATAAAACAATTTAAATGAATAATTTTTTAAAATTTTGTTTCCTTTTACTTTAGGTAGTTTCGGTATGTTTACCTAGTCCGTCCATCGATAAAATTTAAATTTTGTCGTTTTTAAAGCGATTGTTTTAAAAGCAAAGATTTTTGGGTTTTTTAATTTTTTTGATATACTTTAGATCAATAATATTAAAAATAATGATAACAAGATTTGTCGTCCCGCCCTCGGGTAAAGCAATTTCGGTTCCATGACCTAGTGTTCAACTTACGATGAATTTTAGAAATCATTTTTTAAACTTAATGAAATAAAGTGAGTTTTATTTTTTTAATTTCACACAATAATTAAATTTAAAAATGCAAATTAATTTCATACAAAACTTACAAAACAAAAATTCAGAATGGGGGGAGAAAACTAGTTCTTTAGTGTCTGCTAGTGGAAAAGACCAATCGGATTCCATTCTCGGAACTAAACGAGAACAGAACAACTTAATCTAGACAGCATTTTCTTTTTAGAACATTTGAATCTCCCCACACTTAGGTAACCGTGGTGTCGAATTTGTGATTAACTTCATTGTCAATTTCTCTTGGACCATAATCAACTTGCATATCTGTGACTTTTGCTTTAAGCCATTGGTCGGATTCCTGTGTAATTTCCACAAATTCAACTAGTTTCGCCTTTTCTTTAAGCGATAGATTGGATACTAACCAGTTACATAACTTAAAGTTCCCCTTGGTTCTAGCATCGTGAATCCGTTTAATAAGTTTCTTCATTGAACTGTTAATAATGGAGTCATTTAATTTCGTATCAACAACGGGGTCCTTTGTTATCAGGTCATCATTAGGTGTTGCTTCATCTTCCCCACACTTAGGCATTTTATTATCGTTAAGCACTACCGTTGGAGTTGGTAAAATAATATGGTTCTTACCAATCGTTTTTGTTGGTTCAACGGTTTTGGTTGGTGGAGATTTAGCCTTTCGACTCACAAAGGTGATCGATTTGTCACCATTACTAAGTGTCATTCTACCCTCTCTTACATCAAATAAAGCCCTGGTGGACGCTAAGAATGGTCGACCAAAAATTAGAGGAATGTTTGGGTCCTCTTCTATGTCAATGACGATGAATTCGACTAGAAAGGTTAAATTACCCACTTGAACGGGTAGGTCGTCAGTAATTCCAACTGGGTGCTTAATGGTTTGATCAAAGAGTCGAACACTCATTTTCGTTGGACTTAACTCACCTACACCTAATCTCTTATATAATGAAAGAGGCATAACACTCACACTCGCACCTAAATCTGCTAGTGCATCATACATTACACAATCACTAAGTAGACAAGGAACAATAAATTTACCCGGATCACCCAACCTTGGTGGAGGTTTTGGTGGAACTGTCTTCACCGGATTTATTTTTACGGTTTTTGTTTCTTGCACTTTCTTATTCTTCTTCTTCTTTCCAGAGGTATCACAAACTTTATTACCTATTACTTGCTCATAGTCAACTCCTTTTCTTGGAAACGGGATGGGTGGTCTGTATGGTGCCACCACTGGCTTTACATACTCGGGTGGTGGTGGTGTTGTAACTTCTTCATTGTTACTCATATCTAAAACCTTCCCATCATCTAATGTTGATTTTTCAGAATTCGTTGAAACCATATTAACATTCTCATTCCGAGGATTTACTTCAGTATCACTCGGTAGCTTTCTTTGTTCCCTCTTACTCATCAAGCTAGCAAGAGTACCTACGTGTTTTTCAAGATTCAAAATGGAAGCTTGTTGAGTTCTTAATGACTGATCAAACCTCTCATTTGTTTGGGTTTGAGATGTAATAAATTTTGTTTGAGATTTCATTAGCTTTGCCATCATTTCTTCCAGATTTGGATTTTTCTCTTCGGTTTGTTGTGGTGGTTTATACAAGCTAGGTCTTTGTTGATTGAAAGTGTTGTTTTGAGTTGGTTGGTTATTCGGACCTTGTTGGTTGTACGAGTTATTGTTAGGTCCATTTGGATTGTAAAGAATGTTTTGATTTCTATTAAAGTTTGGCCTTAGTGGTTGATAATTATTTTGATAATTATTTCCCGGCCTTTGGTTCATGTAGGAAACATTCTCACGTTGCTCCATCGTTTGCTCAATGTGACAATCTTTCATTAAGTGTGGTCCACCGCATTGCTCACAACTGATTAGTATTGCGTGAATATCTTTATTCATCTTTTCCATTCGTCTCTCAAAAGCATCTATTTTTGCGAAAACGGAATCAAAGTCATGGCTAGAATCGGCTCTAGCCGCTTTAGATGATCGAAAAATATCTTTTTCTTGATGCCACTCATGTGAGTGGGATGCTGTGTTATCAATGATTTTGTGAGCTTCGGTTGCTGTTTTCTTCATAATGGAACCACCAGCTGTTATTTCGATGTCTTTTCGTGTAGCAATGTCGCATCCTTGGTAGAATATTTGTACTATTTGATAAGTATCTAAACCGTGCTGAGGACATCCTCTCAACAACTTTCCAAATCTTGTCCACGCTTCATATAGAGTTTCATTTGGCTTTTGTGTGAACGTAACAATTTCTCCTTGAAGTCTCACGGCTTTAGATGCCGGAAAGAATTGTTTAAGAAAATTTTCAACTAAAACATCCCATATGTCAATCGCCCCTTCAGGTAACGATTCTAACCAATCTTTGGCTTCTCCCTTTAAAGTTCAGGGAAACAACATGAGATAGATCGGTTCATCCTCAACTTCTCTGATTTTGAATAGAGTACAGATCCTATTAAAGGTTTGAAGATGTTCATTTGGATCTTCTTTTGGCGTACCACTATATTGGCATTGATTAGTTGTGACGACCCGGAAATTTCCGAACAAATTTAAACTTAATCTTTATATGAATTCGACACGATAAGCAAAGTCTGTAATATTGAAATCTCAAAAACTTTGAACTGTGTTCATATATGCATTTACCCTTAGACTGTTCTCGATGATTCACGAACAATTAATTGTAAATAGATATGTGTGAATGTATATATAAATAATAATTCGAAATATAATTTGAAGTATTATATGTTGTTGTTATTAAAAATCAATAAAATAAAAATAAGATACTATAATAATTATTATTTAAAATATATCTCTATATATATAAATAGAGTATATTAAAATTAAATATTAAATGATTGTAATACTCGTTTGATGTTCCGATTGATATTAAGTAAAATTCAAACTTTTATGATTATAAAATAAACAGTGATCCGAAGTTGAGTAATATAAATTTTTGGCTTATTAAAAATGTATTTAGGAACTATTTGTTGAATTGTAAAACTTTTTATATCTTACTTGGGGTTGTGAGTGAATAATGCAGGTAATTTTTATTTAATAATTAATGATCAAATTTTATACCATAATGACCTAAATAAATAAAGATACTTAATTTAAAATTTAGGAATTTTTCTGAAGACTTTTATCCCTCACTAATTATCAACGGAGCACGATATTGTAGCCAATTGAAACTGTCGGCAGTCTATTAAATAATTGTACACCCGTGAATTTAACTAGACCCACTGTTTTGCTTTTTACATCATCATTCGATTTGTAATTATATATGAATCATAGACATTGATAAAAAAAAATATTACACCCATCAATCTTGTCTATTTCTATTTTGATCAAGTACTCGTCACACTTTAAACTCCTGTAATCTCCATGACATCGTCCATGTCCGCCTGCTACCACCACTGCAATCATCCATTAACGGCTCACCACCATAACCCACCATTACTGCTATCATTGAATTAATCTTCGATCACTAAAAACTTCAAACTCAAACTACCATCGTCACTATCATTCAAAATCATCGAACCATCACTTGGATACCTGTTAAACTGTTACCTGTTATGGTTTGAACAACAACTAAATTTTTTTTGCTATGTCCGTTCCTGTCATAACCGCCGTAATATAGATAATGATGCAGTGTTACTTGCTATTAAGAAAGGCCACACGCAAACTAAACATATCACCATTAACCCACCAACAAACCCATAACTATTGAACATATCTATCTCTCTTCTCTTGTCCCTCTCTTTCTCTCCCTTGACTGTAAACATCACAGCCACCACCACCGGTTATCACCCTAGACCACCACCCATTTCAAACCATTGAACCATCTTCACCTTGCAAACCCTTACTGCAATCACACACCACCATCACCTTGAATCACCACCACCTATCGACCCTTCCTCTCTTCTTGAACGTGAACCCAAATCAACACCACCCCAATCCCAAACCGTCACCATGATGACCACCCTACAACCTCTTTCTTCTTCACATCACCTTTGGTATAATTGAGCCGATCATCATCTTCAAACATCATCACAGCCATCACAAACTATCAACCCTCAAACATATGAATTACAGTTATCCAAACACATACTACATCAATTTTTGGCATTTATCTTCATGCTGTATATTTTTTTTCTCGCCTATTTAATCAAGATACACAAAGGTACATGTGAGATATTAATAAAGTTCCATGGCTGACAAATTCCAATTTGTTTATATCACTTGGGGCAACTTGCAATTTAATAATAATACGGGCGATGATAATTCTCTCCACCAACTTTTGTTTCATATTCTATTGTTATCTACAACCGAAAAATCCCTTGGGCCTTATACACGTTTAGCTAGTGGGCCGAATTATAAGAACCAAGTTAATAGTCAATACTTGGGCTGCCTTATTTTTTATGTTGGGCCGAGTGTTCCTGGTAGACCGAGAGCTGGGGAATTAAGTTTGATACGGGGAAAACAGTGAAGAGATAACATTGATAAAGAATTATGTTGATATGTAAACGCAAAGATGATGATGGACGTTTAAGATGTACAGTGATGATAATGGCTAAATTGAAGATGATGATGATACTCGTGTTTGATTATAATAAAGATGATGAAGTTATGGTTTCTGTTTCCAATCTTAATCCATCGCCAATTCACCACCATCTTAACACCACAACACCATGATCTTCAAATACCCATCGTTGGTTAATACTCCCGTTACCTTCGTTTTCTATCGAACAAACCCACTTTGTATTTTTATGTTTATTTTATATTTTAATTTTTTTTCCCTTCTCTCTTTCGACAAACCATGGAACCAGACAAATAATATTAGAAATTCTTGCTTACACTTTTACTGTTTCTGTGAGAATTAAACGAAGACAAGTGAAGTATTAACAATGGGAAAGATAAAGTATGATGGGGACGTTTCCTTTTTGTTGATTGAACCGAAATCCAAAACCCCAATTTAGTAACTGGAATCGTAAAGCCATTTTTCTTTCTTGGGCTTAAATAATTATTAGGCCATTATTGTTTTATATGGTGTTATGGGCTTCATGTTTGGGCCGAGACAGTGCTGGGCTATTGATTGGGCTGAAAAGATTAATCATGATGATGATGAACGATGAAGATGAAAATGATAAATGTTGAGGGAGATGGTAACAGTTTCGTATGTGTTAAATATATATACGAGTGAATCATAACAGAATTGAACTAATGGTTCAAAGGTTAGAGGGTGTGGTTGTTTAGCGAGAGGTCGCAGGTTCGAGCCTCGGCGTGGGCTGTTATTTTTGGAATTAATTCTTATGAGGTAGTCTTTTGTTATTTATTTTATTATTATTATTATTATTATTATTATTATTATTATTATTATAATTATTATTATTACTACTAATATCATTATAAGTAAAATTATCATACTTACAAAAATTATCATTTTATTTTCATTAACATTATTATTATTAATATCACTATTAATATTATTATTATATTATTTATCTAAAATATGTTTATTACCTATATCATAAATATACTAATATTACATAATTTCATTTTTTTAACTAATATCATTCATAGTAATATAACAAAAATTAAATTATATCATATACATATTATAAGAGATTATAAGTATTAATATGAATATGTATAAGGATATTAGTCTTAATACGATATAAACTTAGTTATTTAATATTACAATGTGTTAATATATATATACTTGATATAGGTTCGTGAATCCGAGGCCAACCCTACATTATTCAATATAGTCATATGTATTTTTACTACAAAATACATTAGGTGAGTTCATTTGATTCCCTTTTACTCTTTACATTTTTGGGGCTGAGAATACATGCGCTGTTTTTACAACTGCTTTATTAAATGCTTTTGAAATACATTTTGAACTGCGAATACATGAAATGCTTTTATAAATGTTTGACGAGATAGACACAAGCAAAACATTCCTCGAATGAATTATGTGGACGTGATAATTGCCACCATTGAATTTTGTGGACGTGATAATTGCCACAATTGATATGAATATTTTTTCCCTGATTATTATTGCTTGGTAACCTAAGAATTAGGGAACATTACTAATTTTGAGAATTAGTGCACGCCTAATTGACGTGAATCCTAAAGGTAGCTACCGGGTTTAACACCCCCACCCAGAATGTTCACTAGACGGAAGAGCTAGTGGGCGTGGTGTTTAGTACTTCGAAGTTTATATGATTATTATACAGACGAGATGTTCTGTTTTGGGGATATTATTATGCGCATTATATGTTAAGGTCGGTTACCAAGCCAAGCTATGAAAGAAATGAAAAGTGAATGTTATGTATCGAGAGAATAATTTTATACACAGGTTATGTGTATGTTATTTTTGTGCACGAGATATGTGTACGGTTACTAAGATTTATGAAAGATGATTTCGTACACGAGTAAGGTGTACTGTATTTAAAAGATATCGCATGTACATTACAGGTGGGTATAGGATTCGGGCCCATTTGTACCATGCAGCATTTATGTGACGATCGCTCCAAATCCATATGGACAAACACGTCATTCATCGATTTCATTACGAGGTATTTGACCTCTATATGATACGTTTTGTAAACATTGCATTCTTTTGAAAAGGCACACCATAAATGAATATTTAAATCAAAGGTTTTCGACATCTGATGATTTCTACATATAGACAATCACCATAAATAATAGTTTACAATAGTACTTCCGTTGACAATGCAGTCAAAATATGATACATGGTGATGATTTGGTGAATGCAACGTTTCCTTGAAAAATATGCCATGTAAGACTCCATGCACATAGCTTGTGTAACATATAATCAAACAGCAGAAGACTTCTAGGGAACCTGAGAATAAACATGCTAACAAGTGTCAAAACAAAGATTGGTGAGTTCATAGTTTTAATGTTTCGTATAATCTGTATATAAAGGTGGATCACAAGATTTCAGTTGTTTCATCCAGAAACGTTTATCAAAATATTCTACGAAATTGAGCACCCTGGTAACTAAACTTTAACGTATATATAATTTGTACCCTTTGTATAATCATCTTAATAATACACGCAAACCAACGTGTACGCTTCTCAAATAGCATACATCAGTTAAAAGGCTAGCGCTCTAGCTCGGACGGGGATATCAAGCCCTATGGATCCATATACTACTACTCGCGCCCACCAGTTCTTATAACCGGCAGTTACTAGTTACCAAAGCTAAGGGATTTTCATTTCAAACTCAGTATAGAATTTAGTATGTACTTGTGTCCATTGTGTTTAAATAAAGTGCATGTATTCTCAGCCCAAAAATATAGATTGCAAAAGCAATTAAAAAGGGAGCAAATGAAACTCACCTTAGCAGCATATAAAGTCGTTCACCAAAATGTGATCGAAACTCGGATTACCAAATAATCGTAGATCTCAACCTAGAGAACATATGTTGGTCAGTAAACGTCTATCAAGCTAGGTCAGGTCATAGTGTATCACAATCCTAATGCTCGAGATCGACATAAAAAAGTTATCCAATGTCGTTTCAAAAAGTCAATTTTGACAGTTGTTTAACAAAACGAGACGTACCTTATATAAGGATTCATTTACTCGGTTGGTAATATTCAAATATCCAAATTATCAATCTCGTAAACGAGTTGTTTAAATCTTAATTGTAGATTCAAAAGCAATTTCAATTAACGTCAATCATAATTCAGTTGATCATATCTTTTAATCCGTTCATCGAAATTATTCGATATCTAAATGAAAAGTTATTGATTTTTCGCCAGCTTTCCAAAAACATGTATATCATATACTTTTTACCAGTAATATATGTATTTAATTCGTGATTCATTTAACTGTTTAACGACGAAATTTAGCATACAAGCATATATAAATATATATATACTCGAGCACTAGACATGGATACACAATTAATATATAAAAGATAAAATATGAGTGCTTACGTATAAATATTGAGATTCAATATTGTAGGAAAGTACGTAGACGTAACAGAGATGATAAACACTAGATTTGATTCACAAATATACCCCCGAACATTACCCATAACCTCCTTGGCAATAACCCATAATTTCCTTAGCTCTATTCCGCTCAAAAACCCATTTTGAAGGTGACACGCTCATAACCTCGTCGTAGTATTTTAGGTATATATACTACTAATAATAATATTATAATAAGATTAATAATAATAATATTAATCGTAATAATAATAATAATAATAATAATAATAATATAAAAAATAATAATTCGGAGGAATGAACCGAGCTTTTATAGTATGTGTGTCATAACCCGACCTTAACCATAAGGACGAATACAATAACATATGATTTCATCGCGAGGTATTGACCTCTATATGCGACATTTTTCAAAAACTGCATTCGTTTTTACATTACAAACCATAGCTTTTATTACAAATACAAGGTTTAAACAACTTAATAATGATTATCGTTTAGCGATAATCTTAGACTTACAAACTTTACATGTGATAATAACAATACGACCTCCAACATATTTTACATTACAAATCCTCCGATATGCAGTTTTATTTTTGACACAAATATGCATACTCAAGATCTTGCTTAAATTCAACATGTTGCAGCGGAAGCTTTTAGTTATCACCTGAGAATAAACATGCTTAAAACGTCAACATAAAGTTGGTGAGATATAGGTTTAATGCCAGCAGCGTTATAAATATAGACCACAAGATTTCATATATAAACGTTTTAATAAAAATATTCTAAGTTGTTGAGCACTTGATAACCATACTTAACATTTAATCAACGTCGCATATTCCCTTTATTATGAAATCTTACTACACCGTACCAAGTGTAGTCACCGAAACGAAGTACTGTGCAACCGTTGAATACTGGTCGTCCAGTCCGGTTGGGGTTGTCAGGCCTGATAGATCTATCAACAGGATTCGCGTTTACAATACCTCATGTAAATAATAGTTACCAAGTTACAGGGAAGTATACCAGTGGTACAACTCAACGTAGAATATATATTTTTAATCACTTGTGTCCATAACGTAAATCATAAAATGCATGTATTCTCATCCCGAAATATTTAGAGTTTAAAAGTGGGACTATATACTCACTTTTGCCTTGAAGGTATTTATCACGACTTGGTCTCCGATTGATATCACAAACCTAACCATATATATAATATATCAACATATTTTCTTTTCAAGTAATCGTTACATATATATATATATATATATATATATATATATATATATATATATATATATATATATATATATATACTTTTAATACTTTTAATATATTTTCTTAGTCCGTAGTTAGCAGTCCGATGTTAGTGGTCCACAATTAGTTGCTTAAATAAAATAAATAAAGACCCCATCGTATTCGTATTGATCAGAATTAATCTTGACCCATGGTACCATGTTGTCAAATGACGTGTTGCGTACATAAAGTACCGTGTTGTCAAATGACGTGTTGCGTACAATCATGAGGTCTTATGATTAATCTTCTCGTGTTGTTTACGGGTGGTCCTGAAATATATAAAATCAAATCATAAGTAAATATATATTAAATATTATGTTAATTAGCCAAGATATGATTAATCCGATTTTGTCATAATATGATATATTACAGGTCTTGAAGTGTTTTTAAAAATCAAATTAGAAGGATCTATTTAGTTTGCGAACAAGTTTGAAATCACTCAAACTATGTTCTTGTTGTTAAAATTTTACAACACAAAATAAGATAGCTATATAAATATGAATCGAATAAGGTTATGAATAAGGTTACTACCTCAAGTTACTTGGACAAAGCTACTGGAAAAGGTAAGAAAAATCTTGGAATCAAAAGAGTGGTGGAGTGGGATTGAAAGATTGGAAGTAATCTCCTTGAAATCGGATGACTATATTGATACGTTCTTGAGTAGGTAAATGAAGAGAGATTAGGGAGTGAATTAACTTGAAAGAAAATTGGAAATGAAATTGTATGTGTGTGTGTGTGTGTGTGTGCAAAATAGCATGATTATGGGATGGATATATAGGAGATTTAGTATGTTTTCTTGCACAAAAGTCACACATGAGGTTAAATGGCTGGTTCCCACGTGTAACATCATGTCTAGTGGCTGATCATTGAAGTTTATTGTTGGTATATACCAATAGTAAATACGTATAGAAGCTGGGTATGATACGGTTACATATACCCTAGATATACTTGTAGAAATTTTGAGGAATCGGAACGAGAATTCAAATATGGATGGGTTTATAACTGTAAAAGAGGCTCAAAACTGGACCCCGCCAGGGGTTGTCACCCCTTGGACCCCGCTTATCGGGGGCGTTGCCCCCGAACCCCCGTCATAATCAAGATAAGTTCAAACAAGTGTGTACTCCACATAATCGTAAGTATATATGTCAAAGAACGTTACATATAGTTATCGTTTTGAAAACTTAAGTTAGTGGTCTCAAAGTATACTTATAACTCATTGTTGTTAGTTCACAATGAAATGTTAAACCATCCTTAAATCATGTTAAATATGTATAGATATCTACATATACATAATCGTATAATTATCGTGTGTTATATAGTTCGTGATATCATCGGTCAAATTGGACGGTCAAACGTTGTGTGAAACTCTTTTCAAAAACATAAGTCTCAACAGTTTGGATTGCTTATCATGTTGGTAAGGTTTATTTTATGTAAATATTAATCTCATAAGTATAAAACGATCGGAAAAATCCGGGTCGTTACAGTACCTACCCGTTAAATAAATTTCGTCCCGAAATTTTAAAGTTATACCTATTTTGCGTTGTCGGGAAACAAATGTGGGTACTTTTGTTTCATCTGATCCTCTCGTTCCCAAGTAAACTCGGGACCTCTTCGAGCATTCCAACGAACCTTAACGATTGGTATGTTGCTCTGCTTGAGCCGTTTAACTTCATGATCCATGATTTCGACTGGTTCTTCTATGAATTGTAGTTTCTCATCGACTTAGATTTCTTCAAGAGGAATGGTGAGATCTTCCTTTGCAAGACATTTCTTGAGGTTTGATACGTGAAATGAATTATGTACTCCGGCGAGTTGTTGTGGTAACTCGAGTCGATAAGCTACCGGTCCGATGCGTTCGATGATCTTGAACGGGCCTACATACCTTGGGTTCAGTTTACCCCTTTTTCCAAAACGTATTACACCTTTCCAAGGTGACACCTTTAGCATAATCATGTCACCGATCTGAAACTCTAATGGTTTCCTTCGAACATCCGCGTAGCTCTTTTGGCGACTACGGGCTGTTTTCAATCTCTCCTTGATTTGCACTATCTTCTCAGTAGTTTCATGGATGATCTCGGGACCAGTTAATTGTCGATCTCCTACTTCATTCCAACAGATAGGGGATCTACACTTCCTTCCATACAGTGCTTCGAATGGTGCAGCTTTAATGCTCGCATGATAACTATTATTATACGAGAATTCTGCTAATGGTAGATATTTATCCCATCCATTTCCAAAATCGATCACACATGCCCTGAGCATGTCTTCAAGAGTCTGAATTGTTCTTTCACTCTGCCCGTAAGTTTGCGGATGGTATGCGGTGCTCATATCCAAACGGGTTCCCAGGGCCTCCTGTAGTGATTGCCAAAACTTTGATGTAAATCTACTATCACGATCGGATATAATGGAAATAGGTATTCCATGCATTGAAACAATTTCCTTTATGTATAATCGTAATAGTTTCTCCATTCTATCCGTTTCCTTTATAGGCAAGAAATGTGCAGATTTGGTGAGACGATCAACTATTACCCAAATGGTGTCATAACCCCAGGCAGTCTTAGGTAACTTTGTGATGAAATCCATGGTAATACCATCCCATTTCCATTCTGGGATTTCTGGTTGTTGAAGTAACCCTGACGGCTTCTGGTGTTCTGCTTTGACTTTGGAACAAGTTAAACATTCCCCAACATATGTTGCAACATCTGTCTTTAAATTAGGCCACCAATAATGCGTCTTAAGATCTTGATACATCTTTCCAACTCCAGGATGTATCGAGTATCTTGTCTTATGTGCCTCATTCAATATCAACTTCCTTAATCCACCCAACTTCGGTACCCATATACGGTTTGCAAAATATCGAATTTCGTCTTCCCGCATAACGAGTTGCTTCGCATACTTCTTCATTATTTCATTTCCTATGTTTTCTTTAGTAAGAGCTTCTCGTTGAGCCTCTTTGATTTGTGAGTTGAGATTCATGCAAATTTTTATGTTCATTGCTCGTACTCGAATTGGTTCCCGTTCCTTTCTGCTTAGAGCGTCGGCCACTACATTCGCTTTCCAGGGATGATAGCGAATCTCACAATCATAGTCGTTTATCAGCTTGACCCACCTACGTTGCCTCATGTTCAGCTGTTTCTGATCAAAAATATATTGAAGGCTTTTATGATCAGTAAACACAGTGCATTTAACCCCATATAAATAGTGTCTCCATATCTTCAATGCAAACACTACGGCTCCCAATTCTAAATCATGCGTCGTATAATTCCGCTCGTGAATCTTCAATTGTCGGGATGCGTATGCTATAACTTTCTTCCGTTGCATAAGGACGCAACCAAAACCTTGTCGCGAAGCGTCACAATATATCTCGAAATCATCGTTCCCTTCAGGTAATGATAAAATAGGTGTTGTAGTCAACTTCTTCTTCAGTAATTGAAATGCACTCTCTTGCTCAGAAGTCCATTCGTACTTCTTCCCTTTTTGCGTTAACGCTGTTAATGGTTTAGCTATTCGGGAAAAATCTTGAATAAACCTTCTATAATAACCTGCTAAACCCAAAAATTGGCGTATCTGCATTGGTGTCTTAGGAGTCTCCCATTTTTCAATGATCTCAATTTTAGCTGGATCAACCTGAATTCCTTTGCTACTAACAACGTGGCCAAGAAATTGCACTTCTTTCAACCAAAATGCACACTTAGAAAATTTGGCGTATAACTGTTCTTTTCTTAACAATTCTAATACTAACCTTAAATGCTGCTCATGCTCTTGCTCACTCTTGGAATAGATAAGAATATCGTCAATGAAAACGATAACAAACTTATCTAAATACGGACTACAAACTCGATTCATGAGGTCCATGAATACAGCTGGCGCATTAGTCAACCCAAACGGCATGACCAAAAATTCATAATGACCGTAGCGTGTCCGAAAAGCAGTTTTCGAAATATCTTCTTCTTTGACACGTAATTGATGATAGCCCGATCTTAAGTCGATTTTCGAGTACACACAATCCTTGCAATTGATCAAATAAGTCATCAATTCTCGGTAGTGGATACCGATTCTTGATAGTTAACTTATTTAATTAACGATAATCTATACACATTCGAAAAGATCCATCTTTCTTCTTGACGAATAAAATCGGAGCTCCCCACGGTGAAGTTCTCGGTCGAATGAAACCACGGTCCAGTAATTCTTGTAACTGGCTTTGTAACTCTTTCATCTCAGATGGTGCAAGTCTATATGGAGCACGAGCCACTGGTGCAGCTCCTGGTACTAGATCTATTTGAAATTCTACAGATCTAAATGGAGGTAATCCCGGCAACTCTTCCGGAAATACTTCAGGAAAATCTCTTGCCACAGGCACGTCGTTGATGCTCTTCACTTTTTCCTTCGTTTCGACTTTATTAACATGTACTAGGATAGCATAGCACCCTTTCTTCAAGCACTTTTGAGCTTTCAAACAACTAATGAGTTTTAGCTTTAAGTTACCCTTCTCTCCATAAATCATTAATGGCGTTCTATCCTTACGAGGAATGCGAATTGCCTTCTTGGCGCACACAACTTCAGCTCCTATTTTGGACATCCAGTCCATGCCGACTATTACATCAAAACTTCCTAATTCTACGGGTATCAAATCAATCTTAAATGTTTCTCCGGCTAAATTTATTTTACAATCACGGCAAATTTATCGGCTTTAATTAGTTTACCATTAGCTAACTCAATCATGTACTTAGCATCTAGAGGTAATAATGAACAATTCAATTTAGCATGAAAGTCTCTACACACGTAACTTCTATCGGCACCAGTATCAAATATAATAGATGCGGATAAGTTATTAATGGTAAACGTACCCGTAACAAGCTCCGGGTCTTCATACGCCTCTCTAGCATTAATAACAAATGCTCTTCCACGTGCAGATCCGTTATTCTTCTCTGGATTCGGGCACTGACTCTTATAATGACCCTGTTTCCCACACCCATAACAAGTAACAGTGGCCAAGACAGTTCTATTTGCATTGGTGGCAGGAGTCTTGGTACCGTTTGTATTTGTAGCGGGAACCCTACAATCTTCAGCAAGATGACCTTTTCGATTACAATTGTTTCACACCACACTACAATAACCAGAGTGATGTTTGTGGCATCTGTTACATAAAGGATTTCGTCCCTTGTAACCTGAGTTCGAACCGCTACCCGCACCTTGCGTGGTTTCTTGTTTCTTGTTGGATTGTTGATGATTACCTTCCCACTTTCTTTTGTTTCCCGATGTCTTGACATCGGTGTTCTTATCCAGAATAATCTGGTCCATCAACTCGTTCGCCATGGTGATAGCTTCATGAATAGTCTTGGGTTTGGATGCTGTAACATTTGCCTTGACCTTTTTAGGCAACCCGTCTTTGTACAGTTCAATCTTCCGTTCTTCGGTTGGTGCCAATTCGGGACATAGCAAAGCTAATTCCATGAATCGCTTATTGTAGTTGGTGAGTTCGGTACCAATAACTTTCAGGCTTCGTAATTCAGCTTCCAACTTCCTAACCTCGTTCCTTGGACAATATTCGTTGATTAGCATTGTTTTGAATTCTTCCCAAGGAGTATCATAAGCTACATCTCCTCCTACGGCCTTCACATAGTTTTTCCACCATGTGAGTGCACTATATTGTAGGGTGCACGATGCATACTTGGTCATGTCCTTCTCAATACAACCACTGATTTTAAACACAGACTCAATCTTTTCGATCCACCGGGTTAAACCAACCGGTCCTTCTGTTCCACTGAATGATTAGGGCTTGCAACCTTGAAAAGTTTTGTAAGTGCACCCCACACGAGGATTTGGGTTAACTACAGCACCTCTTGCAGCCTCGACCCATAACATTCTGTCGTTCACTCGCTGATTGATGAGTTCCTGGATTTCTTGTTCCGTTATTCGGTTCAATCGCGCCATAATCTTCAACAAGAATGAAAAAAATAATTATTCAAATGGAATATTATAGATGTAGTATGTATTTACAGTACATCGTAGCTTATTAATAATATGAACCAGTTATTATTATAAAAGCCTTTTCTTCTTATTAGCGTTTTATAATTATATCTAGGGTAGTACCTACCCGTTAAAGTTCATACTTAATAGCTTAGTACGAAAATCAGTTACTACCACCCAAATAATACTTAACCATGGAAAATTATTTCATTTCACACTTCACTATTTTACATATGCTTATCTTACATCAAACATTAAGCAAATCACACTAGTAATATTATACAAAACATTATATGATCCCATGGTTTAAAACAACAGCGCATCATTTAACCCAAAGCATTTGTGTTCAAAGAAATCGCTTAAAGGTTATCCTGGTTGTCTCCCTGCGTTTTGGCTGAGGAACCGAAGAACTGGATGTCGGGATAGAACTAATAGGAATAGCGGGAATAGGTGTAGAAGTATCTGGTGGAGTTGGTGCGACAACATTCTCTCTAGACTCGGGATTTGGATTTTCCATTTCAGTAGCCTTTCGTTTCTTTCCTCGTTCGAACTTGTCTTTCGTAATTTCCTGTATTTCTTCCTCCTCAGGATCACTTTCTGGTTCCTCTTCAATTGATTCATTCGGAACTTGTGAGTCTTCCCCAAAGGTGTCGTTTTCATCATCAGATAGGTTAATGACTGGAACACCATCTGAAGATTCTGGTTCGGAGTCACTGAATGTGATAATAAGTTCTAAGCCAGACATCTATCACATAACAACTAGCACGTTAATACCACATAATATTTACATATTAATTTTTAACCAACAAGGATAAGCAATAGTTTTCGAAATCAAACACGGTCAAAGTCCAGACTCACTAATGCATCCTGACAAACTCGATAAGACACACTAATGCAAATTTTCTGGTTCTCTAAGACCAACGCTCTGATACCACATGTCATAACCCGACCTTAACCATAAGGACGAATACAATAACATATGATTTCATCGCGAGGTATTGACCTCTATATGCGACATTTTTCAAAAATTGCATTCGTTTTTACATTACAAACCATAGCTTTTATTACAAATACAAGGTTTAAACAACTTAATAATGATTATCGTTTAGCGATAATCTTAGACTTACAAACTTTACATGTGATAATAACAATACGACCTCCAACATATTTTACATTACAAATCCTCCGATATGCAGTTTTATTTTTGACACAAATATGCATACTCAAGATCTTGCTTAAATTCAACATGTTGCAGCGGAAGCTTTTAGTTATCACCTGAGAATAAACATGCTTAAAACGTCAACATAAAGTTGGTGAGATATAGGTTTAATGCCAGCAGCGTTATAAATATAGACCACAAGATTTCATATATAAACGTTTTAATAAAAATATTCTAAGTTGTTGAGCACTTGATAACCATACTTAACATTTAATCAACGTCGCATATTCCCTTTATTATGAAATCTTACTACACCGTACCAAGTGTAGTCACCGAAACGAAGTACTGTGCAACCGTTGAATACTGGTCGTCCAGTCCGGTTGGGGTTGTCAGGCTCGATAGATCTATCAACAGGATTCGCGTTTACAATACCTCATGTAAATAATAGTTACCAAGTTACATGGAAGTATGCTAGTGGTACAACTCAACGTAGAATATATATTTTTAATCACTTGTGTCCATAACGTAAATCATAAAATGCATGTATTCTCATCCCGAAATATTTAGAGTTTAAAAGTGGGACTATATACTCACTTTTGCCTTGAAGGTATTTATCACGACTTGGTCTCCGATTGATATCACAAACCTAACCATATATATAATATATCAACATATTTTCTTTTCAAGTAATCGTTACATATATATATACTTTTAATACTTTTAATATTTTCTTAGTCCGTAGTTAGCAGTCCGATGTTAGTGGTCCACAATTAGTTGCTTAAATAAAATAAATAAAGACCCCATCGTATTCGTATTGATCAGAATTAATCTTGACCCATGGTACCATGTTGTCAAATGACGTGTTGCGTACATAAAGTACCGTGTTGTCAAATGACGTGTTGCGTACAATCATGAGGTCTTATGATTAATCTTCTCGTGTTGTTTACGGGTGGTCCTGAAATATATAAAATCAAATCATAAGTAAATATATATTAAATATTATGTTAATTAGCCAAGATATGATTAATCCGATTTTGTCATAATATGATGTATTACAGGTCTTGAAGTGTTTTTAAAAATCAAATTAGAAGGATCTATTTAGTTTGCGAACAAGTTTGAAATCACTCAAACTATGTTCTTGTTGTTAAAATTTTACAACACAAAATAAGATAGCTATATAAATATGAATCGAATAAGGTTATGAATAAGGTTACTACCTCAAGTTACTTGGACAAAGCTACTGGAAAAGGTAAGAAAAATCTTGGAATCAAAAGAGTGGTGGAGTGGGATTGAAAGATTGGAAGTAATCTCCTTGAAATCGGATGACTATATTGATACGTTCTTGAGTAGGTAAATGAAGAGAGATTAGGGAGTGAATTAACTTGAAAGAAAATTGGAAATGAAATTGTATGTGTGTGTGTGTGCAAAATAGCATGATTATGGGATGGATATATAGGAGATTTAGTATGTTTTCTTGCACAAAAGTCACACATGAGGTTAAATGGCTGGTTCCCACGTGTAACATCATGTCTAGTGGCTGATCATTGAAGTTTATTGTTGGCATATACCAATAGTAAATACGTATAGAAGCTGGGTATGATACGGTTACATATACCCTAGATATACTTGTAGAAATTTTGAGGAATCGGAACGAGAATTCAAATATGGATGGGTTTATAACTGTGAAAGAGGCTCAAAACTGGACCCCGCCAGGGGTTGCCACCCCTTGGACCCCGCTTATCGGGGGCGCTGCCCCCGAACCCCCGTCATAATCAAGATAAGTTCAAACAAGTGTGCACTCCACATAATCGTAAGTATATATGTCAAAGAACGTTACATATAGTTATCGTTTTGAAAACTTAAGTTAGTGGTCTCAAAGTATACTTATAACTCATTGTTGTTAGTTCAAAATGAAATGTTAAACCATCCTTAAATCATGTTAAATATGTATAGATATCTACATATACATAATCGTATAATTATCGTGTGTTATATAGTTCGTGATATCATCGGTCAAATTGGACGGTCAAACGTTGTGTGAAACTCTTTTCAAAAACATAAGTCTCAACAGTTTGGATTGCTTATCATGTTGGTAAGGTTTATTTTATGTAAATATTAATCTCATAAGTATAAAACGATCGGAAAAATCCGGGTCGTTACAATGTGGCCTGCTACAGTACCTCATGCGATCGCATGAGTTTTCAGTGTTTTTGCCATGCGATCGCATGGCCGCCTTATCCGTTTTTGTTTGCTAGTTCGTCGACATCAAATAGTGTTACTGTAGCAAATAGTGTACTGTAGCAAATAGTGTTACTGTAGCAATAGTGTTTACTGTAACAAATCACTGTAACAAATAGTGTTTACTGTAGCAAATAGTGTTTTCACTGTAGCAAATAGTGTTTTACTGTAGCAAATAGTGTTTTACTTTAGCAAAGTCATTTTACTGTAGCAAATAGTGTTTTACTGTAGGAAAGTCATTTTTACTTGTACATATATATATATATATATATATATATATACATACATATAATTGTTCATGAATCGTCGAGAGCAGTCAAATGTAATGAGACTGTTCTAAAATTTTGAGATTCAACTTCATAGACTTTGCTTATCGTGTCGGAAACGTTAAATCATTTAAAGATAAAGTTTAAATTTGGTCAAAAATTTCCGGGTTGTCACAATTTAAATCTTGTGGTCTATCAAAATGATGAATTTTATTGTTTACGATAAACTTATGAACTCACCAACCTTTTGGTTGACACTTGAAAGCATGTTTATTCTCAGGTATGAAAGAAATCTTCCGCTGTGCATTTGCTCATTTTAAAAGACATCATTTGGAGTCGATCATCGCAATGGGACCAGATGTTGGTGACTTCGTCCAGATGGATTAGGACGGGGTATGACATTAGTTACTATGTGTAGGATTTGTCCCATGATTTTATAATCTGGCAAATTAATGTCTGGCTTAATAATGGCGTGACCTTGGCCCGTGCGTGTGGCTCTCATTCGGTCTTCCATACTTAGAGGTTATGTTACTTCCATAATTGAATTTGTTGAATCTGAATCACTAGAGGATTCTGATTTAATGGTTTCTTCCTCGACAATCTCTGGATGAGTGATTTGTGGTTCAGGAGGAATGATTAGTGGTTCAGGATCTCTGAATTGTCCTTGAATATTCTCCGGATTCTCAATTGTGAGGTGGGGTTCAAAAAAATGGATTATCAGAAATTTGAATTGGAATACTTGGTCGACTAGATGATGATTCTAAAGAAAAATCAACGGCGACAATATTGGCTAGATGTCTTGATCTGGTTACAGGTGGTGAACGTATGAAAGGTGGTGAACGTTTTGCTCGGTGCATTCACTGAATATCCTATTAGTTATAAAAGATAAAAATTATATAAGTTATCAAATTAATAGACTTTTCTGATTTTGCCCACGTTTCGAATAGCCAATAGATGCAGCAGGTAGCCAGGACCCTTTAAATCGGAAGCCCACAACTCGCCACTAACAAATCCAACTATTACTACGAACCAGAAAATTTTGGATTTCTATCAATTTAACCGCTTAAAATAATTTTTCGTTTTGAATTTTTAGAGAAGAAATAAAGAAAATTCTATGTCCTAAAAACTAGAGCGTCAAGAAATAAGAAAGAAAAAGAACGCGTCGAAAAACGTCGAAAAATAAGCGTCGAAAAATAAAAGTCGAAAAATAAAAATAAGAAAGAAAAATGTCGAAACTTAAAAGTCTAAAAACTAAATATTAAAAGTTACGTCTAAAGGTATTAAAACTTAAAAGGAATTCTATATCAAAAACGGCAATAACTTAATAGGCACTAAAATTTTAAGACGGCGTCGCAAAATTCTAAAGCACTTAAATCTTAGTCTAAAGAAAAAACGCTTAAGGGATTTTACGCCAAAGTCTTAAAATCTAGAAATAAAAATTAACTACGGAAAAATACTAATCTTAAAACTAATTACGAATGAAAAATATACAAATTACGAATTAAACGATTAAAATATATAATTTATAAAAAGAAATAAAAATGATAATATTACTTATTTTTATAAAAATGTTATTTTTATATTATTATTTTATAAAAGTTAAGTTTATATATTTAATAAAACTAATTATAACTTAAAAATACAAATTAAATAAAACTAAAACTAATTAATAAAATAATTAACCCTAATTAGGTTAATAATAATAATAATAAATAATTTAAACCCTAAACCGTACCAGCTCTGGGATCAGACCTGTCAGACAGGCTCATGCGATTGCATGAGTCTTCTGTTATGAGGGCATGCGGTCGCATGGACTGTGGATCCAGGCCATAAATTGGGCTGCTACAGTGTTCGGCCTAGTTCGTTTTAATTATATATATATTTTTTTCAGATTTTAATTTTTACAAAATAATAAAACAAACTTATATTTAAAAAAACTAAAAATAAAATAAAAATACTTTTTAATTTTATATATTTTAAATGAAATCTTAAAAATATTTATATTTTTTTTTCTTTTTATTATTTTTAACACTTATTATAAATACAAAATATTTTTATGAAATAAGAAATAATATATTTTTACAAAAATATAATTTTACTAAAATATAGCGTAAAAATATAGCGTTTCGCCGAGTCCCCGGCAGCGACACCAAAAACTTGATGTGTTCAGCGGTGTATACGAAATACTATTATTGTTTATTACGAAATACGATGAAAATTACACAAGTTTTATTTATTTATTTATGGGATATACCTAAACCTTGCTACAACACTATAGGCAGTGTACCTAATCGTAGAGTAGTGTAGTTTTTAGTAAGTCCGGTTCGTTCCACATGGAGCTAGTGATAACGTACTATATTTTTAACAACTATATTTATACAAATATATATAATTATATATAGGTAGTAATATTATAAAAGGGGGTTTTACCGTTTAATGACCGGTTTGTCGATTTTATATTTTAAGCGTAAAGATAAATGACGATAATATAAATGACAGAATTTAAATTGCGATAAAGTAAATTGCAGTAATTAAAATGACAGTAAATAAAGGTACGATGAAATATGAAATAAAAGTATTATGCTTATTTAAACTTCCGTAATCATGATGTTCGACGTGTTGATTTTAATTTATTACCCGGGTTAATTGTCCTTTGTCCTAGATTATTTGATACCTATTTGGTTTTTGTCCATAATAGTCCATCGGTCATAATGTAGCGACCCGACCAAATCATGTTTGACGGCGCCGACTACTTAGGTCCCGTTACGTGGTCATAAGTCTTTATCATGACGTTTGACCAAAATATGTCGCATTTATTTTATAAGTAAAAGGATGTTTCAAGTTTACAAATGTAGTTCAAAAGATTAGTTACAATACAAAGTTTAATGTACGAATGAAACCTATGCGACACAATTTAAAGTAGTCAAAAGACGCTCCAACTATGCATGCATACTCGACATCCAAGCAAGTATCAAAAAGAGTGCGGAAGCAAGTATCAAGTAGCTTTCAAGGACCTGAGAAAACATATAGAAAACTGTCAACGAAAACGTTGGTGAAATCATAGGTGTTTTAGTAAACGTTGCATTTGAACCACAAGATTTAATATAATATGATTATCAAAATCATTTGCATTCCAAAGTTGTTATTTGTTTCGCGGGCACCCAATTATCAAACTTAACTGTTTTGCACCCTTTGCGTAGTGTTAGAACATACACTAGACCCGAAAATATATTTCATCCGCTAACGGTAGCGAACCGTCCGAATGAGGCTCGTCAAGCCCATGTGATCACATAATATAAGTTCACGTTTACACCCTGCAAGTGTAACTAATGATAATTGAATTGAGGATTTTTGTTCAAACCCGTACGTGGAATGTTCGTTTTCGTACTTGTGTTCAATGTATAAAAGTATGATACGTATATGTTTCTCATCCCATAGTTTAAAGCATAAAAGTTGTTTGAAAGATGGGACTATGATCTCACCTTGAGTGCACGTATGAAAAGTACTTCACAAAGTAACGTGTGCGAAGGATAGTGCTAGTCTTGACCTAAACAAATAGGTCGTATCAATAACGGTAAACACGATAGGTCAAAGATGTTCAATTAGTCCTACGGCTCGTTACGACTCGATTATGTAGCATGTGAAATCAAATTGTCAAGTTTCATGCAAGATACAAGTATAGAAACAAGTTAGGAAGGTTGCATAATCATTTGGTTAAGTTTGACAAAAAGTCAAACTTTGGTCGGTCAAAGTCAACGAAAAAGTCAACACGTTCGGGTCGGGTCCCGAACTATTTTTCTGAGGTTTTTAATCATGTATGAGCATGTTAGAACAAGTTACGTGTGAATCAGAGGTGCGTAGCATAGAAAACATTATTCAAAAATCGACAAAGTTGGACAGACCACTTTGGCGCGCCGCGCGGGTATATGGCGCGCCGCGCCATTACCTGTGTAGAGAATTCTGGCAGTTTTTAAGTTTTATGCACGAACCTAACTTCAACCAATCACCATTTATGACTCGCAAACAACCAAAGCATGTATCTTATATCATCGGAAAGGTATTTTGACAAGGAAAACAACTAAGCACATTTCATCCATCACATTTACTTTTACAACAACCAAAATCACATTCAAAGTTCCTCATTAAATGCACTCAAGTTCATAAATGAAATTTGATGATTCGGCAACCAATTTATATGAATGATATGCCGTTTCGAAGGTGATCAAGCATACAATACAACCTAACACTTACAAATAACATTTCATGTCATTCAAAGCATCAAAAGTTCATTTCAAGTTCATCAAACCCTAACCTAAATCCACCAAAACCAATAATCAAGTTTATGAAGTTTTCTAAAACAACCTACACATCAAATTGAAGCTAGTGTTACTAGTAACACATTTAATACTTGCACTTTACTATAAAAACAACATTTAAGCAACCAAATTACCAAATCAAACACACCAAAGTTCATATTCAAGCTAGTTACTTCAAATAACGAAATCGAGCATATAAATCATATAATCATGTTAGACTTGAGCCATAGACACTAATTAACAACTTTATAAGTTAAAAACATCAAGAACACAAAATCTAGTGATTTTAAAAAGTTACCCAAACGAGATGTAATCGGTATGGAATCGAAGGGGAAGTTGCAAGGATTCCAAATATGTAATTAGTTTAGATTGAAGCTTGCTAGATTTTGATTAGATGATGAATCTTTGAAATGGTGTTTGAGAGAATTTGTGAAAGTATTAGAGAAAAATGGAAAAGAAAAGAAATAATGAATGGATGAGAGTGAAGGGTTGACTAGTTGACCTAGTCACCTCTTTGCTCTCTTGGAAACAATGGTCCCTCTAGTTCGGTTGCGGGTGCGTGAATTACCTAAACGAGATATTTTAAAACGCGTATTAACGAGGGATGTCATAATCATATAACGGACTTTAAATAGTTAAACGGAAAAGTAAACAGAAAAAGGCGGGATGTTACACATAATTATAAAATGCTCGTCAAATTAACCTTATTTCTGAAGTCAAATATTCCAACTAATTAGGGATTCGAACTGTAACAAGGTTTTAATACTTTGTTAATAATTACACCAGGTTATCGACTGCGCGTAATCCAAGGTTTTAATACTTTGTTAACAATTACACCAATTATCCTTGTATGTAATCCACCCCTATTTTAATGAGATATGAATATTAATTTACCCACTTGATCAGAATGAATAATCAATTACCCAACCCGAATAATTAATTAAATAATCGTAAAAGATGTCGTATAAACGTCACTAAATAGGACATACATAATCATTTTAATAATTATTAGATTAAATAATTTGAAGATAGGTTCGACAGGTTCCAATGAGTTGTCGCTCAATTAGACAATACCCCCTATCTATTAATAGTCATAGTCCAATGTCCACAAGTGTCGGTCTTTTGTCCAAACCTTAATTATGGTACAAAATCTAATAACCCCGTCTTAATATTTAGTCTAACATCACGATTACTTTGGCTCAAATAAGCATAATAATAACTTAGTTACGAGACATTAATTTAAAAAGGAAGAACATAGCTTACAGTGGTGATTAATCGCGTAGCGTTGCACGGACAGAATTTTGACTTAAAACTCGTAAAACATTCTTAAAATAATCTTATTATTATTAACTTAAAATTAAAATTAAAATTATAAATATATATATATATATATATATATATATATATATATATATATATATATATATATATATATATATATTGAAGAGAGTAAGAGATTGAATTCTCTTGTACATAACTCGTCCGAAAAACTGACTTTTTATAGAACTTGGCCTGCTACAGTAACTCATGCGGTCGCATGAGTTTTGTGCCTTCTGGCCATGCGATCGCATGGCCGTCATTTCCTGATCATATACTTTTTGGCTCCTAGCTTGTCGACATATTTATTAATATATATAATATATATACAATTTTATATAATTATATATATATTATATTATATTCATGTGCATAGTTGATTTGTAATTTTAGCTCCGTTGCATCGCGCGTTGATAGTTGGTTCAGGTCCCGGTTCCGGATTTTCGAACGTCCTTGCGTACTATTTAATATCTTGTACTTTGCGTTTTGCGGCTTGTACTCTTATCATTTTTGGACGTTTCTCATCAATAAATTGAACCACTTGAATTATATCTTGTACATTTGAGCTTTTTGGTCATTTGCGTCTTCAAATCGTAGTTTTCTTCTTTTGTCTTCGCACTTATTTATTTAAACGAATATTACATAAAAATAGAACAATTACAACTAAAAGCTTTACATATTGGAAGGATATTGCGCCTAAATATATGTTCATTTAGAGCACTATCAAGTATTGTTGACGGTAAACTCACCAAATTTTGGGATGAGATGTGGCTAGGGGACTCTTTACTAAAAGATAAATTTAACAAGTTACACAGACTTGACCTTGATCAAAATTCCACTATTTTTGACCGGGTTTGCTGGGAAAATAATTCCACCCAAACCTATTGGTGTTCGTCCCGTAGTATCTCGGGAGATTACTAGGGGATGTCACCAATCTTAATAACCTTGTCTCTAGTTTTGTTCTTTGCAGCTCTTGTCGGGAAGATTGGATTTGGACACTCTCTCCTAATGGTGCTTTCTCGGTGAACATACTTACTTCTCTTTTATCACATGCAGATTCAGGCACTTTGAACAGTACATGGTTACCCTTCGTAATAATCTTGTACCTCTTAAGGTAGAACTTTTTATTTAGAGGGCAAGTTTTAGTAGAATTCCAACAAGAGTCGAATTGGATAAATGAGGTGTCAATTTAGGAACTGTTTATTGCCCGGTCTATGAGAATGGTATAGAAACCGTCGAGCACTCTTTGTTCAATTGTAAACTTGATCTTGACATTTGGGCAAAGGTGTTTAATTAGTGGGGTCTATGTGCCCCTTCGAACTCGATTCTGAATGTTGTCGAGGCTTTTCTAGGTAAAGGATACTCGTCCTCCTCACCCTACGGTGTACTACTTTGGCAAGCAACCCAATATATCACATGTTATTTGATTTGGAAGAACAGGAATGCCGCTACTTTCTCTAAAACGAAGTTATCCAACTCCATGCTCTTTAATGAAATCCAAATCAAAAGTTTCGAGTGGATTTCTAATCGAAATATAAAGTTAATTCTTGATTGGCATCAATGGATATCTATACCATGTGCCTTTGATCTTAGCATCTTCGCTAGGGCATGCGTTGGTTGATCACTTATGCTGCACTCGCATAATACATTACTTGTGATTCATATCGTTTTCGTGCTGTGTTCTGATTGTTTTGGCCCGCTGCAGCTTTTTTCCTACTTGAGCATATGTTTCTATCCCTCATATGGGATTTATATGTTTATATCGTGACCTTTTGCGTGGGCGTGGTTTGATACTTTGTGTTATCTATGAGTTGTTTTTCTGCTGCTCGTTTCTCTTAATGGGCATCTTGGATTAGGGGCTAAATGGGCGGGTTCTTGGCTGCTTTGTTGCTGAGTTTTATGCACTTTGGTCCAAGCTCTCTTAGCTTGGTTGCAAGTCAGTTCTCTTATCTTGATGCTTATTGAGTGTTTTGTGCAGGCTATAGTTTTTGTATATTGAGATGTCGACAAGCTTCTGTACTTTGTATATTCTTTGTTATATTAATAAAATTTCTATCTTGCCTTTAAAAAAAAATGAATCCATATATCATTCACATAATTATATTTAACATCCAAATATCTCTCATTTCAGATGATCAAATCTAAGCAATTGCATCAATTTAAATTTTAAATAAGTGTTAAAACAAAAACGCATTTATTGAAACAGAAAAAAAATCATAACCAATAAATTGGATCAGAAACCCATTTGTTCAATTCGATGATCAGATCCAAGAAATTGGATCAGAAACCCATTTGTTCATACTCGTATAGTCATCTTTAACATTTAAACCTCATGTGTAAACCAAGTCAAAAAACAAACTCAAACAATAATTATCAACCTTAAACGATGTAATTAAATCATAAATAAAATCATGAAAGCTTGAGATCAACCCAAAATACCAAATTCGCAAAATATCAATCTTTTTACATCAAGTTTCAAGTTTTATGAACCCCAATTTGGTCCAGTAATGTATCATTCTAATTGTAATTTCATCTTGTTTTTCAAATTTATATTTATATATTTATAAAGTAGATAAATAATATTAAAAAATACGGAGTATATTAAATTAAAGAAAAGTAAAAATAATTATATTTTAAGAATTTTTAAAGTAAATATAATTATAATTATATTAGAAATTTATAAATTAAAAAAAAAATTAAAAGAATTTTTTTGCGCTAGTAGTCCCTCGTTTTTAATGGACTTGAGGGATCGACGTAGCTAAACATTCTAAAAACGAGGGACAAACAAAGCAAAAAAAGGCTGAAATGAAGTAATAAGACGAAAATACCCATCACATGTTAATCACGTAAAGGCACTTAACGGCCAATTTAGACGGCTGGTAGACAGAGAGACGCAGATTACCAAATTATGTACAGTAATTAAAAGGACTCCAATTAAAAACTTGAGGGACTCAGATTGCAATTTCGTGTATAACCTAAGGACGTAGTAGTAGTAGTAGTAGTAGCAGTTGCAGTAGCAGCTGCGGCGGCAGCGGCAGCAAGACTTAAGTCATTGGTCCAAAAAGTTTAATACTAGAAATTATAACTAACAGCTCAAAAGATACCACATGAAAGCATTTGTATTTTCTATCACTCCGTATTATTCAAAACACGATCACCAAACATGATTGTTCTTCAAAAGCTAAGCTACTTACATAACAACTGTAGGTAGCTACTTATTCATGAACAAAATATACAATTATAATTTGAATTAATAATAATAATCAATAAATACAAGATACCGTTTCTCTAATTAATTAACTCTGTTACAATCACGCCTAATTTCACCTTGGTTACCTGTCAAAACCCCAACACGTCCAAGCTTGGTAATAGCCTTTACAAAAGCCTGATTAAAAGCCTTGCTATTAGACGCAAATAGGTTAACCGTTGGCCTTGATCGAGTATCCGTGAACAAAACTTGGTCCGAGCTAAACAAACCCTTCCCCTGTTGGAGATTTTTATAGTACGCATTGTCAAAAATCTGTGGTGTCGTGGGGTCCATGTTAATCGCGATCCTAGGGTCAACATTGACTGGACACATCTGTTTTAGCGTGAGCGCATATTTTCGATCAAGGGTTTTGTCAATCCCGGCCTTCGAATGTATGCGTTTCGAGAATTGTCCACAATGAGAGAATCCAAGTGTATGTGCACCTAGTGAAGTACATTTAAGTAAATTAAATATAAATATGATTATTTATAACCGACTTTTAAATAACAACCATATATCGGTTGTAATAACGTTTAATAAACGGTGAATTTGTTTTGTATATATTAGTAAATTTATTTAATTAATACGAGGTAGTTACCTGAAAGTGCAATCATATCAGTTTGAGACAGACCATGAGAGGCAAACATGGAGTTAAGTTGGTTGAGGTTAAACTCTGGATGTGGAAGTTTGTGTTGTACACTTTTTCTTGTAGATATTTTCCCATCTCTCCTTCCCAATTCCACCTTGTAAGATGGTCCACCTGCCTATATATATTAAGTGTATAGTTCAAATTTCAAAATAATAGGTTTGAAAACTTTTTAAAAAGTAAAACCAATGCATCACCTCTACTGTGAAGAGCTAACATAATTAAATTAAAATGTTTGACAAAATTAGTTCGTAACTAAGTTAGAAGTTTATAGCTTGAGTTAATAGTTAGAGCTAAGAGCTAGGATTTATATTTCAATTTAAAAGTTTGAGTTTATATTTTATAAGCGTTTGATAAATTAACTAAATCTTAAAATTGTAAAATGACTTTAGACAAAAAGTAAATGATACTTAAAGATATAAAGGGTAATTATGTAATTTTACTTGTAAATAATTTAAAAGCTACTTTAAGTGATTATTTGAAAATAAAAATTGAAAACTACTACAAAGGCTTATATTTCGAAAAGTACTTTTTCAATAAATTTTAAAAAATTTATCTACTTTACAATGATAAAAAGTAGTACAACATACAACTTATGAAAAATGATTATAAATTTAAGTATTTACCAATGCAACAACATCCCTAGTGGCAAGAGCTAAAATATCCGCACAAGAAACTTTATTCCGGCAACTAGGATTACTGTCAAGGGCGGCCTTCGCTTGTACTACGGTATCGAATCCATCTCCAGCAAGCGAGATATCGTCATGATGGTTCTTCTCGGCGTTATCGCTTCCATTGGACAGAAACACTGAAGCATCACATCCCTATACATTCATTAAGTAAATCAATAATTGATAATTAATTTTATGTTACTGATCAATTCTTAATCTTAATATAAAATGTGAATTAGAAAACAAGACAAACCCGAACAAAACAGTCGTGGAAGAAGAGGCGAAGAGTGCCTGGAGCGGTAACGAATGTTTGCTGAAATTTCTTGTTGACTGCGGATCGAACTATAGATTCGACATTCGGGCAACTAGATTTATAGAAATTTTGTCTAAGTTCAGCATAAGATGAAACAACTAAGAAACAGAGGAATAAGGAACAGAGGATTTGGTTGTTCATTTTGGTTAACTGATTTGTTTTAAGACTACCGGTAATGAAACGTATATATTTATATAATAATAGATAGATATGGGTCATTCATTCATCATTGGTCTGTAGACAACTTGATTTATATGTAACTGTAACATACGAAGAGATAGGTTACATTAACTAAAAGTTTACGAAGTACAATTGTACAAATGATTTGCAAACGTTATGCCGACTTTGTATACATGTAATTATTTTTATTTATTCTTTATTTTTGTGAAACTCCTTTGTGAGGTTTCTCCAAAGAAGATTAAGAAAATGGCCAAAAGATACATTCATCATTAATTTTAATATATTCATCAATAAATATACATATACATATATACATATATACAATATATGTCGGTCAAAAGTAAAAAGTCAGTAAAAGTTCGAAAAAGTCGATCAAAGTCGGTCAATGGTGGTCAAAGTTGTGATGACCCGGAAATTTCTGACCAAATTTAAACTTTATCTTTAAATGATTTAATGTTTTCGACACGGTAAACAAAGTCTGTAATGTTGAGTCTCAAAGTTTTGGAACTATATTCATGTAATCAATTATTCTTTGACTGTTCTCGAAGATTCACGAACAATATATATATAACTTAATGTGCATATATATATATATATATACACATATATATATATATATATATATATATATATATATATATATATACATATATATATATATATTATATATATATATATATATGATTTCAAGTTATTTAGTAAACGATAGTAACATTCGATTATTGATTCGATTGATATTTAGATAAGTTAACTAAAACGTTTAAGATGAACCAGTAAAACACTAATTTGCTACAGTATTTTCGAATTGCTACAGTACCCGAAAAGCTACAGTGTTTTCGAAAATCATTATTTACTACAGTAACTTTGCTACAGTAAAACACTATTTCAAAATGAAAATGTATATATATGTATATACTACGAGACGATGATTTATAGAAGCAAATAACCAAAATACTTAATTGATTAAAGCTACACTTCGAGTGACATAGTTTATCAATGATTAAGTTTAATTTTTGATAAAGGTACACGTCGCGTAACGAAAAGTACTAGTTTTCTAAGCGTACGAAAATGCGTTCGAGAAACCGGAACCGGGACATAAGTCGAGTGACGACGTACGACTTCTCGGAACAAAAGTTACAAGTCACCTATACACGAGAATATAATATAATATATAATTAATTAATTTAAATTATATATATTATATATTAATAAATAAATATGTCGACGAGGAAGAGTTAAAAACATGTGTGAGCTGGAAAAGGGATCCATGCGATCGCATGACATCCCCTCACATTAACCATGCGATCGCATGGTGGTGTTTGGTGGCCAACATCTATAAATCGAACGTTTTTCTGATTTCTGATTCATTCTTCATTCCTCCGTATTATTATTTATTATATTTATATTATTATTATTATTATTATTATTATTATTATTATTATTATTATTAGTATATATACATAAAATACTACGACGAGGTCATGAGCATATCACTTTCAAAACGAGTTTTCGAGCGGGATAGAGCTAAGGAAATTATGGGTTATAGCTATGGAGGTTATGGGTAATATTCGTGGGTATTGTTTGCAAGTCAAACCTAGTGTTTATCATCTCTGTTGCGTCTACGTACTTTCCTGCAATATTGAATCACAATATTGATACGTGAACATTCATATCTTATCTTTTATATATTAATAGTGTATACATGTCTAGTGCTCGAGTTTATATGTTTATGTATGCTTGTATGCTAAAATTCGTCGTTAGATAGTTATGATGAATCACGAATTAAATACATATATTACTGATAAAAGCTATATGATATGCATGTTTTTGGAAAGCTTGCGAAAAATCAATAACTTTTCATTTAGAAATCGCGTAATTTCGATGAACGAATTAAAAGACATGGTCAACTGAATTATGATTGACGTTAATTGGAATTGCTTTTGAATCTACAATTAATACTTAAACAACTTGTTTGTAAGATTGATAAATTGGATTTTTGAATATTACCAGCCGAGTAAATGAATCCTTATATAAGGCACATCTCGTTTTGTTGAACTATTGTCAAAATTGACTTTTTGAAACGACTTTGGATAACTTTTGTATGTCGATCTCGAGCATTAGGATTGTGATACACTATGACCTGACCTAGCTTGATAGACATTTATTGACCAACATATGTTCTCTAGGTTGAGATCTACGATTATTTGGTAATCCGAGTTTCGTTCACATTTTGGTGAACGACTTTATATGCTGCTAAGGTGAGTTTCATTTGCTCCCTTTTTAATTGCTTTTGCAATCTATATTTTTGGGTTGAGAATACATGCACTTTATTTTAAACGTAATGAACACAAGTACATACTAAATTCTGCACTGAGTTTGAACCGAAAATCCCTTAGCTTTGGTAAAACTAGTAACTGCCGGTTATAAGAACCGGTGGGCGCGAGTAGTTATATATGGATCCATAGGGCTTGATATCCCCGTCCGAGCTAGAACGCTAGCCTTTTAACGGACGTATGCTATTTGAGAAGCGTACACGTTGATTTGCGTGTATTATTAAGATGATTATACAAAGGGTACAAATTATATATACGTTAAGTTTAGTTACTAGGGTGCTCAATTTCGTAGAATATTTTGATAAACGTTTCTGGATGAAACAACTGAAAACTTGTGATTCACCTTTATATACAGATTATGCGATACATTAAAACTATGAACTCACCAACTTTTGTGTTGACACTTGTTAGCATGTTTATTCTCAGGTTTCCTAGAAGTCTTCCGCTGTTTGCTTATATGTTAGACAAGCTATGTGCATGGAGTCTTACATGACATATTTTTCAAGGAAACGTTGCATTCACAAAATCATCACCATGTATCTATTTTGACTGCATTGTCAACAGAATTATTATTGTAAACCATTATTTATGGTGATTGTCTATATGTAGAAATCATCAGATGTCGAAAACCTTGGATTTAAGTATTCATTTATGGTATACCTTTTTAAAAGAATGCAATGTTTATAAAACGTATTATATAGAGGTCAAATACCTCGCTATGAAATTGATGAATTACGTATTCGTCCATATGGATTTGGAGCGATCGTCACAAAAGTCGATCAAGGTAAAAATATATTATATTTTCATTTTTTAATATTGTTAATAATTGTTAATTGTTCGTGTTTATTGTAACTATAGTTTATATTTTAAGATTCGATTTGTATATAATATTGTATATAAATATATATTTAATAAAACTGCTTTAAAAAGTCAACGTTGGTCAACACCCGACGCGTCTCCGTTGTGTCCCCGTCTCGACCGACTCGTCCCTCCAAGATCCCGATCGACGCGTCCCTAACTCACGTCTTTTACAACCTTGGTCATACTATATGCATAGATGTATCTGGAAGAAGTCTCAGGTTTGAATCCTCTCTAAAATAAATATTTAGTGGTGGCAAGTTGAAAACAGCCATGAACTAATTTTGCTCAGCCGCGTACATCTAAGTATAAGATCGGATTACCTGCTCTCCCGAATACAACAAAAAACTTTTACATGTATCTTACGGTGAATGAATAAAAAGTAGTAGTGAAAAGGTAAAGTAGCACTACCAAAAACAAAATCAATACTACGACTCTCTTGAGTTATTCACACCACCAACAACAAAATTCAATACCACATTAGTAGTGTATGGGGATGTAAGATATGACAATCATTCTCATATCCGAGAATAAAAACAAGTTATTTTTTCACCCAGAGTGAAACACTCTCAAAAGTTGAGAAAGTCATCTCTCTCTCTATTCGACAGATAGAGAGATTACTTCCGAGTGGACCTCATCCTATAAGTAGGAATTTTTTAAAAAAATTGTAAAATATAATTATAATAAAATTGAGACGCCATGAAAATGGTAGAATCAAATATCCATTGGTTTTAAATCATGCCTGGAATTTAATTTAGGTTCTAAACGACAGTCAAAACGCCAATAAATCGACGTTTGTTGTTGACTCAAAAATAAAGTCAATACTTCGTCAAAAATGAATACGGATTAATTATTTTTTTTGAAAGACAAACACAGACACCCATACACGAATTTAAACACAATTATATACATGGCCACTACGGAACTCGAACCCCCAACCTATAGGTTGAAGGGGTCACCTCGATACCGCTAGGCCAATGGCCCTTTGGTGAATATAGATTAATTATACTCCGTAATTATAAAGGCAGAATGGAATCAAATATGTGCAGTCGACTCGGTGCTTCCTCATAACCGAATCTCACTTTAATAATAACATACTTTTTATTATGTCATACATATATATATTTTTTTATGATTTAAAAAAACAATTGTGAAAATATTAAGATATGCTCGTATCATTTATTCAAATAACAATTGATATGTATCGTTCAAATCTCAATTTCTACGAAGTATATCCGCATTCGAGTCTTGTCATTCTACTTCTTTGCCCACTTCGTCATTCGAAGTCGAACTCACATACATTACACGAAAAATTCAAAGCTCAGTTTCTACGAATCGAGTCTTATCATCAACCTTATTCTTCATCCACTTTTTTCATTATTAGTCAAACTCAACACACATTACACAAAAATCTTCACGAACATATACAAATGTCCACCTCTTGACTTAAGCCACAACTTTCTGGCTAGAAGGTTTATCTGGTTCTGAATACAGCTAAGCTAATGACTCATCTACTTTTTCACTAGTATGATCACTTCACGTACTTGATTAGTTATCGGGTGGCTTTCAATCTTATCAATGCCATAAATGTACAGTCGATAAAGCAACTTTGAAAATCGATAAAGAGACGGTCAATGGTAAATTAAAGAGGGCGGGTCCTCGAGGTTGATGTTTGTGTTCCATCTTGTTTTCTTCGGTTGCTCTTCTTCCTTGTTTCTTCATGTATTATTCGATTTTAGCTTGGATTAATTCGTTTGCATGATTTTTTCGGGACGTTAGGGAGACTCGTTTATGTTTTGTTTAGAGGATGCTTTCTAGGTGCGAGCTTTCCCGTTTTCCCATGTCCTTTTGTATCCTTTTGTATATCACGTTGAGGGTGTTTTTCTTTGGAAAACGACCTCGTTTCTATATGAGTATTCGTTTTTTCGACAAAAAAAAAAATAAAAAAAAAAATAAAGCAACTTTGACTTGCTCTCAAAACGGTTACTAAACTTGTTTTGATCATTAAAACAAAAGTAGATCTATCACATTCTCAATTTCTCTAACCATTTTATATTACCCTGAATCCATATACTTCATGGGTTGATATGTTTGGACTTTGGACCAAAATTAGTTGACATTGCATGTAGTTAAACTACATAGAGTGCTAATAACTAGTAATAAGTGGTAACTGTTCATTATCATTCACAGTTTCACACATCCAATATATATTGAATAGCCTATCGCCTCCTGTTTAAGATTAACATAGTAGACTTGCACCATTGTCGCAGTCTAATTATAAATTCTGGCGCATACAATGGCTTTAAACACGCCCATATAAAAGCAAATCTTTTTTTTTTCTCACATGAAATGTACATCTGATCAACAACTCTATTTATATGCTTCTTATTGTCCATTTTGATTGTGCCAGTCACCAATGAAAAAGTGATAAACTTACACCAAGAAGGAAACCCTTTCTTTCATCCCAAATCACATGAAGCAACAGAAAACCTGCACTATATTTAAATTAAAATTTGGAAAGCAATACTACACTGCTTTTTAAAATTGAACATCCTCAAAATCCAGTAGTATTTAGCATACACATAATATAAAGATAAGCAATTCTGAAGTTTGTTTCCAAAACAAAATAGAAGTAATCTTGCCTATAATCATATGGCAACATGCAAGTTCATGTTTAAAAATACAACATGAATCACTACCAAATTGTGGCCTCAACATGTGCATAATTGTATGTGAAGGACGGCACGTTCTGCAAGTTGTAATGGCTTAAAGAAGCATAACTAGGCTTTGGCCTCAACTTATAAACTCCACAGATTCAACAAACTATATATTTTTGTGACGAGCATTTTGGACCAGGTCTAACTAGTAAACTATTAACCAAATTTTCAGTTTCTAAGGAAGAAAAAGGCATTCAGGCCAAATTCAGAAAATCACTTCACCCTCAAATTTCCAAACAATATACATTGGCTGATTGGCACACGTATGTTAGTGGAACTTAGGAGAACAACAATGGTGGGCTGGTTTTTATCATACAAAAACTGCCAATAAAGGTGCAATATTAGATCTAATGTCAAGTGTAATTAAACATCATTTAAGACAATGTTCAGCTATCAAGAAGATATGTTAGAATTCATAATGACTCATTTTGATTTGATAAGATTAAACATGTAACTAACAAGAATAAAGCCATTACTAATAAAAGTGACATGATGTGTAGATGGTTTTTGAAACATACCTTTACATGTCATACACCATAAACCTAATTTTCTCCAGCCAATAAGAGACAAATCTTAAGAGTCAATCTCCTTGTTGACCGTTGAAAGTTCTTGCCTTCCTCTCCACTCTTCACCAGGCTTTAACAATATCGGTTTTTCGATTGCTGCAGCCTCCACACATAGCATATGTTTGTAATCATCGTCTCCTAAATCAGCAATCGCCTTTGCCTTCTTATCCCATGGATTCCACACCACTACAAGACCCAAAAAAATACTCAACTTAAAAAAAAAAAAAAAAAACAAAAAAAAAAAAAAAAACAAAACAAAATAAGAGGATAAGGAATCAAGGAAAGTTGATGTCTCACCAGCATCTGGAAGTCCATCTTTACGGATGACAAAAGTTCGTTTCTTTTCATGATCCATTATTGCAATTTTGGTTGGTGTGCTAACATAAATCTTGTCAACCTGGTTAAAATTACACTTTTTTAAGCCTTAACCACGCTTCGAGTACTTAAAATTTAGGTTAAGGAAGAGTTAACCAAGATTACTTCTGATTCAAATGTTATGGAATCTCCTTGTTCTGTATATCGCTCCATATTTTGACAATTATCAAGATAATCCAATGTTTCCAATCCTTCCACCCGAACTTCACTATAAGAACAAAATGTGCATTATGCATACAAAAAGATTATAAAACCTAACAGATCAAGTTAATACTTATATAATAGGAGAAACTAAGCATTTGTTTTACCTGATATCCGAAACTGAGAAATAGTTATGATATGCAAACATAAATGTAAAAGGCTTTCCATCGGTGCCAGTGTTTCTGATCCGAGAAGTCAACATCAAGTCTCCTGTGGGTCCCAAAGTAATCCGCAGCCGATACTCAAAGCTAAACAAACAAACAACAAAATCTAGTTATTAACTTGAGTTGAAGCAACACAACAAGGATTCGAATAAGTTATAGTATAAGATAGACCTATGAGGCCATATTTTCAAATCCTCTTTAGTGGGCCGAAGAATCAAATCAATGAATACTTTATTGGCGGCATCAGGCGGTAAAGGAGGAGGGTCATCATCGAATATCCAAAATCGGTTTCTAGCAAAGCCATGTGGTTCGAGAGAACCATAAGTTGAGAACTGCATCGAGCAAAGCAAGTAAAATTATAAATCTCACAATATAAAGATTAATCAAAAAAATACCAAAAAGTTGCGTACTTGAGGGAAACATATAGGAATGCCCCCACGGATCGGCTTTGGAGGCTTAAAGACCGCCTGCAAAATAAATTTACTCGCATTTATATACGAAAAAGAATATTCAATTACATGTGCTCAAACAAAATCAGAAGTATGAATGACGTGAAAGAAAGAAGATAACACCTGCAGACGAAATAAAGATGCAAATGAAACAGAAGAAGAAAAAAGCATACGAACATGTAACAAACGATATGTTACCAAATCAAACAACTTTAAGATTAAGTAACAAGTAGTAATCAGTAACTCAATTTTCATAAGTAATTAAGAGTATAACTGTATAGTCTGTATCTACCAGTTGAACACCTTACTACTGATAAATAGCAACTCTTCTCCATCCTCATTTTTCCAAGATGTCACATGAGCCCCATACAAATATACCTGCACAACACAACATGAAATATGTAATTATGAAAAGACTGTTAGAAAACAAGGTTGTAAATGATAATCTGCTTGATTCTTGAATCGTGTGATCACTTTCTCGATTAAGTATTTCGACCCTACAAGCCTCGGGTATCACGAAATCCTAATCGGGATAAGACAAGAACGAGATTTGATTCCAGGCAAGAAGATTCAAATCTAAGTGTATTGGAGAATTCTGTGTTTCCGTTAATTTGTTAATGAAAGCAAATATGCCAAGAACGGATACATTAATTTGGCAATTAAAATGAAAGGATGCAACCCTTCAATTTGGCGGGAAAAACTGTTAACTAACAGTCACGTCTTTTGGCGGGAAAACCGCCAGGGGCACCGCCCCTTGGACCCTGCAAGGGGGCGTAGTCCCTAGACCCCCGCTATAGTGCACTTCATACTCTCCAAACCCGTTGTCAAGTATAAGTGGCTCATGCTTTCAACTAAATCCCAATTAACCAAAATCTTTGTTAGATGACACTAAAATCACCAACAAAGACTACAACTACATTGACGCCACAACAGGTGTACTAATAATAATACTACATCAAAGAAGAAGCTTTTTATTTTTTAAATACAAAGAAGAACAAATAACCGTCTGATTTATACGGAGTATAATAATAATAAATATATACAAAACATGATGCTTGATTATAATCATTGGACGTACAGACTTCTAAAAATAGGCGCAATCCAATCAAAGTTTGAACGCATGTCATAAGCATATACCTCTGTTAAAAATTTCACTTTTGATTACATCTAAGTTAGTCAATACTGTGACCTAATTCAACATAACTTACAGTTTTCCGATTCAAATTCAAAATTATACAATAGTAAAACCTAAATTCGAATAAAATATGAGATTACGTTAGATACCTCAACGCTACTGCCACTAATTCCACGTAAAACAACTTTTTCGAGGCCATTAATGCCTTTAATCACCTCAATCGGTTTTCGTTCTGATGTCGACATCTCACTCAATTAATCGCCAAATTCCATAACCTATTTTACAATCCAAATCGTATATAATTCACGCTCACTGAAACCGTTACTGAGTGTAATAAATATACGTATGTACCGCCATTAATATTTGGACTAGAAACTGACTATGTGGTTTGCTTGCTTTCTGCGTTGATAATATCATCAGCCATGTCTGCTGTCTGGACAGAAACAATTTCGAGATATGCATATATTGTCCCTTAACTATTTTAAATATACAGTTTCCGTCCCTAAAAAGAGGATACAGTTTACATGACACTTAACGATCTTTTTATATACAACTCTTAATTCAGTAAATAAAATTGTTGTTTTTTATCATTTAATCTGTCACTTAATCTGAATTGGTCTGATTTTAGAAGACATAGAATCAGATAGCCCTTCCCATTGGAAGACAAATGGAAACAGAGCAAATTCAGAAGGAAAAAAAAAAAGTAAACAACTCTATATTAACTCTCATAGATCACTTTTAACTCTGATTGTAACATGAAAACGAATAATGTAGTTTTCAAGAGAAAACAAATGAGTTATGATTGTGGTGTGTCAATGTCATGAGGTGAAAGTAAATAATGGTGAGTTTTATTTGAGTGATTAAAAATACTTTTGGATGATATGGTAAAATATGATTGAAATTTGATGAGAGAAAAATAAACTAATAATATATAAAGCGGTGCTAAATTCTGATTGGTTGTAAAATAAACAAATGCCTCGAAAATTTCCGTACTAACTGATGCTACGTTAATGACGTTAACATGCGTTAGTTTTTTCCACCGTATCTGACGCCATCTCATCCGACGCCCATTAATAGTGGTCTTAAGTCTATTTCTATTAATTAGAACGTTGTTTATATTTGTTGTGCTTTTAGATTTGAGAGAAATAAAATGATTCTTTTATGCTTTCTAATGTTCTTTTAATCAGTAGAAGATGGTATGTCGTGTGTTGCTATGGCGGTAGTCATTTTAGTCTCATCATTATTTTTAATATCAATATCTATCGATATCTATATCTATATATAGTATATGATATTGGCTATTGATCATTTTCATGTTCATAACTATTTGTGTTTGGTTTTTGGTGCATGCTCGGAGTGTTGCATAAAATCGTCGGGATCCGACATTCCGTCATATTTTTCCCTATGTCAGCGAAGTAGTCAGAATCGTTTGAAACGGGTGATCATAAATTGGCTTAGTAAACTTCTCTGGCGTTGTTGAAAGTTCGAAGGGATTCTTTGCCTTGTCCCATCCCATCATTGCGTACTAGTTATTCAACATACCGTCCGCAAAATCAGCATTTCGATCAGATTTTCTCGCGCTTCGGAACTACTTTTTCTTGACGGCGTACGCCTAGTAGTTTCATGAGTGATGACGGTGGAATCCTTTTGTGGTGCAATTGAGGCACCGGTGTTAAGAGTCGTACCACCGGTGTTCCACGACGGTAGTGTGTAACCCATTCCTTTCAGGCTTTCAGCAAGCGTTGCGCCTCTTCGCTAGTTACAGTATTCAAACCAGTTGAAACATATGGCCCTTCAGGTGTCCTCGAGCCTTCAATTTCTTACTTTTCAATTTCTTACTTTTCAATTTCTTACTTTCTTTTGCATACAGTCACTTTTCTTAAGTCCTAGATCGATTTATTGTTTTTGGATGCATGCTCTCACGAAGGTATGCATCTTTTTTTATTTAATTGTAAATAGTAGGGAATACTCTTTAATAGTTAGCTTCTTCGCATCATTTTTGGGTTTATAGGTTTCACCTTTTAAATATATTTCAACTAGGAATTGTTAGGTGTTGATTTTTTTTAGAAGTTTTATTTTCATTGTTTGATTTTGTTAGACAACAAAAGTGCTTGGAATAAATCTGATGAGTAGTGAATTAGTGATGGTTGTGTTGCAAAAGGAAAAGCAAATGACGGAAATGGTGCTGATGGACTTGGCACTTGCACACATATGTAGAAAGGGTTGTCTTTCATATGGCTAGATTTTTTATTTTATTATTTATTATTTGTCATCAAATTGTGATTCAAGATCATGTATGTGTAATTTTGTTGTGGCTATATTCAGCGGAGCATATCATAATGTGACAAATCAGGTAAAATTATGGAAGCGAAAAGGTAAAAAATACTTATATATGAATAATTAGTGTCTTTTTAGTCTAACATTGTACGAGTAGTAGTTTTAGTTGAAGGTGGAAATTTTGACCCATTAGTTTTTAACTAAGCATGTTTGTGTTGATCAATATTTTTACTTTATTTGTAAGAGATAACAAAGCAAGAAATGTACAACTTAAGATATGGGTTTCAATATCCTGATTGCAAACACAAAATCAAGAAAACCCTTCAAACAATTGAAGGTGATATTTGATTTTTTTCTTAGGAGTTTTTATTTATAGTAATAAGTTAGCAAGTTATGATATTAACACAATTTCATATGTTATTGTATAAATTGAGGTACTAATGTCAATTTTTTTATATAGAAAATTTATTACATATTTTAAATAAACTCGTAAATTTAGGAGTCATTTAACTAGTTTGTAAGAATATATGTAATTCGTATAAACCTTAAAAAAAAAAAACCTTCACAGCTTTTGAGAACCTAAGTATCAATCACTATTATTTTAATATTGTAATACCCCGTTTTTTCTTTGGCATGTTGCTTTAGTCGACGTACGAAGTCCAAAGGTGCGTATTCGATCTTTATTGTGTTTGACTTTAGCCACGTTTGTTTAATCTAGTCATAAAACGAAAAGGGCCTGAAAACCAAAAATTACGGTCGCAATTTGTGGCCTTACGGCCGCAAATTTTGAACAGGGAGACATGTTTCTGAAAACAGCCAAAGTTACTGCCACAATATTGGGGATTACGGCCGCAATTTTGTGGATTACGGCCGAAATTTTGTGGATTACGGCCGCAATATTGGTGCTGGCAGGTTACAAATTTAACCTTAAATTTGGAGTTTTTAAGGGGCTAAATGGTCTTTTCACTTAGGGAACGGTTTGTAGATCGCAAATGCAGATCCAATCTTATCTCTATCTCATTTTCACCCACACAAACACTCCCAACCATTTTTAGAGAGATAAACCCATTTCTAGTGAGAGAGAGCTTGATTTGGAGAAGAAGGAGTTGGATTCTCACCAAAGCTCAAGTGTTAAAGTTGTTCATCTCGTTCTTGGCTACGTTTTGGTAGTGTTGGTAAGATCTAACTCCAAATTTAATTGTTTAAGGTTCTTGTTCATGTTTGAGGTTTGAGCTAGTTAGGGTTATAAACCCCATTTCTCATGAAATTGGGGGTTTTGTTGTATGTATTGTGTAAGTAAACCCGATTATTGTGGGTTTAGGGTTTGATGACGAATTTGGAAGTAATTGTCATGGATTTGGATGTTAAATCACTATATTGTAAATGTGTTAGTGTTTTGATGTTCTTAAGAACAAGTTTGCTAGTCAAAATGGGTGTTGACTTTGATTTAGTCAAACTAAGATTTGAGTCAAGTTTTGGTGAATCTAGTATGTAAATACTTGGTTTAGGAGTTAATTGATGTTTTGAAAATATAATCACTAGCCGTTAGTGATTTTGAGCGTTTTGAGGACTTATGTCAAAATGGGTGAATTGAATTAGGTCAAATTTGGTAATGACACTAATTTTGAATTAAATAGATGTTAAACGTTTTTGTTAAGTGTTAAATGACATTTATGAATGAATGTAATCATGGGAAGTGAGTTTGGGTTAAAATGGTATTTTAACATAAGTCAAACGTGGTCAAACGCAAAATGGGTCAATATTACACGTGTTGGGGGTTTTTGGTGTAAGTGGCGTTTGAAATAATTACTACATAAGTAGTGATTTAGTGTTAAGACCTAAGTTGGTCTAATTGGTGTCAAGTATAATTTGGGTTAAGTCATACTTGCTTGAATGGGTCGAAATTACCACCCTCAGTGGTAATTGGTAAAGTCCATTTTAGGAGTCTAAATGGGCGGGTGGTTGTGAGCTAGACGAAAACCCTTGGTTAAGGGTGTTGGTGTAAATTCTCTTTTAAAGAATGTGTGTTTATGTGTATCGTACCTATATGTGTATTATAGGTAAAGATTTGCTCGGTTACGTTTGGAGGTGATTTACATACATGACTTGTGCGGGCATTCCAAGGTGAGTGGAATAATTATATATGTATGTGTACGGTTTATTTATTTGCGTGGTATGGGTTTAAAGTTCGATGTGACGATACCATATCCTTGTGTGTGTTATTGTTCGATGAGGGTTTAAAGTTCGGTGTTGACGATACCTCATGTATGGATTTAAAGTTCGATGTTGACGATGTCATACCACTATTATTTGTTGGATGAGGGTTTAAAGTTCGGTGTTGACGATACCTCATGTATGGAGTTAAAGTTCGATGTTGACGATGCCATACCACTGTAACATCCCGTTTTCTATATATATGACTTAAGGTGCATGTTTAACTTTGTGTACGTTTAATATGGTATCTATAGCCGCTTGCATATAGTTTAAATCTTGAAAATGTAGAAAATGATTCGATCAGGCCTTATGTCGCGTTTTGGGTGGTTCCATCGCGTTTTGGTCGGTCGCGATACGCGACAAAGCTGTCTGGAACACGACAGCTTCAGGACCCCCGACCTGTCCACTTTATCACGTTTTATTAGAGTGTGTCACGTTTGGGTGTCGCGTAACGCGACAGTGTGTCGCGAAACCTGACAGATGTCACTGTTTGACATTTTTGACCCAAATTAAATGGCATCTTTGGGGGTGTATTGGTCTTTTCACTTGTGGACGGTTTTGGATCTAGAAAATTGATACAAGGGTTACCATAACTCATTTAACACACTTTCAACTACATCACATTCAATTTTAGAGAGAGGTTTAGAGTTCTAGTGAGAGAGAGCTCACTTGGAGAAGAAGGAGACCAAATCTCGCCCAAGCCCGAGTTTTAAAGTCGCTCCCTACATCTCTAGCTACGTCGTGATAGTATTGGTAAGCCTTAACTCCGTGTTTTGAGTTTTAATTGATTTATGGCTAGGCTTTTGTCATTTAAGACTTGTAAAACCCATTTTGGGGTTGAATGGGCGAATTTGGGTCAAATTGTTGTAAGAAAGCCCTAAGGTGTGGTAATCTAGGGTTTAGCCTTGTAATGTGGTGTTTAAAGTGAAAATTGTGTTGTTAGATCACTAACACATTTATGTGTTAGTGAAAGTTTTGTTAATAGGTTCGGGTTTGACCAAATCATGAGTCTTGATGTTAATATGGGTCAAAAGAGTAATTGTTGACTTAGTTGGACAAGATGGGTATGAAATGCCCTAAGTTTGTGTTAGTTGGTGTTGTTAGACCTTAATCACTAGCTTTTAGTAATTAACGATGAGTCTTGGCCTCGAATGGGCGGTTTTAGCGTAAAAGGGTCATTTAATGAAATTGGGTCATTAAATGCGCAATAGTAAGTTGTTGGTGTTTAGTCTAACGAGTTGTATGTTAATTATATACATAATGTAATAGGTACGTTGCATTGAAGGTTGCGAGCTTGATTTCCTAATTCACCAAAGGCGTTGAGGTGAGTGGAATAATTATATATGTATGTATATGATTTATTTGCTTATGGGGTATGCGTTTAAGTTCGATGTTGACGATACCATATCCTAGAGTATATTGTTCGTTTGTTTTGATGAGGGTTTAAGTTCGATGTTGACGATACCTCGTGTATGGATTTAAAGTTTGATGTTGATGAAGCCATACCACTATTGTAGTGACATTTGATGAGGGTTTAAGTTCGATGTTGACGATACCTCATATGTGGGTTTAAGTTCGATGTTGACGATACCACATTATTTAAGGCGGATGGGAATTAAGTTCGATGTTGACGATACCATTCGTAGTGTTAGCCTTGAAATTGGAATATTAATGGATGTTGTGAACATCAATGTTTGGTGTTGTAGTATAGCATATTATATTGCTCGTGTTATATGCTATCGTTATACTAGCTTGTGTTATCGGAGATTTAGCGTTATACTTTATGATGGTATGCTAATTATATTGCTAGTACGTATGTGGGATTGGTATAAGTGTTTGCAAGTAAGTAAGTTGTATATGTATGTGTATAATTATTGCATTCACTAAGCGTATTGCTTACCCTCTCGTTGTTTACCTTTTTAGGCTCTGGCTTGGATAAAGGCAAGGGTATTTGATTGGATTAGTGGCCTCCCGCTTTATTTTGATAGGGGATGCTTTTGGATGAAGCTTTTGAAAGTCAACATAGTGTTTTGGGTAGTTTGGCCCCAAACTATACTCGGGTGTAGTTTGGATTAAAACTATCATTTTAATGGTTCGAACTTGTGTTACATCTGACTAATGGCTTTCGTGCCTTTTTGTAAACATTAAACTCGTTGTAAGTTTAAATGGAATAGTTTACCTCTTCCGATTTATTAAATGGCGCGATAATGGTATATATTAATAAAAAAAAATATCCGGTTGAATACGGGTTGGGTTGTTTCAACCACTATTGTAGTGATTTGATGAGGGGTTAAAGTTCGATGTTGACGATACCTCATATGTGGGTTTTAAGTTCGATGTTGACGATACTACATTAAATGGGGCGGATGGGGTTTAAGTTCGATGTTGACGATACCATTCGCGGGGCTAGCCTTGAATACCAACGGATGTTTTGAACATCGATATTTTGTGTGTTGCTTATTATTTAGCATTTATATTGTTGAGTTTATGTGCTAATGATGATACTAGTTTGTACGTTTGAAAATGCTAGCTTGTATGCATTGATATGCGAAATTTATGCGTGGTTGTGTAAGTGGGTGCAAGTAGGTAAATTGTATATGTATATATATAATTATTGCATTCACTAAGCGTTTTGCTTACCCTTCTCGTTGTTTACCTTTTTACAGGTGTTGTGAATGTGAAGCTAGCTAGTTGTTAGTCTAGATGCGTGGGGGCACTTGGGCTCGATGGGGTAGCTTTTGGATATTGGACGCGGATTGGGGATTTGGTAGTCCCGGGATTATGCTCTTGGTATCGGGTTGGGTTATCGTGTATTAACCCGTATTTCGTGTGATTAGGTCGTTATTGCAAATGCTTTTGTAATATGTCATTTGTGTACCAAGAGTCATATTAAAATGTTAAATGTGTCATTATGATAATGTGTATTCGGTTAAAACTATTTGAAATGGTTTATGTAATGTGGATGTTTAATGGGACCTAACTTATAAAAAAAATGTGCTTCGTTTTTGGTAAATGGATTTGGGGTCGTTACAAATATATTAGTTTGTACTTGCATAGTTGGCTAGTACTATTATTTACAGCTTTCAAATACAAAATATTTTATTTTGTATCAATCACTACTCAGTATATTATTTACAGCTTTCAACTACATCAATTTATGATGCACGGTGTCTCTCATGAAATGTCCCGTTCATATCGATTATAAACTTTTCATATTAATTGATCTCTTTGCGAGGTTTTTACCTCTACATGAGACGTTTTTCAAAGACTGCATTCGTTTTTAAAACAAACCATAACCTTTATTTTATCGACAAGGTTAAAAAGACACCACCTAGATTATCAAGAATTGATAATCTAAAAATATCACACTTACACGCTACCAATACATATTGGTTTACAATATTAATATGTTACAACAAAGTAAATCTCGAATGCAGTTTTAAACAATATTATACAATCATGCTGACACCGAATCTTGTCCATATTTTAGCATGCAACAGCGGAAGCTCTTAATAATCATCTGAGAATAAACATTCTTTAAACGTCAACAAAAATGTTGGTGAGTTATAGGTTTAACCTACATATTTATCAAATCGTAATAATAGACCACGAGATTTCATATTTCAATATACATCCCATACATAAAGATAAAAATCATTCATATGGTGAACACCTGGTAACCGATATTAACAAGATGCATATAAGAATATCCCCTATCATTCCGGGAAATCCTTCGGACATGATAAAAAACGAATTCGAAGTACTAAAGCATCCGGTACTTTGGATGTGGTTCGTTAGGCCCAATAGATCTATCTTTAGGATTCACGTCAATTAGTAGATCGGTTTACTAATTCTTAGGCTACCAAGCAAAAGGGGCATATTCGGATTCGATCATTCAACCATATAATGTAGTTTCAATTACTTGTGTCTATTTCGTAAAACATTTATAAAACTGCATGTATTCTCATCCCAAAAATATTAGATTTTGGACTATAACTCACATTCACAGATTTTTACTTCGTTGGGAAGTAAGACTTGGCCACTGGTCGATTCACGAACCTATAACAAATATGTACATATATATCAAAGTATGCTCAAAATATATTTACAACATTTTTATTATGTTTTAATGATTTGAGTTTATTAAGTCAGCTGTTCTCGTTAGTAACCTACAACTAGTTGTCCACAGTTAGATGTACAGAAATAAATTGATATAAATTATCTTGAATCAATCCACGACCCAGTTTATACACGTCTCAGGCTAGATCACAACTCAAAGTATATATATATTTGAAATCAACCTCAACCCTGTATAGCTAACTCAAACATTACTGCATATAGAGTGTCTATGGTTGTTTCAAATAATATATATACATGGGTCGCTATGATATGTCAAAACATTTGTATACGTGTCTATGGTATCCTAAGATTATATAATATATTAGAATACATGCATTATACAATATAAGTTAGCTAGGATATGATTAATATAGATTTGTTACCAATTTTCACGTAGCTACAACAAGCAAAGTTATCCAATCTTGTTTTACCCATAACTTCTTCGTTTTAAATCCGTTTTGAGTGATTCAAGTTGCTATGGTTTCATATTGAACTTAAGTTTATGAATATAAACAAAAAAAGTATAAGTTTATAGTCGAAAATACAGGTTACAATTCAATATTATAAGAGGTAGTCATTTCAGTCGAAAGAACGACGTCTTGATGACTATTTTGAAAAACATACTTCCACTTTGATTTTAACCATGATTTTTGGATATAGTTTCATGTTCATAAGAAAAATCATTTTCCCAGAAGAACAACTTTTAAATCAAAGTTTATCATAGTTTTTAATTAACTAACCCAAAACAGCCCGCGGTGTTACTACGACGGCGTATATTCGGTTTTACGGTGTTTTTCGTGTTTTCAGGTTTTAAATCATTAAGTTAGCATATCATATAGATATAGAACATGTGTATAGTTGATTTTAAAAGTCAATTTAGAAGGATTAACTTTTGTTTGCGAACAAGTTTAGAATTAACTAAACTATGTTCTAGTGATTACAAGTTTAGACCTTCGAATAAGATAGTTTTATATATATGATTCGAATGATGTTATGAACATAATTACTACCTCAAGTTTTGTGGATAAACCTACTGGAAATGAGAAATATAGATCTAGCTTCAAAGGATCCTTGGATGGTGTGAGAGTTCTTGAAGCAAAATCATGACACGAAAACAAGTTCAAGTAAGATTTTCACTCGAAATAAGATTGTTATAGTTATAGAAATTGAATCAAAGTTTGAGTATGAGTATTAACTTGAATTATAAAGATATCTTACTGACTTACTATAAATAAGAAAGATTTCTTGAGATTGGATGATCATTTGAAATGGATTTGCAAGATTGAAAGTAAGCTAGCAAACTTGGAAGTGTTGTTGGTGTGTTCTTGAGTAGTTGTTTTGTATGTTGATCTAGGCTACCTAGATTGAGCTATATTATGAAGAAAATGATGAAGAACACTTAGAACACTAAGAGAGTAATTGAGAGAGAGTAATTTGATGCATAAAAATGGAAATCAAAGTGTGTTTGTGGTTGGTGAATGAGGCGTGAAAATGGAGTCAAATATAGGCTCCATTACTTTGTTGTTTTGTTAGATATTTCATGCTAGTTGCCAAATAATGGTTCTCACATGTGTTAGTTGACTCACAAGGGCTGCTAAGAGCTGAATTATTATGTGTATATACTAATAGTATATACGTCTAGGAGCTGGGTATTGTACGAGTACGAATACGGGTGCATACGAGTATAATTATTGATGAAAATGAACGAGGATGTAATTGTAAGCATTTTTGTTAAGTAGAACCCTTAAGTTAGTAGTCTTGTTTTTACGTATGTAGTTCATTGTTAATACACTTAATGATATGTTTACTTATCATAATCTCATGTTAACCATATATATGTCTATATATATAACATCATGTAGTTTTTACGAATTTGTAATGTTCGTGAATCGCCGGTCAATTTGGGTGATCAATTGTCTATATGAAATCTATTTCAATTAATCAAGTCTTAACAAGTTTGGTTGCTTAACATGCTGGAAATACTTAATCATGTAAATATCAATTTCATTTAATATATAAAAACATGGAAAAGTTCGGGTCACTACAGTACCTACCCGTTAAATAAATTTCGTCCCGAAATTTTAAGCAGTTGGAGGTGTTGACGTATCTTCTGGAAATAAGTGCGGGTATTTCTTCTTCATCTGATCTTCTCGTTCTCAGGTGAACTTGGGTCCTCTACGAGCATTCCATCGAATCTTAACAATTGGTATTTTGTTTTGCTTAAGTCTTTTAACCTCACAATCCATTATTTCGACGTGTTCTTCGATGAATTGAAGTTTTTCGTTGATTTGGATTTCATCTAATGGAATAGTGAGATCTTCTTTAGCAAAATATTTCTTCAAATTCGAGACGTGGAAAGTGTTATGTACAGCCGCGAGTTTTTGAGGTAACTCAAGTCGGTAAGCTACTGGTCCGACACGATCAATAATCTTGAATGGTCCAATATACCTTGGATTTAATTTCCCTCGTTTACCAAATCAAACAACGCCTTTCCAAGGTGCAACTTTAAGCATGACCATCTCTCCAATTTCAAATTCTATATCTTTTCTTTTAATGTCAGCGTAGCTCTTTTGTCGACTTTGGGCGGTTTTCAACCGTTGTTGAATTTGGATGATCTTCTCGGTAGTTTCCTGTATTATCTCCGAACCCGTAATCTGTCTATCCCCCACTTCACTCCAACAAATCGGAGACCTGCACTTTCTACCATAAACTGCTTCAAACGGCGCCATCTCAATGCTTGAATGGTAGCTGTTGTTGTAGGAAATTTCTGCTAACGGTAGGTGTCGATCCCAACTGTTTCCGAAATCAATAACACATGCTCGTAGCATGTCTTCAAGCATTTGTATCTTCCTTTTAATCTGCCCATCAGTTTGTGGATGATAGGCAGTACTCATGTCTAGACGAGTTCCTAATGCTTGTTGTAATGTCTTCCAGAATCTTGAAATAAATCTGCCATCCCTATCAGAGATAATAGAGATTTATATTCCATGTCTGGAGACGACTTCCTTCAAATACAGTCGTGCTAACTTCTCCATCTTATCATCTTCTCTTATTGGCAGGAAATGTGCTGATTTGGTGAGACGATCAACTATTACCCAAATAGTATCAAAACCACTTTCAGTCCTTGGCAATTTAGTGATGAAATCCATGGTAATGTTTTCCCATTTCCATTCCGGGATTTCGGGTTGTTGAAGTAGACCTGATGGTTTCTGATGCTCAGCTTTGACCTTAGAACACGTCAAACATTCTCCTACGTATTTAGCAACATCGGCTTTCGTACCCGGCCACCAAAAATGTTTCTTGAGATCCTTGTACATCTTTCCCACTCCAGGATGTATTGAGTATCTGGTTTTATGAGCTTCTCTAAGTACCATTTCTCTCATATCTCCAAATTTTGGTACCCAAATTCTTTCAGCCCTATACCGGGTTCCATCTTCTGGAATATTAAGATGCTTCTCCGATCCTTTGGGTATTTCATCCTTTAAATTTCCCTCTTTTAAAACTCCTTGTTGCGCCTCCTTTATTTGAGTAGTAAGGTTAATGTGAATCATTATATTCATAGCTTTTACTCGAATGGGTTCTCTGTCTTTTCTGCTCAAGGCGTCGGCTACCACATTTTCCTTCCCCGGGTGGTAACGAATCTCAAAGTCGTAATCATTCAACAATTCAATCCACCTGCGCTGCCTCATGTTCAGTTGTTTCTGATTAAATGTGTGTTGAAGACTTTTGTGGTCGGTATATATAATACTTTTGACCCCATATAAGTAGTGCCTCCAAGTCTTTAATGCAAAAACAACCGCGCCTAATTCTAAATCATGCGTCGTATAATTCTGCTCGTGAATCTTCAATTGTCTAGACGCATAAGCAATTACCTTCATTCGTTGCATTAATACACAACCGAGACCTTACTTTGAGGCGTCACAATATATCACAAAATCATCATTTCCTTCAGGAAATGACAATATAGGTGCCGTAGTTAACTTTTTCTTTAACAATTGAAACGCTTTCTCTTGTTCATCCTTCCATTCAAATTTCTTCTCTTTATGCGTTAATGCAGTCAAGGGTTTTGCTATTTTAGAAAAATCTTGGATGAACCTTCTGTAGTAACCAGCTAGTCCTAAAAATTGGCGTATATGCTTCGGAGTTTTCGGGCTTTCCCACTTTTCAACGGTTTCAATCTTTGCTGGATCCACCTGAATACCTTCTTTGTTCACTATGTGTCTGAGGAATTGAACTTCTTCCAACCAAAATGCACACTTTGAAAACTTAGCGTACATTTTTTCTTTCCTTAATAACTCTAGCACTTTTCTCAAATATTCTTCGTGCTCTTGGTCATTCTTTGAGTAAATAAGTATGTCATCGATGAAAACAATGACAAACTTGTCAAGGTATGGTCCACACACTCGGTTCATGAGGTCCATGAACACAGCTGGTGCATTAGTCAACCCAAACGGCATAACCATAAACTCGTAATGACCGTAACGCATCCTAAAAGCAGTCTTTGAAATATCATCCTCCTTCACCCGCATTTGATGATACCCAGAACGTAAATCAATCTTCGAATAAATCGACGAGCCTTGTAGTTGATCAAATAAGTCATCGATTCTTGGTAGTGGGTAGCGGTTCTTGATGGTAAGTTTGTTCAACTCTCGGTAGTCGATACACAACCTAAATGTACCATCCTTCTTCTTGACAAACAAAACCGGAGCTCCCCACAGTGATGTGCTTGGTCGAATGAAACCACGCTCTAAAAGTTCCTGTAACTGACTTTGTTATTCTTTCATTTCGCTAGGTGCGAGTCTGTATGGAGCACGAGCTATTGGTGCAGCTCCTGGTACAAGATCTATTTGAAATTCAACGGATGGATGTGGGAGTAATCCCGGTAATTCTTTCGGAAATACATAGGGAAATTCTTTTGCGACGGAAACATCACTGATGTTCTTTTCTTCAGGTTTAACTTCCTCGATGTGTGCTAGAATGACGTAACAACCTTTTCTTATTAGTTTTTGCGCCTTCAAACTACTAATAAGATTTAATTTCGCGTTGTTCTTTTCTCCGTACACCATTAAAGGTTTTCTTTTTTCACGCATTATGCGAATCGTATTTTTGTAACAAACGACCTCTGCTCTCACCTTTTTCAACTAGTCCATGCCAATTATTACATCAAAACTCCCTAACTCGACTGGTATTAAATCAATTTTAAACGTTTCATCCCCCAGTTTAATTTCTCTATCCCGACATATATTATCTGCTGAAATTAATTTACCGTTTGCTAATTCGAGTAAAAATTTACTATCCAAAGGCGTCAATGGGCAACTTAATTTAGCACATAAATCTCTACTCATATAGCTTCTATCCGCACCCGAATCAAATAAAACATAAGCAGATTTATCGTCAATAAGAAACGTACCCGTAACAAGCTTCGGGTCTTCCTGTGCTTCTGCCGCATTAATATTGAAAACTCTTCCGTGGCCCTACCCATTAGTATTCTCCTGATTCGGGCAATTTCTAATAATGTGGCATGGTTTTCCACATTTATAACAAACAGTGTTGGTATTATTTGCTCCGACACTATTCGTTCCGGCATTACTTGTTCCGACACTATTTATTCCTTTAGTTCTGTTAAACTTTCGTCCGTAGACCTCACACTTTGTCGCGCTATGACCATTTCTTTTACACCTGTTGCAAAATGTCGTGCAAAACCCCGGGTGATTTTTTTCACACCTATGACATGGCTGATTTTGGTTTTTATTGCCGTTGTTGTTATTGAGGTTGTTGTTGGGATCGTTATTGTTGTTGAAATGGTTGTTGTAGTTGTTGTTGTTATTGGGACGTTTGTTGTAATATTTGTTAGGATTGCGGTTATTGTTGCGATTATTGTTGCAGTTGTTGGGATAGTTGTTGCGATTGTGGTTATAATTGTTATTGTTGTTGTACTGGTGACTCTTGTCACCTTTTTCCTCCCACTTCCTCTTGAGTTGTTTCGTGTTGGCTTCTTCGGCCGCCTGCTCTTTAATTCTTCCCTCAATCTGATTTATGAGTTTATGAGCCATTCGACTTGCCTTTTGTATGGAAGCGGACTCGTGTGAACTCACATCTTCTTGAATCCTTACTGGTAACCCTTTTACAAACACGTCGATCTTCTTTTCTTCATCTTCGAACGCTCTCGGACACAATAGGCACAACTCTGTGAATCGTCGTTCATACGTGGTAATGTCGAACCCTTGTGTTCGTAACTCTCTAAGCTCTACCTTGAGCTTATTGACCTCATTTCTAGGACGGTATTGCTCGTTCATCAATTGCTTGAATGCCGACCACGGTAGTGCGTAAGCAGCATTTTGTCCTACCTGTTCCAGATAGGTGTTCCACCACGTTAACGCAGTACCTGTGAAGGTATGCGTAGCGTACTTAACTTTGTCCTATTAAGTACACTTACTTATGGCAAACACTGATTCGACCTTCTCGGTCCACCGTTTCAATCCAATTGGTCCTTCGGTTCCATCAAATTCCAAAGGTTTGCAGGCAGTGAATTCTTTGTAGGAGCATCCTACACGTTTCTTGTGGAATTAGTTCCACTGCTAGATCCAGAGTTATTGTTATTTTGCATCGCAGCCTGTACTGCGGCTATGTTTGCTGCAAGGAAAACACGGAAGTCTTCCTCGCTCATGTTCAAATTCTGACGAGTCGTCGGTGCCATTTCCTTCAAAAATAGCCCAAAAGAATTAAGTTAATCATATAGAATTTTAAGAGTAGTCAATAGTATTTTGTAGCATAGTATGAACTCATTTATAAAAGCTTTTTCTTCATATTAGCATTTTATAGTTTTTAATTCGGGTAGTACCTACCTGTTAAGTTCATACTTAGTAGCTAATATACAATTCAACTACTACAATTCTATATGAAAAAACTGATTATAATAATATTTCGCTTTCAAATTTTATACAATATTTTACAAACTTACAATACCGCTATTATACATATAGGATGAAATATAGCACATAATAACTTTGCTACACGGCAGCTATAAAGGCAATTCTTGTTAATAAGCAAGTCGTTCAGCAAGGGCAATAAAAACACGCAATTCATAAGTCCAGAAACAAGTTATGCATTCTGGTTTTACTAAGACGACTTCCCATCCTTGGTCTTGTGGGAAGTAACCGTTATGACCGTTGGCTAGACAACATGTTGCAATGTCGTCAAAAGGATGAGGGTTACGTAATGCCCAACAGCCTCGTAACAATCTAAAAACCTTGTTTCTCACGCCAACTACTGACTCCGTCACTTGTGGGAATGTTTCATTTAATAGTTGTAATCCGATGTTCTTTTTCTCACTTTAGTGAGAAGCGAACATCACTAACCCGTAAGCATAACATGCTTCTTTATGTTGCATGTTAGAAGCTCTTTCTAATTCACGAAATCCTATGTTGGGATATGTTGAGTCAAAATAGGTTCTTAACCCGTAACGTAAAATTACATTTGGGTTCCCCGCATTTAATGTTTTAAAGAAAACACGACGTAACTTACGGTCTCCCCAATGTGATATACCCCACCTATCAAAGGAAAGCCTTTTATAAACTAAGGCATTTCTGGAAAGTCTTTCAAATGTTTGACAAGTTAATTTCGCCATAACTAATTGTGCCGATGAATTCTGACCGACTCTAGATAAGATTTCATCAATCATATCCCCTGGTAGGTCTTCTAAAATATTTGGTCGTCTATCCTTAACGTCCATTTTGTGTTTTTATACTGTAAAAAATAGACGAGGGTTAAATTCATAAAAGATAATTAACAAACAATACAAACAATTTTTACATTTATCATAAAAGCACAAGCACACTATATTACATATATTACACAACATGATTACAACTCTTTAATCCGACTCACACATTTCTTCTTCTTCGGACTTGGTTCGTTTTGCTAATTTCTTACGGATATATGGTGCTCCCCTAATACGAGCTGTCGTTTTCCACAATGGTTTAGAAAAACCTGGTGGTTTAGAGGTTCCCGGGTTATTGTTATAATTTAGGAAATACGGATGTTGCGGATACATATAAAGTTCATCGGGATTGGAATCAAGTTTCTCTATTTTTATACCATTTCCCTTATTATTTTCTTTTGCTTTATTAAATTGGGTCGAGGTAATTTCTATAACATCATCGGATTCCTCATCGGGATCCGATTCATCGAAAAACTGGTAATCTTCCTAATATTTTGCTTCCTCGGCGGAAACACCATTGACCATTATTAACTTTGGTCCGTTGGTTGAGGATTTTCTTTTATTTAATCGATTTACTGTAGGTATCAATATTTCTTCCTCCGGAACCTCTTCTTCTTCCGGTTCCTCTTCTTCCGGTTCCTCCTCTTCCGGTTCCTCTTCGGGAATTTGTGAATCTTCCCAAAATATATTCGACTCTTCATTATTATTAGGTGAGTCGATGAAATTTGTACTAGAGGTAGACATCAATCACAAAATATCAAACACGTTAAGAGATTAATATATCATATAATATTTACATGTTACAATTTATAGTTTCCAACAAAAAATATTAAGCAATCATTTTTAAAGAAACACGGTCGAAGTCCAGACTCACTAATGCATCCTAACAAACTCGATAAGACACACTAATACAAATTTTCTGGTTCTCTAAGACCAACGCTCTGATACCAACTGAAATGTCCCGTTCATATCGATTATAAACGTTTCATATTAATTGATTTCTTTGTGAGGTTTTGACCTCTACATGAGACGTTTTTCAAAGACTGCATTCATTTTTAAAACAAACCATAGCCTTTATTTTATCGACAAGGTTAAAAAGACACCACCTAGATTATCAAGAATTGATAATCTAAAAATATCACACTTACACACTACCAATACATATTGGTTTACAATATTAATATGTTACAACAAAGTAAATCTCGAATGCAGTTTTAAACAATATTATACAATCATGCTGACACCGAATCTTGTCCATATTTTAGCATGCAACAGCGGAAGCTCTTAATAATCACATGAGAATAAACATGCTTTAAACGTCAACAAAAATGTTGGTGAGTTGTAGTTTTAACCAACATATTTATCAAATCGTAATAATAGACCACAAATTTTCATATTTCAATATACATCCCATACATAGAGATAAAAATCATTCATATGGTGAACACCTGGTAACCGACATTAACAAGATGCATATAAGAATATCCCCTATCATTCCGGGGAATCCATCGGACATGATAAAAAACGAATTCGAAGTACTAAAGCATCCGGTACTTTGGATGGGGTTCGTTAGGCCCAATAGATCTATCTTTAGGATTCGCGTCAATTAGTAGATCGGTTTACTAATTCTTAGGCTACCAAGCAAAAGGGGTATATTCGGCTTCGATCATTCAACCATATAATGTAGTTTCAATTACTTGTGTCTATTTCGTAAAACATTTATAACACTGCATGTATTCTCATCCCAAAAATATTAGATTTTAAAAGTGGGACTATAACTCACATTTACAGATTTTTACTTCGTCGGGAAGTAAGACTTGGCCACTGGTCGATTCAAGAACCTATAACAAATATATCAAAGTATGCTCAAAATATATTTACCACATTTTTATTATGTTTTAATGATTTGAGTTTATTAAGTCAGCTGTCCTCGTTAGTAACCTACAACTAGTTGTCCACAGTTAGATGTACAGAAATAAATTGATATAAATTATCTTGAATCAATCCACGACCCAGTGTATACATGTCCCAGGCTAGATCACAACTCAAAGTATATATATTTTTGGAATCAACCTCAACCCTGTATAGCTAACTCAAACATTACTGCATATAGAGTGTCTATGGTTGTTCCAAATAATATATATACATAGGTCGATATGATATGTCAAAACATTTGTATACGTGTCTATGGTATCCCAAGATTACATAATATATTAGAATACATGTATTATACAATATAAGTTATCTAGGATATGATTAATATAGATTTGTTACCAATTTTCACGTAGCTACAACAAGCAAAATTATCCAATCTTGTTTTACCCATAACTTCTTCGTTTTAAATCCGTTTTGAGTGATTAAAGTTGCTATGGTTTCATATTGAACTTAAGTTTATGAATCTAAATAGAAAAAGTATAAGTTTATAGTCAGAAATATAGGTTACAATTCAATATTATAAGAGGTAGTCATTTCAGTCGAAAGAACGACGTCTTGATGACCATTTTGAAAAACATACTTCCACTTTGAGTTTAACCATGATTTTTGGATATAGTTTCATGTTCATAAGAAAAATCATTTTCCCAGAAGAACAACTTTTAAATCAAAGTTTATCATAGTTTTTAATTAACTAACCCAAAACAGCCCGCGGTGTTACTACGACGGCGTATATCCGATTTTACAGTGTTTTTCGTGTTTTTAGGTTTTAAATCATTAAGTTAGCATATCATATAGATATAGAAAATGTGTCTAGTTGATTTTAAAAGTCAAGTTAGAAGGATTAACTTTTATTTGTGAACAAGTTTAGAATTAACTAAACTATGTTCTAGTGATTACAAGTTAAAACCTTCAAATAAGATAGTTTTATATATATGATTCGAATGATGTTATGAACATCATTACTACCTCAAGTTTTGCGGATAAACCTACTGGAAATGAGAAAAATAGATCTAGATTCAAAGGATCCTTGAATGGCTTGAGAGTTCTTGAAGCAAAATCATGACATGAAAACAAGTTCAAGTAAGATTTCCACTCGAAATAAGATTGTTATAGTTATGGAAATTGAATCAAAGTTTGAGTATGAGTATTACCTTGAATTAGAAAAATATCTTACTGTAGAAAAGAAAGATTTCTTGAGATTGGATGATCACTTGAAATGGATTTGCAAGATTGAAAGTAAGCTAGCAAACTTGGAAGTGTTGTTGGTGTGTTCTTGTGTAGTTATTTTGTATGTTGATCTAGGTTACCTAGATTGAGCTAGATTATGAAGGAAATGATGAAGAACACTTAGAACACTAAAAGAGTAATTGAGAGAGAGTAATTTGATGCATAAAAATGGAAATCAAAGTGTGTTTGTGGTTGGTGAATGAGGCGTGAAAATGGAGTCAAATATAGGCTCCATTACTTTGTTGATTTGTTAGATATTTCATGCTAGTTGCCAAATAATGGTTCACACATGTGTTAGGTGACTCACAAGGGTTTCTAAGAGCTGAATTATTATGTGTATATACCAATAGTATATACGTCTAGGAGCTGGGTATTGTACGAGTACGAATACGGGTGCATACGAGTAGAATTGTTGATGAAAATGAACGAGTATGTAATTGTAAGCATTTTTGTTAAGTAGAAGTACTTTGATAAAAGTCTTGAAGTCTTTCAAAAGTGTATGAATACATATTAAAACACTACATGTATATACATTTTAACTGAGTCGTTAAGTCATCGTTAGTCGTTACATGTAAGTGTTGTTTTGAAACCTATAAGTTAACGATCTTGTTAAATATTGTTAACCCATTGTTTATTATATCTAATGAGATGTTAAATTATTACATTATCATGATAATATGATGTATTAATATATCTTAATATGATATATATACATTTAATGTCGTTACAACGATAATCGTTACATATATGTCTCGTTTCGAACCCTTAAGTTAGTAGTCTTGTTTTTACGTATGTAGTTCATTGTTAATACACTTAATGATATGTTTACTTATCATAATCTCATGTTAACCATATATATGTCTATATATATAACATCATGTAGTTTTTACGAATTTGTAATGTTCGTGAATCGCCGGTCAATTTGGGTGATCAATTGTCTATATGAAATCTATTTCAATTAATCAAGTCTTAACAAGTTTGATTGATTAACATTTTGAAAATACTTAATCATGTAAATATCAATTTTATTTAATATATAAAAATATGGAAAAGTTCGGGTCACTACATCTCATCTCTTTAATCTCATTTTCATCTTTCATTTTTCCTACTACTATAACCCTAAATTTAAATAACACATCCTAATTGTTCCTTCTTTTAGCCACTATTGGGCATTCCGACGCCGCTGCCCATTGCCGCAGTCTTTTCGAAGCCTCTCGGATAGTGTTCTCTTTCGCACAACGCCGCTACCTTATTCTTTTCCAACCAACCACCGTACACCACCCATCCTTCTTTTGTTGTACATTTTTACTCAAATCTGTGTTGTTGGTGGGTGTTGATGCTTGATTCAGGAGATTAGTGGTGGTAATGGAAGGAGTCCTAGTGATGGCAGGATGTTGATGATAGTGGTGTTGGACGGAGGTCGTTCCGACTGGCGAAGGTTGAAGATGGTAGTCGAAAGAGTTTGATGGTGATGGTGGAAGGATCTTTATTTCAGATAGAGTGGATAGTGGATGATGGTTGATGAGAGTTGTTGGTGGTGGCCGGAAAATGACGTTGGTGGCACTGGGAGTTTGACGTTCACGTTTATCGTTGGTAGACGGACGTTGTTTGTGGTGGTTCGAAAAGGTCACAGATTGACGGTGGTGGTGGTTGCCTGAGTTTGACGACAGAGTTAGCCACATTTTGATGGAGGTTGTTTTTCAGTGGTTGGTGGTCACGGAGGTGGAGGTGGAATATGGTGGTGGTGGTCGGAGGTTCATGTGGTGGTGGCAGGTGTGGTCAGGTCGTCTTTCCAGATGGCGTTTGTTCAGACGTAGAGCGAAACAAAAAGGATAATTGGTTTAAGCCTACAAAAAATGGTATAGGTGTTGAGTATCGTGATCATCATGTTGGTGCATCAGAATACATGGAGTTGGTTATAAACGAGGATAGAAAATTCGCGCTTTGCCTCGGGATGATTTTGTTCAATTAATGGTTGATTAATTGAACGTTTAAAAAAAGGTAATCAGTGCTTTAATAAAACGTTTAAAAAAAAATATAGGAATGAAAAAAGAAGTTGAAAAAAAAAGTTGTAAAAACAATAACTTCGTTGTGGAGTTGTTTTGTCAGTTAATTGTAGGTTAATTTAAAGTTAAAAAATAAGGTTAATGGTCGGTTAATTTTACATTTAAAAAATAAAGTAATAGAGAAGGTCGAGAGATTGTGTCGTTCGGTTAACGGCCGGTGATGTTGGTCGATTAAAATGTTGGTTAATTGGACGTTTAAGAAATAATGAAATGAAAAAGTGAAATACTTTGTTTAAAAATATGTGATTACTTTTGTAAATAGCAGTAACTATTTCAATTCTTTCACAAAATCATCATAATATATGTTTTATATTTAATTCAATTCAAAGTTTAATTTTAAACTTAATACTCTTTCCGTTCTATGTTAATAGTTCACAGACAAAAAATACATAGTTTAAGCAAATATCATAAAAATAATGTACTTTCTGTTTATCTTTCAGTTTTACACTTACCTTTTTTTTATCCTTTAATCATATGACATTATAGAACTTAAACTTTTTATTTTTTTACAATTTATGAGAGTGAACTATTAATTTGAAACATTAGTAGATTATGAATTTGAGAGGGGGGAGTATATGATATATAAAAAGTTGTTAGAAAATATACTATATAGACAGAGTACTACTTTAACCATCTTATTGAATATTTGGTGAGAGCGTGTACACTACTTTTTTTTTGTTTTTAATGCGAAAAAGCAATATATTAATAAAAAAAACCTTCATCGAAACGATGAAGAATATACAACATGTTACATTGTAAGAGGCATGAAAGCCCATAAAACTGAAAATACATCGGGAAATTATCTAATTGAAACGCAAGAAGAAACGCTAAAACCGATTGAAATGAGAATAGAAGCCCACTTGAGCCAAGACCAACCAAACTCCCATAAAGGGGCCCGGCCCACTAACCAAGCTTAAAAGCCCAAAAGACAGACGAAAAAAAGACAAGGAAAACCAGAATAAAACAGGGCTCAGGAGCCCAACACTAAAGCCCAATTAAACCAAATGAAAGGAGACGTGAAAAAGGATACATCCCCAAAAGACCATCGAAAAACCCAAGAAAAAGAAGAGAACAGATGACGGATTGAGAGAAAGCGAACACCATTGGAAGCACGTTGAATCGAGTAACACAACATTAACGAATGAAATGAACAAAGAAGAAGAGCCACTGCCATAACAGAGACGAACAAACATCGATTGGAAAGAAAGAAAACAGAAGGAAATCAAACCCAGGCAGAGAGGCAGAACGAACAAAGATTTGAAGATAAGAAAAGGTAATATCGAATAACCAGTCACATCCAATTCAAGGAATATCCAATTGAATAAAATTAAGAAGCATTCTCCACTTGAATTGAATTAAAACCTTAACACTACTTTCAGAAAAAGGGACGAACCGTATGTACAAGGTACATTGAAGATGCAAAACGAAAAATAGAAGTGACCAGAAGACAGAACCGAGCCTCAAGGTTTAGGTTTGTTGATTAGAGTGTCGTAATCGGTCATGTTTTGCATCATTACCCCAAAGTTGGCCATCTCCTCCTTAAAAGTGAGCTTTTTGCCTCCAAATTGAAATTGATCCTTTAAAACTTTATCATCTCCAACGACATGATTAATTTCGCTTGAAGTATCAAAAAAATCGGCGAGGTTTGGTATGCGATCAACCCAATCGGCGCTTGTAATTTTACCTTTATTTTTGATTTTGCTGTCATTATTGAGGATAACAGGAACCGTGCAAGGTGTAACAGAAATACATCTAGCTTTGATCTTCTCACATGAATCTTTACAACCTTGGTCGATGCACTTTTTATCTTGGATGTTTTTTTATAGGACTTGACGATTTCAATAATGAAACAAAAGAAGTTTCATTAGTGAAGTGAGGGGTAGAAGCAGGTATATTGGCTTGAAAGGTCTTATTGGGAGAAATACTAGAAAGGACAGGGTAGTCATTTAGGTCTAAATTAAAAGGGACATGTTTCAAGGGAAGAGAGGGTGAAGAAAGTGACTTATCAACATCCACTACATCAGGAACAAAAAGGACATAATTGGATTTGAACAAGGTGGCTTTAATCACTTCTGAAGCTTTTGACTTCTCCTTTACATTTGCCATATGGTTTTTAACTAACTTTGATACCTTGTCCATTGAATTATGGATTACCTTTGGCATGTCTACCAAATGAGGTACACTTGACTTTTGAGGAGTGAGGAAATTCAAATTTACACCGGTAACGTCTATCTCTCCTTCCTCCAACCGGCTATCAACCACTAACGGCTTTGAAACCGGTTCCAGAGGAACATCTTGGCAGCTGAAATTATGAATTTTACCTTCATCGTTTTCTTCATCTTCAAAGACTTCATCAACCCATAATTTACTAAAATCAACATTATCAATCTTAGCTTGAACTAATTGGTTAATAGGTTCCGGGTCATTTGATTCTACCAGAGCATGCAGAGTATCTGCTCGTTGAAGATTATGGGACATCGAATCAATGTGAATAATTCTTCCAAAAACACTCGCCGTTTCAATAGCACAATTGGAAGAACAACAGTTAAAAGGAATCCCCTTAATAGTCAATTTAACAATTCTAGATAAAATTATTTTTATAATTGAACATGGGAATCACCTCAATAAATTCCGAATCGTTTGGAAGGGGACCTCTAGTCATTCTCTTAAAACTGTCATTATCGGCACAACATACCATGTACCCGTAAGAGCCCTAATTTGAAACTAATACAATGGCTATGGACCTGCTCTTTAACCATCCAAAAAGTTTTAAGGCTTTAATTGGAACCGTGTCAACGATTAAAGCTTTCAAATTAAGCCAATCAGTGGTTTCTTGATTGACAGAAAGGTTGATAACAGGCAACGTTGGTTTGGGAATATTCAGATCTGCTGACAGGTGGGAATTTTTAGGGATCGGGTTTACAAACCCTTTGGGATAAGGTATTTTTTAGCAAACCCAATAAACATGAATCGACCATTGATATTCATGCCATTCATCTCATTCATTGCCATTTTATCTTGAATTAAAGTACCGATATTACTCAAATTAGTCATATCTTTAGTCGTAATATCACGTCCTATTGTTGTTTATTTCGTATGTAAACCTAGTAATTCCATTTGTATTTCATATTATTGTAATATAGTCTAGAATCATTGTAAACTTGAAGAAATATGGAAGATTATGTATGATACAGCTCAGAGATCGAAACCAAGACCAGAAATCCAAAGACAGAAGGGTGCGCTCAGCGCACCACTAAGGGTGCGCTCAGCACACAATGCATAAATTTGATCAGAAGATTTCTTGGCCAAAACCAAAGTGCGCCAAGCTATGTGCGCGCAGCGCACAGTAGTGTGCTCAGCGCACCCCTCCGCGCACTTTTACCAGAAAAGCAGATTTGAACGTGCGATGTCGAGATGTAAAGAAAAAGTGGAGTAGGTGAAGAGTGCGCTCAGCGCACCCTTACTGTGCGAGCCGCGCACAGTGCTTTTCACCAACTGTTCAGCTTATTTAATTCCATTTCCAGCTTCATTTCAAAAGGCACCAGTTTCCTTTCTGTTCTGAGACGAAAACATACGATTCAAAGCAGTTCTTGGGCTTATAAAAAGTGCATCTAAGCACTCAAATCATTGAAGAATCAAGGATCATTCAAGAGCTTCATCCAATATTATTCCTAAAAGGTCAATCTTGTATTTACAATGAATTCTATCTTTGTTACTATTTTGTTTAAGTTTTCAAGCATGATTTTTGGCTAGTCCATTTTATGTTCATCTAAATAAATAACCGAAATGTTGAATGTTTACTATTGATTGATTGTTATTATGAACGATAGTTTGATGTTTGAATACAAGAACCATTCTTGTTAAGTTTAATCCTTTCGATTCAACTATTTGATATGATCATTTGATTAAGAAACATCATCTTGTTAAGTTAATGTATTGATTTACACCTAGTGACATGTGTTTATCCGTCTTTTACCAAAAGGGATAAGTTGAGTTCAAATGGTTAATTTACATAAGAATGTAAGAACGACTCTTGTAGATACTTTGGAATAGCTTAATTAGTATGTGTAATTGTCAAGGAGAATGACCAATTCCTTAGAATATGTTATACACACTTTCAACTACCTAGTTCCATTAAATAACATGTGTTAGTGATTTGCCTTGTCTAGTGACGTTTATAGGGATCTTATTATAACACTTAGTTAATTATTTGGGTTGGGTGAATTGAGCATTTAACCGAACCAAGGGAATGAACTAAATTAAACCTTTAGTTGATATAGGAGTGGATCATGTACAACACACCATTGACTTGATCATTCTTCAAGTCTTCAAACTAGTTGAATTAGTTGATTACAAATAGGAGGTCTTAGATGACAAGAACATCACTTGCGTCGTGTAATCCCGTTTGAGTGTTTGCGCAAGACTACTCTTGGTGAACCAATTAATTAGTTCTCGTGCATAACCAATCAATCCGATATTAATCCTAAATAACATTCAACATTAAGGGTAAAAAGTCTAGATGAGCATATTTCCTTAATTTGATATCAAAACTATCTTTTATTTTCATAAACTTAAAATACCAAAAATATTGTCTTTTTAATCTTATTCATCATTTGATTCGCCCATCGTAAAAGGGCAAACCAAAATATATCTTGTACTTGTAATTTTCTTAGTTAATCACAATTTAGTCTATAATCCTAATTTGATTTAAATATTGTCTTTGGAACGATACACAGATTTTACCATTTACTATTCTACTACATGATCGGGTACACTGCTCGTTAGTGTGTAACACTCTTTAATCGGTATTTTTCCATACTATTTCATACGATAATTCATATACCACGTTTTGCACATCAAGTTTTTGGCGCCGCTGCCGGGGACAGTTTTGTGTCAAAATAGAATTATTAACTAATTTGTGATTAAGTAGTTTCTTAATTCTTTTTAAATTATTAATAGTCTTTGATTTTTAAACTTATAGAATCGGTGTGTTTAATAGTTTTGTTAGTTGTGTGATTGACAGATTTTAGGCTGCATATGCCACATACCCGAAGTTCAGATTCTCCATTACTTACACCGCTTACAGAACCTGATAGAAAGCTTGGTAGAATCCCAAAAGAAGTACTTGAACTTTTTGAATCTTCATCAAAGCAAGAAACTTTTGATTCAGAATCAAGTATAACTAAGCCAAGATATTCTGAATTTGAACCAGTTCATCCTCCAAATTTTGAAATGGAAGTAGAGGCAAGACAAGTGGTACCAAGACAATCAATGGCGGCCAAGATAAAGGCAACCCGAACCGGACAAGGAAGTGCAATTATTCCGCCCACAGGAGAAGCAAAATTTGAAATAAAAGGACCTATTCTCCAAATGATTAACAACAGATGTCAATTTGGTGGTGGTCCGAATGAAGATGCAAACGAACATATTCGTCTTTTTCAAGAGATATGTCTTCTATTCAAACTTCAACCGGACACTGATCAAGCCATATTTTTAAGATTTTTTCCATGGACACTCTATGGGGAAGCACAGAGTTGGTTAGATTCATTGCCCGAGGCTACGATAGAAACTTGGGATGGTATGTTGGAAAAATTTCTTAAGAAATATTTTCCAGCTTCTAAGTCTGCGAGACTCCAACAAGAAATTACACAATTTTGTCAAAAGCTGATGGAAACCTTGTATGAAGCATGGAATTGATTTTCCAAAATGCTAAGAGGTTGTCCAAACCATGGTTTGGATACCTTCCAAAAAGTCCAAATCTTTAACAAGGGTTGTGATGTTGCAACCCGAATTTCCATTGATCAAGCGGCCGGAGGTTCACTCATGGACAAAACCGAGCAAGAGGCTTATGAGATAATCGAGAAGCAAGCGAATTATTCTCATGAGTGGCATCAAGAACGACCAATTACTTGTAATGCTCAAGTCCAAAGCGCCGGTACTTATGATGACCTTAGTTCCCTAAGTGTGAAAAAAGACGGTGTTGCTCAAAACATGGACAAAATCACCAAGGAAATTCATAGTATGAAGGTAGGTTGTGAATACTGTGGTGGTCTCCATTTAGGAAAAGATTGTGATGCCGGTTTAACAATGGCTCAAAAAGAAGAAGTGGCTTTCATAAGCCAAAGAAATAATAATCAATTTCAAGGAAGAGCCCAATTTAACCGAAACTTCAACAACCCCTACAACCCTCAAGGTCAAAATTTCAATTACCAACAAGGGTCAAGTAGTGGGTTCCAACAACAAACTCCGGGTTTTTATCAAAAACCCCAACAGGAAGAGAAAAAGTCAAATTTGGAGAGTATGTTGGAAAAGTTGATTGCATCACAAACTCAGCTTGTTGCAAACAGAAACCAAACGAACGAGAAAAACGAACATCAGTTTAGAAACCAACAAGCCTCAATTCAGAATTTGGAGAAGCAAATGAATGGTTTAGCTAGTTTACTTAGTGAAAGAAAACCAGGAAGTTTACGGGGCGATACTAATAAAAACCCCCGAAATGAGCACGTCAATGTTATCACCACATGGAGTGGTCTAGCATACGAAGCTCCAAGAATGCCTGAAGATTCTGATTTCAGTGTTCCGTTGAACAAAAATGATGAACCGGTTAAGGAGCCGGAATAAGTGGTTGAGAAGGAAGAACGTGAGAAACCCGTAGTGAAGCCATATCAACCACCGCTCCCATACCCAAGGAAACAACAACAAGAAAGGCTCGAAGCCGAAAGATCAAAATTTCTAGATATGTTTAAACAAATTAACATAAATATGCCTTTCATTGATGTGATTTCAGGTATGCCGAAGTATGCTAAGTTCTTAAAAGACTTACTTACTAATCGGAAGAAAATGGAGGAACTTTCATCCGTCACCATGAATGCTAATTGTTCCGCAATTTTGATGAACAAAATACCAAAGAAGTTAGCAGATCCTGGGAGTTTTACCATACCATGTCTCCTAGGAGATTTGGAATGCATTAAAGCATTAGCGGATTTAGGGGCTAGCATAAATTTAATGCCTTATTCATTATATGTTAAGCTAGACCCCGGGGTACTAAAACCAACCTGAATGGCAATTCAACTAGCAGACTGCTCTGTTAAATTCCCTCGTGCAATTTTAGAGAATATGTTAGTAAAAGTGGGTACCCTAGTATTTCCGGCCGATTTTTTAATTTTGGACATGGAAGAGGACACACGTGTGCCTCTTATATTGGGTCGACCTTTCCTCAATACCGCTAGAACTATGATAGATGTTCATGGGCAGAAATTGACCCTTAGCATTGAGGATATTAAGGTTACCTTTTCCGTTGACCATGCCTTTCAATACCCCGAGTCTACTGATGATAAATGTTATTGTTTGCAAACCGTAGACACATATTCAGAGTTGTTGCAGGAATTTATAGAATTGCAAGGTTCGGGAGAATGCATTTTTACAGAAGGTGATGAAAAGAACATGGTGAAAGAAGTGGAGATGTTGACCACCTTGATGGCTAACGGTTATGAGCCAAATGATGAAGAATACAGAAAGTTAGATTTAGAAAATGAGTACCGATGTAAAACATCGATTGAAGAACCTCCCGTTTTGGAACTCAAGCCACTTCCAAGTCACTTGGAATATGCTTACCTTCAAGAGAATTCTACTCTCCCTGTTATCATTTCATCCGAACTCTCTGTAAGTGAGAAGTCTAAACTTGTTTCCATGTTAAAAGCCCATAAACCGGCTCTAGCATGGAAAATTCATGACATCAAGGGTATAAGTCCCTCTTATTGTACACATAAGATATTAATGGAAGATAACTATAAGACATGTGTACAAAGACAAAGGCGACTGAACCCTAATATGCAAGAAGTTGTTAAAAAGGAGATTGTCAAACTCCTTGATGCGGGTCTTATCTACCTAATTTCGGATAGTCCTTGGGCGAGTCCGGTCCAACGTGTACCCAAAAAGGGTGGCATGACCGTTATCACCAACGAAAACGACCAATTAATTTCCACTAGGACTATTATGGGTTGGAGGGTATGTATTGATTATAGAAAATTAAATGATGCTATCCGAAAAGACCATTTTCTCCTTCCTTACATTGATCAAATGTTGGAAAGGTTAGCAGGAAAGAACTTTTATTGTTTTCTTGACGGTTTCTCGGGATATTTCCAAATCCCTATAGCACCCGAGGACCAAGAGTAAACTACCTTTACATGCCCTTATGGTACTTTCTCTTATCGACGTATGCCCTTTGGCTTATGCAATGCTCCTGCTACCTTTCAAAGGTGTATGGTAGCTATTTTTTATGATTTGATTGAAGACTTTATGGAAGTATTCATGGATGACTTTTCAGTTTTCGGTGATTCTTTTAACTCATGTCTTAATAATCTTGAGCGTATGTTGATTATGTGTGAAGAATCAAATCTTGTGCTTAACAGGGAAAAATGCCATTTTATGGTAAGAGAGGGCATTGTATTTGTGATGACCCGGAAATTTCTGACCAAATTTAAACTTAATCTTGTATGATTAACGTTTCCGACACGATAAACAAAGTCTATGAAGTTAAATCTCAAACTTTTGAAATATTCAATTACCCTTCGTTTATTCACGATGATGCACGAACAATTATATGTAAATAGATACATATACTATAACTTGAAAACGTAACAAAGTGTTATGAAAACGATACTGTGCATTAACCTTATTGGTTTGATTATCTGATTGATATATTTAACTACGGAGTAAAAGATTATGCCAAACGATTGAATGAAAAGATATTTATTAAGTCTCTTAATGATTATGATATTGTTACGGGTCTCTGTTGTGAGGACCACACTGATTTGAGAAATTATTCCTTTTTAACGGTATTCGGAATAAATGATAAAGTGTGAGTTTCATAAGATCCCTTTTACTCTCTACATTTTTGGGCTGAGAATACATGCAAATGCTTTATTAACCGATATACAATATTTATATGCGTGAGTTTCATACGATCCCTTTTACTCTCTACATTTTTGGGCTGAGAATACATGCAAATGCTTTATTAACTGATTTACAATATTTATATGCGTGAGTTTCATTGATCCCCTTTTAATTGCTTTTGCAATACATTTTTGGGCTGAGAATACATGCACTTTATTTTAAACGCAATGGATACAAGTACATACTAAATTCTACACTGAGTTTGAACCAAAAATCCCTTAGCTTTGGTAACTAGTAACTGCCAGTTATAAGAACTGGTGGGCGCAGGTAGTAGTATATGGATCCATAGGGCTTGACATCCCCGTCCGAGCTAGAGCGCTAGCCTTTTAACGGACGTATGCTATTTGAGAAACGTACACGTTGGTTTGCGTGTATTATTAAGATGATTATACAAAGGGCACAAATTATATTATAACGTTAAAGCTTAGTTACCAGGGTGCTCAATCTTGTAGAATATTTTGATAAACGTTTCTGGATGAAACAACTGAAATCTTGTGATCCACCTTTATATACAGATTATATGAAACAATAAAACTATGAACTCACCAACCTTTGTGTTGACACTTGTTAGCATGTTTATTCTCAGATTTTCTAGAAGTCTTCCGCTGTTTGCTTAGATGTTAAACAAGCTATGTGCATGGAGTCTTACATGACATATTTTTCAAGGAGACGTTGCATTCACCAAATCATCACCATGTATCTTATTTTGACTGTATTGTCAAAGGAAATACTGTTGTAAACTATTATTTATGGTGATTGTCTATATGTAAAAAAATCATCAGATGTCGAAAACCTTTGATTTAAATATTCATTTATGGTGTGCCTTTTCAAAAGAATGCAATGTTTACAAAACGTATCATATAGAGGTCAAATACCTCGCAATGAAATCAATGAATGACGTGTTCGTCCATATGGATTTGGAGCGATCGTCACAGTTGGTATCAGAGCGTTGGTCTTAGTGAATCGGGTCTTGCATTAATGTGTCTAACTGATAGATGTTAGGATGCATTCGTAAGTCTGGACTTCGACTGTGTCTGCATGTCATAAGTTTTACTTATTATTTCTTGTTGGAAATTACCTGCTTATCATTTCTAGTCAAGACACGTTTTACTGCATTGATTGCATAGATAGTGTATAGACAAAATTCATATCTTAGCATATCTGTTACTATAAACTTTTCCTGACAGCTTTCGAAAGTTCCTCCGTAATTTGCGGATTCCTTGTTCTATATAAGTATTCTATGTAATTAGAATATCATCCGATATCCAAAAATTATTTCATATCAAAAATCCTTTATCCAAACCGTGTAAGATGAATTCCGCATCTAGTTCGAATTCCTCAAATGCCGACAGCTATTCCGATATGGATTTCCACTCAAGCTCCGAAAACAGCGTAACCGGAATGGATCAACCAATTAGCCATCATCTATTCTGGATGAATTGGGGATGAGTTCGTAGCCTACTTAATCATTGGAGAGAAGAAGAAGGTGATCCTTTCCATCCACCAAATTTCCCTCTTGGCGAAGAACCTGAAGCACTTACCGGTGAACCTGTTCGTAATACCATTTTCTCTCTCATTTCCAGAGTTTCTATCATGACTATATACTATCTCAAATTTTGGATCTTATTTACCCGATCGTCCGAACCACCGATCATCCTGGTATAATAGAAGAAGTCAACGAGCTTCGTGCTCGGGTAGTGGCTTTGGAGAATATGGTGCGAAGGTTACAAACATCAGCAGCGGCACCAGTAGCATAACCAGTACCATCATCATCAACACCAACAGGATCATTACCACCACCAACAACCACATCCGCATCACACGCCTCAATATCACAATTTGTACCTCGGATATCAACATCATACACACCATAGATACCAAGGAGTATCAACAACAACAAATGATGAAGTATTAATTCATAACTTCATCGGAGAAACATTCTACGGCGATTATGTAATTTCTAAAGTCTAGAGATTATTTATCCCAGTTCTAACCATAAATCAGATAAATTATAAACCCTGATCAGAATGGTGTATGATGTACAAGCTAGACTTGTTCTACCAACAGCATCATCAGTACCCTTAGCTTCACCAACACAATCAGTGCTGTAAACATCGTTAGAATCGTCAGCATCTCTAACATCACAAACTCTGTCAGTTCAAGAAAGCACCGTGGATATTATTACAAGTCAACAACGCGTATATTTGTATCAACGAGTTTTGAAATATTAACTCATTCCCTCTGAAGAATTTATATGTATATCTTATATATATAAATTTTTAAACCATAATAAATCTTTCTGTACTAAGCTATTATGTATGGAATTTAACTACTCGGTTAATTCATATTACTAATATGCTATGATGTACATTCTTCGTTAGCAACTTAATCATCGTTAACTACAATCTCTATTTCAATTCAATGAATTTCATTTCATAATAAATCAAGTATATTATTCAATTACATAATTGATTTTACATTTTCATTTTCGATATACTCGAAACTTTCCAGAAAATATCATTTGTACCTTGCAAAGTTCGCAAGAATTCCACGAGCAACAACATCCTTTACCAAGGAATATCAATAAGAATAAATAATGAAGTATTGATTTCATTAGGGAAATACTCCGCGAAGATTATGTAATCTCTAATGTCTTAGAGATTATTCATTTCTAATTCAAGCCAAAAATCAAATGAGCTTAATATGATATTAACTCATTAAATCCGAATTACATCTGAAGAAAATATACATACATATATTTTCATAAAAACGGTAATAAAAATTCTTTTGTACAAAGTATTAATTGTGAAATCTTTAACGGGTAGGTAATACTCGGGAAACATATAAGTTCACAATTAATATGTTATATTGTACATTCTTCAACTTTGATTCAAAAATTATTAACTATGCTCACAGTGATATACAATCGTTTTCATACAAATTCAATTACATATTCTGATATTGACGAATCAGAATCCAAGTCATAACTCTGAACCAGTAACATCATTCTTAGATCTCTACATCTTTCAAAGCTATACTTTGACTTCAAAACTGTGCAAGATCCTTTAGCGTTGTTAATATCGAAAATAATCTTGCAATTCCTTTTCAAAGTATCCAGTCTAGTCAACTTTGACTTTTCAGATTAGCCTTATTGTAACCTTGACATATACGTTCTTGTTACTGGGGAACCTTTTATGTTCCACCACATTAGCAGTAAATTTACCAACAACTCCATTGATCTTTGACCTTTCGAAAAATCCTTATACTCATTGAAACCCTATCATGTACTCATCCATATCTTGTAACAATAATTGTCATACAACCACCGGGAATTAGCAATCAGTATTTCGAATTTCGCAGCAATTCTACGCCAACAGTTATATATACACATATAATGTCTATCTCCCAGACTTACATACTTCGAATGTGAAGTTTCCGAAAAACACCCCAAACTACGAAACTAGTTCTCCGAATTTTGGAAAAATGTTGATGAAGCAGCAAAAACTGTAAACGACCTTAACAGTCAAAAGTTTGATGATAAAGAATAGTATGGTGGGAAAGCATAGAAAAAGAGAAGGTTTGGAATTGAAAAACGGATTGAGCAGACCATGAAGGAGGCTGTGGACAAATCACAAAGACTAAATCTACCTTCAAAGAATCTAAATGATTCAGAGTCTGATGAAATCATTAGCGAATACCTTGCTCCTTACTCTAAAACCTTTGCGGACAATATTCTTCATCATCATCTTATCTTAAATATTCTAAGATATCATCGTATCTCCCATTATAAATATCCTCCATATTTCTGAAGATATTTTTCGAAACCATTCTTATCTGAAATCATTACCTCTTCGCGCTATCTGTGTTACATCATAAAAGAAACTATTTTAGTTTCTAAAATCTGGAAAAAAAAATGGATGTTTTGAAGTAATGTTGGGAACTGAAGCATGAGTTAGTATAATATAATGACACTTGATCAACGTGATTATATTACAGTAAGTCATGTTGATTTTCTAATGGAACGTGACAAAGGTTCACAGATCACACCCTCATCATAAACCATGTTACATAACTCTTTCATTCTATATAATCTCTGAATATATCAAGAAAATATATTTCTTGATGATTCGGTCTTTTCCGAATATTCTGGTAATTTGACAAGTCGGATTGTGCCATTACCGTTTCTTTCTTAGAACATTAATTATGTTTATTCTGAAATTCATACCTACGAATTCTGGACCATTATTCGCTTGACTTAAGGTCGGGAAGAGAAAAAACGAAAGCATGAAGCTCCGAAATATAATGGAGAACATAAAGCCCGATAACAACCCCGAAATTACAAACCGTGTATATCAATGCGTATAGCAATATAAAAACACGGGAGAATGAAAAACACTATAACCCCAAGGTAATAGTAGAAGAAAATAACTTCTTCTGGTGGCAGATGAAAAAGAAGAATGAAGGATACGCTAGCCAGGAAAATATCAAGAATCAGAACTGGATTAAGCATTTTCACAATCTATTGGGATGTATGAAATAAGAAAGAAGATTATATGAGTGGTGAAAATAAATAAAACGGAAGAGGTCAATTTATAGTAATCGAGACAGATTACGCTTTTAATCAAAGAAAATCCTAATTTCCGCAAATTCTGAAGAATCAAATCTTATTTAGATTATGAAGATTTTCTATTCCTTAAATTCCGGAAATCAATCGTAACTACGTCAAAAGCTAAGACGAATCTCTATTCTTTCATTTCACTCTTTTACGATAACTTCTCTCATACGCTTCGAGAAATCGGATTGTTTTATCCGTATAATTCAACGGTGATAAAATTCTATTTATCAACTCATATTCGTCATGAAAACATTTCTATTATTAGCCATGATGACCTCACTTAAATTTCGGGACGAAATTTCTTTAACGGGTAGGTACTGTGATGACCCGGAAATTTCTGACCAAATTTAAACTTAATCTTGTATGATTAACGTTTCCGACACGATAAACAAAGTCTATGAAGTTAAATCTCAAACTTTTGAAATATTCAATTACCCTTCGTTTATTCACGATGATGCACGAACAATTATATGTAAATAGATACATATACTATAACTTGAAAACGTAACAAAGTGTTATGAAAACGATACTGTGCATTAACCTTATTGGTTTGATTATCTGATTGATATATTTAACTACGGAGTAAAAGATTATGCCAAACGATTGAATGAAAAGATATTTATTAAGTCTCTTAATGATTATGATATTGTTACGGGTCTCTGTTGTGAGGACCACACTGATTTGAGCAATTATTCCTTTTTAACGGTATTCGGAATAAATGATAAAGTGTGAGTTTCATAAGATCCCTTTTACTCTCTACATTTTTGGGCTGAGAATACATGCAAATGCTTTATTAACCGATATACAATATTTATATGCGTGAGTTTCATACGATCCCTTTTACTCTCTACATTTTTGGGCTGAGAATACATGCAAATGCTTTATTAACTGATTTACAATATTTATATGCGTGAGTTTCATTGATCCCCTTTTAATTGCTTTTGCAATACATTTTTGGGCTGAGAATACATGCACTTTATTTTAAACGCAATGGATACAAGTACATACTAAATTCTACACTGAATTTGAACCAAAAATCCCTTAGCTTTGGTAACTAGTAACTGCCAGTTATAAGAACTGGTGGGCGCAGGTAGTAGTGTATGGATTCATAGGGCTTGACATCCCCGTCCGAGCTAGAGCGCTAGCCTTTTAACGGACGTATGCTATTTGAGAAACGTACACGTTGGTTTGCGTGTATTATTAAGATGATTATACAAAGGGTACAAATTATATTATAACGTTAAAGCTTAGTTACCAGGGTGCTCAATCTTGTAGAATATTTTGATAAACGTTTCTGGATGAAACAACTGAAATCTTGTGATCCACCTTTATATACAGATTATATGAAACAATAAAACTATGAACTCACCAACCCTTGTGTTGACACTTGTTAGCATGTTTATTCTCAGATTTTCTAGAAGTCTTCCGCTGTTTGCTTAGATGTTAAACAAGCTATGTGCATGGAGTCTTACATGACATATTTTTCAAGGAGACGTTGCATTCACCAAATCATCACCATGTATCTTATTTTGACTGTATTGTCAACGAAAATACTGTTGTAAACTATTATTTATGGTGATTGTCTATATGTAAAAAAATCATCAGATGTCGAAAACCTTTGATTTAAATATTCATTTATGGTGTGCCTTTTCAAAAGAATGCAATGTTTACAAAACGTATCATATAGAGGTCAAATACCTCGCAATGAAATCAATGAATGACGTGTTCGTCCATATGGATTTGGAGCGATCGTCACAGTATTAGGTCATAAAATTTCTTGTGCAGGTCTGGAGGTGGATATAGCTAAAGTGGAAGTCATAGCCAAATTACCACCATCGACGAATGTGAAAGGTGTAAGAAGTTTTCTGGGGCACGCCGGTTTTTACCGTCGATTCATTAAAGATTTTTCTAAAATTGCAACCCCTATGAACAAAGTTCTTGAGAAAGATGCTCCATTTGTCTTTATAGACGAGTGTCTTAACGCCTTTAACCTCCTTAAAGCAAAGCTCACACAATCACCCATTCTCATATCGCCGAATTGGTCAATTCCATTCGAACTTATGTGTGTTGCGAGTGACTTTGCTATTGGTGCCGTCTTGGGGCAAAGAATTGAAAAACATTTCCAGCCCATTTATTATGCTAGTAATACATTGCAAGGAGCCCAACTTAATTACACTACCGCCGAGAAGGAACTCCTGGCAATTGTCTTTTCATTTGATAAATTTCGATCTTACTTGGTACTAGCAAAGACGGTTGTCTACACGGACCACTCGGCCTTAAAGTACTTGCTTACTAAGCAAGATGCTAAACCCTGATTAATACGTTGGGTCTTACTTTTGCAGGAATTCAACATTGATATTAAAGACAAAAAGGGGGCCGAAAACCTAGTAGCCGATCACCTTTCTCGCCTTGAGAACCCAAATCTTGAGGTTCTCCATGAGACCGTTATTCAAGATAATTTTTCTCATGAAAATCTCATGAGAATTGAGAAAATTGATGATCCTTGGTTTGTAGACATAACCAACTATCTTGTGGGTGGATTCCTAGAAACCGGTATGTCACATCAAAAATGGAAGAAATTTTTCAGTGACTTGAAATACTATTTTTGGGAAAACCCTTACCTCTTTAAACGGTGTCCCGATGGGATAATCCGTCGATGTGTCTCCGGGTAAGAATGCAACCAAATTCTTCTCCAATGTCATCTTGGTCCCACTGGTGGACATTTCGGACCCCAAATCACGGGGAGAAAAGTCTATGAGGCCGGTTTTTATTGGCCTACCATCTTTAAAGATGCCCACCAAATATGTAAATCATGCGATTCTTGCCAAAGGGCAGGAAAGATTAGTCAAAGAGACGAAATGCCTCAAAACATAATCCAAGTTTGTGAGGTTTTCTATATTTGGGGCATTGATTTCATGGGACCATTCCCAAAATCTCATTCCAACCAATACATACTCGTTGCCGTTGACTACGTGTCAAAATGGGCTGAGGCAAAGACTCTCCCCACAAATGATGCACGAGTTGTTGTAACTTTTCTTAAAGAGCTTTTTGTGTGGTTCGGTACCTCGAAGGCTTTAATTAGTTATCGTGGTACCCATTTTTGCAACACTCAATTAGAAAAGGTGTTGAAACGCTATGGGATAACCCATAAAATTTCTACATCTTATCACCCACAAACAAGTGGGCAAGTTGAAAACACGAATCGGGCACTTAAAAGGATCCTTGAGAAAATGGTTGGATCGAACCCTAAGGTGTGGTCAACGAAGCTTGACGATGCTTTGTGGGCATTTAGAACCGCCAACAAAACTCCTATTGGAACCACACCTTAACGCCTAGTCTATGGGAAGGCATGTCATCTCCCTTTGGAGATAGAGCACAAATCACAATGGGCTCTTAAGACATGTAATCTCGATCTTGAAGAAGTAGGAAACCTTCGTTTAAACCAACTAAATGAGTTGGATGAGTTGAGACATAACGCCTATGAAAACTCGCTCATATACAAGGAAAAGACCAAAGTTTGGCACGATAACCGTCTTAAGAATCCGAAAGATTTTAAAGAAGGTGATCGTGTTTTGTTATTCAACTCACGATTTAAACTTTTCCCTGGAAAACTCAAGTCCTGATGGATGGGACCATTTGTTGTTAACAAGGTTTTTCCATATGGAACGGTGGAATTAAGGAATGCAAAAGGTGATACGTTTAAGGTAAAACTCATTTTCAACCTATATGTTGATGGACCCATGAACATTGAAGATGAGGTAAAACTCATTTTCAACCCCAAAGCTACCTAAAGTTTGGGGGAGAGTCAGGTGAAGCGACTCGCTTTTACGCCTTCACAAATGTTAGGATTAAGATTGCGTGATTTTTAATGATTTTGAGTGATTTTAGTTTTTGTTGAATACCATTACGATCACCAATCTGTTACCCACCTCCCTGTACTGACCAAACGCGAAAATACCTGAAAAAACAACTGTGCGCGCCGCGCACCCCTCATATGTGCGCTCAGCGCACTTTGTAAAAACTTGGTCAGTAGGTTTTTCAGCTCGGAGCACTAGTGCGCGCCGCGCACCCATAAGTGTGCGCTCGGCGCACTCTCCCGTTTAGCTCGGATCTGCTTCAAATTTTTGTGAGGTCCACGATTTTATCTGCTCTTTAACACCACACACTCGATTTCATTCATTCCTTACCAAAAAATTGCAGAACCATTTGCTCTCTTTCACTAAAACACTCCAAACCCTAATTTCAATTCTTCAAATTTTAACCAATTCGTCTCAAATCAAAGCCAAAAATCAAGATGCCTAGGTACAACTTTAGATCAAGGGGAAATCAACGACAAGAAGAACCTTCACACCGGTACCGAGAAGAACAAGATTCTTCAAATGAACAAAATTCTCCACCAAATGAACGACAACCTTCATCCGAAGGATCACCAGATCAAAATGATCCAAGGATTTGGTTAGCTTATGTCCAAGACCATCCGGATTACGCAAGTGCATATAATTGGGTAGCGAACAAATCATGTGATGCCACATGGTATTTTGACCCGGCTCTATTGGTAGAAGCACGGGAATATGATAGAGTGTCGAGAATGTTGGAGGTCAAATACCGGATTTTAACGGGCAGGTTAATAACAATCAGGGCATGGGAAAGAATTATGCGGTTCAATGATGTCATATACCCGCAATTATGCAAAGAATTCATAGCATCTTTACGTTTTAATCTCATTATGGACCCGACAAATCAAAACTTCATGAGATTTCGTTTAGGTGGGATCGATCGGGCACTTAGTCAAATTGAGCTTGCTCGAATATTCGAGCTGTATATCGAACTTGATGATGACCAACTCAATGCTTATTTGCAGTCATCCGAGTATTATGACGATTCTTATGATCCACGCCCGTTTTGGAACGATATGAGCGACACTCAATTCTCCTCTAGCCGAAGAAAGTTTACCGATATAAATGATAAAGACAAAAGAATGCTTCATCGGCTAGTTTCATGTACATTTAATGCAAGAAAACATGGCACAAATAAGGTAACACGTCTCGATGTTTTTCTTGTAGACAAAATCTACAACCAAAGTAGTGTCGATATTCCATCTACGTTGGCGGGTTATCTTGATAATTTGAGGGGAGATAGAGGGTTGAATCGGATTGTTGGTGGGCATTACATCACCCAGATTGCTAGGCATTTTGGTGTCGATTTATCTCGGTTGATTCCAAACAGTACAACAATGAAGCCATTAAACAAGACTTATTATTTGAATGCAGAATTTTTGAGCTATAATAATCATCAAAGGCTTATTCCATTTGTCCCGAGGGTAAACGAACCACCACGTGCCCATGATCATGAAGCGGATGGTAGCGGTGTTGGAAGAGATGATGTGGAGGAAGAGGTTCGTATGGAAGAACCTGAAACTGAAGAAGAGTTACCACAAGCTCAAAGGCGAAGGCGTAGGCAGACACAAAGGTCAAGGGAAGAAGAGTTGGAGGAAGTAATTTCTGGTTTTCATGACATGCAGGTAGGTTATCAAAACAGGGATGACCAATATGAGCAACAAAGGCAACAATTCAACCAATATCATGAAGAGCAGCGCGAGCATAGGCTGTAAGGTATGACCAAAGGTGGGGGAATTACAGGGGCAATTGGCTTTGCCATAATGTTGGTTTATATATGCAAAACCCACAAGAATATTATGCTACTTCCTACCAACATCCGACCTATTACCACACACCAAACCGAATTCCTAGTCCTCCGTTATATGAGGAACAAGCAGCCATGCAAGATGCACAAAGACGCTTTGAGGAGCAATACCCGCAGGGAAGACCTAGGAATGATGGTTCGGGCACCTACTCCGGCTGGTCTTTTGGTAACTTCTTTGGTGACAATTAGAGGGCTCATGTGCCCTATTTGGTAACATTTTGGTAATTTTCAGAATTGTTTCTTTTTAAACAATGGTGTGTAATAATTAGAATATTTATGTTGTACGCTTGACGTTTGTGGTGGTTGTGTTAAATACACCACTTTTATCTATTTTATTTTGTGTGTTTGTTTATTTCTTATTGTTAAGGTTTAGTGATGCTGGCATTAAGTTCAGCGAAGTACAATCAATTTGGAATTTGTGATAGAGATCAAGGAATGAATGATGTTCTTGTGCTGGCATTAAGTTCAGCGCCATCGTTCACCTATATTTCACGATCTCCGGCTTTTGCCAAGGTTTTTAGAACTCTTTTCACACTAATGCCCTCGTGAATTTTTAAATTATTTCCGATTTTAAGTAATAAGGGCCTTACTTAATCTTAAGTGTGGGGGAGGGGGTAATTCTCTCGGATATGCAATGCAACTTGGCTTATTGTCGCATTTTATGAAATTTTTTAATTTTTGAACTAAAAGTATTAGCGAAAAAGCCAAGTGTGGGGGATGTTACTAATCTTTTCGAATTATTATCACAAAGTTTTGCAAAGTTAAAACGATTAAAGTACATTTGGCTTGGAAATAAAAGAAATAAAAGTCATTAAACGTAAAGGATGCATCTAGTCCATTCTTGAAGGAAGTAAAGTCTTCCGAATGTCGCCTTACTTGATATAGCAAACTTTCTAAACTATGTCATTTCATACCAGTATCATTTCATGATACAAGGAACAGTGGGAAGGGAAATTCTTGAACTTTCAAACCCGAAAATAAACTTGGTAGGTGTGATGACCCGGAAATTTCTGACCAAATTTAAACTTAATCTTTAACGTTTCCGACACGATAAGCAAAGTCTATGAAGTTGAATCTCAAAATTTTAGAACTGTTTCATGTATTCAATTACATTTGACTGCTCTCAACGATTCATGAACAATTATATGTATGTATATATATATATATATATATATATATATATATATATATATATATATATATGTATATGTGTGTGTGTACAAGTAAAAACGACTTTTCTACAGTAAAACACTATTTGCTACAGTAAAAATGACTTTGCTACAGTAAAACACTATTTGCTACAGTAACACTATTTGCTACAGTAAAACACTATTTGCTACAGTGAAACCGTACTTTGCTACAGTGCTACAGTGAAAAACGACTTTGCTACAGTGAAACCGTACTTTGCTACCGTGCTGCAGTGAAAACTACTTGCTACAGTGCTACAGTGAAAACGACTTTGCTACAGTGAAACCGTGCTTTGCTACAGTGCTACATTGAAACACTATTTGCTACAGTACACACTATTTGCTACAGTACACTATTTAATGTCGACGAACTAGCAAACAAAAATGGATAAGGCGGCCATGCGATCGCATGGCAAAAACACTGAAAACTCATGCGATCGCATGAGGTACTGTAGCAGGCCACATACTATAAAAGCTCGATCTGGTCTCCACATACTATTATTATTTATTATATTATTATTATTATTATTATTATTATTATTATTATTATTATTATTATTATTATTAAGATTAATATTATTATTATTAATCTTATTATAATATTATTATTAGTAGTATATATACATAAAATACTACGACGAGGTTATGAGCGTGTCACCTTCAAAATGGGTTTTTGAGCGGGATAGAGCTAAGGAAATTATGGGTTATTGCCAAGGAGGTTATGGGTAATGTTCGAGGGTATATTTGTGAATCAAATCTAGTGTTTATCATCTCTGTTGCGTCTACGTACTTTCCTACAATATTGAATCTCAATATTGATACGTAAACATTCATATCTTATCTTTTATATATTAATTGTGTATCCATGTCTAGTGCTCGAGTATATATGTTTATGCATGCTTGTATGCTAAATTTTGTCGTTAAACAGTTTATGATGAATCACGAATTTAATATATATATTACTGATAAAAGGTATATGATATGCATGTTTTTGGAAAGCTGGCGAAAAATCAATAACTTTTCATTTAAAAATTGCGAAATTTCGATGAACGAATTAAAAGATATGGGCAACTGAATTATGATCAACGTTAATTGAAATTGCTTTTGAATCTGCAATTAAGATTTAAACAACTTGTTTACGAGATTGATAAAATGGATTTTTAAATATTACCAGCCGAGTAAATGAATCCTTATTTAAGGCACGTCTCGTTTTGTTGAACAATTGTCAAAATTGACTGTTTTATCATGTTTTAAAGCCTTATAAAAACTATAGACTAATTTTACAAGAATTGGGAAACTATGTGAAATGTTAAAATGTTTTGATTGCCATGATCATTCAACTATAGTATTAAGTCAGAATGACTTTTTAAAATGACTTTTGATAAACTTTTGTATGTCGATCTCGAGCATTAGGATTGTGATACACTATGACCTGACCTAGCTTGATAGACATTTATTGACCAACATATGTTCTCTAGGTTGAGATATACGGTTATTTGGTAATCCGAGTTTCAGTCACATTTTGGTGAACGACTTTATATGCTGCTAAGGTGAGTTTCATTTGCTCCCTTTTTAATTGCTTTTGCAATATATATTTTTGGGCTGAGAATACATGCACTTTATTTTAAACGCAATGGATACAAGTACATACTAAATTCTACACTGAGTTTGAACCAAAAATCCCTTAGCTTTGATAACTAGTAACTGCCAGTTATAAGAACTGGTGGGCGCGAATAGTAGTATATGGATCCATAGGGCTTGATATCCCCGTCCGAGCTAGAGCACTAGCCTTTTAATGGACGTATGTTATTTGAGAAGCGTACACGTTGGTTTGCGTGTATTATTAAGATGGTTATACAAAGGGTACAAATTATATATACGTTAAGTTTAGTTACCAGGGTGCTCAATTTCGTAGAATATTTTGATAAACATTTCTGGATGAAACAACTGAAATCTTGTGATCCACCTTTATGTACAGATTATGCAAAACATTAAAACTATGAACTCACCAACCTTTGTGTTGACACTTGTTAGCATGTTTATTCTCAGGTTCCCTAGAAATCTTCCGTTGTTTGCTTATATGTTAGACAAGCTATGTGCATGGAGTCTTACATGGCATATTTTTCAAGGAAACGTTGCATACACTAAATCATCACCATGTATCTTATTTTGACTGCATTGTCAACGGAAGTACTATTGTAAACTATTATTTACGGTGATTGTCTATATGTAGAAATCATCAGATGTCGAAAACCTTTGATTTAAATATTCATTTATGGTGTGTCTTTTCAAAAGAATGCAATGTTTACAAAACGTATCATATAGAGGTCAAATACCTCGCAATGAAATCGATGAATGACGTGTTCGTCCATATGGATTTGGAGCAATCGTCACAGTTAGTATCAGAGCCTTGGTCCTAGCGAACCAGGTCTTGCATGAGTGTGTCTAACTGATAGTGGTTAGGATGCATTAGTAAGTCTGGACTTCGACCGTGTCTGCATGTTAAAAGTTTTGCTTATCATTTCTTGTCGGAAATTACATGTTTATCATCTTAAGTCTAAACGCGTATAATATTGCAATGATTGCATAGATAGTGTATAGACAAAATTCATATCTTAGCGTATCAGTTACTGTAAACTTTTCCTGACATCTTCCGAAAATTCCTCCATGATTTATGGAATTTTGGTATTATATATACATATGTAAATTATGTATTGAAGAGTACCAATCTAAATTCTATAATTTATTTCATTTCAAAAATCATCTCTCTAATTATACAAGATGGATCCCGTATCTAGTTCAAATTCCTTAAACTCTGACAGCTATTCCGATATGGATATTCACCTGAATTCCGAAGATAGTGTAACCGGAATGGATCAACCAATCAGCCATCACCTATTCTGGATGAATTGGGGATGAGTTCGTAGCCTACTTAATTATTGGAGACAAGAAGAAGGCGATCCCTTCCATCCACCACATTGCCCTCTTGGCGAAGAACCTGAAGCACTTACCGGCGAACCTGTTCGAGACACCATTTTCTCTCTCATTTCCAGAGTATCTCGTCATGATAATATACTATCTCAAATTCTGAATCTTATTCATTCGCTCTTCCGAACCAACAATCATCCCGGTGTAATAGAAGAAGTCAACAAGCTTCGCGCTCGGGTAGTGGCTTTGGAGAATATGGTGCAAAGGTTACAAGCACCAGCAGCATCACCGGCATCAACAGTACCACCGACAACAACACCAACAGTACCATTACCATCACCAACAACAACCGCACCGCAAACCTCAACTTCACAATCTGTCCCACGAGCGTCAACGTCATACGCCCTATAGATACCAAGGAATATCAACAATAACAAACGATGAAGTATAGATTCATAACTTCATCGAAGAAATATTCTGCAGAGAATATGTAGTGTCAAAAATTTTTAGAGATTACTTATTCTAGTTCTATTTGTAAACCAGATGAATGAGCGAATAGAAATGATGAAATAAAACCCTAATCGGAATGGTGCACAATTTACAAGCTAGATCTGTTAGCAGCAGCACCGTCAGTACCATCAGCATCGTCAGCATCAGCAGCATCTACAACAACCACAAGCTCTGCCAGATCCATAATCACCGCAAATATCATCACTAATCAACAACGCATATATCGTATCAACGAGTTATGAAGTATTAACTCATTCCCTCTAAAGAAATTATATGTATATTTTATATGAATTCTGAGATCAAAATAAATCTTTTCGTACTAAGCTATTACGTGTGAATCTTAACTAGTAGGCACTACTTGGTTAATTCATATTACTAATATGCTATGATGTACATCCTTCGTTAACGACTTAACCATTGTTAACTACAATCCCTGTTTCAACTTAGTGAAATCCATTTCATAATAAACCAAGTGTATTATTCAATTACATAATTGATTTTACATTTTCATTTTCGATATACTCGAAACTTTCCAGAAAACATCATATGTGCCTTGTAAGGTTCACAAAAATTCCACGAGCATCAACATCCTTCACCGAGGAATAAGAATGAATAATGAAGTATTGATTACATTAGTGAAATACTCTGTGAAGATTATGAAATCTTTAATATTTTAGAGATTATTCATTTCTAATCCAGCCAAAAATCAAATGAGCTTAATATGATATTAATTCATTAAATATGTAATACATCTAAAGAAAATATACATACATATATTTTCATAAAGACTGTAATAAAATTCTCTGGTACAAAATATTACTTGTGAAACTTTTAACGGGTAGGTAATACCCGAAATATATATAAATTCACAAGTAATATGTTACATTATTCAATTCTGATTCAACAAATCATCAACTATACTCACTACTTTCACAACGATATACATTCTTTTCGAGAAATCAAAACAACCATCCACATCCAAATTTGATTACATATTCTGATTTTGAAAAATCATAATCCAAGCCAAGATTTAACAGAAAACATCACTCTTAGATTCTTACATCTTTCAAAGCTATACTTTGACTTCAAAACTGTGCTAGAACATCACTTCTATTCATAAACCCTAAAAAAAAAAATTTGTATCATTCAAAAATTCTAGAACATCATATGTATCTTGACAATTACAATCTTCATGCAAACCCTTCAAACTTTTGAAAACACCTCGGATTGATAACCGACGATTCGGTTATGATAACTTTGAATGTTGATTTCTTGATCAGAAGATTTCTTGGCCAAAACCAAAGTGCGCCAAGCTATGTGCGCGCCGCGCACAGTAGTGCGCTCAGCGCACCCCTCCGCGAACTTTTACCAGAAAAGCAGATTTGAACGTGCGATGTCGAGCTGTAAAGAAAAAGTGGAGTAGGTGAAGAGTGCGCTCAGCGCACCCTTACTGTGCGCGCTGCGCACAGTGCTTTTCACCAACTGTTCAGCTTATTTAATTCCATTTCCAGCTTCATTTCAAAAGGCACCAGTTTCCTTTCTGTTCTGAAACGAAAACATACGATTCAAAGCAGTTCTTGGGCTTATCAAAGTGCATCTAAGCACTCAAATCATTGAAGAATCAAGGATCATTCAAGAGCTTCATTCAAGATTACTCCTAAAAGGTCAATCTTGTATTTACAATGAATTCTATCTTTGTTACTGTTTTGTTTAAGTTTTCAAGCATGATTGTTGGCTAGTACATTTTATGTTCATCTAGATAGATAATCGAAATGTTGAATGTTTACTATTGATTGATTGTTATTATGCACAATAGTTTGATGTTTGAATACAAGAACCATTCTTGTTAAGTTTAATCCTTTCTATTCAACTAGTTGATATGATCATTTGATTAAGAAACATCATCTTGTTAAGTTAATGTATTGATTTACACCTAGTGACATGTGTTTATCCGTCTTTTACCAAAAGGGATAAGTTGAGTTCAAATGGTTAATTTACATAAGAATGTAAGAACGACTCTTGTAGATACTTTGGAATAGCTTAATTAGTATGTGTAATTGTATAGGAGAATGACCAATTCCTTAGAATCTGTTATACACACTTTCAACTACCTATTTCCATTAAATAACATGTGTTAGTGATTTACCTTATCTAGTGACATTTATAGGGATCTTATTATAACACTTAGTTAATTATTTGGGTTGGGTGAATTGAGCATTTAACCGGACCAAGGGAATGAACTAAGTTAAACCTTTAGTTGATATAGGAGTGGATCATGTACAACACACCATTGACTTGATCATTCTTCAAGTCTTCAAACTAGTTGAATTAGTTGATTACAAATAAGAGGTCTTAGATGACAAGAACATCACTTGCGTCGTGTAATCTCGTTTGAGTGTTTACGCAAGACTACTCTTGGTGAACCAATTAATTAGTTCTAGTGCATAACCAATCAATCCGATCTTAATCCTAAATAACATTCAACATTAAGGGTAAAAAGTCTAGATGAACATATTTCCTTAATTTGATATCAAAACTATCTTTTATTTTCATAAAATTAAAATACCAAAAATATTGTCTTTTTAATCTTATTCATCATTTGATTCACCCATCGTAAAAGGGCAAACCAAAATATATCGTGTACTTGTAATTTTCTTAGTTAATCACAATTTAGTCTATAATCCTAATTTGATTTAAATATTGTCCTTGAAACGATACACGGATTTTACCATTTACTATACTACTACACGATCGGGTACACTACCCGTTAGTGTATAACACTCTTTAATCGGTATTTTTCCATATTATTTCATACGATAATTCATATACCACGTTTTGCACATCAAGTACGAAACTTAATAAAAGCAAAATTGCGATTTTGCATCCAGGCAACACCTTCAATGAGCCCAAATTTACCAAACAAGGAGTAGATGGTCTCCTGATTTGTGTATCTTGAAAGGCCGCCCAAAAAAAAGAAGATTTTGGGGCAAAGACATGATTTGTATTGTGATTTTGTGTTGAAGATTGATGAAGAAATTGAGGTTGATGTTTTAAAAGAATTGAATTGAGGTTGATGTTTTAAAAGAATTGAATTGAGGTTGATGTTTTACTATCGGGAAGGACAGTAAATTAGGTCCTACTAAGAAGCTAATTGTAAGTGAAAAACCTACATTTCTAGCCCTCCAAGAAACTAAACTGAACTCAGTTGATAGGATGTGGGTAGAATCGTTGTGGGGTAATTCGAATTTCGATTTCATTCAAAGGGTAATGGTAGGGAAATCGGGTGGTCAATTGCTTATCTAGGACTCTAGTTACTTCGAGGCTATTGATGTGATTACTATGGAGTATGTAATCGACATTCATGGGAAATGGAGAGACAATGGTAGTTTTGTCAATGTTCTAAACGTTTACGGGCCGCATGAAGATGCTAATTAGAAAAAATGTTGGGATTCCATAGGAAACAGTGTTATTAATCGTGATGAGGCATGGGTAGTGTGTGGAGACTTCAACGAAGTGCGGGATCAATCCAAAAGGTTCAACTGCGTTTTTATCGAGTATAGAGCACAATGGTTTAATGATTTTATACATTCAAGTGAACTTATCGATATCCCTCTTGGGGTTAGATTATATACCAGGGTGTGCGATGAAGGAATAGAGTTTAGTAAGCTGGACCATTTCCTCGTTAACAAAAAGTTCATGCATCTTTGGGAGAATTTAAAGGCAGTGGTGCTCGACAGAACGAAGTCCGATCACTACCTGATCACCTTACGAGATGAAGAAAAAAATTGGGCCGAAACCGTTTAAAATATTCGATGCGTGGTTCGACGATGAAGAGTTTGAAAATATTGTTAAAGATTCATGGGCCATCTCAGATTATAACGTGCCAAGATTGGACTGTAAACTCATGACTAAACTAAAAACACTCAAATCGACATTGAGACCATGGAGCAAGGAAAAATTCAGGCAGATTGATAAAGAGATTGAGACTCACGGATCGGTGGCAAAGTCACTAGAACTTAAAGCAGAATGCAGCATTTTAGATGACAACGAACTTGAACGATGGAAAACTGCAAGGAAGGTCTGGATGGAGAAAGAAAAAATTAAATCAAGTATGAATAAACAAAAAGCACGCATTAGGTGGGCTCTCGAGGGAGACGAAAACTCGAAATTTTTCCACTCCGTTATTCGAAACAGGTACAAAAAATCCAACATAAGAGGGCTTAATATTGATGGCAGGTGGAATGAAAATCCTCATGATATCAAATTAGAGGGGTTTAAACACTTCAAACATATTTTTGAGGAACCTGACTCAATGAGGCCTTCCATGGAGGACCTGATGTATCCATCTATTTCTGCTGCGGAGGCCGAGGCTCTAAAATCACATATAACTGAATCAGAAATTCACGAAGCAATTTTGGAGTGTGGAAGTACAAAAGCTCCCGGGCAGGATGGATTTAATTTAAGGCTTTTTAAATTTTTTTGGGATATTGTGAAAGTGGAGGTGGTGGAGGCAATCAATTGGTTCTGGCGTAATGGAGAAATATCGAGAGGATTTAATGCTTCCTTTGTCACTCTTGTTCCAAAGAATTCGGATCCGGTGGGCCTTGGCGATTTTCGCCCGATTAGTCTGATTGGTAGTTATTATAAGATCGTGGCTAAAATCCTCTCGAACCGCCTCCGAAAGGTACTATCTAATCTGGTGAGCTCGGTTCAAAGTGCCTTCTTAAAGGGGCTGTTTATTCTTGATGGTTCACTAATCGCCAACGAGACTATCGGTTACCTTAAATTCAAGAAGAAGAAAGGCTTAATCTTCAAAGTAGATTTCGAAAAGGCATTCGATAGTCTTAATTAGAAATATCTATTCGAGGTAATACGAAGTATGGGGTTTGGTGATAAATGGATCAAATGGATCTCCTCGTGTCTTAGCTCGGCTTCCATCTCGATACTAATTAACGGGTCACCAACCAAGGAATTCCGGTTGGGCAGGGGCGTTAGACAAGGAGACCCCCTATCTCCTTTTCTCTTTATAATTGCAGCAAAAGGTTTGAATATCCTAACTAAGGCGGCTTGATAAGGGTCTCTTTAAAGGCGTTGAAGTGGGGGAAGATAAAGTATTAGTTTCGCACCTTCAGTATGCGGATGACACTATTTTTTCGGTGAATGGGGAAGAACAAATGCACTAAACTTACGCAATCTCCTAAAATGCTTCGAGCTATCGTCGGGTCTAAAAGTCAACTTTGAAAAAAGCTGTATATATGGTGTTGGTATTTATTTTGAGGAAGTAAGTCGTCTTGCTAGACATATTGGTTGTAAAGTTGGTAAATTCCCCTTCACGTACTTAGGGTTGCCTATCGTTGCAAAGATGTGCAAGTTGAATAGTTGGATCCCGGTTATTGAAAAGTTCAAATCGAGACTTTCGGGTTGGAAAATTCGATCGTTATCTTTTGGAGGAAGATTGGTCCTAATCAAATCGGTTCTAAATTGTAACATCCTCAATCGGGCCTAGATGTAAGATTACTAAAGTACCCTTAAGTTAGTATTGTGTTACTATGTGCTTTTATTTTTATTTAATATTTATTATTAAATAATGATGTGGTTAGGACCAGTTTGTGACAAGGGTCACAGAACAAGTTTGTTTATCTAATTTGGACTTCGTTTGGGTTGCCAAATGATGTACGAAAAATATCAGATAACTGATAAATACCCGTGTGTCACACAGTGTGGGAATTAAACCCAATTAAGTGACTAGTGGGCTGTGTTCTTCTTCCCATTTCTAGAAAAATCCCAAACACTCCCGTACCCTCCCTTTCACCTACAATCAAACCCTAATTCTAATCTTTGATCTAGAGCTCGAATCGTTTATATTTTCGTGTTCCTTGTGATTTACTGATTCTAACAAGGTAAGATTCATAGCTTTTCATGCTTTAATCTTCAAGAAAAGGGTGTTTTAAGTGTATTTGTTCAAAAGCTTGAATTTGGGTCAAAACAAGTGATTTAAGTGTTGTTATGGTCAAATTGTTGTAGGTTTATAGTCTATAACATGTAGTAATTGAGTTGTGGCAAGTTTTAGTGTCGAAAACGAGCTCTAGATCAAGATTTGGTGAATTTAGCTTGAAGTCCGTAGCCTTTGTTCAGTTTCTGATGAAGATGAACACAGTCGACCGACTGTCGGTCGACAGTCGACCGACTGAGGGTTGAACCGGCCGATTAACGAAGACAACCGACCGACTGAGATTTACATTCGGCCGATTGATGTAATACCAAGTGAGTCGACCGACTGAGAAGGTCAGTCGACCGATTGTGTCAACAGTCGACCGACTGTAAGAGTCAGTCGACCGACTGAGTGTCCAGGGCAGAATATTTTACCAAAGTGTTGAGTTTTAGCCGTTATGCTGCCCGTTTGTATTTTGATGTTTATGATGTAAATTTTGAAAGTGAATAAGTGTTAAGGAGAAAATTTTTAGCGGACAGTTTTCTGACAAAATTTTCTGTATTGTGTTATTTGGTGTTTATGGACATAAACTAACTCGTGTATATGTATTTCTCAGGAGAAAAGGAGAAAGAGAAGGTTCAGTGATTAGATAGCTGAACACCTTCTCGTTTGCTGGTAATCGGTGAGTGAGACTAACTGGAGTATATAGTATATAGTAGCATGTTATATTATGACTGCCATGCTTGTTAGATATACTTATTGTTGTGATTAGTTAGTACCTTGTGATGACTGCATGTTAGTTGATGCTTGTCTGCTGGAGCCCAGTGCGTCCCTATCTTGTGGTAGCCTAATTCGATAGGAGAGATCAACCTGCGGGTTGGGTTCCTCATGTGGTAGCCTATTTGCATCCGTGTAGTATATGTTTGAATGACGCGTACGTCGCGTGTGGATGATTTATGCAGCACGGTATGTAGGAGGAACTTCCGGTAAACCCCAGCCCGATCAACTGGAGGTTAATGGTTTGGCCGAACCGCCGGAGTCTCTGTAGACTGCACTACTGGGTGATGTTTGTGTGTTAGACTAAGTGACATGATTAGTATAACACTTATGTATGCTATGGCCTGTAGTTAGTCGTACTCACTTAGCTTCGTGCTAATTCCCCTCCCTCTCCTCCCTGCAGGTTATTAGCTTTTGTAGTTTATGATTTTGGGGGAGAAGACGGGCATGAAGATGTTATGTTTGACAGGAGTCAACTCTGATGTTGTCTTGCTTTATGAAAACAATAATCTTTTTGTAAATATGTCTTCTCTGTATAAACAAGTATTTTGTAATGACACGTGACACATGTTGTATTAACAATAGTTAATGTGGATATCGTATTAAATTAATATTATGCTTCCGCCACGTATTAAAAAAAAAAAATCAGCGGTGTCACATAAATAGTCTTCCATTGTACTACTTTTCGTTGTTTCGTGCTCCGCCGGGCGTGCTAAAATTACTTGAGAGAGTGAGGAGGACTTTCTTTTGGGGTTCGTCGGGGTCGGGTCATAAAATCACTTGGGTCAAATGGGAAAGTGTTCAAAACACCTTTGGGAATGGGGGGTTAAATATTGGGTCTTTAATGGAAAAAAACTTGGCTCTTTTGGGTAAATGGTGGTGGAGGTTCAAAACCGAATCCGACTCTTTTTGGGTTAAAGTCATTCGTAGCATTTACGGGTTGGGCGGGGGTTTATTGGGCGATGTTGCAATCTCTCACACTCCTATTTCGAGCCTTTGGCATCATACTATAAATGCAGGTTCTAGCATTGATGATTTACTGGTGGCGTTCCGAAATTCATTCATCAAGACAGTGATGGTGGCTCGACGTCTTTTTGGAACGAACATTGAATTGGTAACGATAAATTGTGCAATCTTTTCCCGCGGTTATACAGGTTAGAAGTGCATCAATCAGCTAGCGTTCGTGATCGAGTTCAAAAGAATGATAGCAGTTTTATCACTTCATGGAACCGGGCGAGGGTACCAACGGGCAGGACTTTCTCTGAACTAGAGTCCTTGACTAGTCTGATACAATCGTATGATTTCTCAAGTAAAAGCATCGACACATGGAACTGGGTGTTAGCCTCTAATGAAATTTACACGGTCAAGAAGCTTTCTGCCATTATCGACGAACAAGTCTTGGGTCCCTTCGGCTCTCAACAAAGTACACTCCACAATAAACTCGTACCTAAAAAAGTAGAAATCTTCATTTGGAGGCTTCTTAAAAAGCGGGTACCGGTTAAAGTGGAGCTTGATAGGAGGGGCATCGATCTACACTCGGTAAGATGTTCTCTTTGCAAAGACGGATTGGAAACGGTTGAGCACGCTTTCACTCTTTGCAAACATTCGGTAGAGGTATGGTCTCGTGTTCATAAATGGTGGGGCACTAGCAATATGGTCACCTCCAACATCTCGGATCTATTATGTTCTAACAGCTCATCTTCGAGGTCTCCCTTTGGCGATACACTTTGCAAGCGATAAATGGGTTACGGACTTACGGCGTACCTTATTTGGAAAAACCGAAACAACTTGGTATTCAAAGGAAAGTCTTGGAACATTCCGACGGCGTTAAACGAGATACAATCTTTATCATTTTTGTGGATTTCCTCTAGAGTAAAAAAGAAAAAGTTAGAATGGTTGTTGTGGATCTCAAATCCAAATATTTATCTCACCTCCTAGTGTAGCATATGTTGTATAGTTCGTGTTAAATTTATACATAGCAACTCTCTCACAATCAAATTAGTTGTAGGGGTTGTCGTGTCTCGATGGTCATGGCATTTCCGTTGTAAGCCATACGTACATCTCTTTGTAACTCTTTGCGTTTAATTAAATATTAAATACTTGCTTTAAAAAAAAAAAAGGTTTAAAAATTGGGTTTGATGTTCTAACGGTTGGATGACTCAGACCATTCCCATCAGTCCGCCCTCACCTATGTCATACACCCATTTCCTCGAGGGCTCCAATGGCATTGTCCATGCCCTCCATCGCCCTCACTGCCCTCGCCATACTTTTTTTCTTCCACAAGCACATTCCAGGACGGATAACCTTCTCTTTCTTCTTTATTTTGCTTAACAAACTTGTACATATTGTTATTGAAGTTGTACATTTATTTATTTAATTAATTTTGTGGGGTATGTAATGAGAATGGAGTATGTCATGGTTAGTAGTGGTGTGTTATGGGAGTGTTATGGGAGGAAGTGTTGAGTAAGGTGGGGAGAGAAAGCTGATGTGGCGCTGAGGAAATGCCCATGACGGTGTCATGAATGGGAATGGTCTCATTGAGAGAGAAAATTATAAAGTGTCAAAAAAAGGTTCCCATAATGTAAACAAATTCCAAAAACATCATACATGCGTGTAAACTACTTTAACCATTAGACCAACCCTATGGTTAGTTACCCACCCATTACCCGCTTATTACCTGTAACTAATCATAGACACCACTTAGTTATCCGCGTTAGTTACTCGCTCTCACCATAGATTTAATGGAAGAGTTATAGGAATTGCGGGTCCCAGTGTTTTTTATTGTTGGACTTGATGCTTTATTGCTTGTACGTTGTATATTAAGAGGAGTATTGTTTTAGCCATGATAGGGAGTGTTTAGCTATGAGTTAGTTATAGGATATTGGTGTTGATGTGGCGCTGATGTAGAAGGTTAAGAGGATGAATAGTTTAGTTACGATAAGAGTGACCTTAGTAAAATTAATACAGAGTACGGAGTATAATATTTTCTTCCTCGTGAACACACGTGGATATCTTTTGAAATACTCCGTAAAATCTTGTCCCATATATTTTAATGGGAGATGATTCTCACACACTGTTTTTTGATCCTCATACACACTTTTACTCTATTATTAGGGAGGAGTTCAAGTAAATTGGTGTGTGAGGATCAAAAAACAGTGTGTGAAAATCATTCCCCTATTTCAATTCTCTATAACACTGTCCACCTCAATTTCATTGTAACTCAACTCATCTCTCTCATCTCTAATTTTCAACTCAAAAGTTCCATTACTACCTAACACTCACCTCACATCTCATTCACCAAACACCGCTGCCAACTCATCTCTCATCTCTAATTGTTACCATCATTACCATCGCCACGGTAACAACCACTACGAATTACGAAATATGTTGTGGAAGCGAGTTCTAGTGGTGCCAGGGGTAACGGTGGTGGTGGAGTTACTGTCGGAGTTTTTTTTTTTTTGGTCGATTTTCTGCGACTGGTTGAAAGTGATGGTTCAAAGGTGGTGGGTAATGTTGGTGTCGAACCGCCAGAACCATCTTTTCTAGTCGTACTGGTTGAAAGTGATGGTTTAGGGTGGTGGTTCAAAGTGGTGGGCCACCTTGGTGGGTAACGTTAGTGTGTCAAGGTAGTGGCTGAGACTTATGTTGGAGGTTGACGGAGTCGGTGGTGTTCAGGGTTGTTGTTGGCGGTGATGGTTCGTGGTTGTCATTGGCGGCGGTGGTTGGCGGTGATGGGTCAGGGTAGTGGGTAATGGATGGTGGTTGTTGAGGCTGGTGTGGTGTGGGTGTAAAAGAAAGGTAAAGGATGTGAAATGACCAAAAGACCCATGTGGACAGTATAGCCTCATCACATTAGTATAAGATAATGACTTCACATCCATCAGACTCGTTTACTATTGGGATGGAACATCAACCGAGGTTAGTTTACATGTAACATATCTTGAAGTTTAAAATGAAAGTGTAAACTTCACCAAACTTAGCACAGCTTGATCATAATATAACATACGTAGTAACATTTACCAAAGCTTAAAATTGTACAACATTAAATTGAAATTAATAAATTGATGTACTTCTCATATTTAATGTAACTACAATTATCAAATTTAATTTGAAGTTGAATCTTTGTGAATTGACCATTGACCATTGGCCAATATGCCAAACTAATTAGTGTGCCATCAGTACCTCGACTAAGAAGATAAATAAAACATAATGAACCCTGAAATTAAAAACCACACCCTAAAGGCAACATAATAATAAAAAAATGAAGCTAATGCTCGATTCACAAATTGGAGTTTATCGTAGCTTTCATATTCAAAGTTGTAATATACGTACCTTTGTTCAAAGTTGTAATGTATGTACTTTTGATTTTCATATCAAACTATATCAAAGTTGTGATGGAACATTATTATACCGGGTTTTTTTTAAACATGCAATCGTCCCTATTATCATAAATTCTATACTTTACTCAATATTTACTTAAGTTAAACTAAATATTGATTTCTTTAGAGTTTAGACGATGTTGGTCAAAGCACATAACCCTTTGAAAATTGAAAGCAAATTACTAAAACAATAGTCTTCAATGTAGTACGAGTATTAATTTTCCCACATGGTAGTCCTAGTGTACTATCACATGACGTCACGTTTTGATCTATATGTCTCTTTACTTCGAGCTCGATTATTCAATATGGAATCCTGTTGCGGAACAAAAACTTTCGCATCAACCTTCAATTACAAGTGTTTGGAATTGGAAACTTGATAAATTTACATTATACAAAATGTCGAACTTTGAAATATAACTACCGGAAAGAAAACGTACATATATATACCTTTATTTATGTATGTATATAGTGGTAAAATATTGGAGTACATTTTAAAGGGTGATATCAAGGGTAATGATATGTACACAACTTTATATTGTTATGTACACAACCTATATGCTTTATAGTGTTGTACAGTACAATACTATAAAGCGTATTGGTCGTGTATATAACAATATGAGGTTGTTTACATATCACTCCGACATTTTAAAGTTTTGGGAAGTGGATAAAACGAGAGTTGGCATCATGTGGAGTACGGAGTACCCATGTGAGCTCTGTTGTCGTACTCTTTTAACAATGACAACACACCCTGGTACATAGTAGAATTGTACTGTGGCACCTTTTAAAAAAATAATAAAAAACTAAAATCTAGATTGAAAAGATATTCTTGAGGTACAAAATTATTTTAGACCCGATGCACACCTATACAATGCACAAATACATCAATTGAAAACTAGCACAGTTGCACATGAAACAACAATTAAGACTCCCTAACACCTAACTCATTTAAGTTGGCGCTGTAACATTTTTGAAATCCCTAAGAACAATCCAGAAAAGATTGCACAAGCAGCATATCCACCACAAACATCGCCCTAACTAGAATAAGGATCAAATCGCTCTAACTACATCTATCAAACCGAAAGTCGCGAACCTAGGCCCACATATAACTGTTAGATATGTTGCTTGTGGTAGTATAACTGTTATATGTGTCTTTCGGTTTGATAGAAAAGATTTCAAATAAAATTTAAAAATCGGTATGTCTTGCAAATCAACAGCCAAAAGACACTTGTAACTTAACCATTCAGGCTTGCCTGAGTGGTCACCGAGTTGTTCAATGAAGCACACCACCCGGGTTCAATTCATGGCTATGTCAAATTGTTCAAAAAGGGAGTGTGATAAGAGGGTGCGCATAATGCGCAATTCACCCGGTACCAGGTCTCGCGCTCGGGGGACTTGATTACCCGAGGTTTTACCTTCTATGGGGGAGTCAATGTGCTCGTTCATAGGAGGGCTTCATTGCTTACCAAAAAAAAAAAAGACACTTGTAACAAATTATCTAAAAATTTTAGACATTAACATTAGTGACATACTCCGTAATTTTAATTGTCTTTCATAAAAATAATATACAAAAGATTACACACACACACACACACACATATAAAGGAATAAACAAATGTGGTTTTTTATATCTTTAAAATTAGAGATTATATTTTAGATTTTTTTAATTTCTCGGTCTCAGGTTAATATTCATTGCTTATATTCAGGAAAAAGAAATAAAATTTTTTTATAGCAGCTTATTATACATCTCATGTATGTTAACCTGATGTGATTTTTTTTTTTTTATTTAGCCCGATTTAGAGTTTAAGGTTAGGGTTTCGGCTAAAATCCTAACCCCTAAACTCTAAATCGTTCGTGTTAAAAACTCAATTCAAACCCTAAACCCAATTTCTAAACCCCAATTATTAACCCCTAAACATTGTTTTTCATTAATCAACTACAAACTAATGTTTTATTTTTGACAATTTCAATATTTTTGACACTTTGAAATGTGAATAACTTGACATGTTATTAACACTTATAAGCTTCACAAAATTTTTGATATTGAAAAGCGTCAAAAAAGAAAACCCAATGATACTTAAAAGTGTCAAAAAGTTAATAACACCTAAAAATTTTAACATCATATTTTTTGACTTTTCACAGTTTTTGACATCATATTTTTTCACGCTTCCGACTATATTGATAATTTTAAGCGTCAAAAACACAATAAAAATGTTAAAAACTACAACATTATTTGTAGTGATCATTAGTCATTTTTTCAGTTTTTATTTATTTTGTTATCATACATCTGTTGTATGAACAGTTGTTAACATGCATTAAATGTATCTTAACAAATCTGTAAAAATAAAAAAAAATAAAAAAATCTAAATCTACACAATAAATAATAATACCAGATTTTTTTAAAATTAGAGTTATAGAACTAAAGATATAAAAATCACTAGTTTATTTATCCCTTTATCCAAAAAAAAAAAAAATGCTCAGCTTTGGATCTTCTATTAATTAATTAATTAATTATTAGCCATATATAAATCTCAAAATATTTGTGTATTTCTGAACTTTTTGGTTAGAAATTTTAAGGAAAATTGTTAAACATTTTGACTTCGTTAATCCTTTCTATTAAGGCTGTATTCTCGAGTTTTTTATTGAGTTGAAAGGAAGAGAGAGGAATGGATAAAATACTAATAGATGATTCTTGAGTTTTTTTTAGCAAGGAAATGAGATGAGAGGAAAGGGTTTGGAAGAAGAATATAAAGCCTTTTTACCTAGATTGCTATCTGCCCATTTTTGGGATGATTACAATGGAAAGCAAATTATTACTACTATATGGAAGTCGAATAACTTAGGTAATATAAATGTACAAAGCAACCAAACTTTTTGTTAAGCCCTATCATCTCGAGTTTAATTTTTGTATAAATATATACATGATACGGTATATACTATAGACTCCAGTATACTTGATTTTCCTGATATATTAGCTTTAACTATTATTGTTTATTACAAAATTATAAATTATAATAATTAATTTTTATACTTATGATTATGATTATAATTATAATTATAATTATAATTATAATTATAATTAATATATTTATAATATATGTAATATAATAATATATATTTTAAATAGGTAACTAGTATCCTTTCCTTTCTGTTATTTTCTTTCCAACTCAAGAATACACGTAACATATGTAATATTACACTCTTTTCCATCATTATTCTCTCCTTCTCATTCATCTCCATTCCTTTCCACTTTAAAAAAAACTCGAGAACATAGCCTAAATGTTAACTAAAAGGTTGACCGACTTTGTCAACTATTGAAGAAATGGGCTTGAATTGAATTTGGGTCAAATAATACAAATAGAACTGTTATGAACGTGGACTTGTCTCTTAGGCTTTCGAAGTTGGGCCACTACTGCTTGTTAATTTTTTTTTGACGAATATATATATATATATATATATATATATATATATATATATATATATATATATATATATATATATATATATATATATATATGATCAAGAGGGAAGCACTTTTTGGGGGGAAGGAGGAAGCAAATTATATTTTTTTTATTTTTTCATTTTTTGAAAAAACTTTGTTCACGAACATTATAGATTAGATGAAAATATGAACATTTAAAAAAGACACTTTGTGATAATTGTCATTATTTTGGCGGGAAAACGCTCAAAAAAAAACATTCAATGCATTGAATGTTTTGCTGCTGAGTTTATTTGTACCGTTTTGTTTTCATCTTGTGTGAAGTGTTTTTTTTTTAATTTAGCCCGATTTAGAGTTTAGGGTTTAGGGTTTTGGATTTCAAGTTTACTCCGTAAACCCTCAACCCAAAACCCTAAACCCTAAACTCTAAACCGTTCGTGTTAAAATATTCAATCTAAACCCTAATTACTAAACACTAAACCCTAATTTCTAAACCCAAAACCCTAATTTCTAAACCCTAATAGCTAAACCATAATTTATAAACCTCTAATTTCTAAACCCTAATTTCTAAATCTTACTTTCTAACCTCTTTAAAAAAACTCAGCAGCAAAACATTCAATGTTTTTATTTTTTTCTTCGAGTGTTTTCCCGCCAAAATAATGATATTCATCACAAAGAGTCTTTTTTAAATGTTCATATTTTCATCTAATCTATAATGTTTGTAACAAAGTTTTTTCAAAAAACGAAAAAAAATTACTTCCCCTCACTTCCCACCAAAAAAGTGTTTCCCTCTTAATTATATATATATATATATATATATATATATATATATATATATATATATATATATATATATATAGAGGGGGGGGGGGGGAGGGGGGCTAATTAAGAGGAAATCATTTTTTTTAGGGAAAAAAGTAAGTGCATTTTTTATTTTTATTTTTTTGTTTTTCTGATTTTTTTTTTCAAAATTAAGATCACATAAAAATATAAACATTTAAAAAGACACTTTGTGATTAATGTTATTATTTGACGAAAAAATGCTCGAAGAAATAAATGATAACATGCATCATGAGTAGTGTTTTAATTAGAGTTATTTTCATCTTTTTTTTTTTCATGTAATGTGAATTTTTTAATTTTTTTTTTAGCCCGATTTTGATTTTAGGGTTTGGGATTTAGTGTTTTGAGTTTAGTCCCTAAACCCTAAACCCAATACCCAAAACTTTAAAACGTTCGTGTTAAAAATTCAATCTAAACCCTAGTCTCCAAATTCTAAACTCTAATTTCTAAGCCCTAAACCCTAATCCCTAATTTCTAAACCCTTCTGAATCCTATTTTGTAAACTCTTAAAAAAAACTCTAATTAAAACATTACTCATGATGTCTGTTATCATTTATTTCTTCAAGCATTTTCCATCAAAATAATAATATTTATCACAAAGTGTCTTTTTTAAATGTTCATAGTTTAATGCGATCTTAATGTTTGAAAAAAAAAGGGGGGCATAAATTATTTCCCCCCAAAAAGAAACGGTGGTACATCAATACAGATTCCAGTGATCTGTAGTTGGAGTACATGGTCACAACAGACCAAAACTCATTGATACTCGCTTTGTGCGTCCACACAGTCTAGACGACAAAATTGAAAGCACGTCAAATACTATTGAAATTGTAATTTGAAAATATAAACAAGTAACAACCCCCAGTCATAAACTTAAAACAAGCATATAAACCTGATCCCGTATCTAATCTCGCAGCTGTCACTCCTCGAATACCGCACAACCAAAACGTTCGTCGGACAATTTGAGAACACTTAATCGAGGCTTGCAAACTAAGGAAACCCCCCTAATCTGAAAATCCAGACGAGCCCATCGAGTAAGTACCAATCATCGTTCGGGCAGACAATACGACCCCGAGAGAAACCCCAGCAAACATTCGTTTTCCGATGTCAACTAAGTCAATAACGCCGGAAACCGCACCAAGCCCACCTGAATAGACTCGGCGACGGGTAAAATGAACTAGATGAGTAGCAACCAACGGATCAAAACACAGAATCACACCATAAAGGAAACAATCATCTCCGCTAATTTTCTGAGAAACATATACAAACCCGTATAATCCGCCAGTCAACAAATCAGCTGCTAGCTTTCGCCAGTAGCCGCTGGCAAAAACCAGCAACCATAGGCCTATGACCAGCACCATCATAGCCTCATAGGTCGCCGGTAATAGCCTACGACCGCCTAAAGCGTTGTTGATGTACCATGGTGTGAAAAAAAGATTATGTTGCAAAGGTTCGAACTTAGGAACTCTCACTCAGCAGAATATATTCTAACCACTGATCTTTAAATCTATTTTCTCATCTCAATTTAATGCCCTTGAAACTTCTTTGAAACTTCTTTTAATCCTTTATTCGTTTATATATTTTTCTTCAAAATAAACAGCGTAACACATGCTTGCAACTTGATCCCTAATTTTTTATTTTTTTTATTATTTTTCTAATTCTTGATTCGTACATACGAAATAGTTTATATTTTACTAGGAAAAACTATTAAATACGATACAATTTTACACAAGATATTTATTTATTTATAGAATGGATATACTTAAACCTTGCTACAACACTTATAGGCAGTGTACCTAATCGTACAGTAGTGTAGTTTTTAGTAAGTCCGGTTCGTTCCACAGGGAAATCTTTAAACAAAGCGTAACGCTATATTAATTTACTTTTATAAAAATACAAACATATATATAAGTAATATTATTATTATAAAGGGGGGTTTTTACCGTTTAATGACCGGTTTGTCGATTTTAAGACTTTAGTCGCAGTTAAAACCTAATGTAAAATATAAAATAAATACAAGACTTAAATTAAAGCGTAAAGTAAATAACGATAATGAAATTGCGAATAATAAAAGTGCGATAAAATAAACTTGCGATAATTAAAAAGGACGATAATTAAAAGTGCGATTAAATAACAATAAATAAAAGTGCGATAATTAGAAGTGCAATTAAATATAAAATAAAGGAAATTAAATATGAAATAAAAGAATTATGCTTATTTAAACTTCCGTAATCATGATGTTTGACGTGTTGATTTTAGTTTTATGCCCATGGGTTAATTGTCCTTTGTCCTGGATTATTTAATATGTCCGTCTGGTTTTTGTCCATAACAGTCCATCAGTCATAAATATAAAGTGCGAGTGTCCTCGTCAAATTATTATTATACCCGAAGTTAAATATTCCAACTAATTGGGGATTCGAATTGTAACAAGGTTTTAATACTTTGTTTAATGAATACACCAGGTTATCGACTGCGTGTAAACCAAGGTTTTACTACTTTGCTAACAATTATACCAATTACCCTTGAATGTAATTTCACCCCTGTTTTAATTATTCTAGTGGCTATTAATCCATTCCCGTGTCCAGTTAAATGAACGATTATTCGTACATATAAATACCCCGCCCATCGTGTCCGATCGAGTGTATATGGTAATTTATAGGGACGCCCAATTGTAAATCTTTATATTAACATTAACAAACTTTCATTTAGTTAAACAAATATAAAGCCCATTAATAGCCCATAGTCTAATTTCCACAAGTGTCGTTCTTTTGTCCAAACCCCAATTATGGTACAAAGCCCAATTACCCAATTTTAGTAATTAGCCCAATATCATGATTACTTCGTTTTAAATAAGCATAATAATAACTTAGCTACGACACATTAATGTAAAAAGGTTGAACATAACTTACAATGATTAAAAATAGCGTAGCGTTACACGGACAGAATTTCGACTTACACCCTTACAACATTCGCTAACATACCCTTATTATTAGAATTAAAATTAAAATTAAAATATAAATTATATATATATATATATATATATATATATATATATATATATATATATATATATATATATATATATATATATATATATCGTATATATGAGAGAAGAGAGAAATAGATTGATATTTGCGATCAGAATTCGGTTGGCTTTATAGGGATTTTCGTTTTTTGGGGCTCCGCGACTCGCGGTGAATTTTGCCTTCAAACTCCGCGAGTCGCGGAGGTTACTTTTACAGCTCAGAGGAGTTTGGCTCTTTGTTTACCGACGGTTTATAATATATATATATAATTAATATAATTAATTATATATTATATTATATTTATATACATAGTTAACTTGTAATTTTTAGTCCGTTGCGTCGAGCGTTAAGAGTTGACTCTGGTCCCGGTTCCGGATTTTCGAACGTCCTTGCGTACAATTTTATATTTTGTACTTTGCGTTTTGAATCTTGTACTCTTGTAATTTCGAGACGTTTCTTATCAATAATTGGAACCTTTTTGATTGTCTTTTGTACTTTTGAGCTTTTTGGTCGTTTGCGTCTTCAATTCGTCGAATCTGTCTTTTGTCTTCACCTTTTATTATTTAAACGAATATCACTTGTAAATAGAACAATTGCAACTAAAAGCTTGTCTTTCTTGAGAAATAATGCTATGAAATATATGTTCGTTTTTAGCATTATCAAATATTCCCACACTTGAGCGTTGCTTGTCCTCAAGCAATATCGTCTTGAAATACTAGAATCACTTCTTTATTCTTCACACTTTGTACATCAGTGATTTCTATACGGCGGTATAAACAATGGTAGTAACGATATGATTTACAGTCCCACATGACTATAAAAATTTAGATCCATTAAGGAAATTGGATCTTTATGAAAACATTTGATCTTTTGAAAATTAAATCTAGTTTTTACCCTAGATAAGTTTTTCGGGATAACCCTTTACCGGTGTTTGCAAAATATTTTTGTGGGTTTGGTGGGTTTCAGAATTGAAAATTTTAGCTCAAAACTTGCTGTTTTGTGTCACCCACTTGCTAACCTTGTATTAGGAGAGCAACACGTCCAGTTTACTTGTTCCGTATATTACCTTTCGGCAAACTACCGTCCGGTTGTAAAGGAAAGCGTTGAACAAGCAACTGTTAAGGCAATGTCCCGTGACATGCTTTTGATTATGGTCTATAACGTGTCGGACGCAATTACTATCCTTGATAGGAGCAATAGTAAAGCTCACCCTTATAATTTTTCGGTCTGGCACAAGGTCCTGTCTTTGACCACTATGCAACCACCGTTCTTACGGTTGACACTCGATTTAGTTCAGGTGACCTAATGAATTCCAGGTGAATTCCTAGGATTTTACGTTCAATGGTAATGAACGCATTGAAAATAGGGTTTTCAGAAAACAAATCGGTTTGTAATTTTGATCAAAATATTTTCTCGTTTAAGCTCGAGTTTAGATATCATCGAATTCCATGAGTTTGTAATTCTCAATCTTTAAGGTCAATCTCTAGGATTGAGTAATATCAGTCTTAAAAGCTGATTTTTAATCTTTAAGGAGATTATCCTTTCTGGGGATCTGATTCATTAGTCTTATCCAGCTAATTTGCATGGTGCCCCCCCCATTGTACGAGATAAATCCTTCTCATGGTTAGGATAAATCTGACCACTTGGCGACCCTGTTTAATGCTGAGGTCCGTGGATTTCCTGCTGATTTTAGTGATGACTTTTCTAGATTTTTCGTCAACCTACAGCTGGTCTGGACGACAACTTCATGACCTAAATCAAGAAGCGCGTGTCTTTTTCGGAAGACTTTACTTCCTTTTAATGATGGAATTGATTCATCGTGTAGATCCATCTCTTCTTTTCTTTCATTGGGTAAAACAGTTTAGTTTAGTTCAAAGCAAAAGTATTTTCAGTTATTTGTTACAGATATATGTGACATATGTTTAAAATAACTTGGTAAATTTTCCCACGCTTGGCTTTTATTTTCTTTTTTATCGTCCTCTATTCCATTTTAAATGAATTTTAACATTTTAGTTTGTTTCTCAATTTATGTCCTTTCCGAGGTAACAATAATTTCGGTGTTAAAACCTAGTTTTTATCGTTCATAAATATGTATAAACATGATTTTGAGTTCATTTAATTGAAAATTTTGAAAAATTTTACTAGAATTGGGTAGTTAGTATATAAGACTAGGGCTGTTCTTTATTATCAGAGAGCACTAGATTCTAATACAACTACTGCTTTACTAGTATTTTTAATGGTAACCAAGTGTATAAAGTAAAAAAAAATTTTAAATCCGAAAGAATTTAACCCCTTCCCACACTTAAGATCTTGCAATGCCCTCATTTGCAAGAAATCAGTAACAATTTAAATTATCGAGGGTGATTTGTGTGAAAATGATTAAATTTTTACCAAAGTTTTCAAATATATTGGCGTTTGTTTGCTAAATGATAAATGGTGCACATCATTTGTTCATTCCGTCTTGTTGTTATTTCACATATATTTTGCATCTTGTCGTCAAAATTAGTTGCTTTTGCTGAACTTAATGCCAGTCTTTGAAAATGCGTTGTTTTACCCTGTTGTGTACATAAGATAAACTGCAAACATATATACATATTTTTGAAGTTTGGTATATTACCCCACATTCAAAAATTATTAAAATCTAAGAATAAAAGTTAGATAATTATAAAAATGATTACAATATTAACAAAAGTATTAAACGTATCAATAATTACAAATTACAAAATAATAAAAAATAATAAGTAAACTAAGGATGATATTGGTACCAATAGGAGTTCCAGGCATAACCATAAGTGCTATAGAATGCTTCGGCAGGGTCATACGTAGGATATGGTGGCTGCATCTCTATAGACCAAGGAGGGAAGATGGGTTTCGGTGTAGGAATATAGTTTCTACCTATATGTTGGCAATGAGCTATGATCTGGTTCTGATGAACTTGCCAATCTTCAAATGCTCTCTGTCTAGCATTTTCGTATTCCTGAGAAGCTATAAACCTATGCATTTCTTGCATCTCATTCCCCCCTCCTACATTACCTTGTTGTTGGTTTCTCTCCACCTGTGGATGTCTACCATGGTATCGTACTGCGGCGTTATTTCGCCTCTTCAAAACTTTCGCACCATGGTATACATTTAAACCTATAGTATCGCGGGGTTCTGGTTCTTCTACTAATAATCCCCCCCGACTTATATCCACACCGAGATATTCACCAATCAAAGTAATAAAAATACCACCTCCTATTATGCTATGCGGTCGCATCCCCCGAACCATAGCTGATAAATAATAACCCACACAATATGGTATACTTACAGCGCTTTGTGGGTCTCGAATACACATATGGTAAAACAAATCTTGTTCATTTACTTTTTCCTTGTTCTTACCCCTTTGTGTAATCGAATTAGCTAAAAACCTATGTATCACTCTTAATTCGGCTCTATCTATATCCAAATAAGAGTAATTTCCCCCTTTGAAACGGTGATGGCTTGTCATTTGACTCCACACACCGTGTGTATCAAAATTTTCATCTATCTTTCTACCGTTTATTATCAATCCTCTACAATCGGCAGACGCTAACTCCTCAGGCGTATATATACGTAAAGCCTGAGCCATGTCCAGTAAAGACATGTGGCGCATCGAACCGCCTAACAAAAATCTAATAAAAGAACGATCGGTTAAACTAGCTACCCGATCATTCAACTCTATACTACATAACAATTCTTCACACCATACTTTATATACCGGTCTACGTATGGTGAATAAATGTACCCAGTCATTAAAAGAAGAATTACCATACCTCCGTACAAGTAATTCCCTAATTGGCCCAGCCAATTCTACAGCTTCTAAGGGTCCCCATTCTATGACCCTCGGTACCTCAACAACCTTAGAATGAAAAGTATGCAAACCCCGTTGATATTTTGGATAATCTATCCAAAGTCTGTCAAATCTCAGGTTCGGGTGCAACTCTTCCAAGTGCATATCGGAAAAGGTCATGACTGGATGAGGTATATCCTGCTTGTAGTAGTTATCCACCTCCTGTTGTTCCAAATTCTCAGCAGGAGCATTGCGGGCTTGGGATGAAGATTCACCCCTTTCATTCTGCAAAACACATCAAACACAATTTTTGTGCATCCAAATATGCATTAGTGTCAGCAAAATCATCAATCAAAATAATTACAATGACATTATAAATTTATATCAAACTTAAGCTCATTTTCACATTTTTATCAAATCTACACTTTTTCAAATAAGCATATACGAAAATGTTCGCCAAGTTCATAAGCATTCAACTCAAATAACATGTCAAAATAATCATTACTAGCAATTAAACAAGTCTCAAATGGCATTATCTTTCAAAAATCAAGTTCATGAATTTTAGACTTGAAAAAGTCCACTTTAATTCTCAAAATCATGTTTAGGCTCAAAGTTTGGATCATTTAACTACCTAGACATGTTACACTACTCAATTTAGCAACAATTCATGACAAAAATCGGCCATAACCTGTTTTTATCAAAAAGCCCCAAATTTGCTCAAGAACACAAACCCTAGATTACTTAAAATTTGAAGTTTAAGGCTTCTAATCATGTTAAACAGCATCAATCTAGGTTATACAAGCATAATACATAAACAATTTAAGCAAAATTACACTAAAAAGCATCAAAATCAAATTGGGGAAAAAATAGCTCAAGAACACTAAATTTCGGATTAAATGGTGTTTAGGTGTAGAAATTTACCGTTTTTCTTGAGTAATTCTTAGATAGCATCCTTCTCAACATGATTTTAGCAAAAAATTTGGTGATTAACGGTTAAAAATTGTGATTTTGGGGGTGTTTTTGGATGGTTTTTCGGAGTTTTTTCGCAGCAGTTTTTTGAGTTTGTGGAGTGTGAAACTGAGCTGTTGCAGCTCTTATTTTTTTTTTTCTGTAATCCGACTCCTCCGCGAGTCGCGGGGATTTACCCTCCAAACTCCGCGAGTCGCGGAGTTTGGTATATATATATTTTTTTTTATTTTTATAATCATTAACTTATTAAAACAATTAAGTAATTAATTTTAAAATTTTGTTTCCCTTGTTATTTAGGACGAGGTCGTTTCAGATCGATGTCCTAGTCTGTCCTTCGACAAAATTTTTAAAATTTGTCTTTTTGTAGCGATTGTTTTAAAAGCTAAGATTTTTGGGTTTTTTCAATGTTTTTGGCATACTCTAATTCAATAAGATTAAAAATAATGATAATAAAAGTTCTCGTCCCTCCCTTGGGTAAAGCAATTTCGGTTCAAAGACCTAGTCTTCAACTTACGACGAATTTTAAAAATCATATTCTTAACTTAATGAGATAAAGTAAATTTTTGTTTTTAAATTCACACAACTTAAATATAAAATTCAAAATTAATATTAAAAATTCACACCAAACTTAAAATTTGAAATACATAAAATTAAAAATTAATATTTTAAAAATTAAAAATTCACACCAACTTAATTTAAAAATTTATAAATTCATATCAAACTTATATTAATTTTTCAAATATTTACAATTTTAAATATATTGTTTTTACAAAGTTTACAATATTAATTTAAGATTTAAATATTAATTTTAAAAATATGGTAAAAATAAAATTAAAAATCTTTTTGTCTTTTTATCCCACTTTAATCAATCAAATATTATCAAAAATATGCGCCCCTCTTTTCGGTAAAGTAATTTCGGTTCCAAGACCTAATTTAACTCATGACGAATTTTTGAAATATTTTGGTTTGATTGATTAAAGATATTTATACCTTAAGAATAAACGTTAAATTTCGCAGTGATGTAATAAATTTTTGAATGATATCAATAATTTCGGTCGCCAAACCTAATTTTATTTAATACCAATTTAATACTTTTTAGCTAACAAATTAGCGTTTATTATCAAAAGGTTAAAAATAAAAATAAAAATAAAAACTGTACAGACATACCTGTGAAATAGATTTCTTAGTTATATGATCTATCCCATTCATAAGATAGTCGGTTTAATTGGTTTTCCATGGCTACATAGGCGTAACCTCGAGCATTCAGTGTCTTTTCTTCTAAACATATGAACGGTCCATCTCTGCATAAAGTAACAAATTCGGTATTTGAATAGGTTTGATTATTTGAACATTTACCTCCATGTGACCATTTTCCGCATTTGTGACATCTTTCTAGGTGTCGTGTTCTTCTTTTCGCTGCGGATTTTGATTTTCCTTTACCAAATTGTAACTTATTATCTTCGCATCTGGATTCTTTTCTAACTCCGTCCATTCTTTCTCTGATTACTGATACTATTTCACTCGGGAGTATGTCATTATTACGTTTAGTGATCAAAGCGTGTAGCATTAGACCATGGTTTAGTTCACAGGCAGTCTTCATTTCGTAAAAACCTAAAAAAAATAAAAATTCAGAATGGGGGGAGAAGACTAGTTCTTTAGGGTCTGCTAGGGAAAGACCATTCGGGTTCCATTTTCGAGAACTACACGAAAACAGACAATCTAACTCTAACAGAAATACATATTATCCTTTAAAGACTTGATTCTCCCCACACTTAGTTAGCTGTGGTGTCGAAATTGTGATTAACTTCGTTGTCGACTTCCATCGGACCATGTATGTAATGTTTAACTCTGTGACCATTAACTTTAAATTCAATCCCATTTGAATTTATTAATTCTATCGTTCCGTATGGGAAAACTCTTTTGACTATGAATGGTCCAGACCATCTTGATTTCAATTTTCCAGGAAATAGCTTGAATCGTGAATTGAAAAGAAGAACTCTGTCTCCTTCTTTAAATTCTTTTGAACTTCTGATTCTTTTATCATGCCTTTTCTTCGTTCTTTCCTTATAGATTAACGAATTTTCGTATGCTTTATGTCTTAATTCTTCTAATTCGTTTAGTTGACTTAATCGTAGACGTCCAGCTTCATGTAAATCAAGATTACATGTTTTCAAAGCCCAAAATGCTTTGTGTTCAATTTCTACTGGAAGATGACATGCTTTTCCATAAACAAGTCTAAAAGGTGTGGTTCCAATTGGAGTTTTGTAGGCTGTTCTAAAAGCCCAGAGTGCATCCTCCAATTTAATGGACCATTTCTTCGGATTTGATCCTACGGTTTTTTCTAGAATACGTTTTAAAGCTCGGTTGGTATTTTCAACTTGTCCACTTGTTTGTGGATGATATGCGGTGGAGATTTTATGAGTTACTCCATATCTTTTAAGAACTTTCTCAAGTTGATTATTACAGAAATGAGTACCCCGATCACTTATTAAAGCTTTCGGTGTTCCAAACCTTGCAAAAAGATGTTTTAAAAAGTTGACTACTACTCGTGCATCGTTAGTTGGGAGAGCTTGTGCTTCCGCCCATTTAGATACATAATCAATGGCTACGAGTATATATAGATTATTATTAGATTTTGGAAATGGACCCATAAAGTCAATACCCCAAATGTCAAATACTTCACATACTTGGATGACATTTTGTGGCATTTCATCACGTTGGCTTATTTTTCCGGCCCTTTGACATGCATCACAGGATTTGCAAAGAAGGTGTGCGTCTTTGTAAATTGTAGGCCAATAGAATCCAGCTTCATAAACTTTTCTTGCTGTTAGTTGAGGCCCATAATGCCCTCCTGTTGGTCCTGTGTGACAATGGTTTAAAATTTTACTAGCTTCTTCTCCAAATACACATCGGCGTATTATTCCATCGGGACAACTTTTAAACAGATGTGGATCTTCCCAAAAATAGTGTTTTATATCACTGAAGAATTTCTTTCGTCTTTGGTACGATAATCCTTTTTCAAGGAATCCACAAACTAAGTAGTTTGCATAGTCTGCAAACCATGGGATTTCTTTATAATCTATCTTCAATAGATATTCATCAGGAAAGTTGTCTTGTATGGCTGATTCATTTAGAACTTCTAATTCGGGATTTTCAAGACGAGAAAGATGATCAGCGGCGAGATTTTCTGCTCCTCTTTTATCTCGGATTTCAATATCAAACTCTTGTAAGAGTAAGATCCAACGGATTAATCTTGGTTTAGCATCTTGTTTTGAAAATAGGTATCTAAGAGCAGAATGGTCGGTATAGACCACCGTTTTTGCTAGAACGAGATATGATCGAAATTTGTCAAAAGCAAAGACAATAGCAAGGAGTTCTTTTTCAGTAGTTGTATAGTTCGTTTGTGCTCCTTGTAATGTCTTACTAGCATAATATATAGGTTGAAATCGTTTTTCAATCCTTTGTCCTAAAACGGCTCCCATTGCAAAATCACTTGCATCGCACATTAGTTCAAATGGTAGATTCCAATTTGGTGTTATCATGATCGGTGCATTAGTGAGTTTTTCTTTAAGAATATTAAAAGATTTGATACATTCATCTGAAAAGATGAATGGCGCATCCTTTTCTAGGAGTTTATTCATAGGAGTGGCAATTTTTGAAAAATCTTTTATGAAACGTCGGTAAAAACCGGCATGCCCTAGAAAACTCCTAACTCCTCTAACATTTGTGGGATGTGGAAGTTTAGCAATTACATCTACTTTAGCTCTATCCACTTCAATTCCTTCTTTTGAAATTTTATGTCCAAGAACGATGCCTTCTTTGACCATGAAATGGCATTTCTCCCAATTAAGTACTAGATTTGATTGTTCGCATCTAATTAGCATTCGTTCCAGATTAACTAGACATGATTTAAATGTATCACCGAAGACTGAAAAGTCATCCATGAATACTTCCATGCATTCTTCTATCATGTCGTGAAAAATCGCCATCATACACCTTTGAAAGGTTGCAGGGGCGTTGCAAAGTCCAAATGGCATGCGTTTGTAAGCAAAAGTACCATAAGGGCACGTAAATGTGGTTTTCTCTTGGTCCTCGGGTGCTATTGGAATTTGAAAATATCCGGAAAATCCATCTAGAAAACAATAGTAACTATTTCCGGCTAATCTTTCCAACATTTGATCTATGAAAGGTAAGGGAAAGTGATCTTTTCTGGTGGCGTCATTTAATTTTCTATAATCAATACATACACGCCATCCTGTTACAGTCCTAGTAGGAATAAGCTCATTTTTCTCATTTGTGATGACAGTCATGCCACCCTTCTTAGGTACGCATTGAACTGGGCTTACCCATGGACTATCAGAGATTGGATAAATTAAACCTGCATCTAGCAGTTTAATAATCTCTTTCTTAACTACATCTTGCATATTAGGATTTAGTCTTCGTTGGCGTTGCACATACGTTTTATGACCTTCTTCCATAAGGATTTTATGTGTGCAATACGAAGGACTTATTCCTTTAATATCATGAATCTTCCATGCAATGGCTGGTTTATGAGCTTTTAACACAGAAATGAGTTGTGATTTCTCATTTTCAGTAAGAGAAGACGATATTATTACAGGTAATTCAGATTCACCATGTAAATAAGCGTATTCCAAATGGTTTGGAAGTGGCTTTAACTCTAATTTCGGAGGTTCTTCTATCGATGATTTATATCGATATCTGTCTTCTTCTTTTAGCATTTGAATTTCTTCTGTTGTTGGTTCATATCCATTAGCTATAAGTGTAGCTAACATTTCTGCTTTATCAATTGGTTCATTACCTTCTCCTAAAGAACATTCTCCTCTTCCTTGTAATTCTGGAAATTCTTCTAATAATTCTGCATGTGCATCTATAGTTTGAATATAATAACATGTATCATCTGCAGATTGTGGTTGTTGCATTGCTCTATCAACTGAAAAGGTAACACTCTCATCCTCTATACTTAGGGTCAATTTCTTACCGAACACGTCTATCATTGCTTTAGCCGTGTTTAAGAATGGTCTTCCTAATATGAGAGGAACTTGAGAATCTTCTTCCATGTCCAAAACAACAAAATCTACTGGAAATACTAAAGTACCAACTTTAACTAGCATGTTCTCCATTATCCCTCTAGGATATTTTATTGATCTATCGGCTAGTTGTATGCTTATTCTGGTTGGTTTCAATTCTCCAAGGTCTAGTTTAGCGTATAGTGAATACGGCATTAGATTTATACTAGCACCTAAGTCTGCCAATGCTTCTATTGAACTAAGACTACCCAGAAAACATGGAATTGTGAAACTTCCTGGATCAGATAATTTTTCTGGTATCTTATTCAACAGCACTGCTGAACAATTAGCATTCATAGTAACAGCCGAGAGTTCTTCCATTTTCTTTCTATTTGAGATTAGATCTTTCAAGAATTTAGCATATCTTGGCATTCCTGAAATCACATCAATGAAAGGAAGATTTAAATGTAAATCTTCCTTTGTAAAAACAATATATTTTAAATTGTAAATATTTGAAAAATTAATATAAGTTTGATATGAATTTATAAATTTTTAAATTAAGTTGGTGTGAATTTTTAATTTTTAAAATATTAATTTTTAATTTTATGCATTTCAAATTTTAAGTTTGGTGTGAATTTTTAATATTAATTTTGAATTTTATATTTAAGTTGTGTGAATTTAAAAACAAAAATTTACTTTATCTCATTAAGTTAAGAATATGATTTTTAAAATTCGTCGTAAGTTGAAGACTAGGTCTTTGAACCGAAATTGCTTTACCCAAGGGAGGGACGAGAACTTTTATTATCATTATTTTTAATCTTATTGAATTAGAGTATGCCAAAAACATTGAAAAAACCCAAAAATCTTAGCTTTTAAAACAATCGCTATAAAAAGACAAATTTTAAAAATTTTGTCGAAGGACAGACTAGGACATCGATCCGAAATGACCTCGTCCTAAATAACAAGGGAAACAAAATTTTAAAATTAATTACTTAATTGTTTTAATAAGTTAATGATTATAAAAAAAAATATATATATATACCAAACTCCGCGACTCGCGGAGGAGTCGGATTACAGAAAAAAAAAATAAGAGCTGCAACAGCTCAGTTTCACACTCCACAAACTCAAAAAACTGCTGCGAAAAAAACTCCGAAAAACCATCCAAAAACACCCCCAAAATCACAATTTTTAACCGTTAATCACCAAATTTTTTGCTAAAATCATGTTGAGAAGGATGCTATCTAAGAATTACTCAAGAAAAACGGTAAATTTCTACACCTAAACACCATTTAATCCGAAATTTAGTGTTCTTGAGCTATTTTTTCCCCAATTTGATTTTGATGCTTTTTAGTGTAATTATGCTTAAATTGTTTATGTATTATGCTTGTATAACCTAGATTGATGCTGTTTAACATGATTAGAAGCCTTAAACTTCAAATTTTGAGTAATCTAGGGTTTGTGTTCTTGAGCAAATTTGGGGCTTTTTGATATAAACAGGTTATGGCCGATTTTTGTCATGAATTGTTGCTAAATTGAGTAGTGTAACATGTCTAGGTAGTTAAATGATCCAAACTTTGAGCCTAAACATGATTTTGAGAATTAAAGTGGACTTTTTCAAGTCTAAAATTCATGAACTTGATTTTTGAAAGATAATGCCATTTGAGACTTGTTTAATTGCTAGTAATGATTATTTTGACATGTTATTTGAGTTGAATGCTTATGAACTTGGCGAACATTTTCGTATATGCTTATTTGAAAAAGTGTAGATTTGATAAAAATGTGAAAATGAGCTTAAGTTTGATATAAATTGATAATGTCATTGTAATTATTTTGATTGATGATTTTGCTGACACTAATGCATATTTGGATGCACAAAAATTGTGTTTGATGTGTTTTGCAGAATGAAAGGGGTGAATCTTCATCCCAAGCCCGCAATGCTCCTGCTGAGAATTTGGAACAACAGGAGGTGGATAACTACTACAAGCAGGATATACCTCATCCAGTCATGACCTTTTCCGATATGCACTTGGAAGAGTTGCACTCGAACCTGAGATTTGACAGACTTTGGATAGATTATCCAAAATATCAACGGGGTTTGCATACTCTTCATTCTAAGGTTGTTGAGGTACTGAGGGTCATAGAATGTGGACCCTTAGAAGCTGTAGAATTGGCCGGGCCAATTAGGGAATTACTTGTACAGAGGTATGGTAATTCTTCTTTTAATGATTGGGTACATTTATTCACCATACGTAGACCGGTATATAAAGTATGGTGTGAAGAATTGTTATGTAGTATAGAGTTGAATGATCGGGTAGCTAGTTTAACCGATCGTTCTTTTATTAGATTTTTGTTAGGCGGTTCGATGCGCCACATGTCTTTACTGGACATGGCTCAGGCTTTACGTATATATACGCCTGAGGAGTTAGCGTCTGCCGATTGTAGAGGATTGATAATAAACGGTAGAAAGATAGATGAAAATTTTGATACACACGGTGTGTGGAGTCAAATGACAAGCCATCACCGTTTCAAAGGGGGAAATTACTCTTATTTGGATATAGATAGAGCCGAATTAAGAGTGATACATAGGTTTTTAGCTAATTCGATTACACAAAGGGGTAAGAACAAGGAAAAAGTAAATGAACAAGATTTGTTTTACCATATGTGTATTCGAGACCCACAAAGCGCTGTAAGTATACCATATTGTGTGGGTTATTATTTATCAGCTATGGTTCGGGGGATGCGACCGCATAGCATAATAGGAGGTGGTATTTTTATTACTTTGATTGGTGAATATCTCGGTGTGGATATAAGTCGGGGGGATTATTAGTAGAAGAACCAGAACCCCGCGATACTATAGGTTTAAATGTATACCATGGTGCGAAAGTTTTGAAGAGGCGAAATAACGCCGCAGTACGATACTATGGTAGACATCCACAGGTGGAGAGAAACCAACAACAAGGTAATGTAGGAGGGGGGAATGAGATGCAAGAAATGCATAGGTTTATAGCTTCTCAGGAATACGAAAATGCTAGACAGAGAGCATTTGAAGATTGGCAAGTTCATCAGAACCAGATCATAGCTCATTGCCAACATATAGGTAGAAACTATATTCCTACACCGAAACCCATCTTCCCTCCTTGGTCTATAGAGATGCAGCCACCATATCCTACGTATGACCCTGCCGAAGCATTATATAGCACTTATGGTTATGCCTGGAACCCCTATTGGTACCAATATCATCCTTAGTTTACTTATTATTTTTTATTATTTTGTAATTTGTAATTATTGATACGTTTAATACTTTTGTTAATATTGTAATCATTTTTATAATTATCTAACTTTTATTCTTAGATTTTAATAATTTTTGAATGTGGGGTAATATACCAAACTTCAAAAATATGTATATATGTTTGCAGTTTATCTTATGTACACAACAGGGTAAAACAACGCATTTTCAAAGACTGGCATTAAGTTCAGCAAAAGCAACTAATTTTGACGACAAGATGCAAAATATATGTGAAATAACAACAAGACGGAATGAACAAATGATGTGCACCATTTATCATTCAGCAAACAAACGCCAATATATTTGGAAACTTTGGTAAAAATTTAATCATTTTCACACAAATCACCCTCAATAATTTAAATTGTTACTGATTTCTTGCAAATGAGGGCATTGCAAGATCTTAAGTGTGGGAAGGGGTTAAATTCTTTCGGATTTAAAATTTTTTTTTACTTTATACACTTGGTTACCATTAAAAATACTAGTAAAGCAGTAGTTGTATTAGAATCTAGTGCTCTCTGATAATAAAGAACAGCCCTAGTCTTATATACTAACTACCCAATTCTAGTAAAAATTTTCAAAATTTTCAATTAAATGAACTCAAAATCATGTTTATACATATTTATGAACGATAAAACTAGGTTTTAACACCGAAATTATTGTTACCTCGGAAAGGACATAAATTGAGAAACAAACTAAAATGTTAAAATTCATTTAAAATGGAATAGAGGACGATAAAAAGGAAAATAAAAGCCAAGTGTGGGAAAATTTACCAAGTTATTTTAAACATATGTCACATATATCTGTAACAAATAACTGAAAATACTTTTGCTTTGAACTAAACTAAACTGTTTTACCCAATGAAAGAAAAGAAGAGATGGATCTACACGATGAATCAATTCCATCATTAAAAGGAAGTAAAGTCTTCCGAAAAAGACACGCGCTTCTTGATTTAGGTCATGAAGTTGTCGTCCAGACCAGCTGTAGGTTGACGAAAAATCTAGAAAAGTCATCACTAAAATCAGCAGGAAATCCACGGACCTCAGCATTAAACAGGGTCGCCAAGTGGTCAGATTTATCCTAACCATGAGAAGGATTTATCTCGTACAATGGGGGGGGCACCATGCAAATTAGCTGGATAAGACTAATGAATCAGATCCCCAGAAAGGATAATCTCCTTAAAGATGAAAAATCAGCTTTTAAGACTGATATTACTCAATCCTAGAGATTGACCTTAAAGATTGAGAATTACAAACTCATGGAATTCGATGATATCTAAACTCGAGCTTAAACGAGAAAATATTTTGATCAAAATTACAAACCGATTTGTTTTCTGAAAACCCTATTTTCAATGCGTTCATTACCATTGAACGTAAAATTCTAGGAATTCACCTGAAATTCATTAGGTCACCTGAACTAAATCGGGTGTCAACCGTAAGAACGGTGGTTGCATAGTGGTCAAAGACAGGACCTTGTGCCAGACCGAAAAATTATAAGGGTGAGCTTTACTATTGCTCCTACCAAGGATAGTAATTGCGTCCGACACGTTATAGACCATAATCAAAAGCATGTCACGGGACATTGCCTTAACAGTTGCTTGTTCAACGCTTTCCTTTACAACCGGACGGTAGTTTGCCGAAAGGTAATATACGGAACAAGTAAACTGGACGTGTTGCTCTCCTAATACAAGGTTAGCAAGTGGGTGACACAAAACAGCAAGTTTTGAGCTAAAATTTTCAATTCTGAAACCCACCAAACCCACAAAAATATTTTGCAAACACCGGTAAAGGGTTATCCCGAAAAACTTATCTAGGGTAAAAACTAGATTTAATTTTCAAAAGATCAAATGTTTTCATAAAGATCCAATTTCCTTAATGGATCTAAATTTTTATAGTCATGTGGGACTGTAAACCATATCGTTACTACCATTGTTTATACCGCCGTATAGAAATCACTGATGTACAAAGTGTGAAGAATAAAGAAGTGATTCTAGTATTTCAAGACGATATTGCTTGAGGACAAGCAACGCTCAAGTGTGGGAATATTTGATAATGCTAAAAACGAACATATATTTCATAGCATTATTTCTCAAGAAAGACAAGCTTTTAGTTGCAATTGTTCTATTTACAAGTGATATTCGTTTAAATAATAAAAGGTGAAGACAAAAGACAGATTCGACGAATTGAAGACGCAAACGACCAAAAAGCTCAAAAGTACAAAAGACAATCAAAAAGGTTCCAATTATTGATAAGAAACGTCTCGAAATTACAAGAGTACAAGATTCAAAACGCAAAGTACAAAATATAAAATTGTACGCAAGGACGTTCGAAAATCCGGAACCGGGACCAGAGTCAACTCTTAACGCTCGACGCAACGGACTAAAAATTACAAGTTAACTATGTATATAAATATAATATAATATATAATTAATTATATTAATTATATATATATTATATATATATTATAAACCGTCGGTAAACAAAGAGCCAAACTCCTCTGAGCTGTAAAAGTAACCTCCGCGACTCGCGGAGTTTGAAGGCAAAATTCACCGCGAGTCGCGGAGCCCCAAAAAACGAAAATCCATATAAAGCCAACCGAATTCTGATCGCAAATATCAATCTATTTCTCTCTTCTCTCATATATACGATATATATATATATATATATATATATATATATATATAATTTATATTTTAATTTTAATTTTAATTCTAATAATAAGGGTATGTTAGCGAATGTTGTAAGGGTGTAAGTCGAAATTCTGTCCGTGTAACGCTACGCTATTTTTAATCATTGTAAGTTATGTTCAACCTTTTTACATTAATGTGTCGTAGCTAAGTTATTATTATGCTTATTTAAAACGAAGTAATCATGATGTTGGGCTAATTACTAAAATTGGGTAATTGGGCTTTGTACCATAATTGGGGTTTGGACAAAAGAACGACACTTGTGGAAATTAGACTATGGGCTATTAATGGGCTTTATATTTGTTTAACTAAATGAAAGTTTGTTAATGTTAATATAAAGATTTACAATTGGGCGTCCCTATAAATTACCATATACACTCGATCGGACACGATGGGCGGGGTATTTATATGTACGAATAATCGTTCATTTAACCGGACACGGGAATGGATTAATAGCCACTAGAATAATTAAAACAGGGGTGAAATTACATTCAAGGGTAATTGGTGTAATTGTTAGCAAAGTAGTAAAACCTTGGTTTACACGCAGTCGATAACCTGGTGTATTCATTAAACAAAGTATTAAAACCTTGTTACAATTCGAATCCCCAATTAGTTGGAATATTTAACTTCGGGTATAATAATAATTTGACGAGGACACTCGCACTTTATATTTATGACTGATGGACTGTTATGGACAAAAACCAGACGGGCATATTAAATAATCCAGGACAAAGGACAATTAACCCATGGGCATAAAACTAAAATCAACACGTCAAACATCATGATTACGGAAGTTTAAATAAGCATAATTCTTTTATTTCATATTTAATTTCCTTTATTTTATATTTAATTGCACTTCTAATTATCGCACTTTTATTTATTGTTATTTAATCGCACTTTTAATTATCGTCCTTTTTAATTATCGCAAGTTTATTTTATCGCACTTTTATTATTCGCAATTTCATTATCGTTATTTACTTTACGCTTTAATTTAAGTCTTGTATTTATTTTATATTTTACATTAGGTTTTAACTGCGACTAAAGTCTTAAAATCGACAAACCGGTCATTAAACGGTAAAAACCCCCTTTATAATAATAATATTACTTATATATATGTTTGTATTTTTATAAAAGTAAATTAATATAGCGTTACGCTTTGTTTAAAGATTTTCCTGTGGAACGAACCGGACTTACTAAAAACTACACTACTGTACGATTAGGTACACTGCCTATAAGTGTTGTAGCAAGGTTTAAGTATATCCATTCTATAAATAAATAAATATCTTGTGTAAAATTGTATCGTATTTAATAGTTTTTCCTAGTAAAATATAAACTAATAATCATTATCAAATATTCCCACACTTGAGCGTTGCTTGTCCTCAAGCAATATCGTCTTGAAATACTAGAATCACTTCTTTATTCTTCACACTTTGTACATCAGTGATTTCTATACGGCGGTATAAACAATGGTAGTAACGATATGGTTTACAGTCCCACATGACTATAAAAATTTAGATCCATTAAGGAAATTGGATCTTTATGAAAACATTTGATCTTTTGAAAATTAAATCTAGTTTTTACCCTAGATAAGTTTTTCGGGATAACCCTTTACCGGTGTTTGCAAAATATTTTTGTGGGTTTGGTGGGTTTCAGATTTGAAAATTTTAGCTCAAAACTTACGGTTTTGTGTCACCCACTTGCTAACCTTGTATTTGGAAAGCAACACGTCCAGTTTACTTGTCCCGTATATTACCTTTCGGTAAACTACCGTCCGGTTGAAAGGAAAGCGTTGAACAAGCAACTGTTAAGGCAATGTCCCCTGACATGCTTTTAATTATGGTCTATAACGTGTCGGACGCAATTACTATCCTTGGTAGGAGCAATAGTAAAGCTCACCCTTATAATTTTTCGGTATGGCACAAGGTCCTGTCTTTGACCACTATGCAACCACCGTTCTTACGGTTGACACCCGATTTAGTTCAGGTGACCTAATGAATTCCAGGTGAATTCCTAGGATTTTACGTTCAATGGTAATGAACGCATTGAAAATAGGGTTTTCAGAAAACAAATCGGTTTGTAATTTTGATCAAAATATTTTCTCGTTCAAGCTCGAGTTTAGATATCATTGAATTCCATGAGTTTGTAATTCTCAATCTTTAAGGTCAATCTCTAGGATTGAGTAATATCAGTCTTAAAAGCTGATTTTTAATCTTTAAGGAGATTATCCTTCCTGGGGATCTGATTCATTAGTCTTATCAAGCTAATTTGCACGGTGCCCCCCCATTGTACGAGATAAATCCTTCTCATGGTTAGGATAAATCTGACCACATGGCGACCCTGTTTAATTCTGAGGTCCGTGGATTTCCTGCTGATTTTAGTGATGACTTTTCTAGATTTTTCGTCAACCTACAGCTGGTCTGGACGACAACTTCATGACCTAAATCAAGAAGCGCGTGTCTTTTTCGGAAGACTTTACTTCCTTTTAATGATGGAATTGATTCATCGTGTAGATCCATCTCTTCTTTTCTTTCATCGGGTAAAACAGTTTAGTTTAGTCCAAAGCAAAAGTATTTTCAGTTATTTGTTACAGATATATGTGACATATGTTTAAGATAACTTGGTAAATTTTCCCACACTTGGCTTTTATTTTCCTTTTTATCGTCCTCTATTCCATTTTAAATGAATTTTAACATTTTGGTTTGTTTCTCAATTTATGTCCTTTCCGAGATAACAATAATTTCGGTGTTAAAACCTAGTTTTATCGTTCATAAATATGTATAAACATGATTTTGAGTTCATTTAATTGAAAATTTTGAAAAATTTTACTAGAATTGGGTAGTTAGTATATAAGACTAGGGATGTTCTTTATTATCAGAGAGCACTAGATTCTAATACAACTACTGCTTTACTAGTATTTTTAATGGTAACCAAGTGTATAAAGTAAAAAAAAATTTTAAATCCGAAAGAATTTAACCCCTTCCCACACTTAAGATCTTGCAATGCCCTCATTTGCAAGAAATCAGTAACAATTTAAATTATTGAGGGTGATTTGTGTGAAAATGATTAAATTTTTACCAAAGTTTCCAAATATATTGGCGTTTGTTTGCTGAATGATAAATGGTGCACATCATTTGTTCATTCCGTCTTGTTGTTATTTCACATATATTTTGCATCTTGTCGTCAAAATTAGTTGCTTTTGCTGAACTTAATGCCAGTCTTTGAAAATGCGTTGTTTTACCCTGTTGTGTACATAAGATAAACTGCAAACATATATACATATTTTTGAAGTTTGGTATATTACCCCACATTCAAAAATTATTAAAATCTAAGAATAAAAGTTAGATAATTATAAAAATGATTACAATATTAACAAAAGTATTAAACGTATCAATAATTACAAATTACAAAATAATAAAAAATAATAAGTAAACTAAGGATGATATTGGTACCAATAGGGGTTCCAGGCATAACCATAAGTGCTATAGAATGCTTCGGCAGGGTCATACGTAGGATATGGTGGCTGCATCTCTATAGACCAAGGAGGGAAGATGGGTTTCGGTGTAGGAATATAGTTTCTACCTATATGTTGGCAATGAGCTATGATCTGGTTCTGATGAACTTGCCAATCTTCAAATGCTCTCTGTCTAGCATTTTCGTATTCCTGAGAAGCTATAAACCTATGCATTTCTTGCATCTCATTCCCCCCTCCTACATTACCTTGTTGTTGGTTTCTCTCCACCTGTGGATGTCTACCATGGTATCGTACTGCGGCGTTATTTCTCCTCTTCAAAACTTTCGCACCATGGTATACATTTAAACCTATAGTATCGCGGGGTTCTGGTTCTTCTACTAATAATCCCCCCCGACTTATATCCACACCGAGATATTCACCAATCAAAGTAATAAAAATACCACCTCCTATTATGCTATGCGGTCGCATCCCCCGAACCATAGCTGATAAATAATAACCCACACAATATGGTATACTTACAGCGCTTTGTGGGTCTCGAATACACATATGGTAAAACAAATCTTGTTCATTTACTTTTTCCTTGTTCTTACCCCTTTGTGTAATCGAATTAGCTAAAAACCTATGTATCACTCTTAATTCGGCTCTATCTATATCCAAATAAGAGTAATTTCCCCCTTTGAAACGGTGATGGCTTGTCATTTGACTCCACACACCGTGTGTATCAAAATTTTCATCTATCTTTCTACCGTTTATTATCAATCCTCTACAATCGGCAGACGCTAACTCCTCAGGCGTATATATACGTAAAGCCTGAGCCATGTCCAGTAAAGACATGTGGCGCATCGAACCGCCTAAAAAAAATCTAATAAAAGAACGATCGGTTAAACTAGCTACCCGATCATTCAACTCTATACTACATAACAATTCTTCACACCATACTTTATATACCGGTCTACGTATGGTGAATAAATGTACCCAGTCATTAAAAGAAGAATTACCATACCTCTGTACAAGTAATTCCCTAATTGGCCCGGCCAATTCTACAGCTTCTAAGGGTCCCCATTCTATGACCCTCGGTACCTCAACAACCTTAGAATGAAGAGTATGCAAACCCCGTTGATATTTTGGATAATCTATCCAAAGTCTGTCAAATCTCAGGTTCGGGTGCAACTCTTCCAAGTGCATATCGGAAAAGGTCATGACTGGATGAGGTATATCCTGCTTGTAGTAGTTATCCACCTCCTGTTGTTCCAAATTCTCAGCAGGAGCATTGCGGGCTTGAGATGAAGATTCACCCCTTTCATTCTGCAAAACACATCAAACACAATTTTTGTGCATCCAAATATGCATTAGTGTCAGCAAAATCATCAATCAAAATAATTACAATGACATTATCAATTTATATCAAACTTAAGCTCATTTTCACATTTTTATCAAATCTACACTTTTTCAAATAAGCATATACGAAAATGTTCGCCAAGTTCATAAGCATTCAACTCAAATAACATGTCAAAATAATCATTACTAGCAATTAAACAAGTCTCAAATGGCATTATCTTTCAAAAATCAAGTTCATGAATTTTAGACTTGAAAAAGTCCACTTTAATTCTCAAAATCATGTTTAGGCTCAAAGTTTGGATCATTTAACTACCTAGACATGTTACACTACTCAATTTAGCAACAATTCATGACAAAAATCGGCCATAACCTCTTTATATCAAAAAGCCCCAAATTTGCTCAAGAACACAAACCCTAGATTACTCAAAATTTGAAGTTTAAGGCTTCTAATCATGTTAAACAGCATCAATCTAGGTTATACAAGCATAATACATAAACAATTTAAGCATAATTACACTAAAAAGCATCAAAATCAAATTGGGGAAAAAATAGCTCAAGAACACTAAATTTCGGATTAAATGGTGTTTAGGTGTAGAAATTTACCGTTTTTCTTGAGTAATTCTTAGATAGCATCCTTCTCAACATGATTTTAGCAAAAAATTTGGTGATTAACGGTTAAAAATTGTGATTTTGGGGGTGTTTTTGGATGGTTTTTCGGAGTTTTTTCGCAGCAGTTTTTTGAGTTTGTGGAGTGTGAAACTGAGCTGTTGCAGCTCTTATTTTTGTTTCCTGTAATTCGACTCCTCCGCGAGTCGCGGGGATTTACCCTCCAAACTCCGCGAGTCGCGGAGTTTGGTATATTTTTATTTTTTTTTTTATAATCATTAACTTATTAAAACAATTAAGTAATTAATTTTAAAATTTTGTTTCCCTTGTTATTTTGGACGAGGTCGTTTCGGATCGATGTCCTAGTCTGTCCTTCGACAAAATTTTTAAAATTTGTCTTTTTGTAGCGATTGTTTTAAAAGCTAAGATTTTTGGGTTTTTTCAATGTTTTTGGCATACTCTAATTCAATAAGATTAAAAATAATGATAATAAAAGTTCTCGTCCCTCCCTTGGGTAAAGCAATTTCGGTTCAAAGACCTAGTCTTCAACTTACGACGAATTTTAAAAATCATATTCTTAACTTAATGAGATAAAGTAAATTTTTGTTTTTAAATTCACACAACTTAAATATAAAATTCAAAATTAATATTAAAAATTCACACCAAACTTAAAATTTGAAATGCATAAAATTAAAAATTAATATTTTAAAAATTAAAAATTCACACCAACTTAATTTAAAAATTTATAAATTCATATCAAACTTATATTAATTTTTCAAATATTTATAATTTTAAATATATTGTTTTTACAAAGTTTACAATATTAATTTAAGATTTAAATATTAATTTTAAAAATATGGTAAAAATAAAATTAAAAATCTTTTTGTCTTTTTATCCCACTTTAATCAATCAAATATTATCAAAAATATGCGCCCCTCTTTTCGATAAATTAATTTCGGTTCCAAGACCTAATTTAACTCATGACGAATTTTTGAAATATTTTGGGTTGATTGATTAAAGATATTTATACCTTAAGAATAAACGTTAAATTTCGCAGTGATGTAATAAATTTTTGAATGATATCAATAATTTCGGTCGCCAAACCTAATTTTATTCAATACCAATTTAATACTTTTTAGCGAACAAATTAGCGTTTATTATCAAAAGGTTAAAAATAAAAATAAAAATAAAAACTGTACAGACATACCTGTGAAATAGATTTCTTAGTTATATGATCTATCCCATTCATAAGATAGTCGGTTTAATTGATTTTCCATGGCTACATAGGCGTAACCTCGAGCATTCAGTGTCTTTTCTTCTAAACATATGAACAGTCCGTCTCTGCATAAAGTAACAAATTCGGTATTTGAATAGGTTTGATTATTTGAACATTTACCTCCATGTGACCATTTTCCGCATTTGTGACATCTTTCTAGGTGTCGTGCTCTTCTTTTCGCTGCGGATTTTGATTTTCCTTTACCAAATTGTAACTTATTATCTTCGCATCTGGATTCTTTTCTAACTCCGTCCATTCTTTCTCTGATTACTGATACTATTTCACTCGGGAGTATGTCATTATTACGTTTAGTGATCAAAGCGTGTAGCATTAGACCATGGTTTAGTTCACAGGCAGTCTTCATTTCGTAAAAACCTAAAAAAAATAAAAATTCAGAATGGGGGGAGAAGACTAGTTCTTTAGGGTCTGCTAGGGAAAGACCATTCGGGTTCCATTTTCGAGAACTACACGAAAACAGACAATCTAACTCTAACAGAAATACATATTATCCTTTAAAGACTTGATTCTCCCCACACTTAGTTAGCTGTGGTGTCGAAATTGTGATTAACTTCGTTGTCGACTTCCATCGGACCATGTATGTAATGTTTAACTCTGTGACCATTAACTTTAAATTCAATCCCATTTGAATTTATTAATTCTATCGTTCCGTATAGGAAAACTCTTTTGACTAAGAATGGTCCAGACCATCTTGATTTCAATTTTCCAGGAAATAGCTTGAATCGTGAATTGAAAAGAAGAACTCTGTCTCCTTCTTTAAATTCTTTTGAACTTCTGATTCTTTTATCATGCCATTTCTTCGTTCTTTCTTTATAGATTAACGAATTTTCGTATGCTTCATGTCTTAATTCTTCTAATTCGTTTAGTTGACTTAATCGTAGACGTCCAGCTTCATGTAAATCAAGATTACATGTTTTCAAAGCCCAAAATGCTTTGTGTTCTATTTCTACTGGAAGATGACATGCTTTTCCATAAACAAGTCTAAAAGGTGTGGTTCCAATTAGAGTTTTGTAGGCTGTTCTAAAAGCCCAGAGTGCATCCTCCAATTTAATGGACCATTCCTTCGGATTTGATCCTACGGTTTTTTCTAGAATACGTTTTAAAGCTCGGTTGGTATTTTCAACTTGTCCACTTGTTTGTGGATGATATGCGGTGGAGATTTTATGAGTTACTCCATATCTTTTAAGAACTTTCTCAAGTTGATTATTACAGAAATGAGTACCCCGATCACTTATTAAAGCTTTCGGTGTTCCAAACCTTGCAAAAAGACGTTTTAAAAAGTTGACTACAACTCGTGCATCGTTAGTTGGGAGAGCTTGTGCTTCCGCCCATTTAGATACATAATCAATGGCTACGAGTATATATAGATTATTATTAGATTTTGGAAATGGACCCATAAAGTCAATACCCCAAATGTCAAATACTTCACATACTTGGATGACATTTTGTGGCATTTCATCACGTTGACTTATTTTTTCGGCCCTTTGACATGCATCACAGGATTTGCAAAGAAGGTGTGCGTCTTTGTAAATTGTAGGCCAATAGAATCCAGCTTCATAAACTTTTCTTGCTGTTAGTTGAGGCCCATAATGCCCTCCTGTTGGTCCTGTATGACAATGGTTTAAAATTTTACTAGCTTCTTCTCCAAATACACATCGGCGTATTATTCCATCGGGACAACTTTTAAACAGATGTGGATCTTCCCAAAAATAGTGTTTTATATCACTGAAGAATTTCTTTCGTCTTTGGTACGATAATCCTTTTTCAAGGAATCCACAAACTAAGTAGTTTGCATAGTCTGCAAACCATGGGATTTCTTTATAATCTATCTTCAATAGATATTCATCAGGAAAGTTGTCTTGTATGGCTGATTCATTTAGAACTTCTAATTCGGGATTTTCAAGACGAGAAAGATGATCAGCGGCGAGATTTTCTGCTCCTCTTTTATCTCGGATTTCAATATCAAACTCTTGTAAGAGTAAGATCCAACGGATTAATCTTGGTTTAGCATCTTGTTTTGAAAATAGGTATCTAAGAGCAGAATGGTCGGTATAGACCACCGTTTTTGCTAGAACGAGATATGATCGAAATTTGTCAAAAGCAAAGACAATAGCAAGGAGTTCTTTTTCAGTAGTTGTATAGTTCGTTTGTGCTCCTTGTAATGTCTTACTAGCATAATATATAGGTTGAAATCGTTTTTCAATCCTTTGTCCTAAAACGGCTCCCATTGCAAAATCACTTGCATCGCACATTAGTTCAAATGGTAGATTCCAATTTGGTGTTATCATGATCGGTGCATTAGTGAGTTTTTCTTTAAGAATATTAAAAGATTTGATACATTCATCTGAAAAGATGAATGGCGCATCCTTTTCTAGGAGTTTATTCATAGGAGTGGCAATTTTTGAAAAATCTTTTATGAAACGTCGGTAAAAACCGGCATGCCCTAGAAAACTCCTAACTCCTCTAACATTTGTGGGATGTGGAAGTTTAGCAATTACATCTACTTTAGCTCTATCCACTTCAATTCCTTCTTTTAAAATTTTATGTCCAAGAACGATGCCTTCTTTGACCATGAAATGGCATTTCTCCCAATTAAGTACTAGATTTGATTGTTCGCATCTAATTAGCATTCGTTCCAGATTAACTAGACATGATTTAAATGTATCACCGAAGACTGAAAAGTCATCCATGAATACTTCCATGCATTCTTCTATCATGTCGTGAAAAATCGCCATCATACACCTTTGAAAGGTTGCAGGGGCGTTGCAAAGTCCAAATGGCATGCGTTTGTAAGCAAAAGTACCATAAGGGCACGTAAATGTGGTTTTCTCTTGGTCTTCGGGTGCTATTGGAATTTGAAAATATCCGGAAAATCCATCTAGAAAACAATAGTAACTATTTCCGGCTAATCTTTCCAACATTTGATCTATGAAAGGTAAGGGAAAGTGATCTTTTCTGGTGGCGTCATTTAATTTTCTATAATCAATACATACACGCCATCCTGTTACAGTCCTAGTAGGAATAAGCTCATTTTTCTCATTTGTGATGACAGTCATGCCACCCTTCTTAGGTACGCATTGAACTGGGCTTACCCATGGACTATCAGAGATTGGATAAATTAAACCTGCATCTAGCAGTTTAATAATCTCTTTCTTAACTACATCTTGCATATTAGGATTTAGTCTTCGTTGGCGTTGCACATACGTTTTATGACCTTCTTCCATAAGGATTTTATGTGTGCAATACGAAGGACTTATTCCTTTAATATCATGAATCTTCCATGCAATGGCTGGTTTATGAGCTTTCAACACAGAAATGAGTTGTGATTTCTCATTTTCAGTAAGAGAAGACGATATTATTACAGGTAATTCAGATTCACCATGTAAATAAGCGTATTCCAAATGGTTTGGAAGTGGCTTTAACTCTAATTTCGGAGGTTCTTCTATCGATGATTTATATCGATATCTGTCTTCTTCTTTTAGCATTTGAATTTCTTCTGTTGTTGGTTCATATCCATTAGCTATAAGTGTAGCTAACATTTCAGCTTCATCAATTGGTTCATTACCTTCTCCTAAAGAACATTCTCCTGTTCCTTGTAATTCTGGAAATTCTTCTAATAATTCTGCATGTGCATCTATAGTTTGAATATAATAACATGTATCATCTGCAGATTGTGGTTGTTGCATTGCTCTATCAACTGAAAAGGTAACACTCTCATCCTCTATACTTAGGGTCAATTTCTTACCGAACACGTCTATCATTGTTTTAGCCGTGTTTAAGAATGGTCTTCCTAATATGAGAGGAACTTGAGAATCTTCTTCCATGTCCAAAACAACAAAATCTACTGGAAATACTAAAGTACCAACTTTAACTAGCATGTTCTCCATTATCCCTCTAGGATATTTTATTGATCTATCGGCTAGTTGTATGCTTATTCTGGTTGGTTTCAATTCTCCAAGGTCTAGTTTAGCGTATAGTGAATACGGCATTAGATTTATACTAGCACCTAAGTCTGCCAATGCTTCTATTGAACTAAGACTACCCAGAAAACATGGAATTGTGAAACTTCCTGGATCAGATAATTTTTCTGGTATCTTATTCAACAGCACTGCTGAACAATTAGCATTCATAGTAACAGCCGAGAGTTCTTCCATTTTCTTTCTATTTGAGATTAGATCTTTCAAGAATTTAGCATATCTTGGCATTCCTGAAATCATATCAATGAAAGGAAGATTTACATTTATCTGTTTAAACATATCCAAAAATTTGGATTGCTCGGCTTCAAGTTTTTCTTTCTTCATTTTACTCGGGTAAGGAAGTGGTGGTTGATATGGTTTAACATAAGGTTTATCCTTAACTGTGTTATCTTCATTAACCTTCTCAACTACCGGTTCTTTTTCCTTATCTTGATCAGGTTGTGGTTCTTGTGGAGTAGGAATAGTTTCATCAGAAGTTACAGGTATTTCAGGTGGTTTAAGTGTTGTACCACTTCTTGTGGTAATGGCTTTAGCTGTTTCATTTCGGGGGTTAGCATTTGTATCACTAGGTAGTCTTCCCGGTTTTCTTTCACCTATTAACCTTGCTAGGTTACTTACTTCTTGTTCCAGATTTTGAATAGAAGCTTGTTGATTTCTAAATGCTTGAGCATTTTGTTCATTAGTTTGTTTTTGAGATGTGAAAAACTGTGTTTGAGTTTCAACTAGCTTCGTCATCATATCTTCTAAATTTGTTTTTTTATCATCGGTTTGTTGTGGTGGTTTGTTTTGAAAATTCGGTCTTTGCTGATTGTAAGTATTATTGGATATTTGTTGATTGCTAGGACCTTGTTGGTTGTTGTATGGAATATTTCGGTTATAATTCTGGTTTTGATTGTAAATCGGTCTTGGCGGTTGATAATTATTCTGATAATTATTTCCAGGCCTTTGGTTTATGTATGAAATATTCTCTCTTTGTTCCATTGTTAATTCAATACTGAGACAATCTTTTGTCAAATGTGGTCCTCCACACTGCTCACAACTAATTCGTATTGAGTGAATATCTTTAGTCATCTTTTCCATTCGTCTCTCTACAGCATCTATCTTTGCGGAAATGGAATCTAAGTCATGGCTAGAATCGGCTCTAGCTGCTTTAGATGATCTAACGATATCTTTTTCTTGGTGCCACTCATGTGAGTGGGAAGCAGTGTTATCAATAATTTTGTAAGCATCAGTTTCGGTTTTCTTCATAATAGAACCACCAGCTGCTATATCTATGTCTTTCCTTGTAGTGATGTCGCATCCTTGGTAAAATATTTGTACTATTTGACAGGTGTCTAAACCATGTTGCGGACATCCTCTTAATAACTTTCCATATCTTGTCCACGCCTCATATAGAGTTTCATTTGGTTTCTGTGTGAACGTAACAATTTCTGCTTGAAGTCTTACGGCTTTAGATGCAGGAAAGAATTGTTTAAGAAATTTGTCAACTAAAACGTCCCATGTATCGATCGCCCCTTCAGGTAACGATTCCAACCAATCTTTGGCTTCTCCCTTTAAAGTCCAGGGAAATAACATGAGATATATCTGTTCATCCTCCACTTCTCGGATTTTAAATAGTGTGCAGATCCTATTAAAGGTACGTAGATGTTCATTTGGATCTTCCTTCGGCGCACCACTAAATTGGTATTGATTAGTCACCATGTGTAGAATTTGTCCTTAGATTTCATAATCTGGCGCATTAATGTCTGGATGAGTAATTGCGTGACCTTGGCCAATGCGTTTAGCTCTCATTCGGTCTTCCATACTTAAAGGTTCCAGATTCTCCATAATTGAATTTGTTGAATCGGTATCACTAGATGATTCTGATTTAATGGTTCGTTCCTCAACAATCTCTGTTTGAATGATTGGTGGCTCCGGAGGAAAGTTTAATGGTTCAGGATCTACGAACCGTTCCTGAATATTCTCCGGATTCTCAATTGTGAGGTCGGGTTCAAAAAATGGATTATCGGAAATTTGAACTGAAGTACTTGGTCGACTGGATGACGATTCTAAAGAAAAATCAACGGCGGTTATATTTGCTAAATGTCTTGATCTAGTTACAGGTGGTGAACGTACAAAAGGTGATGAACGTCTTGCTCGGTGCATTCACTGAATATCCTATTAGTTTTAAAAAGGAAAGAAAAATTATAATAAGTTATCCAACCAATAGACTTTTCTGATTTTGCCCACGTTTTGAATAGCCAAAAGATGCAGCAGAGGGGCAGGATTCGTTTGGTCTGAATATAATTGAGGACTGTTTGGCTCCAATAACCCGGTCCACGTACAAATCCAACTATTACTACGAACCAGAAAATTTTGATGTCTATCAATTTAACCACTTAAAATAAATTTTCGTAATTTTAAGAAATTTAGATAAGAAGTAGAAAAAAATTCTAAGTCCTAAAAACTAGAATGGCGAGAAATGAGAAAGAAAAAGAGTTCGTCGAAAAAGGTCGAAAAAGAAAAAAATGGTTGAAAAATAAAAGGTGACGGAAAAATAAAAGAAACTTATAAAAACTTAAAAATACTTGACTAACCTAACCTTATTACTACAACTAACTTAAAATTATAATCGCAAATTGAGATTACTAATTGGAATGATAATTGATACATAGTAAAAGGTGTCTAAAAATATTAAAGCTTACAGGAAAAACTAAATCCCAAATGGAAATAACTTAAAAAGAAACTAAAACTTAAAAAGGCGTCGCAAAATTCTAAAGCACCTAAATCTTAGTCTAAAGAAAAAGCACTTAAGGAATTCTACGGCAAAGCCTAAAAATCTAGGAGTAAAAATAACTATAGCAAAAACTAAGTTTAAAATTAAATATGAGCTAAAAATACAAATATTACGCTACAATGATTAAAAAGGGACAAAATATAAAAATATATAAAAAGTTGTAAAAAGTACAATTTTTATAAAAATATTATTTTTATATTATTTTTTTTTTTAATAAAACTACTAATTTTACAATTTAATAAAACTAATTTAAACAAAATAAAAGAAATTAAATAAAAAGAAATTTTAAAATAAAACTTAATTATAATAATAATACATAATTAGGGTTTATATTAATAATAATTAATAATAATCCGTAATAAATGCTGAATTAGGGCTTCTGTCGGCGTGTCAGAAAGTCTCCGCGAGTCGCGGCAATTAATGAAGAAAACCCCGCGAGTCGCGGGGTTCAGAAATTCAATTCTGGCACAGTTTGAATCGACGCGTTTTTTTTTCTTTATTTATTTTTTTTTTATTTTCTGTTTTCTGTTTTTTCTATATATAAAAGATATTTAATAAAACTTATATTTTTATAAATTAAAATAAGAATAAAGAAACTTATAAAACTTAAATATTTAAAAAAAATACTTATATTTTTGTTTTTCTTTTTATATTTTTGAATAATTAAAACGTATTTTTATAAAAACGAATTTTAATAAAAGTTAACTAAAAATCTTTTTTTTTTTTATATTAGCGTTGCGCTTCCGGCGTTTAGAAATGTCCCCGGCAGCGGCGCCAAAAATACTTGATGTTATGCGAGGTGTATACGAAATAGTTTATATTTTACTAGGAAAAACTATTAAATACGATACAATTTTACACAAGATATTTATTTATTTATAGAATGGATATACTTAAACCTTGCTACAACACTTATAGGCAGTGTACCTAATCGTACAGTAGTGTAGTTTTTAGTAAGTCCGGTTCGTTCCACAGAGAAATCTTTAAACAAAGCGTAACGCTATATTAATTTACTTTTATAAAAATACAAACATATATATAAGTAATATTATTATTATAAAGGGGGGTTTTTACCGTTTAATGACCGGTTTGTCGATTTTAAGACTTTAGTCGCAGTTAAAACCTAATGTAAAATATAAAATAAATACAAGACTTAAATTAAAGCGTAAAGTAAATAACGATAATGAAATTGCGAATAATAAAAGTGCGATAAAATAAACTTGCGATAATTAAAAAGGACGATAATTAAAAGTGCGATTAAATAACAATAAATAAAAGTGCGATAATTAGAAGTGCAATTAAATATAAAATAAAGGAAATTAAATATGAAATAAAAGAATTATGCTTATTTAAACTTCCGTAATCATGATGTTTGACGTGTTGATTTTAGTTTTATGCCCATGGGTTAATTGTCCTTTGTCCTGGATTATTTAATATGTTCGTCTGGTTTTTGTCCATAACAGTCCATCAGTCATAAATATAAAGTGCGAGTGTCCTCGTCAAATTATTATTATACCCGAAGTTAAATATTCCAACTAATTGGGGATTCGAATTGTAACAAGGTTTTAATACTTTGTTTAATGAATACACCAGGTTATCGACTGCGTGTAAACCAAGGTTTTACTACTTTGCTAACAATTATACCAATTACCCTTGAATGTAATTTCACCCCTGTTTTAATTATTCTAGTGGCTATTAATCCATTCCCGTGTCCAGTTAAATGAACGATTATTCGTACATATAAATACCCCGCCCATCGTGTCCGATCGAGTGTATATGGTAATTTATAGGGACGCCCAATTGTAAATCTTTATATTAACATTAACAAACTTTCATTTAGTTAAACAAATATAAAGCCCATTAATAGCCCATAGTCTAATTTTCACAAGTGTCGTTCTTTTGTCCAAACCCCAATTATGGTACAAAGCCCAATTACCCAATTTTAGTAATTAGCCCAACATCATGATTACTTCGTTTTAAATAAGCATAATAATAACTTAGCTACGAGACATTAATGTAAAAAGGTTGAACATAACTTACAATGATTAAAAATAGCGCAGCGTTACACGGACAGAATTTCGACTTACACCCTTACAACATTCGCTAACATACCCTTATTATTAGAATTAAAATTAAAATTAAAATATAAATTATATATATATATATATATATCGTATATATGAGAGAAGAGAGAAATAGATTGATATTTGCGATCAGAATTCGGTTGGCTTTATAGGGATTTTCGTTTTTTGGGGCTCCGCGACTCGCGGTGAATTTTGCCTTCAAACTCCGCGAGTCGCGGAGGTTACTTTTACAGCTCAGAGGAGTTTGGCTCTTTGTTTACCGACGATTTATAATATATATATAATATATATATAATTAATATAATTAATTATATATTATATTATATTTATATACATAGTTAACTTTGTAAAAACAATATATTTAAAATTGTAAATATTTGAAAAATTAATATAAGTTTGATATGAATTTATAAATTTTTAAATTAAGTTGGTGTGAATTTTTAATTTTTAAAATATTAATTTTTAATTTTATGCATTTCAAATTTTAAGTTTGGTGTGAATTTTTAATATTAATTTTGAATTTTATATTTAAGTTGTGTGAATTTAAAAACAAAAATTTACTTTATCTCATTAAGTTAAGAATATGATTTTTAAAATTCATCGTAAGTTGAAAACTAGGTCTTTGAACCGAAATTGCTTTACCCGAGGGAGGGACGAGAACTTTTATTATCATTATTTTTAATCTTATTGAATTAAAGTATGCCAAAAACATTGAAAAAACCCAAAAATCTTAGCTTTTAAAACAATCGCTACAAAAAGACAAATTTTAAAATTTTGTCGAAGGACGGACTAGGACATCGATCCGAAACGACCTCGTCCTAAATAATAAGGGAAACAAAATTTTAAAATTAATTTCTTAATTGTTTTCAAAAGTTAATGATTATAAATAAAAAAAAAAAAAAAAAAAAAAAAAAAAACTCCGCGAGTCGCGGAGTTTGGAGGGTAAATCACCGCGACTCGCGGAGGGGTCGGAAATCAGAAAAAAAATAAAGAGCTGCAAACTGATCAGTCCAACCCCCAACTCAAAAAATAACTGCGAAAAACTGCACCCGAAAAATACACCCCAAAATCACAATTTTTAACCGTTAATCACCAAATCTTTTACTAAAATCATGTTGAGAAGGATGCTATCTAAGAATTACTCAAGAAAAACGGTAAATTTCTACACCTAAACACCATTTAATCCGAAATTTGGTGTTCTTGAGCAAATTTTTCCCCAATTTGATTTTGATGCTTTTTAGTGTAATTAAGCTTAAATTGTTTATGTATTATGCTTGTATAACCTAGATTGATGCTGTTTAACATGATTAGAAGCCTTAAACTTCAAATTTTGAGTAATCTAGGGTTTGTGTTCTTGAGCAATTTGGGGCTTTTTGATATAAACAGGTTATGGCCGATTTTTGTCATGAATTGTTGCTAAAATAAGTAGTGTAACATGTCTAGGTAGTTAAATGATCCAAACTTTGAGCCTAAACATGATTTTGAGAATTAAAGTGGACTTTTTCAAGTCTAAAATTCATGAACTTGATTTTTGAAAGATAATGCCATTTGAGACTTGTTTAATTGCTAGTAATGATTATTTTGACATGTTATTTGAGTTGAATGCTTATGAACTTGGCGAACATTTTCGTATATGCTTATTTGAAAAAGTGTAGATTTGATAAAAATGTGAAAATGAGCTTAAGTTTGATATAAATTGATAATGTCATTGTAATTATTTTGATTGATGATTTTGCTGACACTAATGCATATTTGGATGCACAAAAATTGTGTTTGATGTGTTTTGCAGAATGAAAGGGGTGAATCTTCATCCCAAGCCCGCAATGCTCCTGCTGAGAATTTGGAACAACAGGAGGTGGATAACTACTACAAGCAGGATATACCTCATCCAGTCATGACCTTTTTCGATATGCACTTGGAAGAGTTGCACCCGAACCTGAGATTTGACAGACTTTGGATAGATTATCCAAAATATCAACGGGGTTTGCATACTCTTCATTCTAAGGTTGTTGAGGTACCGAGGGTCATAGAATGGGGACCCTTAGAAGCTGTAGAATTGGCCGGGCCAATTAGGGAATTACTTGTACAGAGGTATGGTAATTCTTCTTTTAATGACTGGGTACATTTATTCACCATACGTAGACCTGTATATAAAGTATGGTGTGAAGAATTGTTATGTAGTATAGAGTTGAATGATCGGGTAGCTAGTTTAACCGATCGTTCTTTTATTATATTTTTGTTAGGCGGTTCGATGCGCTACATGTCTTTACTGGACATGGCTCAGGCTTTACGTATATATACGCCTGAGGAGTTAGCGTCTGCCGATTGTAGAGGATTGATAATAAACGGTAGAAAGATAGATGAAAATTTTGATACACACGGTGTGTGGAGTCAAATGACAAGCCATCACCGTTTCAAAGGGGGAAATTACTCTTATTTGGATATAGATAGAGCCGAATTAAGAGTGATACATAGGTTTTTAGCTAATTCGATTACACAAAGGGGTAAGAACAAGGAAAAAGTAAATGAACAAGATTTGTTTTACCATATGTGTATTCGAGACCCACAAAGCGCTGTAAGTATACCATATTGTGTGGGTTATTGTTTATCAGCTATGGTTCGGGGGATGCGACCGCATAGCATAATAGGAGGTGGTATTTTTATTACTTTGATTGGTGAATATCTCGGTGTGGATATAAGTCGGGGGGGATTATTAGTAGAAGAACCAGAACCCCGCGATACTATAGGTTTAAATGTATACCATGGTGCGAAAGTTTTGAAGAGGCGAAATAACGCCGCAGTACGATACCATGGTAGACATCCACAGGTGGAGAGAAACCAACAATAAGGTAATGTAGGAGGGGGGAATGAGATGCAAGAAATGCATAGGTTTATAGCTTCTCAGGAATACGAAAATGCTAGACAGAGAGCATTTGAAGATTGGCAAGTTCATCAGAACCAGATCATAGCTCATTGCCAACATATAGGTAGAAACTATATCCCTACACCGAAACCCATCTTCCCTCCTTGGTCTATAGAGATGCAGCCACCATATCCTACGTATGACCCTGCCGAAGCATTCTATAGCACTTATGGTTATGCCTGGAACCCCTATTGGTACCAATATCATCCTTAGTTTACTTATTATTTTTTATTATTTTGTAATTTGTAATTATTGATACGTTTAATACTTTTGTTAATATTGTAATCATTTTTATAATTATCTAACTTTTATTCTTAGATTTTAATAATTTTTGAATGTGGGGTAATATACCAAACTTCAAAAATATGTATATATGTTTGCAGTTTATCTTATGTACACAACAGGGTAAAACAACGCATTTTCAAAGACTGGCATTAAGTTCAGCAAAAGCAACTAATTTTGACGACAAGATGCAAAATATATGTGAAATAACAACAAGACGGAATGAACAAATGATGTGCACCATTTATCATTCAGCAAACAAACGCCAATATATTTGGAAACTTTGGTAAAAATTTAATCATTTTCACACAAATCACCCTCAATAATTTAAATTGTTACTGATTTCTTGCAAATGAGGGCATTGCAAGATCTTAAGTGTGGGAAGGGGTTAAATTCTTTCGGATTTAAAATTTTTTTTTTACTTTATACACTTGGTTACCATTAAAAATACTAGTAAAGCAGTAGTTGTATTAGAATCTAGTGCTCTCTGATAATAAAGAACAGCCCTAGTCTTATATACTAACTACCCAATTCTAGTAAAATTTTTCAAAATTTTCAATTAAATGAACTCAAAATCATGTTTATACATATTTATGAACGATAAAACTAGGTTTTAACACCGAAATTATTGTTACCTCGGAAAGGACATAAATTGAGAAACTAACTAAAATGTTAAAATTCATTTAAAATGGAATAGAGGACGATAAAAAGGAAAATAAAAGCCAAGTGTGGGAAAATTTACCAAGTTATTTTAAACATATGTCACATATATCTGTAACAAATAACTGAAAATACTTTTGCTTTGAACTAAACTAAACTGTTTTACCCAATGAAAGAAAAGAAGAGATGGATCTACACGATGAATCAATTCCATCATTAAAAGGAAGTAAAGTCTTCCGAAAAAGACACGCGCTTCTTGATTTAGGTCATGAAGTTGTCGTCCAGACCAGCTGTAGGTTGACGAAAAATCTAGAAAAGTCATCACTAAAATCAGCAGGAAATCCACGGACCTCAGCATTAAACAGGGTCGCCAAGTGGTCAGATTTATCCTAACCATGAGAAGGATTTATCTCGTACAATGGGGGGGGGGGGGCACCATGCAAATTAGCTGGATAAGACTAATGAATCAGATCCCCAGAAAGGATAATCTCCTTAAAGATTAAAAATCAGCTTTTAAGACTGATATTACTCAATCCTAGAGATTGACCTTAAAGATTGAGAATTACAAACTCATGGAATTCGATGATATCTAAACTCGAGCTTAAACGAGAAAATATTTTGATCAAAATTACAAACCGATTTGTTTTCTGAAAACCCTATTTTCAATGCGTTCATTACCATTGAACGTAAAATCCTAGGAATTCACCTGGAATTCATTAGGTCACCCGAACTAAATCGGGTGTCAACCGTAAGAACGGTGGTTGCATAGTGGTCAAAGACAGGACCTTGTGCCAGACCGAAAAATTATAAGGGTGAGCTTTACTATTGTTCCTACCAAGGATAGTAATTGCGTCCGACACGTTATAGACCATAATCAAAAGCATGTCACGGGACATTGCCTTAACAGTTGCTTGTTCAACGCTTTCCTTTACAACCGGACGGTAGTTTGCCGAAAGGTAATATACGGAACAAGTAAACTGGACGTGTTGCTCTCCTAATACAAGGTTAGCAAGTGGGTGACACAAAACAGCAAGTTTTGAGCTAAAATTTTCAATTCTGAAACCCACCAAACCCACAAAAATATTTTGCAAACACCGGTAAAGGGTTATCCCGAAAAACTTATCTAGGGTAAAAACTAGATTTAATTTTCAAAAGATCAAATGTTTTCATAAAGATCCAATTTCCTTAATGGATCTAAATTTTTATAGTCATGTGGGACTGTAAACCATATCGTTACTACCATTGTTTATACCGCCGTATAGAAATCACTGATGTACAAAGTGTGAAGAATAAAGAAGTGATTCTAGTATTTCAAGACGATATTGCTTGAGGACAAGCAACGCTCAAGTGTGGGAATATTTGATAATGCTAAAAACGAACATATATTTCATAGCATTATTTCTCAAGAAAGACAAGCTTTTAGTTGCAATTGTTCTATTTACAAGTGATATTCGTTTAAATAATAAAAGGTGAAGACAAAAGACAGATTCGACGAATTGAAGACGCAAACGACCAAAAAGCTCAAAAGTACAAAAGACAATCAAAAAGGTTCCAATTATTGATAAGAAACGTCTCGAAATTACAAGAGTACAAGATTCAAAACGCAAAGTACAAAATATAAAATTGTACGCAAGGACGTTCGAAAATCCGGAACCGGGACCAGAGTCAACTCTTAACGCTCGACGCAACGAACTAAAAATTACAAGTTAACTATGTATATAAATATAATATAATATATAATTAATTATATTAATTATATATATATTATATATATATTATAAACCGTCGGTAAACAAAGAGCCAAACTCCTCTGAGCTGTAAAAGTAACCTCCGCGACTCGCGGAGTTTGAAGGCAAAATTCACCGCGAGTCGCGGAGCCCCAAAAAACGAAAATCCCTATAAAGCCAACCGAATTCTGATCGCAAATATCAATCTATTTCTCTCTTCTCTCATATATACGATATATATATATATATAATTTATATTTTAATTTTAATTTTAATTCTAATAATAAGGGTATGTTAGCGAATGTTGTAAGGGTGTAAGTCGAAATTCTGTCCGTGTAACGCTACGCTATTTTTAATCATTGTAAGTTATGTTCAACCTTTTTACATTAATGTCTCGTAGCTAAGTTATTATTATGCTTATTTAAAACGAAGTAATCATGATGTTGGGCTAATTACTAAAATTGGGTAATTGGGCTTTGTACCATAATTGGGGTTTGGACAAAAGAACGACACTTGTGGAAATTAGACTATGGGCTATTAATGGGCTTTATATTTGTTTAACTAAATGATAGTTTGTTAATGTTAATATAAAGATTTACAATTGGGCGTCCCTATAAATTACCATATACACTCGATCGGACACGATGGGCAGGGTATTTATATGTACGAATAATCGTTCATTTAACCGGACACGGGAATGGATTAATAGCCACTAGAATAATTAAAACAGGGGTGAAATTACATTCAAGGGTAATTGGTGTAATTGTTAGCAAAGTAGTAAAACCTTGGTTTACACGCAGTCGATAACCTGGTGTATTCATTAAACAAAGTATTAAAACCTTGTTACAATTCGAATCCCCAATTAGTTGGAATATTTAACTTCGGGTATAATAATAATTTGACGAGGACACTCTCACTTTATATTTATGACTGATGGACTGTTATGGACAAAAACCAGGCGGACATATTAAATAATCCAGGACAAAGGACAATTAACCCATGGGCATAAAACTAAAATCAACACGTCAAACATCATGATTACGGAAGTTTAAATAAGCATAATTCTTTTATTTCATATTTAATTTCCTTTATTTTATATTTAATTGCACTTCTAATTATCGCACTTTTATTTATTGTTATTTAATCGCACTTTTAATTATCGTACTTTTTAATTATCGTAAGTTTATTTTATCGCACTTTTATTGCAATTTCATTATCGTTATTTACTTTACGCTTCAATTTAAGTCTTGTATTTATTTTATATTTTACATTTGGTTTTAACTGCGACTAAAGTCTTAAAATCGACAAACCGGTCATTAAACGGTAAAAACCCCCCTTTATAATAATAATATTACTTATATATATGTTTGTATTTTTATAAAAGTAAACTAATATAGCGTTACGCTTTGTTTAAAGATTTCCCTGTGGAACGAACCGGACTTACTAAAAACTACACTACTGTACGATTAGGTACACTGCCTATAAGTGTTGTAGCAAGGTTTAAGTATATCCATTCTATAAATAAATAAATATCTTGTGTAAAATTGTATCGTATTTAATAGTTTTTCCTAGTAAAATATAAACTATTTCGTATACCTTAGCTTTGACATCAAGTATTTTTGGCGCCGCTGCCGGGGAACACTCTTAAACGCTGGAAGCGCAACGCTAATATAATAATAAAAAAAAAAGATTTTTAGCTTACTTCTATTAAAAATTCGTTTTTGTAAAAATACGTGTTAATTATTCAAAAATATAAAAAGAAAAACAAAAATATAAGTATTTTTTAGTATTTTTTTTAATATTTAAGTTTTATAAGTTTCTTTATCTTTATTTTAGTTTATAATAATATAAATTTTATTAAATATCTTTTATTTATAGAAAAAACAGAAAACAGAAAATAAAAAAAATAAAAAAAACGCGTAAAAATTTCAAACTGCTCCAGATCTGAAATTATGAACCCCGCGACTCGCGCGGTTTTCTTCATTAATTATCGCGACTCGCGGAGACTTTCTGACACGCCGACAGAAGCCCTAATTCAGCATTTATTACGGATTATTATTAATTATTATTAATATAAACCTTAATTATGTATTATTATTATAATTAAGTTTTATTTTAAAATTTCTTTTTATTTAATTTGTTTTATTTTGTTTAAATTAGTTTTATTAAATTGTAAAATTAGTAGTTTTATTAAAAAAAAATAATATAAAAATAATATTTTTATAAAAATTGTACTTTTTACAACTTTTTATATATTTTTATATTTTGTCCCTTTTTAATCATTGTAGCGTAATATTTGTATTTTTAGCTCATATTTAATTTTAAACTTAGTTTTTGCTATAGTTATTTTTACTCCTAGATTTTTAGGCTTTGCCGTAGAATTCCTTAAGTGCTTTTTCTTTAGACTAAGATTTAGGTGCTTTAGAATTTTGCGACGCCTTTTTAAGTTTTAGTTTCTTTTTAAGTTATTTCCATTTGGGATTTAGTTTTTCCTGTAAGCTTTAATATTTTTAGACACCTTTTACTATGTATCAATTATCATTCCAATTAGTAATCTCAATTTGCGATTATAATTTTAAGTTAGTTGTAGTAATAAGGTTAGGTTAGTCAAGTATTTTTAAGTTTTTATAAGTTTCTTTTATTTTTCCGTCACCTTTTATTTTTCAACCATTTTTTTCTTTTTCGACCTTTTTCGACGAACTCTTTTTCTTTCTCATTTCTCGCCATTCTAGTTTTTAGGACTTAGAATTTTTTTCTACTTCTTATCTAAATTTCTTAAAATTACGAAAATTTATTTTAAGTGGTTAAATTGATAGACATCAAAATTTTCTGGTTCGTAGTAATAGTTGGATTTGTACGTGGACCGGGTTATTGGAGCCAAACAGTCCTCAATTATATTGAGACCAAACGAATCCTGCCCCTCTGCTGCATCTTTTGGCTATTCAAAACGTGGGCAAAATCAGAAAAGTCTATTGGTTGGATAACTTATTATAATTTTTCTTTCCTTTTAAAAACTAATAGGATATTCAGTGAATGCACCGAGCAAGACGTTCACCACCTTTTGTACGTTCACCACCTGTAACTAGATCAAGACATTTAGCAAATATAACCGCCGTTGATTTTTCTTTAGAATCGTCATCCAGTCGACCAAGTACTTCAGTTCAAATTTCCGATAATCCATTTTTTGAACCCGACCTCACAATTGAGAATCCGGAGAATATTCAGGAACGGTTCGTAGATCCTGAACCATTAAACTTTCCTCCGGAGCCACCAATCATTCAAACAGAGATTGTTGAGGAACGAACCATTAAATCAGAATCATCTAGTGATACCGATTCAACAAATTCAATTATGGAGAATCTGGAACCTTTAAGTATGAAAGACCGAATGAGAGCTAAAAGCACTGGCCAAGGTCACGCAATTACTCATCCAGACATTAATGCGCCAGATTATGAAATCAAAGGACAAATTCTACACATGGTGACTAATCAATGCCAATTTAGTGGTGCGCCGAAGGAAGATCCAAATGAACATCTACGTACCTTTAATAGGATCTGCACACTATTTAAAATCCGAGAAGTGGAGGATGAACAGATATATCTCATGTTATTTCCCTGGACTTTAAAGGGAGAAGCCAAAGATTGGTTGGAATCGTTACCTGAAGGGGCGATCGATACATGGGACGTTTTAGTTGACAAATTTCTTAAACAATTCTTTCCTGCATCTAAAGCCGTAAGACTTCAAGCAGAAATTGTTACGTTCACACAGAAACCAAATGAAACTCTATATGAGGCGTGGACAAGATATGGAAAGTTATTAAGAGGATGTCCGCAACATGGTTTAGACACCTGTCAAATAGTACAAATATTTTACCAAGGATGCGACATCACTACAAGGAAAGACATAGATATAGCAGCTGGTGGTTCTATTATGAAGAAAACCGAAACTGATGCTTACAAAATTATTGATAACACTGCTTCCCACTCACATGAGTGGCACCAAGAAAAAGATATCGTTAGATCATCTAAAGCAGCTAGAGCCGATTCTAGCCATGACTTAGATTCCATTTCCGCAAAGATAGATGCTGTGGAGAGACGAATGGAAAAGATGACTAAAGATATTCACTCAATACGAATTAGTTGTGAGCAGTGTGGAGGACCACATTTCACAAAAGATTGTCTCAGTATTGAATTAACAATGGAACAAAGAGAGAATATTTCATACATAAACCAAAGGCCTGGAAATAATTATCATCCGCCAAGACCAATTTACAATCAAAACCAGAATTATAACCGAAATATTCCATACAACAACCAACAAGGTCCTAGCAATCAACAAGTATCCAATAATACTTATAATCAGCAAAGACCAAATTTTCAAAACAAACCACCACAACAAACCGATGATAAAAAACCAAATTTAGAAGATATGATGACGAAGCTAGTTGAAACTCAAACGCAGTTTTTCACATCTCAGAAACAAACCAATGAACAAAATGCTCAAGCATTTAGAAATCAACAAGCTTCTATTCAAAATCTGGAACAAGAAGTAAGTAACCTAGCAAGATTAATAGGTGAAAGAAAACCGGGAAGTCTACCTAGTGATACAAATGCTAACCCCCTGAATGAAACAGCTAAAGCTATTACCACAAGAAGTGGTACAACACTTAAACCACCTGAAATACCTGTAACTTCTGATGAAACTATTCCTACTCTACAAGAACCACAACCTGATCAAGATAAGGAAAAAGAACCGGTAGTTGAAAAAGTTAATGAAGATAACACAGTTAAGGATAAACCTTATGTTAAACCATACCAACCACCACTTCCTTACCCGAGTAAAATGAAGAAAGAAAAACTTGAAGCCGAGCAATCCAAATTTTTGGATATGTTTAAACAGATAAATGTAAATCTTCCTTTCATTGATGTGATTTCAGGAATGCCAAGATATGCTAAATTCTTGAAAGATCTAATCTCAAATAGAAAGAAAATGGAAGAACTCTCGGCTGTTACTATGAATGCTAATTGTTCAGCAGTGCTGTTGAATAAGATACCAGAAAAATTATCTGATCCAGGAAGTTTCACAATTCCATGTTTTCTGGGTAGTCTTAGTTCAATAGAAGCATTGGCAGACTTAGGTGCTAGTATAAATCTAATGCCGTATTCACTATACGCTAAACTAGACCTTGGAGAATTGAAACCAACCAGAATAAGCATACAACTAGCCGATAGATCAATAAAATATCCTAGAGGGATAATGGAGAACATGCTAGTTAAAGTTGGTACTTTAGTATTTCCAGTAGATTTTGTTGTTTTGGACATGGAAGAAGATTCTCAAGTTCCTCTCATATTAGGAAGACCATTCTTAAACACGGCTAAAGCAATGATAGACGTGTTCGGTAAGAAATTGACCCTAAGTATAGAGGATGAGAGTGTTACCTTTTCAGTTGATAGAGCAATGCAACAACCACAATCTGCAGATGATACATGTTATTATATTCAAACTATAGATGCACATGCAGAATTATTAGAAGAATTTCCAGAATTACAAGGAACATGAGAATGTTCTTTAGGAGAAGGTAATGAACCAATTGATGAAGCTGAAATGTTAGCTACACTTATAGCTAATGGATATGAACCAACAACAGAAGAAATTCAAATGCTAAAAGAAGAAGACAGATATCGATATAAATCATCGATAGAAGAACCTCCGAAATTAGAGTTAAAGCCACTTCCAAACCATTTGGAATACGCTTATTTACATGGTGAATCTGAATTACCTGTAATAATATCGTCTTCTCTTACTGAAAATGAGAAATCACAACTCATTTCTGTGTTGAAAGCTCATAAACCAGCCATTGCATGGAAGATTCATGATATTAAAGGAATAAGTCCTTCGTATTGCACACATAAAATCCTTATGGAAGAAGGTCATAAAACGTATGTGCAACGCCAACGAAGACTAAATCCTAATATGCAAGATGTAGTTAAGAAAGAGATTATTAAACTGCTAGATGCAGGTTTAATTTATCCAATCTCTGATAGCCCATGGGTAAGCCCAGTTCAATGCGTACCTAAGAAGGGTGGCATGACTGTCATTACAAATGAGAAAAATGAGCTTATTCCTACTAGGACTGTAACAGGATGGCGTGTATGTATTGATTATAGAAAATTAAATGACGCCACCAGAAAAGATCACTTTCCCTTACCTTTCATAGATCAAATGTTGGAAAGATTAGCCGGAAATAGTTACTATTGTTTTCTAGATGGATTTTCCGGATATTTTCAAATTCCAATAGCACCCGAGGACCAAGAGAAAACCACATTTACGTGCCCTTATGGTACTTTTGCTTACAAACGCATGCCATTTGGACTTTGCAACGCCCCTGCAACCTTTCAAAGGTGTATGATGGCGATTTTTCACGACATGATAGAAGAATGCATGGAAGTATTCATGGATGACTTTTCAGTCTTCGGTGATACATTTAAATCATGTCTAGTTAATCTGGAACGAATGCTAATTAGATGCGAACAATCAAATCTAGTACTTAATTGGGAGAAATGCCATTTCATGGTCAAAGAAGGCATCGTTCTTGGACATAAAATTTCAAAAGAAGGAATTGAAGTGGATAGAGCTAAAGTAGATGTAATTGCTAAACTTCCACATCCCACAAATGTTAGAGGAGTTAGGAGTTTTCTAGGGCATGCCGGTTTTTACCGACGTTTCATAAAAGATTTTTCAAAAATTGCCACTCCTATGAATAAACTCCTAGAAAAGGATGCGCCATTCATCTTTTCAGATGAATGTATCAAATCTTTTAATATTCTTAAAGAAAAACTCACTAATGCACCGATCATGATAACACTAAATTGGAATCTACCATTTGAACTAATGTGCGATGCAAGTAATTTTGCAATGGGAGCCGTTTTAGGACAAAGGATTGAAAAACGATTTCAACCTATATATTATGCTAGTAAGACATTACAAGGAGCACAAATGAACTATACAACTACTGAAAAAGAACTCCTTGCTATTGTCTTTGCTTTTGACAAATTTCGATCATATCTCGTTCTAGCAAAAACGGTGGTCTATACCGACCATTCTACTCTTAGATACCTATTTTCAAAACAAGATGCTAAACCAAGATTAATCCGTTGGATCTTACTCTTACAAGAGTTTGATATTGAAATCCGAGATAAAAGAGGAGCAGAAAATCTCGCCGCTGATCATCTTTCTCGTCTTGAAAATTCCGAATTAGAAGTTCTAAATGAATCAGCCATACAAGACAACTTTCCTGATGAATATCTATTGAAGATAGATTATAAAGAAATCCCATGGTTTGCAGACTATGCAAACTACTTAGTTTGTGGATTCCTTGAAAAAGGATTATCGTACCAAAGACGAAAGAAATTCTTCAGTGATATAAAACACTATTTTTGGGAAGATCCACATCTGTTTAAAAGTTGTCCCGATGGAATAATACGCCGATGTGTATTTGGAGAAGAAGCTAGTAAAATTTTAAACCATTGTCACACAGGACCAACAGGAGGGCATTATGGGCCTCAACTAACAGCAAGAAAAGTTTATGAAGCTGGATTCTATTGGCCTACAATTTACAAAGACGCACACCTTCTTTGCAAATCCTGTGATGCATGTCAAAGGGCCGGAAAAATAAGTCAACGTGATGAAATGCCACAAAATGTCATCCAAGTATGTGAAGTATTTGACATTTGGGGTATTGACTTTATGGGTCCATTTACAAAATCTAATAATAATCTATATATACTCGTAGCCATTGATTATGTATCTAAATGGGCGGAAGCACAAGCTCTCCCAACTAACGATGCACGAGTTGTAGTCAACTTTTTAAAACGTCTTTTTGCAAGGTTTGGAACACCGAAAGCTTTAATAAGTGATCGGGGTACTCATTTCTGTAATAATCAACTTGAGAAAGTTCTTAAAAGATATGGAGTAACTCATAAAATCTCCACCGCATATCATCCACAAACAAGTGGACAAGTTGAAAATACCAACCGAGCTTTAAAACGTATTCTAGAAAAAACCGCAGGATCAAATCCGAAGGAATGGTCCATTAAATTGGAGGATGCACTCTGGGCTTTTAGAACAGCCTACAAAACTCCAATTGGAACCACACCTTTTAGACTTGTTTATGGAAAAGCATGTCATCTTCCAGTAGAAATTGAACACAAAGCATTTTGGGCTTTGAAAACATGTAATCTTGATTTACATGAAGCTGGACGTCTACGATTAAGTCAACTAAACGAATTAGAAGAATTAAGACATAAAGCATACGAAAATTCGTTAATCTATAAGGAAAGAACGAAGAAATGGCATGATAAAAGAATCAGAAGTTCAAAAGAATTTAAAGAAGGAGACAGAGTTCTTCTTTTCAATTCACGATTCAAGCTATTTTCTGGAAAATTGAAATCAAGATGGTCTGGACCATTCATAGTCAAAAGAGTTTTCCCATACGGAACGATAGAATTAATAAATTCAAATGGGATTGAATTTAAAGTTAATGGTCACAGAGTTAAACATTACATACATGGTCCGATGGAAGTCGACAACGAAGTTAATCACAATTTCGACACCACAGCTAACTAAGTGTGGGGAGAATCAAGTCTTTAAAGGATAATATGTATTTCTGTTAGAGTTAGATTGTCTGTTTTTGTGTAGTTCTCGAAAATGGAACCCGAATGGTCTTTCCCTAGCAGACCCTAAAGAACTAGTCTTCTCCCCCCATTCTGAATTTTTATTTTTTTTAGGTTTTTACGAAATGAAGACTGCCTGTGAACTAAACCATGGTCTAATGCTACACGCTTTGATCACTAAACGTAATAATGACATACTCCCGAGTGAAATAGTATCAGTAATCAGAGAAAGAATGGACGGAGTTAGAAAAGAATCCAGATGCGAAGATAATAAGTTACAATTTGGTAAAGGAAAATCAAAATCCGCAGCGAAAAGAAGAGCACGACACCTAGAAAGATGTCACAAATGCGGAAAATGGTCACATGGAGGTAAATGTTCAAATAATCAAACCTATTCAAATACCGAATTTGTTACTTTATGCAGAGACGGACCGTTCATATGTTTAGAAGAAAAGACACTGAATGCTCGAGGTTACGCCTATGTAGCCATGGAAAACCAATTAAACCGACTATCTTATGAATGGGATAGATCATATAACTAAGAAATCTATTTCACAGGTATGTCTGTACAGTTTTTATTTTTATTTTTATTTTTAACCTTTTGATAATAAACGCTAATTTGTTCGCTAAAAAGTATTAAATTGATATTAAATAAAATTAGGTTTGGCGACCGAAATTATTGATATCATTCAAAAATTTATTACATCACTGCGAAATTTAACGTTTATTCTTAAGGTATAAATATCTTTAATCAATCAAACCAAAATATTTCAAAAATTCGTCATGAGTTAAATTAGGTCTTGGAACCGAAATTACTTTACCGAAAAGAGGGGCGCATATTTTTGATAATATTTGATTGATTAAAGTGGGATAAAAAGACAAAAAGATTTTTAATTTTATTTTTACCATATTTTTAAAATTAATATTTAAATCTTAAATTAATATTGTAAACTTTGTAAAAACAATATATTTAAAATTGTAAATATTTGAAAAATTAATATAAGTTTGATATGAATTTATAAATTTTTAAATTAAGTTTGGTGTGAATTTTTAATTTTTAAAATATAAATTTCTAATTTTATGCATTTCAAATTTTAAGTTTGGTGTGAATTTTTAATATTAATTTTGAATTTTATATTTAAGTTGTGTGAATTTAAAAATAAAAATTTACTTTATCTCATTAAGTTAAGAATATGATTTTTAAAATTCATCGTAAGTTGAAGACTAGGTCTTTGAACCGAAATTGCTTTACCCGAGGGAGGGACGAGAACTTTTATTATCATTATTTTTAATCTTATTGAATTAAAGTATGCCAAAAACATTGAAAAAACCCAAAAATCTTAGCTTTTAAAACAATCGCTACAAAAAGACAAATTTTAAAATTTTGTCGAAGGACGGACTAGGACATCGATCCGAAACGACCTCGTCCTAAATAATAAGGGAAACAAAATTTTAAAATTAATTTATTAATTGTTTTCATAAGTTAATGATTATAAAAAAAAAAAAATACCAAACTCCGCGACTCGCGGAGTTTGGAGGGTAAATCACCGCGACTCGCGGAGGGGTCGGAAATCAAAAAAAAATAAAGAGCTGCAAACTGATCAGTCCAACCCCCAACTCAAAAAATAACTGCGAAAAACTGCACCCGAAAAACCCGAAAAATACACCCCAAAATCACAATTTTTAACCGTTAATCACCAAATCTTTTGCTAAAATCATGTTGAGAAGGATGCTATCTAAGAATTACTCAAGAAAAACGGTAAATTTCTACACCTAAACACCATTTAATCAGAAATTTGGTGTTCTTGAGCAAATTTTTCCCCAATTTGATTTTGATGCTTTTTAGTGTAATTAAGCTTAAATTGTTTATGTATTATGCTTGTATAACCTAGATTGATGCTGTTTAACATGATTAGAAGCCTTAAACTTCAAATTTTGAGTAATCTAGGGTTTGTGTTCTTGAGCAATTTGGGGCTTTTTGATATAAACAGGTTATGGCCGATTTTTGTCATGAATTGTTGCTAAAATAAGTAGTGTAACATGTCTAGGTAGTTAAATGATCCAAACTTTGAGCCTAAACATGATTTTGAGAATTAAAGTGGACTTTTTCAAGTCTAAAATTCATGAACTTGATTTTTGAAAGATAATGTCATTTGAGACTTGTTTAATTGCTAGTAATGATTATTTTGACATGTTATTTGAGTTGAATGCTTATGAACTTGGCGAACATTTTCGTATATGCTTATTTGAAAAAGTGTAGATTTGATAAAAATGTGAAAATGAGCTTAAGTTTGATATAAATTGATAATGTCATTGTAATTATTTTGATTGATGATTTTGCTGACACTAATGCATATTTGAATGCACAAAAATTGTGTTTGATGTGTTTTGCAGAATGAAAGGGGTGAATCTTCATCCCAAGCCCGCAATGCTCCTGCTGAGAATTTGGAACAACAGGAGGTGGATAACTACTACAAGCAGGATATACCTCATCCAGTCATGACCTTTTCCGATATGCACTTGGAAGAGTTGCACCCGAACCTGAGATTTGACAGACTTTGGATAGATTATCCAAAATATCAACGGGGTTTGCATACTCTTCATTCTAAGGTTGTTGAGGTACCGAGGGTCATAGAATGGGGACCCTTAGAAGCTGTAGAATTGGCCGGGCCAATTAGGGAATTACTTGTACAGAGGTATGGTAATTCTTCTTTTAATGACTGGGTACATTTATTCACCATACGTAGACCTGTATATAAAGTATGGTGTGAAGAATTGTTATGTAGTATAGAGTTGAATGATCGGGTAGCTAGTTTAACCGATCGTTCTTTTATTATATTTTTGTTAGGCGGTTCGATGCGCCACATGTCTTTACTGGACATGGCTCGGGCTTTACGTATATATACGCCTGAGGAGTTAGCGTCTGCCGATTGTAGAGGATTGATAATAAACGGTAGAAAGATAGATGAAAATTTTGATACACACGGTGTGTGGAGTCAAATGACAAGCCATCACCGTTTCAAAGGGGGAAATTACTCTTATTTGGATATAGATAGAGCCGAATTAAGAGTGATACATAGGGTTTTAGCTAATTCAATTACACAAAGGGGTAAGAACAAGGAAAAAGTAAATGAACAAGATTTGTTTTACCATATGTGTATTCGAGACCCACAAAGCGCTGTAAGTATACCATATTGTGTGGGTTATTATTTATCAGCTATGGTTCGGGGGATGCGACCGCATAGCATAATAGGAGGTGGTATTTTTATTACTTTGATTGGTGAATATCTCGGTGTGGATATAAGTCGGGGGGGGATTATTAGTAGAAGAACCAGAACCCCGCGATACTATAGGTTTAAATGTATACCATGGTGCGAAAGTTTTGAAGAGGCGAAATAATGCCGCAGTACGATACCATGGTAGACATCCACAGGTGGAGAGAAACCAACAACAAGGTAATGTAGGAGGGAGGAATGAGATGCAAGAAATGCATAGGTTTATAGCTTCTCGGGAATACGAAAATGCTAGACAGAGAGCATTTGAAGATTGGCAAGTTCATCAGAACCAGATCATAGCTCATTGCCAACATATAGGTAGAAACTATATTCCTACACCGAAACCCATCTTCCCTCCTTGGTCTATAGAGATGCAGCCACCATATCCTACATATGACCCTGCCGAAGCATTCTATAGCACTTATGGTTATGCCTGGAACCCCTATTGGTACCAATATCATCCTTAGTTTACTTATTATTTTTTATTATTTTGTAATTTGTAATTATTGATACGTTTAATACTTTTGTTAATATTGTAATCATTTTTATAATTATCTAACTTTTATTCTTAGATTTTAATAATTTTTGAATGTGGGGTAATATACCAAACTTCAAAAATATGTATATATGTTTGCAGTTTATCTTATGTACACAACAGGGTAAAACAACGCATTTTCAAAGACTGACATTAAGTTCAGCAAAAGCAACTAATTTTGACGACAAGATGCAAAATATATGTGAAATAACAACAAGACGGAATGAACAAATGATGTGCACCATTTATCATTCAGCAAACAAACGCCAATATATTTGGAAACTTTGGTAAAAATTTAATCATTTTCACACAAATCACCCTCGATAATTTAAATTGTTACTGATTTCTTGCAAATGAGGGCATTGCAAGATCTTAAGTGTGGGAAGGGGTTAAATTCTTTCGGATTTAAAAATTTTTTTTACTTTATACACTTGGTTACCATTAAAAATACTAGTAAAGCAGTAGTTGTATTAGAATCTAGTGCTCTCTGATAATAAAGAACAGCCCTAGTCTTATATACTAACTACCCAATTCTAGTAAAATTTTTCAAAATTTTCAATTAAATGAACTCAAAATCATGTTTATACATATTTATGAACGATAAAACTAGGTTTTAACACCGAAATTATTGTTACCTCGGAAAGGACATAAATTAAGAAACAAACTAAAATGTTAAAATTCATTTAAAATGGAATAGAGGACGATAAAAAGGAAAATAAAAGCCAAGTGTGGGAAAATTTACCAAGTTATTTTAAACATATGTCACATATATCTGTAACAAATAACTGAAAATACTTTTGCTTTGAACTAAACTAAACTGTTTTACCCAATGAAAGAAAAGAAGAGATGGATCTACACGATGAATCAATTCCATCATTAAAAGGAAGTAAAGTCTTCCGAAAAAGACACGCGCTTCTTGATTTAGGTCATGAAGTTGTCGTCCAGACCAGCTGTAGGTTGACGAAAAATCTAGAAAAGTCATCACTAAAATCAGCAGGAAATCCACGGACCTCAGCATTAAACAGGGTCGCCAAGTGGTCAGATTTATCCTAACCATGAGAAGGATTTATCTCGTACAATGGGGGGGGGCACCATGCAAATTAGCTGGATAAGACTAATGAATCAGATCCCCAGAAAGGATAATCTCCTTAAAGATTAAAAATCAGCTTTTAAGACTGATATTACTCAATCCTAGAGATTGACCTTAAAGATTGAGAATTACAAACTCATGGAATTCGATGATATCTAAACTCGAGCTTAAACGAGAAAATATTTTGATCAAAATTACAAACCGATTTGTTTTCTGAAAACCCTATTTTCAATGCGTTCATTACCATTGAACGTAAAATCCTAGGAATTCACCTGGAATTTATTAGGTCACCTGAACTAAATCGGGTGTCAACCGTAAGAACGGTGGTTGCATAGTGGTCAAAGACAGGACCTTGTGCCAGACCGAAAAATTATAAGGGTGAGCTTTACTATTGCTCCTACCAAGGATAGTAATTGCGTCCGACACGTTATAGACCATAATCAAAAGCATGTCACGGGACATTGCCTTAACAGTTGCTTGTTCAACGCTTTCCTTTACAACCGGATGGTAGTTTTCCGAAAGGTAATATACGGAACAAGTAAACTGGACGTGTTGCTCTCCTAATACAAGGTTAGCAAGTGGGTGACACAAAACAGCAAGTTTTGAGCTAAAATTTTCAATTCTGAAACCCACCAAACCCACAAAAATATTTTGCAAACACCGGTAAAGGGTTATCCCGGAAAACTTATCTAGGGTAAAAACTAGATTTAATTTTCAAAAGATCAAATGTTTTCATAAAGATCCAATTTCCTTAATGGATCTAAATTTTTATAGTCATGTGGGACTGTAAACCATATCGTTACTACCATTGTTTATACCGCCGTATAGAAATCACTGATGTACAAAGTGTGAAGAATAAAGAAGTGATTCTTGTATTTCAAGACGATATTGCTTGAGGACAAGCAACGCTCAAGTGTGGGAATATTTGATAATGCTAAAAACGAACATATATTTCATAGCATTATTCCTCAAGAAAGACAAGCTTTTAGTTGCAATTGTTCTATTTACAAGTGATATTCGTTTAAATAATAAAAGGTGAAGACAAAAGACAGATTCGACGAATTGAAGACGCAAACGACCAAAAAGCTCAAAAGAACAAAAGACAATCAAAGAGGTTCCAATTATTGATAAGAAACGTCTCGAAATTACAAGAGTACAAGATTAAAAACGTAAAGTACAAGATATTAAATTGTACGCAAGGACGTTCGAAAATCCGGAACCGGGACCAGAGTCAACTCTTAACGCTCGACGCAACGGACTAAAAATTACAAGTTAACTATGTATATAAATATAATATAATATATAATTAATTATATTAATTATATATATATTATATATATATTATAAACCGTCGGTAAACAAAGAGCCAAACTCCTCTGAGCTGTAAAAGTAACCTCCGCGACTCGCGGAGTTTGAAGGCAAAATTCACCGCGAGTCGCGGAGCCCCAAAAAACAAAAATCCCTATAAAGCCAACCGAATTCTGATCGCAAATATCAATCTATTTCTCTCTTCTCTCATATATACGTAAAATATATATATATATAATTTATATTTTAATTTTAATTCTAATAATAAGGGTATGTTAGCGAATGTTGTAAGGGTGTAAGTCGAAATTCTGTCCGTGTAACGCTACGCTATTTTTAATCATTGTAAGTTATGTTCAACCTTTTTACATTAATGTCTCGTAGCTAAGTTATTATTATGCTTATTTAAAACGAAGTAATCATGATGTTGGGCTAATTACTAAAATTGAGTAATTGGGCTTTGTACCATAATTGGGGTTTGGACAAAAGAACGACACTTGTGGAAATTAGACTATGGGCTATTAATGGGCTTTATATTTGTTTAATTAAATGATAGTTTGTTAATGTTAATATAAAGATTTACAATTGGGCGTCCCTATAAATTACCATATACACTCGATCGGACACGATGGGCAGGGTATTTATATGTACGAATAATCGTTCATTTAACCGGACACGGGAATGGATTAATAGCCACTAGAATAATTAAAACAGGGGTGAAATTACATTCAAGGGTAATTGGTGTAATTGTTAGCAAAGTAGTAAAACCTTGGTTTACACGCAGTCGATAACCTGGTGTATTCATTAAACAAAGTATTAAAACCTTGTTACAATTCGAATCCCCAATTAGTTGGAATATTTAACTTCGGGTATAATAATAATTTGACGAGGACACTCGCACTTTATATTTATGACTGATGGACTGTTATGGACAAAAACCAGACGGACATATTAAATAATCCAGGACAAAGGACAATTAACCCATGGGCATAAAACTAAAATCAACACGTCAAACATCATGATTACGGAAGTTTAAATAAGCATAATTCTTTTATTTCATATTTAATTTCCTTTATTTTATATTTAATTGCACTTCTAATTATCGCACTTTTATTTATTGTTATTTAATCGCACTTTTAATTATCGTACTTTTTAATTATCGCAATTTTATTTTATCGCACTTTTATTGCAATTTCATTATCGTTATTTACTTTACGCTTTAATTTAAGTCTTGTATTTATTTTATATTTTACATTAGGTTTTAACTGCGACTAAAGTCTTAAAATTGACAAACCGGTCATTAAACGGTAAAAACCCCCCTTTATAATAATAATATTACTTATATATATGTTTGTATTTTTATAAAAGTAAACTAATATAGCGTTACGCTTTGTTTAAAGATTTCCCTGTGGAACGAACCGGACTTACTAAAAACTACACTACTGTACGATTAGGTACACTGCCTATAAGTGTTGTAGCAAGGTTTAAGTATATCCATTCTATAAATAAATAAATATCTTGTGTAAAATTGTATCGTATTTAATAGTTTTTCCTAGTAAAATATAAACTATTTCGTATACCTTAGCTTTGACATCAAGTGACTACTCATCCGTACGTGTGAATCGTAATGGAATTTTTAGATCAGAAAAGTTTTTCCGACAAGTAATTCCAGCTAAACTCCTGTGAGATCTGTGATGGCGGTAAACATTGAACAAACTTAATAAAATTCTAGAAACATTGAACAAACTGTGATGGCGGTAAACAAGGCTTCAAAATTTCGATCTTCTGATTCGTGAGGTTTCAGGTTATGATATATAAACAAGAAATGCTTGAAATGATGAAACTAAGACTCGTATAACTCTCTCTGATTCTGAGTATACTTAAATCATTTGAATTGAATCGTTGACCGATCGGTTCAAATATTTGACTTGAAGTTCTAGCTTTCTATGATGAATTTAAATGTGTTCTTATTTGAAGTTGTATTGGATGTATGAATGCCAAAAGAACCAATCAATTTCAGTTCTAGTGAATGAATTATTGTAGAGATCTCAACATCATCGCTATAGCGTTTTTCTATCATGTTCTTCAAAATTCGGACCTAAATAACTGATCTAAACACAAATTTATAATCTGGATCGCTTAGAAAGACCTAATTACGCTCTGATACCACGTGTTAATCTCAATTTGGATTGAATCTATGTGGTATTTATAGGTGTATACCAATATACCATTCCCTCGACATCACTTAAATTAGTCAATGCACATCACAATATTTGTTGACTTAACTATTACATTACAATTAGTTCTCATATACTTTCTACATGTTAAAAGATTTATCTACTCATAAATGAAAATGAAACAATAATCAAACAAACTAAATACAAGAATGTGATTATTATAAATAATAAGCAATTAAAGTCAAGTGTACTAGTTATCCGGTGTTTGAGACAAGATTCAAATTACAAATTATAACCTTTAATACTTACAGAATTTTCCCCAAGTAGCAGCCTTTAATAGTAGCAGATAGATATTTATATTTATATAAACTAAAACTTAACTTAAAACTAATTAATGAAAAATATACTGCTAGGTCGTGTGTCACTAAATCCTCTACTGTCACCTCATCTTACAATTAATTAAAAGTTCACCGCACTAATTAAAATAACAAATAAAAAAGATCGATTTCTCAAATAAAATGAAATATATGTAACAACATATATAAAATAAGCAATATCACAAGCCTAGAAAAGCCTTCATTTGAATGCTCCAGTTTTATAGTGAGATTCAAGATTTTTGTGATTATAAACCAATGTGTTAGTGATTATGTTTATTTGTTAAATTTTGATTAGAGATGAACAAAATATATAATAATTATATAAGAGATTTCAAACACATTAATTCACATTCATTTAGTTAATAATACATATACACAAAAAGCTGCAGTTACAGATAATTAAAACTAATACTAATTCTAGATATTAAAGGGGGTGACTTATGAACATGCCATACACTAATGGTTTTAATTCTTCGAATCCTCCCCTGCAGCTATCAGGAGAATTACACCATATCAACAGAAAGTAAAAGGTGACTTATTAACACCCTAATCTAATGGAAACAATCCTTTAAACCTACGCTCGCAACGGTCATGCGGATTTTTTCATAATAAAAGAAAATAAAAAAGATAGCCTATTCAGACACTCTACAAAAAAGGCGTGCAACCATAGTGTTAAGAGCGCCTAAAGAAGCGCACTCAAAATGAGTATGCGTATAAAGCTAAGGGTACGAGCGTACAAGGTTAAAAGCACCAACTGCTTTGCCCACTTAATTGAAACTGGCACATTACAATAAAAAAATAATGTTTCTAGTTTAATACCCTTTGCATGTAGTCTGACTTCACGTAAGGTTCCATAGCCAAATACACTTTGATTAATAAACCTGGGAACACTTAATGCAAAGCTTTAGCAATATTGTCGTCACTTGGTTCCCATTGACCACGGTTTTTATCTTGCACTCCTCGGTAGTCGCTTTTGTAGTTTCTGATTAAACGTATGAGTTCACAAATTTTATTGTCGTAACTTGTACGGATTCTTTTTACTTCCATGTTATTAACAAACTTATCCGGAAAGCTATCCCTCCACTGGCCAGTATGTGGGAATATCTCATACAAATTGTAATAACAACCATCTATATGATTATCATAATATCCGGGTCACGCAAGTATTGCTTCGTTCCCAGAATGATAGAATTGGAGAGTTCTTTCGCCATTCCATAACCATGGTTGTTCGAGAAACCAATGAAAATTTGTATTTCGACATAAGATTAAATTATCGATTAGACTACATTTTCAAAAATATAGAATATATATATATATATATATATATATATATATATATATATATATATATATATATATATATATATATATATATAGTTGTAGATGTGTATCGTACGGTCTTGTTGGTTGTTACAATTTCCTAATAATATATTTTGCTTCGTCCAAGTATCTTGGTAGACGATCAATGATATAACTGTTGTCTACAACTTCACTACAGTTATGCATGAGCTCGTGAGCACCTAAAGTAAAAAAGAAGATTGCTACTTTGGCGAATCCGTGTGGTCCAACTCTAACTGATTAAACAGTAAAATTATCTTAATCTTAATATATTCAACAAATCGCTCAAATGAGTTATTTAAGGTAGCTAGTTAGGTAAGTAATTAAAGGTTTACAAATTTAATCATTTTTATAAAATTCATAAACGATTTTAGGTTGTGTGTGTGTGTAAGTGTGAGTGTGAGTGTGAAATATAAAGAATAGCATTTTTATCAACCTAAATTGCCTATTGCGAAATGGTTATTTCGTGAGAAGAAATAAGGTCTTAACTATTTTTAATACTAACAAAAAAATGTTTTTAGTATGAAAAAGAATAAATAAAAGATTAGAAAAAATAATCAATATAAAAAAAACATTTAATATGGTACTTGCTTTCCATTACGGTTGTGAGGTGATCGATATGAGTCAATCCTGTTATTTTTACAAAGTTGTCGACTACCAATATATTAGTGTAATCAAGGTTGTTTTGGGAGAATTGTCTTTCATGCAAATACTTTATACCCATTACCATGCCCTCTGCAATTTATATTAATAATTAATAATATTAATAAAAAATAATAACTTTTAAATAACTATAACTATAATTATAACTAATATTAATATAATGGTATTATTTACGGGGAACGATGCATCATCATACCTCAGTGTTTCTTGCCAACCCAGCTCATCAAAGGGAATGACAATAAACCAGTGTATATAAAACGGTGTAGATTCATATCACATAATTCTGATGCTATAAACCAATTGTCTCGTGGTGCAACATACTGTGTTCCAAAAACCCTTAAAATGTTTTTGCAACGACAATCATACCAGATCATTGGTATGTTTCCTAATATACTTGATATCTAGTACCATTTTGATTGTTGTGTCATTACCATCAAGCAATCCACGATATACTACCACATCCCCGTCACTGTATAAAACCTGACCTCCGCATCCGCGTTCGTATGCGCCATCGTAAACCCTGAGAATCGTAATTCGATCATTACAAAGTAATTTTTTTTAATCATCACATCCTCAAAGGTTTCATTTTTATGATGTTGAACTTTCAAATCATCTCAAAGGCTGTACAGTTGCTCCCAAAAGGTTGTCCTAAGCACGTCTACTCTCATGAGTTCATGACCATCCAATTCACTGGAAAAGTCACATTTGTATATCTTAAATTTGATATACCAGCCACCTTCAAGGCCGTATATTTTATACTCTTCTTTCGTTATTTGCATATAATTTTGTTCTCTCATTCCTCAAAGGCCTGGTGCAATAATATCTGTTTTGTTATGATTGATGATCACCCTACTTAAAATAAATCGCTCAAGATAATTGGCAGGGCCGGTGCTGAACTTTCGAAGGCCTTGAGCGAGACGACTAAATAGGCCCTCAATTTTTGTTAACAAACATCGCGTATTTGTTGCAATACAAACCAAATCATGTAGATAGTTCATTATTATGTTAATGTTAATGATCATGATCAATATAATACTAAACTAGTTTGAGAAAGTAAACTTGAAATTAAAATTAAAATTAAAATATTATAAGGTAATTAATAATTTAATAATAATGAAATAATAACAACAAAATAAACAAATAACATTTTATTATTATAATTTATAACTATAAACAAATGTGCAAACATTTAACCCTCATAAATGATAGGCATGTACTCAACATTTTAGGAAACCATATCAAAAGATCATTTATTTATTATTTTATTATTATTAGATTAATTACTCCATAATATTTTGATTTTAATTTCAAGTTTACCTTCTCAAACAAGTTTAGTATTATATTCTTCATGATCATTAACATAATAATAAACTATCTACTTGATTTGGTTTGTATTGTAACAAATATGATGTTTGTTAACAAAAATTGAGGGCTCATTTAGTCGTCTCCCTCAGGGCCTTCGAAAGTTCAAGACCGGCCCTGCCAATTATCTTGAACGATTCTTTTGGGTAGGGCGATCGTTAATCATAACAAAAGTTATTATTGCACCAGACCTTCGAAGATTGAGAGAACAAAATTATATGCAAATAACGAAAGAAGATAATAAAATATACGACCTTGAAGGTGGCTGGTATATCAAATTTAAGATATATAAATGTGGTTTTTTCAGTGAATTGGATGGCCATGAACTCATGGGCGTAGACGTGCTTAGCACAACCTCTTGGGAGCAACTATACAGCCTTTGGGATGATTTGAAAGTTCAGCATTATATAAATGAAACATTCGAGGATGTGATGATTAAAAAAATTACTTTGTAATGATTGAATTACAATTCTCAGGGTTTTCGATGGCGCATACGGAGGCGGAGGTCAGGTTTTATATAGTTACGTGGATGTGGTAGTATATCGTGGATTGTTTGATGGTAATGACGCAGCAATCAAAATGGTACCAGATATCAAATATTTTAGGAACCATACCAAAAGATCTGGTATGATTGCCGTTGTGAAAACATTGTAAGAGTTTTTGGAGCACAGTATGTTGCACCACAAGGTAATTGGCTCATAGCATCATAATTATGTGATATGAATCTACACTGGTTTATTTTCATTCCCTTTTGATGAGCTGGGTTGGCAAGAAATAATGCGGTATGATGATGCATCGTTCCCCGTAAATAATTCCATTATATTAATATTAGCTGTAATTATAATTATTTAAAAGTTATTATTTTTTTATTAATATAAATTTCAGGGGCATGGTAAAAGGTATAAAATATTTGCATAAAAGACGGTTCTCTCATAACAACCTTGATTTTAGTAATATACTCGTAGTCGACAACTGGGTAAAAATAACAGGATTGACTCATATCGATCATCTTACAACCGTAACGGAAACAAGTACCATATGTTTTTTTGATATTGATTATTTCTTCTAACCTTTTATTTCTACTTAGGGATGGCAATGGGCAAGAAAAAACCCGTGGCCCGCGGGTACCCGATCCGCGATGGGCGGGTAAAATCATTAAATCTTACTCGCGGGCACGGCTACAGGTAAAAATTTATACCCGCCACAGGTCACAGGCGGGTCGTGGGTATATACTACCCGTCGCGGGTAAAACCAGACTCGTGAATACATGAGACTTTTCTTAATTTACTCACGAATTAATACTTACAATTATTAAATTTAAAAGCTATTTTACTAGCATTTGAATAATGATTAAAAATATAATATTATATACAAGTAAAAAACTTAATTTTCACGTCATTATACATATAGCTTGTACATATGGTTTTATAACTAATAAAATTATTTGAATTTTCTAATAAAAAGTTGTGTATCATTATTACCCGCGGGTTACCCGCGGGTCACGGGTATCCGCGGGTCACGGGCATGGGCAAAAAGTTTTTACCCGTGGGCGGGTAACGGGTCTCAACGTGCAAAAAATAAATTCGACGGGCGGGTAGCGGGTATATAGAACCCGTGCCCATTACCCGCGGGCGTCATCCCTATAATTCTATTTTTTTTTTAGTAAAAACATTTTCTTGTTAGTATAAAAACTAGTTAAGATCTTATTGCTTCTCACGAAATAAACATTTCGCAATAAGCAATTTGGGTTGATAAAAAAAGCTATTATTTATATATATAGCCTAAAATCGTTTATAAATTTTATAAAAATTATTAAATTTGTTAACCTATAATTACTTACCTAACTAGCTACCTTAAATAACTTATTTGAGTGATTGGTTAAATATATTAAGATTAAGATAAATTTATTATTTAATCTGTTAGGGTTGGTCTAGAGGGATTTCACCAAAGTGGCAATCTTCTTTTTTACTTTCGGTGCTCACGAGCTCATGCATGACCATAGTGAAGTTGTAGACTACAGTTATATCGTTGATCGTCTACCACGATAATTGGACGAAGCAAAATATATTATTAGGGAATTGTTACAACCAACAAAGATCGTACGACACACATCTACCACCCTATATATATTCTCTATTTTGAAATGTAGTTTATTAATCAATAATTTGATCTTATGCCGAAATACAAATTTTCATTGGTTTCTTGAACAACAATGGTTATGGAATGGCGAAAGAACTCTCCAATTCTATCATTCTCTGAACGAAGCAATACTTGCGTGGCCCGGATATTATGATAATCATATAAATGGTTGTTATTACAATTTGAGGAAGATATTCCCACATGCTGGCCAGTGGAGAAATAGCTTTCTAGATAAGTTTGTTAATAACATAGAAGGAAAAAAAGTTCGTACAAGTTACGGCAATACAATTTGTGAACTCATACGTTTAATCAGAAACTACAAAAACCACTATCGAGGAGTGCAAGATAAAAACCGTGGTCAATGGGGACCAAGTGATGACGATATTGCTAAAGCTTTGCATAAAGTGTTCCCATGTTTATTAATCAAAGTGTATTTGGCTATGGAACCTTACGTGAAGTCAGACTACATTCAAAGGGTATTAAACTAGAAACATTATTTTTTTTTATTGTAATGTGTCAGTTTCAATGAAGTGGGCAAAGCAGTTGGTGCTTTTGGCTTTGTGCGCTCGTACCCTTAGCTTTAGGTGCATACTCGTTTTGAGAGCTCTTCTTTAGGTGCTCTTAACACTATGGGTGCACGCCTTTTTTGTATAGTGCTTGAATAGGCCATCTTTTTTATTTTCTGTTTTCATGGAACAATCCGCCTGACCCTTGTGGGCGAAGGTTTAAAGGATTGTATCAATTAGATCAGGTTATTAATAAGTCACCTCTTACTTTGTATTGACATAGTGTAATTCGATTGATCGCTGTGTGCGATGATCCGAAGAATTACAACCATTAGTGTAGGGCATGTTCATAAGCCACCCCTTTAATAGCTACAATTAGTATTAGTTTTAATTATTCGTGATTGCAGTTTTTTTGTGTATTTGTATGTTTGACTAAATGAATGTGAATTAGTATATGTGAAATCTCTTGTATAATTGTATACTTTGTTCATCTCTAATCAAAATTTAATAAATAAACATAATCACTAACACATTGGCATTTAATCACAAAAATCTTGAATCTAACTACAAAACTGGAGCATTCAAATGAAGGCTTTTCTAAGCGTGTAATATTGATTATTTTGTATATGTTGTTACATATATTTCATTAGCAATATCGATCTTTTTATTTGTTAGTTTAATTAGTTACGTGAACTTTTCATTAATTATAAGATGAGGTGACTGTAGAGGAGTTAAAGAAACACGACATAGCGGTATATGTTTCATTAATTAGTTTTAAGTTTTAGTTTATATAAATATAAATAAGCTACTATTGGAGGCTGCTACTTGGGGAACTAAAATTCTTTAAATATTAAAGGTTATAAATTTTAATATGAATCTTGTCTTAAACACCGAATAACTAGTACACTTGACTTTAATTGCTTATTATTTATAATAATTAAATTCTTGTATTTAGTTTGTTTAATTATTGTTTCATTTTCAATTATGAGTAGATAAATCTTTTAACATGTAGGAAGTTTATGAGAACTTATTGTAATGTAATAAGTTATTAAGTCAATAAATATTGTGATGTTTATTGACTAATTTAGGTGATGTCAACGGAATGGTATATTGGTATACACCTATAAATACCACTACCTCACTCGTTTTTATAAGCCTTCCATATAATTACATCAACTCCCTCACACATGTAACTAACTCTCTCAAACCCTAACAGCTTTTAATCATTTCAAACAAAGAATTTTGGCATTTTATAATGCATTACAACTGTTTCTAATCTGATGATCATCATCATTGCAACATTCATACATCATATTCATATACGCATACATTGAATACAACATATACATATTATGTTATATAGATCAAAACACCGATTCAATCCAAATTGAGATTAACACGTGGTATCAGAGCGTAATTAGTTCTTCCTAAGCGATCCAGATTATAAAATTGTGTTTAGATCAGTTGTTTAGGTTAGAATTTTGAAGAACATGATAGAAAAACGCTACAAAGGTGATGTTGAGATCTCTACAATATATTCATTCACTAGAAACTGAAATTGATTGGTGCTTTTAGCGTTCATGTATCCAATACAAACTTCATGAATAAGAAAACACATTTAAATTCATCATAAAGCTAGATCTTCAAGTTAAATATAATTTAATTTAAACGATTCGAGTATTCTCAGGATCAGAGAGAGTTATACGAGTCTTAGTTTGACGGTTTATTTATGCGGTGTCGTTAGGTCGCAAGGTGTCGATACGAACTTATCAATAGAGTTTTAAATTTATATTTTGCTGGGCCTAAATCTATTATTCCTTCCTATGGGTTAGCAAGGACAAATATGACCTAGGGTCGTTTCTTGAGCGATCGAATTTAAAACGAATCTTATTAAGATAATATAGTAATTAAGATGGGTTTGTACACAATTTAATATTCAATACTAGTGGCCAGGTACACCTTGTGTGGAGAGGCAGGATCCTTTTGGTCCCAATAAATTGGAGACTGTTCAGAAAATCCAACAATCAAGTCCAACCGATTTATTCTAGACACCACTTTATCCGGAATATCAGATATCTCCGGTGGTCCTTGTGCTCGTTGTACTCTACACATACACACACGAGAAATATTAAGATCAATCAATTAAAATTTCTTCACTTGTTTTTTTTTTTTTTTTTTTACTGTACTAGCATTGCAAGGAACTTAAGTTTATGAAATGGTTGGTTTCTAGATTTACATTATTGCCCTTGATTTCAATATTTGTTTTGTGAAATTAATGGTTGTCAGGGTAGTATGATCAATTTTGGTTGTTTGTAAAATCAATTTTTGGTTGATCTTGACTGCGGGCAGTTTGCAATTGGCACTCACGTGGTGATCTGCTTTTAATTTTTGCAGCCCCACGTGACTTGATTTTGGATGTTCCCACTCACTGGCACGTGAATTCTCGTCGTATGTATTTTTTATGGACCTTTTATCCCCCGCTCTAATCAAGAGATTCCAATTATTATTGGGCCGAAAGGAGCCCATTTACTATTGATGTACTCATTCAATTGTTAGATTTTTCCCCCCTACAAAATACAGAACTACTATGTTATTAACCTTATATCCCAAAGTGAAGAGTACTGTTCATAAGATATCTATATTCATAAGATATCTATATGTTCCTTAAAAACTTCATAGTTTCAAGGTTTTATAATTAATTTGCATAGATTAAATCATATAGAAGGCCATCGTAGCTGGTTTGCTACATTAAAATCTTTCTGATACGTTCAAGGGTTCGAATCTCAGAGCTCCCCTCCCCCTTTTTTTTTTTTTTTCTTTCCTAACTCTTTCTTTTCCTTTTTTTTTTTTTTCTTTCTAATATTCATTGAATTTAACAAAGGCAAAAGTTCGCCCCTGTTTCCATGCGATACCATGTATGGACCCGAAAGATTTAAAAGCGTTGTTAATAATGGTTGGGGTTGAGAATTTGGAAATTCCTCCGATGAAGATGGTGGATTTTCTAAGGAAAGATGGTAGATTTGACTTTTTTCAGAACGAATCAAAGCCTTGTTTGTTGTGAAACTGTTGGGAAAAAACAGGATTAATAGGAATAGTGTTTAGGCAGGAAGGTTTGAAAATATGAGTAAAAACCAATGTGAGGATTGTGGTTAATCGTTGGAAAGTGGCGGATGATGGTGGAAATTTGAATTTTCCTATTAGGTGCCGTTAGGCACTATAACCGAGGTTGAGAGAAGATACTTGTTATATAAATTTGTTTGAAAAATACTAATGATTAGTCCACATCGCCACATGCATAAGTGTTTTTCACTTCTCTTTCTCTATATTACATTACATTACATCTTACACACTAAAAGAACGACAATGTTTGGACGTACGATTAAGAAGAACGACAATCACTTACACTCAATAATTACCTCACTTGACATTAGTTTCTCAACGCATAGGCTTTTTTATTATTATTTTTAACTTCGTTTTTAAAAATGTTTGAAGTGTTTAATATTCTCTTATTATTATCAACAAATTTTAGTTTCGAATGGTGGGATCGGCGGTATGACGAAAGATGCTGTTAGACATAAGTGGGTTGTATATAGTGATTATTATTGACTACTATTTTAAAATTATTCTTTTGTGCAAACATTATAATGAACTATATTGTGTCGATTTGATTTGTTAAATTATAGAAAATTAAATTATGTGTGTTTGGTAAGTTTAACTTATTTTTCTTTTTTATTTTTGTTAAATAGTGTACGGGTACAATATTTCAATAGAAAATGTATAATTTTGTACAACATAACCATCTTACTCGCAACAAGATGGCCCAACAAAGCAGGCCCAACCATTTACTAAGTATAAGTATTTTTCTTCCATCTGCAATGGGTTTTGATTCTTAAGATTAGTTAATGCATTTTAAAATAGATTAACAAGAATTTAAGCATATGCGTCAACTGTAGATCATCATTTTAAGTAAGCTTATATCCGTATGACAATGACCAAGGGATCTCCGTTTACTCGATGGGAAACCCGATACCCGGTAGTTAGTAAGGAAAAAGGACCTATCGGGTATGGGTTCGGGTGTAAGACGTGATTTCTTAGTCGGGTTCGAGTATGAGATTACCTATACTCGGCTCAACCCGGCCCGATGACATCCCTACCCGCCAATCATGGCTAATTAAACGCGCTAGCTGAGTCACTGGTGACATTTGTAGCTCTGATTGGTGAGAGTTTGTTTGTTTATTCGTGCCCAACATGTTAAAAAGTGACCCATGACTTTCAATCATGGGCGGTTTTATGTAGGCGCCTAGAGGATTTGCAATTTTTAGTGTAAAAATTTTGAATTTTTCGACTTTTCCCCGGTGGATTTTTTTTTGCCCCAAAAAACTACATATTTTGTTGGTGATTTTAGTGTTATCAACAATCATTTTAGTTAATTGGGATTTACTAGAAAGCAAAGGCTTATCGAATTAAGCTCAATGACGAGTTTGGAGAGTGTGGAGTGCACGCTCGTTCGAGTTAATTCAATAAGATATTGGAAATTACATTTTTTCATGGGAAGGTAACCACGAATGATTACATCTCTTTATGAAGAGTGATGTTATTTCTAAAAGATGTAAATGAAGAGTTGCATCTTTTCGTTGAAAGGTTACATATTTACATTGAAAGGTTGCGTCCTTTCACTCGCACCTTTTCACTTCCTATAAATATAGGAATATGTTTTTGCTTTCATAATGAACATATAAACAGAAAACACACATACTCTCTAACAATTTAATCAGTGATTTCGTTGCCAAAAACACTGATTGCGTTCTTGTCTTATCCCTGTAAAGATTTCGTGTAACCGAGGCAATCGTAGGGTCGAAATACTTTATAGAGAAAGTAAACACACGATTCAAGAATCAATCCGGCAGTCAATTCTAACCCTTATTTCTAACAAATCTATAAAGTATTTTGTGATCATCATGAGATTCGGTGAAGGACATGAGATTGATTAGTTGGTGTAACAAAATCATGGAATTCATGAAATTTACTGTCTCGTGACTTTATGATCAGTTTGTGATCAGTCAATGGTAAATTTGTGTAACACTTTTATTTCCCATGTGATCCATTGGGTGATGGTGGATAAGATTATTTTAAGATTACATAATTTTCAAATTGGTAAGAAACACAACGGATTATACAATGAAAAGTTGGCGACAGTTAGTTTATTAGAGTATATAAAAGGCAAATTGTTTCATATCAATTATGAAGCCCGGGATTTCATTTGAATCCCACCATTGATTGCGGGATGTGGGTTTCATTTGGAAAGCATGAGGTTGAGGAATTATTCTTATAATGGAACAACCAAGATAGGAAAGAAGTTGATGAATGAAGAATATGACGATGGATCAAGCACATGCATCATCCGTTTGATCAAGTACATATATTCTATCCATTTCTCTTTTGAATTATGATTGATATTATTATTATAAGTATAGTATGATACTTATAATTGTATGTGGTTGTGGCTAAATGTACTCCGTATAATTGAATGTGCATTCAATAAAAGAGATTTACGTTGAATGTCACATGCTACTGAAAATTGATATTGTCGGTCAATTTTGGGTGAAACATAATCAAGAGTTTATTGATAGTTTTAATAAAGACAAGAGTAAAAGTGATTTTGGAATATAATCAGAATTTGGTGGAGGCACAAACAGAAGTCTGACTTCCTTCAATGGAATTTTAAAAGTAATTATTATGATTAAATCCGATCATTTTTGGGTATTCTATAATGATCCTTTTAATTGAATGGTTGTTCCTATGGTCAATTGGGAAAACTATAAATTACTATATATCTTACTATGTCTTTATCTTACTATGTCTTTATGTTCTCATTTTAAGAACCGCCAAATTCATATATCAGTTGTGATATACGTTTTTAAGAAACCGTTAAACGGGTCTTTGAATGGATTAATTTCCAGGGAAGACATGCAACCACAATTGGTAACCATTGGAACAAAAGGTCAAACGTTGTGATATATGTCGGTTAAATGAATTAAATATTTTAAAAATTAACCAATGGTTTCATTATATTTGTATTGTGTTACTGAGGAAGTGAAAACGGGTAATATAATGATAATGATCATAATTATTTTATTAACAGCTATGAGTTATATTTTATGTTACGATGTGCTGTAAAATTATGATCATAACTGGGTGATGACACATATAAATTAGTTAAATATTGTGTCTTCAGTTTACTCCATTTTAGGAGTGGAGAAAACGGTTAGTATGTGTTGGTACATTTATGCATGGACATGTGATATCGATAAAAGAAGATTGTTAATGTATTCTTTTGGATATTGATATGAAACCCCCTCATGGGTTGTTAATAATTGTGATCGTTGGTAAGACAAGGACTTAATTGGTAGCACTTGTTAAGTTATTTGACGGGTAGTGATAATCCGTGAGAAATAACAAAACAGTCTTAATTATTGTGGAGTAACGATTATGTTACTAAATAAAATGACCATGAAGTCTTTGTTCATTGATAAGCCATGTCCACAACCATTTGATGGTCTATCAATATGGTACAAGTTAGTGAAACAAATATGTTTTAATATGGGATGGGGATTAGATGTTGCTTAATTATTTTCAAATACCGGTATGCTTTGAAAATTGGCGGGATGATGTATGTGATTACATTAAGTGACCAATATAGCATGGTGTTGGAGGGATCAAGCATGGTCTAGGATAATTTATTGTGATGTGGTTTAAGTATTTTAATACTTAGAGAAGCTAACCTTGGATTATGGTTTAGTTCATAATGGTGATCCTATAGCATATTAAATTATTTTGAGTTTACTATTGATCAAGAAGATGATACATCTACAAGTTGTTGATTTTTACACTTGATATAGATGATGTATCTTGGATCAAAAGAATGATGTTGAGATTACTGATATTATAAACTAGTTGTCATTACTTCTTGGTTCTAGAAGTGAATTGACTAAAGTATATTTATAATAATAAAAATCTTAATGTTCAATGTAATGGTAATAATTGTGCACATTATAATAATAAGGGCCCATTATCAAGGGTGTAAAAATTATAGGATTACATTGGTGACTTGTGAAAAGTGGACATATGAAATAACTAACCAATCAATTAATTTGAGTACTTACGAGTTTCTTATGGTATAATAAGGACTTGGTAAATCTTTGGATAAAAGGATTGGAAAAGAAAATTGATTGAAGTCAAAATGAATAAGATTAAAGTTCATGGTGATCCCTACTGATGGGATGTACTTATACAAGTAAAAGTCTAGACACTTATGCCTTATACCAATAGTGTTTCGTGAGTTGATCACGAATGAAGTGATATCTATAGATTTTGTTGAGTTCAAACAAAATTTGAATGGATCACTTGACAAAAAGAATTAGGCCGAGAATTAAGTGCGCACAAGTCAGCTAATGTTGTGGGATGGAAGTCCAACCAGATCTTTCAAAGTGAGACGCCCAATTCCCTTCTAGTACAACGCTAGGAGCTGAATTCAATGAGGTAAGCTTACTTTCTGAAGATTGAAACACATAAATATACTGATCCCAAAGTATGTGTTTAGACCCGTAAGTGGAGTTAGGTTGAAGTTTAACTTCTTAATAGTTCTTTTGAAAAATTGCAAATGCGGGTGCAAGATGTAAAAGAACTACCTATGTGAACATGAAGTTTTGCCGCTTCAATGGAGCTTTAGACTTAGCTGCCAATATGTTCACTGAAGGATTGGGACACATGGCTTATAATAGTGTCAAGATTGTCTTAGGGATATGTAAGAAACTGGTATGTATGGTATTTTATAGTTTTCATATGAATTGAAGGGTTCAATTCTTCGTGAACACCCTGATTTTCGAATTCTCGTAAATATTATACTAAGTGGAAATTCAATTCTTCACGAACATTGTGATGCCCCGTACAAAACCATCGTGTACGAATCATCAACAACAGGATCATTACAAGGTTAAGTACTATATGCGATTTCAAAAAGAGTTTGCATTCATAAATAAAGTGATGTCTAAACAAACATCGAATGTTTTACAATCCAAAAGCATGCTTCACTAAGTAGAAGCAAATAATAAGTGTATGTGACCACAATGGTCGTTACAAGTCATAGTTCAAAAGTACGAATGTTTGAATGCAAAATAAAGTAGTTCATGCGATAGCAACTCTAAGCAGCGGGTGTCTACAGCACGACTAGTACACAGCGGAAGCTAACCTCAAGCACCTGAGAAAAACATGCTTGAAAATGTCAACACAAAGGTTGGTGAGCTATAGTTTAAGTATAACAGTATGTAAGGTAGGCCACGAGATTTCAGTGCTACAAAGAGCCTTTCAAAACAGTATGATAAAGTATATGTTAACCGTGGGCACTTGGTAACTAACTTAACGTTTATACCCCCTGAAAGTACACTTGGCAAGTACGTATGTCTACGAAGTATTAAACGCTCGTTAAATGCTAGCGCGACTAGCCCGAGTGGGGATGTCAAACCCTATGGATCCATATCTAAGATTCGCGTTCACGGTTCAAAAACCAATGATTAAACGTAACCGAGCTAAAGGGAATGTTTATGCCGTTGTATAACCCACACATATATAAGTTTAAGTACTCGTGCCTAGTATGTAAAACATAAAATCCGCATGTATTCTCAGTTCTCAAAATAATTTAAAGTAAAAAGGGAATACTATAACTCACAATGATAATGTAGTCGTAAAGTCGGTTCGGAAAAGGTGTGCAAGTAATCGGTCCGAAGGTCCTCAACCTAAGTCAAATAGTACTAAGTCAGTAAATCATCCGAAAAGGTTTAAAATTATGTAAATAAGGTCTTAAGGGTCATCATCATTCATCATCAAACAAAAGGCGTAAAGTAAGTTTCGTTTATGAAAGTAGTTTACAACAAAGGCTGATTTCAGTCAGTCACCACGGCCTCAACCCTTACTGAATTAAGGTGAGACCAGTGGCCATGGCTCCGTCTATGAGTCCTTTAGTTGTGATAAAATTTACAGAAGCAAACTCTTCTTGGTTTGACCATGGCGACGGTCTAAGTGCGAGTAGGTCAGAAATTTCTGCACAACGTTAAAGGACATAGTGAAGATCGGAGGGCCATAAATCCTAAACCGTAACTCGGATTAAGACGAGTCCTATATGAAAAGTTATCTACTCTAAAAGTTATATCTAAAAATCATGGTGTCATTAGCCCAGGTCTACTGGTCTATTACAGAAACAGCAGGTCAGTAGGGTTTAGACAGAAACAGTAAGTTTAAGTGAATTCCGGTGGTCATGGTGCTTGATGTTCATCATGGTTCTCATCCTTGATGCATATAGCTTCAAGTGTACAACTCATTGATGTATCTACATCATCTTAACCAAGTCTTGACCATCATAACCCTAGTGCAAGTCTAAGACATGAAGCACAACTCACTTAAGAGTTGCATGTAGTTTGATGAACCAAAGTTACATCAAAGTCTTAGGTTTGACACTTACATGAACTATAATAGAAATATTGAACTCTAAACTTGAAAATAAACTAAATAATCAAGATCTTAAGGTGTAGAACATGGTTCTTAGTTAGATCTTGAAGATCCAAGACCCAAAAGTCTAGATCAAGCATAAGTATACAAAGTTATATTTAAAGAAAACTTATTTGTGTGTTCTTGAACTTTCAAGGTTGACTTTTAGTTCAAGATTAAAGAGATCAAGGCTAACTTGTAGTTCTTGACCATTTAAACTAATTACATGAATTTAAAGTGCAAGAATGAAGAAGTAAACTAAGTAAACATGTAATTTGTTCATGGTTGTTCATACTTTAAAGATTCAAACCAAAGTTTGATCTTTAGAAAGTAAACTTTAAAGTTTACTTCATGAACTTCAAGTATGAGTTTAATCAACACATGAACTTGCAATATTTTAAGAAAGTATATGTAGAATCATAACTAGTAAGTTATTTTCTTGAGTGTTCTTGATAAATACAAGATATTATGAAGAATCAAACTAGAAAGTTTATTCTTGTAACATGAAAGTAAGTAACAACAAGTAAGTAACTAAACAACATGAACAAATTTAACAACAAACAAATGATGATGAGATGCTTTAGAATTCTGTTTAGACAAGAGAGAAAAGAGAGAAAGAATGTTCAAGTTACTTACCAAAAACTAGAGAGAAAAGAGAGGAAAGTTGAGAGCATTTTTGCAAGTAAGTGTGTGTGAGTTTGAATGAGAGAATGTGAGTGAAGTAGTAATGAAAAAAAAAAGATTTTGAATCCCATGTAACCCCCTATAGGTCACGGCTCAGCAGAAAAAAAAGAAAGGATGGCTTGGTTCTTTGGTCACTAGTATGCAAAGCTTCAAAAGTTGGTTAAAAGGATGGTTGTTCATGGGGATTATGAGCTAACAAGATTCCAAGTCTTTTAAACTACTAGTTACCCTTGTAAGTACTACTTACATGTAAAAGAAATGGACTAGTTACATGGGAGTTGGGCTAAAGAGTCCATAAAAGATGTAGGGTGGGCTTCTAAAGTCCAATAACACTAATAAAGGCCCAAGTTCCAATAATGCACAAGTTAAACCAATTAAAGCCCAAGTAATTAACTAAAAACCTTAGTTAATTAAAATGATTAATAAAACTAATCATGAATGTAAATAATACTCTAAAAATATTATTCGTGAAGTTTCGGGTGTCACAAAGACGTTTCGGGCACTTAAAAGTCAAGTATAGTGTATCATGGCAACATGTAAATGTAATAACATACATTTGTTTAATCACACGTATTAATAATAATAAATATTAATAAATAAACGTTGAAAAATCCAGGGTCGTTACATTACCCACCTGTTAAAGAAAATTTCGTCCCGAAATTTTAAGCTGAGGTAGATGAAGGAGTCGGGAAAAGGTGAGTATACTTCCGCATCATTTGATCCTCTCGCTCTCAAGTAAACTCAGGTCCTCATTTGGCATTCCATTGTACTCAGACGATCGGAATCTTGTTGCGTTTCAAAGTTTTGATCTCACGATCCATAATTTCAACAGGTTCTTCCACAAAGTGAAGTTTGTCGTCAATTGTAAGTTCTTCCAGTGGTATGATAAGTTCCGGTGCCGCAAGGCACTTCTTCAAGTTTGACACATGGAAGGTAGGATGAACTGAGCTCAATTGTGCTAGTAAATCCAAACGGTATTCAACGGGTCCAACACGTTCCAAGATTTCAAAAGGACCAATGTATCGTGGGTTTAACTTTCCACGTTTTCCAAAATGGATCACACCTTTCCAAGGTGCAACCTTTAACATTACACGATCACCAACGTTGAATTCAAAGTCCTTACGTTTAAGATCGGCATAACTCTTTTGGCGATCACGGGCAGTCTTAAGTCTAGCTTGAATCTGAGCAATCTTCTCCGTGGTTTCATGGACTACCTCGGGTCCGGTGATTTGCTTTTCGCCTACTTCGGCCCAACAAATAGGAGATCGGCACTTACGGCCATACAATGCTTCAAAAGGTGCAGCATTAATTCTAGAGTGATAACTGTTGTTGTACGAGAATTCGGCGAGTGGCAAATGCCTTTCCCAGGCCTTTCCAAAATCGATAACACATGCACGCAGCATGTCCTCCAAGGTCTGAATCGTTCGTTCACTTTGCCCGTCAGTCTGAGGATGATAAGCAGTACTCATGTCAAGACGGGTTCCCATGGCTTCTTGCAAAGAACGCCAAAATCTAGAAGCAAAACGGGGATCGCGATCGGAGATGATCGATAAAGGTACACCATGACGAGATACAACCTCCTTGATGTAAAGTTGAGCAAGTCTCTCCATTGTATCAGTTTCCTTCATCGCTAGGAAGTGTGCAGATTTGGTAAGGCGGTCAACAATAACCCAAATAGTATCGTATCCGCCCACCGTTTTTGGTAGCTTGGTGATGAAATCCATCGTTATCCTTTCCCACTTCCATTGTGGGATTTCCGGTTGTTGAAGCAACCCAGAAGGTCTCTGATGCTCGGCTTTAACCTTCGAGCAAGTCAAACACTTACCAACATAAGTCGCAACGTCCTTCTTAAGATTCGGTCACCAATATTGTTATTTAAGGTCGTGGTACATCTTGCCCGCTCCAGGATGAATCGAATATCTCGATTTGTGTGCTTCATCAAGTATCAGGTTTTGTAGATCTCCATAAAGAGGTACTCAAATTCTTCCGGCATAACATCGGAGTCCAGACTCCCTAACCTCGAATCGAGAGACAAGTATGTTCAAATGTTCGTGAGATATATTCTCCTCCTTGAGAGCCTCATCTTGGGCTACTCTGATCTGGTTGTTGAGGTTCGAATGGATGGTGATGTTCAGAGCCCTAATACGAAGAGGTGTCGTCCTCTCCTTTCGGCTTAAAGCGTCAGCTACAACATTGGCCTTGCCAGGGTGATAACGGAGTTCACAATCGTAGTCGTTGAGCGTCTCGATCCATCGACGCTGCCTCATATTCAGTTGCTTCTGATCGAAGATGTGCTGGAGACTCTTGTGATCGGTGAAGATAGTGCTCTTAGTTCCATACAAATAATGTCTCCACAATTTGAGCGCAAAGACAACGGCTCCAAGTTCAAGATCGTGAGTAGTGTAGTTCCGTTCGTGAATCTTCAATTGTCGAGAAGCATAGGCAATAACCTTTGATCGTTGCATCAGTACACAACCAAAACCACTCTTCGATGCATCACAATAAACAACAAAGTCATCACTGCCTTCGGGAAGTGATAGGATAGGTGCGGAGGTTAACTTCTTCTTCAAAGTTTGAAATGTTGATTCGTATGCGGGTTCCCAAATGAACTTCTTGCCCTTGTGAGTCAGTGCGGTCAAAGGACGCGCAATCAGAGAGAAATCTTCGATAAACATTCGGTAATAACCGGCGAGACCTAGGAATTGGCGAATATGTGTCAAATTAGTGGGGGTCTCCCACTTGCTGATGGCTTCAATCTTGGCGGGATCAACTTTGATACCCTGGTCGCTCACCACGTGACCCAGAAACTGGACTTCCTTCAACCAAAATTCGCACTTGGAGAATTTGGCGTAAAGTTGCTCTTGTCTTAAGAGTTCAAGCACTAATCGGAGGTGTTGCTCATGTTCTTCTTCGCTCTTAGAGTAGATGAGGATATCATCTATGAAGACGATAACAAACTTATCCAGGTACGGCTTGCAGACACGATTCATGAGGTCCATGAACACGGCAGGTGCATTGGTCAATCCGAATGGCATCACGAGAAACTCATAATGACCATAACGAGTTCTAAATGCAGTCTTCATCACGTCACTTTCCTTCACCCTCAGCTGGTGATATCCGGATCGCAAATCGATCTTTGAGTAAACGCTCGATCCTTGTAGTTGATCAAAAAGATCATCAATTCGTGGGAGAGGATACCGATTCTTGATAGTCAATTTATTGAGTTCACGGTAGTCGATACACATACGGAATGATCCATCCTTCTTCTTCACAAACAACACAGGTGCGCCCCAAGGCGAGAAGCTTGGTTGGATAAATCCTCGATCAAGTAGTTCTTGTAGTTGACTTTGTAATTCTTGCATCTCGGAAGGTGCGAGTCTATAAGGTGCGCGAGCTACAGGTGCAGCTCCTGGCACTAAATCAATCTGAAACTCTACTGCTCTCTGCGGTGGCAATCCAGGCAATTCCTCTGGGAAGACATCGGAAAATTTGTTCACAATTCGAACGTCGTTCACGCTCTTCACCTCAGTTTCTACCGCTTTCACATGTGCTAGGACAGCAAAACGTCCCTTCTTCATAATCTTTTGCGCTTTCACGCAACTAATGAGGTTCAACTTCGAGGTACATCTCTCTCCATAGATAACCAGTGGTTCTCCATCTCCTTGTGGCATGCGAAGTGCTTTATCTCCACAGATAATATCAACCCTTATCTTGCTCAACCAATCCATACCGACGATCACGTCAAAACTTCCCAGTTTGATAGGTATCAAGTCAATTTCGAAATCTGCTCCAGCTATGTTGATAATAGCTCCACGACTAATATGGTCAACCTTTTCAAGTTTACCGTTGGCGACCTCGACAAGCATACTTTCTTTTAACGGGACTAATGACCAATTAATCTTATCGCAAAAATGTCTACATACATAACTTCTATCCGCACCAGTATCAAATAAGACAGAAGCTAAAAGATTGTTGATTTTGAATATACCTGTCACCAAGTCGGGGTTATCACGTGCATCCCTTGCATTAACGTTGAAAGCTCTACCACGGGGTGGTCCGCCGTCTTTTCGCTTGTTTGGGCACGCATTTCTGAAATGGCCCGTCTGCCCGCATTCGTAACACTTCTTCGGCCCGTTGGTGTTCGGCTTCCCATTCAAAGTGGTGACCTTGCAGTCTTTCCCGATATGCCCAGCCCGTTGGCACTTCTCGCAGACAACATTGAAATACCCAGTGTGGTGTTTGTAACACCTCTTGCATTGTGGTAAGGTTCCTTTGTAGTTAGGGTTGGAGTTGGTGTTGTTGTTGGGGTTGGGGTTTCCACCGTTGTTGTGCCTCTTGGCGGGGGTCTGGTGATAGGTTCTCCCCCTGTTGTTGTGGTGGTTATTGTTGTTGTTGTTGTTGTTGTTGTTATTATCCCACTTTCGCTTTTCGCTACTACCAGCTTCAAACTTAGCCTTCTCCGGCTCATCAATAAGAATCTGATTCATGAGGGTATGCGCCATGCGCATTGCTTCGGGAACATTCGGTGGTTTGGACGAGGTGACGTTTCCCTTGATGCTCTTAGGGAGTCCCCAGAAGTACCTTTCCATTCGTTTGAATTCCGGGGTGACCATTGTCGGACACATAAGAGCTAGTTCCAAAAATCTCCTGTTGTAACCATCAAGGTCGTTCCCAACGGCCTTTAACTGCATGAATTCCATTTCCATCTTTTGGATTTCAGTTCTCGGACAATACTCATCAATCATAGCAGCTTTGAATTCCTCCCATGGCATAGCATACGCCTCATCGATGCCTTTCGCTTGAGCTAACGTGTTCCACCACGTTAGCGCGCCGTCAGATAGCGTGCACGAAGCAAACTTGGTCTTATTGTCCTCCGAACAGTTGCTAACTCGGAATACTGATTCAAGTTTTTCGAACCATCTGGTGAGACCAACCGGTCCCTCAGTTCCACTGACGTTATGTGGTTTGCAGCTCTGTAATTCCTTGTAAGTACACCCATTTCGAACGGGTGGGATAACTGGTGGTGGTGGCGGTGGAGCTTGGAGGTTTCTTTCTGCTAGGGCTGCGGCTACACGTTCTTGGATCATCTCTTCAATTTGAGCAGCAGTAGGTGTGGATCGACCGTTAGTCATGATGTTCTATACAAAATTGACTCAAGTCAAAATCCAGTATGCAAGTAGTAATAATACAGTATATAGTAACCAACATGGAATCAAAACATCACATGTTATTAAATAACGCATCTAGGTACAAATACCACAGAATCATCGTACAGTAATGTAAATAGAACATCGTGCAAGAATTAAATAACGCAAAGTTCCATTCATTAATAATAATAATAATAAGTTTCATACATCTGAATAAGTTCGTACAATACATAAGTGAAATATGAACTACAACTAGATTACATCATGAAATCTAATACAATAGTCCTACAGTGAAGGTGGGTGTAGGATGTCTAAAACCTGAGCCAACTGCTCCTCGAGCTCAGTAACCCGAGCTCGGAGGATTCCCACTTCCCTTGTCAATTCCTCGACAGTGGGTGTTGGTGGGGCAGGCGGTGCAGGTGGTGCCGGTGGTGCAGGTGGTGCCGGTGGAGCGGATGGTGCTGGTGGAGCGGGTGGTGCTGGTGGAGCGGGTGGTGCTGGTGGAGCGGGTGGTGCAGACCGCACGAAGCGGGGTGCAGATGTCCCGGCTCCAGAAATAGTCAGCACGTAACGAGGTGCCTTACGTATGAGTGGGTCGGCAGGGTACGGCACAAGCCGCTTACGGGCAGTAACCCTCCGACGCCGACCAAAAGCGTCAGTGAAAGCACGACCTCCATTCACCCCTGGAATGACGGTGCCATCGGGACGGTACCGCTTCTTCGGCGGGGTGGAGGGTGCCTGAATAGGTATATCAGCAGGGTCCTCGTCGTCACTGGAGTCTGATGAAGAATCATCTGATGAAGAATCGGCGGATGATGAGTCATCCGAATCATGTGGTGGTGACACGGGTGGCTGAACTGGCAGTCCGAAGGCGGCCAACATCTCTCTGTGTCTGCCTGGCGGAATCGGCACTAAACGTCTATCTGGAGTGCGTCGGCACGGCATGCGCATATGGTTGCGGAATGGCCCTTCCCCGAACTCCGCGGGAATCTCAATCCCACTGATGCGGGGCTGTGACCCCGAGGGTCCGGGAGCAGACGGAGCTGGAATCTCCGTAGGGCCTACGTGTCCATCGGAAGCAGCCACTAGGGCAGGTGTACTACTACTGGCTCCGGAAGTAGAAGCGCCGGGATCACTAATGGGTAGCGGGACCGGTGTATCGGCAGCAGCAGCAGCAGGTGGGGGTCTGAGTCTGAACTGCCCAAAATGCTAGCAGGTGGTACATACGACATCTGAACAAGGAAAAATAAATTTTCCATGTCAGTAAGTCATAAAGCAAGCACGTATTAGGCCAACAGTTTTAAATCATGTATAACAATAAGTAGCATGGCAATAATAACGAATCGTACAGAAGTAGCATGCAATCGAAATCAAGTAATATCATACAGTAGTGAAATCATGTAGTAGCATACGGCATATAGCAGTAACAGTAAGCAGCAGCATGCAGTAAGTTTAGCGGAAACACGTAAACTAGCAAGTTGTAGATTAGTCCTATTAGTGAATCCTAATCGGGTCGGTCTTAGACTCACTAATGCAACCTAATTCCCTACAACCAATGCTCTGATACCAAATGTGATGCCCCGTACAAAACCATCGTGTACGAATCATCAACAACAGGATCATTACAAGGTTAAGTACTATATGCGATTTCAAAAAGAGTTTGCATTCATAAATAAAGTGATGTCTAAACCAACATCGAATGTTTTACAATCCAAAAGCATGCTTCACTAAGTAGAAGCAAATAATAAGTGTATGTGACCACAATGGTCGTTACAAGTCATAGTTCAAAAGTACGAATGTTTGAATGCAAAATAAAGTAGTTCATGCGATAGCAACTCTAAGCAGCGGGTGTCTACAGCACGACTAGTACACAGCGGAAGCTAACCTCAAGCATCTGAGAAAAACATGCTTAAAAATGTCAACACAAAGGTTGGTGAGCTATAGTTTAAGTATAACAGTATGTAAGGTAGGCCACGAGATTTCAGTGCTACAAAGAGCGTTTCAAAACAGTATGATAAAGTATATGTTAACCGTGGGCACTTGGTAACTAACTTAACGTTTATACCCCCTGAAAGTACACTTGGCAAGTACGTATGTCTACGAAGTATTAAACACTCGTTAAATGCTAGCGAGACTAGCCCGAGTGGGGATGTCAAACCCTATGGATCCATATCTAAGATTCGCGTTCACGGTTCAAAAACCAATGATTAAACGTTACCGAGCTAAAGGGAATGTTTATGCCGTTGTATAACCCACACATATATAAGTTTAAGTACTCGTGCCTAGTATGTAAAACATAAAATCCGCATGTATTCTCAGTTCCCAAAATAATTTAAAGTAAAAAGGGAATGCTATAACTCACAATGATAATGTAGTCGTAAAGTCGGTTCGGAAAAGGTGTGCAAGTAATCGGTCCGAAGGTCCTCAACCTAAGTCAAATAGTACTAAGTCAGTAAATCGTCCGAAAAGGTTTAAAAGTATGTAAATAAGGTCTTAAGGGTCATCATCATTCATCATCAAACAAAAGGCGTAAAGTAAGTTTCGTTTATGAAAGTAGTTTACAACAAAGGCTGACTTCAGTCAGTCACCACGGCCTCTACCCTTACTGAATTAAGGTGAGACCAGTGGCCATGGCTTCGTCTATGAGTCCTTTAGTTGTGGTAAAATTTACAGAAGCAACTCATCTTGGTTTGACCGTGGCGACGGTCTAAGTGCGAGTAGGTCAGAAATTTATGCACAACGTTAAAGGACATAGTGACGATCGGAGGGCCATAAATCCTAAACCGTAACTCGGATTAAGACGAGTCCTATATGAAAAGTTATCTACTCGAAAAGTTCTATCTAAAAATCATGGTCTCAGTAACCCAGGTCTACTGGTCTATTACAGAAACAGCAGGTCAGTAGGGTTTGGACAGAAACAGTAAGTTTAAGTGAGTTCCGGTGATCTTGGTGCTTGATGTTCATCATGGTTCTCATCCTTGATGCATATTGTGACAACCCGGAAATTTCCAATCAAATTTAAACTTTATCTTTATATTATTCCGACACGATAAGCAAAGTTTGTTAAGTTAAATCTCAAGAATTTTAAACTGTGTTCATACATTCATTATAACCTCGACCAAATTCCGACGATTCATGAACCATTATATATAAATAGATATGTATATATATGTATATATATATATATATATATATATATATATATATATTATAACTTGAGAATATTAATAAAGTATTAAACGTATATTACTTTACACGAACGTATTTGTTTCAATATGTTTATCGATGGAATTAGAAGATAATATCAAATGATTGATTTATCAGATACATTGTGATATGATTACGGGTCTATGTTATGAGGTCCACTGTGATTTAAGAAATCTATTCTTTTTGACAACATTCGGAAAATGGTAAAGTGATTTATAAGTAAGAACGTGGAGTGTAAATAACTTAGATGTTGGATATCGACAAGTTAAGTAACTCGACATTTTTCATACGTTTATTAAACCTTTGGACTTTATCCCATGCTTCACCAACAGACCGTAATTTAAAAACTTGAAACCTATTATGAATATATATGATTCTACTTTTCTAAAACGTTTTATGATATAACGATTTCCATTATTTTAACCTTTTAACGAAATGATTCTTAAATATATTTAGTTTTGAAAAACAAAATTATCATATTTATTTGATTTATTTTCAAACGTACAAAAACATTTTTAGTTTAAAAAGAACTTTATTATTAAAACGTATATAACTTTTATAAATATCTAGAACCACTTTTGACAACTCATTACTTAACCAGTATGATAAAGATAACGATATTTATATTTTATTTTATTAAATATAAATAATGATTTAAATTAATTTTATATATATTTATACACGTATTATACGTACATAGTTTTATACTTTTACTATACTTTAACTTTACCTTTACTTTACTTTTACTTTACTTTAACTTTAAGAATTTACTTTAATAATTAACTTTAATAATTCATACTTTAATAATTCACTTTAATAATTCATACTTTAATAATTCACTTTAATAATTCATACTTTAATAATTCACTTTAATAATTTAAAAATCTATTATAAATAGAATTCAATAGGTTTCATTATTTCATAGAAACTTGAAATATATTTCTCTAAACTCTCTCAATCGACTTACATATATATATTTACTCAGTATTATTTCAAGATATTATTAGTATACATAAAATACTACGACGAGGTCATGAGCGTATTATTTCAAAATGGATTTTTCGAGCGGGATAGAGCTAAGGAAAACATGGGTTATAGCTATGGAGGTGATGGGTATGGTTCATGGGTATGCTTGTGAGGTCAATCTAGTGTTTATCGTCTCCGTTGCGTCTATGTACCTTTCCTGCAATATTGAATCTCAATATTGATACGTGAGTACTCGTAAATTATTTTTACATATTAATAGTGTATCCCTGACTAGTGCTCGAGAATATAGGATTATGCATGCTTGTACTTTTGATATAGCCCTTAGATATGTTATGTTGAATCCTGAATTAGTTACACTTGCGGTTGAGATAGGTATAAGATATGCATGTCCTTGGAAGGCTAGCGAAAAATTGAGAACTTTTCATTTAGATATCGAATGGGTTCGATGAACGGATTAGAAGTTATAGTCAATTGAATTTTTATAAAAATGATTATTATTATCGTCGTTATTATCGCCGTTCTAGTTTTATCTTATTATTATCATTATTAATAAAAGGAATTATCATTAAAATTGTTATTTTTATTATTATTACTATTGTTATCATCGTTAAAGTTATAATTATTATTATTATTATTATTATTATTATTATTATTATTATTATTATTATTATTATTATTATTATTATTATTATTATCTTATTATTATTATTATTATTATTGTTATTATTATTATTATTATTATTATTATCATTATTAATATATATGTATCACTATTTAAAAATGGTTATTGTTATTGTTATTATTATTATTATTATCATTAAAATAGTTATTAGTATTATTAATAATATCATAGTAATTATCATTATTAGTATTATTGTAATTAAAACTAATATTAGTAACACCTAATTCTTTTTAGTACTATTATTATTAGTATTATAAACACAATATAAAAGACGATTAAAAGCTATTAAACGAAACGATTAGGAAATAATGAGTAAGAGTATCATGATGAAATTAAAATATTATAAGATATTAATTTAGATAAAATTATCGTTCTTATTATTTTTATCATTAATATTATTATTAAAAGTATCGTTAGTATTAAAACTATCATTTTAACAAAAATTATCATTTTAATAGAAATGTCATTGTTACTATAAAATATCATTATTATTATTATTTTAAATAGAATTATTATTTTAAAGATAATATTAAAAATTATCGTAAATATTAAAGTTATCATAATTAGAATTATCGTTTTATCATAATGTCATCTTAGTAATTATAAATATTGATATTTTTATAATAATAATTATTATTACAAAATAATACAACTTTTACTTACTATCATTATAGATATTATTTTATCAAATAAATATGTGATACAAACATATTTTACTACGTGTAATAACTTACTTTAATAATACCTATCATATTATCTTTATGATATTAAATGAACCCTATAAATTTTATTACTTAATATATATAAAAGTATATTTTATTATATAAATTTAATATAAAATTTTATTTATTAATAAATAAATTATATTATTTACTCTAATAAATCTTTTAAAAATATTTAAAAATATAAAACAACAATATTTAAACTATATATTAATCATGTATAGATTTTTGGAAATTATTTTGAGTCAAATTTACTTTTGTTGACTTTTGCATATTAGTCTCGAGCATTAGGATTGTGGTACACTATGACTTGACCTAATTTGTTGGACAAATATTGACCAACATATAAATATATATAATTAATTTAGGTTCGTGAATCCGAGGCCAACCTTGCACTTGTTCAATGACGTTATATGTATTTTTACTACGAAATACAGTATGGTGAGTTTCATTTGCCTTTTTACCCTTTATATTTTTGGGCTGAGAATACATGCGCAACTTTTATAAATGTTTTACGAAATAGACACAAGTACGTGAAACTACATTCTATGGTTGAATTATCGAAATCGAATATGCCCCTTTTTATTAAGTCTGGTAATCTAAGAATTAGGGAACAGACACCCTAATTGACGCGAATCCTAAAGATAGATCTATTGGGCCTAACAAACCCCATCCAAAGTACCGGATGCTTTAGTACTTCGAAATTTATATCATGTCCGAAGGAGGATCCCGGAATGATGGGGATATTCTTATATGCATATTATTAATGTCGGTTACCAGGTGTTCAATCCATATGAATGATTATTTTTGTCTCTATGCATGGGACGTATATTTATGAGAACTGGAAATGAAATTCTTGTGGTCTATTAAAATGATGGAAATGAATGATTATGATAAACTAATGAACTCACCAACCTTTTGGTTGACACTTTAAAGCATGTTTATTCTCAGGTATAAAAAGAAATATTCCGCTGTGCATTTGCTCATTTTAAAGATATTACTTGGAGTCTTTCATAGCATATTTCGAAGAACGTTGCATTCGAGTCATTGAGTTCATCAAAGATTATTATTAAATCAATTTATAGTTAGATAGTGGATATTATGAAATGGTATGAATGCCTGTCAATTTTCGATGTAAAGAAAGATTGTCTTTTAAAAACGAATGCAATGTTTGTAAAATGTATCATATAGAGGTCAAATACCTCGCAATGTAATCAACTATTGTGAATCGTTTATAATGTATATGAATGGGTCCTTTCAGTTGGTATCAGAGCGGTGGTCTTAGCGAACCAGGTCTGCATTAGTGTGTCTAACAGATAAGTCGATAGGATGCATTAGTGAGTCTGGACTTCGACCGTGTCTGCACGTCAATAGTTTTGCTTATCATTTTGTGTCAAAAATTAACTACTTATCATCCTCAGGAAATTACCTGCTTATCATTTTTAGTCTAAGACATGTCTTGCTGCATTGATTGCATGAATAGTGTATAGACAAAAATTCATATCTTAGCGTATCTACTAAATCATATCTTATCGTATCTATTACTGTAAACGTTGCCTGATATATCCCGTAAATTCCTCCGTAATTTACGAAATCTTTTGTTCTATATATATAGATATTCTATGTAATTAGAATACCATCCGATAACCGAAAATCATTTCATATCGAAAAAAATAAAAATCCTTATTCAATCGTATGAAATGGAATTCATCATTAATTCAAGTTCCTCGGATTTTGAAATGGAATCCCACTCCAGCTTCGAAAGCAGTGTGACCGGAATAGATCAACCAATCAGTCATCACCTATTCTGGATGAATTGGGGATGGGTTCGTAGCCTCCTCAATCATTGGAGACAAGAAGAAGGTGATCCCTTCCATCCACCACATTGTCCTCTTGATGAAGAACCTGAAGCACTTACCGGCGAACCTGTCCGAAACACCATTTTCTCGCTCATTTCCAGAGTATCTCGTCACGATTATATATTACATCAAATTTTATATTTTATTTATCCGCTCGTCCGAACCGACAATCACCCCGGTGTAATAGAAGAAGTCAACGAGCTTCGCGCGCGGGTAGTGGCTTTGGAGAATATGGTGCAGAGATTACAAACACCAGCAGCAGCATCAGCAGCATAACCAGTACCACCATCATCAACGCCAACAGTACCATTACCACCTCCAACCACAACCGCGTCGTAAACCTCAACTTCACAATCTGTCCCACGAGCATCAACGTCATACGCACCATAGATACCAAGGAGTACCAACAACAATAACTGACGAAGTATTAATTCATAACTTCATTGGAGAAACATTCCGCGGCGATTATGTAATCTCTAAAGTCTTAGAGATTATCTAATCTAGCCCTAACCATAAATCAGTTAAGCGAACCAAAATGATGGAAGGAAGAGTAGAAACCCTGACAAAAATGGTGTGTGATTAACAAGCTAAACTTGCTTTACCAACAACATCAATAGTACCATCAGCGTTACCAGCATCGTCAGTACAGTCAACATCCGAATCAACAACACCGATAACATTACAAACTCCGTCAGTTCAAGAATCACTGTGGACATCATTACGAATCAATAACGTTTATATTGTATCAACGAGTTATGAAGAATTAACTCATTTTCTCTGAAGAAATTATATATATATATATAATAAATCTTTCAGTGCTAAGCTATTGTGTGTGAATCTTAACTACTCGGTTAATTCATATTACAAATATGCAATAATGTACGTCCTTCGGCCGCAACTTAACCAGCGTTAACTACAATCTCTGTCGCAATTCAACAAATTCTAATTCATAATAAATCAAGTATATATTTGATTTTACACTTTCATCATCAATGTACCCGAAACTTTTCAGATAACATCATTCGTACTTTGCGAAATTCACAAGAATTCCACGAACCGAACACCATACATCAACAAATAACGAAGTATTGATTCATAATTTCAATGTCATTAAAGAAATACTGCGTAAAAGTTATGTACTTTTTAAAGCCTTTAGGGATTATTCAATTCTAGTTTCAACCGTAAATCAAATGAGTTTAATTTAACATTAACTCATTAAATCTATGTTACATCTGAAGAAAATATACATATATATATATATTTTCATAAAGACTGTAATAAAATTCTTTTGTACAAAATATTAATTGTGAAATTTTTTTTAACGGGTAGGTAATACCCGAGAGATATATAAATTCACAATTTATATGTTACATTCTTCGAATCTGATTCAGTAAATCATCCATTATACTCCCTACTTTCACAACAATATACATTCTTTTATAGAAATCAAAACAACCATACTCATTCAAAATTTAATTACATATTCTGATTTTATAATCTCAAAATTTAACTTGAGATATGACCAAAATCATCACTCTTAGATCCTTACATCTTTCACAAGCTATATTTTGACTTCAAAACTGTGTTAGAACATCAAATGTATGTTAACGATTACAATCTGTGTTCAAACCCTTCGAAAATTTCTGAAGACACTTCGAATGATGAGCAATCGAGATGATGATCCAACCATATGTTACCCACAGTTATGTACCCGAAAAACTCTTGAAACCAAAGTAAAAGTTTAAACAACGTATCCGCGTCAGATTCTTTAGCATTTATTAGCAAAAATAACTTTGCGACTCCTATTCAAAGTAGCCAGTTTTGTCACAGCTCCAGCAAGTCAACTTCGACTTTTCAGTCAGACTAACCTTATTATAACCTTGAGATATACACCATCGTTATCAGGGAACCTTTTACATTCCACCACATTATTAACAGATGTATCAACAACTTCATTACCCTTTGACTTTAGCCTCTCCAAAAAGTCATTATAATTATTCATTGAAACCCCATCATTTACTCATTCGCATCTTGTAATGAGAATTTCCATACGAATCATTGGGAATTAGCAATCAGTATTTTGAAATCTCGCAGCATGTCTACGCCAACAGTTATATGTGTATATATAACGTCTATCTTCTGGACTTAATTTGAATGTGAAGTTTCTGAAAAACACTCCGAACTACGAATTGGTTCTCCGAAAATGGAAAAAATGCTGATGAAGTAGCAAAAACTATAAACGACTTTAAATGGTAAAAGCTGGATGATAATGATGAAGTGTGCTGGCAAAGCGCAGAAAAAGAGAAGTTTTGGAACTGGAAAACGGATTGAGCAAAGTATGAAAGAGGCTGTGGACAAATCACAAGGGCGAAATATGCCTTCAAAGAATCTAAATGATTCAGTACCTGCTAAAGTCATTAAAGGAATACCTTGCTCTTGACTCTAAACCCCTGCGGACAATATTCTTCATCATCCTCTGATATTAGAAATTCTAAGATATCATCATATCTTTCATTATAAATATCCTCCATATTTTTGAAGATATTTTCTTAATTATTCTTATCCGAAATCATTTACCTCTTCGCGCTATCTGTATTACATCATAAAAGAAACTATTTTAGTTTCTAAATTCTGAAACATTCGAGTTTAAAATAGGAATATTTTTTTTTGAAGTAGTGTTAGGAGCTGAAGCATGAGTTAGTATAATATAATGACACTTGATCAACGTAATTATATTACAGTAATTCATGCTGAGTTTCTAAATGGAACGTGATGATTCACAGATCATAACGTCATCATGTGCCATGTTACACGACTCCTATATTCTATTTAATCTCTAAAATATCAAGAAAATATTTCTTGATGATTCGGTCTTTTCTAGGGTATTCTGGTAATTTAACAAATCAAGATCGTGCCATTACAATTTCCTTCTTAGAACATTAACTATGTTCATTCAGAAATTCATATCTACGAATTCTGGACCATTACATACGGTGCTTAATCTCAAGAAGAGGAAACGAAAGAATGAAGCTCCGAAATAGAAATAGGAGTATAAATTTTAGCAAATAGAAGGGAGCATTAACTATGGATGACAATAATTATAGAAGACAGAAGCAGGGACTTCGAAATATAAAGGAGGATATAAAGCCCAACGACGACCCAGAAATTATAAACCATATATATCGATGCATATAGTAATATAAAGACATGGGAGAACTAAAAACACTATAAAACTAAGAGTATAGTAAAAGTAAATAGATTCTTCCGGTGGCAGATGAAAGAAAAGAATGACAGATATGAAAGTTAGGAGTATATCAAGAATCAGAACTGGATGGAGCATATTAGTGAATAAAAGGTGTGAGTTGTGGAAATAAGGAAACGAAGGGGGTGGATATATAGTAAAATATCCGACAGAGCAATCAAAACATATTATCTCATTTAATCAAAGCTGATCTTAACTTCCTTAATTTTCGAAGAACCAAATCTTATTACGAAGATTTTCTCTAAATTCCTTGAATTTCGAAAATCAAACGTGACTATGTCATTGGTTAAAAAGAACGTGCATTTACTCATTTCATTCTTTTGTGATAACTTCACTCGTACCCTTCACAAAAATCAAATTGCTTTATCTATATTACTTGATGATAATAAAACTCTAATTTTCAACTCGTATACGTCATGAAAACATACTTATTGTCAACCATGACCATTCCATTCAAATTTCGGGACGAAATTTCTTTAACGGGTAGGTACTGTGACAACCCGGAAATTTCCAATCAAATTTAAACTTTATCTTTATATTATTCCGACACGATAAGCAAAGTTTGTTAAGTTAAATCTCAAGAATTTTAAACTGTGTTCATACATTCATTATAACCTCGACCAAATTCCGACGATTCATGAACCATTATATATAAATAGATATGTATATATATGTATATATATATATATATATATATATATATATATATATATATATATATATTATAACTTGAGAATATTAATAAAGTATTAAACGTATATTACTTTACACGAACGTATTTGTTTCAATATGTTTATCGATGGAATTAGAAGATAATATCAAATGATTGATTTATCAGATACATTGTGATATGATTACGGGTCTATGTTATGAGGTCCACTGTGATTTAAGAAATCTATTCTTTTTGACAACATTCGGAAAATGGTAAAGTGATTTATAAGTAAGAACGTGGAGTGTAAATAACTTAGATGTTGGATATCGACAAGTTAAGTAACTCGACATTTTTCATACGTTTATTAAACCTTTGGACTTTATCCCATGCTTCACCAACAGACCGTAATTTAAAAACTTGAAACCTATTATGAATATATATGATTCTACTTTTCTAAAACGTTTTATGATATAACGATTTCCATTATTTTAACCTTTTAACGAAATGATTCTTAAATATATTTAGTTTTGAAAAACAAAATTATCATATTTATTTGATTTATTTTCAAACGTACAAAAACATTTTTAGTTTAAAAAGAACTTTATTATTAAAACGTATATAACTTTTATAAATATCTAGAACCACTTTTGACAACTCATTACTTAACCAGTATGATAAAGATAACGATATTTATATTTTATTTTATTAAATATAAATAATGATTTAAATTAATTTTATATATATTTATACACGTATTATACGTACATAGTTTTATACTTTTACTATACTTTAACTTTACCTTTACTTTACTTTTACTTTACTTTAACTTTAAGAATTTACTTTAATAATTAACTTTAATAATTCATACTTTAATAATTCACTTTAATAATTCATACTTTAATAATTCACTTTAATAATTCATACTTTAATAATTCACTTTAATAATTTAAAAATCTATTATAAATAGAATTCAATAGGTTTCATTATTTCATAGAAACTTGAAATATATTTCTCTAAACTCTCTCAATCGACTTACATATATATATTTACTCAGTATTATTTCAAGATATTATTAGTATACATAAAATACTACGACGAGGTCATGAGCGTATTATTTCAAAATGGATTTTTCGAGCGGGATAGAGCTAAGGAAAACATGGGTTATAGCTATGGAGGTGATGGGTATGGTTCATGGGTATGCTTGTGAGGTCAATCTAGTGTTTATCGTCTCCGTTGCGTCTATGTACCTTTCCTGCAATATTGAATCTCAATATTGATACGTGAGTACTCGTAAATTATTTTTACATATTAATAGTGTATCCCTGACTAGTGCTCGAGAATATAGGATTATGCATGCTTGTACTTTTGATATAGCCCTTAGATATGTTATGTTGAATCCTGAATTAGTTACACTTGCGGTTGAGATAGGTATAAGATATGCATGTCCTTGGAAGGCTAGCGAAAAATTGAGAACTTTTCATTTAGATATCGAATGGGTTCGATGAACGGATTAGAAGTTATAGTCAATTGAATTTTTATAAAAATGATTATTATTATCGTCGTTATTATCGCCGTTCTAGTTTTATCTTATTATTATCATTATTAATAAAAGGAATTATCATTAAAATTGTTATTTTTATTATTATTACTATTGTTATCATCGTTAAAGTTATAATTATTATTATTATTATTATTATTATTATTATTATTATTATTATTATTATTATTATTATTATTATTATCTTATTATTATTATTATTATTATTGTTATTATTATTATTATTATTATTATTATCATTATTAATATATATGTATCACTATTTAAAAATGGTTATTGTTATTGTTATTATTATTATTATTATCATTAAAATAGTTATTAGTATTATTAATAATATCATAGTAATTATCATTATTAGTATTATTGTAATTAAAACTAATATTAGTAACACCTAATTCTTTTTAGTACTATTATTATTAGTATTATAAACACAATATAAAAGACGATTAAAAGCTATTAAACGAAACGATTAGGAAATAATGAGTAAGAGTATCATGATGAAATTAAAATATTATAAGATATTAATTTAGATAAAATTATCGTTCTTATTATTTTTATCATTAATATTATTATTAAAAGTATCGTTAGTATTAAAACTATCATTTTAACAAAAATTATCATTTTAATAGAAATGTCATTGTTACTATAAAATATCATTATTATTATTATTTTAAATAGAATTATTATTTTAAAGATAATATTAAAAATTATCGTAAATATTAAAGTTATCATAATTAGAATTATCGTTTTATCATAATGTCATCTTAGTAATTATAAATATTGATATTTTTATAATAATAATTATTATTACAAAATAATACAACTTTTACTTACTATCATTATAGATATTATTTTATCAAATAAATATGTGATACAAACATATTTTACTACGTGTAATAACTTACTTTAATAATACCTATCATATTATCTTTATGATATTAAATGAACCCTATAAATTTTATTACTTAATATATATAAAAGTATATTTTATTATATAAATTTAATATAAAATTTTATTTATTAATAAATAAATTATATTATTTACTCTAATAAATCTTTTAAAAATATTTAAAAATATAAAACAACAATATTTAAACTATATATTAATCATGTATAGATTTTTGGAAATTATTTTGAGTCAAATTTACTTTTGTTGACTTTTGCATATTAGTCTCGAGCATTAGGATTGTGGTACACTATGACTTGACCTAATTTGTTGGACAAATATTGACCAACATATAAATATATATAATTAATTTAGGTTCGTGAATCCGAGGCCAACCTTGCACTTGTTCAATGACGTTATATGTATTTTTACTACGAAATACAGTATGGTGAGTTTCATTTGCCTTTTTACCCTTTATATTTTTGGGCTGAGAATACATGCGCAACTTTTATAAATGTTTTACGAAATAGACACAAGTACGTGAAACTACATTCTATGGTTGAATTATCGAAATCGAATATGCCCCTTTTTATTAAGTCTGGTAATCTAAGAATTAGGGAACAGACACCCTAATTGACGCGAATCCTAAAGATAGATCTATTGGGCCTAACAAACCCCATCCAAAGTACCGGATGCTTTAGTACTTCGAAATTTATATCATGTCCGAAGGAGGATCCCGGAATGATGGGGATATTCTTATATGCATATTATTAATGTCGGTTACCAGGTGTTCAATCCATATGAATGATTATTTTTGTCTCTATGCATGGGACGTATATTTATGAGAACTGGAAATGAAATTCTTGTGGTCTATTAAAATGATGGAAATGAATGATTATGATAAACTAATGAACTCACCAACCTTTTGGTTGACACTTTAAAGCATGTTTATTCTCAGGTATAAAAAGAAATATTCCGCTGTGCATTTGCTCATTTTAAAGATATTACTTGGAGTCTTTCATAGCATATTTCGAAGAACGTTGCATTCGAGTCATTGAGTTCATCAAAGATTATTATTAAATCAATTTATAGTTAGATAGTGGATATTATGAAATGGTATGAATGCCTGTCAATTTTCGATGTAAAGAAAGATTGTCTTTTAAAAACGAATGCAATGTTTGTAAAATGTATCATATAGAGGTCAAATACCTCGCAATGTAATCAACTATTGTGAATCGTTTATAATGTATATGAATGGGTCCTTTCACATATAGCTTCAAGTGTACAACTCATTGATGTATCTACATCATCTTAACCAAGTCTTGACCATCATAACCCTAGTGCAAGTCTAAGACATGAAGCACAACTCACTTAAGAGTTGCATGTAGTTTGATGAACCAAAGTTACATCAAAGTCTTAGGTTTGACACTTACATGAACTATAATAGAAATATTGAACTCTAAACTTGAAAATAAACTAACTAATCAAGATCTTAAGGTGTAGAACATGGTTCTTAGTTAGATCTTGAAGATCCAAGACCCAAAAGTCTAGATCAAGCATAAGTATACAAAGTTATATTTAAAGAAAACTTATTTGTGTGTTCTTGAACTTTCAAGGTTGACTTTTAGTTCAAGATTAAAGAGATCAAGACTAACTTGTAGTTCTTGACCATTTAAACTAATTACATGAATTTAAAGTGCAAGAATGAAGAAGTAAACTAAGTAAACATGTAATTTATTCATGGTTGTTCATACTTTAAAGATTCAAACCAAAGTTTGATCTTTAGAAAGTAAACTTTAAAGTTTACTTCATGAACTTCAAGTATGAGTTTAATCAACATATGAACTTGCAATATTTTAAGAAAGTATATGTAGAATCATAACTAGTAAGTTATGTTCTTGAGTGTTCTAGATAAATACAAGATATTATGAAGAATCAAACTAGAAAGTTTATTCTTGTAACATGAAAGTAAGTAACAACAAGTAAGTAACTAAACAACATGAACAAATTTAACAACAAACAAATGATGATGAGATGCTTTAGAATTCGGTTTAGACAAGAGAGAAAAGAGAGAAAGAATGTTCAAGTTACTTACCAAAAACTAGAGAGAAAAGAGAGGAAAGTTGAGAGGATTTTTGCAAGTAAGTGTGTGTGAGTTTGAATGAGAGAATGTGAGTGAAGTAGTAATGAAAAAAAAAAAGATTTTGAATCCCATGTAACCCCCTCTAGGTCACGGCTCAGCAGAAAAAAAAGAAGGGATGGCTTGGTTCTTTGGTCACTAGTATGCAAAGCTTCAAAAGTTGGTTAAAAGGATGGTTGTTCATGGGGATTATGAGCTAACAAGATTCCAAGTCTTTTAAACTACTAGTTACCCTTGTAAGTACTACTTACATGTAAAAGAAATGGACTAGTTACATGGGAGTTGGGCTAAAGAGTCCATAAAAGATGTAGGGTGGGCTTCTAAAGTCCAATAACACTAATAAAGGTCCAAGTTCCAATAATGCACAAGTTAAACCAATTAAAGCCCAAGTAATTAACTAAAAACCTTAGTTAATTAAAATGATTAATAAAACTAATTATGAATGTAAATAATACTCTAAAAATATTATTCGTGAAGTTTCGGGTGTCACAAAGACGTTTCGGGCACTTAAAAGTCAAGTATAGTGTATCATGACAACATGTAAATGTAATAACATATATTTGTTTAATCACACGTATTAATAATAATAATTATTAATAAATAAACGTTGGAAAATCCAGGGTCGTTACAAACATTTCCATTTATGCATTGGTTTGTTCTGTTTGTTTGTATTATTTTAGTAAATCAAGGATTACACTAAAAGGGGGGGGGGGGATTTGTTGGTGATTTTAGTGTTATCAACAATCATTTTAGTTAATTGAAATTTACTAGAAAGCAAAGGCTTATTGAATTAAGCTCAATGACGAGTTTGGAGATTGTGGAGTGCACGCTCGTTCGAGTTAATTCAATAAGGTATTGGAAATTACATTTTTTCATAGGAAGGTAACCACGAATGATTACATCTCTTTATGAAGAGTGATGTTATTTCTAAAAGATGTAAATGAAGAGTTGCATCTTTTCGTTGAAAGGTTGCATATTTACATTGAAAGGTTGCGTCATTTCACTCGCACCTTTTCACTTCCTATAAATATAGGAATATGTTTTTGCTTTCATAATGAACATATAAACAGAAAACACACATACTCTCTAACAATTTGATGAGTGATTTCGTTGTCAAAAACACTGATTGCGTTCTTGTCTTATCCCTGTAAAGATTTCGTGTAACCGAGGCAATCGTAGGGTCGAAATACTTTATAGAGAAAGTGAACACACGATTCAAGAATCAATCTGGCAGTCAATTCTAACCCTTATTTCTAACATATTTTACCCCAAAACCTTTAAATGTTGTACAAAAACATCCAAAATTTGCTCCAAAACCTTCAAATTTTGCTCAAAAATCTCCATATTTTGCCAAAAAAAAATTGCTACATTTTTAAAAAAAATTTCACCCCGGTGAAAAAAATCCTGCTTCCGCCACTGCTTTCTCCATTCATTTAATATCCTTTTGGTGTCATTAACATAACAGATGTCATTTCTAGTCTATCTCTTTCTATTTCTTTTCTATATATGGAAAGTTTCAAAATCATCATATAATAATCGAGAAATTGCAATAGAAAAGAAAAAGGGAGGTTTGTGAGGATTTTGAAATCTTTTCTACTAGGTAATCTAGTATCCTTATGCATGAAGATAATCAATTCGGTCGTTGTGGTCGGACTCTATTATGGATTTCTGACCACATTCTCCATAAGACCCTCCTATCTCTTCCTTCTCCGAGCTCACGTTATGGAAGAAGGAACCGAGAAGAAGGTATCAGCAACAACTGGTTTTATTACGGGACAACTCATAATGTTCATATCGGTCTATTATGCGCCTCTGCATCTAGCACTGGGTAGACCTCATACAATAACTGTCCTAGCTCTACCGTATCTTTTGTTTCATTTCTTCTGCAATAATAATAAAAACTTCTTTGATTATGGATCTACTACCAGAAATTCAATGCGTAATCTCAGCATTCAATGCGTATTCCTGAATAATCTAATTTTTCAATTATTCAATCATTTCATTTTATTTTGATGTTGTAAATTTTTTGTGCGAGATACAAGTTTTTTTGGGCGAAGAGGACTAAATGGCATGCATAGTGTCTTGTTACTCTGCAACATGGTTGAAGAGTGACAACGTTTATTATGAACAGAGGATGAAGGAAGACTTTTAACTCAAATTGAAGTTGTGAAAGAGCTAATGTAAGCTCAACCTTATGTAGAGCCATGGTGCAACATGAGTACATGACATCATCTCACCATTTTGCATTTGTGTGTGAAGTTAACCAACTTGAGATTTTGAAGTTTTTAATAAACACTATGAGTGACTATGAGTTTTTAAATTCTTCTAGCAAGGTGCTAGATAATTTTAATCAGTGGCGGATCTAGGATTTATCGTCACTGGTAGCACAAAAATTTTTTATTACCAACTTTGTATCTTGTCGATAAAAATTTTAATCGAAAATCAAAAGAATAACCTTAATAAATCCATTCATTTTATATATAACACACAAATATTTAAGTAAGACAAAAAACAAAACTCAATATCTTTTAAATAATTAATGTAAGTTGAAGAGTATATCAAATTAAAATGAATAAATAAAATTATCTAAGCGTTAAATGTATCTTCAAATAAATATAAATAAATATAAATTAAATATAAGAGTTTAAAGTAGAAGTTTAATAATAAGTTAAAAAGAGATGGACCCCATTCTTCTCCATCCCAATCTCACCTCCCTGTAACCTTGAACAAAACCCATTAAAATGAAAAATACGATCTGCAACTTATTTCAACACAAAAATTGAAAGAAAACTCCAAAAAATTACAATTCCTCTCCTAGATTGAGTGGTGCTACCACTGAATACAAGGTAGATCCGCCGTCAGGGACATCCTTGTTAAATTCACTGGTTGCACTTTCATATTATTAACAAAAACTCCTAAAAATTAACACTTCGTCGGCTAGATTGAGTGGTAGCACGTGCAACCACTCGATACACAGTAGATCCGCCCCTGATTTTAATCTGTATTTTATTTTCTTTTGTTAACAAATGACCCATGAGTTTTTTACTCTAGGGATGCTAGTTGTGGTGACAAACGAATTGAACTATTGTCTTGTACATACATACAGTAACAAATAATAATAAAATAGTACGTACTGTGTTTACATTCAATGGAAAGAGAGTACTCCCATTTTATTCTGTCTTTTCTAAAATAATAAAATACTTTCTATAAAGATTTCCATTTCAATACAAGTCTTGTTATTGGTACTGTATTTGGTTTACGGAGTATTAAATTAAAGATTTTTTTTTAAATAGTAATTTTTTTAAAGAGACTTTGAAAAATGAAAATTTTATCAAAATCATTGCGAAAATGGTAAAACCGAAGTTTGAAACTTCGGTTTTGCCAAATCCGAAGTTTTTTTATCAAAATCATTGCGAAAATGGTAAAACCGAAGTTTGAAACTTCGGTTTTGCCAAATCTGAAGTTTCAAACTTCGGATTTGTTTTTTTTTTTTTCCTTTTTTTTACAAAAAAAAAAAATATGTTTCCCTCCGCTTCTCCCCGATTGGTTACTTCCCTCTTGATCCTACCAATATATATATATATATATATATATATATATATATATATATATATATATATATATATATATATATATATATATATATATATATATATATACATATATATATATATAAGATATCAAATAACTCACGTGACTCAACAGAGTTTATTACCTTTCCCAATGTTACATTCAATTCCAATATACAAGTCAGACACTCTCCATTCAAGATTCAAAATACACATCAAGTATGAAATATGATGTTGTTCATCTTCTCAAATCTCAAAAGCTCTCTCATAAGAAATACTCCGGAAAAAAATTTCTTCCTAATAGTCAAAGAGCTGTGGTTTATCTTCACAAAATTCAAAGTTATTATCTGTGATTCCTTTCAACTTCTCAAAATGTATCGTACTTCTTAGAGATCTTAACCAAATAGATTACGAGCTTGAGTTTACACCCCTTGGTTTTACAAAAAACAAAAAAAAAAAAAAAAAAAAAAAAAAAAAAAAAAAAACCGAAGTTTGAAAAAACCGAAGTTTCAAACTTCGGTTTTTTTTTTTTTTTTTTTTTCATTTTTGTAAAAAAAAGAAAGAAAAAAACAAAACCGAAGTTTGAAACTTCGGATTTGACAAAACCGAAGTTCCAAACTTCAGTTTTACCATTTTCGAAATGATTTTGATAAAATTTCCATTTTTCAAAGTCTCCTTAAAAAAATTACTATTTAAAAAAAAAAATCTTAAATTAAATGGAGATGGAGTTAATCAGGAAGAGTTGCATAAGGTGTCCCCTCATCCATACCCACAAGATAGTTTCTCTCCCACCCCCTTTTCTTTTTAACACTCGCCGAAAACCTATTTGCTATTCCTCGCCGCCACCGGTATCCGGCATCGCGCCGGAGGTCCGGGTTTGTCTCTGTCTGCACTTTTTCATATTTTTTTCTTGGATCTGCCTACTTGCTCTCTTCTCCGGTAAGTTTCTCTTTCTCCGGTCTGCTTTTACCTTCGATTACGGCAGCAGACGACGAATGACGTAAGTTTCTTCATATCACTCTGCTCGCCGGTGGGTTGGGTTTTCTCGGGTGGTGATTTCTCGCCGGGTTGGGTATTCGAACGTGCTTTCTTGTTCGACAGCATCCTTTCCGTCCCTTTCGTACCGTTGGTACAGGCGACGAGCTCTCTTACAGCTCTGTACAACCGTCTCGTAGGTGATGGCTTTTTGTTCTGCTGGATGTCTGCTTAGTTTAGTCGGTGGGTTTCTCCGGGCACCGGTGCTTTTTTTCCGGTGACTTTGTGCCGGTTTCTGCCGGTTTTCCTAGTATTTGCTTAGTTTAGTCGGTGGGTTTCTCCGGGCACCGGTGCTTTTTTCCGGTGACTTTGTGCCGGTTTCTGCCGGTTTTCCTAGTATTTTACAAAAAACGGCGACTTTTCCCTTTACCGGAGTTTAGTATCTCCGGTTCTCTTTTATCCTTGCCCCTCCTTGTGTTACAGCTCGTGGTGTGGTGACTGTCTTTTTTGCCGGAAAATTTGGCCGGACTATTGTAGTCAGAGGTGCTCCGGCGGCCTTCAGGCCGTTATGGTCACCGGATGCTTGTTCCGGTTTGTTTTTCTTTCTGCCGGTGATTTGGCCGCCGACTGTCACCTTCTTGGCGGCAGCTGGGTGGTGGTGGGGTAGGGGTTATAGACTTATTATTGGATAAAGCGTGGACTTAATTTATCTGATTCTGGTAGCCTTGTTTATTTTCACCATAAAAGTCAAGTTTCAAAATTTTAAATCTTTAATGTTTCAAAATTTTCATGTCAACTGTTTAAGTAGCAGATTATGTGCAAGTTAGATCATGTTGGTGCTTAGAAACTAGTTAATCTTCAGAAGTTTTCAAAATTTCTTCTTTAAATCATAAACCCGGTTGCCTTTTTATGCAACAACCCCTGAATTTTACCCTTATCTAAAATAAATAAAATGATGAACATTAACCCAACACAAATTAATTAAGTACCCTTCCCCTAATTCTCTCCTGTTTGTTCAAGATCGTTCGACTTGGTTAATCTCATAAAAACAAAATTAGATCCTTTCACTTCCATTTTTCTCCACCACTCCATTTTATGGCTATTTAAGGTTTCCTTTATATGGAATCGGTATCGGTGGTGATGAATTGTTGTTCTCCATCAGATTTGTTGGAATCGGTACCAGGTTTAGTGATGATTTGTTGTTTGCGTGAAGGTTTTCATTTTCACCGACATTAAGGTTTTCCTTTTATTCATTAAAATTGGTTCAACATTTGTGCAGTAATTAAGGTTTCAATCCATTAAACCATTGCTATCATTTTTGTAGCCACCGTCGCTTCCTTTACTGCTATCATTGTCGCTCCTAGTGCTTCATGGTATTAGGTCCGTAATGTTTTTTGTTGATTGCGTGTTTTATTGTTTCGTTATTATTATGTACATTGTTATAATCCGCTTATGTTTGTTATTTTCTGTAATTTTCATTTAGTTTATAATCTTCTGTCGTGAGTTTCTTATGTGTTTTATTGTTGAAGATCACTTGTGTCAGCAACTGAATGTGAGTCACCTGTTATCATAACAAAACACCATGGTTGTAGAACTCGCTACGAATACTCCTCGAGTACTTGGTCTAAACTTTGGGATTACTCGAAAAATCCGTCAAAATTCAATCAAAATTCGGCCAAAATCAATCAAAGTTAAACTTCCGAGTACTCCCCCGAGTTGCGTGTCTTGCAACCTTGCAAAACACATGGTAATGAGTCGGGGTATATATCGACTAGCCAGCAGATATGAATTCGCATAGAACATAAATGGATCGATCTACAGTAATGATAATAATAATAGTTTTAAAGGACAATATTTATACGTCGCAAAATAAGACAAGAAAGCTACTACAATAACAACCAAATTTCTCTTTTTAATCATTATGGAGGTTCTACGGATTGTGTACAAACTTGCATATACTTTCAGCATCAGACTTCATAATAAACAAAATCTAACTGAAGAAAAGAAAACAAAGTTACTACATTACTTTAGCCAAAAGAAAGGTACTACTTACATTATAATGTAGTCCAAAAGAAAGTTACTACTACATAACTTTAGTCAAAAAGAAAATCATTATTGCATTATTTATGCGGGAAACAAAGATAACATGTCACTAATTTGATTTTCTCATCATTTTTCGACCGGAGGCACATGTATTTTTTTTATCGTCCCTTTTCCATTTTTTTGTTGACTTCGATGTAGATTCTTTTCTTTTTGCGGATTCAATTAGATCCTTGATGCACGTAATCAATTCATCAAACTCTCTAATTATCTTTTCCTTATCTGAATTCACCCCATCTTATTTTACTGATTTTTAGTAAACATTTACCATTCACCTGGTGTAACGTTCAAGTAATCAGATACCTTCCAACACATTCTTATCTGCACAATGTTGTAGAATACCCGCCATACCTTTACGTTCTAGTCTTTTTCTAACGTTTCTTTGTTTTTTGACTTCAAATGTTTCTTTCAGTTTACTAGCTCGTTGTTTTTCAACTGTAAATAAGCTTCAAGCTCTTTGATTACATCTTCCTTAGAATACTGGATTAGTGAGATGGGATTGAGTCAATAATCTTACTTTTACAGCTTTTTATGGAAGATGTAATCTAAAAGCTTGAAACTTATTTAACTAGTGAAAAACAACTAGCTAGTAAACTGAAAGAAAAAATTTGAGTCAAAAAGCAAAGGAAAGTTAGAAAAAGACTAGAACATAAAGGGGATGACAGGTATTCTACAACATTGTACAGACAAGAATGTGTTAGAAGGTATTGGTTTACTTAGGATGTTACACTAAGTGAACGATACTTGTTTACAGAAAATCAGTAAAAGAGGATGAGGTGGATTCGGATGAGGAAAAGATAGTCATAGAGTTTAATGAATTGATTATGCGTATCAAGGATCCAGTTGAATACAAAAGAATCTACACCGAAATCAGCAAAGAAAAGAAAAGAGATGATAAAAAGAATACATGTGACTCCGGTCGAAAAATGATGAGAGGATCAAATTAATGACATGCTAGCTTTGTTTTCTTCATATATAATGCAATAGTAACTTTTTTTAGGCTAAAGTCATGTAGTAGTAACTTTCTTTTAAGCTATATTGTAATGTAAGTAGTAACTTTCTTTTGACTAAAGTAATGTAATAACTTTGTTTTCTTTTCTCGACTTGGAATGTGTTTATTATGAAGTTTGATGGTGAAAGTATATGCAAGTTTATGCATAATCCGTACAACCTTTAGAATGATTAAAAAGAGAATTTTGGTTGTTAATGTAGTATCTTTATTTTCTTGTTTTGTAGCATTGAATATTGTCCTTTGAAACTATTATTTCATTATTATTACTGAACCAGAAGAATCCTTCCAAGACGTTGTGGGAAGGAATCATATATTTGCACAAAGACGGGAATAATTTTGTGCTTCAGTTCGTGAAGGTTTCAGATATGATGCTTGAAGCTAAGTACACACAGTTGTCCTTGTTTGTAAAAATATTGGTTAATTAGCCGCTACCCATGGTTCGAGCTTTGCGGATTTTGAGGTATGAGTGTGTTGGTTCATTAATCCGATTTTATATATTTACTAAATTAATTTTAATTGTTACATTATTAAATATAGTTACATATTTTTAAATTTAATAGATAGATTGTCCTTTTCTTCTATTTTTAAATTAGCCGCTACCCATGGTTCGAGCTTTGCGGATTTTGCCCTTAATGAATTTCCGGGTGGGAAACAGTTTTTCAATCAGGCGAATAACATGGGTGGTAACAATTATCAGAGTGGTAATCAGGTTTATCAGGGCAATAAGAAGGTATATCCGTACAGGCCGCCGGGGTTTAATAACAGAAATCAGCAAGCACCACCTAGGAATTTCCAGCAGCCTATGCCACCAGTTCAGCAGCCAGAGAATAAGATGCCTCCTTTGGAAGAATTGCTACGGGGTTTTATTATGAAAACGGACGAAAGTATCACTGCTTTGAGGCAAGATGGGGAATCTACAAAACAACAAGTTAGAAATCAGCAGGATTCGATTCAGAACTTGGAACGGGATGTGGGGCGTATTGCTCAATCTTTATCGGACAGACCACCGGGTGCTCTCCCAGCTAATATGCAATCCAATCCAAACAACAAAGTGCATGCTATGAAAGAGCACGTGAATGCTATAACCACTCGAAGTGGTTTGGTTATTAACAAGGAGACTCCGAAGTCTTCTCCTATTGTTTCTTCTAATGTTTTGCAAGTACCTATTAATGAGGAGCAAAAGGAGGAAGAGCCCGAGTTAGAAAAGTCGCCTGACGAAGAGAAAAAGGAAGATGATCCGCCGGAGATCATAACTAAATCACCGCCGTTGAAGGAATACAAAGCACCAATTCCTTACCCGAAAGCATTAAAGAAGGATAAGCTCGCTAGTCAATATCAGATATTTGCAAACATGATTAAACAGATTAGCGTGAACATGCCACTCGCGGAAGTACTCCAGGGGATGCCTAACTATGGGAAGTTTCTCAAAGATCTAATCTTCAAGAAAGGTAAGTACCATGAGGTATCCGCCGCATTCCTCCATAAGGAATGTTCGGCCATCTTGAAAAAGAGCAAGATGCCTCCAAAATTGGGAGACCCGGGTAGTTTTCGTATCCCTTGTGTTATGGGTAATTCGGAAGTGTACGATGCACTTGCAGACTTAGGTGCTAGTGTTAACCTTATGCTATATTCGTTATATCTTAAACTTGGCCCAGGAGACTTGAAACCTACAAGAATGGGAATTTGCTTAGCGAACCACTCTTTTGATACCCCCATTGGAATAGCCGAGGACATATTGGTAAAGGTTGAGTCACTTGTATTCCCAGTTGATTTCGTGATCTTAGAGATGAGAGAGGACACTAAGGTGCCCATTATTTTAGGTCGACCATTCCTCAACACCGCGGATGCTATCATTCACGTTCAAAAAGAACAACTTAGCTTAGGTGTTGGGAATGAGAGGGTGATTTGTCACATTAATAAAGCCATGAGACACCCTATTTCAACCGATGATGAATGTTTTGCTATTGATGTTATTGACGATTGTGTTGAGCATGATTTGCAGGAATTGTTAAGTGTAGACACGTTGGATGTAATCATGTTGGGTAAAGTCAACGATGACTTTGACCGGGAATTTGAGTTGGAGGAACTGCTTAAAGAGGATGAGTTTAAAGAATCGGAATCATTTGAAACGATCCGGTTGAAAGATGAATTCCGTATCAAAACGTCTCTTGAAGAACTGCCCACCTTGGAGCTTAAGGAGCTTCCACCTCACATGGAATATGCTTATCTTCAAGGTACGTCCCAATTGCCGGTTATTATTTCTTCTACACTTACCGGCGACCAAAAGGGTCGGTTGGTTTCCGTTCTTAAATCCCACAAAAGGGCAATAGCTTGGAAAACCTCGGACATACCGGGCATCAATCCGGCCTTTTGTACTCATCGAATCCTAATGGAAGATGATTTTAAACCCGTAGTACAAAGGCAATGTCGTCTAAACCCGAATATGAAAGAGGTCGTAAAAACGGAGGTAGTTAAATTGCTCGATGCTGGGTTAATTTATCCTATCTCGGACAGCCCGTGGGTAAGCCCTGTTCAAGTTGTGCCCAAAAAGGGGGGCACAACTGTTGTTCTCATCGAGAAGGACGAACTTGTCCCTACTCGTACTGTCACGGGATGGAGAGTTTGTATAGATTATCGTCGTTTAAACGACGCCACTAGGAAGGACCACTTCCCGCTTCCATTTATCAATCAAATGCTTGAGCGTTTAGCAGGACGGGAGTTCTATTGCTTCCTAGATGGATTTTCAGGCTACTTCCAAATCCCCATTGATCCGAAGGACCAAGATAAAACCACATTTACTTGTCCTTTCGGTACCTTTGCTTATCGGCGAATGCCATTCGGGCTATGCAATGCCCCGAGCACCTTTCAAAGGTGTATGGTCGCCATCTTTCATGACATGATCGAGGACTTCATGGAAGTCTTCATGGACGATTTTTCTGTCTTTGGAGACTCTTTCAATTCGTGTCTTGCTAATCTTGAAAAAGTGCTCAAAAGGTGCGAGGAATCAAACCTTGTTCTTAACTGGGAAAAATGCCACTTCATGGTGAAGGAAGGCATTGTCTTAGGGCACAAAATCTCTCGTGCAGGTATTGAGGTTGATAAGGCCCAAATTGATGTTATCTCGGGCCTTCCCAAACCTACAAACGTTAAAGCTATTCGTAGTTTTCTTGGTCATGCGGGATTCTATAGACGGTTCATTAAGGACTTTTCTAAGATTGCCCGACCACTGACCAAACTCCTTGAGAAGGACGTTCCTTTCGACTTTAATATCGAATGCGAGAACGCTTTCAACTTCTTAAAAGAGAAGCTCACACACGCTCCTATCATGGTATCTCCCGATTGGTCACATCCTTTCGAGCTTATGTGTGATGCTAGTGATTTCGCGCTAGGCGCGGTTTTAGGTCAACGCCACGTTAATCACTTTAAACCTATTTATTACGCGAGTAAGACACTTACGGGGGCTCAATTGAACTATACCACCACGGAAAAGGAGCTTCTTGCGGTCGTCTTTGCGTTTGATAAATTTAGGTCATATTTGGTGTTGTCTAAAACGGTCGTTTACACCGATCATTCGGCCCTTAAGTACTTGTTCTCTAAACAAGATGCTAAGCCTAGACTCATTCGTTGGATTCTTCTTCTCCAAGAATTTGACATTGAGATCAAGGATAAAAAGGGTGCCGAAAATTTAGCCGCGGATCATTTATCTCGTCTTGAAAATTCAAACCTAGAGGAACTCAATGAATCGGACATTCATGATACATTCCCTGATGAGTCCCTTATGGGTATCGAAATTGAATCCGAAACTCATTGGTTCGCCGATATTGCTAATTATCTAGCCGCGGGCATTCTTTCCAAAGGTCTAACTTACCAACAAAAGAAGAAATTCTTTGCGGATATTAAGTTTTACTTTTGGGATGCCCCGCATCTTTTTCGAATTGGGGCGGATCAAGTGATTCGTCTTCGTGTTCATGGGAAGGAAGCTCAACAAATTCTAGAGCATTGTCACCAAGGACCCACGGGTGGGCATCTTGGAGCTAATTATAAGGCTAAGAAAATCTTCGATTCGGGATTCTATTGGTCTACCATTTTCAAAGATGCTAGTGCCTTTATCAAAACTTGTGATGCTTGCCAAAGGGCGGGAAACATCTCCAAAAGAGATGAGATGCCTCAAACGAGTATTCAAGTTTGTGAGATATTTGACATTTGGGGGATAGACTTCATGGGACCTTTTCACGCATCCAACAAATGCAAATACATCCTTGTCGCGGTTGACTACGTGTCAAAGTGGGCGGAGGCCAAAGCTTTGCCCACTAATGGCGCAAGAGTCGTCGTTGACTTCCTTAAAAATCTCTTTTCGCGTTTTGAGCTTCCAAAGGCCTTGATTAGTGATCGCGGTACGCACTTTGCAAATCAACTACTCGAGAAGGTGCTCAAGAAGTATGGAGTAACCCACCGTTTCTCCACGCCTTACCACCCTCAAACGAGTGGTCAAGTTGAGAATACTAACCGCGCACTAAAACGCATTCTTGAAAGAACGATGAAAAACAATCCTAAGATTTGGAATCGGAAGTTGAATGACGCGCTATGGGCATTTCGAACTGCTTATAAAACGCCTATTGGTACCACACCATTCCGTCTTATTTATGGAAAAGCGTGTCATTTGCCGGTTGAAGTGGAGCATAAGGCCTATTGGGCACTTAAACAGTGTAATACCGACCTTAAGGAAGCGAGAGAACATCGATTTTTGCAAATTCATGAACTTGAGGAATTGCGAAACCATGCTTATGAGAATTTGCGCATTTATAAGGAGAAAACGAAGTTATGGCATGATGCGCGTTTGAAGATGAGAAAAGAATTTGAACCGGGCGATAAAGTTTTGTTATTTCAATCTAAGTTCAAATTCTCCGCCGGAAAGCTTAGGTCACGATGGTCCGGTCCATTCGTGGTGAAAAAAGCTTTTCCGGCCGGGCACGTAGAATTGTTAGATAACGAGGGTAGAAGCTTTAAGGTGAATGGTCAAAGGTTAAAATTGTATCACGAAGCATTCGATAACATCGAGAGGGAGGACCTCACCCTCTACCCGAAAGACACATGAACATGGGGATGAGTCGAGAAAACGACTCGTTAAAAAATCAATTCGTGTAGAATTTTGTATTTTTGTTTTTGTAAGTATTCGTGTGAATTTTTGATTTGTTTGATAGATATAATGAAAAATCCAAAAACAATATAAAATCTGAAAAAAAAAAAAAAAAAAACTGTCACGGAACGCGACATACACCATCAGAACGCGATGTATTGATCAGTACGGGACCCCATTTGTTGTCGCGTTTGAAATGGTCTGGTCGCGTTGGAATCACACTTGTCGCGGTACGCGACACCCTGTCGCGAAACGCGACGAGTACCAGCAGATCAGGGTATTTACGCTGTTCCAGCCTGATTTATCACCACCACTCTTATTTATTTTATCTATTTCGATTTTTCTGCTCTCAATACACCATGACCCATTAATTAAACCCTCGATTTACTCACGAATCTTCATCTAATCAACACTAACAACATGGCTAGGGTATGATTTAACATCTTCTTGCTTGTTTTTCTTTATTTCTCATGCTTAATTTCAATTTTCATTAGGGTTTATGAGAAAAACAAGTATGGGGGTGTGTTTATGTGTTATTGTTCGATTTTTTATTGAAGATTATGTATGCTTAACATGTTATTACTTCGATTTTCATGCCTATTGTTCTATAATTTCAGTCTTTGATTTCTAGGGTTCTTAAGTATGATTAATTGGGGTTTTGAATTTGTGAGTTAAATTGATATGTTTTGAATGTTGTAAGATTGTTAGTTGAGTATAAATACCATGAATTCATGCTTAAATTGTCTAGATTTTGATTTTGATTTTCAGGGTTCATGTGTAATTGGGGATTTTGACTTGGTTGACTGGGTTTGACTCAGTTTGACGTCCATGTTTTGACACCGCTTATAAACTATGAGGATTGTCATGATGATTAATGATGTTATAGGGTTTTGTACTTATAAAAGTTGGAAAATTTGTTCTAAGTGCATGATAATTTTTGGAGTCTTATATGATCTATGCTTTTGGCATGTTTTTAAATGGCCATTGACATTGTGTGCTTTAGGTATATTTTTGAAAGAATGCAGGTTATAGCTAACGCTAACATGTCCTTTGGGATATATCTTTTTGGATGTCATTGTGTTTGTTTTTCAGACAGGAGGACGTGGTAACGCTAGGGATGCTTCAAGTTCCGGTACTGCAGCCGGTGCAGCTCAGGATGTTCAACCGCAACCTCCAATTCCTCAAACAGAATTACATGTGAATTTAAGGTTTAATGGTCGATCGGAGGTTATTAAGCAAAGAAAGGCGGATGTTCAAGAATTGATTCGGAAAGAATTTGAACCACATCGGGTGATCGATTGGAATGTTTTACAACGGGGAGGTTTATATGCTACAGTTTTGGGGTATTTGCAGTTGGAATGGAGAAGTGCTTTGTATACTGATTGGGTTGCTTTCTTTGGTATTCATGAAGTAGTTTACCGGGAGTTGGTTATTGAATTTTACGCTACATATGCGATGAACCTTCACCCTGAAAACGTTGATGATCCAACGTTTATGACTTTTCGATTGGGTGGGGTTAACCGCTCTATGTCATTATTTCAGTTGGCTACTTGTTTGAAAATTTATACCGACGAAGAACGCACACGAGTTAATTTTCGAGATTATCTTTGGGGTGCTGAAAGGGTGATTGATATGATTGATCCTCGTGAATTTGATGCAGCAAGAGTTTGGGAGGAGATTGCTTCCAATTCTGAATGGAGCCCGAGTAACTGTCCTTGTGTTAACATCATGGATCTCGCTCTTCGTGCAATTCAATGAATGGTTTCGCATACTATTACACATCGAAGAAGTGGGAACGAGAAGGTCTCTTTACTGGACCTTTGGTATGTGAACCAATTCCGAACCAAGACACCTACTTCGGTTGCTTATGGAGTGGCTTATTTTTAAAAACATCAGGGTAGTGGACTTCGTTCTGCGGGAAGCCCGATTAGAGGTGGTCACTTTATCACGAGGATTGCGTCGGTTTTTGAAATTGATAGATCGGATATGGAACGAATTGTTACTGAAGCGGTTATGTTAGGGGAAAATGTTTTTCGTGGGGCAAGAGTAATATCTATTGAGCACGGCCAGGTTATTCCATTCCGAGTTCGTCGTCGTCGTCCCCGAGATGCACAGGGGGCACAAGAGGAGGATGAAGAGATGGCCGAGGGTGGTCAAGATGCAGGTCAAGGTGTCGGGGGGTCAACGTTTTACAAACCGAGATTTAATGGAATAGATGCGGACCATGCAGCTTTATAATGAGGAGACCCGAGCACGCTCGGAAAGTCTTCGATTGTGTTTTTAAGTATATGTCAGAGATCAACTGGTTTTTTGTTTGAGGGTTGGCTGGGGTTGGTTTGTACAGGGAAGAGATGGTGGGTGGTGGATGTTGATTTTGGAGAATGTTAGGGAAGTAGGTCGCAAAGAAATGAGGGGGTGAAGGGATGGTGTGGTTTTTATATTTTGAGGGCAAGATGCCGTTTTGGAGGATTTTATGAAGGGGGCGGCCAGAAATCTGGTGGGTGTTAGTATGTAGTATTAGTGAGGTTGTGTATCATCACGATTGGCATCGACACAACATGGAGCTTGTTTCTCCTAATACCATCTTTACTCCTTATGGCACTCGTATTCCATGGACTCCGGAGTCGACATGTCCTTATCGGGTGTATGATCGCACATCAGCTCAGGCAGTTTGGGAGGATATGGTCCGACAAAGAGGAGCAGGTTCTAGTTCTCAGCATAATGAAGGTAACCAGCGAGGTCAGTCAGGTGGTGGAGGTCCTTATGGTGGGCAGTATGATGGATCTTATGGAGGGTATAACCCTCTTGGTGATTGGATGCGGTGGTGATCGTGTGGTGACAAGAAAAACAAAACTTTTTAATTTCGTTTATTTGTTTTTTATTTTGGATGACTGTAAACTTAATTAGGATGATTGTAATTGTTAGTCTTAAACTTAATACTTTGGATTTTAAATGGGGCGTTTCGGTACCGTGGTGGTGCCACCCCATTAGTTATGGTTGTGGTATGTATGTTTTCGTTTCAGGTTCCACGGTGGTTATGCTTTAATTTTTTAAAGTCTGGCATTAAGTTCAGCACCTTACTTGATTATGATGTTTTGGTGATCGAGTGGATGCCGATGTTCTTATGCTGGCAATAAGTTCAGCGCCATCATGCACCGTGTTTTTGCGATCTACGGATCTAAAAATCCGGGTTTTCTTTTCTTTTCCCTTTTTCACTATTTTGTCCTCTCGAATTTATTTTTATTTATCTGATTTCATGTAAATGAGGGCATTACATGATCTTAAGTGTGGGGGGAGAGATAAATTCTCGCGGATTTTGAAATGTTTGCATGTTTTAATTGCCTAGTGGTCAAAATTTTTAAAATGTTTAAACTTTTTAAGGTTATAATTGAGATGTTTACCCATGAGAGCACCCGTAGTGATTAGGGGTTGACTTGGAATTTTTGGTTTTGGCCAGTGAGGTTTATTAGTTTTAAGCAAATTGTTAGTGGTTTGTTAATTATGAATGAACTTTTTGACCATAACTAAGGAATTTTGAGTATACAAGTGCTTGAGGAAAGACAACTGATGAAAGGTGAAAGTTGAAAAGGGATAAATGTTGGATAAATTTGGTTTAAAATGTTAAAAATTCAATCTTATTTTATCTAGTTTAGTATTTGTTTCAAAAATGACAATGCAACTTATTTGTGTCAAGAAATGAAGAATAACGGTATTTAGGGCTTTAGGGTAAAATGCGAGAAAAATGGTTAAATTAGAGATTAGGATATAAATGGCTTCATATTTTGTGTTTATGACTTTTTGACTCTCTTAAAGAAGTGTTATACTCATAAGTGCTAGGTATGTAAGCTTGAAGATGAAAAATCACAAATCTCTGACTCCAATGGACCCTTTAAGGGGTGGTTGTTGCTAACTATGGTGTGAATGGTATTGCTTATTGTCATGAGTTAAAGACTTCCTACAACAAATCATTCATCATCATCGATCACATCATTATCCATCCGCTACATCATACATTGCGGGTTCTACAAAGTCACAAATTGAAGACGAGGAAGACATTCAAAGAGAGTATTATTGTTGGAAAAAAAAATGCTTATGAGATCCGAGCTTAAGTAGTAGTTTCTAAGATTCGCGCCGATAGATCCTTTGGGGTGCTAGATCACCTAACCACCTAAGACCTTTTTTCGGTTTGGGATCGGTTGGTTGAAGGTTCGCTACACGGGTTAAGGACGTTACTATCTCAAGGCAAGGTGATCATCTTTAGGTAGTTTTGGTTGTAAGTACTCGTCTCATACTTAAGCAGCAGTGATCATCTTTGGCTCATGATGTGGGAAATACCTAGTAAGACAAGACCTTGGGGAGAGTTACCTTTGCGGGGTACTTTGGATAAGAGAGATGTGACCAGTATGTGGATAGCTTGCATATTTAGAAATTATAAGCATGAAATGGAATCAAGAGAGTTAAAAAGTTAAGCGGATTTCCCTACATAAACACAGGTATGAATCTATTTATAACTGGATCTTTGATTAAATTGTGAAGTATTGGTATTTGCGATAGCGCCTTAAATATTGTTAGTAGGCTATCTTGATGCGAATAAGAGTCATGTTACAAATACTAAACCTTATAACGTAAGATTGTTTTTACCATTTGTAATCATGTTACACCAATTGTTATCCAAGTTATACCTACCTCATTAAACAAACAAAGTTGTAGAAACAACCCGAAAATGTGTGTTTCTTTTGACACGATGTGTAGGAATTTGAATGTTTATTGGTGATTAGTTATTGAGGTTGGAAAGTTAAGTCTTAAGGGTTGATTGATGCAAAGAAAAGAAGGATATTGAAAGCCTAGTAATGTGATTTTTTTTAGGGAAGCTAAGTGAAAAGAATTTAGGCTTTGAGAATGAAAGGTTTGTAGTGAGAATTAAAAGTTGTGGAAATTTGTGAGGTTTGAGTTCTTAACCCAATTGTCTTTACATCTCAATTTATGACCTAAAATGTTTTGTGAAAAGATATTTGCATTAATGACCATTTAGGATATTATTTTTGAAATGAGTTTTTGAATATGCACTTAATTGAATGGAAATGGGGGGAAGAAGGGGGGGTGCGTTTGATGGTTTGTACGTTGTTTTTTTTATAAGTGACAGGAATGTGAGGAATTGTTTTGGGAGGAAATAAGCTTAATCGTGAAAAGATGAAGAGTACGAGAGCTTGTGGAGGATTGACTTGAAGGCTTGAATCTTGCTGAAATTTGTTGAAGATTATACGTACAGTTATTGGTTCGAGATTGGCTTGCTTGAGGACAAGCAAGGTTCAAGTGTGGGGGATTTTGATAACGTCATTTTCATACATATATTTTGGGCGTTATCTTGTTCCATTTGCTGGTATTTTGAAGACTTTGATTAAGATATCGAGTTATTTGAGTTTAAAATGAAGAAAGTGTCAAGATATGGTTCGTTGGCTCATTAATGTTGATTTTTATTGAAGATATAGCTAAAACGAAGTTAGAGTTGAAGATAAACGTGCCTCGGGTGAAAAAATCAGTTTCCATCGCTTCAGGATGAGGTTTATCGCGTTTTGGTCATCGTGATACGTGATGAAGTGCATTAGAACACGACATGGAAAATGGGGCCAATCTGATCATTCTGTCGCGTTTCAAGCATCTGGGTCGCGTCCTGGTTCATCGCGTTACGCGATAGGCCTGTCGCGGATCGCGACTAGCGTCGGTTCCGGCTGTTTTGTTTACTCCTATAAATAGACGAATTTTACCCCAATTTAGGGTTATGCAGTTTTTATTCCGAGTTTTAGCCTACAGCAACATTAGTTACGAATTTCTTTGTCTTTCTTCATTATTTTACAAGGGTTTAAGCTACAATATCATTCTTGGTTAGTTTTGATCTTAAATTTACTTTATTTGCTTTCAATTTTAATTAAGACAATGTTCATGTTTAATTGTTCTTTTTATTTATTTGTTATTTGCTTTGTCATGAGTAGCTAAATTTCTAGTATTCACTTAGATGCATGAACCTAGGTGATGGATTGCGATCTTTTGGTTAACGACAATTAATTAAAATTACACAATTTATTGTCTAGCTAAGATCCACCGTTATTAAAGCTTATTGATTGTTAGATCACGGAAGTTATTGATTAACTAACGACAGTTAAATTGATTAATAGCTTTTACTAGATTATTGAACGTGAATAATTTAGGAATACGTGAGATTTTATGAGGGACACCGATAATAAAATTAATCGTATAGTGGTTGAGCTTGAAATTAGTTGCAATAATTGTGAGGTTGTAAGGGACACCAAGCCAACCTAAGTTAGACTATAATCTTGAGTAATATCATTGTGAATTGGTTAGTAACTCTAGGTTAACGACAGTTATACTTAGGTTGCTAGTCTTAAACTGTAGGAATCGACAGATAAATACAGTGTCACATCATTGTAATTGTTTACTTAACGAGTTTAACCGAGCAATCCTAGCTTAGGGAATTGTAGCTAAGTGGATACCTTTGCTTCTTATTGAGTTAAGTTTAATTTACTTTCGCGTTTAATCAGTTTTACAATAAAACTCCCCTTTAAATCTTAGAATAATTAATGTCAATTACCTGCTCTCTGTGGAACGAATTGGTCAAATATTTGTTTAATTACTACACGAACTGGTTATAGTTGCCTTTATTGTGTGATAATCGATAGGTATTTAGCTAATAATTTAGAGTACGAAATTACACATCAACAACTCAAGAACAAGAACAATTTCAAGCAAGCAACTCTTCTATCACTTACAAATCCGGATTCTCAAACACATAAACCCTAGGTTCAAGTATGACTTCTAAAAACACCAAATTAATCATGAAATCAAAGCATACAAGCATAATCTAACAAAACCCATTACTAATTAAAACACAAAACCCCAATTAGATAAACCCCCACATTAATTCATCATGTAAATCAAAGATTAAGCAAGTAACTACACCTAATTAGATGAAATAAGCAAGATAGAAAACAAATTCGGACCTTAGGGGGAGCCATTCTTCCAAGATGTGGAAGTAATTAGACAAGAAATTGAAGTTAATTAAATTAGGGTTTGTAGATCTAGGTGTTTGTAGGTGTAAGAAAGTTGGATGGAATGAAAAGAATGAGAGGGTTTGGTGTAAAATACAGCTAATTCCCGTCGCCTTTTTTGTGTGATTGTGAAAATTTGGTTTTTTTTTTTATTTTTTTTTTTTGAAAAGCTTTTATTAAAAAGCAAAACAGCTTGCCCGACAGTGAAACGGAGCGGCGCTCCAGGTGGGGCGCGGCGCTCCATTAGGCATAAAATTCATGTCGAGGGGTTTCAACAATCTGGCACATCAGGTACTTACAATCTGAGCGGCGCTCAAATGTTTGGAGCGGCGCTCCAAGTGCTAATTCCCAGTATTTCACAATTTTAAGCCATTTTAACCCAATTTCTCAACCTAAATACCAACAAACACCCCAAACAAAAAGTCGAACACGATCACATTGCACATATTATCAAACGAGCACAAAAACATACAAACTCTACAACAATGTGAAGTTTATTACCGAGTCATTCACAAGACTCGTCCCCAACTTCAAGTGACGTTAGGATCGGGTTCAACGTGAACCCCGTCATCAATCTCCAACGGACCATCGAAATATTTCTTCACTCGATGTCCGTTAACTTTAAAGGTAGTACCACTCGCATTTTTCAACTCAACCGTACCATATGGGTACACCTTAATAACCTCAAATGGTCCCGTCCACCGGGACTTAAGTTTTCCCGGTAAAAGCTTCAATCTAGAGTTAAACAAAAGCACTCGATCGCCCTCATTAAACTCTTTCGGACCTTTTAACCTTCTATCATGCCATTGCTTGGTTTTCTCCTTATAAATCAACGAATTTTCATACGCATCAAGGCGTAATTCACCAAGCTCATTCAATTGCCCCGCCCTTAGGCGTCCGGCTTCCTTCAAATCCAAATTGCATTTTTTAAGTGCCCACATCGCCTTATGCTCAATCTTCATTGGAAGATGGCACGCTTTTCCATAAACCAACCGATAAGGAGTGGTACTAATCGGTGTTTTGTAGGCGGTTCAAAACGCCCACAAAGCTTCATCGAGCTTATTTGCCCACTCCTTCGGATTCGACCCCACAGTTTTCTAAAGAATTCCTTTAAGAGCTCGATTGGTATTCTCAACTTGTCCGCTCGTTTGGGAATGGTATGAAGTAGAAACTTTATGGAGAACTCCATATCGCTTCAATACCTTCTCCATTTGGGCGTTACAAAAATGAGTACCCCTATCGCTAATTAATGCTTTAGGAGTTCTAAATCGAGAGAATAAATGCTGAAGGAAAGAAATCACAACTCGTGCATCGTTTGTGGCTAAAGCTTGTGCTTCGGCCCATTTAGACACGTAGTCAATGGCAACGAGTATGTAACTATAATTATGAGATTTCGGAAATGGCCCCATAAATTCAATTCCCCAAACATCGAATACCTCGCACACTTGGATGCTTTGTTGAGGCATCTCATCCCGTTTGGTGACTTTATCGGCCCTTTGACATGAATCGCACGATTTACAAATCAGGTGGACATCTTTGAAAATTGTCGGCCAAAAGAAGTCGGCATCGTAGACCTTACGCCCCGTGATTTGGGGTCCAAAATGCTCACCGGTAGGCCCACTATGGCACTCGGTTAAAATTTGCATACACTCTTCACCGGAAACCCACCGGCGGATAACCCTATCGGGACAACAACGAAAATGATAGGGATCCTCCCAGAAATAGTACTTAAGGTCACTAAAGAATTTCTTCCTCTTTTGATGTGACCACCCTTTTTTCAAGAATTTTCCCACGAGATAATTAGCAATGTCCACATACAATGGCTCGTCCACATTGTACATCTTCATGAGATATTCATCGGGAAAATCATCATGGATGCTCGACTCATGAAGGACTTCGAGATTTGGATTCTCGAGTCTAGGAAAGTGGTCGGCCGCGAGGTTTTCAGCACCCTTCTTATCCCGGATCTCGATATCGAATTCTTGTAAAAGCAAGATCCATCTAAGCAGTCGAGGTTTGGCATCCGGTTTGACGAAAATGTACTTTAGAGCAGAATGGTCCTTAAAGACTATAATCTTAGATAAGACTAAGTAGGACCGAAACTTATCAAACGAAAAGACCACCGCAAGGAGCTCCTTTTCAGTGGTAGTATAATTCAACTCTGCTCCTTGCAAGGTCTTGCTTGCATAATTGATGGGTCGGAAATGTTTCTCGTCCCTTTGGCCAAAAACAGAGCCCACAGCAAAGTCGGATGCATCACACATAAGCTCGAATGGAAGAGACCAATTCGGAGCAATTATGATAGGTGCATTGATGAGTTTCTCCTTAAGAAGTTCGACTGCCTTTTGGCACTCTTCGGAGAAATTCCAAGGTGTGTCCTTTTCGACGAGTTTGTTCATCGGGTTAGCGATTTTGGAAAAATCCTTAATGAACCGCCGGTAAAAACCGGCGTGCCTGAGAAAACTTCGAACACCCTTAACACCAGTGGGAGATGCATCAGAGGCAAATTCAGAGACAGATGCGTCAGAATCTGGAAGCTTACATTCCGACGCGGACTACCATTCCTGATTATACAGCCGTTACTCCCCCGAGGCCGGATCCGACGTATGACCCGTACCAGGCTTGCCAGGACACTTATGGTGTGGATTGGGACCCCTTCAGAGACTTGTGGCCGAGGGAATGATGGGTCGTTGCGCATGTTTTTGTTGTAATTTGTTTAAAACTATTTCCTTTCCGTTGGTCTGTATTTGGATAATTATGTATTATGTTTTTGTACTTTGAAACTTATTTTGGGGGCAAGGCGTTTAGGCATCTGGTGGTTCCACCTTGTTCTGTTTATGTAGTTCGTTTGTTTTTCTTTTCTTAGGTTTGTTGGTGAAACAATTTTTCAAGTCTGGCATTAAGTTCAGCAAAACTACATGATTGATGATATTGATGTGATGATCGGGAATGGACGATGTTCTTATGCTGGCAGTCAGTTCAGCGCCATCTGTCACTGGCATTCCGCGATCAGTGGTTAAGCTCGATAAGTTTTTATATTTTCTTTCTCACACAACCCTTTCGATTTTAATCTATTTTTGATCTCAAGTGATGGGGACATTACTTGATCTCAAGTGTGGGGTAGGGGATGTAAAATCTCTCTGGTTGGTTGTTAATGGAATCATCATCATAGTAGTTTTAATCTAAAAAGACTTGTCGTTTCACGGGTTTTGGTCGTAAAAAAAAATTGAAAAATTAGGGGAAAAATAAAAAAAAATAGAAAAGTTAGTTTAAAAATATAAAAAAAAAAGTAGAAAAATAATTGAAAATTCGGCCAAAACCTTTGTTATGAAAATTAGTTTTGATTTGGCTTGGTATTTTATGGCATATTTCGTGATTTCAAAGAAGCCAAAATTGTTTCACATGTTCATTTTCTTGAACATGAAATTCTACGAGTTCGGGAAACTCAATAGTAGGTCACCTGTATCAAAACGAGTGTAAACCGTGAGAGAGCGGTGATTGCATAGCGTGTTTGTGACCGAATCACGTGCCAGATCAAAAACTTTTGGTTACTTGGTATAGCAAGCTTCCGAAACTATACCATTTTATTATTTACATCATCTAATGGTGTGATACTGTGGGAAGAGGAGCCTTGAGTTTCACCAGTGTTGTCCTTTTTAGGAACAATAGCTACGTGCTTGTGTTTGCTTAGACAACACAACTCATAGCCAAAAGCTATGGCACCCAAAGGTTTTTGGGATTTATCGGAAGGGTAGTATCTACTTCATACCTTTCTTAAAACAAGCAGAAAAACTTGTCATGTGGGAAGTAGGCAACTTGGAATTAATTCCAACCACGTTCATTTCCATTGAATGTGAAATCCTACGAATTCTTTAAGAATTAAATCGTAGGTCACTTGCACCAAGGCGGGTGTCAACCGTATGAACGGTGATTGTATCGTGTGGTCAAAACCGGGCCATGCGCTAGATCGAAAACTTTAATAGGGCGATCCTCATTGTTTCTCCTAACAAGGACAATGTTGCACCCGACCACTTTATATAACCCGAGTAGTAAAGTCTCCAAATTGACACACTTGCTGATTTATTTCAGAAGTTGTAGTCCAGACCAGTTGTAGGGTGACGAAAAGTCTTGAAAAGTCATTGCTAACATCGACTGGAAATCTACCAGGCCTCAACATCAAACAGTGAAACTGGTAGTTAGACTTATCTCGATGAGGGAGATCTGTCTCGTCAAATGGGAAGCGCACCATGATACACAATTCTGTGATTGATCAGATTTCCAGTTGGATAACCTCCGAAAAGGTAAGATATCAGCTTTTAAGCCTGATGAACTTCAATATTTATGATTGACTTAACGGATTAGATGATTACCTCATGATTATCGACGATATCTGGACGTAATGTGTATCCTCCTAAGCACATTATTTTCTTACCGACATCTCACGATGTTAGGTACTGTGGGAGGCATTGGCTTGACCAATTGCGGGGTAGCCCGTGCGTTCTTTTTGGCACATGCGTTCGATTGTCATATCTTTGGTGTTTGGCTCTCACTTGATTCCCGGTTCCTTTGAAGACTTACATTATGGTTCAAGATCCCTTGCCTCATTTTATTTGGTATGCTATTCAAGACTTTATTTAGCTACTTTGTTCATATTTAATTGCTTGAGGATTGGGAAGTTAATTTCGGGGGAATGCAAGTGGGAGGTATGGTTGGTAATTACTCTAAATCGTGCCCATGCTAGATGATGGTTTGTTGGTTGTTCGTTTGGTTCTACATATATGTTTGAAGAAGTTATCATATGGTAGAAGATTATTTTCGAGTTTAATTGCTTGAAGACAAGCAAAACTCTAGTGTGGGGTTGTTTGATATCACATATTTAATACGCGTTTTCCTTAGCGATATCGAGCACATTTTGGTCCTTTTGGATACGATTTGGTGTTATTTCGATAAGTGTTCGAGTTCTATGACCAAGGAGATGAAATTTGAAGTTATTTGATGGTTTTAGTGATTTTCGATGGAAACGAGTGAAAGAGATTGGTTCGATGCGAGTTTGGATGAATTTAGTGAGTTTTCAGCTCGGAATCAGCAAAAAGGGGCCTGGAGCGCCGCTCAGAAAGGTGGAGCGCGCTCTAGTAGGCAGGAAATTCAGTTCGAGGGGTTTTGGAAGTTGACAGATCAGGTTTCAGTGATATGGAGCGCCGCTCAACAAGTGGAGCGCCGCTCCACCTTCAGCCGGGTTCAGAATTTACCTATTTAAAGCCCGAATTTTTACCCTAATAAATCATTCTTGCATCCAGACGAATTCCAGCAGCTTTTTGACGTAAAAGGGTGATTTTTGGGGAATCCCAAGATTATTCTAACACATCAATCATTCCGGAAACGCATCTCGATCCGTTTATCATTCAAGAACACAATTTTCATTAGGTTTAATTCTTATCATCATAATGAATACTCTTAATTGTTTATTTGTGATTTTGGTTTTAGCCATGATTGTTGGCTAAGCACTTTAATGTTTGTCTAGATTGAATATTCGTATGTGTTTGGATGATACTTTAATGTTTAATTTGATTAATGCATGATAATTATGAGTTTTGATTAAGAACCATTCTTATGAGATTTGATTATTGTTACTAGGCTTGATTAGTGATCTTGTTTGAACAAAGGGAACCCTGTTTCAATTTAGTGAACTAATTTTCAATTGATTTGTCTTAACCAATTGGGTGCTTACTGGACCAAGGGGGTAAACCGAGTAACACAGATTGAACAAAATAGAGGTGAATTGTGTGGAGCGAACGCGTAATCAATTGAATCTTAATCTTATAATTAGCTAATTACTAAGTCACAAACGAAAGAGGTCTTTGGTGAAAGGGAACCTTAAGCCAATAAATCCTAGTTTGACGTGTTTGCTAAAAGAGAACTTTGGGTAAACCGACTCTGTAGTTGCATGTATTGATAAATTGAACTAGTGCTTAATAACAAATCATCCGACACTGCGAATAGGAGATCTAGGCGAACATTCTTTTATCTACTGAATTCAAATATTTTTGCTTTTCGTTGAATCTGCATTTATTATTTTCTATAAACTTTAAAACACAAAAATATTGTCTTTTACTTTTGATCTATCCTTGATTTGGCTAATCGTTAAATAGCCACAAAAACAAATTATCTCGTACTTTCAGTTTTCATAGATTAACTTAGTTTATTTTCGTTAGTTGCAATCTTAATTCTCACGTTTAAACTGTCCTTAGAACGATTTCGGAATTACCAACTTAATACTATTGCGCGATCGGGTATACACATCACATACATTGAATTCAACATATACATATTATGTTATATAGATCAAAACACGGATTCAATCCAAATTGAGATTAACACGTGGTATCAGAGCGTAATTAGGTCTTCCTAAGCGATCCAGATTATAAATTTGTGTTTAGATCAGTTGTTTAGGTTAGAATTTCGAAGATCATTGTAACAACCCTGATTTTTCCGTTACTTCCGTCAACCTTCCGTTAGTTTATTTAACGGCGATTATTTAACTTTTATGCGTTTACGTATATTAAGTGCGTACTTGATCTTCGGAGGGTTTCAATAATTAATATGGGTTGATATTAATTCAAATAAATATTTCGGATAAAGAAATACGATAAAAACGATACGATTTTGATAATAGCTTTTTGAGCAACGAAACGCTCGGGTTTATTTTAATAATTAATTTTATTAATTATTAATATTTTAAAATATTTAATTTATTGAGTTTTTAATAAATTAAGCGATTGGTTGCGTTTAACGATCGGGTTAGCGTTCCGGACCTTCGGTACGACTAAACGGCACTTAAAACGGACCACGATTACACGGGATTGCAAAACGAGAGCCCGGGAACCCATCCCAAGTGGGCCATGGCCGAACACCCCCTCCCCACCCCTTTTATGTCTAATTTTTGCAACTAGAAGGACCTAAGTGCTAATTTATTGAATTAGGGCTAGATATAAATTGTTGTGTTTAACCTAAATTAGTAAAACCCTCACAAACACATACACCTGTCGACTTTTTGGCTCCTCCCTCGCCCTCTTTGGCCGTCGATCACCATCACCACTACCACCATGAATTTTCAATTTTTGCTCAAGCCTTGAACATCAAACTTGCAATTCTCGATCTCCTCTACGCGTTGATATAAATCTTTTAGCGATCTAAGGTATAATTACATGAAAAGTAATTCTTAAAATCTGATTTTTATGAGAGTTTCATAGTTATGTTGTCAATTGCTCAAGTCTATACGCGTACGTGTTAATCGTTATCGTTATTTTGATTGTTTGATGCGCTAGGGTTTAAAAACGAATTTGTATTTGTTTGATCAGAAAAATTAAGTTTTTCAAATGTTAATTATTATGTTATATTCAGATTCCTTGCGAAAAACTATTGAGTTTAGGCTTTAGATTCGCTTGATTTCGTTTCCGTATGATTAAGTTATGTCAATTTGAATTATCGTTGTGTTTTTGTTGCTTGATCAGAAATCTGGTATTGATAGATAACGAATTGGCATGTGAGACTTATACCACTGGAAAGTTAATTTAAAAACACTCAATTTGGACTAGGATATCATGTCATTTGCTTACGTATAGCCCGAGTTATGCTTGAATTAGTGTAAAAGCAGTTTTATACAGCACTTCATGAAAATAACCTTGTATGATAAAATGTGTTAACTTCTGTGATTGAAGCTTTGCATATTTGAAAAGTAGACAAAAAGTACTTCATCTTTCATGTGGATATCATATGCTAATTGTATCTAGATCTTCGGATAATCGCGTGCGAATGTGACTAACTAAATGAGAATCGAATCTGTAAATTGCTCAGGGTTTTGTACTCTGTGGATTGTGTGTATTGCATGAGCATGTATGATTCTGGAAAATGAAACTTAACATGATATGTGACTTATTATTAGTTTATGTCAATCTCTGAAACCTTATGCATTGGGCACAATAGAGCCATACTTTATGTGAAATTCTGATTTGAGCTGAAAATTGAATGTTCAAATTGCACGAATAAACTGTACAAATTGGCTAAACAAAAGTTGCTATATTTTTGATATGTGTTACTTTGATTTGTCTTTGAACTATGGCCACTGGTCTTGTATCAATTGCATGTTCCTAACTCCGGTTATAGCCAAAATGAAATCAGTGCGCGGTCAGAAACTGACTTGGCAAACCCCAAATGTATCTCTTCTGATTCCTGACTTTTAATTGTCGTATGAGTCTCTGGCCGGACTTTTTGGAATCAATTTTAAGTATATTTATGATCTGGAGTTTTTCATGATTACTTGAATTTTGTACTATAAGATAATGTGCTAAGTATGCTACGTGTTCATGAACTTTGTGCATAACGATAAACTGAAATTGTGAAAATGATCATTCATGACCTAAAATGTATTGTTTGACTTAGGTTTGACATGTTGACCAATATTTGACATGAACCTACTGATGTTGACTTTATTTGACCACATTGACCAAGTTTGACTTTCAATTTGACTTCGGTTGACTTTGTTTGACTTGCATGATATAGTTGACTTTTACTTTGAAACGCATCGAGTCGAGCAATAAGACAACGTACACTATGAAACCACACTTATTTAAGGTACATGTATTGACCAACCTACATACGTATACTTAGGTTGCATTACTCGACTATAAACCGTACAAGTTAATTGTTCACTTTTCAATCCGAGCTTTATTCAAAGGTGAGTCTACAGTCCCTTTTTTTACATGTTTTCAGGGATGAGAATACACGCTGTTATATTTACATTTTCAAATACTTTTTATTGACATGAGTACTACACATATGCATATCGAGTTTGTTCAAAAAGCCTCTAGCTTGAATACTTTTAATATCATCGGTGTAAGCACAATTTAGATGGACGGATGGGTTAGATTGACAACCTCACCCGCTATAAAAACTGTGGTGCATTTACTTTGAACATTAAATACATTTGAACAAATGTATAACATTTTACGAGGTAAGGCGGGTATAGTGGCTTCTATACTCGGGTCATTGCTAGTATTCAGGTGCTCGGTTTATGCAAACGATAGAATCTCGTGGTCAAGGAAACTAAACTATTTTTCTGATAACTGTTTTTTAGATACTGTTACATTACTTTAAACCTGTAGATTCACCAACATTATTTGTTGACATGTTTTTGCGTGTTGATATTCTCAGGTATTAATTGCTTCTGCTGTAAACTGTTGCCGTTACGTAGAATTCAAACCAAGCACTGGGACCAGAGTTAACGTTCCGTCAAAGGGATTTTGACGGGGGGTTACAATCATATAGAAAAACGCTACAACGATGATGTTGAGATCTCTACAATATATTTATTCACTAGAAACTGAAATTGATTGGTGCTTTTAGCATTCATATATCCAATACAAACTTCATGAATAAGAAAACACATTTAAATTCATCATAAAGCTAGATCTTCAAGTCAAATATAATTCAATTTAAACGATTCGAGTATTCTCAGGATCAGAGAGAGTTATACGAGTCTTAGTTTGACGGTTTATTTATGCGGTGTCGTTAGATCGCAAAGTGTCGATACGAACTTATCAATAGAGTTTTAAATTTATATTTTGCTGGGCCTAAATATATTATTCCTTCCTATGGGTTAGCAAGGGCAAATATGACCTAGGGTCGTTTCTTGAGCGATCGAATTTAAAACGGATCTTATTAAGATAATATAGTAATTAAGATGGGTTTGTACACAATTTAGTATCCAATACTAGTGGCCAGGTACACCTTGTGTGGAGAGGCAGGATCATTTTGGTCCCAATAAATTGGCGACTGTTCGAAAAATCTAACAACCAAGTCCAACCGATTTATTCTAGACACCACTTTATCCGGAATATCAGATATCTCCGGTGGTCCTTGTGCTCGTTGTACTCCACACATACACACACGAGAAATATTAAGATCAATCAATTAAAATTTCTTCACTTGTTTTTTTTTTTTTTTTTACTGTACTAGCATTGCAAGGAACTTAAGTTTATGAAATGGTTGGTTTCTAGATTTACATTATTGCCCTTGATTTCAATATTTGTTTTGTGAAATTAATGGTTGTCAGGGTAGTATGATCAATTTTGGTTTGTAAAATCAATTTTTGGTTGATCTTGACTGCGGGCAGTTTGCAATTGGCACTCACGTGGTGATCTGCTTTTAATTTTTGCAGCCCCACGTGACTTGATTTTGGATGTTCCCACTCACTGGCACGTGAATTCTCGTCGTATGTATTTTTTATGGACCTTTTATCCCCCGCTCTAATCAAGAGATTCCAATTATTATTGGGCCGAAAGGAGCCCATTTACTATTGATGTACTCATTGAATTGTTAGATTTTTTCCCCCTACAAAATACAAGAACTACTATGTTATTAACCTTGTATCCCAAAGTGAAGAGTACTGTTCATAAGATATCTATATTCATAAGATATCTATATGTTCCTTAAAAACTTCATAGTTTCAAGGTTTTATAATTAATTTGCATAGATTAAATCATATAGAAGGCCATCGTAGCTGGTTTGCTACATTAAAATCTTTCTGATACGTTCAAGGGTTCGAATCTCAGAGCTCCCCTCCCCCCTTTTTTTTTTCTTTCCTAACTCTTTCTTTTCCTTTTTTTTTTCTTTCTAATATTCATTGAATTTAACAAAGGCAAAAGTTCGCCCCTGTTTCCATGCGATACCATGTATGGACCCGAAAGATTTAAAAGCGTTGTTAATAATGGTTGGGGTTGAGAATTTGGAAATTCCTCCGATGAAGATGGTGGATTTTCTAAGGAAAGATGGTAGATTTGACTTTTTTCAGAACGAATCAAAGCCTTGTTTGTTGTGAAACTGTTGGGAAAAAACAGGATTAATAGGAATAGTGTTTAGGCAGGAAGGTTTGAAAATATGAGTAAAAACCAATGTGAGGATTGTGGTTAATCGTTGGAAAGTGGCGGATGATGGTGGAAATTTGAATTTTCCTATTAGGTGCCGTTAGGCACTATAACCGAGGTTGAGAGAAGATACTTGTTATATAAATTTGTTTGAAAAATACTAATGATTAGTCCACATCGCCACATGCATAAGTGTTTTTCACTTCTCTTTCTCTATATTACATTACATTACATCTTACACACTAAAAGAACGACAATGTTTGGACGTACGATTAAGAAGAACGACAATCACTTACACTCAATAATTACCTCACTTGACATTAGTTTCTCAACGCATAGGCTTTTTTATTATTATTTTTAACTTCGTTTTTAAAAATGTTTGAAGTGTTTAATATTCTCTTATTATTATCAACAAATTTTAGTTTCGAATGGTGGGATCGGCGGTATGACGAAAGATGCTGTTAGACATAAGTGGGTTGTATATAGTGATTATTATTGACTACTATTTTAAAATTATTCTTTTGTGCAAACATTATAATGAATTATATTGTGTCGATTTGATTTGTTAAATTATAGAAAATTAAATTATGTGTGTTTGGTAAGTTTAACTTATTTTTCTTTTTTATTTTTGTTAAATAGTGTACGGGTACAATATTTCAATAGAAAATGTATAATTTTGTACAACATAACCATCTTACTCGCAACAAGATGGCCCAACAAAGCAGGCCCAACCATTTACTAAGTATAAGTATTTTTCTTCCATCTGCAATGGGTTTTGATTCTTAAGTTTAGTTAATGCATTTTAAAATAGATTAACAAGAATTTAAGCATATGCGTCAACTGTAGATCATCATTTTAAGTAAGCTTATATCCGTATGACAATGACCAAGGGATCTCCGTTTACTCGATGGGAAACCCGATACCCGGTAGTTAGTAAAGAAAAAGGACCTATCGGGTATGGGTTCGGGTGTAAGACGTGATTTCTTAGTCGGGTTCGAGTATGAGATTACCTATACTCGGCTCAACCCGGCCCGATGACATCCCTACCCGCCAATCATGGCTAATTAAACGCGCTAGCTGAGTCGCTGGTGACATTTGTAGCTCTGATTGGTGAGAGTTTGTTTGTTTATTCGTGCCCAGCATGTTAAAAAGTGACCCATGACTTTCAATCATGGGTGGTTTTATGTAGGCGCCTAGTGGATTTGCAATTTTTAGTGTAAAAATTTTGAATTTTTCGACTTTTCCCTGGTGGATTTTTTTTCGCCCCAAAAACCTACATATTTTGTTGGTGATTTTAGTGTTATCAACAATCATTTTAGTTAATTGGGATTTACTAGAAAGCAAAGGCTTATCGAATTAAGCTCAATGACGAGTTTGGAGAGTGTGGAGTGCACGCTCGTTCGAGTTAATTCAATAAGGTATTGGAAATTACATTTTTTCATGGGAAGGTAACCACGAATGATTACATCTCTTTATGAAGAGTGATGTTATTTCTAAAAGATGTAAATGAAGAGTTGCATCTTTTCGTTGAAAGGTTGCATATTTACATTGAAAGGTTGCGTCATTTCACTCGCACCTTTTCACTTCCTATAAATATAGGAATATGTTTTTGTTTTCATAATGAACATATAAACAGAAAACACACATACTCTCTAACAATTTGATGAGTGATTTCGTTGCCAAAAACACTGATTGCGTTCGTGTCTTATCCCTGTAAAGATTTCGTGTAACCGAGGCAATCGTAGGGTCGAAATACTTTATAGAGAAAGTGAACACACGATTCAAGAATCAATCCGGCAGTCAATTCTAACCCTTATTTCTAACAAATCTATAAAGTATTTTGTGATCATCATGAGATTCGGTGAAGGACATGAGATTGATTAGTTGGTGTAACAAAATCATGGAATTCATGAAATTTACTGTCTCGTGACTTTATGATCCGTTTGTGATCAGTCAATGGTAAATTTGTGTAACACTTTTATTTCCCATGTGATCCATTGGGTGATGGTGGATAAGATTATTTTAAGATTCCATAATTTTTAAATTGGTAAGAAACACAACGGATTATACAATGAAAAGTTGGCGACAGTTAGTTTATTAGAGTATATAAAAGGCAAATTGTTTCATATCAATTATGAAGCCTGGGATTTCATTTGAATCCCACCATTGATTGCGGGATGTGGGTTTCATTTGGAAAGCATGAGGTTGAGGAATTATTCTTATAATGGAACAACCAAGATAGGAAAGAAGTTGATGAATGAAGAATATGACGATGGATCAAGCACATGCATCATTCGTTTGATCAAGTACATATATTCTATCCATTTCTCTTTTGAATTATGATTGATATTATTATTATAAGTATAGTATGATACTTATAATTGTATGTGGTTGTGGCTAAATGTTCTCCGTATAATTGAATGTGCATTCAATAAAAGAGATTTACGTTGAATGTCACATGCTACTGAAAATTGATATTGTCGGTCAATTTTGGGTGAAACATAATCAAGAGTTTATTGATAGTTTTAATAAAGACAAGAGTAAAAGTGATTTTGGAATATAATCAGAATTTGGTGGAGGCACAAACAGAAGTCTGACTTCCTTCAATGGAATTTTAAAAGTAATTATTATGATTAAATCCGATCATTTTTGGGTATTCTATAATGATCCTTTTAATTGAATGGTTGTTCCTATGGTCAATTGGGAAAACTATAAATTACTATATATCTTACTATGTCTTTATCTTACTATGTCTTTATGTTCTCATTTTAAGAACCGCCAAATTCATATATCAGTTGTGATATACGTTTTTAAGAAACCGTTAAACGGGTCTTTGAATGGATTAATTTCCAGGGAAGACATGCAACCACAATTGGTAACCATTGGAACAAAAGGTCAAACGTTGTGATATATGTCGGTTAAATGAACTAAATATTTTAAAAATTAACCAATGGTTTCATTATATTTGTATTGTGTTACTGAGGAAGTGAAAACGGGTAATATAATGATAATGATCATAATTATTTTATTAACAGCTATGAGTTATATTTTATGTTACGATGTGCTGTAAAATTATGATCATAACTGGGTGATGACACATATAAATTAGTTAAATATTGTGTCTTCAGTTTACTCCATTTTAGGAGTGGAGAAAACGGTTAGTATGTGTTGGTGACATGTGATATCGATAAAAGAAGATTGTTAATGTATTCTTTTGGATATTGATATGAAACCCCCTCATGGGTTGTTAATAATTGTGATCGTTGGTAAGACAAGGACTTAATTGGTAGCACTTGTTAAGTTATTTGACGGGTAGTGATAATCCGTGAGAAATAACAAAACAGTCTTAATTATTGTGGAGTAACGATTATGTTACTAAATAAAATGACCATGAAGTCTTTGTTCATTGATAAGCCATGTCCACAACCATTTGATGGTCTATCAATATGGTACAAGTTAGTGAAATAAATATGTTTTAATATGGGATGGGGATTAGATGTTGCTTAATTATTTTCAAATACCGGTATGCTTTGAAAATTGGCGGGATGATGTATGTGATTACATTAAGTGACCAATATAGCATGGTGTTGGAGGGATCAAGCATGGTCTAGGATAATTTATTGTGATGTGGTTTAAGTATTTTAATACTTAGAGAAGCTAACCTTGGATTATGGTTTAGTTCATAATGGTGATCCTATAGCATATTAAATTATTTTGAGTTTACTATTGATCAAGAAGATGATACATCTACAAGTTGTTGATTTTTACACTTGATATAGATGATGTATCTTGGATCAAAAGAATGATGTTGAGATTACTGATATTATAAACTAGTTGTCATTACTTCTTGGTTCTAGAAGTGAATTGACTAAAGTATATTTATAATAATAAAAATCTTAATGTTCAATGTAATGGTAATAATTGTGCACATTATAATAATAAGGGCCCATTATCAAGGGTGTAAAAATTATAGGATTACATTGGTGACTTGTGAAAAGTGGACATATGAAATAACTAACCAATCAATTAATTTGAGTACTTACGAGTTTCTTATGGTATAATAAGGACTTGGTAAATCTTTGGATAAAAGGATTGAAAAAGAAAATTGATTGAAGTCAAAATGAATAAGATTAAAGTTCATGGTGATCCCTACTGATGGGATTTACTTATACAAGTAAAAGTCTAGACACTTATGTCTTATACCAATAGTGTTTCGTGAGTTGATCACGAATGAAGTGATATCTATAGATTTTGTTGAGTTCAAACAAAATTTGAATGGATCACTTGACAAAAAGAATTAGGCCGAGAATTAAGTGCGCACAAGTCGGCTAATGTTGTGGGATGGAAGTCCAACCAGATCTTTCAAAGTGAGACGCCCAATTCCCTTCTAGTACAACGCTAGGAGCTGAATTCAATGAGGTAAGCTTACTTTCTGAAGATTGAAACACATAAATATACTGATCCCAAAGTATGTGTTTAGACCCGTAAGTGGAGTTAGGTTGAAGTTTAACTTCTTAATAGTTCTTTTGAAAAATTGCAAATGCGGGTGCAAGATGTAAAAGAACTACCTATGTGAACATGAAGTTTTGCCGCTTCAATGGAGCTTTAGACTTAGCTGCCAATATGTTCACTGAAGGATTGGGACACATGGCTTATAATAGTGTCAAGATTGTCTTAGGGATATGTAAGAAACTGGTATGTATGGTATTTTATAGTTTTCATATGAATTGAAAGGTTCAATTCTTCGTGAACACCCTGATTTTCGAATTCTCGTAAATATTATACTAAGTGGAAATTCAATTCTTCACGAACATTGTGATGCCCCGTACAAAACCATCGTGTACGAATCATCAACAACAGGATCATTACAAGGTTAAGTACTATATGCGATTTCAAAAAGAGTTTGCATTCATAAATAAAGTGATGTCTAAACAAACATCGAATGTTTTACAATCCAAAAGCATGCTTCACTAAGTAGAAGCAAATAATAAGTGTATGTGACCACAATGGTCGTTACAAGTCATAGTTCAAAAGTACGAATGTTTGAATGCAAAATAAAGTAGTTCATGCGATAGCAACTCTAAGCAGCGGGTGTCTACAGCACGACTAGTACACAGCGGAAGCTAACCTCAAGCACCTGAGAAAAACATGCTTGAAAATGTCAACACAAAGGTTGGTGAGCTATAGTTTAAGTATAACAGTATGTAAGGTAGGCCACGAGATTTCAGTGCTACAAAGAGCGTTTCAAAACAGTATGATAAAGTATATGTTAACCGTGGGCACTTGGTAACTAACTTAACGTTTATACCCCCTGAAAGTACACTTGGCAAGTACGTATGTCTACGAAGTATTAAACACTCGTTAAATGCTAGCGCGACTAGCCCGAGTGGGAATGTCAAACTCTATGGATCCATATCTAAGATTCGCGTTCACGGTTCAAAAACCAATGATTAAACGTTACCGAGCTAAAGGGAATGTTTATGCCGTTGTATAACCTACACATATATAAGTTTAAGTACTCGTGCCTAGTATGTAAAACATAAAATCCGCATGTATTCTCAGTTCCCAAAATAATTTAAAGTAAAAAGGAAATGCTATAACTCACAATGATAATGTAGTCGTAAAGTCGGTTCGGAAAAGGTGTGCAAGTAATCGGTCCGAAGGTCCTCAACCTAAGTCAAATAGTACTAAGTCAGTAAATCATCCGAAAAGGTTTAAAATTATGTAAATAAGGTCTTAAGGGTCATCATCATTCATCATCAAACAAAAGGCGTAAAGTAAGTTTCGTTTATGAAAGTAGTTTACAACAAAGGCTGATTTCAGTCAGTCACCACAGCCTCTACCCTTACTGAATTAAGGTGAGACCAGTGGCCATGGCTCCGTCTATGAGTCCTTTAGTTGTGATAAAATTTACAGAAGCAAACTCGTCTTGGTTTGACCATGGCGACGGTCTAAGTGCGAGTAGGTCAGAAATTTCTGCACAGCGTTAAAGGACATAGTGAAGATCGGAGGGCCATAAATCCTAAACCGTAACTCGGATTAAGACGAGTCCTATATGAAAAGTTATCTACTCGAAAAGTTATATCTAAAAATCATGGTCTCAGTAGCCCAGGTCTACTGGTCTATTACAGAAACAGCAGGTCAGTAGGGTTTGGACAGAAACAGTAAGTTTAAGTGAATTCCGGTGGTCTTGGTGCTTGATGTTCATCATGGTTCTCATCCTTGATGCATATAGCTTCAAGTGTACAACTCATTGATGTATCTACATCATCTTAACCAAGTCTTGACCATCATAACCCTAGTGCAAGTCTAAGACATGAAGCACAACTCACTTAAGAGTTGCATGTAGTTTGATGAACCAAAGTTACATCAAAGTCTTAGTTTTGACACTTACATGAACTATAATAGAAATATTGAACTCTAAACTTGAAAATAAACTAAATAATCAAGATCTTAAGGTGTAGAACATGGTTCTTAGTTAGATCTTGAAGATCCAAGACCCAAAAGTCTAGATCAAGCATAAGTATACAAAGTTATATTTAAAGAAAACTTATTTGTGTGTTCTTGAACTTTCAAGGTTGACTTTTAGTTCAAGATTAAAGAGATCAAGGCTAACTAGTAGTTCTTGACCATTTAAACTAATTACATGAATTTAAAGTGCAAGAATGAAGAAGTAAACTAAGTAAACATGTAATTTGTTCATGGTTTTTCATACTTTAAAGATTCAAACCAAAGTTTGATCTTTAGAAAGTAAACTTTAAAGTTTACTTCATGAACTTCAAGTATGAGTTTAATCAACACATGAACTTGAAATATTTTAAGAAAGTATATGTAGAATCATAACTAATAAGTTATGTTCTTGAGTGTTCTTGATAAATACAAGATATTATGAAGAATCAAACTAGAAAGTTTATTCTTGTAACATGAAAGTAAGTAACAACAAGTAAGTGACTAAACAACATGAACAAATTTAACAACAAACAAATGATGATGAGATGCTTTAGAATTCGGTTTAGACAAGAGAGAAAAGAGAGAAAGAATGTTCAAGTTACTTACCAAAAACTAGAGAGAAAAGAGAGGAAAGTTGAGAGCATTTTTGCAAGTAAGTGTGTGTGAGTTTGAATGAGAGAATGTGAGTGAAGTAGTAATGAAAAAAAAGATTTTGAATCCCATGTAACCCCCTATAGGTCACGGCTCAGCAGAAAAAAAGAAGGGATGGCTTGGTTCTTTGGTCACTAGTATGCAAAGCTTCAAAAGTTGGTTAAAAGGATGGTTGTTCATGGGGATTATGAGCTAACAAGATTCCAAGTCTTTTAAACTACTAGTTACCCTTGTAAGTACTACTTACATGTAAAAGAAATGGACTAGTTACATGGGAGTTGGGCTAAAGAGTCCATAAAAGATGTAGGGTGGGCTTCTAAAGTCCAATAACACTAATAAAGGCCCAAGTTCCAATAATGCACAAGTTAAACCAATTAAAGCCCAAGTAATTAACTAAAAACCTTAGTTAATTAAAATGATTAATAAAACTAATCATGAATGTAAATAATACTCTAAAAATATTATTCGTGAAGTTTCGGGTGTCACAAAGACGTTTCGGGCACTTAAAAGTCAAGTATAGTGTATCATGGCAACATGTAAATGTAATAACATACATTTGTTTAATCACACGTATTAATAATAATAATTATTAATAAATAAACGTTGAAAAATCCAGGGTCGTTACATTACCCACCTGTTAAAGAAAATTTCGTCCCGAAATTTTAAGTTGAGGTAGATGGAGGAGTCGTGAAAAGGTGAGGATACTTCCGCATCATTTGATCCTCTCGCTCTCAAGTAAACTCAGGTCCTCGTTTGGCATTCCATTGTACTCGGACGATCGAAATCTTGTTGCGTTTCAAAGTTTTGATCTCACGATCCATAATTTCAACAGGTTCTTCCACAAAGTGAAGTTTGTCGTCAATTGTAAGTTCTTCCAGTGGTATGATAAGTTCCGGTGCCGCAAGACACTTCTTCAAGTTTGACACATGGAAGGTAGGATGAACTGAGCTCAATTGTGCTGGTAAATCCAAACGGTATGCAACGGGTCCAACACGTTCCAAGATTTCAAAAGGACCAATGTATCGTGGGTTTAACTTTCCACGTTTTCCAAAATGGATCACACCTTTCCAAGGTGCAACCTTTAACATTACACGATCACCAACGTTGAATTCAAAGTCCTTACGTTTAAGATCGGCATAACTCTTTTGGCGATCACGGGCAGTCTTAAGTCTAGCTTGAATCTGAGCAATCTTCTCCGTGGTTTCATTGACTACCTCGGGTCCGGTGATTTGCTTTTCGCCTACTTCGGCCCAACAAATAGGAGATCGGCACTTACGGCCATACAATGCTTCAAAAGGTGCAGCATTAATTCTAGAGTGATAACTGTTGTTGTACGAGAATTCGGCGAGTGGCAAATGCCTTTCCCAGGCCTTTCCAAAATCAATAACACATGCACGCAGCATGTCCTCCAAGGTCTGAATCATTCGTTCACTTTGCCCGTCAGTCTGAGGATGATAAGCAGTACTCATGTCAAGACGGGTTCCCATGGCTTCTTGCAAAGAACGCCAAAATCTAGAAGCAAAACGGGGATCGCGATCGGAGATGATCGATAAAGGTACACCATGACGAGATACAACCTCCTTAATGTAAAGTTGAGCAAGTCTCTCCATTGTATCAGTTTCCTTCATCGCTAGGAAGTATGCAGATTTGGTAAGGCGGTCAACAATAACCCAAATAGTATCGTATCCGCCCACCGTCTTTGGTAGCTTGGTGATGAAATCCATCGTTATCCTTTCCCACTTCCATTGTGGGATTTTCGGTTGTTGAAGCAACCCAGAAGGTCTCTGATGCTCGGCTTTAACCTTCGAGCAAGTCAAACACTTACCAACATAAGTCGCAACGTCCTTCTTAAGATTCGGCCACCAATATGGTTCTTTAAGGTCGTGGTACATCTTGCCCGCTCCAGGATGAATCGAATATCTCGATTTGTGTGCTTCATCAAGTATCAGGTTTTGTAGATCTCCATAAAGAGGTACTCAAATTCTTCCGGCATAACATCGGAGTCCAGACTCCCTAACCTCGAATCGAGAGACAAGTATGTTCAAATGTTCGTGAGATATAGTCTCCTCCTTGAGAGCCTCATCTTGGGCTACTCTGATCTGGCTGTTGAGGTTCGAATGGATGGTGATGTTCAGAGCCCTAACACGAAGAGGTGTCGTCCTCTCCTTTCGGCTTAAAGCGTCAGCTACAACATTGGCCTTGCCAGGGTGATAACGGAGTTCACAATCGTAGTCGTTGAGCGTCTCGATCCATCGACGCTGCCTCATATTCAGTTGCTTCTGATCGAAGATGTGCTGGAGACTCTTGTGATCGGTGAAGATAGTGCTCTTAGTTCCATACAAATAATGTCTCCACAATTTGAGCGCAAAGACAACGGCTCCAAGTTCAAGATCGTGAGTAGTGTAGTTCCGTTTGTGAATCTTCAATTGTCGAGAAGCATAGGCAATAACCTTTGATCGTTGCATCAGTACACAACCAAAACCACTCTTCGATGCATCACAATAAACAACAAAGTCATCACTGCCTTCGGGAAGTGATAGGATAGGTGCGGAGGTTAACTTCTTCTTCAAAGTTTGAAATGTTGATTCGTGTGCGGGTTCCCAAATGAACTTCTTGCCCTTGTGAGTCAGTGCGGTCAAAGGACTCGCAATCAGAGAGAAATCTTCGATAAACCTTCGGTAATAACCGGCAAGACCTAGGAATTGGCGAATATGTGTCGGATTAGTGGGGGTCTCCCACTTGCTGATGGCTTCAATCTTGGCGGGATCAACTTTGATACCCTGGTCGCTCACCACGTGACCCAGAAACTGGACTTCCTTCAACCAAAATTCGCACTTGGAGAATTTGGCGTAAAGTTGCTCTTGTCTTAAGAGTTCAAGCACTAATCGGAGGTGTTGCTCATGTTCTTCTTCGCTCTTAGAGTAGATGAGGATATCATCTATGAAGACGATAACAAACTTATCCAGGTACGGCTTGCAGACACGATTCATGAGGTCCATGAACACGGCAGGTGCATTGGTCAATCCGAATGGCATCACGAGAAACTCATAATGACCATAACGAGTTCTAAATGCAGTCTTCATCACGTCACTTTCCTTCACCCTCAGCTGGTGATATCCGGATCGCAAATCGATCTTTGAGTAAACGCTCGATCCTTGTAGTTGATCAAAAAGATCATCAATTCGTGGGAGAGGATACCGATTCTTGATAGTCAATTTATTGAGTTCACGGTAGTCGATACACATACTGAATGATCCATCCTTATTCTTCACAAACAACACAGGTGCGCCCCAAGGCGAGAAGCTTGGTTGGATAAATCCTCGATCAAGTAGTTCTTGTAGTTGACTTTGTAATTCTTGCATCTCGGAAGGTGCGAGTCTATAAGGTGCGCGAGCTACAGGTGCAGCTCCTGGCACTAAATCAATCTGAAACTCTACTGCTCTCTGCGGTGGCAATCCAGGCAATTCCTCTGGGAAGACATCGGAAAATTTGTTCACAATTCGAACGTCGTTCACGCTCTTCACCTCAGTTTCTACCGCTTTCACATGTGCTAGGACAGCAAAACGTCCCTTCTTCATAATCTTTTGCGCTTTCACGCAACTAATGAGGTTCAACTTCGAGGTACATCTCTCTCCATAGATAACCAGTGGTTCGCCATCTCCTTGTGGTATGCGAAGTGCTTTATCTCCACAGATAATATCATCCCTTATCTTGCTCAACCAATCCATACCGACGATCACGTCAAAACTTCCCAGTTTGATAGGTATCAAGTCAATTTCGAAATCTGCTCCAGCTATGTTGATAATAGCTCCACGACTAATATGGTCAACCTTTTCAAGTTTACCGTTGGCGACCTCGACAAGCATACTTTCTTTTAACGAGACTAATGACCAATTAATCTTATCGCAAAAATGTCTACATACATAACTTCTATCCGCACCAGTATCAAATAAGACAGAAGCTAAAAGATTGTTGATTTTGAATATACCTGTCACCAAGTTGGGGTTATCGCGTGCATCCCTTGCATTAACGTTGAAAGCTCTACCACGGGGTGGTCCGCCGTCTTTTCGCTTGTTTGGGCACGCATTTCTGAAATGGCCCGTCTGCCCGCATTCGTAACACTTCTTCGGCCCGTTGGTGTTCGGCTTCCCATTCAAAGTGGTGACCTTGCAGTCTTTCCCGATATGCCCAGCCCGTTGGCACTTCTCGCAGACAACATTGCAATACCCAGTGTGGTGTTTGTAACACCTCTTGCATTGTGGTAAGGTTCCTTTGTAGTTAGGGTTGGAGTTGGTGTTGTTGTTGGGGTTGGGGTTTCCACCGTTGTTGTGCCTCTTGGCGGGGGTCTGGTCATAGGTTCTCCCCCTGTTGTTGTGGTGGTTATTGTTGTTGTTGTTGTTTTTGTTGTTGTTATTATCCCACTTTCGCTTTTCGCTACTACCAGCTTCAAACTTAGCCTTCTCCGGCTCATCAATAAGAATCTGATTCATGAGGGTATGCGCCATGCGCATTGCTTCGGAAACATTCGGTGGTTTGGACGAGGTGACGTTTCCCTTGATGCTCTTAGGGAGTCCCCAGAAGTACCTTTCCATTCGTTTGAATTCCGGGGTGACCATTGTCGGACACATAAGAGCTAGTTCCAAAAATCTCCTGTTGTAACCATCAAGGTCGTTCCCAACGGCCTTTAACTGCATGAATTCCATTTCCATCTTTTGGATTTCAGTTCTCGGACAATACTCATCAATCATAGCAGCTTTGAATTCCTCCCATGGCGTAGCATACGCCTCATCGATGCCTTTCGCTTGAGCTAACGTGTTCCACCACGTTAGCGCGCCGTCAGATAGCGTGCACGAAGCAAACTTGGTCTTATTGTCCTCCGAACAGTTGCTAACTCGGAATACTGATTCAAGTTTCTCGAACCATCTGGTGAGACCAACCGGTCCCTCGGTTCCACTGAAGTTATGTGGTTTGCAGCTCTGGAATTCCTTGTAAGTACACCCATTTCGAACGGGTGGGATAACTGGTGGTGGTGGCGGTGGAGCTTGGAGGTTTCTTTCTGCTAGGGCTGCGGCTACACGTTCTTGGATCATCTCTTCAATTTGAGCAGCAGTAGGTGTGGATCGACCGTTAGTCATGATGTTCTAAACAAAATTTTGACTCAAGTCAAAATCCAGTATGCAAGTAGTAATAATACAGTATATAGTAACCAACATGGAATCAAAACATCACATGTTATTAAATAACGCATCTAGGTACAAATACCACAGAATCATCGTACAGTAATTGATGTTATGCGAGGTGTATACGAAATAGTTTATATTTTACTATAAAAAACTATTAAATACGATACAATTTTACACAAGATATTTATTTATTTATAGAATGGATATACTTAAACCTTGCTACAACACTTATAGGCAGTGTACCTAATCGTACAGTAGTGTAGTTTTTAGTAAGTCCGGTTCGTTCCACAGGGAAATCTTTAAACAAAGCTCAACGCTATATTAGTTTACTTTTATAAAAATACAAATATATATATATAAGTAATATTATTATTATAAAGGGGGGTTTTTACCGTTTAATGACCGGTTTGTCGATTTTAAGACTTTAGTCGCAGTTAAAACCAAATGTAAAATATTAAAAATAAATACAAGACTTAAATTAAAGCGTAAAGTAAATAACAATAATGAAATTGCGAATAATAAAAGTGCGATAAAATAAACTTGCGATAATTAAAGAGTACGATAATTAAAAGTGCGATAAAATAAATTAACAATAAAAATGCGATAATTAGAAGTGCAATTAAATATAAAATAAAGGAAATTAAATATGAAATAAAAGAATTATGCTTATTTAAACTTCCGTAATCATGATGTTTGACGTGTTGATTTTAGTTTTATGCCCATGGGTTAATTGTCCTTTGTCCTGGATTATTTAATATATCCGTCTGGTTTTTGTCCATAACAGTCCATCAGTCATAAATATAAAGTGCGAGTGTCCTCGTCAAATTATCCTTATACCTGAAGTTAAATATTCCAACTAATTGGGGATTCGAATTGTAACAAGGTTTTAATACTTTGTTTAATGAATACACCAGGTTATCAACTGCGTGTAAACCAAGGTTTTACTACTTTGTTAGCAATTACACCAATTACCCTTGAATGTAATTTCACCCCTGTTTTAATTATTCTAGTGGCTATTAATCCATTCCCGTGTCCGGTTAAATGAACGATTATTCGTACATATAAATACCCCGCCCATCGTGTCCGATCGAGTGTATATGGTAATTTATAGGGACGCCCAATTGTAAATCTTTATATTAACATTAACAAACTATCATTTAGTTAAACAAATATAAAGCCCATTAATAGCCCATAGTCTAATTTCCACAAGTGTCGTTCTTTTGTCCAAACCCCAATTATGGTACAAAGCCCAATTACCCAATTTTAGTAATTAGCCCAACATCATGATTACTTCGTTTTAAATAAGCATAATAATAACTTAGCTACGAGACATTAATATAAAAAGGTTGAACATAACTTACAATGATTAAAAATAGCGTAGCGTTACACGGACAGAATTTCGACTTACACCCTTACAACATTCGCTAACATACCCTTATTATTAGAATTATAATTAAAATTAAAAATAAAATATAAATTATATATATATATTTTACGTATATATGAGAGAAGAGAGATTGATTGATTATGAAAAATGATCAGAATTCGGTTTGCTTTATAGGCAGAGTCGAATTTTGGGGCTCCGCGACTCGCGGCAAAATCCTCTTCAAACTCCGCGAGTCGCGGAGAATGAATTTACAGCTCACACCCTTGGAGTCTTTCTCTGCCGACGGTTTTATAATATATATATATAATATATATATAATTAATATAATTAATTATATATTATATTATATTTATATACATAGTTAACTTGTAATTTTTAGTCTGTTGCGTCGAGCGTTAAGAGTTGACTCTGGTCCCGGTTCCGGATTTTCGAACGTCCTTGCGTACAATTTTATATTTTGTACTTTGCGTTTTGAATCTTGTACTCTTGTAATTTCGAGACGTTTCTTATCAATAATTGGAACCTTTTTGATTGTCTTTTGTACTTTTGAGCTTTTTGGTCGTTTGCGTCTTCAATTCGTCGAATCTGTCTTTTGTCTTCACCTTTTATTATTTAAACGAATATCACTTGTAAATAGAACAATTGCAACTAAAAGCTTGTCTTTCTTGAGGAATAATGCTATGAAATATATGTTCGTTTTTAGCATTATCAAATATTCTCACACTTGAGCGTTGCTTGTCCTCAAGCAATATTGTCTTGAAATACTAGAATCACTTCTTTATTCTTCACACTTTGTACATCAGTGATTTCTATACGGCGGTATAAACAATGGTAGTAACGATATGGTTTACAGTCCCACATGACTATAAAAATTTAGATCCATTAAGGAAATTGGATCTTTATGAAAACATTTGATCTTTTGAAAATTAAATCTAGTTTTTACCCTAGATAAGTTTTCCGGGATAACCCTTTACCGGTGTTTGCAAAATATTTTTGTGTGTTTGGTGGGGTTCAGAATTGAAAATTTTAGCTCAAAACTTGCTGTTTTGTGTCACCCACTTGCTAACCTTGTATTAGGAAAGCAACACGTCCAGTTTACTTGTTCCGTATATTACCTTTCGGCAAACTACCGTCCGGTTGTAAAGGAAAGCGTTGAACAAGCAACTGTTAAGGCAATGTCCCGTGACATGCTTTTGATTATGGTCTATAACGTGTCGGACGCAATTACTATCCTTGGTAGGAGCAATAGTAAAGCTCACCCTTATAATTTTTCGATCTGGCACAAGGTCCTGTCTTTGACCACTATGCAACCACCGTTCTTACGGTTGACACCCGATTTAGTTCAGGTGACCTAATGAATTCCAGGTGAATTCCTAGGATTTTACGTTCAATGGTAATGAACGCATTGAAAATAGGGTTTTCAGAAAACAAATCGGTTTATAATTTTGATCAAAATATTTTCTCGTTCAAGCTCGAGTTTAGATATCATTGAATTCCATGAGTTTGAATTCTCAATCTTTAAGGTCAATCTCTAGGATTGAGTAATATCAGTCTTAAAAGCTGATTTTTAATCTTTAAGGAGATTATCCTTTCTGGGGATCTGATTCATTAGTCTAATCCAGCTAATTTGCATGGTGCCCCCCATTGTACAAGATAAATCCTTCTCATGGTTAGGATAAATCTGACCACATGGCGACCCTTTTTAATGCTGAGGTCCGTGGATTTCCTGCTGATTTTAGTGATGACTTTTCTAGATTTTTCGTCAACCTACAGCTGGTCTGGACGACAACTTCATGACCTAAATCAAGAAGCGCGTTTCTTTTTCGGAAGACTTTACTTCCTTTTAATGATGGAATTGATTCATCGTGTAGATCCATCTCTTCTTTTCTTTCCTCGGATAAAACAGTTGATTATTGATTATTGTTCAAAACAAAAGTATTTTCAATTGTTTGTACAAAAATATGTGATATATTTTGAATAACTTGGTAAAGTTTTCCCACACTTGGCTTTTATTTTCCTTTTTATCGTCCTCTATTCCATTTTAAATGAATTTCAACATTTTGGTTGTTTCTCAATTTATGTCCTTTCCGAGGTAACAATAATTTCGGTGTTAAAACCTAGTTTTATCGTTCATAAATATGTATAAACATGATTTTGAATTCATTTAATTGAAAATTTTGAAAAATTTTACTAGAATTGGGTAGTCAGTATATAAGACCAGGGCTGTTCTTTATTATCAGAGAGCACTAGATTCTAATACAACTACTGCTTTACTAGTATTTTTAATGGTAACCAAGTGTATAAAATAAAAATTTTAAAATCCGAAAGAATTTAACCCCTTCCCACACTTAAGATCTTGCAATGCCCTCATTTGCAAGAAATCAGTAACAATTTAAATTATTGAGGGTGATTTGTGTGAAAATGATTAAATTTTACCAAAGTTTCCAAATATATTGGCGTTTGTTTGCTGAATGATAAATGGTGCACATCATTTGTTCATTCCGTCTTGTTGTTATTTCACATATATTTTGCATCTTGTCGTCAAAATTAGTTGCTTTTTGCTGAACTTAATGCCAGTCTTTGAAAATGCGTTGTTTTACCCTGTTGTGTACATAAGATAAACTGCAAATATATATACATATTTTTGAAGTTTGGTATATTACCCCACATTCAAAAATTATTAAAATCTAAGAATAAAAGTTAGATAATTATAAAAATGATTACAATATTAACAAAAGTATTAAACATATCAATAATTACAAATTACAAAATAAAAAAAAATAATAAGTAAACTAAGGATGATATTGGTACCAATAGGGGTTCCAGGCATAACCATAGGTGCTATAGAATGCTTCGGCAGGGTCATACGTAGGATATGGTGGCTGCATCTCTATAGACCAAGGAGGGAAGATGGGTTTCGGTGTAGGAATATAGTTTCTACCTATATGTTGGCAATGAGCTATGATCTGGTTCTGATGAACTTGCCAATCTTCAAATGCTCTCTGTCTAGCATTTTCGTATTCCTGAGAAGCTATAAACCTATGCATTTCTTGCATCTCATTCCCCCCTCCTACATTACCTTGTTGCTGGTTTCTCTCCACCTGTGGATGTCTACCATGGTATCGTACTGCGGCGTTATTTCGCCTCTTCAAAACTTTCGCACCATGGTATACATTTAAACCTATAGTATCGCGGGGTTCCGGCTCTTCTAGTAATAATCCCCCCCGACTTATATCCACACCGAGATATTCACCAATCAAAGTAATAAAAATACCACCTCCTATTATGCTATGTGGTCGCATCCCCCGAACCATAGCTGATAAATAATAACCCACACAATATGGTATACTTACAGCGCTTTGTGGGTCTCGAATACACATATGGTAAAACAAATCTTGTTCATTTACCTTTTCCTTGTTTTTACCCCTTTGTGTAATCGAATTAGCTAAAAACCTATGTATCACTCTTAATTCGGCTCTATCTATATCCAAATAAGAGTAATTTCCCCCTTTGAAACGGTGATGGCTTGTCATTTGACTCCACACACCGTGTGTATCAAAATTTTCATCTATCTTTCTACCGTTTAGTATCAATCCTCTACAATCGGCAGACGCTAACTCCTCAGGCGTATATATACGTAAAGCCTGAGCCATGTCTAGTAAAGACATGTGGCGCATCGAACCGCCTAACAAAAATCTAATAAAAGAACGATCGGTTAAACTAGCTACCCGATCATTCAACTCTATACTACATAACAATTCTTCACACCATACTTTATATACAGGTCTACGTATGGTGAATAAATGTACCCAGTCATTAAAAGAAGAATTACCATACCTCTATACAAGTAATTCCCTAATTGGCCCGGCCAATTCTACAGCTTCTAAGGGTCCCCATTCTATGACCCTTGGTACCTCAACAACCTTAGAATGAAGAGTATGCAAACCCCTTTGATATTTTGGATAATCTATCCAAAGTCTGTCAAATCTCAGGTTCGGGTGCAACTCTTCCAAGTGCATATCGGAAAAGGTCATGACTGGATGAGGTATATCCTGCTTGTAGTAGTTATCCACCTCCTGTTGTTCCAAATTCTCAGCAGGAGCATTGCGGGCTTGGGATGAAGATTCACCCCTTTCATTCTGCAAAACACATCAAACACAATTTTTGTGCATCCAAATATGCATTAGTGTCAGCAAAATCATCAATCAAAATAATTACAATGACATTATCAATTTATATCAAACTTAAGCTCATTTTCACATTTTTATCAAATCTACACTTTTTCAAATAAGCATATACGAAAATGTTCGCCAAGTTCATAAACATTCAACTCAAATAACATGTCAAAATAATCATTACTAGCAATTAAACAAGTCTCAAATGGCATTATCTTTCAATAATCAAGTTCATGAATTTTAGACTTGAAAAAGTCCACTTTAATTCTCAAAATCATGTTTAGGCTCAAAGTTTGGATCATTTAACTACCTAGACATGTTACACTACTCAATTTAGCAACAATTCATGACAAAAATCGGCCATAACCTGTTTATATCAAAAAGCCCCAAATTTGCTCAAGAACACAAACTCTAGATTATTCAAAATTTGAAGTTTAAGGCTTCTAATCATGTTAAACAGCATCAATCTAGGTTATACAAGCATAATACATAAACAATTTAAGCCTAATTACACTAAAAAGCATCAAAATCAAATTGGGGAAAAAATAGCTCAAGAACACCAAATTTCGAATTAAATGGTGTTTAGGTGTAGAAATTTACCGTTTTTCTTGAGTAATTCTTAGATAGCATCCTTCTCAACATGATTTTAGCAAAAAATTTGGTGATTAACGGTTAAAAATTGGGATTTTTGGGGTTGTTTTTCGGGTTTTTCGGGGTTTTTCGCAGCAGTTTTTGAGTTTGTGGAGTGTGAAACTGAGCTGTTCTGCGGTTATATTTTTTTTTCGATTTTTAGTCTCTCCGCGAGTCGCGGCGAAATGCACACCAAACTCCGCGACTCGCGGAGTTTGGTATTTTTTTTTTTTTTTTTTATAATCATTAACTTATTAAAACAATTAAGTAATTAATTTTAAAATTTTGTTACCCTTGTTATTTAGGACGAGGTCGTTTCGGATCGATGTCCTAGTCCGTCCCTCGACAAAATTTTAAAATTTGTCTTTTTGTAGCGATTGTTTTAAAAGCTAAGATTTTTGAGTTTTTTTCAATGTTTTTGGCATACTTTAATTCAATAAGATTAAAAATAATGATAATAAAAGTTCTCGTCTCTCCCTCGGGTAAAGCAATTTCGGTTCAAAGACCTAGTCTTCAACTTACGACGAATTTTAAAAATCATATTCTTAACTTAATGAGATAAAGTAAATTTTTGTTTTTAAATTCACACAACTTAAATATAAAATTCAAAATTTATATTAAAAATTCACACCAAACTTAAAATTTAAAATGCATAAAATTAAAAATTTATATTTTAAAAATTAAAAATTCACACCAAACTTAATTTAAAAATTCATATTATAAATTCAAACCAAACTTATATTAATTTTTCAAATATTTACAATTTTAAATATATATTTTTTTACAAAGTTTACAATATTAATAAAAGGGTTCAAATATTAATTTTAAAAACATGGTAAAAATAAAATTAAAAATCTTTTTGTCTTTTTATCCCACTTTAATCAATCAAATATTATTAAAAATATGCGCCCCTCTTTTCGGTAAAGTAATTTCGGTTCCAAAACCTAATTTAACTCATGACGAATTTTTGAAATATTTTGGGTTGATTGATTAAAGATATTTATACCTTAAGAATAAACGTTAAATTTCGCAGTGATGTAATAAATTTTTGAATGATATCAATAATTTCGGTCGCCAAACCTAATTTTATTCAATACCAATTTAATACTTTTTAGCGAACAAATTAGCGTTTATTATCAAAAGGTTAAAAATAAAAATAAAAACTGTACAGACATACCTGTGAAATAGATTTCTTAGTTATATGATCTATCCCATTCATAAGATAGTCGGTTTAATTGATTTTCCATGGCTACATAGGCGTAACCTCGAGCATTCAGTGTCTTTTCTTCTAAACATATGAACGGTCCGTCTCTTCATAAAGTAACAAATTCGGTATTTGAATAGGTTTGATTATTTGAACATTTACCTCCATGTGACCATTTTCCGCATTTGTGACATCGTTCTAGGTGTCGTGCTCTTCTTTTCGCTGCGGATTTTGATTTTCCTTTACCAAATTGTAACTTATTATCTTCGCATCCGGATTCTTTTCTAACTCCGTCCATTCTTTCTCTGATTACTGATACTAATTCACTCGGTAGTATGTCATTATTACGTTTAGTGATCAAAGCGTGTAGCATTAGACCATGGTTTAGTTCACAGGCAGTCTTCATTTTGTAAAAACCTAAAAAAAATAAAAATTCAGAATGGGGGGAGAAGACTAGTTCTTTAGGGTCTGCTAGGGAAAGACCATTCGGGTTCCATTTTCGAGAACTACACGAAAACAGACAATCTAACTCTAACAGAAATACATATTATCCTTTAAAGACTTGATTCTCCCCACACTTAGTTAGCTGTGGTGTCGAAATTGTGATTAACTTCGTTGTCGACTTCCATCGGACCATGTATGTAATGTTTAACTCTGTGACCATTAACTTTAAATTCAATCCCATTTGAATTTATTAATTCTATCGTTCCGTATGGGAAAACTCTTTTGACTATGAATGGTCCAGACCATCTTGATTTCAATTTTTCAGGAAATAGCTTGAATCGTGAATTGAAAAGAAGAACTCTGTCTCCTTCTTTAAATTCTTTTGAACTTTTGATTCTTTTATCATGCCATTTCTTCGTTCTTTCTTTATAGATTAACGAATTTTCGTATGCTTCATGTCTTAATTCTTCTAATTCGTTTAGTTGACTTAATCGTAGACGTCCGGCTTCATGTAAATCAAGATTACATGTCTTCAAAGCCCAAAATGCTTTGTGTTCAATTTCTACTGGAAGATGACATGCTTTTCCATAAACAAGTCTAAAAGGTGTGGTTCCAATTGGAGTTTTGTAGGCTGTTCTAAAAGCCCAGAGTGCATCCTCCAATTTAATGGACCATTCCTTCAGATTTGATCCTACGGTTTTCTCTAGAATACGTTTTAAAGCTCGGTTGGTATTTTCAACTTGTCCACTTGTTTGTGGATGATATGCGGTGGAGATTTTATGAGTTACTCCATATCTTTTAAGAACGTTTTCAAGTTGATTATTACAGAAATGAGTACCCCGATCACTTATTAAAGCTTTCGGTGTTCCAAACCTTGCAAAAAGACGTTTTAAAAAATTGACTACAACTCGTGCATCGTTAGTTGGGAGAGCTTGTGCTTCCGCCCATTTAGATACATAATCAATGGCTACGAGTATATATAGATTATTATGAGATTTTGGAAATGGACCCATAAAGTCAATACCCCAAATGTCAAATACTTCACATACTTGGATGACATTTTGTGGCATTTCATCACGTTGACTTATTTTTCCGGCCCTTTGACATGCATCACAGGATTTGCAAAGAAGGTGTGCGTCTTTGTAAATTGTAGGCCAATAGAATCCAGCTTCATAAACTTTTCTTGCTGTTAGTTGAGGCCCATAATGCCCTCCTGTTGGTCCTGTGTGACAATGGTTTAAAATTTTACTAGCTTCATCTCCAAATACACATCGGCGTATTATTCCATCGGGACAACTTTTAAACAGATGTGGATCTTCCCAGAAATAGTGTTTTATATCACTGAAGAATTTCTTTCGTCTTTGGTACGATAATCCTTTTTCAAGGAATCCACAAACTAAGTAGTTTGCATAGTCTGCAAACCATGGGATTTCTTTATAATCTATCTTCAATAGATATTCATCAGGAAAGTTGTCTTGTATGGCTGATTCATTTAGAACTTCTAATTCAGGATTTTCAAGACGAGAAAGATGATCAGCGGCGAGATTTTCTGCTCCCTTTTTGTCTCGGATTTCAATATCAAACTCTTGTAAGAGTAAGATCCAACGAATTAATCGTGGTTTGGCATCTTGTTTCGAAAATAGGTATCTAAGAGCAGAATGGTCGGTATAGACCACCGTTTTTGCTAGAACGAGATATGATCGAAATTTGTCAAAAGCAAAGACAATTGCAAGGAGTTCTTTTTCAGTAGTTGTATAGTTTGTTTGTGCTCCTTGTAACGTCTTACTAGCATAATATATAGGTTGAAATCGTTTTTCAATCCTTTGTCCTAAAACGGCTCCCATTGCAAAATCACTTGCATCGTACATTAGTTCAAATGGTAGATTCCAATTTGGTGTTATCATGATCGGCGCATTAGTGAGTTTCTCTTTAAGAATATTAAAAGATTTGATACACTCATCTGAAAAGATGAATGGCGCATCCTTTTCTAGGAGTTTATTCATAGGAGTGGCAATTTTAGAAAAATCTTTTATGAAACGTCGGTAAAAACCGGCATGCCCTAGAAAACTCCTAACTCCTCTAACATTTGTGGGATGTGGAAGTTTAGCAATTACATCTACTTTAGCTCTATCCACTTCAATTCCTTCTTTTGAAATTTTATGTCCAAGAACGATGCCTTCTTTAACCATGAAATGGCATTTCTCCCAATTAAGTACTAGATTTGATTGTTCGCATCTAATTAGCATTCGTTCCAGATTAACTAGACATGATTTAAATGTATCACCGAAGACTGAAAAGTCATCCATGAAAACTTCCATGCATTCTTCTATCATGTCATGAAAAATCGCCATCATACACCTTTGAAAGGTTGCAGGGGCGTTACAAAGTCCAAATGGCATGCGTTTGTAAGCAAAAGTACCATAAGGGCACGTGAATGTGGTTTTCTCTTGGTCTTCGGGTGCTATTGGAATTTGAAAATATCCGGAAAATCCATCTAGAAAACAATAGTAACTATTTCCGGCTAATCTTTCCAACATTTGATCTATGAAAGGTAAGGGAAAGTGATCTTTTCTGGTGGCGTCATTTAATTTTCTATAATCAATACATACACGCCATCCTGTTACAGTCCTAGTAGGAATAAGCTCATTTTTCTCATTTGTAATGACAGTCATGCCACCCTTCTTAGGTACGCATTGAACTGGGCTTACCCATGGACTATCAGAAATTGGATATATCAAACCCGCATCTAGCAGTTTAATAATCTCTTTCTTAACTACATCTTGCATATTAGGATTTAGTCTTCGTTGGCGTTGCACATACGTTTTATGACCTTCTTCCATAAGGATTTTATGTGTGCAATACGAAGGACTTATTCCTTTAATATCATGAATCTTCCATGCAATGGCTGGTTTATGAGCTTTCAACACAGAAATGAGTTGTGATTTCTCATTTTCAGTAAGAGAAGATGATATTATTACAGGTAATTCAGATTCACCATGTAAATAAGCGTATTCCAAATGGTTTGGAAGTGGCTTTAACTCTAATTTCGGAGGTTCTTCTATCGATGATTTATATCGATATCTGTCTTCTTCTTTTAGCATTTGAATTTCTTCTGTTGTTGGTTCATATCCATTAGCTATTAGTGTAGCTAACATTTCAGCTTCATCAATTGGTTCATTACCTTCTCCTAAAGAACATTCTCCTGTTCCTTGTAATTCTGGAAATTCTTCTAATAATTCTGCATGTGCATCTATAGTTTGAATATAATAACATGTATCATCTGCAGATTGTGGTTGTTGCATTGCTCTATCAACTGAAAAGGTAACACTCTCATCCTCTATACTTAGGGTCAGTTTCTTACTGAACACGTCTATCATTGCTTTAGCCGTGTTTAAGAATGGTCTTCCTAATATGAGAGGAACTTGAGAATCTTCTTCCATGTCCAGAACAACAAAATCTACTGGAAATACTAAAGTACCAACTTTAACTAGCATGTTCTCCATTATCCCTCTAGGATATTTTATTGATCTATCGGCTAGTTGTATGCTTATTCTGGTTGGTTTCAATTCTCCAAGGTCTAGTTTAGCGTATAGTGAATACGGCATTAGATTTATACTAGCACCTAAGTCTGCCAATGCTTCTATTGAACTAAGACTACCCAGAAAACATGGAATTGTGAAACTTCCTGGATCAGATAATTTTTCTGGTATCTTATTCAACAGCACTGCTGAACAATTAGCATTCATAGTAACAGCCGAGAGTTCTTCCATTTTCTTTCTATTTGAGATTAGATCTTTCAAGAATTTAGCATATCTTGGCATTCCTGAAATCACATCAATGAAAGGAAGATTTACATTTATCTGTTTAAACATATCCAAGAATTTGGATTGCTCGGCTTCAAGTTTTTCTTTCTTCATTTTACTCGGGTAAGGAAGTGGTGGTTGGTATGGTTTAACATAAGGTTTATCCTTAACTGTGTTATCTTCATTAACCTTTTCAACTACCGGTTCTTTTTCCTTATCTTGATCAGGTTGTGATTCTTGTTGAGTAGGAATGGCTTCATCAGAAGTTACAGGTATTTCAGGTGGTTTAAGTGTTGTACCACTTCTTGTGGTAATAGCTTTAGCTGTTTCACTCCGGGGGTTAGCATTTGTATCACTAGGTAGACTTCCCGGTTTTCTTTCACCTATTAATCTTGCTAGGTTACTTACTTCTTGTTCCAGATTTTGAATAGAAGCTTGTTGATTTCTAAATGCTTGAGCATTTTGTTCATTGGTTTGTTTTTGAGATGTGAAAAACTGTGTTTGAGTTTCAACTAGCTTCGTCATCATATCTTCTAAATTCGGTTTTTTATCATCGGTTTGTTGTGGTGGTTTGTTTTGAAAATTAGGTCTTTGCTGATTGTAAGTATTATTGGATACTTGTTGATTACTAGGACCTTGTTGGTTGTTGTATGGAATATTTCGGTTATAATTCTGGTTTTGATTGTAAATCGGTCTTGGCGGTTGATAATTATTCTGATAATTATTTCCAGGCCTTTGGTTTATGTATGAAATATTCTCTCTTTGTTCCATTGTTAATTCAATATTGAGACAATCTTTTGTCAAATGTGGTCCTCCACACTGCTCACAACTAATTCGTATTGAGTGAATATCCTTAGTCATCTTTTCCATTCGTCTCTCCACAGCATTTATCTTTGCGGAAATGGAATCTAAGTCATGGCTAGAATCGGCTCTAGCTGCTTTAGATGATCTAATGATGTTTTTTTCTTGGTGCCACTCATGTGAGTGGGAAGCAGTATTATCAATAATTTTGTAAGCATCAGTTTCGGTTTTCTTCATAATAGAACCACCAGCTGCTATATCTATGTCTTTCCTTGTAGTGATGTCGCATCCTTGGTAGAATATTTGTACTATTTGACAGGTGTCTAAACCATGTTGCGGACATCCTCTTAACAACTTTCCATATCTTGTCCACGCCTCATATAGAGTTTCATTTGGTTTCTGTGTGAACGTAACAATTTCTGCTTGAAGTCTTACGGCTTTAGATGCAGGAAAGAATTGTTTAAGAAATTTGTCAACTAAAACGTCCCATGTATCAATCGCCCCTTCAGGTAATGATTCCAACCAATCTTTGGCTTCTCCCTTTAAAGTCCAGGGAAATAACATGAGATATATCTGTTCATCTTCCACTTCTCGGATTTTAAATAGTGTGCAGATCCTATTAAAGGTACGTAGATGTTCATTTGGATCTTCCTTCGGCGCACCACTAAATTGGCATTGATTAGTCACCATGTGTAGAATTTGTCCTTTGATTTCATAATCTGGCGCATTAATGTCTGGATGAGTAATTGCGTGACCTTGACCAGTGCGTTTAGCTCTCATTCGGTCTTCCATACTTAAAGGTTCCAGATTCTCCATAATTGAATTTGTTGAATCGGTATCACTAGATGATTCTGATTTAATAGTTCGTTCCTCAACAATCTCTGTTTGAATAATTGGTGGCTCCAGAGGAAAGTTTAGTGGTTCAGGATCTACGAACCGTTCCTGAATATTCTCTGGATTCTCAATTGTGAGGTTGGGTTCAAAAAATGGATTATCAGAAATTTGAACTGAAGTACTTGGTCGACTGGATGACGATTCTAAAGAAAAATCAACGGCGGTTATATTTGCTAAATGTCTTGATCTAGTTACAGGTGGTGAACGTACAAAAGGTGATGAATGTCTTGCTCGGTGCATTCACTGAATATCCTATTAGTTTTAAAAAGGAAGAAAAATTATAATAAGTTATCCAATTAATAGACTTTTCTGATTTTGCCCACGTTTCGAATAGCCAAAAGATGCAGCAGAGGGGCAGGATTCGTTTGGTCTCAATATAATTGAGGACTGTTTGGCTCCAATAACCCGGTCCACGTACAAATCCAACTATTACTACGAACCAGAAAATTTTGATGTCTATCAATTTAACCACTTAAAATAAATTTTCGTAATTTTAAGAAATTTAGATAAGAAGTAGAATAAAAATCTATGTCCTAAAAACTAGAATAGCGAGAAATAAGAGAGAAAAAGAGTTCGTCGAAAAAGGTGGAAAAAGAAAAATGGTTGAAAAATAAAAGGTGACGGAAAAATAAAAGAAACTTATAAAAACTTAAAAATACTTGACTAACCTAACCTTATTACTACAACTAACTTAAAATTATAATCGCAAATTGATATTCCTTGAAGGCTTTAGAGGTTACATAAGTATTTCTTCAATAATATTGAAATTATGAATCAATACTTCGTTATTTGTTGAGATGTGATGTTGGTTTTCGTTAAATTCTCGTGAACTTCACAAAGTACGAATGATGTTATCTGAAAAGTTTCGGTTACATCAATGATGAAGTGTAAAATCAAATATATACTTGATTTATTAGGAATTGGAATTTGTTGAATTGAGACAGAGATTGTAGTTAACGATGGTTAAGTCGCGGGCGAGGGACGTACATTATTGCATATTTGTAATATGAATTAACCGAGTAGTTAAGATTCACACACAATAGCTTAGCACGGAAAGATTTATTTTTTATTTCAAAAAATATATATATATATATATATATATATATATATATATATATATATATATATATATATATATATATATATATATATATATATATATATATATATATAATATATATATAATTTCTTCAGAGGGAATGAGTTAATTCTTCATAACTTGTTGATACAATATACACGTTATCGATTCGTAATGATGTCCACAGTGATTCTTGAACTGACGGAGTTTGTGATATTATAGGTGTTGTTGATTCTGATGTTGACTGTACTGACGATGCTGGTGACGTTGACGGTACTGTTGATGCTGTTGGTAAAACAAGTTTAACTTGTTAATCACACACCATTTTTGTCAGGGTTTCTACTCTTTCTTCTATCATTTTGGTTCGCTTAACTGATTTATGGTTAGGGCTAGATTAGATAATCTCTAAGACTTTAGAGATTATATAATCGCCGCGGAATGTTTCTCCAATGAAGTTATGAATTAATACTTCGTCAGTTATTGTTGTTGGTACTCCTTGGTATCTATGGTGCGTATGACGTTGATGCTAGTGGGACAGATTGTGAAGTTGAGGTTTACAACGCGGTTGTGGTTGGAGGTGGTAATGGTACTGTTGGCGTTGATGATGGTGGTACTGGTTATGCTGCTGGTGCTGCTGTTGGTGTTTGTAATCTCTGCACCATATTCTCCAAAGCCACTACCCGAGCGCGAAGTTCGTTGACTTCTTCTATTATTCCAGGATGATTGTCGGTCGGAACGAGCGGATAAATAAAATCTAGAATTTGATGTAGTATATAATCATGACGAGATACCCTGGAAATGAAAGAGAAAATGGTGTCTCGAACAGGTTCGCCGGTAAGTGCTTCAGGTTCTTCGCCAAGAGGGTAATGTGGTGGATGGAAAGGATCGCCTTCTTCTTATTTCCAATGATTGAGGAGGCTACGAACCCATCCCCAATTCATCCAGAATATGTGATGACTGATTGGTTGATCCATTCCGATCACACTGCTTTCGGAGCTTGAGTGAGATTCCATTTTGGAATCCGAGTGACTTGAACTGATGACAAATTCCATTTCGTACGATTGGATAAAGAATTTTCGATATAAAATGATTTTTCGGCTATCGGGTGGTATTCTATTTACATAGGATATCTATATATAGAGATCAAAAGATTTCATAGATTACGAAGGAATTTGCGGTATATGTCAGGGAAAGTTTAAAGTAACAGATACGATAAGATATGATTTAGCAGATACGCTAAGATTTGAATTTTGTCTATACGCTACTCATGCAATTAATGTAGCAAGACGTGTCTAGACTAATAATGATAAGCAGGTAATTTCCTATGGATGATAAGCAGATGATTTCCGACTAGAAATGATAAGCAAAACTTTTGACATGCAGACACGGTCGAAGTCCAGACTCACTAATGCATTCTAACGACTTATCAGTTAGACACACTAATGCAGACCTGGTTCGCTAAGACCACCGCTCTGATACCAACCGAAAGGACCCGTTCATATACATTATAAACGATTCACAATAGTTGATTACGTTGCGAGGTATTTGACCTCTATATGATACATTTTACAAACATTGCATTCGTTTTTAAAAGACAATCTTTCTATACATCAAAAATTGACAGGCATGCATACCATTTCATAATATCCACTATCCAACTATAAATTGATTTAATAATAATCTTTGATGAACTCAATGACTCGAATGCAACGTTCTTCGAAATATGCTATGAAAGACTCCAAGTAATATCTTTAAAATGAGCAAATGCACAGCGGAAGATTTCTTTAACAGCTGAGAATAAACATGCTTTAAAGTGTCAACCAAAAGGTTGGTGAGTTCATTAGTTTATCATAATCATGTATTTCCATCATTTTAATAGACCACAAGAATTTCATTTCCAGTTCTCATAAATATACGTCCCATGCATAGAGACAAAAAATAATCATTCATATGGTGAACACCTGGTAACCGACATTAACTAGATACATATAAGAATATCCCCTATCATTCCGGGATCCTCCTTCGGACATGATATAATTTCGAAGTACTAAAGCATCCGGTACTTTGGATGGGGTTTGTTAGGCCCAATAGATCTATCTTTAGGATTCGTGTCAATTAGGGTGTCTGTTCCCTAATTCTTAGATTACCAGACTTAATAAAAAGGGGCATATTCGATTTCGATAATTCAACCATATAATGTAGTTTCAATTACTTGTGTCTATTTCGTAAAACATTTATAAAAGTTGCGCATGTATTCTCAGCCCAAAAATATAAAGGGTAAAAAGGCAAATGAAACTCACCATACTGTATTTCGTAGTAAAAATACATATAACGTCATTAAACAAGTGCAAGGTTGGCCTCGGATTCACGAACGTATCAATATTGAGATTCAATATTGCAGGAAAGGTACGTAGACGCAACGGAGATGATAAACACTATATTGACCTCACGAGCATACCCATGAACCATACCCAATCACCTCCATAGCTATAACCCATAATTTCCTTAATCCAATCCCACTCGAAAAACAATTTCGAAATCACTCGGACAGCACTCTGACGTAATATTTTATGTATACTAATAATATCTTGAAATAATACGGAGTAAATATATATATGTAAATCGATTGAGAGAGTTTAGAGAAAAATATTTTCAAGTTTCTATGAAATAATGAAACCTATTGAATTCTATTTATAATAGATTTTTGAATTATTAAAGTGAATTATTAAAGTATGAATTATTAAAGTATGAATTATTAAAGTGAATTATTAAAGTATGAATTATTAAAGTGAATTATTAAAGTATGAATTATTAAAGTGAATTATTAAAGTATGAATTATTAAAGTTAAAGTAAAGTAAAAATAAAGTAAAGGTAAAGTTTAAGTATAGTAAAAGTATAAAACTATGTACGTATAATACGCGTATAAATATATATAATATTAATTTAAATCTTTATATATATTTAATAAAATAAAATATAAATATCGTTATCTTTATCATACTGGTTAAGTAATGAGTTGTCAAAAGTGGTTCTAGATATTTATAAAAGTTATATACGTTTTAATAATAAAGTTCTTTTTAAACTGAAAACGTTTTTGTATGTTTGAAACTAAATCAAATAAATATAATAATTTTGTTTTCCAAAACCAAATATATTTTTAAGAATCATTTTGTTTAAAGGTTAAAATAATGGAAATCGTTATATCATAAAATGTTTTAGAAAAGTAGAATCATATATATTCATAATAGGTTTCAAGTTTTTAAATTACAGTTTGTTGGTGAAGCATGGGATAAAGTTCAAAGGTTAAATAAATGTATGAAATCATCTTAATGAAAAATGTCGAGTTACTTAACTTGTCGATATCCAACATCTAAGTTATTTACACTTCACGTTCTTACTTATAAATCACTTTACCATTTTTCGAATGTTGTCAAAAAGAATAGATTTCTTAAATCACAGTGGACCTCATAACATAGACCCGTAATCATATCATAATGTATCTGATAAATCAATCATTTGATATTATCTTCTAATTCCATCGATAAACATATTGAAACAAATACGTTCATGTAAAGTATTATACGTTTAATACTTTATTAATATTCTCAAGTTATAATATATATATACATATATATACATATTTATTTATATATAACGGTTCGTGAATCGTCGAAATTTGGTCGAGGTTATAATGAATGTATGAACACAATTTAAAATTCTTGAGATTTAACTTAACAAACTTTGCTTATCGTGTCGGAATAATATAAAGATAAAGTTTAAATTTGGTTGGAAATTTCCGGGTTGTCACAGTACCTACCCGTTAAAGAAATTTCGTCCCGAAATTTGAGTGGAAAGGTCATGAATGATAATAAGTATGTTTTCATGATGCATACAGGCTGAAAATTAGAGTTTTATCATCAGCGAATAATTTGGATAAACAATCCATTTATATGAAGAGTATGAATGAAGCTAACATAGAACAGTGAAATGAGTAAGTGTAGATTCATCTTATCATTTGACGTAGATATGATTGATTTTCAGATTTCAAGGGATTTGAAGAAAATCTTTGTAATAAGATTTGATTCTCCGGTAACAAAAGGAATTAGGATCCGCTTTAAATGCGATCGTCCATTTTAATTGTTCTGTCGGAGATTTTCTTATAAATTCACCTCCTTCGTTTTCTTACAACTCACACCTTCTGTTGATGCATTTTATGCAAGTCCCTAGACATCTACCCACGTCCATTGCAGGTACAACAGTTTACAGGCCACCATGATCGTTCGTTATTATCCTATCCGTGTTTGTATGTGGTTACAGCAACTGCAGGAACGAGATTTGGATGTTTGACTATGTCCGAGTGAAGCCTCACTCGTACGGCTGATAGGCTCATATGCACAGTTGATACTGAGCTAAGTCACAATTACAACCTAAATGAGAAGACACGAGTGAGTGATCACCCGTACGGCTGATGAAGCCAACTCGTATGTGTGATGGATGAATCGTACGGGTGAGTCAACAGCAGGGGTATATAAAGTCTTATGTTCTTCATTTTAGGTTAAGCCTCTCATTTGTTACACACACTCAGATCTGGTGAGCTCCTCCGATTCTCTCTCAACCCAAATCACCCAGGTGGTGAATAATAGCTCTAGATGTTGATTTAATCACACTTGATTTAGTTATGGTATGACTAAATTAATCCCAAAAAGCTTAACCTATTTACTAGAGGGTTTGATTCATTTATTCCGTCATTGTGTGAGTTAAATCTGTTGATTTCTAAGTTCCTAGTCATGTTTCATCACCTTCTATTCTTTCCCCCTCAACTCATATTTTAAAGTGTTCATCAATATGCTCCATCCAGTTCTGAATCTCGATATACTTATAACTTTCATATCGGTCATTCTTCTTTTTCATCTACCGCCGGAAGAATCTATTTACTTCTACTATACTCTTGGGTTTATAGTGTTTCTAATTCTCCCGTGTCTTTATATTGCTATATGCATCGATATATATGGTTTATAATTTTTGGTTTGTCGTTGGGCTTTATATCTTCCCTTATATTTCAAAGTCTCTGTTTCTATCTTCTATAATCATTGTCATCCACAGTTAATGCTCTCTTTTATTTGCTGCAATTTATACCCCAATTTCTATTTCGGAGTTTTGTCCTTTCGTTTCTTCTTCTTGCGATTAAGCACAGCTTGTAATGGTCCAGAATTCACAGATATGAATTTCGGAATGAACATTGTTAATGTTCTAGGAAGAAAATTGTGATGGCACGATCTTGACTTGTCAAATTACTAGAATACCTTGAAAAAGGCCGAATCATCAAGAAATATTTTCTTGATGTTTTAGAAGTTAAATAGAATACAAGAGTCGTATAACATGGCACATGATGATGTTATGATCTCTGAATCATCACGTTCCATTTAGAAACTCAACATGAATTACTGTAATATAATCACGTTGATCAAGTGTCATTATATTATACTAATTCATGCTTCAGTTTCCAACACTACTTCAAAAACATTCATATTTTAAACTCAAAGGTTTACAGAGTATAGGAACTAAACAGTTTCCTTTTTGATGTAATACAGATAGCGCAAAGAGATAAATGATTCCAGATAAGAATAGTTATGGAAATATCTTCAGAAATATGGAGGATATTTATAATGAAAGATACGATGATATCTTAGAATTTCTAATATCAGAGGATGATGAAGAATATTGTCTGTAAGGGTTTAGTGTGAGGAGCAAGGTATTCGTTAATGACTTCAGCAGACACTGAATCATTTGGATTCTTTGAAGGCAGGTTCAGTCTTTGTCATTTTTCCACAGCCTCCTTCATACTTTGCTCAATCCGTTTTCCAGTTCCAAAACTTCTCTATTTCTGAGCTTTGTTAATACACTAATCTTTATCATCAAACTTTTTACTGCTAAGGTTGTTTACAGTTTTTGTTGCTTCATTAGCATTTCGAGAACTAGTTCGCGGTTCAGAGTGTTTTTCAGAAACTTCACATTCGAAGTATGTAAGCCTTGGAAATAGACGTTATGTATAACTGTTGGCGTCAACATGCTGTGAGATTTCAAAATACTGATTGCTAATTCCCAATGATTCGTATGGCAATTCTCGTTACAAGAGGCAGATGAGTAAATGATGAGGTTTCGATAAATATAAAGATTCTTCGGAATGCCCAAGATCAGTGAAGTTGTTGGTAAGTTTATTGCTAATGTGGTGGAATATGAAAGGTTCTCCGGTAATAAAAGGGTAATCACATATATCAAAATTATGGTAAGGCTACTCCGAATGAAAAAATCGAAGTTGTCTTGCTGGAGCTGTGATATAATTTGCTACTTTGCAAAGGAATTGCAAGGTTATTTTTTGCTAACAAATGCCAAAAGATCTGACACAGATATGTGTTGAATTATGACTTTGGTTTCGAGAGCTTTTTAAGTACATAACTGTGGGTAATATGTGGTTAGATCATCATCTCGATTGCTCATTATTTGAAGTGTCTTCAGAGATTTTCGAAGGGTTTGAACACAGATTGTAATTGTTTGTATACATTTGATGTTCTAACACACTTTTGAAGTCAAAGTATAGCTTTGAAAGATGTAGGAATCTAAAAGTGATGGTACCAGTTATATCTCGAATTGAATTCTGAGATTTTAAAATCAGAATATGTAATTGGGTTTGAATGAGTATGGTTGTTTTGATTTCTATGAAAGAATGTATATTATTGTGAAAGTAGGAAGTATAATTGATAATTTGCTTAATCTGTTTCGAAGAATGTAACATATTAATTGTGAATTTATATATATCTCTCGGGTATTACCTACCCGTTAAAATTTTTTTCACAATTAATACTTTGTACATAAGAATTTTATTACAGTCTTTATGAAAATATATATGTATATATTCTCCTCAGATGTAACATAGATTTTAATGAGTTAATACTAAATTGAACTCATTCGATTTACGGTTGGAACTAGAATTGGATAATTCCTTGAAGGCTTTAGAGGTTACATAAGTATTTCTTCAATAATATTGAAATTATGAATCAATACTTCGTTATTTGTTGAGATGTGATGTTGGTTTTCGTTAAATTCTCGTGAACTTCACAAAGTACGAATGATGTTATCTGAAAAGTTTCGGTTACATCAATGATGAAGTGTAAAATCAAATATATACTTGATTTATTAGGAATTGGAATTTGTTGAATTGAGACAGAGATTGTAGTTAACGATGGTTAAGTCGCGGGCGAGGGACGTACATTATTGCATATTTGTAATATGAATTAACCGAGTAGTTAAGATTCACACACAATAGCTTAGCACGGAAAGATTTATTTTTTATTTCAAAATATATATATATATATATATATATATATATATATATATATATATATATATATATATATATATATATATATATATATATATAAAATATATATATAATTTCTTCAGAGGGAATGAGTTAATTCTTCATAACTTGTTGATACAATATACACGTTATCGATTCGTAATGATGTCCACAGTGATTCTTGAACTGACGGAGTTTGTGATATTATAGGTGTTGTTGATTCTGATGTTGACTGTACTGACGATGCTGGTGACGTTGACGGTACTGTTGATGCTGTTGGTAAAACAAGTTTAACTTGTTAATCACACACCATTTTTGTCAGGGTTTCTACTCTTTCTTCTATCATTTTGGTTCGCTTAACTGATTTATGGTTAGGGCTAGATTAGATAATCTCTAAGACTTTAGAGATTATATAATCACCGCGGAATGTTTCTCCAATGAAGTTATGAATTAATACTTCGTCAGTTATTGTTGTTGGTACTCCTTGGTATCTATGGTGCGTATGACGTTGATGCTAGTGGGACAGTTTGTGAAGTTGAGGTTTACAACGCGGTTGTGGTTGGAGGTGGTAATGGTACTGTTGGCGTTGATGATGGTGGTACTGGTTATGCTGCTGGTGCTGCTGCTGGTGTTTGTAATCTCTGCACCATATTCTCCAAAGCCACTACCCGAGCGCGAAGTTCGTTGACTTCTTCTATTATTCCAGGATGATTGTCGGTCGGAACGAGCGGATAAATAAAATCTAGAATTTGATGTAGTATATAATCATGACGAGATACCCTGGAAATGAAAGAGAAAATGGTGTCTCGAACAGGTTCGCCGGTAAGTGCTTCAGGTTCTTCGCCAAGAGGGTAATGTGGTGGATGGAAAGGATCGCCTTCTTCTTATTTCCAATGATTGAGGAGGCTACGAACCCATCCCCAATTCATCCAGAATATGTGATGACTGATTGGTTGATCCATTCCGATCACACTGCTTTCGGAGCTTGAGTGAGATTCCATTTTGGAATCCGAGTGACTTGAACTGATGACAAATTCCATTTCGTACGATTGGATAAAGGATTTTCGATATAAAATGATTTTTCGGCTATCGGGTGGTATTCTATTTACATAGGATATCTATATATAGAGATCAAAAGATTTCATAGATTACGAAGGAATTTGCGATATATGTCAGGGAAAGTTTAAAGTAACAGATACGATAAGATATGATTTAGCAGATACGCTAAGATTTGAATTTTGTCTATACGCTACTCATGCAATTAATGTAGCAAGACGTGTCTAGACTAATAATGATAAGCAGGTAATTTCTTATGGATGATAAGCAGATGATTTCCGACTAGAAATGATAAGCAAAACTTTTAACATGCAGACACGGTCGAAGTCCAGACTCACTAATGCATTCTAACGACTTATCAGTTAGACACACTAATGCAGACCTGGTTCGCTAAGACCACCGCTCTGATACCAACTGAAAGGACCCGTTCATATACATTATAAACGATTCACAATAGTTGATTACATTGCGAGGTATTTGACCTCTATATGATACATTTTACAAACATTGCATTCGTTTTTAAAAGACAATCTTTCTATACATCAAAAATTGACAGGCATGCATACCATTTCATAATATCCACTATCCAACTATAAATTGATTTAATAATAATCTTTGATGAACTCAATGACTCGAATGCAACGTTCTTCGAAATATGCTATGAAAGACTCCAAGTAATATCTTTAAAATGAGCAAATGCACAGCGGAAGATTTCTTTAACAGCTGAGAATAAACATGCTTTAAAGTGTCAACCAAAAGGTTGGTGAGTTCATTAGTTTATCATAATCATTTATTTCCATCATTTTAATAGACCACAAGAATTTCATTTCCAGTTCTCATAAATATACGTCCCATGCATAGAGACAAAAAATAATCATTCATATGGTGAACACCTGGTAACCGACATTAACTAGATACATATAAGAATATCCCCTATCATTCCGGGATCCTCCTTCGGACATGATATAATTTCGAAGTACTAAAGCATCCGGTACTTTGGATGGGGTTTGTTAGGCCCAATAGATCTATCTTTAGGATTCGTGTCAATTAGGGTGTCTGTTCCCTAATTCTTAGATTACCAGACTTAATAAAAAGGGGCATATTCGATTTCGATAATTCAACCATATAATGTAGTTTCAATTACTTGTGTCTATTTCGTAAAACATTTATAAAAGTTGCGCATGTATTCTCAGCCCAAAAATATAAAGGGTAAAAAGGCAAATGAAACTCACCATACTGTATTTCGTAGTAAAAATACATATAACGTCATTAAACAAGTGCAAGGTTGGCCTCGGATTCACGAACGTATCAATATTGAGATTCAATATTGCAGGAAAGGTACGTAGACGCAACGGAGATGATAAACACTATATTGACCTCACGAGCATACCCATGAACCATACCCAATCACCTCCATAGCTATAACCCATAATTTCCTTAATCCAATTCCACTCGAAAAACAATTTCGAAATCACTCGGACATCACTCTGACGTAATATTTTATGTATACTAATAATATCTTGAAATAATACGGAGTAAATATATATATGTTAATCGATTGAGAGAGTTTAGAGAAAAATATTTTCAAGTTTCTATGAAATAATGAAACCTATTGAATTCTATTTATAATAGATTTTTGAATTATTAAAGTGAATTATTAAAGTATGAATTATTAAAGTATGAATTATTAAAGTGAATTATTAAAGTATGAATTATTAAAGTGAATTATTAAAGTATGAATTATTAAAGTTAAAGTAAAGTAAAAATAAAGTAAAGGTAAAGTTTAAGTATAGTAAAAGTATAAAACTATGTACGTATAATACGCGTATAAATATATATAATATTAATTTAAATCTTTATATATATTTAATAAAATAAAATATAAATATCGTTATCTTTATCATACTGGTTAAGTAATGAGTTGTCAAAAGTGGTTCTAGATATTTATAAAAGTTATATACGTTTTAATAATAAAGTTCTTTTTAAACTGAAAACGTTTTTGTATGTTTGAAACTAAATCAAATAAATATAATAATTTTGTTTTCCAAAACCAAATATATTTTTAAGAATCATTTTGTTTAAAGGTTAAAATAATGGAAATCGTTATATCATAAAATGTTTTAGAAAAGTAGAATCATATATATTCATAATAGGTTTCAAGTTTTTAAATTACAGTTTGTTGGTGAAGCATGGGATAAAGTTCAAAGGTTAAATAAATGTATGAAATCATCTTAATGAAAAATGTCGAGTTACTTAACTTGTCGATATCCAACATCTAAGTTATTTACACTTCACGTTCTTACTTATAAATCACTTTACCATTTTTCGAATGTTGTCAAAAAGAATAGATTTCTTAAATCACAGTGGACCTCATAACATAGACCCGTAATCATATCATAATGTATCTGATAAATCAATCATTTGATATTATCTTCTAATTCCATCGATAAACATATTGAAACAAATACGTTCATGTAAAGTATTATACGTTTAATACTTTATTAATATTCTCAAGTTATAATATATATATACATATATATACATATTTATTTATATATAACGGTTCGTGAATCGTCGAAATTTGGTCGAGGTTATAATGAATGTATGAACACAATTTAAAATTCTTGAGATTTAACTTAACAAACTTTGCTTATCGTGTCGGAATAATATAAAGATAAAGTTTAAATTTGGTTGGAAATTTCCGGGTTGTCACAGTACCTACCCGTTAAAGAAATTTCGTCCCGAAATTTGAGTGGAAAGGTCATGAATGATAATAAGTATGTTTTCATGATGCATACAGGCTGAAAATTAGAGTTTTATCATCAGCGAATAATTTGGATAAACAATCCATTTATATGAAGAGTATGAATGAAGCTAACATAGAACAGTGAAATGAGTAAGTGTAGATTCATCTTATCATTTGACGTAGATATGATTGATTTTCAGATTTCAAGGGATTTGAAGAAAATCTTTGTAATAAGATTTGATTCTCCGGTAACAAAAGGAATTAGGATCCGCTTTAAATGCGATCGTCCATTTTAATTGTTCTGTCGGAGATTTTCTTATAAATTCACCTCCTTCGTTTTCTTACAACTCACACCTTCTGTTGATGCATTTTATGCAAGTCCCTAGACATCTACCCACGTCCATTGCAGGTACAACAGTTTACAGGCCACCATGATCGTTCGTTATTATCCTATCCGTGTTTGTATGTGGTTACAGCAACTGCAGGAACGAGATTTGGATGTTTGACTATGTCCGAGTGAAGCCTCACTCGTACGGCTGATAGGCTCATATGCACAGTTGATACTGAGCTAAGTCACAATTACAACCTAAATGAGAAGACACGAGTGAGTGATCACCCGTACGGCTGATGAAGCCAACTCGTATGTGTGATGGATGAATCGTACGGGTGAGTCAACAGCAGGGGTATATAAAGTCTTATGTTCTTCATTTTAGGTTAAGCCTCTCATTTGTTACACACACTCAGATCTGGTGAGCTCCTCCGATTCTCTCTCAACCCAAATCACCCAGGTGGTGAATAATAGCTCTAGATGTTGATTTAATCACACTTGATTTAGTTATGGTATGACTAAATTAATCCCAAAAAGCTTAACCTATTTACTAGAGGGTTTGATTCATTTATTCCGTCATTGTGTGAGTTAAATCTGTTGATTTCTAAGTTCCTAGTCATGTTTCATCACCATCGTGTACGAATCATCAACAACAGGATCATTACAAGGTTAAGTACTATATGCGATTTAAAAAAGAGTTTGCATTCATCAATAAAGTGATGTCTAAACCAACATCGAATGTTTTACAATCCAAAAGCATGCTTCACTAAGTAGAAGCAAATAATAAGTGTATGTGACCACAATGGTCGTTACAAGTCATAGTTCAAAAGTACGAATGTTTGAATGCAAAATAAAGTAGTTCATGCGATAGCAACTCTAAGCAGCGGGTGTCTACAGCACGACTAGTACACAGCGGAAGCTAACCTCAAGCACCTGAGAAAAACATGCTTGAAAATGTCAACACAAAGGTTGGTGAGCTATAGTTTAAGTATAACAGTATGTAAGGTAGGCCACGAGATTTCAGTGCTACAAAGAGCGTTTCAAAACAGTATGATAAAGTATATGTTAACCGTGGGCACTTGGTAACTAACTTAACGTTTATACCCCCTGAAAGTACACTTGGCAAGTACGTATGTCTACGAAGTATTAAACACTCGTTAAATGCTAGCGCGACTAGCCCGAGTGGGGATGTCAAACCCTATGGATCCATATCTAAGATTCGCGTTCACGGTTCAAAAACCAATGATTAAACGTTACCGAGCTAAAGGGAATGTTTATGCCGTTGTATAACCCACACATATATAAGTTTAAGTACTCGTTCCTAGTATGTAAAACATAAAATCCGCATGTATTCTCAGTTCCCAAAATAATTTAAAGTAAAAAGGGAATGCTATAACTCACAATGATAATGTAGTCGTAAAGTCGGTTCAGAAAAGGTGTGCAAGTAATCGGTCCGAAGGTCCTCAACCTAAGTCAAATAGTACTAAGTCAGTAAATCGTCCGAAAAGGTTTAAAAGTATGTAAATAAGGTCTTAAGGGTCATCATCATTCATCATCAAACAAAAGGCGTAAAGTAAGTTTCGTTTATGAAAGTAGTTTACAACAAAGGCTGACTTCAGTCAGTCACCACGGCCTCTACCCTTACTGAATTAAGGTGAGACCAGTGGCCATGGCTCCGTCTATGAGTCCTTTAGTTGTGGTAAGATTTACAGAAGCAACTCGTCTTGGTTTGACCATGGCGACGGTCTAAGTGCGAGTAGGTCAGAAATTTCTGCACAACGTTAAAGGACATAGTGACGATTGGAGGGCCATAAATCCTAAACCGTAACTCGGATTAAGACGAGTCCTATATGAAAAGTTATCTACTAGAAAAGTTCTATCTAAAAATCATGGTCTCAGTAGCCCAGGTCTACTGGTCTGTTACAGAAACAGCAGGTCAGTAGGGTTTGGACAGAAACAGTAAGTTTAAGTGAGTTCCGGTGATCTTGGTGCTTGATGTTCATCATGGTTCTCATCCTTGATGCATATAGCTTCAAGTGTACAACTCATTGATGTATCTACATTATCTTAACCAAGTCTTGACCATCATAACCCTAGTGCAAGTCTAAGACATGAAGCACAACTCACTTAAGAGTTGCATGTAGTTTGATGAACCAAAGTTACATCAAAGTCTTAGGTTTGACACTTACATGAACTATAATAGAAATATTGAACTCTAAACTTGAAAATAAACTAACTAATCAAGATCTTAAGGTGTAGAACATGGTTCTTAGTTAGATCTTGAAGATCCAAGACCCAAAAGTCTAGATCAAGCATAAGTATACAAAGTTATATTTAAAGAAAACTTATTTGTGTGTTCTTGAACTTTCAAGGTTGACTTTTAGTTCAAGATTAAAGAGATCAAGACTAACTTGTAGTTCTTGACCATTTAAACTAATTACATGAATTTAAAGTGCAAGAATGAAGAAGTAAACTAAGTAAACATGTAATTTATTCATGGTTGTTCATACTTTAAAGATTCAAACCAAAGTTTGATCTTTAGAAAGTAAACTTTAAAGTTTACTTCATGAACTTCAAGTATGAGTTTAATCAACACATGAACTTGCAATATTTTAAGAAAGTATATGTAGAATCATAACTAGTAAGTTATGTTCTTGAGTGTTCTTGATAAATACAAGATATTATGAAGAATCAAACTAGAAAGTTTATTCTTGTAACATGAAAGTAAGTAACAACAAGTAAGTAACTAAACAACATGAACAAATTTAACAACAAACAAATGATGATGAGATGCTTTAGAATTCGGTTTAGACAAGAGAGAAAAGAGAGAAAGAATGTTCAAGTTACTTACCAAAAACTAGAGAGAAAAGAGAGGAAAGTTGAGAGGATTTTTGCAAGTAAGTGTGTGTGAGTTTGAATGAGAGAATGTGAGTGAAGTAGTAATGAAAAAAAAAAGATTTTGAATCCCATGTAACCCCCTCTAGGTCACGGCTCAGCAAAAAAAAAAGAAGGGATGGCTTGGTTCTTTGGTCACTAGTATGCAAAGCTTCAAAAGTTGGTTAAAAGGATGGTTGTTCATGGGGATTATGAGCTAACAAGATTCCAAGTCTTTTAAACTACTAGTTACCCTTGTAAGTACTACTTACATGTAAAAGAAATGGACTAGTTACATGGGAGTTGGGCTAAAGAGTCCATAAAAGATGTAGGGTGAGCTTCTAAAGTCCAATAACACTAATAAAATCCCAAGTTCCAATAATGTACAAGTTAAACCAATTAAAGCCCAAGTAATTAACTAAAAACCTTAGTTAATTAAAATGATTAATAAAACTAATTATGAATGTAAATAATACTCTAAAAATATTATTCGTGAAGTTTCGGGTGTCACAAAGACGTTTCGGACACTTAAAAGTCAAGTATAGTGTATCATGGCAACATGTAAATGTAATAACATACATTTGTTTAATCACACGTATTAATAATAATAATTATTAATAAATAAACGTTGGAAAATCCAGGGTCGTTACAAACATTTCCATTTATGCATTGGTTTGTTCTGTTTGTTTGTATTATTTTAGTAAATCAAGGATTACACTAAAATGGGGGGGGGGGGGATTTGTTAGTGATTTTAGTGTTATCAACAATCATTTTAGTTAATTGAAATTTACTAGAAAGCAAAGGCTTATTGAATTAAGCTCAATGACGAGTTTGGAGATTGTGGAGTGCACGCTCGTTCGAGTTAATTCAATAAGGTATTGGAAATTACATTTTTTCATAGGAAGGTAACCACGAATGATTACATCTCTTTATGAAGAGTGATGTTATTTCTAAAAGATGTAAATGAAGAGTTGCATCTTTTCGTTGAAAGGTTGCATATTTACATTGAAAGGTTGCGTCATTTCACTCGCACCTTTTCACTTCCTATAAATATAGGAATATGTTTTTGTTTTCATAATGAACATATAAACAGAAAACACACATACTCTCTAACAATTTGATGAGTGATTTCGTTGCCAAAAACACTGATTGCGTTCTTGTCTTATCCCTGTAAAGATTTCGTGTAACCGAGGCAATCGTAGGGTCGAGATACTTTATAGAGAAAGTGAACACACGATTCAAGAATCAATCTGGCTGTCAATTCTAACCCTTATTTCTAACATATTTTACCCCAAAACCTTTAAATGTTGTTCAAAAACATCCAAATTTTGCTCCAAAACCTTCAAATTTTGCTCAAAAATCTTCATATTTTGCCAAAAAAAAATTGCTACATTTTTAAAAAAAATTTCACCCCGGTGAAAAAAATCCTGCTTCCGCCACTGCTTTCTCCATTCATTTAATATCCTTTTGGTGTCATTAACATAACAGATGTCATTTCTAGTCTATCTCTTTCTATTTCTTTTCTATATATGGAAAGTTTCAAAATCATCATATAATAATCGAGAAATTGCAATAGAAAAGAAAAAGGGAGGTTTGTGATGATTTTGAAATCTTTTCTACTAGGTAATCTAGTATCCTTATGCATGAAGATAATCAATTCGGTCGTTGTGGTCGGACTCTATTATGGATTTCTGACCACATTCTCCATAGGACCCTCCTATCTCTTCCTTCTCCGAGCTCACGTTATGGAAGAAGGAACCGAGAAGAAGGTATCAGCAACAACTGGTTTTATTACGGGACAACTCATAATGTTCATATCGGTCTATTATGCGCCTCTGCATCTAGCACTGGGTAGACCTCATACAATAACTGTCCTAGCTCTACCGTATCTTTTGTTTCATTTCTTCTGCAATAATAATAAAAACTTCTTTGATTATGGATCTACTACCAGAAATTCAATGCGTAATCTCAGCATTCAATGCGTATTCCTGAATAATCTAATTTTTCAATTATTCAATCATTTCATTTTATTCTGATGTTGTAAATTTTATGTGCGAGATACAAGTTTTTTTTGGGCGAAGAGGGCCAAATGGCATGCATAGTGTCTTGTTACTCTGCAACATGGTTGAAGAGTGACAACGTTTATTATGAACAGAGGATGAAGGAAGACTTTTAACTCAAATTGAAGTTGTGAAAGAGCTAATGTAAGCTCAACCTTATGTAGAGCCATGGTGCAACATGAGTACATGACATCATCTCACCATTTTGCATTTGTGTGTGAAGTTAACCAACTTGAGATTTTGAAGTTTTTAATAAACACTATGAGTGACTATGAGTTTTTAAATTCTTCTAGCAAGGTGCTAGATAATTTTAATCAGTGGCGGATCTAGGATTTATCGTCACTGGTAGCACAAAAATTTTTTATTACCAACTTTGTATCTTGTCGATAAAAATTTTAATCGAAAATCAAAAGAATAACCTTAATAAATCCATTCATTTTATATATAACACACAAATATTTAAGTAAGACAAAAAACAAAACTCAATATCTTTTAAATAATTAATGTAAGTTGAAGAGTATATCAAATTAAAATGAATAAATAAAATTATCTAAGTGTTAAATGTATCTTCAAATAAATATAAATAAATATAAATTAAATATAAGAGTTTAAAGTAGAAGTTTAATAATAAGTTAAAAAGAGATGGACCCCATTCTTCTCCATCCCAATCTCACCTCCCTGTAACCTTGAACAAAACCCATTAAAATGAAAAACACGATCTGCAACTTATTTCAACACAAAAATTGAAAGAAAACTCCAAAAAATTACAATTCCTCTCCTAGATTGAGTGGTGCTACCACTGAATACAAGGTAGATCCGCCGTCAGGGACATCCTTGTTAAATTCACTGGTTGCACTTTCATATTATTAACAAAAACTCCTAAAAATTAACACTTCGTCAGCTAGATTGAGTGGTAGCACGTGCAACCACTCGATACACAGTAGATCCGCCCCTGATTTTAATCTGTATTTTATTTTCTTTTGTTAACAAATGACCCATGAGTTTTTTACTCTAGGGATGCTAGTTGTGGTGACAAACGAATTGAACTATTGTCTTGTACATACATACAGTAACAAATAATAATAAAATAGTACGTACTGTGTTTACATTCAATGGAAAGAGAGTACTCCCATTTTATTCTGTCTTTTCTAAAATAATAAAATACTTTCTATAAAGATTTCCATTTCAATACAAGTCTTGTTATTGGTACTGTATTTGGTTTACGGAGTATTAAATTAAAGATTTTTTTTTAAATAGTAATTTTTTTAAAGAGACTTTGAAAAATGGAAATTTTATCAAAATCATTGCGAAAATAGTAAAACCGAAGTTTGAAACTTCGGTTTTGCCAAATCCGAAGTTTCAAACTTCGGATTTGTTTTTTTTTTTTCCTTTTTTTTAAAAAAAAAAAAAAAAACAAAACCGATGTTTGAAACTTCGGTTTTTTTTTTTTTTTTTTTTTTTTTTTTTTGTAAAACCTAGGGGTGTAAGAATAAGAGCTGTTTCTTATATATATATATATATATATATATATATATATATATATATATATATATATATATATATATATGGGCAGGATCAATGGGGAAGTAACTAATCGGGGGGAAGCAAATTTTATTTTATTTTTTTTCGTTCTTTTGGAATTTTTTTTCCGGCATCAAGATCACACGAAAATATGAACATTTAGAAGAGACACTTCGTGATGAATGTTATTATTTAGGCAGGAAAACGATCGACAAAAAATAACATTCAAGATAATATTGTTCGTGAAGAATATGAACGTTTTTTCATCATGTTTTGCAAAGTAAAATTTAGCCCGATTTAGAGTTTAGGGTTTAGGTTTTGGTGTTTTGAGTTTATTCCATAAACCCAAAACACCAAACCCTAAACCCAAAACCTAAAACCCAAAACCCTAAACCCTAAACCCTAAACTCTAAACCGTTCGTGTTAAAAACTCAATCTAAATCCTAAATCTATACCCTAAATCTAAACCCTAAACCCTAAATTTCTAAACCCTAATATCTAAACCCTAATATCTAAACTCCAATAGCTAAAATCTCAACATACGCTTGAAAAACACGATAATTGTTATATATTACTTCTTCGAGCGTTTTCCCGCCAAAATAAAAATATTTATCACAAAGTGTCTCTACTAAATGTTCATATTTTCATCCCATATATTATGTTTGTGAACAAATTTTTTTCAAAAAACGAAAAAAAAAATATGTTTCCCTCCGCTTCTCCCCGATTGGTTACTTCCCTCTTGATCCTACAAATATATATATATATATATATATATATATATATATATATATATATATATATATATATATATATATATATATATATATATACACACATATATATATATATAAGATATCAAATAACTCACGTGACTCAACAGAGTTTATTACCTTTCCCAATGTTACATTCAATTCCAATATACAAGTCAGACACTCTCCATTCAAGATTCAAAATACACATTAAGTATGAAATATGATGTTGTTCATCTTCTCAAATCTCAAAAGCTCTCTCATAAGAAATACTCCGGAAAAAAAATTCTTCCTAATAGTCAAAGAGCTGTGGTTTATCTTCACAAAATTCAAAGTTATTATCTGTGATTCCTTTCAACTTCTCAAAATGTATCGTACTTCTTAGAGATCTTAACCAAATAGATTACGAGCTTGAGTTTACACCCCTTGGTTTTACAAAAAAAAAAAAAAAAAAAAAAACCGAAGTTTGAAAAAACCGAAGTTTCAAACTTAGGTTTTTTTTTTTTTTTTTTTTTTTTTTTTTTTTTTGTAAAAAAAAGAAAGAAAAAAACAAAACCGAAGTTTGAAACTTCGGATTTGGCAAAACCGAAGTTCCAAACTTCAGTTTTACCATTTTCGAAATGATTTTGATAAAATTTCCATTTTTCAAAGTCTCCTTAAAAAAATTACTATTTAAAAAAAAAAAATCTTAAATTAAATTGAGATGGAGTTAATCAGGAAGAGTTGCATAAGGTGTCCCCTCATCCATACCCACAAGATGGTTTCTCTCCCACTCCCTTTTCTTTTTAACACTCGCCGAAAACCTATTTGCTATTCCTCGCCGCCACCGGTATCCGGCATCGCGCCGGAGGTCCGGGTTTGTCTCTGTCTGCACTTTTTCATATTTTTTTCTTGGATCTGCCTACTTGCTCTCTTCTCCGGTAAGTTTCTCTTTCTCCGGTCTGCTTTTACCTTCGATTACGGCAGCAGACGACGAATGACGTAAGTTTCTTCATATCACTCTGCTCGCCGGTGGGTTGGGTTTTCTCGGGTGGTGATTTCTCGCCGGGTTGGGTATTCGAACGTGCTTTCTTGTTCGACAGCATCCTTTCCGTCCCTTTCGTACCGTTGGTACAGGCGACGAGCTCTCTTACAGCTCTGTACAACCGTCTCGTAGGTGATGGCTTTTTGTTCTGCTGGATGTCTGCTTAGTTTAGTCGGTGGGTTTCTCCGGGCACCGGTGTTTTTTTTCCGGTGACTTTGTGCCGGTTTCTGCCGGTTTTCCTAGTATTTGCTTAGTTTAGTCGGTGGGTTTCTCCGGGCACCGGTGCTTTTTTCCGGTGACTTTGTGCCGGTTTCTGCCGGTTTTCCTAGTTATAAATAATCTCGGGGAGATCTCGGACGTTGACTTACGTTGACTTTATAGTTATTTTAATAAAAATATACATAAAAACATAAATATATGTATATTTATATACGTTTTTACGAGATTTTACAAAAATATTCGATAAATGGGCGAGAAAATCTTAGAAATTACGAATTTTACAAGAAAATCTTACAAATTAGCAAGAAAATTCGAGAAATCATGACTTTGACTAAGTTTGACCCCGTTGACCGAGAAATCTCGGGAGATGAACATCTCGTCTCGGTTGCCTTTTAAAAACGAGATCTCGGAGGAGATCTCGGAGAGATCTCAGGAGATTTACAACACTGCGTTCAAGTAATCAGATACCTTCCAACACATTCTTATCTGCACAATGTTGTAGAATACCCGCCATACCTTTACGTTCTAGTCTTTTTCTAACGTTTCTTTGTTTTTTGACTTCAAATGTTTCTTTCAGTTTACTAGCTCGTTGTTTTTCAACTGTAAATAAGCTTCAAGCTCTTTGATTACATCTTCCTTAGAATACTGGATTAGTGAGATGGGATTGAGTCAATAATCTTACTTTTACAGCTTTTTATGGAAGATGTAATCTAAAAGCTTGAAACTTATTTAACTAGTGAAAAACAACTAGCTAGTAAACTGAAAGAAAAAATTTGAGTCAAAAAGCAAAGGAAAGTTAGAAAAAGACTAGAACATAAAGGGGATGACAGGTATTCTACAACATTGTACAGACAAGAATGTGTTAGAAGGTATTGGTTTACTTAGGATGTTACACTAAGTGAACGATACTTGTTTACAGAAAATCAGTAAAAGAGGATGGGGTGGATTCGGATGAGGAAAAGATAGTCATAGAGTTTAATGAATTGATTATGCGTATCAAGGATCCAGTTGAATACAAAAGAATCTACACCGAAATCAGCAAAGAAAAGAAAAGAGATGATAAAAAGAATACATGTGACTCCGGTCGAAAAATGATGAGAGGATCAAATTAATGACATGCTAGCTTTGTTTTCTTCATATATAATGCAATAGTAACTTTTTTTAGGCTAGTAACTTTCTTTTAAGCTATATTGTAATGTAAGTAGTAACTTTCTTTTGACTAAAGTAATGTAATAACTTTGTTTTCTTTTCTCGACTTGGAATGTGTTTATTATGAAGTTTGATGGTGAAAGTATATGCAAGTTTATGCATAATCCGTACAACCTTTAGAATGATTAAAAAGAGAATTTTGGTTGTTAATGCAGTATCTTTATTTTCTTGTTTTGTAGCATTGAATATTGTCCTTTGAAACTATTATTTCATTATTATTACTGAACCAGAAGAATCCTTCCAAGACGTTGTGGGAAGGAATCATATATTTGCACAAAGACGGGAATAATTTTGTGCTTCAGTTCGTGAAGGTTTCAGATATGATGCTTGAAGCTAAGTACACACAGTTGTCCTTGTTTGTAAAAATATTGGTTAATTAGCCGCTACCCATGGTTCGAGCTTTGCCGATTTTGAGGTATGAGTGTGTTGGTTCATTAATCCGATTTTATATATTTACTAAATTAATTTTAATTGTTACATTATTAAATATAGTTACATATTTTTAAATTTAATAGATAGATTGTCCTTTTCTTCTAGGTTAATGCTTCTGGGGACGGATCTGGGGCTTGTTGACCGAGCCGCAAGTACTAGAAAATGGCTCACGTAATTTAATTACTGTTAAATTATGTTTATTGATTACTGTTAAACAGATTAAGAATTTGCTGATACAAAGTTTGAATCATGCCAAAGATGTGTGATGATACTACATCTAAGCTTACTGAAAAATAATGGCTCACATAATTGAATTGATTATAGGCTGTTTGACTTTGGTGTCTATTCTTCATACACATATACTAACTTATACTAACTGTTTTCATTTATTAATTGAATGAATATAAATAAATTATAAATCACTTATATAAATATATTTAGCTTAAAATTAGAGTCATTTTGAGCTTGCCTTTGTATTAGGTTAAAATAAAGAAGAGTGAGGATTTGGGAAATGGTTATCTATGTGAGCAGAGAAGCTACTTTAGAACCTGGTATATCAACTAAAAAGCTGAGTTGTGCGTTATACTAACTGTTTTCATTTATTGATTGAATGAATATAAATTATAAATCACTTATATAAATATATTTAGCTTTAATTGAGTCATTTTGAGCTTGCCTTTGTATTAGGTTAATAAAGAGGAGTGAGGATTTGGGAAATGGTTATCTATGTGAGCAGAGAAGCTACTTTAGAACCTGGTATATCAACTAAAAAGCTGAGTTGTGCGTCTAGAAGAAGGTAACCATGTACTGTCGTTTTGAAGTTGTTGTAAGCCTAATGAGTAATCAACCGGTCATCTTTTTATTAAGTGTTTCTACAAACATCTAATTACCCAACTCCATTGACATGACAGGTACAAATCTCGGTTTGCACAGAACCCGTCATTGGAATACAGACGAATATGAAGACGATGAGAAATTAAAGAAGAGGAACAGATACTCACTAGCAACAACACTGTACATAGGACGATGATGCACTCATGCCCCGCAGCAACGTACCGTGCACCGCAATTTTCGTTACTTGGCACGTTATAACTTTTTCTCTCATATGTTTCCCACCCATACTTTCCACTTGTTACATTTGCAAACGCAGAGTTTAATTATTTGTTTCTATTTGGAACCTGACTACCCTAGTAAAAGATTGTAGCCTTGGCTACTTGAAAGTTCCCATTCAAGTGGACCCAAACCCACTTCGTGCCTGGTTGTGTGCATCCAGATATCTCTTTGTGGTCCTTGTGCTTGTGGTACTCCACACACACACAAGAGAGGATTGTTGATCAATCAATTAAATTTCTTCATTTGTTTTATATTTTTTACTCTACTAGCTTTGCAAGCAACTTAAGTTTGTGAAATGGTTGGCTTTTGGATTGGCATTATTGCCCTTGATTTCAATATTTGTTTTGTGAAATTGTGGAATGGTTGTCAGGGTAGTATGATCATTTATTGTTTGGCAAATCAGTTTTTGGTTGATCATTGACTGCGGGCAGTTGGCAATTGGTACTTTCGTTTGTACTTCGGGATGAAGAGGAAGTGAACCATTCGGATTACAACCAAAAGGTTTACGTTCAAGGATTGGCGGATTGTGCTCTGGCTAAAACGGGTTTAAAATCGGGTAATGAAGTTTTGGCGACCTCGGATGACGTTTGTGGTATTGAAGTGGATCGGAACGTTGATTTTTTTGAGGGTCTTGTGAAGGAGGGGTCGCTCCCTCCTCCCGTACCGGGTATAAAGATTGGTAGTTTTTCGACAAAGGTTTCCTCATATGAGATCAAAAATCGGGCGGGCGAGTTTTTTAATCGATTGAAGGTGGACGGTATAATTATTAAGCCGATTATAAAGACTCCGAAAGGTAAAGAGGTTGTCGGGTAGTTTGTGATCCATTTGTTATTTTTATGTTGGTTGTCTTTTATTAGTTAGATTTAGCTTATTGTATTGGTTCTTGTTAGTATTTGTTTGTGTTTCGGGATTGGTTTTGCGATCGGGTTGCTCAAGGTTCGAGTTTAGTTAGCTTTTGCTATTTGATTTGTGTTAGGGATCGTTTTCTGCTGTCGAGTCTTGCAGCGCTTTTGTTTCGTTTGTATCTTTGTTTGTCTTTTCATTTATTGATGAAAATACTTTGTTAATGTTATCGTTATTTTAGCCTAAAAAAAAAAAAATTTGGCACTCACGTAGTCACGTGGGGATTTGCTTTTAATTTTTATAGCCCCGCGTGACTTGATTTTAGATGTTCCCGACACGTCAATTTTTCGTCGGTATTTTTTATGGACTGTAATCAAGAAATTCCAATTAATATTGGGCAGATAGGAGCCCATTTATTTATATTTATATTTATATTTATATTTAATATTTATTTATATTTATATTTATATTTATATTTATATTTATTTATTTATATTTATATTTATATTTATATTTATATTTATATTTATATTTATATTTATACTATATACTAATTGACAAAGTGCTCAAATAGTTGTTGCCTAGTCCCATTATTATCCTTTAGCTACTTGTCCGTTTCGCATAATTATTATCCTTTAGCTACTTGTCCGTTTCGCATAAGCAGTTGTACCCATAAGGGGTTCTACGCTACAGTGAATTTATTTTTTTTATTTTTATTTTTATTTTTTTTAACATCCCCCTTATCTCCTTACAACTTTTCTTTTCGCATGAACAGTTGTACCCATAAGGGGTTTTACGCTACAGTGAATTTTTTTTTTTTTTTTTTTTTTTTTTTTTAACATCCCCCTTATCTCCTTACAACTTTTCTTAAAGGCCCGTACAACAACGCGCTCTCGATTTTTTTTTACCTTATTTTTCCCCACAAAATGTCACTCATATTACTTTTTTCTTTTTTTTACTCATAAACATTCTAAGCTGTGTCATATCATGTTACTATCACATTGGCTGAAATTCGACCTTCTCATTGTTAAAATCGAATACAATAAACGGGATAACTAAGTCGTCACTAATTTATAGAAAAACGTATACTTAAATGTCAGCTTCGTAGTCGCTCAAAACCCGCAGCGAAGCGCGGGGCACACAACTAGTTCTTAACTATAGAGTAATTATTAATCATATTCATATTGCATATGTATAGTTATATTATATAAGGAGTAATTTATAATTAATAAAATATAAAATAAAATAAAATATTACTCTCTCCGTCTCATATTAATAGTCCAGTATTTCATTTTCGGATGTCCCAAATTAATAGTCCATTTCCATAAATAAAAAGAATAAGAAGCTTAAGTTCTATTATGCCTTTAATGTATGTGGATAGGATTAAAGGAGAAAGAAAATATTTTTATGACATTTCTTTAAACTGTGTATTTTTTATCTGTGGACTATTAATATGGGACGGAGGGAGTAAATTAAAAGTTGGATTATATGTCTATAACACGTGGGAGCATTCATGAAAGGTATCCACAATTACAAGGGATTAATGGGTCGGCCCGTCACTAATTCAAGGTGTATAAAACCTTGATTAAACTTGAGGTTAAAAGCGTGGGTTGCACGCGCACGATACTCAACCGATAAGACTGCTCTCGCGGTCTCATTTTCATTTATTTAGATCATTACCATTATTATGAATACAACGTTAAACGTAACCTTTAATTAAGGATACATCATATTTAAGTTTATAAATTCTCGTTTAAACTATTGATATACTCATTCTTATCGATCCTATATCAAGTTATTATTTGATTAAGGATCAAGTGCAATAATAAGATGAAGGATGGAATGTTTGATGATTATTTTGAGCCCTGATGATCGTCTTTCACTTTAACAATCAAGTGATCAACCACCCCGACCCGGTCTTGATTGTCAATTAGCATTGTTCACCTTAGCGCAATGTAGAAATCCCTTGGGCAAGATCACAAGTGAAAATTACAAATGCTTGAGCAAATAGCAGAAAATCAACAACCTACAAATGAGAGGCCATGCTCTATATTTATAGCATTCGACATATCCGCGGTCTGCGGATTTCTTAACTATTCGCGGAAACTTAGCGGATTTAATCGCAGTCTTTTATTAAGGCGGTAACATAATCGCTGTACTTATTTTCAGCGGATATTCCATAACTTTGGATTATAGCTCGCGTAATTCTGCTCTTGGCTTTTAGCAAATAAAATATACATATACAATGCTATGTATATGATCAAGTCCCCCAGTTTATTATGATACATCTCGCAAAGCAGATGTATCATGATAAACTCTAAAAATAAAACCGTGCTTCCTTAAAATGTGTTCGCAAGTGATTTTTAATAATTTTTACCACCGAATTATTACCGTTGATTTTACTAAGCTCAACGCATAATTACAACGGTAACTATCGCAAAACTGTCAAATCAGAAACGCTGTAACGGCTAGAAAATTACCGTTTACACGTTGCGGTAATTTTAACCGTTTAAAAGTAATCATTACTCTTTCGATTTCCTCGCCTTGATTTCAATTATAAATAGCTGGATAACTCGCATTAAAAACTTTATGCTTTTCTCCCTTAATTGCTTATTCAATCAAATTCTCCAATTCGTACTCGTGTATTTGCAATTAACCAATTCAACCTTCTAAACCTTCAAATTCAACAGCCGATTTAGTTATTTTTACCACAAATGGCATCTTCATCTTCTGCTAATACTCCTGGAGGCTTTGTGTCATACATGACGGAAGCAAAACTCCAAACTCTTCAGCAATGGTATCCTCCACTTGCTCAGTTTTTTCCTACCGCACCATCAGCGGAGGACAGAGCTAACGCTCCCCCTAAGGGAATGATCACCATCTATGAGTCCGCCATTTTCCAAGGCAATCTATGCCTTCCACTTACTCAATTTTGTCGCAGCGTCTGCGAATATTACAAAATCGCTATTGCTCAGCTGCATCCCAATGCGGTTAATAAGATCATGTTGTTTGAGATGTATTGCAATTCTATAGACACGCAACCACTGCTTAATGTATTTCGCTCTTGCAATAGCCTAGTGCCACACGATGCGGGATGGTTCTCATTCCGCAGCAAACTTGACGTGATGACTTCACCCAAGGACTCTATTGGCAATTGGCGCAGTTCGTTCTTTTTTATCAACGACACCGCACATGTTGATAACAACATACCAAGAAAGTGGTGTACAGATTTCGATGCCACCCTAAACGACAAGATTACTCCAGACGACCTTGAACGAGACATCCTAAAAAGGATCAAGGGTGCAGGGCTAATCCTACGTGCATACTCAAATGTACCGTTGTACATTGGTAGGGTTTCAATCCAGTGGCCTTGGAGCGACTGCAATGCTCTCTTGATTGACCAAGTGAATAATGGTATATCACTTAAACTTTTCGCATTAAATTAATACGTAACATACGTTTCCCCCTTTTTTTATAACCTTATGCGTTTTGGTTTTGCAGTGATTGATCTTGACCTAGTTATGAGGTCAGCAGATATTAGCAGGATTAGACCTGCTCGTCGCTTAAAAAATGGCGATGACGAGATTATTCCTATTAATGAGCCAATCATCAATACGCTTACCATTCCTGGTGGTGATGACCACGGTAAGCGAAAAGCATCAGAGAGTGCTTCCACCCCTCGCAAAAGACGCATGTGCACTACATCTCAACGAGAAACGAGTAAGTGATTTTTCAATTCGCATTATTTTTATATCGCGCTTTTACCATTTTCGCACTATTTTATTGTACTTGCTTATCTCTTTTTCATTGTACTTGCAAACCCAACAGGTGAGGCTACACCGCTCTACAATATTACTGGGAATATCCCCGAGGATATTCTTGAAGAGCCTTGCAACGTAGACTTAACTCTCCCCTCTGACAATGAAACATCTAACCAAGAGGAAGAAGAAGAAGAAGAAGATGCGAATGAAGCAGCGGAAGCAGAACGAGCCAATCGTTTGTACCACAGACTCTGCAAATTCATCCCCAAAAACACACAAGATGAATACCGCAAACTTACTTTTCCTCAAGCCGAGAGACAGCGACTTCATAATTATTACAACGCAATTTGCCTAGCTATCGACAACGTTGATGCTTCAGCGAAATATCCGATGAATATGAGAAACAGGTTAAAATTGCCAATGCGCAACAAAGGAAAGTGCATAAACTCGAGGCTCAGCTTAAAAAAGCTGCGGAGGAAAACGCAAAGCTCAAAAAGAGAGCGGAAGATGCTGAGAATGAATTTACTCAGCTTGTCAAGCATTTGCCGGAATTCGGCGACAAAGTGATGGATTCTAAACCAGTCACTGAGAAGTTGGGACATATGTCCAGGCAGCTAAACTCACTACTCGCTGCGAATGGTATGATCTTCTGTGCGAGCTTGATGATCTTTCTAAACCGCTTCCTTCGGACATGGCGGATGAAATATGTGTCACGGGCGATGCCCGAGAGGCGTTAGCTAGAGCAAAGAAAGAGGATGAGAAAATCATCATACCAGCATTGGAAGAGCTAAGTCAACGCGAGAGCGTTACTCTTGCAGATATTAAAGCGTTGGAGCTTTAAGTTATCTTAGTTAGATTGTAAATATTCACTTCGCAATCATAAATTACGCTTTTTGTAACACTTCGCGCTCTTTCAGCGCTTATTATTATTATTGACATATTTTCATTTCGCAGTTGCAACTTATCGTATTTATATAGCGCTTTACTTTATCATGTATCCATAATTCAGACTTGCCCTTTGCATTTTCCACATTCGCTATTGTGCACATAACAAACGTGTACGTATGCGAAACAATCTTTTATTCATTATGAATCTTCTAAGTCCGACAAATCAGTCTTTGGGCATTTTAGCATTGCGAAGCATCTAAGTATTGGCAAGATCAAATACTTAGAAAATTTTATCCTTTCGCAATATTTACTGCATAACACAAGTGGTCAATTTCATCACTTGGTTTTAACGCATTATTTCATAATATATATTCGCATTACCATAATTTTAAACATGCCATGTTTAGCGAAAACCATGTCATTTGTTAAAAATATCCGCAGAGTTGTAAATATACTTATACAAACATTAATTCAGTGTTAAGAAAATCAAGCAATTGTATTATGCAAAATAAGCACTACGTGTGGCCACACGCAGTATTTTTGCTTTGTATAGAAACAATCACAAACACTGAAACTAACTTTGCTTTATTCATTATTTTTTTCGCAATACAAATTGCAGAAAATAGCATATCAATCGTTGAACATATTTGACTAATCATTCTGCTACAAACTTTCTATTACAGATATTCGCATCATTCATAATTGACTGAATGCCCCTCAACTCCCCTACTTTCGGTCACCGTATTCATGGTACAAAAATGGCTCTTCTTTCGCAGAAGTTAGCGTGCCTATTCCCTTATTAGCAGAGAATTTAACCATGCCATGTATTGTAGAAGGGATTGCGCCAAACATGCACAACAGTTCTCCCAAGAATCATATTGAATCGTGACTGATTTCGCATTATATAAAGATTCAACAAAGCTTTGCGCCTTAGCGTTTCATCGCGATCATCAACTAGCTCAATATGTAATTCTAACTGACCAATAGGCCAAGTTGATTCTCCTGAAAATCCAGCGAGCGAAACCGCAGTAGGTTTCATCAATGCTTTAATGTTTGCAGGCAACTTGCTGAAACATTGCTCATACATTATGTCTACACTGCTACCAGTGTCAACGTGAACTTTCATAATCACAATACCAGTATTCGCAACGCGGCATGAAACCACCACTGGTTTTTCCAAATCCGCACTCAAGTTTGCAGGAGTGAAAGTAATAGCAGGACATTGCCAACTTGCAATTTGTTCAGATATATGAAATACTGAAATTTCACCTTGCACTTCTACCAAATTAATGACCTGAATTCCTCGTTGATTTTCTTTCTTACTGACCATTTTTACCCCAAGATTCTTTACTGCGGGAGCTTTGCGATCAGCAGCGTTTGGCACTTGCGGAGCATTGGACTCTGCCGGCAAGATAATCGCATTCGCAGTGGTTACCGCACCTTGTGCAATTAAATGCTCTAACTTGCCTTGCTCATATGCTTCTGCGATCAGCTCCGCCAAGTCTCTACAATGATTGGTATTATGACTGTAATCGTCGTGGAAAATACAAAACTTGGATTTATCCCGCCTACTATTTTCCCCTAAAGGTTGCGGATCAGGAAAAGACTTAGCAACTCTTTCTTGCAACAGAATTTCCTTAGGCGTTTTTGTTAGCATCTGAATGATATTGAAAGACTCGTTGTTCCATTTGCGCGTGGAATAGCGATTTTCACGGCCATATCCATGGTTATCATTGTGGCCTTGATATCTATCATTCCGCGGATAACCACCACCGCCATTTCGCTGCGGGTATCCAGGACCTAGGTAATTATCGCTATTGCCATCGCGAAAAGAATCATTGTCATCTCGCCAACTTTTATCTTTACCCCACCACACGCAGGGGTGATAGTGCTATCCTCCCCACCTCGAAGATAGTCGTATGTTTCTTGTTGCACTTTAGCGAAAGTCGGCGGGACATCCCTTCGCAATCTTCGCACAAGTGTCGGATGCCGCTGTGGATTAATAGCATGCAAAAAACCAGAGATTTTTTGATCTTCATTTAAACTTGGTATCTTTTGACACTCGTAAATGTACCGCGTTAATAATGCACTCAAGGTTTCTTTGCTGCCTTGTTTAATATCATGACATTCTATATGTGTCTTTTTCTGCGATAAAAGATTCTGAAACTGCAACAAAAATTTATCGCGAAGATTAATGAAGCCAAGAATACTGCGAGCTTGCAGGCTGTGAAATCACTCCCTTGCGGACCCTTGTAAAACCATAGGAAACACTCTACATGCAACCGGTTCATCCCAATTATAGGTGCTTACTACCCCTTCAAATTGCTGCAAAAAATCCAAGGGATCAGTTAACCCTGAATAAACTCCCAATGTCGCTGGCACAATAGGCAGTGTAATAATTGGATAATCATAAATATGCTGGACAAACTTGTCTGCAGCAGTGGTTATTTCAGTCACCTTTTTTGTGCGAGTATCAGTATTGTCCGTGCAAAACTTGGCGATCATATCTTGCAAAAAATTCGGTTGTGTAAACTTATGTTGCATTGACTTAGGCGCAATGCTTCTAAAAGCATCCGCTAAAAAATGTTGAGCATTTTCTCTGCGAATATCATCAGATGCTTCACCCACATCCTCATACCGAGGGAAAGGTGTTGGTGGTCGCCTTCGTTTAACTTGTGGAATTTTTACAAATTCCTCTACATTGTCCAAATCATCAGAAAACTCATTTTCTTCTCTTGGTGCTTTCGCAGTCTTCGAATTATAAACAGAATTTAGAATAACACGTTCATCCGCACCATCGCTATCACTATCGCGATGATCAATGACTAAGTGATCAGCCTGTGATCCAGAATCATTCAGCGGCCATAAGTAAGTTCGCGGTACGCGAGATTCACGACAATCTTTTCTAGCTTGTTCAATATCGGTGCCAAGTACTTTGTCTGCTTTTCCAGCCAAAATCCTTAATCGCTTGCCATCAGCGACGGTTTCTTCGCGATGTTGCTGCAAATTTCTGCGCGCGACCATTTTTTCAGCAGCAACCTTTAGTTGCGAATCAACGTTAACAGGATTGCCACTAGGCGCTTTAACTAGCGATTCTTTCCCTGAACTACCCGCGATAGTATTAACGTTTGCATGCGTACTACTTGACAGAGCATTTTGCAAATCATTAACCAACGCATCATCATTGACAGAACTTCCTGTTTGTTTCGTGTTAGCTGCCATTTTCAACGATCAAATCAACTAAAACGTTTCAGCGACTTCCTGTAAATCATCGGAACAATACACGATTTAAATTAAACCAAGCAATTGATTGTTTGTCAGCACAAAACAAAAAATTTCAAGTTTAATTCATAAAACGAGTCCCACGGATGGCGCCAATTGATCGATCCTATATCAAGTTATTATTTGATTAAGGATCGAGTGCAATAATAAGATGAAGGATGAGATGTTTGATGATTATTTTGGGCCCTGATGATCGTCTTTCACTTTAAAAATCAAGTGATCAACCACCCCGACCCGGTCTTGATTGTCAATTAGCATTGTTCACCTTAGCGCAATGTAGAAATCCCTTGGGCAAGATCACAAGTGAAAATTACAAAGGCTTGAGCAAATAGCAGAAAATCAACAACCTACAAATGAGAGACCATGCTCTCTATTTATAGTATTCGACATATCCGCGGTCTGCGAATTTCTTAACTATCCGCGGAAACTTGGCGGATTTAACCGCAGTCTTTTATTAAGGCGGTAACATAACCGCTGTACTTATTTTCAGCGGATATTCCATAACTTTGGATTATAGCTCGCGTAATTCTGCTCTTGGCTTTTAGCGAATAAAATATACATATACAATGCTATGTATATGATCACATTCAATTGTGAAATTTTCTTTTTCTTTTTCCCTAACAAATATAAGAACTACTATATTGTTATATCTATATATCTATATAATATACAAGATTAAAAGTCATGAGCTTCTTACTGTTCAAAGGGACATTTTTGTCTTTTTTACTTTATTTACTATAACTAATTACACATTTTTTGCCACCATAACTATACATCCTACCACCACCACCACTATGCCTCTTGCTACCACAACCACCACTATACCTCCGACCTCCATCAATACCACTCCGCCACCATTAACCTACTGCTGCAGGCACCATCAACCTCCGACCATTGAAAATAATGATACTAAAGCATATGATGGATGTCGATTATATTTGGTGCGAACAAAAATTCATTCACTCAATCTATCAATTAATAAAATGATAAAAAGGACAATTTTATTAGTATGCAACGGAGTAGTAATAGTAGTTGTTGTATATACGATATCCCGTACACTTTCTGTAATAAGTGATAAAGAAAGGAAATTTAAAATGTTAACATTGAAACAAATAAATAAATTGGAAATAGAAATGATAAGTAAAAAAGGAAAGAAAAAGTAAACGTAAAAGAAAAAGGTCGTGAATAGTGTCGCGACCAATCAGATGCCGCTATGTACTTCCGGCAGTAGTATACAAGGTAGTAATATAATTATTAGTTTTTATTTATTTATATAAGAGATTAATGTATTATTAAAAGTGTTTATCAATTCAAAGCGTTTATTCATAATACAACTATTAACAAGTTATTGTAAGTTATAATCAAATCCATCGATTCTCTACTCCCACTAAAATGTAGTCAAAAAGACTAGTATAGGTGAAAAGTGTGAAAATAGATCCACTTTAAAAAACATTAGCCCAATCTTCAATTTATCCTTGATTTCTCTTCAATAAGACTGTTTCTAACCCTACCTGTAACATTACAGGCACATTTGTACTTTTTGACTCAAAAAGTGCATCTGCCTGTGACATGGCAGTGTCAAATTTTGACCCCCCAATAACCTCAAATGTCAAATGCCAGTGTCAAATTCAGTAGGGTCCACCATAGATTAAAAAAAAAAAACTAATTCGCATTGCGAAAAGTCGGTGGAAGGTTCCAAATATGCTCGACTAAATCCTCGGTGAGTTGGTTGTGTAGATCTCGATCCCTTATTTCTCTTGCGATGATATCTCGATCCCGTCCTCTGTTTCGTATACGTTCCATACCATTTTCCATTACTTCGGTAGTGAATCTTCGATAGCATCAAATCCTTGAGAAAAGTAACTAAAATTTACTGGCATATTATCTCTTTGGAAAGTAGTAATACCTTGCACTATCCGGAGAAATAATTGTATGCGCATGCGAAAACAACGTTTAAATTTTCTTTGTGGATATTTTGGCGTCTCACAAAAGTAATCATTCCACAAACGTTGTGCAGCAACCCCCCGTTCCCTAGGGATGTAACCTCTAACTCTCGGAATAGATGGTGCCGATTCGACTTCGGAATCATCATCTTCTATTTCTTGAATTAATTGAACAATCCGCAAATCTTCGGAGTTAGAATTAGACCCCCGTAACCTCGAACCCATTTGTAAACTAAGAGACTTTTGTGAAGAAAAAAAAATTAGAAAAAAATAGAGCAAGTAAAAATGAATTGTGTGAAAATTGATATGATTGTTGGAGTTTAAATAGGAGTAAAATGGAGTAAAAATTGAATTTTAAAAAAAAAACAAAAAAACGTGTATATATCCGTTGGGTAACGGATATATTACTCCATCCAATCAGATGAAGACAGCACACCATTTAATGCCCGTTTTTTTCAGTTAAATCTTAGACTGACGCCCTCAAGCATCAGAATCTGACGCTCCGTTAATGGCGTCAGGGCGTCACCTACTTGTAAACAGTCTAAAGGAAACAAGAATTAAAAGAACCGAACATGCCAAGTAACGCCCAAAGATGGCAACAGCAATAACTCGAACCCAACAAAAAACACTTCCTATCATCTTCTTACTCACACTATTTCTTGTAACCATTTTCTTCTTTAACAAAAGAACTCTTGATCCCCATTTATCCATCTACACAACCACAACAGATCCATATAACCCACTTTCAGAAACCAAATCTCAAATTGGGTTTAATGAATCTGAACCAATTGAAAAAACCCCAAATCTCGAAACCAACTCAAAAGATTCAGATTTTATCAACGAGAATATAAAAAATAAAACTGGGTTTGTTGATACTGAACCTATAGATGAAAACCCACTTGTTGAAATCAAATCAAATGAAACCGAATTGGTTAATAATGATGACTCAATTTCAGAAATTGAAACAGGGGATGTGGTGAAAACACGTGAATTGGTTAAAAAGAGTGTGGATTGGGGTAGGAATTGTAATATGCATACTGGGAAATGGGTGAAAGATGAAGAATACCCAATTTATAAACCTGGATCTTGTCCTTTTGTTGATGAAGCTTTTGATTGTAACGAAAATGGGAGATCTGACGATGATTATATGAAATGGAGGTGGCAGCCTGATGAATGTGAGCTTCCAAGGTTGGTACTTTTTATGATTATTAGCTTTAATTTTTGATAATGTGATTAATTAATGCCTTTTTTACTTCAATATGTTTAATCATAACTTATTGATTATAGTTGTCTGTTGTACTGTAAACTATAGTGCAGAAATATTTAATGCATATATGAACATTTCATCTGGCATATAGTTCAAACATAAAAGTGTTTTGACTTTCATTTAATAGTTTAAGATACAAGATATATATCTCAATTTTGAGTAAATAAAACGATTTTATGGATCAAAATCAATGTTAGTAATATGTAACGATAATAATGGCGAAAGAAGCAACCTTTAGGTTAGTACATTTTATATGCAACGATAACTAATAGGTAACGAAGTAAATTACAGGTTGAAACATATGCTTAAAAGGAATTTTGGCGTCTTTGGAACAAAATAGAATTGATAATGATGCTAAATGAGGACATTGGTGTATGCCTTATAATGCAATAATCGGTACTATGTACGATTGATCTTTAGTTATGGCTATTTATGTATTTAGGTTCAATGCAACTGATTTTTTGGTGAGGTTAAGAGGAAAGAGATTATTGCTTGTTGGAGACTCAATGAACCGAAATCAATACGAATCACTCCTTTGCCTTTTATATGAAAGCCTTCCTAATAAGAGTAAAATGTACGAAATTCACGGCTACAAAATTACCAAAGGAAGAGGCTATTTTGTTTTTAAATTTGAGGTAACAATACTTCATTTTCCTATCCTTTAACAAGGCAATTATTTCTTGTGGCTGAAAGTACATTGAAAAATAAGGACTAAAGCTATGTTTTGACAGGATTATAACTGCACGGTTGAGTTTTTGCGGTCTCATTTTTTGGTGAGGGAAGGAACTCGAATAAATGGACAAGGAAACTCGAATCCAACCTTATCAATAGACGTAATTGATAAATCAGCTAAACGTTGGAAGAAGGCTGACATTCTCGTTTTTAATACTGGACACTGGTGGGTTCATGGTAAAACTAGTAGGGGGTATGTACACCAATTCTAAAAAAGTCTTTTCATATACTATTATTATTTTCAGATTAATAATAATATTCTTAATGTTATACGTTGATTTTACTCTACCATACATGTTGCATACGCAAGTGTTGAAAATGATAAGAGTGTTGATATTGCAGGAAAAGTTATTTTAAAGAAGGTGAATACGTTTATCCAAAGTTTGATGCTGTGGAAGCTTTTAGGAGAGCGCTGAAGACATGGGGAAAATGGATTGATAAAAATATGAATCAAGAAAAATTGGTATTTTACCGCGGCTACTCGTCTGCTCATTTCAGGTACCGTCTTTCTAGTATCCTTCTTATTTGTAGAAACAGGGATCATTTGACTTCTGGAGTCAAATCAAGATGTGTTCATGTTTCAAGATGCCCAAGGTCTATATGATAACATTTAGCACCAACTAATTCCATTCGTTGATATTTGCTATAACTAGGGTCGTCTCATCAATTTAGAAGCGCGCATGTTCGATACATAAAAAATGGGCCCTTTAACACATTAAATTTTTCAATACGTATAAACTAATCCTTTTTAAGCTCCTGATTCATAAACTAGCTAATTACAATTTATAATCTTTGTCTAAATGATAGTATTCAAAATGTGGGGCCCTTTAAAATTTTTGGTTATTGTTAGGTTGCACACATTGCACATGCTCCAAAACACCTCTGGCTATAATGTTGGAAGTAGTTATCAAAGTTCATACCCGTGTATCTCTTTTAAATGGAATATTGCCTAGTTGACCCCAAAAGTCAAACTTTCCTTCTTTGACATTTCTTCAATTATATCAAGGATAAGAAATAAAATCACCAAACTTCATTTGAACTTTATCATTAGAACAGGGGTGGAGAATGGGATTCGGGTGGAACATGCCACGGCGAAACCGGGCCAATCAAAAGTGGACGAATCACCGAAACCTATCCTCTGAAAATGAAGATAATCGAGGAAGTCATCCACGAAATGAAATTCCCAGTTGTGCTTTTAAACGTTACGAGGTTAACCAACTTCCGTAAAGACGGTCACCCTTCGGTTTATGGCAAAAACGTGACGGGTCTCAAAAAGGTTTCCACTAAAAAGGAGGATTGCAGCCATTGGTGTCTTCCAGGAGTTCCTGATGCTTGGAATGAACTCATCTATGCCACATTAGCCGCTCAAACAAGGTAACCGATTTATGATCAATTTTCATACGATGGTCACAATCAGTTTAAGGTAAGAAATAGTGTTGTTTGTAGTCAAATGTACATGTGTTTTATGACATGGTACATATATATTATATATACACGCAATAGGGCAGCTATATCTCCACCAACAGCTTTATGTAACTTAGGATGTAATATCTATTTAAATATTTAGTTCTTGATAGTTACCAGATACGGAAATCAAGCTGTTTTCATTATAATGTTACATGAAAAAGATTGTAGGGGTTAAGTTATTGTTAATGTTATGTTTGAAAAAGCTATATACAGCAGAATAGCAAATATTGTTATAATATTGTGTCTGACATATTTATTTGTACATGTCCCTCATGTTCCAATAATCAGACAAATCTCAACAACATATCTAGTAACTAAAAAAAGTTGTAAGGTTTTCCCTGTTCGGGTTACCCGGGAAGGGCAAGTAATCCGACCCCATACTCTAGTGTACGCAGCCCATCAGGAATACTCCCTGGCTGTTTCCAACCCTTCCCTGGCCACCCCAAGAATTGAACCTGAGACCTCTTGCAAGGATCTCAGGGCCCCAACCTGAGACCTTTTTTTTTTTTTTTATATCTAGTAACTATTTGATGAATAGAGTTTGTATAATGAATTGAGTAATATAAATATGCATCGGTATGTAAGCAATGGACACCCAAATTCTTGAATATAATTCCCAATTCCTTCCTCCCTTCTCAAAATACTATAAGTTACTAATTAGAGATTAGACCACTATTGTTGTTATCTAACACTAAATTCCAGCACATTATCATAGTGTAATTAAAGTTAACTCAAGCGATCATTATCATTTACAAATGTGATCTATTTATTCCATTGATTGAATGTTCTAATGCAAATTTTTTTATTTTTTTTTTTATTTTTATTTTTTTTTTTAAGTTTCAATTATGCTCTTTTTATAATTGGTAATAAACTAATACTGCATTCAATATAACAGCTAATTTATTATTTACTCTTTATAACAACTTTTTAAAATTAAAATTAAATTAAAATAAACCATTAAATTAAGGACAAACTAAACAATTCATAAATATATCTTAATTCCAACAAAAAGTAAACTCAGACACGTGAGATGGAAGGGAGTACTAAAAACTTGTTGGACAAGGTGGGATCTCAAGTGTTAGACCTGCCAGAATCTGTCCCCAACCGATCAACCGCCAATGATTGTCGATTCTCCTACTCAAGGCAATCTTCTCCCCTTCGCTCGTACAAACAGGTGATGTCAGCTGAAGTTTTGCCTCATCATTCTCAACTACCAACACACGAGCCCCAACCGACATTGATCCAATGTTAAGCATCAGTATCTCAGCCTTGCTTAACTTCGACACCTTCCCTTTCGTTTCCGTTCCTTCCGTCCTCACACCCAGCAGCCGACGCAAAAGAAAGAACTTCACCTGTGCAAAATTAAAAAAAAAAATGTGAAGTTAAAACTGGCATAACAGGCCGGTTAGGTAATATACTAATATATGACTACTCACCTTTAGCTCAACATAAACATCAGGAAGACACCCGACTTCACCAAGAACCTGGCCCACCAGTCGATCGGCACGGGCCAACGTAGGGTCCACTGTGGTTCCAACTCCAATAAGACCTCCAGGTACAGCAAACTGAAGTTCATTCTGCTCCGCATATAGTGAGACGATCCTTGAGTAAATTGGAGTGCACTTTATGTTACCACTCTCGTCTTTCGCAACTATACCGGGACGGACCTCAATAAACTGATTAACCTTCAACACACCCTGTATATACGCATGTATGTTATCAGGAACATTAAACACAATGAAGGCAACATAAAACAAGTTAGGGAAGAAAAAAAAAAGAACCTTGAGGATACTTCCACCAGCAACACCGCCTTTGATGTCATCAATCACAGATCCAGGTTTATTAACATCAAAGGACCGAATTACAGTCATATTCGGTGGAGAAATAAAATTCCTCTTCGGAATGGGAATCCGATTTATTATGTACTCACAAACCACGTCAATATTATACTTAAGTTGAGCGGACACAGGGATAACAGGTGCACCCTCCGCAACGGTTCCCTGATATAAAACAAAAACAAAAACAAAACAACAAGAATATGACATAACAGGAATAACCAATTCATAAGTAGATGAGTTGAAATGACCAACAAATTGTTCATTCAGAATATAATAACGAAAAATGGAAGATAATTAACCTGGATGAATTTCAGAATGGCCTCATGTTGACTAATAGCTACATTCTCTGAAATAAGATCAATCTTATTCTGAAGAATAATAATGTGCGGGAGACACATGATTTCAAGAGCAGCCAAGTGCTCGGATGTTTGAGGTTGGGGACAAGTTTCATTAGCAGCTATAAGAAGTAACGCCCCATCCATGATTGCAGCTCCATTAAGCATAGTAGCCATCAGAATATCGTGTCCCTGTGATGATATAATAGAAATTAATATTTAACTTAACCTATCAATTTAAACATAATGGATTGTAAAGTGTCTAAATTACAAGCACTCATTATCATCAAATCATAAAACAGTTTCAAAGCCTGTTTGGATATATACTTACCGGGCAGTCAACAAATGATACATGCCTCATCAATTTCATCTTCCTGTTTTCGAATCCAGGCACTTCACATGGCGGGTTATCTTCTTTGCCGCTTCCATAGGCCCTGCAACATTATGATACTTTTTTATCAACACGTACGTGAGGCAAAAAACAAATGCAAAGACGTCAATATCTCTCAAAACTTTTACTCTTACCTGTAACACATAGGTCGAGGGCACTTTTCATCTTCACATTTGTATATCTTAGCGTTAGCATAACCAAGCTTGATAGTAATGTTACGCTCCAGCTCATTTTTGAATCTTAACAGTCTGTATATGATATGAATATGAATAATAACCAGGTTATAAAAGGTTCTTTGAAGCATGTATTATAAATCTAAATTTGTCTATTCAACTGAAGGTATTGATATATATATATATATATATATATATATATATATATATATATATATATATATATATATATATATATATATATATATATTGTACTCTGGTTGGGCAAGGTAGAATATATCAATGAAATTACTTATACACAACTAAAAAGTTTATATTCCGTTAATTGAACTCAATAATTTTCAGGGACTTGATATAGCCTATAGACTTATACAGTAAAAAAAAAAAAAAAAAAAAAAAACATATTACACACCTGCACGCCAGATATGGCTTTGACAATTGTTGACTTTCCATGAGCCACATGACCTATAGTACCTGTTATGAAACAAACAAACAAACCAGAAAATCGCTGTACATTAATCTGCCAATACTAATTAATCGCATTTAGCGCACGGCATAAAAAAAAAAAAACAAAAATTCGAATATATCATCAAAACTTATACCGATATTAATCGTAGGCTGCCGAGATATAACCTCCGGCGAAAGAGGATGTAGCGTTGCTACATCCAACTTACTTATGTCCTGCTCCATTAGACCTTTCTTCGCCATATTTCACTTCTCAATATCAAAACCCTAATTCAGAGATTAACAAACTAACCTTAAAAGCAGAGAAAAAGTCGAATTGATCAGAGCGATTGTTAGATGATTTTTCTGTAAATATAATAAACATTTGCTAGGGGTTTAAGTAGGGATTCTATTTTTTTTTTTTTTTTTCTTCTTCTTTGTATTTTGTGTATTAAGTGGAAACTAATTAATTTTGACTAACGACGTGAATATATATATATATATATATCGTGGATCGTAATGGGTAAGTTTGTAATAAGCCGTAGAAAATTTCCTTGTATGTACACCATTACTTGGTCATCAAGTTTGGTCTTACTTGGTAATCAAGTTTGGTAACTAATTAGTTCGTTATCATGCCTATAGTAACGATAACAATTTTACAAATATTCCTCAAGTTTTATACAATTATTCATATGACCCCCACAATATTAAATTATATTCAAATTCCTTCGATTTTTAAGCTTTTGAATTACAGGCTATATTATTTTGTTTATATTAAAATAACATATATACGAATACAAATATACAAGTTAAAAAAAAAATACTTGATAAGTACTTCAAAATATGCTTAGGTTTACGTACAACAACCGATCAAATTTTTTTATGACAATCAAACATCGTTTTTTATTGGTTTGAAAAAAAGTAAATAAATCGTAAGTGCTTTGTTTTTGAAAATCTACTCTTAAAAGTTGTTTACAATTTACAAAATTTGGTGACATAATCTTATACGTAATTAGTACTTTGTCTTCTAACACATGTTATAGTCATAGGCGAAACTACATGGGGCCAGGGGTGCGCCCGCATCCAGTGAATTTTTTTTTCAGTGTAAAAGTTTTGGGTTTCGACTTTGCCTCTGGTGATTTTTTTTTCCCCCGAACTTACATATTTTGCTCTAAAACCTACAAAATTTGCCCAAATGATATTCAAAATGTTGGGCCCTTTAAAATTTTTGATTGTTGTTCAGTTGTACACTTTGCACATGCTTCGAATGTTAGACTCTCTATATTATGGATCTTGTTATCTCATGTCTCATTTAGTATTGAGCTTGGCCCAACTTATATTTGTAGAGTTACTGCCTTTATATTAAGGCATTATTGATCATCAAAAATATTAAGTTTCACAATTTAACTTGGTAATTAGAGCTTAGTTTTTTTTTTTTTTTTTTTTTTTTTTTTTTTTAAACGGCGCAATTTGGAAGCCTTTTCTTGATCGAATCCACCAACTCCAAATCTAGCCGGCACTCCCTATCTTATTTATCGTATGAAATTATCTAGCCTTCTCACCACCTAGCACCTTTTATGCGTATTTTCAAAGACCACCATTAATGTTCCAATGATTTCAATGGCGCAACTTTTCCACAAATATTGCCAAACTTAAATGAAATAAACCCCATCAGCTTTTCTTTCTTAAAAAAAAAAAAAGAAATTTGTCATTGTAATCCTCAACTATTGATAGACTCGCTTGAACCAAAAAAAAAAAAAAAAAAAAAAAAAAGAAAAGAAAAAAAAGCTATTGATAGACTTTGCAATACCGGTAGGGATGGCAATGGCCACCCGATCCGGTGAATATCCACCTGATCCATCCGCTTCGTGATGGATATGGACGAACCTAAATGGATATGGATGAACCAAAATGAATATGGATATGGACATGGATGAAAACTTTCATCCATGGATATATCCATTACCACCCGAAATACATATACAAATACATAAATATATATATATATATATATATATATATATATATATATATATATATATATATATATATATATATGCTTACATATTTACTATTACAAGTTCATTTATCGTTAGATATATATTTTACTTTCAACCTTATAATATATTACAATAAAACACGCATATCTAATAAAATAAACTTACAAATTTCATATTTAATTTTTCATAATCCATGTTTTATAGTAAAATTTAACAAATTTGTTATATTTTCGACAAAGATTAGACATTCTTATGGATAGAATTTAATTATGTCATGTTATATTTATTTCTGTTATACTACCTTTTATTTTAATCGCATATTAGAAAGTATCATAACATTTTTTTAATATCCACTGGATATCCATTAACCCGCTTAATCCACTGGATATGGATATGGATGGATGACCTGAAACTAAACGGATATGGATATGGATATGGATGGATAAAAACTAAATGGATATGGATATGAATGCGGCATCACCCGCTCCATATCCGATCCATTGTCATCCCTAAATACCAGTGGCTCCATACACCGACTGGATTAATATTCTTTCTGTGGAATCTTTCTAAAAAATAAAGAAAAAGGATCTCTCGAAGGCATGTGTACTCATCAACATGCATCCTCTTTTATTTCAATATTAGATTTTAAGATTGCTTTCAATATTTGCTTTGATATTGATATTTCTATTATTGCTTTAAAAAAATTCTCCTATTTTGCTACTGGTGATCGACTGACAAGCCATCTCTCAAAAGCAAATTACAGCCTTTTTATCTTCCATATTTAATTTTTTTTAGTTATTAGAAATGGTGAACTATGACAATAGAACTTGGCAACAATCCAATGGTCTATGGGAGGCACAATTACTTAACATTACTGAAGCTCAAAGTAAGATGTTAGTTCAATATGGTTTAGGCCATGTATATCAAACCCATGCCTATCCGGTAGCTCATTTTATACTTGGGCCACCACTTGTTTTTTGTAACCAACTCAATCAAGCTAGGCTACCACACGCGTTCAACACCACCTTACAGAATCTTGGCTCCTCAGCTTGGAACATGAACACGGGTGCGTATTCTCATCTTACCTCTAGCGTTAATAATCAGAGTACTATTTTTAATAATTGCATATATCCTTCTGTCGATGTTACTAACATGCTTCCAAACCTCCACCGCCACCTCAATAACATTTTAGTTACCCTTAATGTTATCAAAAAATCTCATATATGTTCGTCAATTTACTCGTGATAATAAAGTCTCTATTGAATTTGACGAGTTTGGTTTTTATGTGAAAGATTTTTTTACTAGACAACTTCTCCTCCGATGTGATAACACCAGAGATCTTTACCCAATTACCCCTTCAGTTTCAAATCCCACTCATCAAGCTCTCATCATCACTCCTACAACCTGGCATCAACGCCTCGGGCATCCCAGCAATGATGTTTTTCGTCATTTACTTTTTAGTCGTGCAATAGTGTGTAACAAAACGAAATCTCTTCCATTTTGTCATGCGTGTCAACTTGGCAAACATGTGCAACTTTCATTTTATGTTTCTTTTTCTAATGTTAATGTGGCTTTTGATATTATTCATTCAGACTTATGGACATCTCCCGTTTCTAGTATTAGTGGCTTAAAATACTATATTATATTTCTTGATCACTATTCGCATTATGTATGGATTTTTCTGTTACGCAATAAATCTGATGCACTTACTAAATTTATACAATTCCGCACCTTTGTACAAACTCAATTTAAGCAAGAGATCAAAGCATTCAATGTGATAACGCCGACGAATTCGATAATACCGCCTTCCATCAACTTTTCCAATCTAATGACATTCAATTTCGCTTCTCGTGTCCCCACACATCTCAACAAAACAGGAAGTCTGAACGCATTTTACGCACCATCAATAATCTCATATGCACTCTTCTTTTCCAAGCTCATCTTCTGCCAACCTATTGGGTGGAAGCTCTCCACATGGTCGCGCATCTTCTTAATATTCTCCCTTCGTCTGCTATTAACCATGACATGCCGCACACTCGTCTTTAGAAACAAAAACCTAACTACACTCACCTTCGTGTCTTCGGATGTCTCTGTTATCCTCATCTCAATACTACTAATAAACTTGCTCCGCGCTCCATTCCGTGCATCTTTTTTGGCTATCCATCTCATCATCGAGGTTATCGATGCCTTGATCTCACCACAAACAAAATTACGTTATCCCTCCATGTCACCTTCGATGAAACCTCGTTTCCCTCCGGCTCCATGACTCCCACTCACCCTCTTTCTTACGATTTGCTAACCTTCCTCCAATTGTCTTTTCCCACACTCTACACCTCTCCAATCATGACACCACCTCAGAGACACAGCCTCCTCCTACCGAGGCTACACACTCTACTCCATCCTAGGAGACACAACCTCCTTCTATTGAGGCTACCACCTCTTATCCATCCTCGGACACACAACCTCCTCCATCTGAGGCTACCACTACCACCTCCGAGACCACTCATCTTATGATTACTCGTACTCATATTGGTACCACTAAACCCACCCAGTGTCTTAATCTTCACACTCTTGTCGTATTTCCTATTCTGCTCACTTACTTTGGCACTCTCCATGACCCTAACTGGAAGCAAGCTATGACTGGTGAATTTAATGCTTTAATTAACAATACTACTTGGAAACTTGTGCCTCACCCATCGAAAACGAACATAGTTTGCTCCATGTGGCTATTCAAGCACAAGTTTAATGCATACGATAATTTGAGCGGGTATAAGGCTTGACTCGTTGCTAACGGTCGAAGCCAACAGGTTGGCATTGATTGGGATGAGACCTTTAGTACGGTTGTTAAACCGGCCACGATATGGACATTTCTTAGTTTGGTGGTATCTCGACACTGGCTTGTTTATTAACTAGATGTCAAGAACTTATTTCTTCATGGTCAACTGTTTGAGACTGTTTATATGCATCAGCCACCAGGTTTTGGGGATCCTCGTTATCCAGATCATCTCTGCTTATTGCAGAAATCTTTATATGGCCTCAAACAGGCCCCTCGGGCATGGTTTTAGCGTTTTACAGGTTATGCTCGGCAGATTGGTTTTCGACACATCCGATGTGATACTTATATTTTTATCTATCGACAGGGATCTGATACTGCCTATCTACTATTGTATGTTGATGATATTCTCTTGACTGCATCGTTTACATTAGTGGATCATAGCTTCTTTACACAGGGAATTTGCATGACTGATCTTGGCCTGCTGAACTATTTCTTGGGCATCAGTGCTACACGTACTGCCACTGGTCTCTTCTTGACTCAGAAACAATATGCTATGAAGGTTCTTGAGAGAGGTGATATGGCCACATGTCATCCATATCGGACCCTAGTCGAACCGGGTACCAAGCTGACCATCAAAGGCCCTACTATGCAGGACCTTACTTTATATCATAGCCTTGCAGGTCCATTGCATTTGACTTTTACTCGTCCTTACATTAATTATGTTGTGCAGCAAATATGTCACTTCCTGCATGATTCGCGCGAGCAACACCTTCATGCTCTCAAACAGATCTTGTGGTATATTCAGGGCACCTCCGATCTTGGCCTACAGCTTTATGCATCTTCTCCTACCACACTGGTTGCCAACTCAGATGCTGATTGGGCTGGCTGTCCCACCACGCGAAGCTCCACACCAGGTTACTTTGTTTTTCTTGGTAATAACCTTCTATCGTAGTCCTCGAAGCGACAATTCACTCCCTCTCATTCTAGTGTCGTGGCAGAATATCATTGGGTTGCTAATGTTGTTGCGGAGACTTGCTGGATCTGTAATCTTCTTCTTGAGTTACATTGTCCTCTTGCTTCAGCTACTCTGGTCTACTGTGATAATATTAGCTCTATCTATCTCTGCTTGAATCCAGTTCAACATCAGATAAACAAACATATTAAGATTGACATCCACTTTGTTTGTGACCTGATTGCTTAGGGACAAGTCTGAGTTCTTTATGTTCCATCCAGATACCAGTTTGCAGACATATTCACCAAAGGACTTCCATATGCTCTATTTGGCGATTTCAGATCCAATTTGAGCGTCTGAAGCACTCCCGCTCCAACTGCGGGGGATGTTAGACTATCTATATTATGGACCTTGTTTGCCCATGTTCCATTTAGTATTGGGCTTAACCCACCTTATATTTATAGGGTTATTGCCTTTATACTAAGGCATTCATAGGGTTATCGCCTCAATTCAACACCGAAGACATCTGAAGTTACCTATGGCTATAATGTTGGAAGTAGTAAACAATGTTCATACCCGTATATCTCTTTTTAAATGGAATATTGCCTAGTTGACCCCAAAGTCAAACTTTCCTTCTTTGACATTCCTTCAATTATATCAAGAATAAGAAAGAAAATCACCAAACTTTATTTGAACTTTATTGTTAAAATAGTAGTGGAGAATGAGATTCAGGTGGAACATGCCGTAGCGAAACCGAGCCGATCAAAAGTGGACGAATCACCGAGACCTATCCTCTAAAAATGAAGTTGGTCGAGGAAGTCATCCAAGAAATGAAATTCTAAGTCGTGTTTTTAAACGTTACAAGGTTAACCAACTTCTGTAACGACCCAACCCGATAACCAACCATTAATGCACATTTTTTTTTAAACATAAATTTCAATACAGTGTAAGCCGCGGCGCGACAATTATTGGAGCGGCGCGCCCCGAACCTGATTTCCAACTTCCACGTTTTGCAAAGTTATTGACCCCGGTTTTGCACTATGGACTGCGGCGCGTGGCCAATTAGCCGCAGCGCGTCCCGCTCTGGTTCAGCATTCCTCTTTATTTTAAATAGCACAAGTTTTCCCCGTTTGATAAACTATAACAGATACATTTATCCCAAACGTAATTAAAACGTTGTAATACAAAATTTTAGTTATATTAAGACAACAATATAAGTTCCAACACTCCGGGACCACTTTGACCCGTTTACATCTTAAAAGCATCAACTTCGACCCAAATGAGTTTAATTTCCAAACAAACTACGAGCATGATGTTTGGGGATAAACTACCCAACCCTATGTCGAATCCAAAAGTAATCCAAGCAAGCAACGAAAGGGAAATCATTTAAATCCCGAGCATACCCTTGCCACGTCCGCTTCCGAACCTAAAAATGTAAACAACGAGAGGGTAAGCTAATTGCTTAGTGAATGCAATACTTATACGCATACATACATAATTCAATATATTGCATACACCTACACAAACAACAAATTTCATTAGCAAATCGCATAATAGTATAAACAAACGTACAAAGCTAATAAAACTCACGCAACCCAATATACACAATGTCGACATTCGACTCGATGGTGGCTGACGAAGAGCGGTAGGTAAAACACGTTAACCACTCACCACCCATCGCAATACGTACGTGGTCGACGAAGAACGGTAGGTCATATACATTAACCACTCACCACTACGCACCAAGAGGCCGACAAAAAGTGTAACCGAAACGTTAACACTTACCTCGTTCACAAGGATGGCCGACGAAAAGTGAACTGCGCGATATACACTTACCATCCTCCGATAAGTGGCCAACGAAGAGTGTATCCTAACGGATAACACTCACCACTTACCCAAACACACATGTGGCCGACGAAGAGCGGTAGGTCAAACGTTAAGCACTCACCACATGCCTCAACCCAAATGTGGCCAACAAAGAGTCAATCCTTCTGGATATCATTCGCCACCTAACGCAAACCAAATATAGTCAACGAAGAGCTATCCATACGGATATCACTCACCATATTTCACAACCCAATTATCGCCCACGAAAAGCGTATCGTACCGGATAACACTTGCCACGTTGCACGCAAGCACCCAAATTATATACATACACGTATAAATATTCCACTCACCTCGGTTACTTGAAGAACCAATCCCGCTTGAGCTCCTAATTGTCCAAATGTAAATCACCTAAGTAATTCACAAAAAAATAAGCTAAGCACTCTAGCTTATACCCAAAACACCATAAGTTCAATTTTGACCCATTTGCACTTACTTCCATTTTGACTAAGTCAAATTTTGCCCAAATCACCCATAATCACAATTAACTAGTGATTATGTTCCAATACCACATTTTACTCAATGTTTAATCATCAAAAGACTTACTTGCATAATTTTGACACAAAACCCATTTTGACCTAATCTCAAGTCAAAATACCAATTTGCAAGTTTACACACCCAATCACTAACAATCCAAGCCAACTAGTGATTTCATCAACAAACTTAGTTTACAAACTAACAATGACATCATCCAACCCTAAACCTATAACACCTGTGTTACATCTGTCCCACATCGGTTGGAGAGGGGAACGAAGCATGCCTTATAAGGGTGTGGAGACCTTTCCTAGCATGACGCGTTTTGGGACCACAAGCGCAGCAGATCCCATGAGAACTCTGCAGTTAAGCGTGCTCAGGAGAGAGCACTACTAGGATGGGTGACCTCCTGGGAAAGTGTTCGTCGTATGTGGTCGCCAAGAAAAATCTGTGAGCAACCTAAGGGGGAGACAAGGGTACGTCCCTATCTCTGCAAAGCGGACAATATCATGCTACGGGGAACGTTTACCTGGGGTGTTACAGATGGTATCAGAGCCAGGCCCCGGACCAAACGTGCACAGTGAGGACGCTGTGTCCCATTAGGGGGGAGGATTGTAACACCTGTGTTACATCTGTCCCACATCGGTTGGAGAGGGGAATGAAGCATGCCTTATAAGGGTGTGGAGACCTTTCCTAGCATGACGCGTTTTGGGACCACAAGCGCAGCAGATCCCATGAGAACTCTGCAGTTAAGCGTGCTTAGGAGAGAGTACTACTAGGATGGGTGACCTCCTGGGAAAGTGTTCGTCGTATGTGGTCGCCATGAAAAATCCGTGAGCAACCTAAGGGGGAGACAAGGGTACGTCCCTATCTCTACAAAGCGGACAATATCATGCTACGGGGAACGTTTACCTGGGGTGTTACAAAACCCACCAATATTAGGGTTCTTACACCAAAACTTGACCCATTTACCCCAAACTTCCAAGAAATGGGGTTTACACCCACTTTAACACAAATCCTAGCATCATAAACAAATTAACACAACTAAATCCGAATTAGGGTTTTACCTTTTGAAGAAAACGAAGCTAGTACAACAACAACACAAGAAATGGACTTCTATTTGATGAACACAAGCTTCTTCTTCTCCAATCTAAGTTTTCTCTCTCTTATTTCTCACTCTAGAACTTGTGGGTGTTGAGGAGCTTGAAGATAAGAATGAAGATAAGGTTGGAATGAGGTCCCAATCTACCCTTTTGTGCTTCAAAACCGACCCTAATGTGAAATTACTTAAATGCCCCTTTTTATCTTTAAATAAAAAAATAAGTGCTGACCAGACATCACCTGCGGCGCGGCCACCACCCCCGCGACGTGGCTCCAAGGCTAAATCTGCATCAGAATTTTTCTCAGCTTTTCTTTTTTTAGTTCAGGGATCGAACGAGTCTGATTCTGATTCTGATGTAAATTCTGACTTTACTGGCAGTTTCTGATGCACACATTTACTGACACTTTCAGGAATACTTTATGATGCATAAAATTCAGGGTCTTACAACTTCCGTAAAGATGGTCACCCTTTCGTTTATGGCAAAAACGTGACGGGTTGCAAAAAGGTGTCCACTAAAAAGGAAGATTTCAGCTTTTGTTGTCTTCCGGGAGTTCCTGATGCTTGAAATGAACTGATGTGTGAAATCTAGTATATAAATTATATCTGGAAAAATACCGGTTAAGATGACTATTACACACTCACGGGCAGTGTACCCGATCGTGTAGTAGTATAGAATTTAGGTAATTTCAAGTATCGTTCTAAGGACAGTTTCACGCAAATATCAATTGTCAACTAAATAAAAATAAACTAATACTAAACTAAGTATCATAATATATGAAATTGTTTATTTGTGGCTATTTAACAATTAGCTAAATCATAGGTAGATTTACTGTAAGAACAACATTTTTTGCTTTTTAAGTTTATCGGAAATAAAATGCAAACTCAACGAAACTAAAGATAGTTTGAATTCAAATGACAAAGGAATGCTCGCCTAGATCTTCTACCCTCATTGTGGATAATTTAATATTAAGCACTAGTGTTGGTCCCTTGATTAACAACAAGAGTATTGTAGGGGGGTGAATACAATTCTTTTAAATTAGCTTAACAGTTCAAGCAGTTTAGTATTCAAAAAAGTAATATAATTAAGAGTCAAAGGTAATTTTCAACAGTTATTCTTTATTGATATAAATCACAAAGAATCAAAACTATCCTTGGCAGAATGATAGTTGGTTGATACAGATTTACCTAAGTTATAGCTATCGAGGTTATCTAAAGCTATTACAAGTTTGGACTCTTAATAAATAAAACCCACACCACTAGTTATTACAATAGTGAATACTTCTATTTATAGTAGTCCTATTAACCATGTAATTGTTCAATTGTCCACTGGTACATAGAATGTCTGTACTTGTGGGTGCATCAGAGAGCGTGCTCTCTTCTTTCCTCTTTGATAGCTATTTGCAGGAACACCCCAAATCGGTTTGGCACCACTATTTGATTAAACAAATAGAATGTTGTGTTTCCTAGGCATTGACAAAGAATAACACATGTCTGCACATGCGTTAAACTTCTGCATTCCCACGTGGTCTTGTAAGGTCACTTGTCAGCAGCCGACGCGTGTTCTTTTCTGTTCAACTTTGTCTTTGACTTCTGTTGAATAGTACAATTGATGTAGACCACTCAAGAAACCACTATGCTTGTAATGAAGCATAGATGTCTTGTGTAGTAAGCTACTTATCAGCTATGCTGGTTCTTAAATGTTGAGTCACTTGATATTCTTGATTTGTTAGGCACACATCCTGTGCTATCTGAAGTGTACTATCTACCTTGTGCTGGTAGGCCAGATAGCATACTAAACACTCGACACAATAATATTTGTTGTCTATACATAAATAAACCTGTGCTGGCTGCACACAACATTTTAGTGTACATATTTGTTGTTTTGTCATAATTAAATCCTTAATTACTTTGGAGACTCAACAATCTCCCCCTATTTGATGATGATAAAACCTATGACATAAGGAGAAAAACACTAAAGCCAGCATTAAAGTACCTAATGAAAATAGGCAGTGAAATTTGTTTCTTTTTGGTTTGTTTTTGGGATCTTTTGTTGAATTATCTATATCTTATAAATTGATATGATTTTGAGGATAAACTCATTTCACATTCATTACAACAAATATATACAAAAATTACAAGACAGCATAATGAATTATGAAATAACAAAAGATATAGTTTCAATATAAGAAGAGTATCTATCTTTATCTTTATCCTTCTATTTTTCTTCATTAGATAGCTCTTCTTCTTTAACCTTAACAGCTGCCCAGGCTTCAGGGAACAGCTCAGGCAAGTCTTTCATGTCAAACACTGGTATTTGAGGAGGTAGAATGATGGGACTCTTCTGTGTAGGCCAGCACCAATAGATTTCTTTCTTTTAGGCTTCTGAGCCAGAACATCTTTTACTTTCACTAATGGTGCATTCCCATAATTGACTACTTTATTAAAATGGTCTTGTAGTTCAGGCTTTAGTGTATCTTTGAGAGCACTTTTACCTTTGTCAATGAAGTACTACAGTATCTCCATCCATTCACTGAACCCCAAGAGTTCTCATATCAGTGTAGTCCTTGCTGACTCTGAAGGTCCTTCTTGTACCTTTATGAACCTTGATGATCTTACCAGGATTAGATCTCTAGTTATCACATCAACATATTTGCTCCTGAAAAAATGATCAGTCAGTTCTTTGGTTCTTTCAGTTTCTTCTGGAGCAAAATCTGTAGGTACCTTCTCAGCAGATTCCAGTTTGTCAAAGACTTTATCCTGTGCTTTAACTATGGCTTTTGCTAACTTAAGAGATGCAGCTTCTTGTTTTGTGTCAGCAGCCAGTTTAGCTTCTTGCTCCCTAAGCCTCAGCCTTTCAACATACTCAGCATCATCCCTTCTTTGTTGTTCAAGTTGAACACTTGTAATGTATTCATTTACTGTGATGTTCAGGGATTTTGCTGTTGCAATTAATTTTCTGCCTTCATCAGTTGTCAAGGCATTGCAATATTGCTCTAAGTCCATACCCAGCTGCAAAGCCTAATAGAAGAGGGCTTTCTCCTCATCATTGTGGAGTCTCTGACCACTATTCGTCAAATACATACCAATATCAATGTTGAAATCCATGGCATCGATGTAGAATAGTTGGTCAAGAGGATGATACAACATTCTGATTTGGCGTATTCTTTCTGGTCTCCCTGCTGCTTGCATGTTCAGCAAATCTGCAACAGAGATTTCAATCCTATAAGCCTCACTTTCTTCTGGATTCATCTTTCTAATATCAGGCTTTCTTTTTGTAGATGAGTCATCTTCCCAAGTGGTATGTTTATCATTAGGTTTAGGGGAAGATGGAGGATATACAAAAGGTGATTCTGCTGTGCCAGAAGGACCTACTGGTTCATTAAAGTGAAGATCACCCAGTGTCCTATCAAAAAAAGCAAGTGATTCTGCTGGCAGTGGTGATTGGACAAAAGTTGAGTTGCCACTACCCCAGACAATATAATTAGCAGCAACAGTAGAATCGTTAACAGTATTAACTCCCAGCTCATCCTCCTTTGCTGGGTCTTCAATCCTTCTTTCATCCAGCAACACACTTCTGGCTGGGTCTTCTATCACAGCACTCCTTGCTGTGTCTTCAGTACCAGCTGACTGATTAGTATTAGCTGGTACAACTGCCACAGTACCTTCACCAGCTGCCTTGAATAAGTGCTCTTTCCTTAGGGGCTGGTTATCCTTAGGGGCAGATTTTACCCTCTGTTTGTTAATAGGCTTGGGTTCAGTCTGAAATGTCCCGTTCTTATTGATTAAAAACGTTCCATATTAATTGATTTCGTTGCGAGGTTTTGACCTCTATATGAGACGTTTTTCAAAGACTGCATTCATTTTAAAACAAACCATAACCTTTATTTCATCAATAAAGGTTTAAAAAGCTTTACGTAGATTATCAAATAATGATAATCTAAAATATCCTATTTACACATGACCATTACATAATGGTTTACAATACAAATATGTTACAACAAAATAAGTTTCTTGAATGCAGTTTTTACACAATATCATACAAGCATGGACTCCAAATCTCGTCCTTATTTAAGTATGCGATAGCGGAAGCTCTTAATAATCACCTGAGAATAAACATGCTTAAAACGTCAACAAAAATGTTGGTGAGTTATAGGTTTAACCTATATATATCAAATCATAATAATAGACCACAAGATTTCATCAATACACATCCCATACATAGAGATAAAAATCATTCATATGGTGAACACCTGGTAACCGACATTAACAAGATGCATATATATAAGAATATCCCCATCATTCCGGGATCCTCCTTCGGACATGATATAAATTTCGAAGTACTAAAGCATCCGGTACTTTGGATGGGGCTTGTTGGGCCCAATAGATCTATCTTTAGGATTCGCGTCAATTAGGGTGTCTGTTCCCTAATTCTTAGATTACCAGACTTAATAAAAAGGGGCATATTCGATTTCGATAATTCAACCATAGAATGTAGTTTCACGTTCTTGTGTCTATTTTGTAAATCATTTATAAAACCTGCATGTATTCTCATCCCAAAAATATTAGATTTTAAAAGTGGGACTATAACTCACTTTCACAGATTTTTTTTTTTACTTCGTCGAGAAGTAAGACTTGGCCACTGTTGATTCACGAACCTATAACAATATATACATATATATTAAAGTATGTTCAAAATATATTTACAACACTTTTAATATATTTTGATGTTTTAAGTTTATTAAGTCAGCTGTCCTCGTTAGTAACCTACAACTAGTTGTCCACAGTTAGATGTACAGAAATAAATCGATAAATATTATCTTGAATCAATCCACGACCCAGTGTATACGTATCTCAGTATTGATCACAACTCAAACTATATATATTTTGGAATCAACCTCAACCCTGTATAGCTAACTCCAACATTCACATATAGAGTGTCTATGGTTGTTCCGAAATATATATAGATGTGTCGACATGATAGGTCGAAACATTGTATACGTGTCTATGGTATCTCAAGATTACATAATATACAATACAAGTTGATTAAGTTATGGTTGGAATAGATTTGTTACCAATTTTCACGTAGCTAAAATGAGAAAAATTATCCAATCTTGTTTTACCCATAACTTCTTCATTTTAAATCCGTTTTGAGTGAATCAAATTGCTATGGTTTCATATTGAACTCTATTTTATGAATCTAAACATAAAAAGTATAGGTTTATAGTTGGAAAAATAAGTTACAAGTCGTTTTTGTAAAGGTAGTCATTTCAGTCGAAAGAACGACGTCTAGATGACCATTTTAGAAAACATACTTCCACTTTGAGTTTAACCATAATTTTTGGATATAGTTTCATGTTCATAATAAAAATCATTTTCTCAGAATAACAACTTTTAAATCAAAGTTTATCATAGTTTTTAATTAACTAACCCAAAACAGCCCGCGGTGTTACTACGACGGCGTAAATCCGGTTTTACGGTGTTTTTCGTGTTTCCAGGTTTTAAATCATTAAGTTAGCATATCATATAGATATAGAACATGTGTTTAGTTAATTTTAAAAGTCAAGTTAGAAGGATTAACTTTTATTTGCGAACAAGTTTAGAATTAACTAAACTATGTTCTAGTGATTACGAGTTTAAACCTTCGAATAAGATAGTTTTATATATATGAATCGAATGATGTTATGAACATCATTACTACCTCAAGTTTAGTAGGTAAACCTACTGAAAGTGACAAGAAATGATCTAGCTTCAAAGGATCTTGGATGGCTTGAAAGTTCTTGAAGTAGGATCATGACACAAAAACAAGTTCAAGTAAGATTTTTACTCGAATTAAGATAGTTTATAGTTATAGAAATTGAATCAAAGTTTGAATATGAATATTACCTTGAATAAGAAAGATAACCTACTGTATATAACAAAGGTTTCTTGATATTAGATGATTACTTGGAATGGATTAGAAAGCTTGGAAGTAAATTAGTAAACTTGAAGGGATTTTTGAAGTGTTCTTGAAGTGTTCTTCCTATGATGATTATAGCTTGATTCTTGAAGTGATTTTTGATGAAGATGATGATTAACTACTGGAAAAATACGTTCATAATAGTGTGTGTGTGTTGAGAGAGAATTAGAAAGAGAATTGGAAGTGAAATGGAGTGAATGATGAGTGGTAATTGGTGAGTGGTGAGTGGGGTTAAAAGGAGTTCTAGTTAGTTGACTAGCTCATGGTAGAAGTTAAAATTGATTAGTCATACATTACATAATCAAGAGTGGAATCCCATGCTAGTTCCTATTGGTATATACCCATAGTAAGTACGTTTTGAAGCTGTGTATAATACGGGTAAGAATACGACTAGAATTCTTGATGAAAGAAAAGAATGGGAAAGTAACTGTAATCATTTTCGTTAAGTATGAGTGTTTTGATATATGTCTTGAAGTCTTTCAAAAGTATTTTAATACATCTAAATACACTACATGTATATACATTTTAACTGAGTCGTTAAGTCATCGTTAGTCGTTACATGTAAGTGTTGTTTTGAAACCTTTAAGTTAACGATCTCAATTAATGTTGTTAACCCATTGTTTATTATATCTAATGAGATGTTAAATTATTATATTATCATGATATTATGATATATTAATATATCTTAATATGATATATATACATTTAAATGTCGTTACAACGATAATCGTTACATATATGTCTCGTTTCGAAATCCTTAAGTTAGTAGTCTTGTTTATATGTATATAACTTATTGTTAATATACTTATGGAGATACTTACTTATCATAATCTCATGTTAACCATATGTATATCCATATATATATCGTCATGTCATTTTTACAAGTTTTAACGTTCGTGAATCGCCGGTCAACTTGGGTGGTCAATTGTCTATATGAAACATATTTCAATTAATCAAGTCTTAACAAGTTTGATTGCTTAACATGTTGGAAACATTTAATCATGTAAATATCAATCTCAATTAATATATATAAACATGGAAAAGTTCGGGTCACTACAGTACCTACCCGTTAAATAAATTTCGTCCCGAAATTTTATGCTGTTGAAGGTGTTGACGAATCTTCTGGAAATAGATGTGGGTATTTCTTCTTCATCTGATCTTCACGCTCCCAGGTGAATTCAGGTCCTCTACGAGCATTCCATCGAACCTTAACAATTGGTATCTTGTTTTGCTTAAGTCTTTTAACCTCACGATCCATTATTTCGACGGGTTCTTCGATGAATTGAAGTTTTTCGTTGATTTGGATTTCATCTAACGGAATAGTGAGATCTTCTTTAGCAAAACATTTCTTCAAATTCGAGACGTGGAAAGTGTTATGTACAGCCGCGAGTTGTTGAGGTAACTCAAGTCGGTAAGCTACTGGTCCGACACGATCAATAATCTTGAATGGTCCAATATACCTTAGATTTAATTTCCCTCGTTTACCAAATCGAACAACGCCTTTCCAAGGTGCAACTTTAAGCATGACCATCTCTCCAATTTCAAATTCTATATCTTTTCTTTTAATGTCAGCGTAGCTCTTTTGTCGACTTTGGGCGGTTTTCAACCGTTGTTGAATTTGGATGATCTTCTCGGTAGTTTCTTGTATAATCTCCGGACCCGTAATCTGTCTATCCCCCACTTCACTCCAACAAATCGGAGACCTGCACTTTCTACCATAAAGTGCTTCAAACGGCTACATCTCAATGCTTGAATGGTAGCTGTTGTTGTAGGAAAATTCTGCTAACAGTAGATGTCGATCCCAACTGTTTCCGAAATCAATAACACATGCTCGTAGCATGTCTTCAAGCGTTTGTATCGTCCTTTCGCTCTGCCCATCAGTTTGTGGATGATAGGCAGTACTCATGTCTAGACGAGTTCCTAATGCTTGCTGTAATGTCTGCCAGAATCTTGAAATAAATCTGCCATCCCTATCAGAGATAATAGAGATTGGTATTCCATGTCTGGAGACGACTTCCTTCAAATACAGTCGTGCTAACTTCTCCATCTTGTCATCTTCTCTTATTGGTAGGAAGTGTGCGGATTTGGTGAGACGATCAACTATTACCCAAATAGTATCAAAACCACTTGCAGTCCTTGGCAATTTAGTGATGAAATCCATGGTAATGTTTTCCCATTTCCATTCCGGGATTTCAGGTTGTTGAAGTAGACTTGATGGTTTCTGATGCTCAGCTTTGACCTTAGAACATGTCAAACATTCTCCTATGTATTTAGCAACATCGGCTTTCATACCCGGCCACCAAAAATGTTTCTTGAGATCCTTGTAAATCTTTCCCGTTCCAGGATGTATTGAGTATCTGGTTTTATGAGCTTCTCTAAGTACCATTTCTCTCATATCTCCAAATTTTGGTACCCAAATCCTTTCAGCCCTATACCGGGTTCCGTCTTCCCGAATATTAAGATGCTTCTCCGATCCTTTGGGTATTTCATCCTTTAAATTTCCCTCTTTTAAAACTCCTTGTTGTGCCTCCTTTATTTGAGTAGTAATGTTATTATGAATCATTATATTCATAGATTTTACTCGAATGGGTTCTCTGTCCTTCCTGCTCAAGGCATCGGCTACCACATTTGCCTTCCCCGGGTGGTAACGAATCTCAAAGTCGTAATCATTCAATAATTCAATCCACCTACGCTGCCTCATATTCAGTTGTTTCTGATTAAATATGTGTTGAAGACTTTTGTGGTCGGTATATATAATACTTTTGACCCCATATAATTAGTGCCTCCAAGTCTTTAATGCAAAAACAACCGCGCCTAATTCCAAATCATGCGTCGTATAATTTTGTTCGTGAATCTTCAATTGTCTAGACGCATAAGCAATCACCTTTGTTCGTTGCATTAATACACAACCGAGACCTTGCTTTGATGCATCACAATAAATCACAAAATCATCATTCCCTTCAGGCAATGACAATATAGGTGCCGTAGTTAGCTTTTTCTTCAATAACTGAAACGCTTTCTCTTGTTCATCATTCCATTCAAATTTCTTCCCTTTATGCGTTAATGCAGTCAAGGGTTTTGCTATTCTGGAAAAGTCTTGGATGAATCTTCTGTAGTAACCAGCTAGTCCTTAAAACTGGCGTATGTATTTCGGAGTTTTCGGGGTTTCCCACTTTTCAACAGTTTCTATCTTTGCCGGATCCACCTTAATACCTTCTTTGTTCACTATGTGACCGAGGAATTGAACTTCTTCCAACCAAAATGCACACTTTGAAAACCTAGCGTACAATTCTTCCTTCCTCAATACCTCTAACACCTTTCTCAAATGTTCACCGTGTTCTTGGTCATTCTTTGAGTAAATAAGTATGTCATCAATGAAAACAATGACAAACTTGTCAAGGTATGGTCCACACACTCGGTTCATAAGGTCCATGAACACAGCTGGTGCATTAGTTAAACCAAACGGCATGACCATAAACTCGTAATGACCGTAACGTGTTCTGAAAGCAGTCTTTGGAATATCATCTTCTTTCACCCGCATTTGATGATACCCGGAACGTAAGTCAATCTTTGAATAAACAGACGAGCCTTGTAGTTGATCAAATAAGTCGTCGATTCTCGGTAGTGGGTAGCGGTTCTTGATGGTAAGTTTGTTCAACTCTCGGTAGTCGATACACAACCTGAATGTACCATCTTTCTTCTTGACAAACAAAACAGGAGCTCCCCACGGTGATGTGCTTGGTCGAATGAAACCACGCTCTAAAAGTTCTTGTAATTGGCTTTGCAGTTCTTTCATCTCGCTGGGTGCGAGTCTGTAAGGAGCACGAGCTATTGGTGCAGCTCCTGGTACAAGATCTATTTGAAATTCAACGGATCGATGTAGGGGTAATCCCGGTAATTCTTTCGGAAATACATCGGAAAATTCTTTTGCAATGGGAACATCATTGATGCTCTTTTCTTCAGTTTGTACTTTTTCGACGTGTGCTAGAACAGCATAGCAACCTTTTCTTATTAGTTTTTGTGCCTTCAAATTACTAATAAGATGTAGCTTCGTGTTGCCCTTTTCTCCGTACACCATTAAGGGTTTTCCTTTTTCTCGTATAATGCGAATTGCATTTTTGTAACAAACGATCTCTGCTTTCACTTCTTTCAACCAGTCCATACCGATTATCACATCAAAACTCCCTAACTCTACTGGTATCAAATCAATCTTAAATGTTTCGCTAACCAGTTTAATTTCTCGATTCCGACATATATTATCTGCTGAAATTAATTTACCATTTGCTAATTCGAGTAAAAATTTACTATCCAAAGGCGTCAATGGACAACTTAATTTAGCACAAAAATCTCTACTCATATAGCTTCTATCCGCACCCGAATCAAATAAAACGTAAGCAGATTTATTATCAATAAGAAACGTACCCGTAACAAGCTCCGGGTCTTCCTGTGCCTCTGCCGCATTAATATTGAAAACTCTTCCGCGGCCTTGTCCATTCGTGTTCTCCTGGTTCGGGCAATTTCTAATAATGTGGCCCGGTTTTCCACATTTGTAACAAACTATATTGGCATAACTTGCTCTGACACTACTTGCTCCGCCATTACTCGTTCCGACACCATTTGTTCCTTTCGTTCTATTAACCCCTGGTCCGTAGACCTCACACTTCGCCGCGCTATGACCATTTCTTTTACACTTGTTGCAAAATTTGGTGCAGAACCCCGAGTGATACTTTTCACACCTTTGGCATAGCTGCTTCTGATTGTTGTTGTTGTTGCGGTTATTATTGTTGTTGGGATGATTGTTGTAGTTGCTGTTGTTGTTGTTGTTGTTGTTGTTGTTGTTGTTGTTGGGCCGTTTGTTGTAGTTGTGATTGATGTTGCGATTGTTGGGATAATTGTTGCGATTATTGTTGTAATTGCTGTTGTTGTTGTATTGGTGATTCTTATCACCGTTTTCCTCCCACTTTCTTTTGACTTGCTTCACATTGGCCTCTTCAGCAGTCTGTTCTTTAATTCTTTCTTCAATCTGGTTCACTAGTTTGTGAGCCATTCTACATGCCTGTTGTATGGAGGCGGGCTCGTGTGAACTTATATCTTCTTGGATTCTTTCCGGTAATCCTTTCACAAACGCGTCGATCTTCTCTTCCTCATCTTCGAATGCTCCCGGACACAATAGGCACAATTCTGTGAATCGTCTTTCGTACGTGGTAATATCAAATCCTTGGGTTCGTAACCCTCTAAGTTCTGTCTTGAGCTTATTGACCTCGGTTCTGGGATGGTACTTCTCGTTCATCAAGTGCTTGAATACTGACCACGGTAGTGCGTACGCATCGTCTTGTCCCACTTGCTCTAGATAGTTATTCCACCATGTTAACACAGAACCTGTGAAGGTATGCGTAGCGTACTTCACTTTGTCCTCTTCAGTACACTTACTTATGGCAAACACCGATTCGACCTTCTCGGTCCACCGTTTCAATCCGATCGGTCCTTCGGTTCCATCAAATTCCAAAGGTTTGCAGGCAGTGAATTCTTTGTAGGTGCATCCTACACGATTTCCTATACTGCTAGATCCAAGGTTATTGTTGGTATGTAGCGCAGCCTGTACTGCGGCTATGTTTGAAGCTAGAAAAGTACGGAATTCCTCTTCATTCATATTCACGGTGTGTCGAGTAGTCGGTGCCATTTCCTTCAAAATAGTCAAATGGAACAAGTTAATCATACAGAATATTAAGAGTAGTTAATAGTATTTCGTAGCATAATATGAACTCATTTATAAAAGCTTTTTCTTCAAATTAGCGTTTTATAAGTTTAAATTTCAGGTAGTACCTACCCGTTAAGTTCATACTTAGTAGCTAATATACAATTCAACTACTACAATTCTATATGAAAAACTGATTATAATAATATTTCGCGTTCAAACTTTTACACAATATTTTACAAACTTACAATACCGCTTATTTTACATATAGCATGAAATATAGCACACAATAAATTTGATACAAGATGGTTGTGAAGATAATTCTAGCTAGTACACAAGTCGTTCAGCAAAGGCAATAAAGACACGTAATTCATACGTCCAGAAACAAGTCATGCATTCTGGTTTTACTAGGATTACTTCCCATCCTTGGTCTTGTGGAACATAACCGTTATGGCCGTTGATAAGACAGCGTGTTGTAACGTCGTCAAAGGGACGAGGGTTACATAATGTCCAACAATCCCGTAACAATCTAAAAACCTCATTTCTTACCCCAATTACCGACTCCGTCACTTGTGGGAACGTTTTGTTTAATAGTTGTAGCCCGATGTTCTTGTTCTCACTTTGGTGAGAAGCGAACATTACTAATCTGTAAGCATAACATGCTTCTTTATGTTGCATGTTAGCCGCTTTTTCTAAATCACGAAGTCCAATATTCGGATATATTGAGTCAAAATAATTTCTTAACCCATTGCGTAAAATAGCATTTGGGTTCCCCGCAATATATGCGTCAAAGTAAACACATCGTAACTTATGGATTTCCCAATGTGATATCCCCCATCTTTCGAACGAAAGCCTTTTATAAACCAAGGCATTCTTGGAACGTTCTTCGAATGTCTTACAAACTGATCTCGCCTTAAATAGTTGTGCCGAAGAATTCTGACCGACTCTAGAAACGATTTCATCAATCATGTCTCCGGGTAGGTCTCTTAAAATATTGGGTTGTCTATCCATTTTGTGTTTTTATACTGTAAAATAGACAAGAGTTAGATTCATAAAAAAAATACTTATTAATACAAGCAATTTTTACATATATCATAAAGCATAAGTACACTATATTACTTATATTACACTACACGAATACAACTATCTTATTCCGACTCGCTTGTTTCTTCTTCTTCGGTTTTGGTTCGTTTTGCCAAGTTTCTAGGGATATATGATGTTCCCCTAATACGAGCCGTCGTTATCCACATTGGTTTAGAAAAACCTGGTGGTTTAGAGGTTCTCGGGTCATTGTTACAACTTAAGGACTTCGGGGGTTGACGATACATATAAAGTTCATCGGGGTTGGAATTACATTTATCTATTTTTATGCCCTTTCCCTTATTATTTTCTTTTGCCTTTTTAAATTCAGTTGGGGTAATTTCTATAACATCATCGGAATTCTCGTCGGAATCCGATTCATCAGAGAATTGGTAATCCTCCCAATATTTTGCTTCCTTGGTGGAAACACCATTGACCATAATTAACCTTGGTCGGTTGGTTGATGATTTTCTTTTACTTAACCGTTTTATTATTTCCCCCACCGGTTCTATTTCTTCATCCGGTTCCGATTCTTCTTCCGGTTCCGACTCTTCTTCCGGTTCCTCTTCGGGAACTTGTGAATCAGTCCACGAATCATTCCAATTTACATTTGACTCTTCATTATTATTAGGTGAGTCAATGGGACTTGTTCTAGAGGTAGACATCTATCACATAATATCAAACGCGTTAAGAGATTAATATATCACATAATATTCACATGTTAAAAATATATAGTTTTCAACAAAATTTGTTAAGCAATCATTTTTCAAGTAAACACGGTCGAAGTCCAGACTCACTAATGCATCCTAACAAACTAGATAAGACACACTAATGCAAAATTCTGGTTCTCTAAGACCAACGCTCGGATACCAACTGAAATGTCCCGTTCTTATTGATTAAAAACGTTCCATATTAATTGATTTCGTTGCGAGGTTTTGACCTCTATATGAGACGTTTTTCAAAGACTGCATTCATTTTAAAACAACCCATAACCTTTATTTCATCAATAAAGGTTTAAAAAGCTTTACGTAGATTATCAAATAATGATAATCTAAAATATCCTGTTTACACACGACCATTACATAATGGTTTACAATACAAATATGTTACAACAAAATAAGTTTCTTGAATGCAGTTTTTACACAATATCATACAAGCATGGACTCCAAATCTCGTCCTTATTTAAGTATGCGATAGCGGAAGCTCTTAATAATCACCTGAGAATAAACATGCTTAAAACGTCAACAAAAATGTTGGTGAGTTATAGGTTTAACCTATATATATCAAATCATAATAATAGACCACAAGATTTCATATTTCAATACACATCCCATACATAGAGATAAAAATCATTCATATGGTGAACACCTGGTAACCGACATTAACAAGATGCATATATAAATGAATATCCCCATAATTCCGGGATCCTCCTTCGGACATGATATAAATTTCGAAGTACTAAAGCATCCGGTACTTTGGATGGGGCTTGTTGGGCCCGATAGATCTATCTTTAGGATTCGCGTCAATTAGGGTGTCTGTTCCCTAATTCTTAGATTACCAGACTTAATAAAAAGGGGCATATTCAATTTCGATAATTCAACCATAGAATGTAGTTTCACGTACTTGTGTCTATTTTGTAAATCATTTATAAAACCTGCATGTATTCTCATCCCAAAAATATTAGATTTTAAAAGTGGGACTATAACTCACTTTCACAGATTTTTTTTTTTTTACTTCGTCGAGAAGTAAGACTTGGCCACTGTTGATTCACGAACCTATAACAATATATACATATATATTAAAGTATGTTCAAAATATATTTACAACACTTTTAATATATTTTGATGTTTTAAGTTTATTAAGTCAGCTGTCCTCGTTAGTAACCTACAACTAGTTGTCCACAGTTAGATGTACAGAAATAAATCGATAAATATTATCTTGAATCAATCCACGACCCAGTGTATACGTATCTCAGTATTGATCACAACTCAAACTATATATATTTTGGAATCAACCTCAACCCTGTATAGCTAACTCCAACATTCACATATAGAGTGCCTATGGTTGTTCCAAAATATATATAGATGTGTCGACATGATAGGTCGAAACATTGTATACGTGTCTATGGTATCTCAAGATTACATAATATACAATACAAGTTGATTAAGTTATGGTTGGAATAGATTTGTTACCAATTTTTACGTAGCTAAAATGAGAAAAATTATCCAATCTTGTTTTACCCATAACTTCTTCATTTTAAATCCGTTTTGAGTGAATCAAATTGCTATGGTTTCATATTGAACTCTATTTTATGAATCTAAACAGAAAAAGTATAGGTTTATAGTCGGAAAAATAAGTTACAAGTCGTTTTTGTAAAGGTAGTCATTTCAGTCGAAAGAACGACGTCTAGATGACCATTTTAGAAAACATACTTTCACTTTGAGTTTAACCATAATTTTTGGATATAGTTTCATGTTCATAATAAAAATCATTTTCTCAGAATAACAACTTTTAAATCAAAGTTTATCATAGTTTTTAATTAACTAACCCAAAACAGCCCGCGGTGTTACTACGACGGCGTAAATCCGGTTTTACGGTGTTTTTTGTGTTTCCAGGTTTTAAATCATTAAGTTAGCATATCATATAGATATAGAACATGTGTTTAGTTAATTTTAAAAGTCAAGTTAGAAGGATTAACTTTTGTTTGCGAACAAGTTTAGAATTAACTAAACTATGTTCTAGTGATTACGAGTTTAAACCTTCGAATAAGATAGCTTTATATATATGAATCGAATGATGTTATGAACATCATTACTACCTCAAGTTTAGTAGGTAAACCTACTGGAAGTGACAAGAAATGATCTAGCTTCAAAGGATCTTGGATGGCTTGAAAGTTCTTGAAGTAGGATCATGACACAAAAACAAGTTCAAGTAAGATTTTTACTCGAATTAAGATAGTTTATAGTTATAGAAATTGAATCAAAGTTTGAATATGAATATTACCTTGAATAAGAAAGATAACCTACTATATATAACAAAGTTTTCTTGATCTTAGATGATTACTTGAAATGGATTAGAAAGCTTGGAAGTAAATTAGTAAACTTGAAGGGATTTTTAAAGTGTTCTTGAAGTGTTCTTCCTATGATGATTATAGCTTGATTCTTGAAGTGATTTTTGATGAAGATGATGATTAACTACTGGAAAAATACGTTCATAATAGTGTGTGTGTGTGTTGAGAGAGAATTAGAAAGAGAATTGGAAGTGAAATGGAGTGAATGATGAGTGGTAATTGGTGAGTGGTGAGTGGGGTTAAAAGGAGTTCTAGTTAGTTGACTAGCTCATGGTAGAAGTTAAAATGGATTAGTCATACATGACATAATCAAGAGTGGAATCCCATGCTAGTTCCTATTGGTATATACCCATAGTAAGTACATTTTGAAGCTGTGTATAATACGGGTAAGAATACGACTAAAATTCTTGATGAAAGAAAAGAATGAGAAAGTAACTGTAACCATTTTCGTTAAGTATGAGTGTTTTGATATATGTCTTGAAGTCTTCCAAAAGTATTTTAATACATCTAAATACACTACATGTATATACATTTTAACTGAGTCGTTAAGTCATCGTTAGTCGTTACATGTAAGTGTTGTTTTGAAACCTTTAAGTTAACGATCTCAATTAATGTTGTTAACCCATTGTTTATTATATCTAATGAGATGTTAAATTATTATATTATCATGATATTATGATATATTAATATATCTTAATATGATATATATACATTTAAATGTCGTTACAACGATAATCGTTACATATATGTCTCGTTTCGAAATCCTTAAGTTAGTAGTCTTGTTTATATGTATATAACTTATTGTTAATATACTTATGGAGATACTTAATTATCATAATCTCATGTTAACCATATGTATATCCATATATATATATCGTCATGTCATTTTTACAAGTTTTAACGTTCGTGAATCGCCGGTCAACTTGGGTGGTCAATTGTCTATATGAAACATATTTCAATTAATCAAGTCTTAACAAGTTTGATTGCTTAACATGTTGGAAACATTTAATCATGTAAATATCAATCTCAATTAATATATATAAACATGGAAAAGTTCGGGTCACTACACAGCCGGTGGTTCTTGTGTGGATACTGGTTCTTTTGGAGGTAGTAGGGGAGTTATTGCAAGATACCCCCCCTCAGCAGCAGACAGATCTGTCTCTACTGGCTTCTCTTCATCATCATCAAGGTTGATGATCTCCACTGGCTGTTGTGGTGCAGCTGGCTGGACAGAAGATGCAGGTTGAGAAGATTGGTTGTTTTTCATCATACCATCCAACCATTTCATGAATACATCAGCTCTTTCTCCTCCTGACCTGTTAGAATCCAAGTACTTCTTCATCACTTCAGGTGTCATGTTTCTGATTCTTTCTGCTCGCTCAGCATACAGCTTTGCCTTCTTTCTATCATACTTCACCATGAACTTAACATTTCTTTTTCTAGCATCTTTCTTGTATTGATTAATGCTGAGCAGTTCATTGTGAATATCAAGCTTTTCACGATTGAGGCTTCTCCTATGCTCAATTCTATGTCTTTTTCTTGCAGCATAGGCCTCAAATATAGCATTGAAGGCATCATTTACGTCCAGTTGTCACTTCTGATGCCTCTCCTTTTTTCTTTTCAGCTTTCTTTCAATGGTTTGAGAGGCAACAAAGGATTCAGCCAAAGCCAGTTCAGAGACATCACTGTGCTTACTGCCATAACCAATATCAACCACAGATGTGGTAGGCATACTGGCTTGAGATTCACTAGCAGCCTTGACACCTGCTTCAGTATGAGCATTGCTAGGCTTAGGGCTAGTATTACCTTGATCAGCACCATCACCACCATCATCACCATCTCTCCTCTGCTGTTTAGGAGCTTTCCCATGTTCATGCTCCTCCTCAGATTATTTTCTCTTCTTGTGTCTTTTAGATTTCTTCTCCCCCTTTTGTCATCAGCAGGGGCAGGAGTAGAGCCAAGGAGAATACTCTCATCAAGATCGCTGTCTGATTCAGGCACTGAGTATGTAAAGTTATTTCGGTCAGCATCAGCAAGAGATAGGTGAGCACCAGGGTCCACACCATATTGTCTAAGACACAGATTTGAAATTCTGACTTCATTCCTAGCAACACCCATGGCCATTTGATTTACACTGGCTCTAACATCAGCTTGAAGAGCAGTAATGCGTTGCATTGTGTCAACCATAGTAACATAAGCAGAAGAAGGAATCATGGTAGCCATCAGCTGTTCCTGTGACTCCAATCTCTCTTCCAACACCCTATTCTCTTTATTCAAAAATCTATTTCTTTGATTTGCAGCATCTAGTTCTGCTTGAAGCTGGGTGATATGATCAGTAGATTCATTGTGAGAGATGATTCGCTGCTTAAGCTGTTCTTCTTCTTTATAATGGCGTTGAATGGCATCAACTACTAGATCAGCGAAGGCAGTAACTTGACGCAGCTGGGTTTCAATAACAGAAGTTATAATACAACCAAATCGTCTAATAGCCTCAGCCATGCAGTCAACTAGAGTTTCCCTGATGGTCTTGGTGATGTCAGGTGTGATTCTGGCAACAGTTCTGTAAATAGCCAGAGTAGACAACCCAGCTATGTCAGTAGCATCAGCTGTACTGGTGGATGGTTGTTCGATAGCAACAATAATAGGAGTACCTTCGTGGGGTGATGGAGGTGGAAGGTCAGAATCTGACTCATCACCATGATCACCATCATTTTTACCTTCACCCGAAGGTTTAGAACTACTGGTATCCTTTGCAGCATCATCAGTTGCATCATCATCAAGATCCACTGGTTTATCCTTAGAGCCAGTCACATTATCATGAATGACTGGCTCTTCCTTACTAGTACCTTTATCAGCATCACCATCAGATGAAGAAGATGATGAGGAAGAAGTTGATGAATCAGAAGGTACTGGCGAATCAGGAATGTGTTGCATGACAAACTTATCAGTATCTGGATCTCTAACAAACTTGAGAGGCCTCCAGGTACCAGGCCATGGGAAAGCAGCAGGAGCCATACCAAATACTTGGTAGTATGGCTGCTTTTTAACGTTCTCAAGTGTAGCCAGCCTCTCAAAAACCTCTTCTCTGGCTGGCTGGTCCAACTGTGAAAGTAGTTGAGTCAGCTCCTCGTCGGGTAATTTGTTGGCCTCAACAAGAGTAGTTTGTGGATCAATTGTGAGCTGGTCCACTAGATGAGCAACTTTAGGAGTAATGGATACTCGCTTGAAAATAGGTTTAGGAACAACCTCCTCTGGATATGGTACCTGGCAAACATACTTAGGCTTTTCAGTAGAAACTTCAACCTTAGAAGATGCATCAGTGGTAGTAGCAGAGGTACCAGCATCCATTTGTGGTTCTTGTGAACCAGTAGCAGCAGTATGTGACTGTGTAGAAGGTGGAGTAACAGTATCCACAGCACCTTGAAAGAAGGTATCCGGTGTTGTATCAGAAATATGAAGATTACTAGCAGCATCCATAGTAATGAATTCTCTGGATTCAATAGCAGCAACATCCGGAATACCAATAAAACTAGTAAGTTCAAAAACTAGAACCTCCTCAGGAAGAATAACATGAGTAGCAAGAGGAGGTTCAATCACCATTTCACCAACTACTTCAGAATCAGTAGTTGGGGCAGTATCATTGGGGATAACATGAGGAGTAACAGAAGCATCAACAGTATCTATCTCCTCATTAATAGTAATATCAGTGGAACCAGCAACCACTTCATCCCCAGTAGCATCAGCAGCAGTAGGTTCAATAATAGCTGTATCAGGACCAGTATTAGCAGCAATAGAAGGCTCGCCAGTACCAGTCACATCACCAGTAGAAGTAACATCTGCTGCCCTGCTAAGATCTAAAACAAAGTAACAAGTTTTGTTAACAATAGCAGAATCAAATAAATTTGACTCAACAATTGCATCTGATGTTGGTCTCTAGGGACAAATGTGTGTTTTAGTTAGCCCTTCGATTGAGATAGAGTGTGGTGTCTGTAAGTGCAGCTGTGACTCTGCTGACTCATTGGCAACACATGATGACTCAGATAGTGTAAGAGTTTTAGCTGGTTTTGATTTATTAGTGTGACTCTTATCATGATCCAAGTTATAAGTGGGCTGAGCAGTAGCATGAGCTGGTTCAACACGATGAGGACCCAACTCAAGTCTGCTTTGGGGGTCAAGTATGTTCTCTGCTGGTTGTACTGTCAGCAGAGGATATTTCTTGAAGAACAATTTTGAAAAATATGGAAGTGCCTGGTTAGAGGAGTATGAGTTTCTACTCCTCTTAACACTAGTTTTAAAGCCAGTCAGCTTAACAATGTTTAAGTCAGCAGATAAAATATTTTAAATTATGTTATTTATTTCTGCTGTTTGGTCTAGAGACGCACCAAGTTCCATAGCAGCAATCTTTTCAGGAGCAACAGTTGAGACTGGTGCAACCTCCCCTGTGGCATGCTTGGAGCCAGCTTTAGCACGTTTGAATTTGCATGTTACCAAGAAATAGATGAGCAACGAATTCCAATACTAGAAATGGGTAGTCAGTATATAAGATTAGGGCTGTTCTTTATGATCAGAGAGCACTAGACTCTTATACAACTATTGCTTTACCAGTATCTGCGATGGTGGCTATTCTAGTTGTGGTAGCTGGCTTATTCCTTCGAACAGCTGGCTTGCGCTGAGGTCCCTCCTCCTCAGCTGGTGCACTACCAGAGGCAGTCGATTGGGTAGCTCCACCTTGAGCAACAAGATACTCAAGCATTGCTGGCATCAAGTCAGCATATGGAGTAGCTGGTTTCTCCTTTGTCATTCCCCCTTGCTTTAAAGGCAGGTCGATTGAAAAATCAGTAATTTGCCTGTAGGCATCACCCAGCTCGTTTTCAAAAACAAGGCTTAAAAACCTTGGAAAGGGGATCAAGTGTGTTCGTTTTGGTGCAAGTACAATTTTCCTTAACCTCAAGTAGATCTCAGTAACATAGTCAATATTTCGATTGAATAGCAACCCATGACCTATTTTAAGCTCAAAATCTGAGCATTGATCAAATTCAAAACTTCCAGACTTCTGGCTGATGCACTGTGTCAACAAACCAAAGAAATAGTACGACAGGGGTGGCATATGCTTCCTTAATGGGCTGTGGGCTACAACACCAGCATAACCAATAATCTCCAACACCTCCCTCCTAACGTCATCACTTGAAGGTGAATCAACAAATGGTCCACTAGGCAATTGTAGAGCTCGTCTGATGGCATCAACGGTGATGGAGCAATTGAGGGTTTCAGTGACCATGCTACGAATACATGGAGTACCCTGTGGAGTGTTGGCCATCATGGCCGTATACCAAAATCTGCCTAAGCAGGCCGGATAAAATCTGGAAGGAACACCGGTGATAGATCGAACAAGTGGAGATTGCCTCACATAGTCAATCAAAGTCTCATAGCCCATGTTGGCATTAGACTTTGGAATGGATAGAGCATGAGCAACATTGCCTCTAGATAGGTGAATAAGTTCGTGATCAGGTGTGACGATCGCTCCAAATCCATATGGACGAACACATCATTCATTGATTTCATTGCGAGGTATTTGACCTCTATATGATACGTTTTGTAAACATTACATTCTTTTGAAAAGGCATACCATAAATGAATATTTAAATCAAAGGTTTTCGACATCTGATGATTTCTACATATAGACAATCACCGTATATAATAGTTTACAATAGTACTTCCGTTGACAATGCAGTCAAAATAAGGTACATGATGATGAATTGGTGAATGCAACGTTTTCTTGAAAAATATGCCATATAAGACTCCATGCACATAGCTTGTCTATCATAAAAGCAAACAGCGGAAGACTTCTAGGGAACCTGAGAATAAACATGCTAACAAGTGTCAACACAAAGGTTGGCGAGTTCATAGTTTGTATGTTTCGCATAATCTGTATATAAAGATGGATCACAAGATTTCAGTTGTTTCATCCAGAAACGTTTATCAAAATATCCTACGAAATTGAGCACCCTGGTAACTAAACTTAACGTATATATAATTTGTACCCTTTGTATAATCATCTTAATAATACACGCAAACCAACGTGTACGCTTCTCAAATAGCATACGTCCGTTAAAAGGCTAGTGCTCTAGCTCGGACGGGGATATCAAGCCCTATGGATCCATATACAACTACTCGCGCCCACCAGTTCTTATAACTGGCAGTTACTAGTTACCAAAGCTAAGGGATTTTCGGTTCAAACTCAGTGTAGAATTTAGTATGTACTTGTATCCATTGTGTTTAAAATAAAGTGCATGTATTCTCAGCCCAAAAATATATATTGCAAAAGCAATTAAAAAGGGAGCAAATGAAACTCACCTTAGCAGCACATACAGTTGTTCATCGTAATGTAACTGAAACTCGGTATATCAAAGAATCGTAGATCTCAACCTAGAGAACATATGTTGGTCAATAAATGTCTATCAATCTATGTCAGGTCATAGTGTATCACAATCCTAATGCTCGAGATCGACATATAAAAGTTATCCAAAGTCGTTTCAAAAAGTCAATTTTGACAATAGTTTAACAAAACGAGACGTACCTTATATAAGGATTCATTTACTCGGTTGGTAATATTCAAAAATCCAATTTATCAATCTCGTAAACAAGTTGTTTAAATCTTAATTGTAGATTCAAAAGCAATTTCAATTAACTTCAATCATAATTCAGTTGCTCATATCTTTTAACCCGTTCATCGAAATTATTCGATATCTAAATGAAAAGTTATTGATTTTTCGCCAGCTTTCCAAAAACATGTATATCATATACCTTTTACCAGTAATATATGTATTTAATTCGTGATCTATTATAAACTGTTTAACGACAAAATTTAGCATACACGTATGTATAAATATATATACTCGAGCACTAGACATGGATACACAATTAATATATAAAAGATAAAATATGAGTGCTTACATATCAATATTGAGATTCAATATTGTAGGATAGTACGTAGAAGTAACGGAGATGATAAACACTAGGTTTGACTTACGAGCAAAACCCTCGAACAATACCCATAACCTCCTTAGTAATAACTCATAGTTTCCTTAGCTCTATCCCACTTGAAAACCCATTTTGAATGTGACACGCTCATGACCTCGTCGTAGTATTTTAAGTGATATAATTAATAATAATAATAATAATACTATTAATAATAATAAAATAAATAATAATAATCTTAATAATAATAATAATAATAATAATAATAATAATAATAATTTAAATAAATAAATTTACACATTGTAATATATGTGTAAAACAACTCGCGCAGAAACCTGGTATTTATAGGCATAATTCCTGATTCTGATGCCCATGCGATCGCATGAGTTTTATGCCTATTTCTCATGCGATCGCATGGCCGTCAGATCCAGCTCACATATTTTTGTTTTTTTGTTTGTCGACATAATAATTAATAATATATATAATATATTTAATTTATATAATTAATTATATATTATATTAAATTCACATGCATAGTTAACTTGTAATTTTTGTTCCGATAAGTCGTACGTTGTTACGCGACTTATGTCCCGGTTCCGGTTTTTCGAGTGTCCCTTCGTACGCTGAGAAAACTTGTAATTTTCATTCTGGGACACGTACCTTTGTCAAAATATAGCCTTAAATTATCCCTAAATTATACCACCCAGAGTATATCTTAAACTTTAGAGTATTTTGGTCATTTACTTCTATAAATCATTGTCTCGTTATTTATTAATATAATAGTATTTATCAAACGTTTCATAACCAAGTTAATATCTATTCTCAATATTTATAAACACATTTTAAAATACGTATCGCAAGTTATTCATATAATTAATTCTTAATAGTTAATATTCCTTATTATTGTATGTGTCCAAATTACGTTATTTAAACAAATAATTCACCATTTATTTCGAATACCGTTAAAATGAATGATTTCTCAAATCAAGTGGACCTCTCAACAGAGACTTGTAATAATATCATAATTCTTAAGAGACTCGGTAAATATCTTTTACTTGAATCGTTTGGCATAATCTTTTAACTCTGTAGTTAAATATATCAATCAGATAATTAAACCAATAAGTTTAATGCACAGTATCATATCCTCAACACTTTGTTACGTTTTCAAGTTATAGTATATGTATCTATATATAATTGTTCGCGTTTCATTGAGAACAATCGAAGATTAATTGAACAGTTCAAAATTTTGAGATTTAACTTCATAGACTTTGTTTATTGTGTCGGAAACGTTAATCATACAAGATTAAGTTTAAATTTGGTCAGAATTTTCCGGGTCATCACATCAGGTGATGTATCAGCCTTTACAAGACTAGGGTGCAGAGCAAACAACGGTGCCGATTCATTTTGCTCCTCCGGTGCCGGTGGTGGTGGTTTTTGTTGCTGTTCTGGTTGTTGTTGTTATTGCTATTGTTGTTCCTATGGTTGGTTCTCAATGGGTTGTGGTTGTTGCTGTTGGTCTGCCATTGATGAATGTTAAAGATGGATGTTTGAATGTTTTGAAGATTTGGGGATTTTTAAGAGAAGAATATGAGTTTGGAAATTTTAATAACCGAAGGTTATTATGGAAAATGAATCACCTTATTTAACCTTTCGAATTGGTGAAAAAAGTGCAGGAGAGAGAAAATGACAACTGTCATCTACAGACGCGTGGGCAGATGTGACAGACTGGCACGTTTTCGAGAGGACACAGACTGTTGACATGACGTTTAATCGGCTTGAACACTCATCACTCCCATTATGCATTAAATGCAGTAGGTTTTAATTCAAAAATTGAAGTTAAAGACCACAACATAAAGTTTGTAGTAAATACAAAAATTCTTTTGTAACATTTAATATGTCGTGTATTAAATATAAATCATTGGGATTAAATGAGGTTCAGATTTAAGGTATCATTTTATTTTTGTGAGCTATTTATTACTTCATTTTATACATTGTGTAACCATAACATAAAAGACCTTGTTGTGCTGATTGTTTGACATATAGGCAGTAAGCAAAAGGTTTGTGTCTTACTAGTTTACCTAATATGCTGTAGAACCAGCACACCAATAAAATTGTTTTTTATTTTTAGAGTTCAAGCATACCCAGCTCAGAGATGAGGTAGTTAAAACGTTTCTCATCTAAGGTCTTAGTGAAAAGATCTGCTAACTGATGGTCTGTCGAAATGAAGTGAAGCTCCACATCTCCTTTTTGAACATGATCACTTATGAAATGATATCGAACATCGATGTGCTTTGTCCTTGAATGCATCACAGGATTGTTGGTGATAGCAATTGCAATGGTGTTGTCACAGTAGATTGGAGTTTTTGTAACATGAACACCATAGTCCTTCAGCTGTCTTTGCATCCACAGTACTTAAGCCGTACAGCTCTCAGCAAAAACATATTCTGCTTCGGCAGTAGATGTGGTCACAGTATTTTTCTTTTTGATCGTCCAGCTGACTAGCCTACCACCCAGTAACTGACAACCACCAGTAGTACTTTTCTTGTCTATTTTACATCCTGCAAAATCAGTATCTGAATACCCAACTAATTCAAAATCCTGGTCTTTGGGGTACCAAAGACCACGTTTGGTAGTACCTTTCAGATACCTGAATATCCTCTTTACTGCCAGCAAGTGTGACTCTTTAGGATCAGCTTGATATCTGGCACAGAGACATGTGACAAACATAATCTGGTCTGCTGGATGTGAGATAAAGTATGGACCCAATCATACCTCTATATTCAGTGATATTGACTGGTTCACCATTGGGATCAGCATTTATTTTGATAGATGGTGCCATTGGAGTCCCTATGTCTTTTAAACAGATCAGACCAAATTTCTTTAACATATCTTTGATATATTTATCTTGACTTATAAAAATTCCATCATCAAGTTATTTAATTTGCAATCCTAAGAGTATTGAAAATCTCTTTGTAAACTCATTTCATATGTCTTTGACATAAGTTTTGAAAACTCTTGATAATGTTTTCATTTTTAGACCCATAAATAATATCATCCACATATATCTGTACCAGCAAGAGATCACCATTTATCTCCTTTGAGAATAGAGTGGTATCAATCGTTCCAACTTTAAAACCTAAACCAGTGAGATACACATGAAGTGTCTCATACCATGCTCTTGGTGCTTGTTTTAGGCCATATAGAGCTTTGTCTAACTTGTAGACATGGTCTGGATATTTACTGCTTACAAAACCAGGAGGCTATTTGACATAGATTTCTTCTTGCAGCTTCCCATTTAAAAATACAGATTTATCCATCTGAAATACCCTAAAGTTCATCTTAGCAGCATATGCCAAGAATAATCGGATAGCTTCCATCCAAGCCACTGGAGCATATGTCTCTCCATAATCCAATCCTTCTTCTTGTCTAAAATCCTGAGCTACCAATCTAGCTTTGTTTCTGACCACAATCCCATCTTCATCCATCTTATTCTTAAAAACCCATTTGGTACCAATGATCTTCTTTGTTTCATCATCAGGTTTAGGTACCAATGTCCAAACATTATTCCTATCAAACTGGGAGATCTCTTCTTGCATAGCTTATGCCCAGCTAGGATCTTTCATTGCTTCTTCAGGACACGTAGGTTCAATGGTAGACACAAAGTTCACATGCATACAAAAATTGCTGGTTGCATGTCTCCTTGTCTTGACACCACTAGCCAGATTACTAATAATCTGCTCAATTGGATGCTCCTTTGTCCATCTAGTGTTATGAACAGGTAAGCTTGTTATGGAACACACAACTTCTTAATCATCAGCTGGTTCGATAGTATGTACAGTAGTAGAAGATAGCTGTTCATTGTTAGTGAAACCAGTACTAGCTTGTGATCCTTCAGAAACAGTAGATCTTTGCTCAATTTGTAGTACTTCAGTTGAGTCAATAGGTCCACATGGTTTAGACACAGATGGAACAGAATATTCCATCTCATCATTAGAGAACCCAGCAGCATGGATTGGAAAGGGAGTTGCTGCTGGTTCTTCTTGACCATCAAGAGCTTGCTGAGTAGGCTCTTCAAACATTAACTCTTCATCTTCTTGACCAGAAGATGAGGTGGGGTAGTTGTAGTGACCCGAACTTTTCCATGTTTATATATATTAAATGAAATTGTTATTTACATGATTAAGTGTTTCCAACATGTTAAGCAATCAAACTTGTTAAGACTTAATTAATTGAAATAGGTTTCAATGGACAATTGACCACCTAAGTTGACCGGTGATTCACGAACGTTAAAACTTGTAAAAACTATATGATGACATATATATGCTTATATATATAGTTAACATGATATTATGACAAGTAAATATCTCATTAGATATTTTAACAATGTGTTATATACATAAAAATGAGACTACTGAATTAAGAAACTCGAAAACGATATATATATAACGATTATTGTTATAACAACGTCTTAATAAGTACATATGAATCATATTAAGATATTGATACATTTGGTTATTTATGTTAAATGATAAGTAAATATATCATTAAGTGTATTAACAATGAACTACATATGAAAAAATAAGACTACTAACTTAATGATTTCGAAACAAGACATATATGCAACGATTATCGTTGTAACGACATTTAACTGTATATATATCATACTAAGATATATTATATATCATAATATCATGATAATATAACAATTTAACATCTCTTTAGATATAATAAACAATGGGTTAACAACATTTAACAAGACCGTTAACCTAAAGGTTTCAAAACAACATATACATGTAACGACTAATGATGACTTAACGACTCAGTTAAAATGTATTTACATGTAGTGTTTTAATATGTATTCATACACTTTTTAAAGACTTTAAAACACTTATCAAAGTACTTCTACTTAACAAAAATGCTTACAATAACATCCTCGTTCAGTTTCATCAACAATTCTACTCGTATGCACCCGTATTCGTACTCGTACAATACACAGCTTTTAGATGTATGTACTATTGATATATACACTCCAATGATCAGATCTTAGCAGTCCATGTGAGTCACCTAACACATGTGGGAACCATTATTTGGCAACTAGCATGAATTATCTCATAAAATTACAAAAATATTAGTAATCATTCATGACTTATTTACATGTAAACAAAATTACACATCCTTTATATCTAATCCATATACCAACGATCAAAAACACCTACAAACACTTTCATTCTTCAATTTTCTTCATCTAATTGATCTCTCTCAAGTTCTATCTTCAGGTTCTAAGTGTTCTTCATAAATTCTATAAGTTCTAGTTTCATAAAATCAAGAATACTTCCAAGTTTGCTAGCTTACTTCCAATCTTGTAAAGTGATCATCCAACCTCAAGAAATCTTTCTTATTTACAGTAAGATATCTTTCTAATACAAGGTAATACTCATATTTAAACTTTGATTCAATTTCTATAACTATAACAATCTTATTTCGAGTGAAAATCTTACTTGAACTTGTTTTCGTGTCATGATTCTGCTTCAAGAACTTTCAAGCCATCCAAAGATCCTTTGAAGCTAGATCTATTTTTCTCATTTCCAGTAGGTTTATCCATAAAACTTGAGGTAGTAATGATGTTCATAACATCATTTGATTCATATATATAAAACTACCTTATTCGAAGGTTTAAACTTGAAATCACTAGAACTTAGTTTAGTTAATTCTAAACTTGTTCGCAAACAAAAGTTAATCTTTCTAACTTGACTTTTAAAATCAACTAAACACATGTTCTATATCTATATGATATGCTAACTTAATGATTTAAAACCTGAAAACTCGAAAAACACCGTAAAACCGGACATACGCCGTCGTAGTAACAACGCGGGCTGTTTTGGGTTAGTTAATTAAAAACTATGATAAAATTTGATTTAAAAGTTGTTCTTCTGAGAAAATAATTTTTCTTATGAACATGAAACTATATCCAAAAATCATGGTTAAACTCAAAGTGGAAGTATGTTTTTCAAAATGGTCATCAAGACGTCGTTCTTTTGACTGAAATGACTACCTCTTATAAAAACGACTTGTAACTTATATTTCTGACTATAAACCTATAATTTTTCTGTTTAGATTCGTAAAATAGAGTTCAATATGAAACCATAGCAATTTGATTCACTCAAAACAGATTTAAAACGAAGAAGTTATGGGTAAAACAAGATTGGATATTTTTTGATTGTTGTAGCTACGGGAAATATTGTAACAAATCTATATTAATCATATCCTAGCTAACTTATATTGTATTATACATGTATTCTAATATATTATGTAATCTTGGGATACCATAGACACGTATGCAAATGTTTTGACGTATCATATCGACCCATATATATATATTATTTGGAACAACCATAGACTGGAGTTAGCTATACAGGGTTGAGGTTGATTCCAAAAATATATATACTTTGAGTTATGATCTAGCCTGAGACGTGTATACACTGGGTCGTGGATTGATTCAAGATAATATATATCAATTTATTTCTGTACATCTAACTATGGACAACTAGTTGTAGGTTACTAACGAGGACAGCTGACTTAATAAACTTAAAACATCAAAATGTATTAAAAGTGTTGTAAATATATTTTGAACATACTTTGATATATATGTACATATTTATTATAGGTTCGTGAATCGACCAGTGGCTAAGTCTTCCCGACGAAGTAAAAATCTGTGAAAGTGAGTTATAGTCCCACTTTTAAAATCTAATATTTTGGGATGAGAATACATGAAGTTTTATAAATGTTTTACGAAATACACACAAGTAATTGAAACTACATTATATGGGTGAATGATCGAAGCCGAATATGCCCATTTTGCTTGGTAACCTAAGAATTAGTAAACCGATCTACTAATTGACGCGAATCCTAAAGATAGATCTATTGGGCCTAACGAACCCCATCCAAAGTACCAGATGCTTTAGTACTTCGAATTCGTTTTATATCATGTCCGAAGGATTTCCCGGAATGATAGGGGATATTCTTATATGCATCTGGTTAATGTCGATTACCAAGTGTTCACCATATGAATGATTTTTATCTCTACGTATGGGATGTATATTGAAATATGAAATCTTGTGGTCTATTATTATTATGATTTGATAATATATAGGTTAAACCTATAACTCACCAATATTTTTGTTGACGTTTTAAGCATGTTTATTCTCAGGTGATTATTAAGAGCTTTCGCTGTTGCATACTAAAATAAGGACAAGATTTGGAGTCCATGCTTATATGATATTATGTAAAAACTGCATTCAAGAAACTTATTTTTGATGTAATATATTCTTATTGTAAACCATTATGTAATGGTCGTGTGTAAACGGTATATTTTAGATTATCATTATTTGATAATCTACGTAATGCTTTTTAAACCTTTATAGATAAGATAAAGGTTATGGTTGTTTTAAAAATGAATGCAGTCTTTGAAAAACGTCTCATATAGAGGTCAAAATCTCGCAACGAAATCAATTAATATGGAACGTTTATAATCAATATGAATGGGACATTTCAGTAGTTTCATCAAATGTAACATTACTGGATTCTTCAAAACTGCCCCTTCTCTTGTTGAAAACCCTATATGCCTTTGACATTTTGGAATATCCAAGAAATATACCTTCATCAGCTTTAGCATCAAACTTTCCAAGCTGGTCCCTATTGTTTAGAATGAAAAAGGGAGTGCCAAATACATGAAGAAATGAAATTGAGGGTCTTCTTTCTTTGAGAACTTCATAAGCAGTCTTCTGATATCTTTTCACAATTAAAGATCTATTCTGGGTAAAATATGTAGTATTCACAGCTTCTGCCCAATATGAATTTTTCCATTCAGACTCAGCCAACATAGATCTTGCTGCTTCAATGAGAGTTCTGTTTATTCTTTCTGCAACACAATTTTGTTGAGGTGTTCTCACAGCAGAAAAGTTTTGTGAAATACCTTTGTCAGCACAAAATTCTTCTAATATTGCATTTCTGAATTCTGTACCACGATCACTTCTTAGCTGCTTCACCAGTTGCCCATTCAAAAGTTCCATCCTTTTGATAAAATTGATAATTTCATCAGCAGCTTCACTCTTTTGCTTCAAAAAGAATACCCAAGTGTATCTTGAATATTCATCAACAATAACCAGTTTATACTTCTTCCCACTACAGCTGGCTACATTAACAGGACCAAAAAGATCCATATGAAGTAGGTGAAATGGTTTCTCAACAGATGAAATCTGCTTTGACTTGAATGAAGCGTGATGATGCTTTTCTTTTTCACAACCAGGACACAATCTGTCCTTCACATAAGACATTGTGGGTAGCCCAGACACCAAACGTTTGCTACATAATTTGTAAATATCTTTGAAGTTGAGATGTGAGAGTCTCTTGTGCCATAACCACTTGAGGTTGTCTGCTGCCTTGAATAAAAACAAGTATTAGTTGTTGTGACTGCTGTGTTCATGTCAATTTGATACATGTTCTCATGTCTTTTTGCTGTCAGCAGTGGCTTCCCTGTCTTATAAAAAATGGTGCCAATTTTCCTTCTGAATTGGACTATCTTACTTTTGCTTGTCAGTTGGCTTATGCTGAGTAAATTGTGTTTAAGCCCAACGACATATGCCACATTTGAGAATGTAACATTCCCATATGTTAAAGTACCAAAACCCTTTATGTAACTCAACAAATTATCTCTATATGAAACGACTGAACCATCTTTTTCTTGATAGTCCATTAGCAGGGACTTACATCTGGTCATATGTCTCGAACATCCACTGTCGAGATACCAGATTTGCTTGTTTTGAATGCCCTGCACAGTAGCTAAGAGATTAATTCTTTTTGGGAACCCATCCGAGGATGGGTTCTGGAAGGGTCATCTTTGATGATCTCTTCCTTTCTGCTAGTTTGCTTAAAGAGGCAGCAGTAGATGGTGTAGTGACCCGAACTTTTCCATGTTTATATATATTAATTGAGATTGATATTTACATGACTAAATGTTTCCAACGTGTTAAGCAATCAAACTTGTTAAGACTTGATTAAATGAAATAAGTTTCATATAGACAATTGATCACCCAAGTTGACCGGCGATTCACGAACGTTACAAATTTGTAAAAACTACATGTTGTGGTATATATAGACATATATATATATATATATATATATATATATATATATATATATATATATATATATATATATATGGTTGACATGAGATTATGATGAGTAAGTATCTCACTAAGTATATTAACAATGTGTGATATACATAAGAAATGAGATTACTAAGTTAAGAAACTCGAAATGATATATATATATATATATATATATATATATATATATATATATATATATATATATAACGATTATCGTTATGATAACGTCTACTAAATACATATGTATCATATTAAGATATTGATACACTATATTTAACATGATAAAATGATATTTAAACATATTATTAAGTGTGTTAACAATGAACTACATATGTAAAAACAAGACTACTAACTCAAGAATTACGAAACGAGACTTATATGTAACGATTATCGTTGTAACGATATTTTAATGTATATATCATATTAATAGATATTCATACATCATAATATCATGATAATATAATAATTTAACATCTCGTTTGATATAATAAACATTGGGTTAACAACATTAATTGAGATCATTAACTTAAAGGTTTCAAAACAACACTTACATGTAACGACTAACGAAGACTTAACGACTCCATTAGAATGTATATACATGTTTTGTTTTGATATGTATTCTTACACTTTTAAAAGACTTCAAGACACATATCAAAGTACTTCTACTTAACAAAAATGCTTACAATTACATCCTCGTTCAGTTTCATCAACAATTCTACTCGTATGCACCCGTATTCGTACTCGTACAATACACAGCTTTTAGATGTATGTACTATTGGTATATACACTCCAACGATCAGATCTTAGCAGCCCATGTGAGTCACCTAACACATGTGAGAACCATCATTTGGCAACTAGCATGAAATATCTCATAAAATTACAAAAATATTAGTAATCATTCATGACTTATTTACATGAAAACAAAATTACATATCCTTTATATCTAATCCATATATCAACGAACAAAAACACCTAAAAACACTTTCATTCTTCAATTTTCTTCATCTAATTGATCTCTCTCAAGTTCCATCTTCAAGTTCTAAGTGTTCTTCATAAATTCCATAAGTATAGTTTCATAAAAATCAAGAATACTTCCAAGTTTGCAAGTCTACTTCCAAGCTTTCTAATCCATTCCAAGTAATCATCTAAGATCAAAGAACCTTTGTTATTTATAGTAGGTTATCTTTCTAATTCAAGGTAATATTCATATTCAAACTTTGATTCAATTTCTACAACTATAACAATCTTATTTCGAGTGAAAATCTTACTTGAACTGTTTTCGTGTCATGATTCTGCTTCAAGAACTTTCAAGCCATCCAAGGATCCTTTGAAGCTAGATATATTTTTCTCATTTCCAGTAGTTTTATCCAGAAAACTTGAGGTAGTAATAATGTTCATAACATCATTCGATTCATACATATAAAGCTATCTTATTCGAAGGTTTAAACTTGTAATCACTAGAACATAGTTTAGTTAATTCTAAACTTGTTCGCAAACAAAAGTTAATCCTTCTAACTTGACTTTTAAAATCAACTAAACACATGTTATATATCTATATTATATGCTAACTTAATGATTTAAAACCTGGAAATACGATGAACACCATAAAATCGGATATACGCCGTCGTAGTGAAACCGAGGGCTGTTTTGGTTTGGATAATTAAAACCTATGATAAACTTTGATTTAAAAGTTATTCTTCTGGGAAATTGATTTTTCATATGAACGTGAAACTATATCCAAAAATCTTGGTTAAACTCAAAGTGAAAGTATGTTTTTCAAAATGGTCATCAAGATGTCGTTCTTTCGACGGAAATGACTACCTCTTTAGTAATTGACATGTAACTTAAATTTCTGACTATAAACCTATACTTTTTATGTTTGGATTCTTAAATTAGAGTTCAATATGAAACCATAGCAATTTGATTCACTCAAAACGGATTTAAAATGAAGAAGTTATGGGTAAAACAAGATTGGATATTTTTGATCTTTTTAGCTACGGAAAATGTTTAACAAATCTATACAAATCATATCCTAACTAACTTATATTGTATTATACATGTATTCTAATATATTATGTAATCTTGGGATACCATAGACACGTATGCAAATATTTTGACATATCATATCGACCCATGTATATATATTATTTGGAACAACCATAGACACTCTATATGCAGTAATGCTGGAATTAGCTATACAGGGTTGAGGTTGATTCTAAAAATATATATACTTTGAGTTGTGATCTAGCCTGAGAAGTGTATACACTGGGTTGTGGATTGATTCAAGATAATATATATCGATTTATTTCTGTACATCTAACTGTGGACAACTAGTTGTAGGTTACTAACGAGGACAGCTGACTTAATACACTCAAATATTTAAAACATAATAAAAATGGTTGTAATTATATGTTGATCATACTTTGATATATATGTACATATTTGTATAGGTTCATGAATCGATCCGTGGCCAAGTCTTATTTCCGAGGAAGGAAATATCTGTGAAAGTGAGTTATAGTCCCACTTTTAAAATCTAATATTTTTGGGATGAGAATACATGCAGGTTTTATAAATAATTTACAAAATAGACACAAGTACGTGAAACTACATTCTATGGTTGAATTATCGAAATCGAATATGCCCCTTTTTATTAAGTCTGGTAATCTAAGAATTAGGGAACAGACACCCTAATTGACGCGAATCCTAAAGATAGATCTATTGGGCCTAACAAACCCCATCCAAAGTACCGGATGCTTTAGTACTTCGAAATTTATATCATATCCGAAGGGTGTCCCGGAATGATGGGGATATTCTTATATATGCATCTTGTTAATGTCGGTTACCAGGTGTTCACCATATGAATGATTTTTATCTCTATGTATGGGATGTGTATTGAAACATGAAATCTTGTAGTCTATTGTTATGATTTGATATATATAGGTTAAACCTATAACTCACCAATATTTTTGTTGACGTTTAAAGCATGTTTATTCTCAGATGAATAGTAAGAGCTTCCGCTGTTGCATACTAAAATAAGGACAAGATTTGGAGTCCATGTTTGTATGATATTGTGTAAGAACTGCATTCAAGAAACATATGTCGATGTAATATATTTCTATTGTAAACCATTATGTAATGATCGTGTGTAAACAGTATATTTTAGATTATCATTATTTGATAATCTACGTAATGCTTTTGAAACCTTTATTGGTAAAATAAAGGTTATGGTTGTTTTAAAAATGAATGCAGTCTTTGAAAAACGTCTCATATAGAGGTCAAAACCTCACAATGAAATCAATTAATATGGAACGTTTATAATCAATATGAACGGGACATTTCAGTTAGTATCCGAGCGTTGGTCATAGAGAACCAGAAAATTTGCATTAGTGTGTCTTATCGAGTTTGTTAGGATGCATTAGTGAGTCTGGACTTCGACCGTGTTTTCTTTAAAAATGATTGCTTAACATTTTTGTTGGAAACTATATATTATAAACATGTAAATATTATGTGGTATATTAATCTCTTAGCACGTTTGATATTGTGTGATAGATGTCTACCTCTAGCACAAATCCAATTGACTCACCTAATAATAACGAAGAGTTGAATATATATTGGAAAGATTCACAAGTTCCCGAAGAACCGAAAGAAGAGGAAACGGAACCGGAAGAAGAGGAACTGGAAGAAGGGGAACCAGAAGAAGAGGAACCAGAAGAAGAAGAGGTTCCGGAGGGGGAATAGTAGGAACCACAGAAAACCGGTCAAATAAAATAAAATCCTCAACCAATGGACCAAAGTTAATAATGGTCAATGGTGTTTCTGCTAAGGAAGCAAAATATTGGGAAAATTACCAATTTTCCGAAGAATCGGATCCTGATGAGGATTCCGATGATGTTATAGAAATTACCCTGACCCAATTTAATGAGGCAAAAGAAAATAATAAGGGAAAAGGCATCAAAATAGAGAAATCTGTTTCCGACCCCGATGAACTTTATATGTACCGTCAACACCCGTATTTTCAATATCGTGACAATAACCCGGGAACCTCTAAACCACCAGGTTTTTCTAAACCAATGTGGAAAATGACGGCTCGTATTAGAGGAACATCATATATCCCTAGAAAGTTAGGAAAAAGAACCAAGTCCGAAGAAGAAGAAACCAGTGATTCAGATTAGAGGGGTGTGAGCATGTTGTGTAATAAATGTATTGTAGTGTGCTTGTACTTTTATGTTCGATGTAAAAATTGCTTGTATTGTTTGTTATTACGAATCTAATCCTTGTATATTTTATAGTATAAAAACAAAATGGACGTTAAGGGTAGACAGCCGAATATTTTAGAAGACCTACCAGAGGATATGATTGAGGAAATCTTGTCTAGAGTCGGTCAGAATTCATCAGCACATTTAGTTATGGCAAAATTAACTTGTCAAACATTTGAAAGACTTTCCAGAAATGCCTTAGTTTATAAAAGGCTTTCCTTTGATAGGTGGGGTATATCACATTGGGGAGACTTTAAGTTACGCCGTGTTTTCTTTAAAGCGTTAAATGCGGGGAACCCAAATGCATTTTTACGCTACGGGTTAAGAACCTATTTTCACTCAACATATCCCAGCATAGGATTTCGTGAATTAGAAAGAGCTTCTAACATGCAACATAAAGAAGCATGTTATGCTTACGGGTTAGTGATGTTCGCTTCTTACCTAAGTGAGCAAAAGAACATTGGATTGCAGCTTTTAAATAAAACTTCCCCACAAGTGACGGATTCAGTAGTTGGGGTGAGAAACAAGGTTTTTAGATTATTACGGGGCTGTTGGACATTACGAAACCCTCGCCCTTTTGACGACATTACAACATGCTGTCTAGCCAATGGTCATAACGGTTATTTTCCACAAGACCAAGGATGGAAAGTCGTCTTAGTAAAACCAGAATGCATGACTTGTTTCTGGACTTATGAATTACGTGTCTTTATTTCCTTTGCTGAACAACTTGCGTATTAACTAGATTTATCTTCAAAACTGTCTTGTATCATAGTGTACTATAATTCATGTTATATGTAATATAGCGAAGTTGTAAGTTTGAAGAATATTTGTATGTGATATATTATTATAATCAGTTTTTCATATGGAATTGTAGTAGTTGAATTGTATATTAGCTACTAAGTATGAACTTAACGGGTAGGTAGTACCAGAATTTAAACTTATAAAACGCTAATATGAAGAAAAAAGCTTTTATAAATGAGTTCATATTATGCTACGAGATACTATTGACTACTCTTAATATTCTGTATGATTAACTTGTTTCATTTGACTATTTTGAAGGAAATGGCACCGACTACTCGACACACCTTGAATATGAGCGAAGAGGAATTTCGTGCCTTTCTTGCTTCAAACATAGCCACAGTACAGGCCGCGCTACATACCAACAATAACTCTGAATCTAGCAATACAGCTAACGGTGCAAGAAATCGTGTAGGATGCTCCTACAAGGAATTCACTGCCTGCAAACCTTCATAATTTGATGGGACCGAAGGACCAATAGGATTGAAACGGTGGACCGAGAAAGTTGAATCGGTGTTTGCCATAAGTAAGTGTGCTGAAGAAGACAAAGTGAAGTACGCTACGCATACCTTCACAGGTATTGCGTTAACATGGTGGAATACCTATCTAGAGCAAGTGGGACAAGATGCTGCTTACGCGCTACCGTAGTCAGCATTCAAGCACTTAATGAACGAGAAGTACCGTCCCAGAACCGAGGTCAATAAGCTCAAGTCAGAACTTAAAGGGTTACGAACACAGGGATTCGATATTACTTCGTACGAAAGACGATTCATAGAATTGTGCCTATTGTGTCCGAGAGTGTTCGAAGATGAGGAAGAGAAGATCGACGCGTTTGTGAAAGGGTTACCGGAGAGAATCCAAGAAGATATAAGTTCACACGAGCCTTCCTCCATACAAAAGGCATGTAGAATGGCTCACAAATTAGTGAACCATATTGAGGGAAGAATTAAAGAACAGGCGGCCGAAGAGGCCAACGTGAAGCTAGTCAAAAGAAAGTGGGAGGAAAACGGTGATAGAGTCACCAATAGAACAACAACTATCCTAACAATCGCAACATCAATCGCAACTACAACAAACAGCACAACAACAACAACAACAACTACAACAATCATCCCAACAACAATAACAACCGCAACAACAACAACAATCAGAAGCAGCTATGCCAAAGGTGTGAAAAGTATCACTCGGGGTTCTGCACCAAATTTTGCAACAAGTGTAAAAGAAATGGTCATAGCGCGGCGAAGTGTGAGGTCTACGGACCAGGGGTTAACAGAACGAAAGGAACAAATGGTGTCGGAAAGAGTAATGGTGGAGCAAGTAGTGTCGGAGCAAATTATGCCAATGTAGTTTGTTATAAATGTGGAAAACCGGGCCACATTATTAGAAATTGCCCGAACTAGGAGAACACGAATGGACAAGGCCGCAGAAGAGTTTTCAATATTAATGCGGCAGAGGTACAGGAAGACCCGGAGCTTGTTACGGGTACGTTTCTTATTGACAATAAATCTGCTTACGTTTTATTTGATTCGGGTGCAGATAGAAGCTATATGAGTAGTGATTTTTGTGCTAAATTAAGTTGTCCATTGTCGCCGTTGCATAGTAAATTTTTACTCGAATTAGCAAATGGTAAATTAATTTCAGCAGATTATATATGCCGGAATAAAGAAATTAAACTGGGTAGCGAAATATTTAAGATTGATTTGATTCCAGTAGAGTTAGGGAGTTTTGATGTAATAGTTGGCATGGACTGGCTGAAGGAGATGAAAGCAGAGATCGTATGTTACAAAAATGCAATTCGCATTGTACGAGAAGAAGGAGAACCCTTAATAGTGTACGGAGAAAAGAGCAACACGAAGCTACATCTTATTAGTAATTTGAAGGCACAAAAACTAATAAGAAAAGGTTGCTATGCTGTTCTAGCACACATCGAGAAAGTACAAACTGAAGAAAAGAGCATCAATGATGTTCCCGTCACAAAAGAATTTCCCGATGTAATTCTGAAAGAATTACCGGGACTACCTCCACATCGATCTGTTGAATTTCAAATAGATCTTGTACCAGGAGCTGCACCAATAGCTCGTGCTCTTTATAGACTCGAACCCAGTGAGATGAAAGAACTGCAAAGCCAACTGTAAGAACTATTAGAACGTGGTTTCATTCGACCAAGCACATCACCATGGGGAGCTCCTGTTTTGTTTGTCAAGAAGAAGGATGGTACATTTAGGTTGTGTATTGACTACAGAGAGTTGAATAAACTTACCATCAAAAACCGTTATCCACTGTGTAATGCCCCGTACTAAATCATCATGTACGGACCATCAACAACAGGATCATTACAAGGTCAAACACTATATGCGTTTTCAAAACAAGTTTGCATTCATGATAAAATGTGATGTCATAACTAACGTCAAATGTTTTACATCAAAAGTATGCTGCAATGAACAGAAGCCATTAATAATAGTGCGTGACCCTTAGGTCGTTACAAATCATAGTTTCAAAAGTAATTAAGTTTGAATGCAAGATAAAGTAGTTCATGCAGTGACATCTCTAAAGCAGCGGGTGTCTACAGCAAGACTAGTACACAGCGGAAGCAACCTTAAGCACCTGAGAAAAACATGCTTAAAAACGTCAACACAAAGGTTGGTGAGCTATAGTTTAAGTATAACAGTATGTAAGGTAGGCCACGAGATTTCAGTGCTACAAAGAGCATTTCAAAACAGTATGATAAAGTATATGTTAACCGTGGGCACTTGGTAACTAACTTAACGTTTATACCCCCTGAAAGTACACTTGGAAAGTGCGTATGTTTACGAAGTATTAAACACTCGTTAAATGCTAGCGCGACTAGCCCAAGTGGGGATGTCAAACCCTATGGATCCATATCTAAGATTCGCGTTCACCGGTTCAAAAACCAATGACTAAACGTTACCGAACTAAAGGGAATGTTTATGCCGTTGTATAACCCACACATATATAAGTTTAAGTACTCGTGCCTAGTATGTAAAACATAAAATTCGCATGTATTCTCAGTTCCCAAAATAAGTTAAAGTAAAAAGGGAATGCTATAACTCACAATGATAAAGTAGTAGTAACGGTGGTTCGGGAAGGTGTGCAAGTAATCGGTCCGAAAAAACCTCAACCTAAGTCAAAAGTACTAAGTCAGTAAATCATCCCAATAGGTTTATAAGTATGTAAAATAGGTCTTAAAGGTCATCATCATTCATCATCAAACAAAAGGTATAAAGTAAGTTTTGTTCAAAGAAAGAGTTTAAAACAAGGGCTGACTTCGGTCAGTCGCCACGGCCTCTACACAAACCGAACAGAGGTGAGACCAGTGGCCATGGCTCCGTATATGAGTCCTTTAAGTGTGGTAAAAATTCCAGAAGCAAACTCGCCTTCGTTTGACCGTGGCGATGGTTTAAGTACGAGTAGGTCAGAATTTTCAGCACAACGTTAAATGGACATAGTGACGATCGGAGGGCCATAAATCCTAAACCGTAACTCGGATTAAGACGAGTCCTACATGAAAAGTTATCTAATTGAACAGAGATATTTGAAAATCCACATTAAAACAGCCCAGGTCTTACTGATCAGACCCATAAACAGAAAAACAGTAGGTTCCGGTGGGTTTTGGTGCTTGATGTTCATCACGGTTCTCATCCTTGATGCATATAGCTTCAAGTGTACAACTCGTTGATGGGTTTACATCATCTTTACCAAGTTTTGACCATCATAACCCAAATTCAAGTCTAAGATGTGTAGCACAACACAATCAAGTGTTGCAAGTGTTTTGATGAACCAAAGTTACATCAAAGTCTTAGATTTAACACACACATGAAATATAAACGAAATGTAGAACTTCAAACTTGCAATTAAACTAACTAATCAAGATCTTAAGATGTAGAACATAGTTCTTAGTTTGATCTTGAAGATCCAAGACTCAAAATTCTAGATCTAACATAAGTGTACAAAGTTATAATTAAAGAAAGCTTACTTACATGTTCTTGAACTTTTAAAGTTAACTTTAGTTCAAGAAAGTATGAGATCAAGACTAACTTGTAATACTTGACCATTTAAACCAACAACAAGAATTTAAAGTGCATAATATGAAGTAATAAATTAAGTAAACAAGTAACTAGTTCATGGGTCGTTCATACTTTAAAGATTCAAACCAAAGTTTGATCTTTAAGAATGTAAACTTTAAGTTTACAAACATGAATTACAAGTATGATTTACAACACATGAACCTTAAATCTTTTAAAACAAATAAGGTAGAATCATAAACTAGTAAGTTTATGTTCTTGAGTGTTCTTGTAAATACAAGATAAAAGAAGAATAAACTAAAGAGCTTGATTCTTGTTAACTAGTAAGAAAATAATAACAACTAACAACTATAAGTAATTAAACAAAAAAGAATAAGTAAACAAAAATCAAATGATGATGATATGTGTTCTTGGTGCTACGGTTTTGTGACAAGAAAAAGAAGAGAAGTATTTGTTTCAAGTTACTTACAAGATGAGAGAAAAGAGAGAAAATGTTTCAAGTATTTTGTGAGAGTGAAAAGGAAATGAAGCTTAATGAGAGAGTAATAAGGAAAAAAAAAACTCCCTCATTCCCTAATGAGGGCCGACGGTCATGGGGTGAATAAGAGGGGAAGGAGTTGTTCTTTGGTCACTTGCATGTAAAGCCTCACAAAGTTGGTTATTAGGTGTTAGTTCATGGGGATAAGGTGGTAACTAGATTCCATACAAGTTAAGCCATCTAGTTAAGTCTTAATAATGATACTTACATGAAGGAATGGGCTAAATGGTCCATTAAAAAAGTAGGGTGGGCTTCATAAGTCCATTAACACTAATAAAGGCCCAAGTTCAAGTAATTAACAAGTTAATCCAACAAAAGCCCAAGTAATTAACTAGAAACCTTAGCTAATTAAAATGATTAATAAAATCAATCATGAATGTAAATAATATTCTAAAAATATTATATGTGAAAGTTTCGTGTGTCACAAAGACGTTTCGGGCATTTAAAGTCAAGTATGGTGTACCATGGTAACAAGTAAATGTAATCACATACATTCGTTTAATCACAAGTATTAATAATAACCATTATTAATTAAAGATGGAAAAGTCAGGGTCGTTACAACTGCCGAGAATTGACGACTTATTTGATCAACTACAAGGCTCGTCGGTTTATTCGAAAATTGATTTACATTATGGATATCATCAAATGCGAGTAAAGGAGGATGATATTCCAAAAACTGCTTTTAGGACACGTTATGATCATTACGAGTTTATGGTTATGCCGTTTGGATTGACTAACGCACCAGCTGTGTTCATGGACCTTATGAACCGAGTGTGTGGGCCATATCTTGACAAATTTGTCATTGTTTTCATCGATGACATACTTATTTACTCAAAGAATGATCAAGAGCACGAAGAACATTTGAGAAAAGTGCTAGAAGTATTGAGGAAAGAAAAACTGTACGCTAAGTTTTCAAAGTGTGCATTTTGGTTGGAAGAAGTTCAATTCCTCGGTCACATAGTGAACAAAGAAGGTATCCAGGTGGACCCGGCAAAGATCAAAACCGTTGAAAAGTGGGAAATCCCAAAAACTCCGAAGCATATACGTCAATTTTTAGGATTGGCTGGTTACTACAGAAGAATCATCCAAGATTTCTCCAAAATAGCAAAACCCTTGACTACATTAACGCATAAAGGGAATAAATTTGAATGGAAGGATGAACAAGAGAAGGCGTTTCAGTTATTGAAGAAAAAGCTAACTACGGCACCTATATTGTCATTGCCTGAAGGCAATGATGATTTTTTTATTTATTGTGACGCATCAAAACAAGGTCTCGGTTGTGTATTAATGCAACGAACGAAGGTGATTGCTTATGCGTCTAGACAATTAAAGATTCACGAGCAAAATTATACGACTCACAATTTGGAATTGGGTGCTGTTGTTTTTGCATTAAAGACTTGGAGGCATTATTTATATGGGGTCAAAAGTATTATATATACCGACCACAAAAGTTTCCAACATATATTTAATCAGAAGCAACTGAATGTGAGACAACGCAGGTGGATTGAACTATTGAATGATTATGACTTTGAGATTCGATACCACCCGGGAAAGGCGAATGTGGTAGCCGACGCTTTGAGTAGAAAGGACAGAGAACCTATACGGGTAAAAGCTATGAATATAATTCTTCGTACTAACCTTACTACTCAAATAAAGGAGGCGTAACAGGGGGTTGTAAAAGAAGGAAAGGTAAAGAATGAGATACCCAAATGATTAGAGAAACATCTTAATATTCGGGAAGACGGAACCCGATATAGGGCTGATAGAATTTGGGTACCAAGGTTTGGAGATGTGAGAGAAATGGTACTTAAGGAAGCACATAAAACCAGATATTCAATACATCCCGGAGCGGGGAAGATGTATAAAGATCTCAAGAAACACTTTTGGTGGCCGGGTATGAAAGCCGATATTGCTAAATATGTAGGAGAATGTTTGACGTGTTCTAAGGTCAAAGCTGAACATCAGAAATCATCAGGTCTACTACAACAACCTGAAATCCCGGAATGGAAATGGAAAAACATTACCATGGATATCATTACTAAATTGCCAATGACTGCAAGTGGTTATGATACTATTTGGGTAATAGTTGATCGTCTCACCAAGTCAGCACACTTCCTGCCAATGAGAGAAGATGACAAAATAGAGAAGTTGGCGCGATTGTATTTGAAGGAGGTTGTCTCCAGACATGGGATACCAGTCCTATTATCTCTGATAGGGATGGTAGATTTGTTTCAAGGTTCTGGCAGACGTTGCAACAAGCATTGGGGACTCGTCTAGACATAAGTACTGCCTATCATCCACAAACTGATGGGCAGAGCAAAAGGAAGATACAAATGATTGAAGACATGCTACGAGCATGTGTTATTGATTTCGGAAACAGTTGGGATCGACACCTACCGTTAGCAGAATTTTCCTACAACAACAGTTATCATTCTAGTATTGAGATGGCGCCGTTTGAGGCACTTTATGGTAGAAAGTGTAGGTCTCCAATTTGTTGGAATGAAGTGGGGGATAGAGAGATTACGGGTCCGGAGATAATACAAGAAACTACCAAGAAAATCATCCAAATTCAACAACGATTGAAAACCGCCCAGAGTCGACAAAAGAGCTACGCGGACAGTAAAAGAAAAGATATAGAGTTTGAAATTGGAGAAATGGTCATGCTTAAGGTTTCACCTTGGAAAAGCGTTGTTCGATTTGGTAAACGGGGGAAACTAAATCCAAGGTACATTGGACCATTCAAGATTATAGATTGTGTCGGACCAGTAGCTTACCAACTGGAGCTACCTCAACAACTCGCGGCTGTACATAACACTTTCCACGTCTCGAATTTGAAGAAATGTTTTGCTAAAGAAGATCTCACTATTCCGTTGGACGAAATCCAAATCAATGAAAAACTTCAATTCATTGAAGAACCCGTCGAAATAATGGATCGTGAGGTTAAGAGACTTAAGCAAAACAAGATACCAATTGTTAAGGTTCGATGGAATGATCGTAGAGGACCCGAGTTCACCTGGGAGCGTGAAGATCAGATGAAGAAGAAATACCCGCATCTATTTCCAGAAGATTCGTCAACACCTTCAACAGCTTAAAATTTCGGGACGAAATTTATTTAATGGGTAGGTACTGTAGTGACCCGAACTTTTCCATGTTTATATATATTAATTGAGATTGATATTTACATGACTAAATGTTTTCAACGTGTTAAGAAATCAAACTTGTTAAGACTTGATTAAATGAAATAAGTTTCATATAGACAATTGATCACCCAAGTTGACCGGCGATTCACGAACGTTACAAATTTGTAAAAAATACATGTTGTGGTATATATAGACATATATATATGGTTGAAATGAGATTATGATGAGTAAGTATCTCACTAAGTATATTAACAATGTGTGATATACATAAGAAATGAGATTACTAAGTTAAGAAACTCGAAATGATATATATAACGATTATCGTTATGATAACGTCTACTAAATACATATGTATCATATTAAGATATTGATACACTATATTTAACATGATAAAATGATATTTAAATATATATCATTAAGTGTGTTAACAATGAACTACATATGTAAAAACAAGACTACTAACTCAAGAATTACGAAACGAGACTTATATGTAACGATTATCGTTGTAACGATATTTTAATGTATATATCATATTAAGAGATATTCATACATCATAATATCATGATAATATAATAATTTAACATCTCATTTGATATAATAAACATTGGGTTAACAACATTAATTGAGATCGTTAACTTAAAGGTTTCAAAACAACACTTACATGTAACGACTAACGAAGACTTAACGACTCCATTAGAATGTATATACATGTTGTGTTTTGATATGTATTCTTATAATTTTGAAAGACTTCAATACACATATCAAAATACTTCTACTTAACAAAAATGCTTACAATTACATCCTCGTTCAGTTTCATCAACAATTCTACTCGTATGCACCCGTATTCGTACTCGTACAATACACAGCTTTTAGATGTATGTACTAATGGTATATACACTCTAATGATCAGCTCTTAGTAGCCCATGTGAGTCACCTAACACATGTGGGAACCATCATTTGGAAACTAGCATGAAATATCTCATAAAATTACAAAAATATTAGTAATCATTCATGACTTATTTACATGAAAACAAAATTACATATCCTTTATATCTAATCCATATACCAACGACCAAAAACACCTACAAATACTTTCATTCTTCAATTTTCTTCATCTAATTGATCTCTCTCAAGTTCCATCTTCAAGTTCTAAGTGTTCTTCATAAATTCCATAAGTATAGTTTCATAAAAATCAAGAATACTTCCAAGTTTGCAAGTCTACTTCCAAGCTTTCTAATCCATTCCAAGTAATCATCTAAGATCAAGGAACCTTTGTTATTTACAATAGGTTATCTTTCTAATTCAAGGTAATATTCATATTCAAACTTTGATTCAATTTCTACAACTATAACAATCTTATTTCGAGTGAAAATCTTACTTGAACTGTTTTCGTGTCATGATTCTGCTTCAAGAACTTTCAAGCCATCCAAGGATCCTTTGAAGCTAAATCCATTTTTCTCATTTCCAGTAGTTTTATCCAGAAAACTTGAGGTAGTAATGATGTTCATTATATCATTCGATTCATACATATAAAGCTATCTTATTCGAAGGTTTAAACTTATAATCACTAGAACATAGTTTAGTTAATTCTAAACTTGTTCGCAAACAAAAGTTAATCCTTCTAACTTGACTTTTAAAATCAACTAAACACATGTTATATATCTATATGATATGCTAACTTAATGATTTAAAACCTGGAAACACGATGAACACCATAAAATCGGATATACGCCGTCGTAGTGAAACCGGGGGCTGTTTTGGTTTGGATAATTAAAAACTATGATAAACTTTGATTTAAAAGTTGTTCTTCTGGGAAAATGATTTTTCATATGAACATGAAACTTTATCCAAAAATCTTGGTTAAACTCAAAGTGAAAGTATGTTTTTCAAAATGGTCATCAAGATGTCGTTCTTTCGACGGAAATGACTACCTCTTTAGTAATTGACATGTAAATTAAATTTCCGACTATAAACCTATACTTTTTCTATTTGGATTCTTAAATTAGAGTTCAATATGAAACCATAGCAATTTGATTCACTCAAAACGGATTTAAAATGAAGAAGTTATGGGTAAAACAAGATTGGATATTTTTGATCTTTTTATCTACAGAAAATGCTTAACAAATCTATACAAATCATATCCTAACTAACTTATATTGTATTATACATGTATTCTAATATATTATGTAATCTTGGGATACCATAGACACGTATGCAAATGTTTTGACATATCATATCGACCCATGTATATATATTATTTGGAACAACCATAGACAATCTATATGCAGTAATGTTGGAGTTAGCTATACAGAGTTGAGGTTGATTCCAAAAATATATATACTTTGAGTTGTGATCTAGCCTGAGACGTGTATACACTGGGTCGTGGATTGATTCAAGATAATATATATCAATTTATTTCTGTACATCTAACTGTGGACAACTAGTTGTAGGTTACTAACGAGGATAGCTGACTTAATACACTCAAATCTTTAAAACATAATAAAAATGGTTGTAATTATATTTTGATCATGCTTTGATATATATGTACATATTTGTATAGGTTCGTGAATCGATCCGTGGCCAAGTCTTATTTCCGAGGAAGGAAATATCTGTGAAAGTGAGTTATAGTCCCACTTTTAAAATCTAATATTTTTGAGATGAGAATACATGCAGGTTTTATAAATGATTTACAAAATAGACACAAGTACGTGAAACTACATTCTATGGTTGAATTATCGAAATCGAATATGCCCCTTTTTATTAAGTCTGGTAATCTAAGAATTAGGGAACAGACACCCTAATTGATGCGAATCCTAAAGATAGATCTATTGAGCCTAACAAACCCCATCCAAAGTACCGGATGCTTTAGTACTTCGAAATTTATATCATATCCGAAGGATGTCCCGGAATGATGGGGATATTCTTATATATGCATCTTGTTAATGTCGGTTACCAGGTGTTCACCATATGAATGATTTTTATCTCTATGTATGGGATGTGTATTGAAATATGAAATCTTGTGGTCTATTGTTATGATTTGATATATATAGGTTAAACCTATAACTCGCCAACATTTTTGTTGACATTTAAAGCATGTTTATTCTCAGGTGAATAGTAAGAGCTTCCGCTGTTGCATACTAAAATAAGGACAAGATTTGGAGTCCATGTTTGTATGATATTGTGTAAGAATTGCATTCAAGAAACATATGTCGATGTAATATATTTCTATTGTAAACCATTATGTAATGATCGTGTGTAAACAGTATATTTTAGATTATCATTATTTGATAATCTACGTAATGCTTTTGAAACCTTTATTGATAAAATAAAGGTTATGGTTGTTTTAAAAATGAATGCAGTCTTTGAAAAACGTCTCATATAGAGGTCAAAACCTCGCAACGAAATCAATTAATATGGAACGTTTATAATCAATATGAACGGGACATTTCAGATGGGGTTTGGGTTTGAGTACACTAGTTGGCCAAGTGAAACTTGTTGCCATACTTGTAGCATTTTCTCACTTTTGGTCTTGGTGACTGGTCATACACAGACTTAATGGGGGCAGTAAGATCTAGTCTGCTTTCAACTATAGCGGCTATGAGCTGGTCAAGCTTAACAGTCATTATCTCAGTGATAAATGACCCATCACATGATTCCACAATTTGGTCCATTTTAGCCTTTCTCTTAAGGGCAGTTTTTTTCTTGGAACCAGTACCATAATCATGGTATAGTGCTTTGCCTTTGTCACTTGACGAGCCAGCGTGGGAAGTTACTAGCTTGTCAGCTGATACTAGTTGAACAGTATGAATTTTGGTTGCTGCCTTTGACTTGCAAGTATTGCGTTTTGCTAGCTTGTCTGTAACTACTGGTTGACCAGTATAATTTTCATCAGCTGGTTCAGCATTGGTGGAATTTGAACACGAAGGGGAATCAATTGATTTTAACTTTTTTTGATTGTTTTCAGTGATTTCCCTTTTAATACGTCTTTCTTTTGGAGTCGTGTAGTAGATGCTAGATGGGTCAATAGTCTCATCAGTTGAGGTACTGGCTTTTCTTTCTCTTTCTTCATCCTCCATTATCTCTTTCATGGCAGGTGGTGGGTTAGCAGCAGGTCTTACAAATTTATTTGTGAAGACCTTGTTAACATTAACTATCTTGGTAAAAGTATTTGGCAAGACAGCATCAGGATCAGTTTCAAGCATAGGGTCCATGAAAGTGACTTCAGCATGTGCAGCAGCAGCATCATAGTCACCAGTAAAGAATGCCTCAACCTGGACATGTATCTGCTCATTAATGCACTTGGATGTGCGTTGAGCAGATAAACACCAAGAGGCTACCACCCTTTTAAGGTCAGTAAGCTGATTTTGGACTACTGCTGCATCTGAGTGAAGAAATATTAAAGAATAATTTTGTTTTTCAAGTTTAGAAATTTCATCTTTCAAGATCTTAATTTCATCAGATCTGCATTTAAGTTTTTCATTTAAAGATTTAATTTCAGTTTTGAAAACTTCTCACATTTGCTGCCTCTGCTTAAGTCAATTCTCAGGTAGTCAAACATTTCACCTTTTTCATCATCAGTATAAGTTCAAAAATTTTCAACCTTATACAACATTTAAGATTTCCATTGAGGTGAATCTCTTTTCAAGTCAGCTTCCCTCATATCAGCCACAAATGTACTACCATTATCATCCTTATCAAATTCATTAACCTCTTTGGCCATCAAATACAGTTTTTACCAGAAGCATAACCAGCACAATCATCATCAGTTTCACTGTCAGAAGATGAAGATGAACTGGTTTCATCCCAATCATGATGCTCAGCTACTAGTACCTTTTCTGGCTTCTTCTCCTTTTTACCAGCCTTTGAGCTTTCCTTCATCTGAGCCTTCATTGCTTTGTACTTTTTCTTGTACTTTTCAGCTTTTGAGGAGGAGTTAACATGTGATGTTGAAGGTTTCCTGGACATGCATTCAGCAGCAAAATGTCCAACCTTCCCATAATTGTAACACTCAGATTTGGGGCCTTTCACTGATTTCCTGGACTTGCACTTGATTTCTTACTCATTTTGTATGGCTTGCTGGTTCTACTACGATTGAAATTTTTGAACTGTCTAGCCAGCAATGTCATACCTTCATCAAACCATTCCACATCATCCTCATCATCACTGCTTTCCTCAGACCCGGTACCACTATCCTCCTCTTCAGCTGTCTCTTCTTCTACCATCAGCTTTTAAACCAGTAAAGCCTTTTGAGCTTTCTTTTTAGTAGCAGCAACAAGAGCAGTATCATCTGAATTTGTAGATTTTGAAGTGGTTTGGGCAGACTTTAAGTTTTCTTTCAAATTAAGCTCAAGTTTGGCCTCTGCCTTCTAATAGTTCCAAAGTGTACCATACAAAGATGACATGTTAAAATTCTTTAAAGTCTGAGTGGTTCTTAATGGGTCAGTAACAGGTTTCCATTTTGCAGGCAGTGAGTCAATGAATTTATTGACTTGTTCAAAATCAGTATATGTGATTTTCAAGGTGAGCAAGTCAGCAACTAAAGAATTAAACCTAATGAAGGTTTGCTTACGGGTCTCACTTTTGTTGGCAAAAAACATTTCATATTCTCTTTTTAAAGCTATAATCTTATTTTGCCTAACTTCATCCATACCCTCATTTGTAACATCAAGATAGTCTAACATAAGCTTAGCATTTAGTTTTCCCTTAATCAGTTTGAACAAATGGTTAGGTAAGGTTATAGCTAACAAGGTTCTGATCTTAGGGTCAAGTCCAACATGACGTTTATCCTCATCCGCCCATCTAGATGGGGGAAGAACAACCTCTCTTCCATGAATAACAGGAGTGTCTGTTGTGGCAGGAACACTATTAATTGTTTCAGTAGGGATGAATGGACCATCAGTAGCAATGTTAGGCATGAGTGGGTCAATAGACTCAAGATGAAGCAAAAACCTAGCTTTCCAGGTTTCATACTCATCTTCATCAAACTTAGGTGCTCTATTGGATGACCCATTTTCAAGGTAAGCTGAGTATATGTATGCAGCCATGAGAAAATTCAGATCCAAGATATGAGATTATCAAGACCGAAGCTCTGATACCAGTTGTTGGTCCCTTGATTAACAACAGGAGTATTGTAGGGGGTGAATACAATTCTTTTAAATTAGCTTAACAGTTCAAGCAGTTTAGTATTCAAACAAGTAATATAATTAAGAGTCAAAGGTAATTTTTAACAGTTATTCTTTATTGATATAAATCATAAAGAATCACAACTATCCTTGGCGGAATGATAGTTAGTTGATACAGATTTATCTAAGTTATAGTTATCGAGGTTATCTAAAGCTATTACAAGTTTAGACTCTTAATAAATAAAACCAACACCACTAGTTATTAAAATAGTGAATACTTCTATTTATAGTAGTCGTATTAACCATGTAATTGTTCTATTGTCCACTGGTACATAGGATGTCTGTACTTGTGGGGACAACTGCATCAGAGAGCGTGCTCTCTTCTTTCCTCTTTGATAGCTATTTGCAGGAACACCCCAATTCGGTTTGGCACCACTATTTGATTAAACAAATAGAATGTTGTGTTCCCTAGTCATCGACAAAGAATAACACATGCCTGCACATGCGTTAAACTTCTGCATTCTCACGTGGTCTTGTAAGGTCACTTGTCAGCCGCCGACGCGTGTCCTTTTCTGTTCAACTTTGTCTTTGACTTCTATTGAATAGTACAATTGATGTAGATCACTCAGGAAACCACTATGCTTGTAATGGAGCATAGTTGTCTTGTGTAGTAAGATGCTTACCAGCTATACTGGTTCTTCAATGCTTAATCACTTGATATTCTTGATTTGCTGGGCACACATCCTGTGCTAACTGAAGAGTACTATCTACCTTGTGCTGGTAGACCAGGCAGGATACTAAATGGTCGACACAGCAATATTTGCTATACATAAACAAACATGTGATGGCTGCACATAACACTTTATGTGACAACCCGAAAATTTCCGACCAAATTTAAACTTAATCTTTATATGTTTTCGACACGATAAGCAAAGTTTGTAAAAATTGAATCTCAAAAATTTTGTAACTACATTCATGTAACCAATTATCCTTTGACTGTGCTCGACGATTCACGAACATTTATGTGTATAGATATGTATATGTAATATATAGTTATATTAATTGAAAACATTAACAAAGTATTAGATGTATAATACTTTACATGAACGTATTTATTTCAATATAAGTTTTTTATATTTATCGACGAGATTAAAATATCAAATAATTGAACTATCAGATACATTGTGATATGATTACGAGTCTATGTAGTAAGGTCCACTATGATTTAAGAAATCTGTTCTTTTTAGCGATATTCGGAATAATTGGTAAAGTTGATTTTCAATAAGAACAAAGTGTCATTTATCGATAGACAAAAGTTAGTGGGGATTCCCGTTTAATTTTCAAAAGCATGCTTTACATTGATTGCCTCGTGTCCCTTGATAAATTAATTATTTATTTTTCATAATATTAAAAACATTATTTGATATAATAACTTTTATTATTTAAACGAGTTTAAATTTTATAAAACGAACTTTGAAGTATAATTAGTTTTGAAAAGCTAAATATTATATTAGTAAATAAATATTTCTAAAATATATAAGTTTATATTTCTAAATGAAAATATATTTATATTTTACAAAGTGATAAAATAAAATATTAAATTAGTGATAAAAAGTTTTGGATTTAAAATCATATTACTAAATATACTTTGATAAATAACGAGACATTGATTTATAGAAGCAAATGACCACAACACTCAAATGTAAATGTTATACTTTGGGTAATATAGTCTATCGATGATTAAGTCTAATTATTGATAAAGGTACACGTTGCGTAACGTAAAGTGCAAGTTTTCTAAGCGTACGAAAATGCGTTCGAGAAACCGGAACCGGGACTTAAGTCAAGTGACAACGTATAAGTCATCGGAACTAATTTTACAAGTCAACTATGCACGTGAATATTATATAATATATAAATTATTATATAAATTATTAATATATATAATTAAACGGTGTCGACAGCCACAATAAGTGGGATGTGAGCTGGAAAAGCTTCCCATGCGATCGCATGGGAATTACATTGCCTAGCCATGTGATCGCATGGCAGTGTGACACCTAAACTATCTATAAAGCTGATCGAATTCTGATTCGCTGCATCATTCTATCCATCTATCTCTCAAAACTCTCTCTAGATATATAAATTATAATAATAATTATTATTATTATTATTATTATTAAACTTATTATTATTAATAGTAGTATTAGTATTATTATTATTTATACATAAAATACTACGACGAGGTTCTGCTCGCATGTTTTCAAATGGGTTTTTCGAAAGGGTTAGAGCTAAGGAAATTATGGGTTATAGCTATGGAGGTTATGGGTATGGATCGGGGGTATAGCTCGTGAGGTCAAACTAGTATTTATCATCTCCGTTGCGTCTATGTACTTTTCTGCAATATTGAATCTCAATATTGATACGTAAGCACTCATATTTTATCTTTTATATATTAATAGTGTATCCCTGACTAGTGCTCGAGTATATATGATTATGCATGCTTGTATATTTAATTTTGTCGTTATATAGTGTATGTTGAATCACGAATTTAATACATATAATCTTGATGTAAGGTATATTATATGCATGTCGTTGAAAAGCTGTCGAAAAATTATTAACTTTTCATTTAGAAGTTGTGTGCTTTCGATGAACGGATTTAAAGATATGGTCAACTGAATTATCGTTAACTCTAATATTATTATTATTATTATTACGATCATCGTTATCGTTATCGTTAATGTTATTGTTATCGTTATCGTTATCGATATCGTTATCGTCGTTATTATCGTCATTATTATTATTATGTAATAATTAATATTATTATTATTATCATTATCGTTATTAATATAGGTATTATCATTAAAATTGTTATTGTTATTATTATTACTATAGTAATTATTAAAAGTTATCATTTTTATAAAAACTATTAATTTATTATTTTTATCATTATTATTATGATTAAAAGTATCATTAATATTAAAATTATCACTTTTGTTAAAATTATTATTTCAAATTTATCAGTTTTATTAAAACTATCATTCTATTAAAAATTATTATTATTATTAAGAATTATCGTTTTTATTAAGAATATAGTATTATTAAAAGTATAGAATTTAAAATTACCGTTTAATTTAAAATTATCGTTACTATCAATTTTATTAGTATTATTAATATCATCATTATTATTACCCTTGTTATTTTTATTAAACACTTTTAATAACATTATCTTTATTAATATTATCATTATTATTATTACAAAATAATATAACTTTTACTCATTATTACTATTATCAATAATATTTTATCAAATAAATATGTGATACAAAGATATTTTTACCACACGTAATATAATTACATTAATAATACATACTACTATATTTTTTTGATATTAAGTGAACTTTATAAATTATATTACTTAAGATAGATAAAAGTATATTTTTATCATATATAAACTTTAATATAAATTTTTATTTATTAATAAATGACTTGTATTATTTTTACTCGAATAAAATCTGTTAAATATGTTTAAATATATATAAAACGACTATTTAAGTTATATAATAAACATGTATAAATTTTGTAAATCATCTTGGGTCAAAATGACTTTTGTTGACTTTTGCATATTGATCTCGAGCATTAGGATTGTGATACACTACAAATTGACCTAAATTGTTAGACAGATATTGACCAACATATAAATATATATATACTTAATATAGGTTCGTGAATCCGAGGCCAACCCTGCACTTGTTCAGTGCCGTCATTTGCATGATTGCTACGAAATACAGTATCGTGAGTTTCATTTGCTCCCTTTTTAAATGCTTTTTGCAATATATATTTTTGGGCTGAGAATACATGCGCTGTTTTTTTATAAATGTTTTACGAAATAGACACAAGTAATCGAAACTACATTCTATGGTTGGATTATCGAATCGAATATGCCCTTTTTAGCTTGGTAGCCTAAGAATTAGGGAACTGGCCCCTAATTGACGCGAATCCTAAAGATAGATTTATGGGCACTAACAAGCCCCAGTCAGAGAATTTGAACTGCTTTAGTACTTCGATTTTATCATGTCCGATGGGAGTCCCGGAATGATGGGGATATTCTATATGTATCTTGTTAATGTCGGTTACCAGGTGTTCAATCCATATGAATAATTTTTATCTCTATGCAGTGCGAAATGCCTGATATGAGTTGATGTTTATGAGAATTGGAAATGAAAATCTTGTGGTCTATAAAATTAATGGAAATGATTGATTATGTTAAACTAATGAACTCACCAACCTTTTGGTTGACACTTGAAAGCAAGTTTATTCTCAGGTATTAAAGAAATCTTCCGCTGTGCATTTGCTCATTTTAAAGATATTACTTGGAGTCATTCATGGCATATTTCAAAAGACGTTGCATTCAAGTCGTTGAATTAAATAAAGATTATTATTAAGTAAATGACAGATTAGGTCATTTATAGTTGGATATTATGAAATGGTATGCATGCCTGTAAACTTTCGTTGTAATGAAAGTTTGTCTTTTAAAAACGAATGCAATGTTTATAAAATGTATCATATAGAGGTCAAATACCTCGCAATGTAATCATATGTTATTGTATTTGTCCTTATGGATTAGGACGGGTCGTCTCACTTTAGTGTACATATTTGTTGTTTTCTCATAATTAAATCCTTAATTACTTTGGGGACTCAACAACTAGTTATGTAGATACACCATGCACTTACAAAACCGGTTTTCCCAGAGTTCTCTTTTAGAAAATACTTCAAGCTAGGATTTATTGGCTTAGGGTTCCCTTTCACCAAAGACCTCTTTCGCTTGTGACTAAGTAAATAACTAATTATGAGATTCAGATTCAATTGGTTATACGTTCGCTCCACACAAATTACACCTACAGTTTTGTTCAATCTATGTTGCCCAGTCTACCCCCTTGATCCAATAAGCACCAAATTAGTTAAGACAAAGCAATTGAAAACTAATGCACTAATTTGAAATAGAGTTCCCTTTGTTCAAACAAGTACACTAATCAACTTATTAACAATAATCAACACCCACAAGAATGGTTCTTAATCAAAACTCATAACTATCATGCATGAATCAATAAAACATCAAGGTATCATCCAACACATACGAGTATACAATCTAGACAAGGATTATAGTATTTAGCCAACAATCATGGCTGAAAACAAATTAACAACGTTAAAAGAATTCATGATGATCAATAGAGATAAACCTAATCAAAGAGATAAATCTTGAAAGGTGGAAGAATCACTCCTTGGTCCTTGAATGATGAAGGACAAATCTTGATGATGGAAGTCTCCAAAGAACACCAAAAATCGCACATAGAACTCTCAAAATCGGTTGAATGGTGAATAAATCATATTTAGGGTTAAATAACCCTTTTATACGCTGCTTGAGAACCGAAACCGCCAGTTGGTCGCGCCGCGAGGAGTCTCGGTCGCGTCACGACTCATTCACAAAAACTGCAACTCTCTTTAAAATATGCTCGACATAAAATTTAAACTGGCTGTAGCGTCGCGACGCGACCATCAGATGAGAAAATCTTCATCAACTTAATAAACGCTTGACATTTATTTTGCACCTTTGCTTGCGTCGCGAGCCTACATGGTCGCGTCGCGACCATGTTTTGTGGCAAATTCTTACTTGAAACTTTATAACAACGCAAGAAAACTCGACCCGAACTTATATAACTGGTACCTTATGATAAAATGATGGATAATGTACTTCGAAATGCTCAAATTAACCAACTTTATACTCTATGTAGCTCTCGAACTCGATTCTTCACAAATACCATCAAATCGTCTTCAAACCGTATTCGAAAGACCAAAATATAACGGATATTGCTAAGATAAACGTATGTAAAATATGCAATAGGCCCGACCCAAAGGTAGTACAACTTGAACATTTGAACAGGCCCAAATAAAATTACAGCTAATAATGTCAGGCACAAGATTTAAGCTCAAGCCCAAAATTGTAAGATTATATAAGTTATACATGAGACCAAGGACAAAATACTAGTGAAAATATCATACGGTAGTTTATGTGGGATATGGAGTTCATTAATATTTTCACTTTACCTCTCGCTCATTATATCTCCATTCACAATATTTTTTTATGGCTTTAAATCGTGCAACTACGGATACTCACCCATTTGCCCAACAAAGATTTGAGGCCCAAGAAGATCTAGCCAAAGTGCCCTTTTAATTTGTGAAAATTCCAAAAGCTTTGGATTTAATAGAGTATATAAGCTTTATAATTTATCAATGTGGGAAGGTTAACAGGTAGAAATTGTATTTATTTATTATCAACTATGTAGAAATTGTTCATGTGGATGCTTTTGCTACAAATAGTGTTTTGTTTAGCATGTATTGCTATTTGATGTTTATGTATAGTACTACTTTTTCTTAATTATTGCTATCTGATTTTTTCTACTCTTCTTAATCTATGGGTGATGATATGTACACAACCATTATTTATATGTAACAACCAGTGATGTTTTACAGCGTTGTATTGTACAAAACTTTAAAGCATAATTGGTTGTGTACAGATAAAAGTGGTTGTGTAGATATCACTCCCTTAATTTATTGTTCTTTGAAAGTCTCGAATCGACCTACTAAGGGCATTTTTTTTCGACTCGCTCGGGGCACTAAAAATGTCAGGACCGGCCCTGCAAATTACTAACAATTGTCTTGGTTGGATTGCCTGAAACTCCATGAAACTTCTTAAACCCCGTCACGTGAAATGTTACTCCTGGAGGCCCTTCTGACCCCATTCACAAACACTTTGATCTAAATATACAATTAGAGAGTAAACAATATCCTGAATGTCAACTAGTAAATACTCACCTAGAAGAAATGATTAGTTATCAGTTGATATAAGATAACTAATAGACCAATAGTACGAAACTACATAATGCAATCAATATTTTCTTCTGCATTTTTAGATAACTTATATTGCCACGACCGGTCCTAAGGGACTTTTTTTCACATTGCACTAGGTAGTTAATTCCTCTTTCTCGGGACCGGCCCTGAAACAAGGTAACCGATTTATGATCAATTTTCATAAGATGGTTACGGTGAGTTTAAGGTAAGAAATAGTGTTGTTTGTAGTCAAATGTACAAGGGTTTTATGACATGGTACATATATATTGTACACACAATAGGGCAGCTAAATCCCACCACCAGCTTCATGTAACTTAGGATATAATATATACTGTATTTAAGTTTTTAGTTGTTGATGTAATGTTACATGAAAAAAGGTTTTGGGGGTTAAGTTATTGTTAATGTTATGTTTGAAAAGGTTATATACAGTAGATTAGCAAATATAAGTTTGTAAATCATCAGTATCTTTTTATCATTATACTCCGTAACTAGTGAAATGGCCCGTGGAACTACGGGTTTGTTTAAACGAAACAGTTTAATGATATGTTTTAGGTATTAGGTGAATGTAAATGCTAAAGTCATTTAGTTTAATGACCTGTGAAACCACAAAGTTCGACTAAGAAACTCGTCAGCTGAACATTTCATCAAACACCTAAAATGCATATTAAACAATCTACATTCAATCATAAGAGATAATATTGCTTGTCATTTTATTTTAAAAGTGTAAATTAAAATATATTAGAATTGGTTTTCTTCTACCTAGCTTTTATACCTTCTCGTACTCAATTCAAAATAATTAATTAAAATAATTCAAAATTATTTAATTTTAATAATTAAAATAATTATTAATAAGATTGACCTGAAATATGGATATCCAGATTGACCTCAGGGGGGTTTTTCTCTCGGATCCATTGAGGATTCAAACCCGGTTCGCCTGCCCCTCGGGATGGTTAAAGGATCGGATTCCTGTAATGCGATTCGGGTTTCCTCCCGAACGCGTGTGTGTGTGCAAATGATGAGTGTCGTTGAAATAAATGATACACTGATGCAAGCTTGCCGTTCAAAAAAAAATAAGATTTAGTTTTAATTCAATTTTATTTATATTAATGACATCACCCATCATGCTTAGATTTTTTTATTTATTTTTTAATTTTTTGTAAAAAAAATTAACTTAATAATGACATCATCATTATAGGATAATTAATAGAGATAGATAGATAGATGTAGATAAGTATATAAAATATACTGTAAAATTTAAAATATAAATATAAAATGGGGTGAGATATTAAAGTCGTGACCCCTGGCAACCACTTCGAACATCAACTTACATCTGAAAGTCAAAGGGATCTTCTTTAATATTGCACGTGATGAGTACGTCACAAGACGCATCAAAAGAATAACCTAATCGAAATTTACTAACCTATAGGGCCCAATACTGCGATACATCATTTTTGAGACTTTCCTTGCTCAAAATCTTTACACTTTATCGAATAATGTATTTTGAGCGTCTGATTTTTTCTATAAAAGCAAAACTCGAGCGGACCGAATAGATGCACAACTATATAACTTTTTCTTTTCATTATTTCCATGGTCGTGTCTAGTGGCACAGCAGCACTGGTATTCTACGAATTTTGTTGGTTCATTTCTCCTCTTTAATTGAAGAACTCAAGAACCGAATGACACATCGATGTTTAAAGAAACGTCACAAGTAGATCCTACGATTTTCTTGAACTACATATCAAGCAAACAACTGAAACAAATCTTAGCGATATTGAAAAAACTCTTAACTAAACAAACAAAATGAGCTATTTAAAGATCCACATCGTCGTCTAGGAATAGCAAGAAAAAGGAGGTGAGCCAATTGATATCGGAAAGCAGTATTGGAGTAGAGGAATTCAGCACCAATCTTGGTCTAAAATGGACCAAGAAAGATATGTAAGTGTCTTTTTTCTCTGTTCGTATCTTCTTTTTATTAATGAAGATTATCTCCTTAAACATTCGTGGGTTCGGGTCCGGGAAAGAAAGTAAATTTGGTGATGTTAAAAGCTTATGTTTCGTAGAAAGGCCCTCTATTCTAGCGTTGCAAGAAACGAAATGTCATAACCTAGTCGACAATTGGTTATTCGGGCTTTGGGGTTCTATTGATTGTGGGTATGTTCAAAAAGAAATGGTTGGTAAGTCGGGCGGACAATTATTAATTTGGGATAAAAACATCTTCGAGGTTTCTAGTGAGTTAATTGGTGACTTTTTTATTGCTATACGGGAAAAATGGAAAAAGTCGGGTAATGAATCGATTATTGTCAATGTGTACGGTCCGCATGATGACGCTAACAAATGTAAATTTTGGGATTCGCTTGACAAGATTTTGTGTATTGATGGTGTGTCGTGGGTCATTTGTGGGGACTTTAACGAGGTTATAGATAAGTCGGAAAGATTGAATTGTGAATTTTTTTATAATCGGGCTAAGAGGTTTAACGAGTTCATTGACAGAAATAGTTTAGTGGACACTCCTTTGGGTGGGAAGAAATTTACTAGGGTTAGTGATGATGGGATGAAAATGAGTAAGCTAGATAGATTCTTGGTTTCGGACGACTTTCTTAACCTTTGGACCGATCTAAACGTGGTGGCTTTAGATAGAAGTGTATCGGACCATTGTCCTATTTCGTTGTCGGATGGTGAGGTGGATTTTGGGCCTAAACCGTTCAAAATCTTTGATGATTGGTTCGTGGTTGAGGGTATTGACAAGGTTATTGTCGATTCTTGGTCTGGTCCAATGGGGGGTAACCGGAAGGATTGCGTTTTCTGTAACAAGTTAAAAAGATTAAAAGGTGACCTTAAAGAATGGAGTAAAGTTCACTTTGGTAAGCTTGATAGTGAGATTGAGACGGTTAAAAAGGTAGTAACGGATCTTGAATTGAAAGCTGAAGTAGGTTGTTTAAATGATGAAGAGCGAGCTAAATGGCTAAACTCGAGAAAAACATGGATGGAAAAGGAAAAAATTAAAACAGTGATGCTAAAGCAGAAAGCACGTGTTCGATGGATGATTGATGGAGACGAAAACTCAAAATATTTCCATAATTCCTTAAAGAGAAAATATAATAAAAACAACATCCGGGGGATTAATGTTAACGGGTCTTGGTGTGAAAATCCTAACACAATCAAAGAAGTTGCTTTCAACCACTTTAAGAGCATTTTCGAGGTGCATAATTCGGATGGACCAAGCCTTGAAGGGCTGTTTTCTGAATCGATTACATCAGCGGATAATAAGCTCTTAGAAGCTCCCTTTACGGAAGAGGAAATTTGGGAATCGGTCAAATGTTGTGGTAGTTCGAAGGCCCCGGGACCGGATGGGTTCAACTTTGGTTTTTTCAAAAAGTTTTGGTCCATAATCAAAGATGATTTGGTAGGTGCAATCAACTGGTTTTGGGTTTTTGGTGAGTTTTCAAAGGGTTGCAATGCTTCTTTTGTTTCCCTTATTCCGAAGAAATCGGATCCGCTGAGTTTTAGTGATTATCGTCCGATTAGTCTTATATGCAGTTATTATAAGATTATCACGAAAATGTTGTCCTTGAGAATTCGTAAAGTGGTACCTCGTCTTGTAGGGATGGAACAAAGTGCGTTTCTTGGGGGTAGATATATTCTTGATGGTGCGTTAGTTGCTAATGAAGTGGTCGAAGATCTTAAACGAAACAAAAAGCACGACCTAATCTTTAAGGTAGACTTCGAGAAAGCCTTTGATTCGCTTAATTGGGATTATCTTCTTGAAGTGATGAAATGTATGGGGTTCGGTACCAAATGGTGCAAGTGGATTTTCTCGTGTCTTAAATCGGCTAAAATCTCCATTCTCATAAACGGGTCTCCGACAAGTGAGTTTAATCTTAAAAGGGGCGTTCGCCAAGGTGACCCTTTATCGCCTTTTCTTTTTATTATTGCAACGGAGGGACTTAATATCCTAACGAAAGTGGTGGTTGAGAGAGGAATGTATAAAGGGGTGGAGGTGGGTAAAGATAAAGTCGTCATCTCCCATTTGCAATATGCGGATGATACGATTTTTTTGGGCGAATGGAGTAGACGTAATGCGCGAAATTTAATGTACTTGTTGGAATGTTTTGAACGGGCTTCGGGGCTGAAGGTTAATTATAATAAAAGTCAATTATTTGGGATAGGCATCAGTAATGATAACGTGGAAGCTCTTGCGTCTTGGTGTTCGTGTCTCGGCGGTCGATTGCCTTTCATGTATTTGGGTATTCCCGTGGGTAATAGGATGAAGAAATTGAATGATTGGTCCCCGGTGATCGATAAATTTAACAAGAGGTTAGCGGATTGGAGAGCAAAAATGATTTCTTTCGGTGGACGGTTAACTTTAGTTAAGTCGGTTCTCTCTAGCCTACCTCTCTATTACTTCTCGCTCTTTCGTGCCCCTACTTGTGTGCTTAATTCTCTCGAGAGTGTGAGACGGAAATTTTTTTGGGGCGGGACGGGTTCTAATTCTAAAATGTCTTGGGTTAAGTGGGAAAATATCCTTCTTCCTCACGAAGAAGGAGGTTTAAATATCATGTCCTTAAAAAGTAAAAATTTGGCTCTTCTTTGTAAGTGGTGGTGGAGGTTTAAAACCGAAACTAACACTATGTGGGTCACCATTATTCGTAGCATTTATGGTTCTAATGGAGGTCTTGAGCTTGGTAACGGGCTTGCCCGGAATCCAAACGCTAGCCTTTGGAATTCTATTTATGATGCAGGAAAACATGTGGACGGGTTAGGGATTTCTTTCTCTAATTCTTTCATACGCTCAATCGGGGACGGGAAAAGCACTTCTTTTTGGGATGACATTTGGGTAGGGAACGCAAGCTTTAAGGACAGATTCAAAAGACTACACAGGCTAGAGATTGACAAAGATATCAACATCAGTAACAAAATCGAAGAATTCAAAGGAGATGGGCTTGGCAATTGGGCTTATCCACCGATGGGCCGAACGAATAGTGAACTAAATGAGTTGCGTGATAGTGTTCGGAACTTACAGCTGACCGAAGGTAAAAAAGATTGTTGGAGATGGAATCTTAATTCAGAGGGCATTCATACGGTCAAGGACTGTTCGGTTCTTGTCGACAAAGTCATTCTACCACGTGCGGTTAATTCTATTGAGTCGTTGCGAAATGGTTTGGTTCCAAAAAAAGTGGAGGTGTTTATTTGGCGGGCGAGATTAGGACGTATACCGGTAAGATTCGAGTTAGATAAACGGGGCATCAACTTGAATAGTGTGAGATGCCCGATTTGTGATGATGACTTTGAGACGGTGGAGCATATACTTTTTTCCTGTCAAGTGGCAAAAGACATTTGGGCTAAAGTTCTTAAATGGTGGGGGTATAATTCGGCTATATTCGGGTTTGAGGATATTTTTAATGGTACTTTCGGCTGTGTAGCACAGGATCATAAAAAGAATCAATGGCAAGCGGTTAGTTGGGTAGTTTGTTACATTCTATGGAAGAATAGAAATGCAAAGGTGTTCAAGAATAAGCTCGAGACGGTCCCATCCTTATTTAGCGAGGTTCAAGTTCTTTCATATGACTGGATTTCACGACGTTGCAAGGGTCATATTATGGATTGGCTACAATGGTTCTCACACCCTTAGTTTTAACTCCTTTTGTTAGTTGCAATCTTTGCAATTAGCTTAGGGCGATGTAATTTGTTTTTCCTTATTTCTTTCGTGATGTATCGTGCTGTTAAGGGTGCCCAGTCAACCATGTACTATTCGTGATTGTTTAATATAAGTCTTTCTTGCTTTTCAAAAAAAAAAAAAAAAAAAAAAAAAAGATCCACATCCCTACCTCTTCACTAATCTTGAACTAAACAAATTTTTAACGACATAAGGCATATGTAGGCGATAATTAGTGACATTCTGATGAAACCAGATTCAACCCAAAAGTGATAGGGAGTCATAACACTTCAAACGTCCACTACACTGAACATCTATATACAAAAAAGTGTGAACACCCAAAACAAGACCGCGTGTCGAGAAAACATAATCTGGTGATCCTGATGCGTTCGAATAATCTGGTTCAACGAGATATAAAACGCACATCAGAGGAAATGTTGAGCAAATCAAGGAAACCAAATACAAGACTGAAATGAAAAATACGAGGGAAGTAGCCATGTGAATCAACTAAGCGACCGATCAGATGAGAAGTCAGGATTTACGGATAAGTGTAACATTTTTCGAAAAGCAAATATCAATATTATATTATTCAAATATAAGGGATACCGGAATTTATAATTAAAGAATATTGACTATTAATTTACAAATTTTAATACACGATAATATATAAATTTGAAGAGTTAAAACATTCACCTCTTTTTTTTAAGTAAGGAAACCCTCATATAAACGAGCACAATGGTTCCCTAATAGAAGGTAAAACCTCGGGTAATCAAGACCCCCGAGCGCGAGACCTGATATCGGGTGAATTGCTCATTATGCGCACCCTCTAGTCACACTCCCTTTGAACAATTTGGCATAGCCAGAAATTAAACTCGGGTTGTGTGTTTCATTGAACAACTCGGTGGCCAATCAGACATGTATGCGTGGTTAATATGTAACCAATAAGTGTCTATATTTGAAAAGCATATTTCGTTGAGTCATTTCTATTTGTTAAATATTATTCTATCCGTCTCACAATAAGTGTCTAAAATGCGGTTTTATTTATATAATTTTCATCAAATAATATATAACACAAATAAAAATATTTACGTTCAAAGTTATAAAGAAAGATTTTAAAAATCAGATATATACACTTATTTTGAGACGGATAAAGTAATGTTTAGCATGGATGAATTCAAGAATGTTTTATAATGTAAAAAACAATTCACACAATAATAGAGATGCACGATTATAAAATAAAAATTCTCTTTAACTTTAAACTCAAATGATTTATTATGTTGAGGGACAGTTTTATGGGTTTTGCTAACGACAATTTTATGAACGACAATCTTAGACATGTCACTAAGTGCCTATTCGTCTGTAACGGTAACATAAACTTTACATTTAAACTATTCAGGCTTGCTTGAGTGGCCACCGAATTGCCCAATGAAGCACACCACTCGGGTTCAATTCCTGACTATGCCAAATTGTTCAAAAAATGAGTGTGACTAGAGGGTGCGCATAATGCGCAATTCACCCGGTACCAGGTCTCGCACTCGGGGGGCTTGATTACCCAACGTTTTACCTTTTATAAGGGAGCCAATGTGCTCGTTCATATGAGGGTTTCCTCACTTACCCAAAATAAAAATAAAAAAATAAACTGAATATTTAACTTCCTTGTACAACCATTCCATATTTCATGCACTTACAAATTTACAATAGCACTTAGCAAAATCCATTTTTCAATTACAAAGGAAAGTGTACCTATCCGTATACTGATCGAAACGTACCATCAAATCCGTTGACTTTTCATCTCAACAAGCATCTTTAAAAAAAAAAAATCTGGAGAATAATTCATTAAAGAAAAATAAAGAACAAGAAAACATTTCAACAAAAACGAATATTTTAAATTGGAGGCTTCCCCTCTCTTTTTTTGTCTTTACAATTTACTCCCTTCTAGTTCCATTAACTTACAAACAACACCTCCATATTTAACATCCTACTGTATTTGTAAACCGGTGAAACTTGTAGGTAACGGCGTCGGTGTATGGTTATGATGATGACGATGTTCTCTATCATATGTTACAATAAGCATCCTTGATTCCGTTACTGCTAACTCTACTCTTTTCCTTGCTGGACACCCTTTTGATGAATTACATTTATAATACACTCTGCTAATTCACAAATAAATAATAAAATCAATTTCAATTTCAATAAAAAAAACATAAACAGCAACTAAGGAAATTAATTAACGTTGATCACCTCGGAAACGGTGATCCGTCTACTTTTTTCTGACCGTATTTCTTCCATGAGTAATTATCAGCCGGTATACAATCCACTTTAGATCCGGTTATCGGTATTTTTTCTATTCTCCGTTTCGTTTCCGTTTTCCTGAACAAAAAAAAAAAAAAAAATTTAATTAATAAATAAATTAGAGATAACCAATACATAATCGTGCTAAATCGATTAACGGCGCACAATAGATGAGTATGATATGGTTTCACTAAAATGCGCGTGTAGGTGAATCATTTAGTTCTTACCTCCTTTTACAGCAATGGCAACTAGAGCGCGAGACAGAATGATTCTCTCCTTTAGATCCGTGTACGGAAACAGAAGGACTGTCGGTGCTGACTCGTTTCCGGTAAGACGACGGAAGCGGCGGTTTTCTCGAAGAAAACGACGGTGCCGGAGCAACTATACCTAACGACGATAACTGTTTTCCGTTCGAAACACTCCCTTCAGCTGATGATAATACAGGGGATGACGTCATAGACCGAAACGACGACGTTGTGTCAATAACCGGTGGTTTTTTTGGAAATTGCTCTTCCGATTGTGAAGAAGTCGACGGCGCGTGTGAATCGGGGGACGACGGTGAAGGTCCGCGGCGGAAGCGCGCGTGACCGCTACGCTTCAAGGCGGAAACAGCTTTATTAATATTAGATGAAACGGTGAAATCATGATTTTGGAAAATGCGATTTAGATGCTCAAGGGCTTGAATTCCTACTAAATCAACCGCCATTGTTGTTGACTTTTGAGATGTGCTAATTAAGAATTTGTTTAGATACAGATTGGAGGGACATAGGGCTTATAAAAGAAAGGGGTTGGGGAAAATGATAAGTCAAAGAGATGGAAAGATGATCCAACGGTTGAGATTTGTTTGACTTTATGAAAAGCATTAAAGAAACAGACAAATAACAGAGTATCATTTCAGAAAGTCTAACATGGACCGAATATTAATTTATGTATATCTAACATCAATCAACATTAAACGTAAAAAAGTAGGAATAAACAAAGATATGACAAAGAAGGGAAATATATTTATACTTGGTATAAATAAATTTCATTATCTGGTCAAATTGAATTATTCTAATACTCTTCTCCTGATCTATTCACATGCTACTGAGAATTATATGGTCGATTAATTTGTGGTATTGTGATAGATCTTTTTTTTTTTTTTTGAAAGGCAGCAAATTATACATTAAAATTGAATCTCACAGTTTACATATTTAGTCAACCCATTTACATGACATAATGGGCAGACCAATCATACAGAAGGAAAACCTACACATTAGTATTGATTTACATGACATACTACACATACAGCAGCCTGTTGCCAAGGAAGCAACATACAGACTGGATACATTTGTAGCCGCAAGAGAACAAAATCGAATGGATCAGTCACTATACCACATATTTTTGTGGATTGTGTAACCAATCGTGCCATTCAATCTTGACTTTTTTACATCTTCTTGAAATCCATTCGAAACTTGTTGCTTGGATGTCGTGTAGCGTAACCGGTGAAGTCCAACACTTGTTTTTGAAAAATTTACTATTCCGGATCTTCCACATTAAATAACCGCTTGTCCACTCTACCGCTTGCCATATTTGCGTCCCTAGTTCCGTCATCCTCACATTCGAACCTCCAAGAAATACCTCACCAATGCTTACACTTGGAACACCGCCCAATCCCCACCATGCATGAATTTTTTCCCAAATATCGAAAGCTAGTTTACAAAGAATAAGACAGTGATCGACATTTTCTATCCCATTGTCACAAATGGAGCATCGGATCTTGTTGAGGTCGATGCCCCTTTTATCCAATTCAGTCAAGACTGGGAGACGTCTTTTTCGAGCCCTCCACACAAATAATTCGACTTTTTTGGCACAAAATTATTGTGTAGAGTTTCCGAAACATTAGTACCTGCCCTGGCTATTTTGGGGAGTAGCAATTCGGCCAGAAGCGTCGAAGTAAAGATCCCACCATTGTTTAAGCTCCATTTCCAAGTGTCATTATTTTCTGACTCTAATTTAACTGCACTGATTAACTCGTTCAACAACTCTAGCTCGCCTTTTGCTCGACCCATAGGGCTTCTCAACCAGGACCAATTACCCGAACACACTGACCCGTTCCATGACACACGCTCCTGCACCGCCGCATCCAAATTGCAATCTAACCTCGCTAATCTTTTAAATCTATCTTGAAGTGGAGTGTCACCCAACCATATGTCTTTCCAAAATGAAGTATCCGCACCATTTCCAATGACTTTCACAAACGAATTTTTGAATGGAATACCAAGAACTTCAATATAGTTACCTGTTTTTATGATACAAGACCAAGCCGAACAAGTAGAATGATAATGAGAATTAAGACCCGACCCAAGACCGCCCGAGGACTCGAAAATGCTCTTGATGACTTTGACCCACAAGGAGTTGGTTTCGGATTTAAACCTCCACCGCCACTTACCAATCAAAGCCAAGTTATTACATTTTAGTGAACCCAAATTTAACCTCCCCTCTTGATAAGGAAATAACATTTCATCCCAATTAACCCACGCAATTTTGTAATTAATACCCGACCCGCCCCAAAAAAAGGAACGTCTTACACTCTCGAGTTTTTTTATCACACATGGCGGCGCACGGAAGAGTGAGAAATAATACAACGGGATACTATTTAAAACCGATTTAACAAGAGTCGCCCATCCACCAAAAGACAACGTACGTGCTCTAACCCGAAAGTCTCTTTTCAACCTTTTCAATAATCGGAATCCAACTAGACAACTTATTCATTCTAGCCGCAATAGGAAGGCCTAGGTAAATAAAAGGAAGTGAGCCACCGTTACAACCAAAAATTCCTAGCCATCTCCTCAACCTCGCCTTTATCTACATTCACACCAAAGAGATTGCTTTTGTGATAATTAACTTTAAGCCCTGACGTTAGTTCAAAACATTTAAGGAGCTTGAATAGGTTTCGAATGTTATTATCACTCCACTCCCCAAAAAGGATCATATCATCCGCGTATTGGAGGTGTGATAGTGGAACTCTATCGTTGCCTATTTCTACACCCGAGTATAGGTAACGATTAATAGCCATCTTTATCAACGAATTGAGACCTTCCGCCGCAAGGATGAAAAGAAAGGGTGATATGTGACGATCGCTCCAAATCTATATGGACGAACACGTCATTCATCGATTTCATTGCGAGGTTTTTGATCTCTATATGATACGTTTTGTAAACATTGCATTCTTTTGAAAAGGCACACCATAAATGAATATTTAAATCAAGGGTTCTCGAAATCTAATGATTTCTACATATAGACAATCAACGTAAATAATAGTTTACAATAGTACTTTCGTTGACAATGCAGTCAAAATAAGATACACGGTGATGATTTGGTGAATGCAACATTTCCTTGAAAGATATTCCATGTAAGACTCCATGCACATAGCTTGTCTAACATATAAACAAGCAGCGGAAAACTTCTAGGGATCCTGAGAATAAACATGCTAACAAGTGTCAACACAAAGGTTGGTGAGTTCATAGTTTTAATGTTTTGCATAATCTGTACATAAAGGTGGATCACAAGATTTCAGTTGTTTCATCCAGAAACGTTTATCAAAATATTCTACAAGATTGAGCACCCTGGTAACTAAACTTTAACGTTATAATAAGTACCCCTGTTTTAACATACATGCAACCAACATGTACTATACACGCAATCCAACGTGTACTAAACTCAAATAGCATACGTCCATTTTATAGTTCAGGCTAGGGTTTCTATACCTGGAACAGATGGGGATGTCAAGCCCTATGGATCCATATACAACTATTCGCGCCCACCAGTTCTTATAACCGGCAGTTACTAGTTACCAAAGCTAAGGGATTTTCGGTTCAAACTCGGTGTAGAATTTAGTATGTACTTGTATCCATTGCATTTAAAATAAAGTGCATGTATTCTCAGCCCAAAAATATAGATTGCAAAAGCAATTAAAAAGGGAGCAAATGAAACTCACCTTAGCAGCATATAAAGTCGTTCACCAAAATGTGACTGAAACTCGGATTACCAAATAACCGTAGATCTCAACCTAGAGAACATATGTTGGTCAATAAATGTCTATCAAGCTAGGTCAGATAATAGTGTATCACAATCCTAATGCTCGAGATCGACATAAAAAAGTTATCAAAAGTCATTTCAAAAAGTCAATCTGATTCAATACAATAGTTGAATGATTATGGCAATCGAAACATTTTAGCATTCCACATAGTTTCCCAATTCTTGTAAAATTAAACTATAGTTTTTATAAGGCTTTAAAATATGATAAAACAATCAGTTTTGACAATTGTTCAACAAAGCGAGACGTGCCTTATATAAGAATTCATTTACTCGGCTGGTAATATTTAAAAATCCATTTTATCAATCTCGTAAACAAGTTGTTTAAATCTTAATTGCAGATTCAAAAGCAATTTCAATTAACGTCAATCATATTTCAGTTGATCATATCTTTTAATCCGTTCATCGAAACTATTCGATATCTAAATGAAAAGTTATTGATTTTTCGCCAGCTTTCCAAAAACATGTATATCATATACCTTTTACCAGTAATATATGTATTTAATTCGTGATTCATTATAAACTGTTTAACGACGAAATTTAGCATACAAGCATGCATAAATATATATACTCGAGCACTAGACATGGATACACAATTACTATATAAAAGATAAGATATGAATGCTCATGTATCAATATTGTGATTCAATATTGCAGGAAAGTACGTAGACGCAACAGAGATGAAAAACACTAGGTTTGACCTTTGACTCATGGTCATAACCCCCAAGCAATACCCATAACCTTTATAGCTATAGCCCATAGTTTCCTTAGCTTTATCCCGCTCGAAACTGGTTTTGAAAATAACCCGCTCATAACCTCGTCGTAGTATTTTATGTACTACTCCCTCCGTCTCATTCCAATAGTCCACAGACAAAAAACACGCAGTTTTAGGAAATCTCACTAACTTCATTTCTCCACCAATGAAATATTTTCTCTCTCCAGATCCACCAATGAAATATCTTCTTTCATTTCTATTTATGAAAGTGGACTATTAGAATAGGACAGCCCAAAATGGAATACTGCCCTATTGGAATGAGACGGAGGTAGTAATACTACTAATAATAATAATAAGATTAATAATAATATTAATCTTAATAATAATAATAATAATAATAATAATAATAATAATAATAATAATAATAATAATAATAATAATAATTTAAATGATACGGAGTAAAAAGGAATGAGGAAACAAACTGAACCAGTTCGAGCTTTTATAGTATCTGGCCTGCAACAGTACCCCATGCGATCGCATGGGGTTTGCATGGGATAGCCATGCTATCGCATGGCTCAAGTGGCCAGCTCACATTCGTTTTGTCCTAACGCTTGTCGACATATTTTTATATTAATTTTATAATATATAATTTATATAATTAATTATATATTATATTAAATTCACGTGCATAGTTGACTTGTAATTTTTGTTCCGATAATTCGTACGTCATTACGCGACTTATGTCCATGTTTCCAGTTTTTCGAATGTCCCTTCGTACGCTGAGAAAACTAGTACTTTTAGTTACGCGACGTGTACCTTTATCAAAAATTAAACTTAATCATTGATAAACTATGTCACTCGAAGTGTAGCTTTAATCAATTAAGTGTTTTGGTTATTTGCTTCTATAAATCTTCGTCTCGTAGTATATACATATACATATATACATTTTCATTTTAAAATAGTGTTTTACTGTAGCAAAGTTACTGTAGCAAAGTTTTTTTTACCGTAGCAAATAGTAATTTTCGAAAACACTGTAGCTTTTCGGGTACTGTAGCAATTCGAAAATACTGTAGCAAATTAGTGTTTTACTGGTTCATTTTAAACGTTTTAGTTAACTTATCTAAATATCAATCAGATAATCAAACCAATAAGGTTAATGCACAGTATCATTTTCATAACACTTTGTTACGTTTTCAAGTTATAGTATATATATGTATCTATTTACATATAATTATTCGCGAATCGTTGAGAACAATCGAAGGGTAATTGAATAGTTTAAAATTTTGAGATTCAACTTCATAGACTTTGCTTATCGTGTCGGAAACGTTAAAGATTAAGTTTAAATTTGGTCAGAAATTTCCGGGTCATCACATGATAACGGGTCACCTTGTCTCACCCCCCGTTTGAGCTTAAATTCATTAGTGGGTGAACCGTTAACCAAAATCGAAACGCTAGCCGAGTTAAGACATGATAGAATCCACTTCTGCCATTTCTCGCCAAATCCCATTAATTTCATAACTTCCCCGAGGAATTCCCAACTTAGGCAATCGAAAGCCTTTTCAAAATCCACTTTGAATATCAAACTTTTCAACCGCTTCTGTTTTAAGTATTCCACCGATTCATTCGCGATTAAAGCCCCATCAAGGATATTTCTACCCTTAATAAAGGCGCTCTGTTCAAAACCAACGAGCTTTGGAACAACATTCCTGAGCCGATTCGAGAGAATCTTTGCAATAATCTTGCAATAACTCCCAATCAAGCTAATAGGACGATAATCATTAAGAGACATCAGGTCGGTTTTCTTGGGTACAAGGCTAATAAATGATGCATTACACCCCCTGGATATATCACCTTCTGCCCAAAATGAGTGTAAAGCCTCCATCAGCTTCGATTTGATTGTACTCCAATGTTTTTTGAAAAATTTAAAATTGAACCCCATCAGGCCCGGGAGCTTTTGAGCTCCCACAACCTTTAATTGCATCCCAAACCTCTAGCTCACTAAAAGGTTCTTCAAGTTTGGCAGCCTCGTTAATCGATAGAATGTTCTCAACTAACCCAATAACCGAGTCACGGCCCAACAAGGTGGGCCTGCTGATGTTGTTTTCATTCAGGCAGAAACGGTTTTCAAAGTGGTTAAAAATTGAAGCTTTCACTTCACATGGATTTTCATTCCACTTACCATTTAAATTAATGCCCCAAATATTACACTTATTATATCTCCGACGAATAGACGAGTGAAAGAACTTGGAGTTCTCATCCCCGTCTAATATCCACCGGACCCACGTGATCAAGCATAGAATAATCGGGTCGAATTCGGTCCATGCTTGACATCAATAAAAGAGGGATTTAAGGGTCAACTGAGTTTAACTCTCCGGTCCGGAGTACCGTGAATAACTCCCTACGAGATGAGGATCTCAACGGGGGTGGTTAAACATAGACCCACCATGTAACACCCTAGGCAAATCCCACATCGCCCACGAACATGAGTGATCATGGGATTATAAGGTAATACTCACGCTTAAATGACACAACGCGTTTTGGGATCACAGGTTGAGTAGAAGTGCGAGTACGTTGTAGTTAAGCATGCTCGGGCGAGAGCACTACCAGGATGGGTGACCTCCTGGGAAAGTGCTTCTCGTGTGTGGTCGCCAAGAAAAAGCCGTGCGCCTACGGGCAAAGCGGACAATATTGTGGTCATGTTAAGCTGGGGTGTTACAGAATGGTATCAGAGCCACTCATGTGCCATTGGGGGTGGTGGGGCAAACCTCATCGAGGAAGATGAGTCCCTAAGGGGGGTGAATGTAACACCCTAGGTAAATCCCACATCGCCCACGAACATGAGTGATCATGGGATTATAAGGTAATACTCACGCTTAAATGACACAACGCGTTTTGGGATCACAGGTTGAGTAGAAGTGCGAGTACGTTGTGGTTAAGCGTGCTCGGGCGAGAGCACTACCAGGATGGGTGAACTCCTGGAAAAGTGCTTCTCGTGTGTGGTCGCCAAGAAAAAACCGTGCGCCTACGGGCAAAGCGGACAATATTGTGGTCATGTTAAGCTGGTGGGGCAAACCTCATCGAGGACGATGAGTCCCTAAGGGGGGGGGGGGGTGAATGTAACACCCTAGGCAAATCCCACATCGCCCACGAACATGAGTGATCATGGGATTATAAGGTAATACTCACGCTTAAATGACACAACGCATTTTGGGATCACAGGTTGAGTAGAAGTGCGAGTACGTTGTGGTTAAGCGTGCTCGGGCGAGAGCACTACCAGGATGGGTGACCTCCTGGGAAAGTGCTTCTCGTGTGTGGTCGCCAAGAAAAAGCCGTGCGCCTTAGGGCAAAGCGAACAATATTGTGGTCATGTTAAGCTGGGGTGTTACACACCATCGGCGGGTAGTCCGGTCAGCGATGGCTCGCGCTGGGTTACAGGGTTTATGTTCATAGAACGTTACATGTATATCAAGAGTATCTAGTGAAATGCTTTAAGTCCGGTAGCGCGGGTATAATTGCGCTATGTGCTGCTGTTCTTGGAGTATATGTGTGTAAAAGTGAATTCTCGATCTCCCTATGCTGTGGACGAAGTCCTGTATTTATAGGGTAATCTTTCTTGTCTTCTATCGCCACGTAATAAGGTTAAAAGGATCATGGCTTGCCAATAGTACATCTTCAAGCAAGCTGGTCCGACAAAAGCAAAAAGTGTTCTTGTCGGGCCTGACCTTTTGTCTGCCAGGTGTCCTCTGTCAGCTACAGCATCGCCTGACATATGGATGCTACCAATGCGCGCGGATAGGATTGGAGCTATGATTGCCATAATAGCACTATAAGCCTTATCGTGCGCCCTTGTAAATCCTTTCGGCGATGCTGTTTGATGCGCTACACGAGCTGATCGGGTATGCGTATCATTAAGTCCCTAGTTCAATGGTATGCGCAGGAACTACGCATGGCGTTGAACTCAACTTGTAACCACCGTTCGTCCATTCTTTTTCATGTGCCTCCGCTTTCTTCTACTTATATTTCAACAAAATATTTTGTCCTGCTGCATTGAATGCAAAGAAATCGAAGCGACGTTTGTCAGTTACTACAGTTGCCATTCCGCCGTTTTCGCCGCCCTCGGTTACCTCGTACCTCCTCCTTTCCATCTTTTGACACGTGGCTCCATCCCCACCTTTCATATTTTAACCGCCCTTTTTCAACTTCTCTTGAGGCCACTTTCATGTTTTTACTTCCCTATAAATACCACATAATCATCTATTTCAGTTTACTTCATCTGTACTCTCTAATCCTGTGCAAATCTTCTCAGCTTATTACTTCGACCTTGCCTTTTTAGCTTTTTCAGGTTAGCGCGCATTTAGTTTCTTTCTTACGATCTTTTGAATTACTTGTTAATAGATGACATCTTCTTCGTCTACTTTTGAGCCTCCAAACTGCGAGGTTATTAGGTCTGTTATGACAAAGCGCAAAATCGCATTGTTGGTGGACTGGTACATAACTTTGGTCGATATGAATCCTACAGCGCCTCTGCCTGACCAGTGCGCAAATGATGTTATTGACGGTAAGGTCACCGTTTATCGACAAGTCATGGTAGAAGGGAATGTGCGCGTGTCGTGTTACCCTCTTTGAGATGATCTGCCTCTATTACCAATTTCCTTCATCACTGGATTTGTTTAAGAACGTATTTTCGTACCGTAAAAACCAACAAAGTTGGTACTCTTTTAACGACAGGATTAACTTTGTGAAGCACCTGAAAGCCGGGGTGCGCAAGAAGTGGAAGAAGTCGTTCTTCTTTATCGATGATTCTTTTATCCCTCTCGCATATAGAAATATTTGCGCATGGCACACGGACGCTACAAATGCGCGGTTAAATGTCAGGCCTCCCCTTTCCCCAGACGATCAGCAGAGACTTGGGCATTTCTACAACCGCGAACTCCCCATCCGCCAATATAGCTCAGATATTTTACGGATTGCTAATATGGTACGCGGCAGATGGGCTTTATTTTGTACTTGTTTTTCTTTTCATTTCTTTCGTCTAACTTAACTTGTTAAATTTGCAGAGATGCGTCTTGACATGCTTCTTGCTTCTCGTGACATCGAGGGTTTTCACACCGAGACACCCGAAACTGGCAATGAGGGCGAGTAGGGCATGGATGTTGACGAGCAAGCTCATGGTGATGCCGCTGTTGGCAGGTGACGACTCTCATTAAATGGGCGCTGAAGGGGCCAAAGTGATTGATCCCCCAACGGAGAGTGGGAGTAAGTGCAAGCGCGAGAAGAAGGCAAAAGGTAGCTTCATTTTTGCCTAAGTTATGAATACTCGTGTTACTAATTATGTTATTGATCGATTATCTTTTTACTCGCAGAGGCGAGCTTATAGTTTTATGGTATGAATGATCTGCTGTCCATACCAGAGAAGACGGCAACTTCTCAATTTAACTACTTGGAGGGTATCAAACTCCCTAATTACTTTGGACCTATCGCCCGAGGCAGCTTGGCGCTTTGATGTTCAATTAGCTATGTTGAACTTGATGCGCTCTAAATGTTGCCTTAAGGAAGCAAAATCTCGTTTGGACGGTGACGGCTCTTCTACACCAGGCGCACTGACTGCTGAACAGATGCATGACCGCATCGTGCATCTGAAGTCAGATCTCGAGCAGTCAGAAAAGGCGCGCGAAGAGGCTATCAGTGCCTCGTCTGCTCTGGATGCGGAGAAGGCGTCTTTAGCTTCTCAAGTTGAGGGTTTGACTGAAAAGGTCAAATCCCTTGAGTCTGAAAAGAGCTCTCTGGAAGAAGAGCGCGAATGTTTGACTGATCATTTAACTACTTGCGAGGTTGATCGTGATACGGTAAGGTGTCAGTTCGAGACCTTAAAGAAGGGTCTCCCTGCGCTTGTTGGTCGCGCTTGCGATTCTAAATATGTGAGCGATCTTCTTGTTGACGCCATTCTCGCTTTCAAAGAGGAGGAGAAGCTTACTTTTTGGAAGAATATCCAGCCTCACATTCAACCTTCCGAGGCTTTAGATGCTATCATCGCAAAGGAAGTGGATCCTCTTGCAGCGCAGAAGAGCAAGGAAGTAGCGACGACGCTGGTGAATATCATGGTCCCCTCATTGGTAGCTTTGTCTAATGACCCTACAGCTGACGCCCACCGCTTATTAGACGACCAGTTGTAACTTGTTATTTTCTTTATGCATGTAATTACTCTTTTGGGAATAAAAATTTTATCTTTTTGACTTCTCTTCATTGTGTATGGCTTGTATGTTGTAATGCGTTAAAGTTTACGAGTGCGCGTCGGCGATTTATACTTGAGCATATTTTATCGTTGTTAGTCGTAGACGACATATTCGCGCTAGATATGACTTTATCCTTTGTGATTTGCACGTTTGTCTAAGTGACAATTGTTAAGTATTAGTGCGACCAGGTATGTGGGTTTTGCTTGGGATTATAGTACGATCATGCGCGTAAGATTGTTCGTTAAAATGTTTGGCTAAGTTTTTATTGATTTTCATCATAATTATACTCGAGGCATGTCAACATTTAACTTATCAGATATATTGTTGTGCACACAATATATGCTTAAGTTAAGCATCCGTGTGCGCATCGGGAGTCCTCTAAGTGCGCCAACACTTAGGATTGAGGTCAGGCGCGACCAACGCCGTCGTTTATAGTCATGACTTGAAGATCTTGAGTTTTGCGTGGGTTAGTTAGGTCAATCCAATGACTCTTAACCGTCCGGTTATAATAGACTAGCTTGTCGCCAAACAAGCTTCTGCCGCACGGGTGCCAGAGAAAGCAACCCTTTAAAGGCAGGAGTGCGATGCCTAAGAGATTGTGCGCACTATTTTCAAGTTAGAGAGCTACTTTACATATAATGGTACGAAGATTATGGCAGACGATAACTTGAAGGAAATAATTAAACATAGATAAACTTGCGCGCAAAGCGCTTAAGAGACATTGTTTCATCAGTACAGATTTTTAAACATGCGCTAAACAGGGTGCACCTAAGAACTTTCAAACTTTCTAATACTAGTAATAGCTGTATCCACCTTGATCATAAGTGTAGCCACATGCTCTCTCCCTCAACTTCTCGTCCTTATGTTCTTCGTATTCATAGTCAACGCCGATAATCTCGTCTCCCTCGTCATTTCCAGCTCCAGAAGAGCCGGCCCCATCTTTCGTCGCCTTTGCCGCGGCTGTGTTACAAATCAACGAATGCGTGAATATGTGTGCGAGCGCACTCTAGTATGCATCTTATGTTTCGGATTATGTAAGATTGTGCTCAATTTAATACGGTAAGTAAGCAGACTGGTTGCACTTTTATTGCATTTCATCCGGCGAAGTATGCAAGCGCCAATTTTGCTGTTATGTGACTGCGCATGATCTGTGATTATAATTTTCGAAACGATTATCTACATATGTTTATGTGTACCTGTCAAAGTCGATAGTCCTCTGCGGTCACTTTAGACTTGAGTGTGCCTTCTCCTAGCGGGGTGGATAGCGTTATGATCCCTCGGTAAAGGCAAGTGCTGATGGCGAAGTGTGATAACGCCGGTTGTCCAAGGATGGCATCGTATTCCGATTCAGTGCGTATCACTTTAAAGTCAACCACCGTCATGTGCGCCCTCTTCTTGTGTTGATCGTCTCGCAAGGTTAACGCTGTCCCAAGTATCCCTTTTGACCAAGCAGGGTCCCCGCTTATTCCCCTAAACTGCTGCCTTACCTTTCTTAGGTTGCGCTTCACTTTGTGGGCTAGGTTCTCGAAACAGTGAAAAAACATGACATTGACACAGCTGCCAGTATCGATGAGAATTTTGTCGATGTGTTGAGTGCATTCAGGCAAGTATCCTTCTATCACCATCGGAGCGCATTTCCTTCCGTAAATGGGCTCGCATGGGAGTTGTGCCTTGAGGGTTTCATACGACAACAGTGGCTTTTTCCCAACTTCCTTCTTTTTCTCCCATGAAAAGACATAGATGACCTTGTCTTTCTCGACTCCTTCGTTTTCCTTCTTATGCCCACCTAATTCATCCTTCCCTGGTTTCAAGTGTTTCAACTCTCCGCACTTGAGGCAAACGACCACCTTATCAACCAACGCTTTGCAGCGATTGGTGTCATGTCCGAAGTCATCGTGAAAGTCGCAGAACTTTGACTTATCACGTCGCGCGTACTCAGACATGCGCGCTGGTTTCTCAAACATTTTTGAGATAGGCTCAGTCACATAGATTTCTTTCAAACTCTTGGTGAGGCTTCTGATCAATGCTTGCTTGTTTTCCCTAGTGTCGCTATCCCTATTCCGATGATGTTGCTGGTTGTTGTTGTTTCCTTGGTGATTTCGCTGGTGTTTCCTATCACTGTGATGATTGTTACCGTGGTAGCGGTAGGGGCTAGAGTCATGTTGGTTTCTCCCAAAACTGCCTGACAAGCGCCCACCCTTGGCGAGTCATAGCCATCGCGCCAACCACTTCCCGAATCCCGATAACTCGAGTACCTGGTAGTGTCTTATTCAGCGCGCATGTGCTCGTGCACTTCTCTACACGCTTCTGCAAGTGTCTCTGGAGGACGCTTCCTAAGTCTTTACCACAACGTTAGGTGGCGTTCCCGACAGATTCCGTGTATGAACCCGGATACTTTTAATGATTCAGCACAGTTAGGGATCCTGGCCACCTCTTGGCAGTACCTGTCGATGAACTGTCCTAAGGATTCCCCTCGCTCATGCTTGTTGTCATGACATTCAACATGCGTCCTTCGAGTTGCGCGCATGTTATGAAAGTTAAGAAGGAAACGCATTCGTAGATCATCATAACAACTTATAACTCACGCTGGCAGGTTGTTAAACCACTGCCGAGCTACGCCTTCAAGTAGCGGTGGGAACTCCATGAATTTTGTCTCGTCGGCCCAGCGATGGTTTCGCGCTATTCCTTCGTACTTTTGCAAGAAGTCATCAGGGTCTGAGAATCCGTCATAGTATCCCAAGGTTAGTGGTATCACGGGCAGCGGTGTTGAAACATGACTCAGTATATGCGCCGAGAACTTTTCTCCAGTGGGAGCCGTTTCAAAAGAGGGTTTGACGGGTTGATATCGGCTAAAAGGTCATGTTTTCACCCCGGTATTAAGGCCCTAAAATAAGAAAGATTCGAACTTTGTCAGCAAAATACCCACTTCGTCGGTTAGAATTAAAGAACAAGTAATTACGAAGATGGTGCAAAAAGAATCAAGAGAATCGGAGCTAAAATGAAGATTCTAGAGCAAAAATGGTGAAAGATAAGAAATCAAGTTACGATCCAGGGAATCAGCAAGCCAAACGGGTTGCCAAACGGCCTGCCAGTGTGGCAAACGGCCTACCAAATGCCCAGATCAAACGACCTCATTAAACGGCTTGCCTTAGCAAACGAGCCCTGCAAATGGCCTGCCAAACAGCATGCCAAACGGCCTGCCAGCCATTTGTAGGCAAATTTTGTGCTTATTTAAAGGGTCTTTATCATTCATTCCAACACACACTTCAATTCACTTCTTTCTCTCTTGTACAATATTAGTCATACTCTCAAGGCCTTCGACTCCGTGCGGGAAACCTAGTACCCGGAGAAAAACGCCGAAGATTGTATTAGGAGCGGTCTGGAGTCTTGAAGTTGTCACTTTTGTATTCGGAACTCATTTAATCTACTGGTACTTCTATCCCTTATCTTTATATAATGTCTTCTATCATTATGTTCTGTAATATTGTTGCCATGATTAGTGAGTAGTTATCTTTAGTGTATGCTATGATGTAAGCAGTTATAATGCCGAAATAATATTATGGTTTGTGTATGCTGTTGAAATGCTTTCCGATTATGCTTTAAACTCAATCGCTTTTCCAACTAATAGAACGTAGTTATTGGCTCTGTTATTGGGAAGTCGCAAACCCCAATTCAGATTACACTATCTGTGCCACCCCTTGGTAAGAGAAGTCTATCGGATACAACGTAAGATCGACTGAGGCACACTGGTTGTAGTAAGTCTATCAAGCTTTGGATTCCGACGGAGGACTCTTTCGTAGTGAAACATCTGACTAGAACCTTAGTATATTTTTGGTCCCAGACCATGCTAGTGTAGTCACCAAGCATATAAACTTCGTACGTGCACGCTGAAGCACATCGGTTATTGTAAGATGTACCTCTGCTAAGTAAGGCCATGGAATTCGGTTAGTGTTGATTAGTACACTGCACCATAACGCGGTCTCAAGCATTGCACCCCGCTTGAGGGATTCTTAGTTAATTAAGGAACTGTTTATTTAGACACATAAAGGATTGGACCGTTAGGATAATCGAACGTGTTCATGGAAGTCAGCTTGACTTGGCCATGGTGTTCTTTACGGTTGAACTCTTTTTAAAGAGCCTAACTATCTTTTAAAACCAATCATTAACGAAAGCATTGAAACACATCACGTCTCTCGGATATGGTAAACCATGTATTCTATTATGCTTAAGAAAGTTTAGACCATTGTGGAATGTTAATACGTCACCCAACCAAGTCACTCAATTGGATGAGCCGTCTGAACGTGTATGCCTGTAGTCAGACTGCACGGGCGTCGGGGGTAAGGGACGTTGCTGTCTATTCATAATCTTCAAGCCTAACGCAGTACCCAGTGACATGTCTTATGACAGGGGCGTTTAGGACCAGTGTAATGAATACATGGTCTCTGCCTATTCATGAGCCAACATTCCATAATCTCGGCAGAATAACTGATGAAATCATAGTATGCGCTCACTTTAACCTTATCTGAATTACGAATTTTATCGCATTTACTTTATCTGTCTTATAAATTAGAAAATCTCAAAATCAAGTAACCACTACTCCTTCATAACTATCTTAGGCTTAAATATAGGTTCGATTCTACTGATATCTCAAAAATACGACTCTAGGTCATACTTCCCTTACTCATACTAAGGAGTAGTACGATTTAGGCCCCACTAAATATAAATTTAAAACAGTACCACCCCCCTTGGTGGTTGATTCTGGCGTGCTGTGGCCCGACGACACCGCACAAATAAAACCGTCCATTTCGGCCGTATCAAGGGGGAGTCTAGTTTTTGTCGCCGCTGCCGAGGAACTGGTATCAGGCAATACTGCTCTCTATCAAACTTATTCACAAGTATTTAATGGTGTCTAAGAAAGACAATTATACACGGACTTGGTTGTTGGATTTTCCGAACAGTCTCCAATTATATTGGGACCAAAAGGATCCTGCCTCTCCATAGCCGGCCTGGCCACTTGGTTTGTTGAATAGTTTGCGCGGAGCTCTGTTATCAAAATACCAGGGAATCAGTAGCCAGAACCAAAAACATATTCAACCATAGGATAGTTAGTTAGTTAAATTAGATTACCTTAGACTAAGACTACTTTAGATTAGACTACCTTAGACTAGTTAGCCTACCTTAGATTACTTTAGAAATTTAGTCTATTTGCTAAAAATTAAAAACAAAAAGGCATACCCAGTGTATGACCCAAACCCGATCTAGACCAGGGCCGTTATTATTCGTACCTGATCTAGACGCAATAATCTCTAAAGCACGCAATGAAGCATGAATCATAAATCGAATGGCGTTACGCGTTACTTTAGCAGAAAATACTAAACCCTCGATTGAAGGTTGAGGAGGACCAATCAAATTTCCAGAGATTCAAGGACACTCGTTCGAGTTAAAACATCACATCATCCAGCTCTCCAGAATAGTTGTCAGTTTCATGGATTATCGAATGACGATCCTAATTCTCACCTTGATAGAAACATATCTCTTTCGAACTCCTACAAATAGCCAAGGATAGGACAAGATGTAGTTCGGCTATACTTGTTTCCCTATTCTCTCACTCATCATGCTCAAATTTGGTTCGAAGGACTGGAAAACGATTCCATCACGTCATGGATGGAGATGGCTACTAAATTCCTAACCAAATATTTCCCTCCTTCTAAACAAACCAAACTAAAGAATGACATCATTAACTTCAAACAAAGTTATGATGAATCTCTTTACACTGCATGGGAGCGATTCAAAACCCTGCTGAAGAAATGCCCTAATCACCAGCTAGAACGGTCAGCCCAAATCTGTACCTTCTACAATGGTCTTACGGTAAATCACAGGACGACGATCGATGCAGCAGCTCAAGGGAATCTGATGAACTAAACCGCAGACGAAGCATGGGAATTGCTCGAGAACATGACAATGCATCATCATGACTGGAACAGTGGTGAAACAACTTCATCATCTGCCCCACTCTCTGCACTTAACAATCAAACGGAGGCCATCAAATCCCTCACGGATAAGATGGAATCTCTTGCTAAACAACTCGAAGAATTGAAGACGCAACCACAGCAGGTCAACCAAGCTCAGGCTTGTGTTAATTGTACCAACCCGCAACCTACTGAAGAATATCAAGTTGAGTGCGAAAACCCTGACGGTTCAGTATGTTACGTTCAATACCCAGCTCGTCCACCAAATCCCGGATTCAATCAACAACCTAGGATTAATCAATTTCAAAGAAGCAATCAACCTTTTCGCTATCGCTATCCACCTTATCCAGCCCAACAATCTCAATTGACCTACAATCAACCACTTCCACTCACTGGTTCACCAGTCGAGGAAAATTCCCCTACCACCCAGATTACAAAAGCAACTAACCCCACTCTCGGAGCTGATGATCAGTTGACTCAGTTCATTCAAGGACAACAACAGCTAAATCAGATAACTACAGCCAGACAAGATTAGACGGAGATACTAATGAGAAATCAATTGGCTCTGCTCAAAAGTCTAGAGATGCAGCTCAGACAGTTATCACAACGCCCTGAAACCCGACCGCACGGAAGGTTACCAAGTAATACTATCCAAAATCCCCACATAGAAAAAGCAAAGAAAATGGATTCCGTAATCCTAGAGGAAGAACCACGGAGAAGGTCAGCCAGGCTGAAGAACAAATTGACATATACTCAGAAGCTGACCCTGAAACTCCAGTTCGAGTACCCTATCCTGGACGGCTACATGAAGAACCATCCATGCTTGATTCCTTCAAACTTGATGGAAGATTCCTGGACACTATGTCCAAAGTCTCCAACCAGAAGAGATACATCCGAAGGCTTCTCTCTACAAAGGAAAGGATACCAGATTCTAACAAAATTCCACTGAGTGAAGAATGCTCTGCATTACTCAGAAACTCTCTACCACCAAAGCTAGGAAATATGGGCCGATTCATTTTCCCGTGTTCAATCTACCAATCTGGAACCATTCGTGCGCTAGCAGATTTATGAGCAAGTATCAACCTAATCCCCTACTCTCTCTACAAGAGATTAGAGTTAGGAGACTTGTCACCAACTAAAATGACAATCCAACTCGCCGATCACACAATTCAATATCCTAAGGGCATAGTTGAGAACTTCTTGGTGAAAGTCGACAAATTCTTGTATCCTACGAATTTTGTAGTAATGGATATCAAGGAAGACCTACACACACCAGTAGTGTTAGGAAGACCTTTCATGAATACGGCTAGGACTGTCATTGATGTGTACAATCAAACCTTGATCTTACAATCACATGGGGAGAGCGTTACCTTCAAAATTGACCTACCAACCAATCTTTCTGGACAGGCAGAGATGTTTGCTATTTCCACCAGACGGATCACTTCCGATGATGAGTCTTCACCACCAGCCGATGATATCGAGATGGGTGTCGAATCACAGTCTGTAGACGACCCATAAATAGAAGAAGAGGATCCCAGCGAAGAAATAGAGGAAGAGGAGGAATCTGAAAAGGAAGAGGAAATGGAAGACGTAAAAGAAACTGCCACAATACCCGCTCTAAGCATTAAGCATCATGAAGAATTAATTAGGCTTGAGATGGAAGATCACAGTTTAATCATTCGCTTCAAGAAGAAGACCGATAGGCTGGGGTTAAGGATATAGAAATTGATCCTGCAAGTATCAAAGTGGAGAATCATAATACTGAAGAAACCCGTTCATCAGACGCATCATCAGAAGAACAATATACCGATGATGACGAGGAAGAGCAACATGAAGACATTCTGAATAACTCACACTCTCCAACCAAACCAGATCAAGGGGAGCCGGACTCTTCTTTAGATCGAATTTCGGTCATATCTACACACGCAGACATGATAACCTTCATTAATGATACTGATGAATTTGAAGATATTCTCGAAGCCATCCGTAAATCAACAATTGATTTTACGCTATGCTTAACAGAATGAATTATGGCTATCCGAGAAGAACACAACCTCGATCTCCAAAGAGAAGACAATGATGTTGAAATCCTAGAAGAACGCATTCAAGACTTTATCAATTCTCTTCACGATCATATCTAATAAGAAGAAAGGCAACGAGAGCACAATTCAGTGGTTCGCACTATTCTTGAGACAAGATTCTGTCGAGATCAGAAGATCATTTACTCTAAGGTTTATAACGCCTTAGCTGGATCTGCACTTTCGTTCTCAGCAAACTAACGAGCACTACTGACTCTCATCCGAAAGCACATGGATCTTTCCACCGGACGCCCGACTTATCACTCTGATTTGCAAATGATCGAGGATATTCACAGCTTTTTCGCTCTCTTGGAAAGAGATAATTTCGAAAGCACACCAGACAGACTAGTGATTTACGCAACAATTGATCACCATGCTGATCTGATTATCAAAGAGTTACAAGACACTGTTATGGAGGAAGTAAGGTACAAGAATCCATTCTCTCATCTTGAACCAGATCGAGTCAACATTGCCACCTATGTTACGAAGCAGATATTACGTATCTTCCATGAATCCACAGATCCTAGTTTCACATTTAAAGCTGGATGTCGGGAGATATACTCAAAGACGGTGACATTAATGCTCGGGTCAGGATTGCTGTTCACTTTTTTTCAGCTTCATCTTTTAACAAATCTGTGCAAAGCTACAGACTCTTACTGTGGAGATCACCATTCCGAAGACTTCAAAAATCTAAAGATACATTTTCTATCATTGTTTGAAGACCTCCGAAATGAGCATCCCATCAGAGAAACAATCACCACCAGTACTGCCTCTATGATTGACATTCATGGGTCAACCAGCAGAGCCATGTATCAAATTCTCATCGGACTTCAAGACTTATCAAGAGCCGAAACTGCGCACTACTTATCTTTCAGAAGATCTTCAAGAGAAGTACCGGACCTTCTACCACTATTGGTCCGACACTTTCTCAAGATTTACCCATCAAGACTCACATTCTCTCGAGAAGACCAAGATTACAACCATCAGCGAGGAATGTTTGCTTTTTAAAGTGTCACTACGTCGAGCCAACGACCTTAAACATAAGTGCTTCTCTGGAGGCAACCCGTGCAATAAAGTAGAGTAGAAGAATAAAGGATGACAAATGAGCCGATCAATAAAAGACGCTAGGATTGAAAACCAGTCGCATGTGCTAGGGGTATTTCTTTCTTTTCGCTACTAGCTCAAGATTCAAACTATGCCACATCCTATCTTATCACTAAGTGTGGGATTCCAACCCAATTAAAAACACTAGACAAATACTCCTAGATCTTCAACTAAAACTCCTAAGTATGGAATACACTAGGAATATTGAGGACAATGTTCGTCTAAGTGTGGGATGTTGGTATAACTTTTTATGCTATATTAAAATAACCCATTACGAAGATTCCAAGTCCTTAAGCCAAATTTCAAAAATTTTTGCAAAAGAAAGCCTTTTCGAAAAAGTATTTTTGAAAGCCTAAAACGTTTGTCAATAAAAGTAAGGCTTAAGTAGGGTGGAAATCTTGTTAGGTTGAACCAAATCTCTAATAGATCATTGCATGACTAAGGCATTATCGACCTAAATTGATTATGGTGAGGCACCCCAAATAAGACCGACATTCATCTTTAATGCTTCATTATTTTCCGTTGAGAGTGCCGATGTCTGTACTCAGAATCAGAACTTGCTTTAGATCTACATTTCCGAGCAGCGAAACGTGATTCGGTTATAATCAGAAGAGCTAGCAATTTGTCAAAAATAAGCATTTCGCACCTCCACTACTTCTACTCCACCACCACACCCACATCATCTTTACTATTACTCGAAAAATCCAGAAAATGAGATTCCTTCCAAAAACCCGATGTTATATGTGACGACCCAGAAATTTCCGACCAAATTTAAACTTAATCTTTATATAAATTCGACACGATAAGCATGTGACGACCCGAAAATTTTCGATCAAATTTAAACTTTAAACTTATTATGATTTCGTCACGATAAGCAAAGTCTGTAATATTGAGTCTCTAAATTTTTTTGAAACAGTTTACATGAAACCATTTGACCTTTGACCAAATCCGGCGATTCACGAACAACTATTTGTAAACAGATACATATATATTTAAATATGTATATATATATATATATATATATATATATATATATATATATATATATATATATATATATATATATATATATATATATATATATATATATATATATATATATTATATATTTTAATTTGATACATTTAATATGTTATAATTATTACTAATATTATTGTTATCATTATTAATAACGTTATTGTTATAATAGTAGAAATTTTTTAATTTTAGTTATTATTATGATTATTATTAATATTACTAAAAACTATCATTTTTATTTAAAAATTATTATTATCATTCTTTTAGTACTTTTAATATTATTCTTATTACTAGTAGTATTAATTTCGAAATTTCTATTGTTAATAATATTACTAATTCTATTATTATTATTAGTATATTTATTATATTTATATTTATAATTAATAATACTAAACCTAATAATACAGATACAAATGAATTTGGTTTCATTTCAAACATCATCTTTACTTTTATGTGATTTAGTCAAGATTGTTACGCATCACTCACATTATTTCCACTTTTTGAAATTCACCACACAAATTGAAGATTTTAGTTGTTTTATATTAGGATTGTATTGTGTGTATATTATTATTTATATAGATAGAAAAGATATCAAAAGATAACTCAAAATCGGCTAATGTGGTTTGTATAGTCGGCTGTAGAACTTTTGTAATTAGACTTTTGAGGGATGAGAATAAGCATCTATCAATTTGCATCATCTTATATTAATACTTATGCATACTCTCACTCTTATATGAAGAACCCCAAAACCCATTTCCATTTATACTTCCTGATTTTTTTTTTCAACCAAACCACCCTTCTTGTTTATCCTCTTAGTGACCACCTTATCAACCGCCAATACTCCATCTTCGGCTTAACCCTCGAACACCACCGGTTACCACCTCTTTGATCATCAACTTCATGACTACCCTTGAACTCCATCATCATAGAAGATCATTATCAAAGCTACCAAACAAACACCATTGACCACCTTATATCTTCTATTCAACCATTTAACCATCTACATCACTGACCACCATTTATGAAATGCCCCGTTCATATTAATTATAAATGTTTCATATTAATTGGTTTCTTTGCGAGGTTTTGACCTCTATATGAGACGTTTTTCAAATCTTGCATTCATTTTTAAAAACAACCATAACCTTTATTATTGAATAAAGGTCTTAATGACATAATTTAGATTGTCTATCAAAGACAATCTCCTCAAATAAATAAGTTTTTACACAACCCATTACAATATGATCAAATATATTACAACAAATACTCCGAATGCAAGTTTAAACAATATAAACAATTATGCCGACTCCAAATCTTGACCTTGGGTTGGCATACGATAGCGAAAGCGTTTTTAATATTCACCCGAGAATAAACATGCTTAAAACGTCAACAAAAATGTTGGTGAGTCATAGGTTTAATTTCTATATAATAATCATAACATTTAATAAGCCACAAGATTTTATTTAATTAAATGCGCAGGATCATTACAACTGCAAAAATCATTCATACGATGAGTCGCCTGGTAACCGACCTTAACATAGAGCGCTTAAGATATCTGACATCATACATTCCACTATTCAAATGTATGAAAAGAACCATTCGAAGTACTAAAGCATTTCCACTATTCGAAAATGGGGGTGGTTGGTGCCCGTAGATCTACCTTTAGGATTCGCGTCAATTAGTGTTTTTCACTAATTCTTAGGTTACCAAGCATAATAATAATAACTACAGATATCCGGTATAACAAAACAGTCGTAGAATGTAGTTTCATGAACTTGTGCTTAATTTGTAAAACATTTATAAATTTGCATGTATTCTCATCTCAAAATAATTTAGATAGTAAAAATGGGACTATAACTCACTTGTGATGATTTCTGAATAGATGGTGATAAGACTTGACCTTTTGACAAATTCACGAATCTAATAATAATATTCTTGTGTCAATATATATATATATATATATATATATATATATATATATATATATAATTAATATTCCATACTTATGATACTTGTGATAATTTTAATTGTCCATTGTTAGTAGTCCAACGTCCGTAGTCCAATAGTCCAACAGTATAAATATATATATAAATATAAATGCGTATATTGTGTTAGAATTCACTAACACTATAATATATTGTCTTAATATAATAAGACACATAATATGTATATTGTCTGAAGCAATCCGCGACCCATTGTATACATGTCTCAGGCTCGATCACAACTCAAAGTATATAATATTTTGGAATCCACTTCGACCCACAGCTAACTCGAAATTACTGCCAATGGTGTCTTATAGTTCGTTCCAATAATATATATAGAAGAAATCAAAATGATATGTCAAAACGCTGTATACGGATCCACGGTGATCAAGTCATATATATATATGGTGTCTTACGATCTTTATTAAGACTATAATATATTGTCGTAGAACTTAATCACGACTATTATAAATTGTATTTCCATAAGTTCGGGAACAAGACATGTATAAATACATGTAGGATACAAGGTAAGTTAGCTAGGATAAGGTTAGCTTCCATTTTTATTAATCAAAACCGTAGCTAAAAACAAGCAAAAATATCCAACTTTGTTTTACCCATAATTTCTTCGTTACAAATCCGTTTTGAGTGATTCGAGTTGCCATGGTTTCGTATCGAACTCAACATTATTAATCTTAATAGAAAAAGTATAAGTTTATAGTTGAAAATACAGCTTAGGTGTCAAATAAGAGAAGATAGTCATATCCGTCGTAAGAACGACATCTTGATGACCCTTTTGAAAAACATACTTCTACTTAGAGTTTAACCATGAATTTTGGATATATTTCACATCCATATAAAATAAGATTTTTCACCAAAGGAAATCTTTTAATTCAAAGTTTAAGATAGGTTTTTAAAATTAAACCCAAAACAGCCCCCGATGATCTATGATGGTGTATGTTCAGTTTTAAGGTGTTCTTCGTGTTTACAAGTTTTATATCCTTATGCTAGCTTGACATACTGTCATAATACATGTGTTAAAGTATTTTAAAAGTCAAGTTAGAAGGATTAAATTTGTTTGTGAACAAGTTTAGAATTAATCTAAACTATGTTCTTGTTGTTGTAAGTTATAAACTCATAATAAGATGGCTATATGGATATGAATCGAAAAAGATTATGAATAAGGTGACTACCTCAAATTAAATGAACAAAGTTGCTGAGAAAATAAGATGATAATCTTGCGATCAAAGATATCCTTAATGGCTTGTAATCCTTGGAGTAGAATCATAGAATGAACAAAAGTTCGAATAAGATTTCTATCTTGAATTAAGATAGTTATAAGTATATGAATTGAACCAAAGCTTATATATGATTCTTACCTTGATAAAGAGGAGTAGATGAGTTAACAAAGTATTCTTGAAGCTAGTTTATGATCAAATTGAATGAAGATTTTCTAGTACTTGAAGTATGTGTGTTTAAAGAGTGTTTAAAGAGTAAGAAATGGAGAGAATACTTGGAGTTCTTGTGTGTGAGTATTATGAGAGTGAAGGTAAGTTAAATAGCTGATATGAATGAGCAAAAAGAGTGTTAAAAGTCGTGGTTCATGCATATGGTTAAGAGACTTTATCAAAATTTGGGATATAGCATAATAATGCAAACTAGAAGTTAAATGTTGGTTCCCACAAGTCTCCATCATGTTTATCCTTGTCTTGTGACTCATAGGGCTGCTAAGGAGGCTATAATTGGTATTTCATATTGGTATATACTCATAGTATTTAAGTATGGAAGCTTGTCATAACCCGACCTTAACTATAAGGACGAATACAATAACATATGATTTCATCGCGAGGTATTGACCTCTATATGCGACGTTTTTCAAAAACTGCATTCGTTTTTACAATACAAACCATAACTTTTATTAAAAATACAAGGTTTAAACAACATAATAATGATTATAGTTTAGCGATAATCTTAGCCTTACAAATTTTACATGTGATGATAACAACACGATTTCCAACGTATTTTACATTACAAATTCTCCAATATGCAGTTTTATTTTTGACACAAATATGCATACTCAAGATCTTGCTTAAATTCAACATGTTGCAGCGGAAGCTTTTAGTTATCACCTGAGAATAAACATGCTTAAAACGTCAACATAAAGTTGGTGAGATATAGGTTTAATGCCGGCAGCATTATAAATATAGACCACAAGATTTCATATATAAATGTTTTAATAAAAATATTCTAAGTTGTTGAGCACTTGATAACCATACTTAACATTTAATCAACGTCGCATATTCCCTTTATTATGAAATCTTACTACACCGTACCAAGTGTAGTCACCGAAACAAAGTACTGTACAACCGTTGAATACTGTCGTCCAGTCCGGTTGGGGTTGTCAGGCCCGATAGATCTATCAACAGGATTCGCGTTTACAATACCTCATGTAAATAGTAGTTACCAAGTTACAGGGAAATATGCCAGTGGTACAACTCAACGTAGAATATATTTTTAATCACTTGTGTCCATAGCGTAAATCATAAAATGCATGTATTCTCATCCCGAAATATTTAGAGTTTAAAAGTGGGACTATATACTCACTTTTGCCTTGAAGATATATAATACGACTTGGACTCCGATTGATATCACGAACCTAACCATATATATAATATATTAACATATTTTCTTTTCAAATAATCATTATATATATATATATATATATATATATATATATATATATATATATATATACTTATATTACTTTTAATATTTTCTTAGTCCGTAGTTAGCAGTCCGATGTTAATGGTCCACAATTAGTTACTAAATAAAATAAATAATGACCCCATCGTATTCGTATTGATCAGAATTAATCTCGACCCATGGTACATGTTGTCAAATGACGTGTTGCGTACATAAAGTACCGTGTTGTCAAATGACGTGTTGCGTACAATCATGAGGTCTTTTGATTAATCTTCTCGTGTTGTTTACGGGTGGTCCTGAAATATATAAAATCAAATCATAAGTAATTATATATAAAATATCATATTAATTAGAAAAGATATGATTAATTTACTTTTTCTCCAAATATTTTCGTAGCTAAACTAGCTTCGGATACCCAATCTTGTTTTAGTCGTAGTTTCTTCATTACAACTCCGTTTTTGTTGGTTCAACTTGCCACTTCCTTGGATCGAGTCAAATTTTAAGAATATGAACTGAAAATACCTTAGTTTGTATTCGAAATCACAGGTTATAGGTCAAACTTTGGTGAAACTTATGAAAGTGATCATTTTCCATCATAAAAACAACATTTAATGATCATTTTTCTAAAAATACTTACACTTTGAGTTAAACCATGAAATTTTTATGTGTTAACATATTCATAAGAAATATCATTTTTCCAGAACATGAACTTCCAATTCAAAGTTCAAGATGGTTTTTAATTACCCAACCCAAAACAGCCCCCGGTTGCACTCCGACGATGTAGATTCAGTTTTTAAGGTGTTCTTTGTAAAACCAAGTTATATCTTGTTAAGTTAGCATATTATTATGATATATTATAGGTCTTGAAGTATTTTAAATGTTAAGTTAGAAGGATCTATTTAGTTTGCAAACAAGTTTGAAATCATTCAAACTATGTTCTTGTTGTTAAAATTTTACAACATAAAATAAGATAGCTATATAAATATGAATCGAATAAGGTTATGAATAAGGTTACTACCTCAATTTACTTGGACAAAGTTGTTGTAAGAGATAAGAAAAATCCTAGAACCAATGAGTGGTGGAGTTGGATTGAAGATTGGAAGCAACTTAGGACATAAACTTGAAATGAAAGTAGTATTTTGTAGTGTTTTTGTTTGATCTTGATATGGTGGTTATTAAGGTGATTCTTGAGAGGATTTTTGCTGGATTTCTTAGGGATGCATGAGGCTTGTAAGTGTGTGTTCCTAGCTAGAGAAATGATGTAGTAAAAATTGAAAAATGGATGGGGTATATAAGGTGAAAATTTCGTGAATGGGGAGGGGGGACAAAACAAGATTTTTATGTTGTAATCTTGTGAAATTTTCCATGCTAGCATCCAATCAAGGTTACCTCTATTGGAGGGAAGTAATATAGCTGATTTAGATGTTGATTTGATGTGTATATACCAATAGTAAATACGTATAGAAGCTGGGTATGATACAGGTACATATACCCTTGATATACGTATAGAAATCTTGAGAAAACGAAACGAGGATTCAAATATAACTATCTTTTGTAAATATACTTATTTTGTTTTATGTATAAAAGCCCTTTAAAAGTGACTAAATACATATCTATACGATACATGTATAAGCATTATAAGTTTTAAGTATTCATGTCAAAAAAACGTTACGTATAGTTATCGTTTTGAAAACTTAAGTTAGTAGTTTCAAAGTATACTTTTATCTTATTGTTATTAGTACACAATGAGATGTTAAACCATCCTTAGATCATGTTATATATATAAATACATATATATACACAAACGTATAATTATCGTATGTTATATAGTTCGTGATATCATCGGTCAAATTGGACGGTCAAACGTTGTGTAAAACTCTTTTCAAAAACATAAGTCTCAACAATTTAGATTGCTTATCATGTTGGTAAGGTTTAATTTATGTAAATATTAATCTCATAAGTATAAAACGGTCAGAAAAATCCGGGTTGTTACAGTACCTACCCGTTAAATAAATTTCGTCCCGAAATTTTAAAGTTGTACCTATTTTGCGTTCTCGGGAAACAAATGTGGGTACTTTTGTTTCATATGATCCTCTCGTTCCCAAGTAAACTCGGGACCCCTTCGAGCATTCCAACAAACCTTAACGATTGGTATGTTGCTTTGCTTGAGTTGTTTAACTTCACGGTCCATGATTTCGACTGGTTCTTCTATGAATTGTAGTTTCTCGTCGACTTGGATTTCTTCAAGAGGAATGGTGAGATCTTCCTTTGCAAGACATTTCTTGAGGTTTGAGACGTGAAATGAATTATGTACTCCGGCGAGTTGTTGTGGTAACTCGAGTCGATAAGCTACCGGTCCGATGCGTTCGATGATCTTGAACGGGCCTACATACCTTGGGTTTAGTTTACCTCTTTTTCCAAAACGTATTACACCTTTCCAAGGTGACACCTTTAACATAACCATGTCACCGATCTGAAACTCTAATGGTTTCCTTCGGACATCGGCATAGCTCTTTTGGCGACTACGGGCTGTTTTCAATCTCTCCTTGATTTGCACTATCTTCTCAGTAGTTTCATGGATGATCTCGGGACCAGTTAATTGTCGATCTCCTACTTCGTTCTAACAGATAGGGGATCTACACTTCCTTCCATACAGTGCTTCGAATGGTGCAGCTTTAATGCTCGCATGATAACTATTATTATACGAGAATTCTGCTAATGGTAGATATTTATCCCATCCGTTTCCAAAATCGATCACACATGCTCTAAGCATGTCTTCAAGAGTCTGAATCGTTCTTTCACTCTGCCCATCGGTTTGCGGATGATATGCGGTGCTCATATCCAAACGAGTTCCCAGGGCTTCCTGTAGTGATTGCCAGAACTTTGATGTAAATCTACTATCACGATCAGATATAATGGAAATAGGTATTCCATGCCTTGAAACAATTTCCTTTATGTACAGTCGTAATAGTTTCTCCATCCTATCCTTTTCCTTTATAGGCAAGAAATGTGCAGATTTGGTGAGACGATCAACTAATACCCAAATGGTGTCATAACCCCAGGCAGTCTTAGGTAACTTTGTGATGAAATCCATTGTAATACCATCCCATTTCCATTCTGGGATTTCTGGTTGTTGAAGTAACCCTGATGGCTTCTGGTGTTCTACTTTGACTTTGGAACAAGTTAAACATTCACCAACATATGTTGCAACATCTGTCTTTAAATTAGGCCACCAATAATGCGTCTTAAGATCTTGATACATTTTTCCAACTCCAGGATGTATCGAGTATCTTGTCTTATGTGCCTCATTCAATATCAACTTCCTTAATCCACCCAACTTTGGTACCCAAATACGGTTTGCAAAATATCGAATTCTGTCTTCCCGTATAACGAGTTGCTTCTCACACTTCTTCATTATTTCATTTCCTATGTTTTCTTTAGTAAGAGCTTCTCGTTGAGCCTCTTTGATTTGTGAGTTGAGATTCATGCGAATTTTTATGTTCATCGCTCGTACTCGAATTGGTTCTCATTCCTTTCTGCTTAGAGCATCGGCCACTACATTCTCTTTCCCGGGATGATAGCAAATCTCACAATCGTAGTCGTTTATCAGCTCGACCCACCTACGTTGCCTCATGTTCAGCTGTTTCTGATTGAAAATATGTTGAAGGCTTTTATGATCAGTAAACATAGTGCATTTAACTCCATATAAATAGTGTCTCCATATCTTCAATGCAAACACTACTGCCCCCAATTCTAGATCATGCGTCGTGTAATTCCGCTCGTGAATCTTCAATTGTCGAGATACGTATGCAATAAGTTTCTTTCGTTGCATAAGGACGCAACCAAAACCTTGTCGCGAAGCGTCACAATATATCTCAAAATCATCGTTCCCTTCAGGTAACGATAAAATAGGCACCGTAGTCAACTTCTTCTTCAGTAATTGAAATGCACTCTCCTGCTCAGAGGTCCATTCGTACTTTTTCCCTTTTTGCGTTAACGCTGTTAATGGTTTAGCTATTCGGGAAAAATCTTGAATAAACCTTCTATAATAACCGGCTAAACCCAAAAATTGGCGTTTCTGCGTTGGTGTCTTAGGAGTCTCCCATTTTTTCAATGGCCTCAATTTTAGCTGGATCAACCTGAATTCCTTTGCTACTAACAACGTGACCAAGAAATTGTACTTCTTCTAACCAAAATGCACACTTAGAAAATTTGGCGTATAACTGTTCCTTTCTTAACAATTCTAATACCAACCTTAAATGCTGCTCATGCTCTTGCTCACTCTTAGAATAGATAAGAATATCGTCAATGAAAACGATAACAAACTTATCTAAATATGGACTACAAACTCGATTCATGAGGTCCATGAATACAGCTGGCGCATTTGTCAACCCAAACGGCATGACCAAAAATTCCTAATGACCATAACGTGTCCGGAAAGCAGTTTTCGGAATGTCTTCTTCTTTGACAATTAGTTGATGATAGCCCGATCTTAAGTCGATTTTCGAGTACACACATGATCCTTGCAGTTGATCAAATAAGTCGTCAATTCTCGGTAGTGGATACCGATTCTTGATAGTTAACTTATTTAATTCACGATAATCTATACGCATCCTAAAAGATCTATCCTTCTTTTTAACAAATAAAATTGGAGCTCCCCACGGTGAAGTACTTGGTCGTATGAATCCTCGGTCCAGTAATTCTTTTAACTGACTCTGAAGTTCTTTTAACTCGGACGGTGCAAGTCTATATGGAGCATGAGCAACAGGTGCAGCTCCTGTTACAAGATCTATTTGAAATTCTACAGACCTGAAAGGAGGTAGTCCCGGTAATTCTTCCGGAAATACATCGGGAAAGTCTCTTACTACATTTACATCGTTAATATTCTTCTCCTTTTCTTCAACTTTCTTTACATGTGCTAGGATGGCATAACATCCCTTTTCTAAACACTTTTGAGCTTTCAAACAGCTAATGAGATTTAGGTTTGGGTTACCTTTATCTCCGTAAATCATTATCATTGATTTATCCTTTCGAGGAATACGAATTGCCTTTTCAGCACACACCACTTCGACTCCTACTTTGGACATCCAGTCCATGCCGATAATTACGTCAAAACTTCCTAATTCTATGGGTATCAAATCAATCTTAAATGTTTCTCTGGCTAAATTTATTTTACAATCACAGCAAATTTTGTCGGCTTTAATTAGTTTACCATTAGCTAACTCAATCATGTACTTAGCATCTAGAGGTAATGATGAACAATTCAATTAAGCGTAAAAGTCTCTACACACGTAACTTCTATCGGCACCAGTATCAAATATAATAGATGCTGATAAGTTATTAATGATAAACGTACCCGTAACCATCTCCGGGTCTTCATACGCCTCTCTAGCATTAATAATAAATGCTCTTCCACGTGCAGATCCGTTATTCTTCTTTGGATTTGGGTACTGGCTCTTATAATGACCCTGTTTCCCACACCCATAACAAGTAACAGTGGCCAAGGCAGTTCTATTTGCATTGGTGGCAGGAGTCTTGGTGCCATTGGTATTTGTAACAGGAATCCTACAATCTTCAGCAAGATGACCCCTTCGATTACAATTATCGCACACCACATTACAATAACCAGAGTGATGTTTGTGGCATCTGTTACATAAAGGATTTCGTACTTTGTAACCTAAGCTTGAACCACTACCCACACCTTGCGTGGTTTCTTGTTTCTTGTTGGATTGTTGATTACCTTCCCACTTTCTTTTGTTTTCTGATGTCTTGACATCGGTGTTCTTATCCAGAATAATCTGGTCCATCAACTCGTTTGCCATGGTGATGGCTTCATGAATAGTCTTGGGTTTTGATGCTGTAACATTTGCCTTGACATTTTTAGGTAAACCATCTTTGTACAGTTCTATCTTTCATTCTTCGGTTGATACCAATTCGGGACATAGCAAAGCTAATTCCATGAATCGCTGATTGTAGTTGGTGAGTTCAGTACCAACAACTTTCAGGCTTCGTAATTCAGCTTCCAACTTCCTAACCTCGTTCCTTGGGCAATACTTGTTGATTAGCATTGTTTTGAATTCTTCCCAAAGAGTATCATAAGCTACATCTCCTCCTACGGCCTTCACATAGTTTTTCCACCACGTGAGTGCACTATCTTGTAAGGTGCACGATGCATACTTGGTCATGTCCTTCTCAATACAACCACTGATTTTAAACACAGACTCAATCTTTTTGATCCACCGGGTTAAACCGACCGGTCCTTCTGTTCCACTGAATGATGAGGGCTTACAACCTTGAAAATTTTTGTAAGTACATCCCACACGAGGATTTGGGTTAACTGTAGCACCTCTTGCAGCCTCGACCCATAACATTCTGTCGTCCACTCGCTGATTGATGAGTTCCTCGATTTCTTGTTCCGTCATTCGGTTCAATCGCGCCATAATCTTCAATAAGAATGAAAAAAAATAATTATTCACATGGAATATTATAGATGTAGTATGTATTTACAGTACATCGTAGCTTATTAATAATATGAACCAGTTATTATTATAAAAGCCTTTTCTTCTTATTAGCGTTTTATAATTATATCTAGGGTAGTACCTACCCGTTAAAGTTCATACTTAATAGCTTAGTACAGAAATCAATTACTATCACCCAAATAATACTTAACCATGGAAAATTATTGCATTTCACACTTCACTATTTTACATATGCTTATCTTACATCAAACATTAAGCAAACCACACTAGTAATATTATACAAAATGTTATATGATCCAATGGTTTAAAACAACAGCGCATCATTTAACCCAAAACGTTTGTGTTCAAAGAAATCGCTTAAAGGTTATCTTGACTATCTCCCTGAGTTTTGACTGAGGGGCTAAAGAACTGGATGCCGGGATAGAACTAATAGGAATAGCGAGAATATGGGTGGAAGTGTCTGGTGGAGTTGGTGCCACAACATCCTTACTAAGTTCGGAATTTGGATTTTCCAATTCAGTAGCCTTTCGTTTCTTTCCTCTTTCGAACTTGTCTTTCGTAATTTCCTGTATTTCTTCCTCCTCAGGATCACTTTCCGATTCCTCTTCAATTGATTCATCCAAAAATTGTGAGTCTTCCCCAAAGGTGTCATTTTCATCATCGCATAGGTTAATGATTGGAACACCATCTGAAGATTCTGATTCGGAGTCACTGAATATGATAACAGGTTCTAAGCCAGACATCTATCACATAACAACTAGCACGTTAGTAGCACATAATATTTACATATTAATTTTTAACCAACAAGGATAAGCAATAGTTTTCTAAATCAAACACGGTCAAAGTCCAGATTCACTAATGCATCCTAACAAACTCGATAAGACACAATAATGCAAATTTTCTGGTTCTCTAAGACCAACGCTCTGATACCACATGTCATAACCCGACCTTAACCATAAGGACGAATACAATAACATATGATTTCATCGCGAGGTATTGACCTCTATATGCGACGTTTTTCAAAAACTGCATTCGTTTTTACAATACAAACCATAACTTTTATTACAAATACAAGGTTTAAACAACATAATAATGATTATCGTTTAGCGATAATCTTAGCCTTACAAATTTTACATGTGATGATAACAACACGATTTCCAACGTATTTTACATTACAAATTCTCCGATATGCAGTTTTATTTTTGACACAAATATGCATACTTAAGATCTTGCTTAAATTCAACATGTTGCAGCGGAAGCTTTTAGTTATCACCTGAGAATAAACATGCTTAAAACGTCAACATAAAGTTGGTGAGATATAGGTTTAATGCCGGCAGCGTTATAAATATTGACCACAAGATTTCATATATAAATGTTTTAATAAAAATATTCTAAGTTGTTGAGCACTTGATAACCATACTTAACATTTAATCAATGTCGCATATTCCCTTTATTATGAAATTTTACTACACCGTACCAAGTGTAGTCACCGAAATGAACTACTGTGCAACCGTTGAATACTGGTCGTCCAGTCCGGTTGGGGTTGTCAGGCCCGATAGATCTATCAACAGGATTCGCGTTTACAATACCTCATGTAAATAGTAGTTACCAAGTTACAGGGAAATATGCCAGTGATACAACTCAACGTAGAATATATTTTTAATCACTTGTGTCTATAGCGTAAATCATAAAATGCATGTATTCTCATCCCGAAATATTTAGAGTTTAAAAGTGGGACTATACACTCACTTTTACCTTGAAGATATATAACACGACTTGGTCTCCGATTGATATCACGAACCTAACCATATATATAAAATATTAACATATTTTCTTTTCAAATAATCGTTACATATATATATATATATATATATATATATATATATATATATATATATATATATATATATATATATATATATATATATATACTTATATTACTTTTAATATTTTCTTAGTCCGTAGTTAGCAGTCCGATGTTAATGGTCCACAATTAGTTACTCAATAAAATAAATAAAGACCCCATCGTATTCGTATTGATCAGAATTAATCTCGACCCATGGTACCATGTTGTCAAATGACGTGTTGCGTACATAAAGTACCGCGTTGTCAAATGACGTGTTGCGTACAATCATGAGGTCTTATGATTAATCTTCTCGTGTTGTTTACGGGTGGTCCTGAAATATATAAAATCAAATCATAAGTAATTATATATAAAATATCATATTAATTATTAAAGATATGATTAATTTACTTTTTCTCCAAATATTTTCGTAGCTAAACTAGCTTCGGATACTCAATCTTGTTTTAGTCGTAGTTTCTTCATTACAACTCCGTTTTTGTTGGTTCAACTTGCCACTTCCTTGGATCGAGTCAAATTTTAAGAATATAAACTGAAAATACCTTAGTTTGTATTCAAAATCACATGTTATAGGTCAAACTTTGGTGAAACTTATGAAAGTGATCATTTTCCATCATAAAAACAACATTTAATGATCATTTTTCTAAAAATACTTACACTTTGAGTTAAACCATGAAATTTTTATGTGTTAACATATTCATAAGAAATATCATTTTTCCAAAACATGAACTTCCAATTCAAAGTTCAAGATGGTTTTTAATTACCCAGCCCAAAACAGCCCCCGGTTGCACTCCGACGACGTAGATTCAGTTTTTAAGGTGTTCTTTGTAAAACCAAGTTATATCTTGTTAAGTTAGCATATCATTATGATATATTACAGGTCTTGAAGTGTTTTAAATGTAAAGTTAGAAGGATCTATTTAGTTTGCAAACAAGTTTGAAATCATTCAAACTATGTTCTTGTTGTTAAAATTTTACAACATAAAATAAGATAGCTATATAAATATGAATCGAATAAGGTTATGAATAAGGTTACTACCTCAAGTTACTTGGACAAATTTGCTGTAAGAAATAATAAAAATCCTAGAACCAAAGAGTGGTGGAGTTGGATTGAAGATTGGAAGCAACTTAGGACATAAACTTGAAATGAAAGTAGTATTTTGTAGTGTTTTTGTTTGATCTTGATATGGTGGTTATTAAGGTGATTCTTGAGAGGATTTTTGCTGGATTTCTTAGGGATTCATGAGGCTTGTAAGTGTGTGTTCCTAGCTAGAGAAATGATGTAGTAAAAATTGAAAAATGGATGGGGTATATAAGGTGAAAATTTCGTGAATTGGGGGGACAAAACAAGATTTTTATGTTGTAATCTTGTGAAATTTTCCATGCTAGCATCCAATCAAGGTTACCTCTCTTGGAGGGCAGTAATATAGCTGATTTAGATGTTGATTTGATGTGTATATACCAATAGTAAATACGTATAGAAGCTGGGTATGATACGGGTACATATACCCTTGATATACGTATAGAAATCTTGAGAAAACGAAACGAGGATTCAAATATAACTATCTTTTGTAAATATACTTATGTTGTTTTATGTATAAAAGCCCTTTAAAAGTGACTAAATACATATCTATACGATACATGTATAAGCATTATTAGTTTTAAGTATTTATGTGAAAAAAAACGTTACGTATAGTTATCGTTTTGAAAACTTAAGTTAATAGTTTCAAAGTATACTTTTATCTTATTGTTATTAGTACACAATGAGATGTTAAACCATCCTTAGATCATGTTATATATATAAATACATATATATACACAAACGTATAATTATCGTATGTTATATAGTTCGTGATATCATCGGTCAAATTGGACGGTCAAACGTTGTGTAAAACTCTTTTCAAAAACATAAGTCTCAACAATTTAGATTGCTTGTCATGTTGGTAAGGTTTAATTTATGTAAATATTAATCTCATAAGTATAAAACGATCGGAAAAATCCGGGTCGTTACAAAGCTGGGTATGATACGGGTATAAATACCGAATGAATACAAATAGAATTCTTGATGGAATTGAATGAGATTATGAGTATAGCTATATTTGTTGAGTATAAGTATGTTAGTATATATGTTTAAGTCCTTCAAAAGTGTATTAATACATATTAATACAATACATATACATACATTTTAATTTAGAAGTTATTACAACGTTAATCGTTATATATATATGTATATAATCTTGAAGCCTTTAAGTTAGTAATCTCATTTTATGTATATAACCAATTGTTATTATATGTAATGAGATACTTAAATATCATTTTATCAAATCATAAGTATATATATCCATATATACATCATTATATAATTATTTCGAGTTATGACGTTCGTGAATCGTCAGACAAACTGGGTGGCCAAACATTTGTATAAAATTCATTTCAAATAACCAAATCTTAATGAGTTTGATCATTTAACATGTTGGAAACATTAATTATGTAAATATTAATCTTCTATATATTAGCGGAAAAATCCGGGTCGTTACATTACACACCCGTTAAATTAAATTTCGTCCCGAAATTTAGAATTGTACCTAGTTAACGTGCGATATCGGGAAACAAATGTGGGTACTTCAGCTTCATTTGGTCTTCTCGTTCCCAAGTAAATTCAGGTCCTCTACGAGCATTCCATCGAACCTTAACGATTGGTATCTTACTTTGTTTGAGTCATTTGACCTCACGATCCATAATTTCGACGGGTTCTTCGACGAAATTTAGTTTCTCGTCAATCTTAATTTCGTCTAAAGGGATAATGAGATCTTCGGTAGCTAGGCATTTCTTCAGGTTCGAAACATGAAAGGTGTTGTGAATCTTTTCTAATTGTGGAGGTAGTTCAAGTCGATAGGCCACTGGCCCAATGCGTTTTTCGATCTTGAATGGCCCAATTTCCCCCGCTTTCCAAAACGAATAACACCTTTCCAAGGTGATACCTTAAGCATAACCATATCACCCTCCTCAAACTCTAAAGGTTTTCTCCTAACATATGCATAGCTCTTTTGTCGACTCCGGGCTGTTTTCAATCGTTGCTGAATCTGAATGACCTTATCGGTAGTTTCCTGGATAATTTCCGGACCTGTAATCTATTTTCCCCCAACATCACTCCAACAAATCGGAGACCTGCACTTCCTCCCATAAAGTGCCTCGAATGGTGCCGCCTCAATACTAGAATGATAGCTGTTGTTGTAGGAAAACTCAGCTAATGGTAGATGTCGATCCCAACTGCTTCCAAAATCAATAACACATGTTCGTAGCATGTCTTCGAGGGTCTGAATCGTCCTTTCACTCTGCCCATTAGTTTGTGGATGATAGGCAGTACTTAAATCTAGACGAGTTCCCAACGCTTTGTGTAATGCCTGCCAGAATCTAGAAGTAAATCTGCTATCATGATCAGAGATAATAGAGATTGGTATACCATGTCTAGAAATAACTTCTTTCAGATATAATCGTGCTAATTTCTCTATACCATCCTCTTCTTTTATTGGCAGAAAATGTGCTGACTTAGTAAGACGATCGACTATTACCCAAATCATATCATAACCACCTGCGGTTCTCGGTAACTTAGCAATGAAATCCATGGTAATATTTTCCCATTTCCATTCTGGGATTTCAGGTTGTTGGAGTAGACCTGATGGTTTTTGATGCTCATCTTTGACTTTAGAACAAGTCAAACATGCTCCTACATATATGGCTATATCGGCCTTCATTTCTGGCCACCAAAAGTTTCTCTTGAGGTCTTGGTACAATTTCCCCGCTCCGGGATGTATTGAATATCTGGTTTTATGTGCTTCATCTAGTACCACTTTCCTCAAATCCCCATTCCTTGGTACCCAAATTCTTTCAGCTAAATACCTGGTTCCGTATTCCCAAATATTAAGCTGTTTTTCTAATCCTTTGGGTATTTCCTTTCAAAAATTCCTTCCTTCAAAACCTCCTGTTATGCCTCTTTTATTCGAGTAGTAAGGTTAGTATGAATAATCATGTTCTTAGCTTTTACTCGAATAGGTTCTCTTTTCTTTCGACTCAAGGCATCGGCTACCACATTCGCTTTCCCCGGGTGGTAACCGATTTCACAATCATAATCATTTAACAGCTCAACCCACCTGCACTGCCTCATGTTCAGTTGTTTCTGATTAAATATATGTTGAAGACTTTTGTGGTCGGTATATATAATACTTTTGACCCCATATAAGTAGTGCCTCCAAGTCTTTAATGCAAAAATAATAGCGCCTAATTCCAAATCGTGTGTCGTATAATTTTGCTCGTGAAGCTTCAATTGTCTAGACGCATAAGCAATTACCTTCGTTCGTTGCATTAATACACAACCGAGGCCTTGCTTTGAGGCGTCACAATATATCACAAAATCATCATTCCCTTCAGGCAATGACAATATATGTGCCGTAGTTAACTTTTTCTTCAACAATTGAAACGCTTTTTCTTGTTCATCCTTCCATTCAAATTTCTTCCCTTTATGCGTTAATGCAGTCAAGGGTTTTGCTATTTTGGAAAAATCTTGGATGAATCTTCTGTAGTAACCAGCCAGTCCTAAAAATTGGCGTATATGCTTCGGAGTTTTAGGGGTTTCCCACTTTTTAACGGTCTCAATCTTTGTCGGATCCACCTGAATACCTTCTTTGTTCACTATGTGACCGAGGAATTGAACTTCTTCCAAGGAAAGCCCAAGGGTCGGGCCTCCACCGCCAAAATGCACACTTTGAAAATTTAGCGTATAGTTTTTCTTTCCTCAACAACTCTAGCACTTTTCTCAAATGTTCTTCGTGCTATTGATCATTCTTTGAGTAGATAAGTATGTCATCAATGATAACAATGACAAACTTATCGAGATATGGCCCACACACACGGTTCATGAGGTCCATGAACACAGCTGGTGCATTAGTCAATCCAAACGGCATAACCATAAACTCGTAATGACCGTAAAGCGTTCTGAAAGCAGCCTTCGGAATAGCGTCCTCCTTCACCCGCATTTGATGATACCCAGAACGTAAATCAATCTTTGAATAAACTGACGAGCCTTGTAATTGATCAAATAAGTCGTCGATTCTCGGTAGTGGGTAACGGTTCTTGATGGTAAGTTTGTTCAACTCTGAGTAGTCGATACACAACCTGAATGTACCATCCTTCTTTTTGACAAACAAAATAGGTGCTCCCCATGGTGATGTACTTGGTCGTATGAAACCACGCTCTAGAAGTTCTTGTAACTGGCTTTGAAGTTCCTTCATTTCGCTGGGTGTGAGTCTATATGGAGCACGAGCTATTGGTGCAGCTCCCGGTATAAGATCTATTTGAAATTCAACGGATCGGTGTGGAGGTAATCCGGGTAATTCTTTCAGAAATACATCGGGAAATTCTTTTGCGACGGGAACATCATTGATGCTCTTTTCTTCAGTTTGTACTTTCTCGATGTGTGCTAGAACAGCATAGCAACCCTTTCTTATTAACTTTTGCGCCTTCAAATTACTAATAAGATTTAGCTTCGCGTTGCTCTTTTCTCCGTACACCATTAAGGGTTTTCCTTCTTATCGTACAATGCGAATTGCATTTTTGTAACATACGATCTCTGCTTTCACCTCTTTCAACCAGTCCATGCCGATTATCACATCAAAACTCCCTAACTCTAATGGTATCAAATCAATCTTAAATGTTTCGCTAACCAGTTTAATTTCTCGATTCCGACATATATTATCTGCTGCAATTAATTTACCGTTTGCTAATTCTAGTATAAACTTATTATCCAAAGGCGTCAATGGACAACTTAATTTAGCACAGAAATCCTTACTCATATAGCTTCTATCCGCATCCGAATCAAATAAAATATAAGCAGATGTATTGTCAATAAGAAACGTACCCGTAACAAGCTCCGAGTCTTCCTGCGCTTCAACCGCATTAATGTTGAAGACTCTTCCTCATCCTTGCCCATTATTATCCCCCTGATTTGGACACATATTTTTGTAATGGCCCTTCTTCCCGCATCCGAAACAGGTAATGTCTGCATAACTTGTTCCGGCATTATTTGTTCCCTTAGCCATTGATCCGTAGATTTTGCACTTTGTTGCACCATGACCCTTTCTATTACACTTAGTACACACTACTGTACAGAGCCCAGTTGGATGGTATCCTTCACATCTCTGGCAGAATTTCTGCCTCTTGTTGTTAATGTTGGGATTGTTGTTGTTGCGGTTGTTATTGTTGTTGAAACGGTTGTTGTAGTTGTTGCTGGGGTGGTTATTGTTGTTGCGTTTGTTGTTGCGAAAATTGGTGCCATTGTAGTTATAATTGTTGGGTTGATTATTGAAATTGTGACCCTTGTCGCTGGTTTCTTCCCATTTCCTCTTGACTTGTTTCGTATTGGCTTATTCGGCCGCCTGTTCTTTAATCCTTTCCTCAATTTGATTTATAAGTTTATGAGCCATTCGACTTGCCTTTTGTATGGAGGCGGGCTCGTGTGAACTTATATCCTCTTGGATCCTTTCCGGTAACCCTTTTACAAATGCGTAGATTTTCTCTTCTTCATCTTCGAACGCTCCTGGACACAATAGGCACAACTCTGTGAATCATCGTTCGTACGTGGTAATATCAAACCCTTGTGTTCGTAACCCTATAGCTCTACCTTGAGATTATTTACCTCGTTTCTGGGACAGTACTGCTCGTTCATTAAGTGTTTGAATGCCTACCACGGTAGTACGTAAGCAGTAATCTGTCCTACGTAATCCATGTAGGTATTCCACCATGTCAAAGCAGTACCCCTGAAAGTATGTGTGGCATACTTAACTTTTTCCTCTTCTGCGCAGTTGCTGATTGCGAACACGGCTTCAACCTTCTCTGTCCACCGCTTTAGTCCAACGGGTCCTTCAGTTCCTTCAAACTCATTGGGTTTGCAGGCCATAAAAGCTTTGTAGGAACATCCAACCCGGTTGCCATTGTTTCCTCCACTGCTGGAACCCGATTGGTTATTGTTGTTCATTGCATTCACCACTGCAACCATATTTGCAGCGAAAGCTTGAAGTTCTTCTGTGTTCAATTGTTGTTGTCTAGTAGCTGGAGGAGCCATTTCCTTCAAAAATAACCGACTGAGTTAATCATATAGAATTTTAGAAGTAGCCAAAAAGTATTTTGTAGCTTAATATGAACTTATTATTATAAAAGCCTTTTCTTCATATTAGCGTTTTATAACTATAATAATGTTCATACTTAGCAGCTAACACACAAATTAACTACTAAAATTCTAATATGAAAAACTATGGTAAGTTATTACGTTACTACGTAATAATAAGTTGTAATAATAATAATAAACCTTCCATGCTTATTCTTATTATTATACAATCATAAGAAAATTACATTGCGAATTTTCTTACAAACTTAAACACACAATATAATACATATTATACAATGCATGGAATACAAGATAGCTGCCGATGGTTCAAGAACGGCGAGATTTCTTAGATGTTGAAGTTGTTTCTTTCTCGACCAAACGTTTGGATTTTTGTTTGGATAGTTCTTTTTCCAATTCCTCCCAATTGGTTCTTTTGGCTAATTGTTTGGGAGCAAAACCAACAGTCGTTATACGAGCGGTCATTTTATAAACTGGTCTCTTAGGTGGTTCAGGTGGATGATCACAAACATTTTGGGTCATAATAGGTTCATCGGGTTTGGGATCTGGTATAATAGCCAAAGATTTTTCCAAATCACGTTGTGGTTCGGTAATTTCCACAACTTCTTTAGGATCCTCTTCTTCGGGTTCCTCTTCGGGATCTTCTTCTGGATCCTCTTCTGGAACCTCTACTGGCAATTGTGAATCTTCCCAATTTTCCCAACAATTTTCCACTTTAATGGTAGCACCAAAAGTTAACTTTTCCATTGGTTCATAAGTCGTATGCTTTGACTCAGCCTCCGAATCACTTAATAAGTAAATGAAATCTGAATCACTAGAGATGCTTATATGATCGGATGAAGTCATCTATCACATAATAGTAGGCACGTTAAGAGAATGATATATCTTATAATATTTATATGTTAATAATCTTATGTTTCCAACAATTATATTAAGCAATTATTTTTAAAATAATTACGGTCGAAGTCCAGACTCACTAATGCATCAAAAATCAGTTAGACATACTAATGAAAAATTTTCTGATTCTCTAAGACCAACGCTCTGATACCAACCGAAATGCCCCGTTCATATTAATTATAAACGTTTCATATTAATTGGTTTCTTTGCGAGGTTTTGACCTCTATATGAGACGTTTTTCAAATCTTGCATTAATTTTTAAAAACAACCATAACCTTTATTATTGAATAAAGGTCTTAATGACATAATTTAGATTGTCTATCAAAGACAATATTCTCAAATAAATAAGTTTTTACACAACCCATTACAATATGATCAAATATATTACAACAAATACTCCGAATGCAAGTTTAAACAATATAAACAATTATGCCGACTCCAAATCTTGACCTTGGGTTGGCATACGACAGCGGAAGCATTTTTAATATTCACCTGAGAATAAACATGCTTAAAACGTCAACAAAAATGTTGGTGAGTCATAGGTTTAATTTCTATATAATAATCATAACATTTAATAAGCCACAAGATTTCATTTAATTAAATGCGCATGATCATTACAACTGCAAAAATCATTCATACAATGAGTTGGCTGGTAACCGACCTTAACATAGAGCACTTAAGATATCTGGCATCATACATTCCACTATTCAAATGTATGACAAGAACCCTTCGAAGTACTAAAGCATTTCCACTATTCGAAAATGGGGGTGGTTAGTGCCCCTAGATCTACCTTTCGGATTCGTGTCAATTAGTGTTTTTCACTAATTCTTAGGTTACCAAGCATAATAATAATAAGTACAGATATCCGGTATAACAAAACAGCCCCCGATGATCTATGACGGCGTATGTTCAGTTTTAAGGTGTTCTTCGTGTTTACAAGTTTTATATCCTTATGTTAGCTTGACATACTGTCATAATACATGTGTTGAAGTATTTTAAAAGTCAAGTTAGAAGGATTAGATTTATTTGTGAACAAGTTTAGAATTAATCTAAACTATGTTCTTGTTGTTGTAAGTTATAAACTCATAATAAGATAGCTATATGGACATGAATCGAAAAAGATTATGAATAAGGTGACTACCTCAAATTAAATGAACAAAGTTGCTGAGAAAATAAGATGATAATCTTGTGATCAAAGATATCCTTGATGGCTTGTAATCCTTGGAGTAGAATCATAGCATAAACAAAAGTTTGAATAAGATTTCTATCTTGAATTAAGATGGTTATAAGTATATGAATTGAACCAAAGCTTATATATGATTCTTACCTTGATAAAGAGGAGTAGATGAGTTAATAAAGTGTTCTTGAAGCTAGTTTATGATCAAAGTGAATGAAGATTTTCCAATACTTGAAGTATGTGTGTTTAAAGAGTGTTTAAAGAGTAAGAAATGGAGAGAATACTTGGAGTTCTTGTGTGTGAGTATTATGAGAGTGAAGGTAAGTTAAATAGCTGATATGAATGAGTAAAAAGAGTGTTAAAAGTCGTGGTTCATGCATATGGTTAAGAGACTTTATCAAAATTTGGAATATAGCATAATAATGCAAACTAGAAGTTAAATGTTGGTTCCCACAAGTCTCCATCATGTTTATCCTTGTCTTGTGACTCATAGGGATGCTAAGGAGGCTATAATTGGTATTTCATATTGGTATATACTCATAGTATTTAAGTATGGAAGCTGGGTATGATACGGGTATAAATATCGAATGAATACGAATAGAATTCTTGATGGAATTGAATGAGATTATGAGTATAGATATCTTTGTTGAGTATAAGTATGTTAGTATATATGTTTAAGTCCTTCAAAAGTTTATTAATACATATGAATACAATACATATACATACATTTTAATTTAGAAGTTATTACAACGTTAATCGTTATATATATATGTATATAATCTTGAAGCCTTTAAGTTAGTAATCTCATTTTATGTATATAACCAATTGTTATTATATGTAATGAGATACTTAAATATCATTTTATCAAATCATAAGTATATATATATATATATATATATATATATATCCATATATACATCATTATATAATTATTTCGAGTTATGACGTTCGTGAATTGTCAGACAAACTGGGTGGCCAAACATTTGTATAAAATTCATTTCAAATAACCAAATCTTAATGAGTTTGATCGTTTAACATGTTGGAAACATTAATTATGTAAATATTAATCTTCTATATATTAGCAGAAAAATCCGAGTCGTTACAATTTACCTACTCGTCTACTACTATAATCTACTTGTTATCACTGTTGCTGCATTAATACTACACGAGAACCACCACCACAACTATCTTCGCCAACATATAAACGAGCACCACTCCAAACCACCATGTCGAAAATATTTTCTGTTACTACTGCTATTTATTCTTTGTTGCTATTCAACCCGCCACCACTCAGGTTAAGTCTTCTTGTTGCTAATTTCGTTTGTTGTTCAACCAACGACACCATTAAACCATTTTCAAACACTGACGAAATCCACCATCATCGAATTTTCTGCTGAACACCTCCTGATTCGGTGATATTCGATAATGGGTGATGAGGTTAAAGAAAGTTAGTAATGAAGATTCCACACACATAAAGTTCATCAAATTAAATCAAACCAAACACACACCTTTTGTCGATATTGTTACCTGGTTAGTCGTGAAAGGTTGCCGCAAAGTGACAAATTCTGTACAAATTAATAATCAACTTTGAACCCTTTATGGACTTGTGTTAGTGGAGTAATTTGGTGGATTAAATTAATCAAGTACATAGAATATTAAAATGGACACCTTTAGAACAAGTGGGGTTATGTCGACATATAGACCCACATACCATTATGGAGTTTGTTTCCTTTTAAGAAATCGTGAATGATGATCTAGATGATGGATTAATATGATTTTATGTGATTATGAAGATTAGGTAATTAAAATAGATAATAATAATAACTAGGATGATTTGGTAATGATAGATGATTAGGATTAAAGACGATAACGATACATAATCTTATGGTTGTTATGATGATAATTATGGATATTGTGAAGATGATGATTAGGACGAGAAATGGTAAGGAAGAGTGGAGATGTTAAAATCTTGATGATAGTTTAAAATGCTAAATGGGTTGAAGAAGGCATCAGGCACAAATAGTTTAAAAGTATTTAAAGTGATAATTAAACAAGAAAGTAACAGGCGGAGAAAGGATTGGAAGGAAACTGATAAAACGTGAGGTCGTGGGTTCGAACCCAGGCCACTACAATATATTTTTTTTATCAATAGAAGCTGTTGGGCTGTCTGAAAGCTTGGGCCGTGATCCAAGTATTGTGTTGGGCCGAATTTATGGGATAAGAGAATTTATTGTGTAAATTAAAATGGAAAGTAAGCAAGGGTTCATTGGTCGGGCGTGAGGTTCTTGATCGAGTGGTCTCAAGTTCGAGCCCGTCTTGAGGCATTTTTTTAGAGCTTTAAAGGTAGCCTATTTTACTTACTTATTTATTTATTTATTTATTTATTTATTATTTATTATTATTATTATTATTATTATTATTATTATTATTATTATTATTATTATTATTATTATTATCATTATAGTTATTAATATAAATAATAGTATCCTTATTATTATTAGTAAAATCATTATTTTTATAATTATTATAATAATTAATTTTTTTTGTTAAAAGCATTATTTTTATTAAAGTTATCATTTTATCATTAATATTAAAAGTATCATTTTTAACTCTGTTATCATTATTATTATTTTTATCATTTCTAATATTGTTTTAGTATTAATATAATTTTAACAAACAAAAGATATATATACATATATATACAAAAATGTATTAAATAAATATAACATAACAAAATTAATATTTTTATTTATTTTAAATATATGAAATATATAGGTTATTAATATAAAAATGACATAACTAATAAATAACTATATATTTAAAATTTGTTCGATTACTATTTTGTGTTAATATATATATAAATGATATATGTTCGTGAATTCAAGGCCAACACTGCATTGTTCAGTTGTTCAATGCCGTAATATGTATTTTTACTACAAAATACAATATAGTGAGTTTCATTACTCCCCTTTTAAATGCTTTTGCAATATATATTTTTGGGACTGAGAATACATGCGCTTTTATAAATGATTTACGAAATAGACACAAGTAATCGAAACTACATTATATGGTTGAATGATCGAAGCCGAATATGCCCCTTTTACTTGGTAAGCTAAGAGTTAGTAAACCAGTCTACTAATTGACGCGAATCCTAAAGATAGATCTATTGGGCCCAACAAACCCCATCCGTTGTAGCGGATGCTTTAGTACTTCGAGTTTTTTTATCATGTCCGATGGATGTCCCAGAAATGATGGGGATATTCTTATATGCATCTTGTTAATGTCGGTTACCAGGTGTTCAATCCATATGAATGATTTTTGTCTCTATGCATGGGACGTATATTTATGAGAACTGGAAATGAAATTCTTGTGGTCTATTAAAATGATGGAAATGATTTATTATGTTAAACTAATGAACTCACCAACCTTTTGGTTGACACTTTAAAGCATGTTTATTCTCAGGTATGAAAGAAATTTTCCGCTGTGCATTTGCTCATATTAGAGATATTACTTGGAGTCATTCATGACATATTTCAAAAGACGTTGCATTCGAGTCGTTGAGTTCATCAAGATTATTATTAAGTCAATTATAGTTGGATATATTATGAAATGATATGCATGCCGTCAACTTTCGATGTAATGAAAGTTTGTCTTTTAAAAACGAATGCAATGTTTGTAAAATGTATCATATAGAGGTCAAGTACCTCGCGATGTAACCAAATATAATGTATTCGTCCAGATGGATTAGGACGGGTCGTTTCAGTTGGTATCAGAGTGGTGATCTTAGCTAACCAGGTCTTGCATTAGCATGTCTAACTGATAGTTGTTTAGATGTATTAGTGATTCTGGACTTCGACCGTGTCTGCATGTCAAAAGTTTTGCTTATCATTTCGTGTCAAAAATCATCTACTTATCATCCTTAGGAAATTACCTGCTTATCATTCTTAGTCTAGACACTTCTTATTGCATTGATTGCATGAATAGTGTAGAGACAAAATTCATATCTTAACGTATCTGTTACTGTAGACTTTGTCTGACACGTTTCCTTAATTTCCTCCGTAATCTACGGGATCTTCTGTACCATACATAGATATTCTATGTAATTAGAATTCATCCGATATCCAAAAATCATTTCATAAAATCCTTTACCTAACCGTGCAAGAAGAATTCCGCAACCAGTTCAAGTTCGTCGGATGCCGATAACTATTCCGATATGGATTTTCACTCGAGCTCCGAAAGCAGTGTAACCGGAATGGATCAACCGATTAGCCATCATCTATTCTGGATGAACTGGGGGTGGGTTCATAGCCTCCTCAATCATTGGAGACAAGAAGTAGGTGATCCTTTTCATCCACCACATTGCCCTCTTGGCGAAGAACCTGAAGCACTTACCGGCGAACCTGTCCGAAACACCATTTTCTCTCTCATTTCCAGGGTATCTCGTCACGATTATATACTATACCAAATTCTAGATCATATTCATCCGCTCGTCCGAACCGACAATCACCCTGGTGTAATAGAAGAAGTCAACGAACTTTGCGCTCGGGTAGTGACTTTGGAGAATATGGTGCAAAGGTTACAAACACTAGCAGCAGCACCAGCAGCATAACCAGTACCACCACCACCATAAAGACGATAACGATACATAATCTTATGGTTGTTATGATGATAATTATGGATATTGTGAAGATGATGATTAGGACGAGTAATGGTAAGGAAGAGTGGAGATGTTAAAATCTTGATGATAGTTTAAAATGCTAAATGGGTTGAAGAAGGCATCAGGCACAAATAGTTTAAAAGAATTTAAGGTGATAATTAAACAAAAAAGTAACAGGCGGAGAAAGGGTTGGAAGTAAACTGATAAAACGTGAGGTCGTGGGTTCGAACCCAGGCCACTACAATATATTTTTTTTTTATCAATAGAAGCTGTTGGGCTGTCTGAAAGCTTGGGCCGTGATCCAAGTATTGTGTTGGGCCGAATTTATGGGATAAGAGAATTTATTGTGTAAATTAAAATGGAAAGTAAGCAAGGGTTCATTGGTCGGGCGTGAGGTTCTTGATCGAGTGGTCTCAAGTTCGAGCCCGTCTTGAGGTATTTTTTATAGAGCTTTAAAGGTAGCCTAATTTACTTACTTATTTATTTTTATTATTTTTATTATTATTATTATTATTATTATTATTATTATTATTATTATTATTATTATTATTATTATTATCATTATCATTATAGCTATTAATATAAATAATAGTATCCTTATTATTATTAGTAAAATCATTTTTATAAATATTATAATAATTAATTTTTTTTGTTAAAAGCATTATTTTTATTAAAGTTATCATTTTATCATTAATATTAAAAGTATCATTTTTAACTCTGTTATCATTATTATTATTTTTATCATTTCTAATATTGTTTTAGTATTAATATAATTTTAACAAACAAAAGATATATATACATATATATACAAAAATGTATTAAATAAATATAACATAACCAAATTAATATTTTTATTTATTTTAAATATATGAAACATATTGGTTATTAATATAAAAATGACATAACTAATAAATAAATATATATATAAAATTTGTTCGATTACTATTTTGTGTTAATATATATATAAATGATATAGGTTCGTGAATTCAAGGCCAACCCTACATTGTTCAATTGTTCAATGCCGTAATATGTATTTTTACTACAAAATACAGTATAGTGAGTTTCATTACTCCCTTTTTAAATGCTTTTGCAATATATATTTTTGGGACTGAGAATACATGCGCTTTTATAAATGTTTTACCGAATAGACACAAGTAATCGAAACTACATTATATGGTTGAATGATCGAAGCCGAATATGCCCCTTTTACTTGGTAACCTAAGAATTAGTAAACTAGTCTACTAATTGACGCGAATCCTAAAGATAGATCTATTGGGCCGAACAAACCTCATCCGTTGTAGCGGATGCTTTAGTAATTCGAGTTTTTTTATCATGTCCGATGGATGTCCCGAAAATGATGGGAATATTCTTATATGCATCTTGTTAATGTCGGTTACCAGGTGTTCAATCCATATGAAAGATTTTTGTCTCTATGCATGGGACGTATATTTATGGGAACTGGAAATGAAATTCTTGTGGTCTATTAAAATGATGAAAATGATTTATTATGTTAAACTAATGAACTCACCAACCTTTTGGTTGACACTTTAAAGCATGTTTATTCTCAGGTATGAAAGAAATTTTCTGCTGTGCATTTGCTCATTTTAGAGATATTACATGGAGTCATTCATGACATATTTCAAAAGACGTTGCATTCGAGTCGTTGAGTTCATCAAGATTATTATTAAGTCAATTATAGTTGGATATATTATGAAATGGTATGCATGCCGTCAACTTTCGATGTAATGAAAGTTTGTCTTTTAAAAACGAATGCAATGTTTGTAAAATATATCATATAGAGGTCAAGTACCTCGCGATGTAACCAAATGTAATGTATTCGTCCAGATGGATTAGGACTGGTCGTTTGAAAGCAAAGTTTGTAAAGTTGAGTCTCAAGAAATTTTAAAGTATTTTTATGAATTCAATTGACCTTCGACTGCTCTCGGCGATTCACGGACAATTAAGTGTATATAGATATGTGTGTATGTATATAAAAATAATAATTCGAAATATAATTTGAAGTATTATATATTGTTGTTATTAAAAATTAATAAAATAAAAATAGGATATTATAATAATTATTATTTAAAATATATCTCTATATATAAATAAAATATATTAAAAATATATATTAAATGATTGTAATACTCGTTTGATATTTCGATGGATATTAAGCAAGTTAAATTCAAACTTATGTAATTTTAAAATAAACGGTGATACGAAAATGAGTTATATAAGTTGTAGGCTTATTAAAATTATATTTAGGATCTAATTAATTAATTTTAACACTTTTTATATTTTTCCCATAAATGAAAGGGACAGTTGATTTAATTTTTATTTAAACAATTTATGATTGAATTTTATACCATAATGACCAAAATAAATAAATATAGTTAATTTAAAAATATGAGATTTTTCTGAATGCTTTTACCCGCCATTAATTAACAATGGACTACGATATTTTATCCAAATTAAAAGTATCTATAAGATGTAAACAAGTAATGGTCACGGGTGATTTAAATTGTCAAAAGTGACAGTTGTGTCTTTTAATTATTTTCCTCTTGATTCATGCACATGGGAGATATTATATCTCTCTGCTTTCCTTATTGAAATACAGCAACTTCTTCACCTATCTCAAACTCTCAATTCACACATACTCGATCACTCTTCATCCTCTTCATTCGGTAATCACCTTAAAACCCTCTCTAATTTTATTGTAACCGTGATATTTAAATATACATATATAACTGGGAAATTTCTAACTGTTTTACTTGTGTTTCTACATTGATTATATGCCAACCCCAACTACAACTATCATCCATCATCACCAATACCACATAAACTATGCTAACTACTACTGCCCACTGTATCCGTTTTATATCCAAGAACACCCACTCCAATAACCGAACACCCCACTCACCATTACACCACCACCATTATAATCACATCCCCATGATTTGCTGCTGCGTATATTACTTGCTTTTACTTCTGTAAAACCGCCACCCTACACCACCGTCATCCACTATCACCATGAAGCAACCATCATGACTTTCACCATCTTCAGGCAACCAACACCAACCGTTGTTTTTCTTGTTAAACAACCACCATCGTGAACTATCCTATCTTTCTCTTCTACTTCATCTGATTCGATGAAAACACAAACATCAATCCTTTATCTCTCTCCTCCTTGTTTTTTTTTTCATTTTCGTGAACCATCTTCAATAACCACCAAAACCTCTCTCCATCAAACACCACTACAACCATCCTACAAACCATCAACGAACGCTTCTTTTACTATTAATACATTATACACCGTCATTACTGGTGCCTTGCTCTCTTCTGTATTTCTTTCGTACATACACTCAACGAAACCGGATCATCTTGTTGCATCTTTCCATGATCACAACCACTATCTCACCATGTCCATCATGAGCCAACTTAAGTCACCAAACATCACCGGTTGATCACCATAAACCAAACCCACTTGAACTACTATTAGTCGATCCTTGCCTTTCATGACTTGATCATCTTCAAACACCATAAAACCGGCAATCAAGTGAATCACGAAACATACTAATTTACTTCCTGTTTATATTCTCCGAATATCCACATGAACCCATAAATCAATTGATCTTCTCTATTTTTTTCCATCTTGCTACGAATACAACAATATAAACTTTCAACTTTCGATAAGAGCTACTAAACTAGGTGATCAAACTTTCTGTCTTTCGGTTTATTTATAACCACAACTTAACCAATTGTTTGATGATGTAATTTGAAAGTAATTGCAATTTATAAGTGCTCCCACTTCTCTTTTTCACCGACAAATTGACTTCACATATTGATTAAAGGAACAAAACCAAGCATTATTCTTTTTCGATTGCTTTTACCCTCTAATACGAATTCATGGATTACTTCTTGTCTTTTTCTTCTAACCGAAACCCCACTTGAAGATTATTAAAGATTTCTATGATTTGTGCAAGTCTACATCTTTAGCTAAAAAATTCATAATTGGTGGGTCATGCACATTTCCACTAGTAGTCTCCATAAAAAAATAAAATTCATACGCGAGGTATTTTTCTTTTGTCTAATACCTATTCTGTCAAAATAATCAAGCCCTTGTTCTCTTTTGGGCTCATGCTACTTAATGGGTTAGGACATATGAATTGGGCTAGGATAAATAGGTTTGTAACAAATTATATTCAGATGAAAATCGGTTGTGATTTGATTATGATATAAGAGGTATACGCTGACAATTGATGGTCTATAAACCTCCTGCTGCTACGTAATACAATTTCCTTTTCTTCTCGATCAAGTAATAAATATTCTTGATGTTGTCGAGGTTAAAACATGAAAGGATATTAGAATGAAGATGCTTACGGTTATGATTAAGTGAAATTATGATGATGAATGTAATTAGGAGGGTGTATGGTTACGATGATAAGGAGAGTCCATAATCATAATGATCGTATAACAATGATGATAACAGTAAGATGAAAGGTGATGGTATGTCAATAATGGAGGAAGGCGATAAGATGTTAAAATGGGTTTTATGTGATGACCCAGAAATTTCTGACCAAATTTAAACTTAATCTTTAACGTTTCTGACACAATAAGCAAAGTCTATAAAACTGAATCTCAAAATTCTTGAACTATTCAATTACCCTGTTTGTCCGACGATTCACGAACGTCATAACATGTATTATATAAACATAAGAGTTTTCAATATATATGGAATCATGCGAATAATATTTATATACGAAATGATTAAAAATTTACTATTAAACGATGCCATTTCAAATTAAAAATTTTACGTATTAAGTCGTTTTATTTTTATGATATAATTTTTGTAATTTTTTTTAAGAAACGAAGTTAAATTAAAAATGTACAAGTTGTAAAGCACAACGTACAACAACGTAACTTAAATAGTTGAATTGAAATTAATTATTTTACTATTCACATGAAAGTGACATGATAGAAATTATTAATTATAAGTTACATAGAATACCCCTGAAGTATTTAATAAATACGACTTTTTAAAATTTTAATATTCAATCATATTATTATTATATTATATTTATATTATTATTTTATTATTATATATATTAAAAACGATGTCAACACAAGAAACATCCAAATTGATAATGGATGTGGCATTCTTTTTATTATTTTTAATTTACACATTATTATTATTATTATTATATTATATTATATTATTATATTATTATTTTATATATATATATATATATATATATATATATATATATATATATATATATATATGAACGTAGGAACTTGGGTTTGCAGAATATTAAAAACACAACACACACACAACTTATCTGTATCGATATATATATATATATATATATATATATATATATATATATATATATATATATTACGTAGTTATCATTACTCTTATTATCATTATTAGTTTTAATATTATCAATTATTATTAGTATTATACATAAAATACTACGATGAGGTTATGTCTAAACGATTCCAAAAATGGTTTTCAAGCGGGATAGAGCTAAGGAAATTATGGGTTATAGCTATGGAGGTTATGGGTAATGTTCATGGGTATTATTCGCAATTCAAACCTAGTGTTTATCATCTCAGTTGCGTCTACGTACTTTCCTGCAATATTGAATCACAATATTGATACGTGAGCATTTATATCTTATCTTATATATATTAATTATGTATCCATGTCTAGTGCTCGAGTATATATATTTATGCATGCTTGTATGCTAAATTTTGTCGTTAAACAGTTTATAATGAATCACGAATTAAATACATATATTACTGGTAAAAGGTATATGATATATATGTTTTTGGAAAGCTAACGAAAAATCAATAACTTTTCATTTAGAAACCGTGTAATTTCGGTGAACGAATTAAAAGTTATGATCAACTGATTTATGATTAACGTTAATTGAAATTGCTTTTGAATCTGCAATTGATATTTAAACAACTTGTTAATAAGATTGATAAAGTGGATTTTTGAATATTAGCAGCCGAGTAAATGAATCCTTATATAGGGCACGTCTCGTTTTGTTAAACAACTGTCAAAATTGACATTTTGAAACAACTTTGGATAACTTTTGTAAGTCGATCTCGAGCATTAGGATTGTGATACACTATGACCTGACCAAGCTTGATAGACATTTATTGACCAACATATGTTCTCTAGGTTAAGATCTACGGTTATTTGGTAATCCGAGTTTCGCTCACATTTTGGTGAACGACTTTATATGCTGCTAAGGTGAGTTTCATTTGCTCCCTTTTTAATTGCTTTTGCAATCTATATTTTTGGGCTGAGAATACATGCACTTTATTTTAAACACAATGGATACAAGTACATACTAAATTCTATACTGAGTTTGAACCAAAAATCCCTTAGCTTTGGTAACTAGTAACTGCCGGTTATAAGAACTGGTGGGCGCGAGTAGTAGTATATGGATCCATAGGGCTTGATATCCCCGTCCGAGCTAGAGCACTAGCCTTTTAACGGACGTATGCTATTTGAGAAGCGTACACGTTGGTTTGCGTGTATTATTAAGATGATTATACAAAGGGTATAAATTATATATACGTTAAGTTTAGTTACCAGGGTGCTCAATTTTGTAGAATATTTTGATAAACGTTTCTAGATGAAACAACTGAAATCTTGTGATCCACCTTTATATACAGATTATGCAAAACACTAAAACTATGAACTCACCAACCTTTGTGTTGACACTTGGTAGCATGTTTATTCTCAGGTTTCCTAGAAGTCTTCCGCTGTTTTCTTATATGTTAGACAAGCTATGTGCATGGATTCTTACATGGTATATTTTTCAAGGAAACGTTGCATTCACCAAATCATCACCATGTATCTTATTTTGACTGCATTGTCAACGGAAGTACTATTGTAAACTATTATTTACGGTGATTATCTATATGTAGAAATCATCAGATGTCGAAAACCTTTGATTTAAATATTCATTTATGGTGTGCCTTTTCAAAAGAATGCAATGTTTACAAAACGTATCATATAGAGGTCAAATACCTCGCAATGAAATCAATGAATAACGTATTGTCCATATGGATTTGGAGCCATCATCACAGTTGGTATCAGAGCGTTGGTCTTAGCGAACCAGGTCTTGCATGAGTGTGTCTAACTGATAGTTGTTAGGATGCATTAGTAAGTCTGGACTTCGACTGTGTCTGCATGTCAAAAGTTTTGCTTATCACTTCTTGTCGGAAATTACCTGCTTATCATTCTTAGTCTAAACGCATTCAAACATTTGTATCCGCCACTATTTTGCTTATCTTATGGAAATGATGGAAATGATTGTTATGATAAACCTATGAACTCACCAACCCTTTTGGTTGGCACTTAAAAGCATGTTTATTCTCAGGTATGAAAGAAATCTTCCGCTGTGCATTTGCTCATTTTAGAGATATTGCTTGGAGTCATTCATGACATATTTCAAAAGATGTTGCATTCGAGTCATTGAGTTCATCAGGATTATTATTAAGTCAATTATAGTTGGATATATTATGAAATGGTATGCATGTCGTCAACTTACAATGTAAAGCAAGATTGTCTTTTAAAAACGAATGCAATGTTTGTAAAATGTATCATATAGAGGTCAAGTACCTCGCGATGTAATCAACTATTATGAATCATTTATAATCGAGATGGATTTCGTCCGGATGGATTAGGACGGGTCATTTCAGTTGGTATCAGAGCGGTGGTCTTAGCGAGCCAGGTCTTGCATTAGTGTGTCTAACTGATAGTCGTTAGGATGCATTAGTGAGTCTGGACTTCGACCGTGTTTGCATGTCAAAAGTTTTGCGTATCATTTTTGTCGGAAATCATCTGCTTATCATCCTTAGGAAATTACCTGCTCATTATTCTTAGTCTAGACACGTTTTACTGCATTGACTGCATGAATAGTGTATAGATAAAATTCATATTTTAGCGTATCTGTTACTGTAGACCTTGCCTGATATCTCTCGTAAATTTCTCCGTGATTTAAGGGATCCTAGTACTATATATATCTATGCATATTATGCATTGAGAATGCATCCAACTATCAATTGCTGTCACTAAACTCTTCATATCAAAAAAATCTTTTCTGTGATCGCGTAAGATGGCCTCTACGAATCGACCACGTTCCTCTGACTCCAAAGACAGCGTGACAGGAGCACACCAACCAATCAACTACCGTGATTACTGGATAAAATGGGGGTGGGTTCGCGACATACTCACCCTATAGAGAAGGGAAGAAGGTACTCCATATCATGAACCGAATCTACCACCTAACCTTGGAGTACTCGACCCGCTCACCGGCGAACCTGTTCGCAACACCGTTTATACCCTTTTTGTAAGAATTGTTTGTCTTGAGGCTTCCATTAACGGAACTAGAGAAGATATCATACCTCTACTGTCATAACCCGACCTTAACCATAAGGACGAATACAATAACATATGATTTCATCGTGAGGTATTGACCTCTATATGCGACATTTTTCAAAAACTGCATTTGTTTTTACAATACAAACCATAGCTTTTATTACAAATACAAGGTTTAAACAACTTAATAATGATTATCGTTTAGCGATAATCTTAGACTTACAAACTTTACATGTGATAATAACAATACGACTTCCAACATATTTTACATTACAAATCCTCCAATATGCAGTTTTATTTTTGACACAAATATGCAAACTCAAGATCTTGCTTAAATTCAACATGTTGCAGCGGAAGCTTTTAGTTATCACCTGAGAATAAACATGCTTAAAACGTCAACAGTTATCACCTGGTCGTCCAGTCCGGTTGGGGTTGTCAGGCCCGATAGATCTATCAACAGGATTCGCGTTTATAATACCTCATGTAAATAATAGTTACCAAGTTACAGGGAAGTATGCCAGTGGTACAACTCAACGTAGAATATATATTTTTAATCACTTGTGTCCATAACGTAAATCATAAAATGCATGTATTCTCATCCCGAAATATTTAGAGTTTAAAAGTGGGACTATATACTCACTTTTGTCTTGAAGGTATTTAACTCGACTTGGTCTCCGATAGATATCACGAACCTAACCATATATATAATATATCAACATATTTTCTTTTTAAGTAATCGTTATATATATATATATATATATATATATATATATATATATATATATATATATATATATATATATATATATATATATATATATATATATATATATATATATATATATATACTTTTAATACTTTTAATATTTTCTTAGTCCGTAGTTAGCAGTCCGATGTTAGTGGTCCACAATTAGTTGCTTAAATAAAATAAATAAAGACCCCATCGTATTCGTATTGATCAGAATTAATCTCGACCCATGGTACCATGTTGTCAAGTGACTTGTTGCGTACATAAAGTACCGTGTTGTCAAATGACGTGTTGCGTACAATCATGAAGTCTTATGATTAATCTTCTCGTGTTATTTACGGGTGGTCCTGAAATATATAAAATCAAATCATAAGTAAATATATATTAAATATTATGTTAATTAGCCAAGATATGATTAATTCGATTTTGTCATAATATGATATATTACAGGTTTTGAAGTGTTTTTAAAAATCAAATTAGAAGGATCTATTTAGTTTGCGAACAAGTTTGATATCACTCAAACTATGTTCTTGTTGTTAAAATTTTACAACACAAAATAAGATAGCTATATAAATATGAATCGAATAAGGTTATGAATAAGGTTACTACCTCAAGTTACTTGGACAAAGCTACTGGAAAAGGTAAGAAAAATCTTGGAATCAAAAGAGTGGTGGAGTGGGATTGAAAGATTGAAAGTAATCTCCTTGAAATCGGATGACTATATTGATACGTTCTTGAGTAGGTAAATGAAGAGAGATTAGGGAGTGAATTAACTTGAAAGAAAATTAGAAATGAAATTGTATGTGTGTGTGTGCAAAATAGCATGATTATGAGATGGATATATAGGAGATTTAGTTTGTTTTCTTGCACAAAAGTCACACATGAGGTTAAATGGCTGGTTCCCACATGTAACATCATGTCTAGTGGCTGATCATTAAAGTTTATTGTTGGTATATACCAATAGTAAATACGTATAGAAGCTGGGTATGATACGGTTACATATACCCTAGATATACTTGTAGAAATTTTGAGGAATCGGAACGAGAATTCAAATATGGACGGGTTTATAACTGTAAAAGAGGCTCAAAACTGGGCTTTTATTTTTGGGTCAAACCGGGCCAAAATAAAATTTTAAGACATTTTTAATAAAGCAATGTTAGCCCAAAAAAAAATTTCCAAGCTGACCTGGCAGCTCGACCCCAGCCAGGGGCTCCTTGGACCCCGCCATAATTAAGATAAGTTCAAACAAGTGTGCACTCCACACTTCCCCAAACTTGTTCGATATTTATCAAGATTATTTTGGTTACAAATTAATCCCATTACACTTAAATCATATTGGTGACATAGATCACCAACACATTATAGATTGTAAGTATATATGTCAAAGAACGTTACATATAGTTATCGTTTTGAAAACTTAAGTTAGTGGTCTCAAAGTATACTTATAACTCATTGTTGTTAGTTCACAATGAAATGTTAAACCATCCTTAAATCATGTTAAATATGTATAGATATGTACATATACATAATCGTATAATTATCGTGTGTTATAGAGTTCGTGATATCATCGGTCAAATTGGACGGTCAAACGTTGTGTGAAACTCTTTTCAGAAACATAAGTCTCAACAGTTTGGATTACTTATCATGTTGGTAAGGTTTAATCTATGTAAATATTAATCTCATAGGTATAAAATGATCGGAAAAATCCAGGTCGTTACAGTACCTACCCGTTAAATAAATTTCGTCCCGAAATTTTAAAATTGTACCTATTTTGCGTTCTCGGGAAACAAATGTGGGTACTTTCGTTTCATCTGATCCTCTCATTCCCAAGTAAACTCGGGACCCCTTCGAGCATTCCAACGAACCTTAACGATCGGTATGTTGCTCTGCTTGAGTTGTTTAACTTCACGGTCCATGATTTTGACTGGTTCTTCTATGAATTGTAGTTTCTCGTCGACTTGGATTTCTTCAAGAGGAATGGTGAGATCTTCCTTTGTAAGACATTTCTTAAGGTTTGATACGTGAAATGTATTATGTACTCCGGCGAGTTGTTGCGGTAACTCGAGTCGATAAGCTACCGGTCCAATGCGTTCGATGATCTTGAACGGGCCTAGATACCTTGGGTTTAGTTTACCCCTTTTACCGAAACGTATTACACCTTTCCAAGGTGACACCTTTAACATAACCATGTCACTGATCTGAAACTCTAATGGTTTCCTTCGGACATCGGCGTAGCTCTTTTGGCGACTACGGGCTGTTTTCAATCTCTCATTGATTTGTACTATCTTCTCAGTCGTTTCGTGTATGATCTCGGGACCAGTTAATTGTCGATCTCCTACTTCATTCCAACAGATAGGGGATCTACACTTCCTTCCATACAGTGCTTCGAATGGTGCAGCTTTAATGCTCGCATGATAACTGTTATTATACGAGAATTCTGCTAATGGTAGATATTTATCCCATCCGTTTCCAAAATCGATCACACATGCCCTGAGCATGTCTTCAAGAGTCTGAATTGTTCTTTCACTCTGCCCGTCAGTTTGTGGATGATATGCGGTGCTCATATCTAAACGAGTTCCCAGGGCCTCCTGTAGTGATTGCCAAAACTTTGATGTAAATCTACTATCACGATCGGATATAATGGAAATAGGTATTCCATGCCTTGAAACAAATTCCTTTATGTATAATCGTAATAGTTTCTCCATTATATCCGTTTCCTTTATAGGCAAGAAATGTGCAGATTTGGTGAGACGATCAACTATTACCCAAATGGTGTCATAACCCCAGGCAGTCTTAGGTAACTTTGTGATGAAATCCATGGTAATACCGTCCCATTTCCATTATGGGATTTCTGGTTGTTGAAGTAACCCTGACGGCTTCTGGTTTTCTGCTTTGACTTTGGAACAAGTTAAACATTCCCCAACATATGTTGCAACGTCTATCTTCAAATTAGGCCACCAATAATGCGTCTTAAGATCTTGATACATCTTTCCAACTCCAGGATGTATCGAGTATCTTGTCTTATGTGCCTCATTCAATATCAACTTCCTTAATCCACCCAACTTCAGTACCCAAATACGGTTTGCAAAATATCGAATTCCGTCTTCCCGCATAACGAGTTGCTTCTCATACTTCTTCATTATTTCATTTCCTATGTTTTCTTTAGTAAGAGCTTCTCGTTGAGCCTCTTTGATTTGTGAGTTGAGATTCATGCGAATTTTTATGTTCATTGCTCGTACTCGAATTGGTTCCCGTTCCTTTCTGCTTAGAGCGTCGGCCACTACATTCGGTTTCCCAGGATGATAGCGAATCTCACAATCATAGTCGTTTATCAGTTCGACCCACCTACGTTGCCTCATGTTCAGCTGTTTCGGATCGAAGATATGTTGAAGGCTTTTATGATCGGTAAACACAGTGCATTTAACCCCATATAAGTAGTGTCTCCATATCTTCAATGCAAACACTACTGCTCCCAATTCTAAATCATGCGTCGTATAATTCCGCTCATGAATCTTCAATTGTCGGGATGCGTATGCTATAACTTTCTTCCGTTGCATAAGGACGCAACCAAAACCTTGTTGCGAAGCGTCACAATATATCTCAAAATCATCGTTCCCTTCAGGTAACGATAAAATAGGTGCTGTAGTTAACTTCTTCTTCAGTAATTGAAATGCACTCTCCTGCTCAGAAGTCCATTCGTACTTCTTCCCTTTTTGTGTTAACGCTGTTAATGGTTTAGCTATTCGGGAAAAATCTTGAATAAACCTTCTATAATAACCAGCTAAACCCAAAAATTGGCGTATCTGCGTTGGTGTTTTAGGAGTCTCCCATTTTTCAATGGCCTCAATTTTAGCTGGGTCAACCTGAATTCCTTTGCTACTAATAACATGGCCAAGAAATTGCACTTCTTTCAACCAAAACGCACACTTAGAAAATTTGGCCTATAATTGTTCTTTTCTTAACAATTCTAATACCAATCTTAAATGTTGTTCATGCTCTTGCTCACTCTTGGAATAGATAAGAATATCGTCAATGAAAACGATAACAAACTTATCTAAATACGGACTACAAACTCGATTCATGAGGTCCATGAATACAGCTGGTGCATTTGTTAATCCAAACGGCATGACCAAAAATTCATAATGACCGTAGCGTGTCCGAAAAGCAGTTTTCGGAATATCTTCTTCTTTGACGCGTAGTTGATGATAGCCCGACCTTAGGTCGATTTTCGAGTAAACACATGATCCTTGCAATTGATCAAATAAGTCATCAATTCTCGGTAGTGGATACCGATTCTTGATAGTTAACTTATTTAATTCACGATAATCTATACACATTCGAAAAGATCCGTCTTTCTTCTTGACGAATAAAATCGGAGCTCCCCACGGTGAAGTGCTCGGTCGAATGAAACCACGGTCCAGTAATTCTTGTAACTGGCTTTATAACTCTTTCATCTCAGATGGTGCAAGTCTATATGGAGCACGAGCCACTGGTGCAGCTCCTGGTACTAGATCTATTTGAAATTCTACAGATCTAAATGGAGGTAATCCCGGCAACTCTTCCGAAAATACTTCAGGAAAATCTCTTGCCACAGGCACGTCGTTGATGCTCTTCACTTTTTCCTTCGTTTCGACTTTATTAACATGTACTAGGATAGCATAGCACCCTTTCTTCAAGCACTTTTGAGCTTTCAAACAACTAATGAGTTTTAGCTTTGAGTTACCCTTCTCTCCATAAATCATTAATGGCGTTCTATCCTTACGAGGAATGCGAATTGCCTTCTTGGCGCACAAAACTTCAGCTCCTATTTTGGACATCCAGTTCATGCCGACTATTACATCAAAACTTCCTAATTCTACGGGTATCAAATCAATCTTAAATGTTTCTCCGGCTAAATTTATTTTACAATCACGGCAAATTTTATCGGCTTTAATTAGTTTACCATTAGCTAACTCAATCATGTACTTAGCATCTAGAGGTAATGATGAACAATTCAATTTAGCATGAAAGTCTCTACACACGTAACTTCTATTGGCACCAGTATCAAATATAATAGATGCGGATAAGTTATTAATGGTAAATGTACCCGTAACAAGCTCCGGGTCTTCATACGCCTCTCTAGCATTAATAACAAATGCTCTTCCACGTGTAGATCCGTTATTCTTCTCTGGATTCGGGCACTGACTCTTATAATGACCCTGTTTCCCACACCTATAACAAGTAACAGTGGCCAAGGCAGTTCTATTTGCATTGGTGGTAGGAGTCTTGGTACCGTTTGTATTTGTAGCGGGAACCCTACAATCTTCAACAAGATGACCTTTTCGATTACAATTGTTGCTCACCACATTACAATAACCAGAGTGATGTTTGTGGCATCTGTTACATAAAGGATTTCGTCCTTTGTAACCTGAGTTTGAACCGCTACCCGCACCTTACGTGGTTTCTTGTTTCTTGTTGGATTGTTGATGATTATCTTCCCATTTTCTTTTATTTCCCGATGTCTTGACATCGGTGTTCTTATCCAGAATAATCTGGTCCATCAACTCGTTCGCCATGGTGATAGCTTCATGAATAGTCTTGGGTTTGGATGCTGTAACATTTACCTTGACCTTTTTAGGCAAACCGTCTTTGTACAGTTCAATCTTCCGTTCTTCAGTTGGTACCAATTCGGGACATAGCAAAGCTAATTCCATGAATCGCTGATTGTAGTTGGTGAGTTCAGTACCAACAACTTTCAGGCTTCGTAATTCAGCTTCCAACTTCCTAACCTCGTTCCTTGGACAATATTCGTTGATTAGCATTGTTTTGAATTCTTCCCAGGGAGTATCATAAGCTACATCTCCTCCTACGGCCTTCACATAGTTTTTCCACCACATGAGTGCACTATCTTGTAAGGTGCACGATGCATACTTGGTCATGTCCTTCTCAATACAACCACTGATTTTAAACACAGACTCAATCTTTTCGATCCACCGGGTTAAACCGACCGGTCCTTCTGTTCCACTGAATGATAAGGGCTTGCAACCTTGAAAAGTTTTGTAAGTGCATCCCACACGAGGATTTGGGTTAACTGCAGCACCTCTTGCAGCCTCGACCCATAACATTCTGTCATTCACTCGCTGATTGATGAGTTCCTGGATTTCTTGTTCCGTCATTCGGTTCAATCGCGCTATAATCTTCAATAAAAATGGAAAAAAAATAATTATTCACATGGAATATTATAGATGTAGTATGTATTTACAGTACATCGTTGCTTATTAATAATATGAACCAGTTATTATTATAAAAGCCTTTTCTTCTTATTAGCGTTTTATAATTATATCTAGGGTAGTACCTACCCGTTAAAGTTCATACTTAATAGCTTAGTACGAAAATCAATTACTACCACCCAAATAATACTTAACCATGGAAAATTATTGCATTTCACACTTCACTATTTTACATATGCTTATCTTACATCAAACATTAAGCAAACCACACTAGTAATATTATACAAAACATTATATGATCCCATGGTTTAAAACAACAGCGCATCATTTAACCCAAAGCGTTTGTGTTCAAAGAAATCGCTTAAAGGTTATCCTGGTTGTCTCCCTGCGTTTTGGCTGAGGAACTGAAGAACTGGATGTCGGGATAGAACTAATAGGAATAGCGGGAATAGGTGTGGAAGTATCTGGTGGAGTTGGTGCCACAACATCCTCTCTAGACTCGGGATTTGGATTTTCCATTTCAGTAGCCTTTCGTTTCTTTCCTCGTTCGAACTTGTCTTTCGTAATTTCCTGTATTTCTTCCTCCTCAGGATCACTTTCCGGTTCCTCTTCAATTGATTCATCCGGAACTTGTGAGTCTTCCCCAAAGGTGTCGTTTTCATCATCGGATAGGTTAATGACTGGAACACCATCTGAAGATTCTGGTTCGGAGTCGCTGAATGTGATAACAAGTTCTAAGCTAGACATCTATCACATAACAACTAGCATGTAAGTATCACATAATATTTACATATTAATTTTTTTAACCAACAGGGATAAGCAATAGTTTTCTAAATCAAACACGGTCAAAGTCCAGACTCACTAATGCATCCTAACAAACTCGATAAGACACACTAATGCAAATTTTCTGGTTCTCTAAGACCAACGCTCTGATACCACATGTCATAACCCGACCTTAACTATAAGGACGAATACAATAACATATGATTTCATCGCTAGGTATTGACCTCTATATGCGATATTTTTCAAAAACTGCATTCGTTTTTACAATACAAACCATAGCTTTTATTACAAATACAAGGTTTAAACAACTTAATAATGATTATCGTTTAGCGATAATCTTAGACTTACAAACTTTACATGTGATAATAACAATACGACTTCCAACATATTTTACATTACAAATCCTCCGATATGCAGTTTTATTTTTGACACAAATATGCATACTCAAGATCTTGCTTAAATTCAACATGTTACAGCGGAAGCTTTTAGTTATCACCTGAGAATAAACATGCTAAAAACGTCAACATAAAGTTGGTGAGATATAGGTTTAATGCCGGCAGCGTTATAAATATAGACCACAAGATTTCATATATAAATGTTTTAATAAAAATATTCTAAGTTGTTGAGCACTTGATAACCATACTTAACATTTAATCAACGTCGCATATTCCCTTTATTATGAAATCTTACTACACCCTACCAAGTGTAGTCACCGAAACGAAGTACTGTGCAACCGTTGAATACAGGTCGTCCAGTCCGGTTGGGGTTGTCAGGCCCGATAGATCTATCAACAGGATTCGCGTTTACAATACCTCATGTAAATAGTAGTTACCAAGTTACAGGGAAATATGCCAGTGGTACAACTCAACGTAGAATATATTTTTAATCACTTGTGTCCATAGCGTAAATCATAAAATGCATGTATTCTCATCCCGAAATATTTAGAGTTTAAAAGTGGGACTATATACTCACTTTTGTCTTGAAGGTATTTAACTCGACTTGGTCTCCGATAGATATCACGAACTTTTAATATTTTCTTAGTCCGTAGTTAGAAGTCCGATGTTAGTGGTCCACAATTAGTTGCTTAAATAAAATAAATAAAGACCCCATCGTATTCGTATTGATCATAATTAATCTCGACCCATGGTACCATGTTGTCAAGTGACGTGTTGCGTACATAAAGTACCGTGTTGTCAAATGACGTGTTGCGTACAATCATGAAGTCTTATGATTAATCTTCTCGTGTTGTTTACGGGTGGTCCTGAAATATATAAAATCAAATCATAAGTAAATATATATTAAATATTATGTTAATTAGCCAAGATATGATTAATCCGATTTTGTCATAATATGATATATTACAGTTTTTGAAGTGTTTTTAAAAATCAAATTAGAAGGATCTATTTAGTTTGCGAACAAGTTTGAAATCACTCAAACTATGTTCTTGTTGTTAAAATTTTACAACACAAAATAAGATAGCTATATAAATATGAATCAAATAAGGTTATGAATAAGGTTACTACCTCAAGTTACTTGGACAAAGCTACTGGAAAAGGTAAGAAAAATCTTGAAATCAAAAGAGTGGTGGAGTGGGATTGAAAGATTGGAAGTAATCTCCTTGAAATCGGATGACTATATTGATACGTTCTTGAGTAGGTAAATGAAGAGAGATTAGGGAGTGAATTAACTTGAAAGAAAATTGGAAATGAAATTGTATGTGTGTTTGTGCAAAATAGCATGATTATGGGATGGATATATAGGAGATTTAGTTTGTTTTCTTGCACAAAAGTCACACATGAGGTTAAATGGCTGGTTCCCACATGTAACATCATGTCTAGTGGCTGATCATTGAAGTTTATTGTTGGTATATATCAATAGTAAATACGTATAGAAGCTGGGTATGATACGGTTACATATACCCTAGATATACTTGTAGAAATTTTGAGGAATCGGAACGAGAATTCAAATATGGACGAGTTTATAACTGTAAAAGAGGCTCAAAACTGGGCTTTTATTTTTGGGTCAAACCGGGCCAAAATAAAATTTTAAGACATTTTTAATAAAGCAATGTTAGCCCAAAAAAAAAAATTTCCAAGCTGACCTGGCAGCTCGACCCCAGCCAGGGGCTCCTAGAACCCCGCCATAATCAAGATAAGTTCAAACAAGTGTGCACTCCACACTTCCCCAAACTTGTTCGATATTTATCAAGATTATTTTGGTTACAAATTAATCCCATTACACTTAAATCATATTGGTGACATAGATCACCAACACATTATAGATTGTAAGTATATATGTCAAAGAACGTTACATATAGTTATCGTTTTGAAAACTTAAGTTAGTGGTCTCAAAGTATACTTATAACTCATTGTTGTTAGTTCACAATGAAATGTTAAACCATCCTTAAATCATGTTAAATATGTATAGATATGTACATATACATAATCGTATAATTATCGTGTGTTATAGAGTTCGTGATATCATCGGTCAAATTGGACGGTCAAACGTTGTGTGAAACTCTTTTCAGAAACATAAGTCTCAACAGTTTGGATTACTTATCATGTTGGTAAGGTTTAATCTATGTAAATATTAATCTCATAGGTATAAAATGATCGGAAAAATCCGGGTCGTTACAGTACCTACCCGTTAAATAAATTTCGTCCCGAAATTTTAAAATTGTACCTATTTTGCGTTCTCGGGAAACAAATGTGGGTACTTTCGTTTCATCTGATCCTCTCATTCCCAAGTAAACTCGGGACCCCTTCGAGCATTCCAACGAACCTTAACGATCGGTATGTTGCTCTGCTTGAGTTGTTTAACTTCACGGTCCATGATTTTGACTGGTTCTTCTATGAATTGTAGTTTCTCGTCGACTTGGATTTCTTCAAGAGGAATGGTGAGATCTTCCTTTGCAAGACATTTCTTAAGGTTTGATACGTGAAATGTATTATGTACTCCGGCGAGTTGTTGCGGTAACTCGAGTCGATAAGCTACCGGTCCAATGCGTTCGATGATCTTGAACGGGCCTACATACCTTGGGTTTAGTTTACCCCTTTTACCGAAACGTATTACACCTTTCCAAGGTGACACCTTTAACATAACCATGTCACTAATCTGAAACTCTAATGGTTTCCTTCGGACATCGGCGTAGCTCTTTTGGCGACTACGGGCTGTTTTCAATCTCTCATTGATTTGTACTATCTTCTCAGTCGTTTCGTGTATGATCTCGGGACCAGTTAATTGCCGATCTCCTACTTCATTCCAACAGATAGGGAATCTACACTTCCTTCCATACAGTGCTTCGAATGGTGTATCTTTAATGCTCGCATGATAACTGTTATTATACGAGAATTCTGCTAATGGTAGATATTTATCCCATCCGTTTCCAAAATCGATCACACATGCCCTGAGCATGTCTTCAAGAGTCTGAATTGTTCTTTCACTCTGCCCGTCAGTTTGTGGATGATATGCGGTGCTCATATCCAAACGAGTTCCCAGGGCCTCCTGTAGTGATTGCCAAAACTTTGATGTAAATCTACTATCACGATCGGATATAATGGAAATAGGTATTTTAACGGGTAGGTAATACCCGAGCAATATTTAGATTTCACATTAATAAGTTACACTGTACATTCTTTCAATTCCGATTCAACAATCATTTACTATCCTACCTACATTCACAGATATATGAATCCGTTCACCACAAAATAACTATTTTCATCCAATTTCATATTTGGATTTTGATTTATGAGAATCCAACAAGTGGCATAATGAAGAAAACATTGGACAAAATAAAATTTGTTAGAAACAAACAAATTAACTATGAGAAATTTTGTTAAGAATCCACGCTAACTGTTCCTAGCTAACTGTTCCTAGCTAACTGTTAACTCTGTATTACCTTTTATTTATCGCAATTTATTTATTTCAATTTATTTATCACAATTTATTTATCGCATTTTATTTATCGCAATTTTAATTCTTGCAATTTTATTTATCGTCATTCAATTTCTGTTATTTATTTTACGCACTTTAAATATCGGGACACGTATACACGGTTTTGACATATCATATCGACGCATCTATATATATTATTTGGAATAACCATAGACACTCTATATGCAGTAATGCTGGAGTTAGCTATACAGGGTTGAGGTTGATTCTACAATAATATATATAGTTTGAGTTGTGATCGAGTCTGAGACATGTACACGGGTCACGATACGTATTAATTAATTCGAATATTGTATATTAAACTATATATGAATGATTAGACTGTTAACTGTGGACTATCGACCGTGGACGAATAATATTGGACAATTAAAATGAATTAAAATACTGATTATAACAAATGAAACTAAACAATTCTTCAAGTTTGCCACTTGATTTCATCTTAAACCTCATTTGTATCTTGACGATTCCAATCTGCGTTCAAACATTTCATTATTCTTGAAAACACTTCAATCGAGAGGATGAACCAACCGCACTTCATCTACGGAAGGAAAGATTGATGCTTATAGTTATGCACCTGAAAACACTTAGAACCTGAGAAAACATTTAAACACGTATCTGAGTTAGCTCCTTTGGCGTTATTATTACCAAAAATAACTTAATGATTCCTTTCAAATTAGCCAATTCTGTCACAGCTCCAGCGAGTCAACTTCGACTTTCAGTCGGACTAGCCTTATTATAACCTTGATATATACGTGGTTTTTTCATCATCGTTACTGGAGAACCGTTTTGTATTCCACCATATTAGCAGTAAATTTACCATCAACTTCATTACTCATTGGCTTAAGTCTTTTCGAAAAATCATTATATTTGTTCATCAAAACCCTATCATGTACTCATCAACACCTTGTAACGATAATTGCCATACCAATTACCGAGAATCATCAATCATTATTTCGAATCTCGCAACATTTCTACATCAACAGTTATATGTATACATATAACCTTTATCTCTTAGAATTATGATCTTTCATTCTGAAATTCTGAAAAGCACCTAGTCTGCGAATTAATACTCGGGATGTTGAAAAAGCTGAATGAAGCAACAGAAACTGTAGACAACTGTAAACGACCTTAACCGTCGGAAATTTGATGATAAAGAATTGTATGTAGGCAAATCTCAGAAATGTTGGAACTGAAAAACGGATTGAGCAAACCATGAAGGAGACTGAGGACAAATACAAGAACCAAACCTTATATTCAAAGAATCCAGATGATTCTGTATCCGATGAAACCTTCACCGAATATCTTGCTCCGTACCCATGTTAAGATCTTGCGGAAAATCCTTCTTCATCAATCATCGAACTTAGAAATTCCAAAATATCATCATAAATATCTTCGATATTTCTGAAAATATTTTCATAAATATTCTCGTCTGAAATTATTTATCTCTTCGTGCTATCTATATTAAATCATAAAGGAAACTACTTTAGTTTCTATATTTCTTTAAAATTCAAGTTTGAACTATGAATGGTTTTGAAGTAGTGTTGGGAATTGAAGCATGAGTTAGTATAATATAATGATACTTGATCAACGTGATTATATTACAATAAGTCATGCTGAGTTTCTAATGGAACGTGATGATTCACAGATTATAACGTCATCATGTACCATGTTACACGACTCTTACATTCTATCTAATCTCTAAACATATCAAGAACATATCTTCTTGATAATTCTATCTCTTCCTCCTGAAATCTGGTAACTTAATCAATCAAGATCGTGCTATTACGATCTCTCTCTTAGAACATTTGTTATGTTCATCCGAAATTACATACCTACGAATTTTGGACCATTACTTACGAAGATTTTCTTTTAAATCCCTTAAATCCCGGAATTCAACCCTGACTCTGTCAAAAGTTAAGACGAATCTTTATTTTTCCTATTTCAATCTTTTGAGATAGCCTCACTCGTACGCTTCGAGAAATTGAGTTATCTTACTCATATTACTCCACAGTAATAAAACTCTATTTATCGGCTCGTATACGTCATGAAAACATTTCTATTGTTAGCCATGACCACCTCACTCAAATTTCGGGACGAAATTTTTTTAACGGGTAGGTACTGTGACGACCCTGAAATTTCCGACCAAATTTAAACTTGATCTTTATATGTTTCCGACACGATAAGCAAAGTCTGTAAAGTTGAGTCTCAAAAATATTGGAACAGTTAAACGAATGCATTTGCCCTATTGACCATTCTCGATGATTCACGAGCAATTAATTGTAAATAGATATGTATGTATGTATATATAAATAATAAATTCGAAATATAATTTGAAGTATTATATGTTGTTGTAATTAAAAATTAATAAAATAAAAATAGGATATTATAATAATTATTATTTAAAATATATCTCTATATATCAATAAAGTATATTAAAAATAAATATTAGGTGATTATAATACTCGTTTGATGTTTCGATTGATATTAATCAAGTTAAAAACGAGCTTATATGATTTTAAAATAAGAGGGGATCCGAAAATGAGTTATATAAGTTATAGGCTTATTAAAAGTATATTTATGATCTAATTATTTAATTTTAACTCTTTTTATATTTTACCCATAAATGAGAGGGACATTTGATGTAATATTTATTTATTAAATTAATGACTGAATTTTATACCATAATGACTAAAATAAATAAAAATAGTTAATTTAAAAATTTGGGATTTTTCTGAAGACTTTTATCCGCCACTGTTTAACCAACGGAGCATGATATATACAGTCCGTGAAAACTGTCGGCATATAAAATAAAAGAGTGACAGTTCCATATGTTTTTACATCATTTTTATAATACAATTATTGTTTACTTTATGACCTTTGCACTGTTTTTGGTCTCCAGCATCTCAATCTATATATGACATACATATAATATATATACAGACACATGTATCATTATATGTCACCACTTTCAAGTTTAAAATTCTTGCTCTTTCTTTTCCTTATTTCTGATTATCGATGAAACAAACCATCATGGGACACGGCTATAAAACTGCCATTTTTTTTACACCAACACTCTCTTCATCACTTTACACGATCAACCTTTGTTCACCTTGAATCTCCACCCTAATCGCCACCCCACAACCATTATAATCACGTTCAACCACCGAAGACACCCTCACTATCTTTCTCCGATTCTATATGGTCCACACCCGTCACCACCATCGGCCATAATCACCCATCACAAACCCTTGCTCAACTTCTACTTCTTGATCAACAAACCCATCATTTTATTCATGTGTTATTTAGAGTATCACTCCCAACAACCATGATTTTGTTTTTCTTCTTTTGCTTACGATGGCTATCAATCACCTCCTGACATCGTTCATCATCACCACCTCTCCTATCCTTGAACCATCATCACTCAGCTATTAACCACCGCCACTTTCATCTTCCATCGGCCACCATCACCTAGCACCACCTACTTATTCTTTTCCTGTATTGAAACCACAAATCATCGAGCAACCACCTTTTTCTCTATATATATACATACGTGCATATAGACTATCGACACCCTCATCATGCACAAGACACCGAACTCGAACCAAACGAAGAAACCCATTCGTGTTTACCACCCATCGCACCACCCCTCACCATATATTTTCCTATTTCAAACCCCACTGAACACCGGCCAACAGTCTACCATTGCAAAACTTCTGTTTCCATTCGATATTACCTATTGCAGCTGCTATTCTCGTTTCATTTTTTTCTGGAGATGAAAGGGTGTAGCGAAGGTAATTAGTGAAAATGGCGATGGTGAATAGAGGATGATGATGACTATGGTTTCCAGTTTCTTTCTCCTTTTAAAAAAAAATATATAACGAATTGTTTTAAACTTAAACTGTTAGACGTATGGGTTTGATTACATTGATATTGGGCCAAAGTCTTTTATTTTATGTGGGCCGAGATTTAAGTTATATGTTGGGCCGTGACCTTTGGTTGGGCTTGTATTTTATTTTTTGGCCCGAGAAGTTTATTAAAGAGGAAGATAAACGAAACAGAATGATAAGGGTTATATAAATTTCGGTTATTTATTAAAACAGAAAAATGATATAGCTTTGATGGTTAAGGTGTTTGTGTGGAACGAGAGGTCGTGGGTTCAATCCTGGGCGGTGACAGTTTCCTTTATTTTTGAAGCTTATTAATTCTCTTAAGGTAGTATTATTGCTATTGTTATTTTTATTATTATTATAATTATTATTATTATAATTATTATTATTATTATTATTATTATTATTATTATTATTATTATTATTATTATTATTGTTATTATTATTATTATTATTATTATAAGTATTAAGTATTATTATTTTTATTATTATCATTAACACATTATTATTAACAATATTATTATCATTATTATAATTATTAACATTATTATTATTATGATAATTACAAACATAAAGAATATAGATACAAATAATATCATGAAAATGATTAAGTTACAATGAATTATTATTATTATCATTATTTTAGTATTATTTTAATATTACCAAACAAATGATATTTATATAAAAATATATTTTTACATGTATCATAACTATATTAATATTACATATTTTTTAAATGAAATGTTATTATTATAAATATTAATTAAATTACATATAATGGATAAACATATTTTAAATATAATTATATATATAAATATTAATTATTTATCTAATGAATATAAAATAGTTATAACTAATTTATTTATCAATATCACATACAAATTATTAATTATATTAATATTAATATATATACTTGCTTAATTGTTACTATAGGTTTTAATATATGCACAAATGATATAGGTTTGTGAATCCGAGTCCAACCCTGCATTGTTCAATATAGTCATATGTATTTTTACTACAAAATACATTAGGTGAGTTTCATTTGCTCCATTTTTAATTGTTTTTGCAATATATATTTTTGGGCTGAGAATACATGCAATATTTTATAAATGCTTTACGAAATAGAGACAAGTGATTAAAAATGATATTCTGCGGATTGATGTGCTAGGTAATTTAGTTATATGTTATAAGAGCATGTAAGCGCGAATCCTAAAGATAGATCTATCGGGCTTAACACCCCCATCCTGTAGGCTGCACTAGACATAAGAGCTAGTGGGCGGATGTTTAGTACTTCGAGGATTATTTATACACTTGCGAGTGTACGTATCCATCTTTGCGAAGATGACTTATTATATTATTGTTAAGGTTGGTTACTGAGGCCTCAACATAAGCAGAACGATTTTATACACTTGCGAGTGTACATATATTTATAAATGGAAATTTTGTGGTCTATTAACATATTGAAATGATTGTTATGATAAACCTATGAACTCACCAACCCTTTTGGTTGACAGTTGAAAGCATGTTTATTCTCAGGTATGAAAGAAATCTTCCGCTGTGCATTTGCTCATTTTAGAGATATTACTTGGAGTCATTCATGACATATTTCAAAAGACGTTGCATTCGAGTCATTGAGTTCATCAGGATTATTATTAAGTCAATTATAGTTGGATATATTATGAAATGGTATACATGTCGTCAACTTACAATGTAAAGCAAGATTGTATTTTAAAAATGAATGCAATGTTTGTAAAATGTATCATATAGAGGTCAAGTACCTCGCGATGTAATCAACTATTATGAATCATTTATAATCGAGATGGATTTCGTCCGGATGGATTAGGACGGGTCATTTCAGATATGGATATTCACCTGACTCCTAAGACAGTGTAACCAGAGTGGATCAACCAATCAGCCATCACCTATTCTGGATGAATTGGGGATGGGTTCATAGCCTACTTAGTCATTGGAGACAAGAAGAAGGTGATCCCTTCCATCCACCACATTCCCCTCTTGGCGAAGAACCTGAAGCACTTACCGGCGAACCTGTTCGTAATACCATTTTCTCTCTCATTTTCAGAGTATCTCGTCATGATTATATGCTATCTCACATTCTAGATCTCATTCACCCGCTCGTTCGAACCGCCAATCATCCCGGTGTAATAGAAGAAGTCAACGAGCTTCGTGCTCGGGTAGTGGCTTTAGAGAATATGGTGCAAAGATTACAAGCACCAGTAACATCACCGGCATCAACAGTACCACCAACACCAACAGTACCATTACCACCACCAACCACAACCGCATCGGAAACCTCACCTTTTCAATCCGTCCCACGAACACCAGTGTCATACGCCCTGATCGTTTGGGCGCTATCGGTTTTATCCGTTTATTATCATGTTACGGTAGTTGCGTTTTGGTCGTATTACGCACTACAAGGGATGTTTAGTGATTGGTGTTATTCGTAAGGATTCGTTTGGTTCGATCTCCATCGTTTCGTGTTGTTGACCTTAGGTTGACTTGGTTACTTTTAGCATTGTACTCGGTAAGGATATGCTAGGGGATTGATATCTCGGTTCGAGATTTGGTTGAGTTTTCCCGATGTTAGGGAATGAGCATGGCTTTAGTGCTCGGATTAGTGAATTTGATAAATCGCGGGCGACGATTTAGTTGTTAAAGGCGATTCATTGGGAAGGATTGCTTAGGAAAGTCGGATTGGGGCTATGTTTGAGGACCGTTGAGTGAGGTCTGTTCGGTTACGTGTTGCAGATCACGAGGACGCGATCGTGTTTAAGTGGGGGAGAGTTATAAGACCCTATTTCTGTTTCTGACATTTTAGTTATTCGGGACGCCGTCCAAACCTTCGGGACGCCGTCCAGCAAAGAAGGACGGGATGCCGTCCAAGAATTGGGACGCCGTCCCATGTGTCTGTCGGGCCAGCTGTGGGATTTCAAGATTTTTAGAGGGGTATGTTGGTCTTTTCACATGGTGGCCGGTTTTAAGCCACAAATGGGCAAATGTTGAGCTCATTCAACCCTATCTTCACCAACAAAACACTCTCAACCATTTTTAGTGAGAGAGCAAGGGTTTTAGAGAGAGAGCAAGGGTTTTAGAGAGAGAGAGAGAGAGGTAGATTTGGAGAAGAAGGAGTCAGATTCTCGCAAAAGCTCGGGTTCTAAAGTTGTTCATCTCGCTCCTAGCTACGTTGTGGTGGTATTGGTAAGCTCAAACTCCGAATTTCATTTGTTAGATTTGATGTTCAAGCTAGGGTTTTGAGCTAGATTGTTGTGAAACCCTTTAGATGATGAAGTAGGTTCATGGTGACTTGTTAATCTTGTCACTTGGCGGATTTTGGGTTGGTTGACGTTTTAGCCTTGATTAGGGTTTGATCTTGAATTTAATCACTAGGTTTAGTGATTATGGAAGTGTTGGAACACTTTTGGGTGTGTTTGGCTAACTAATTTTGAAATGGGTCAAAATTAGGGTTTTGGTGTCAAAATGGGTATGACACGTGTTTAACACTTGTGTTCGGGTTTAATTGGCGTGTTAGGACCATTTTCACTCGTGTTAGTGATTATTGGTTAGTTTAGGTGCGGTTTGTGCTTGGAAGTGCATTTGGGTCAGAATTGCACTAAGTGTCATATGGGTTGATTTGTAAGTCAACCCTAATTATGTTGTTTGTATTGTGATAAGGGAATAGGTACGTTCCATTGACGAGTTGCAGATTATTTGGAAGCATTCATCAAGGCGACAAGGTGAGTGTTAATATCCTATGTGCCTATGTATGTGTAGGATGGGTGCGGGTCGGGTGAAGTGATTCTCGGCTATAGAGCTCACTTCACATATAGGTAGACTTGATGGGCTTTTGTATGAGTCCAATTGGCACGGTTGTGCATTTTGGTTGATCACCATTGGCATGATGCACGTTTTGTGTGCACGTTATCACACGTGGTTATGATTTGGATGGTATAACCCCAATGGCGAAGGGTTGATATTGATGTGATGTGGATGACCCCGATGTGGTGGATTTTATAATCCCGTGACCGTGAGTTTTGGTATTGAGAAGTGAATCTCGGGTAGTACGGATTCATGATGACTCGGGTTGTGCGGTCATCTTATTGATGAGGTAATGAATTTCGGGTTGTGTGAATTCATTAAGGCTCGGGTGGTACGGCCAACCTCGGTTGTTGAATTGGTGGAGGAGTGAATTTCGGGTTTCGCGAATTCACTAAGGCTCGGGTTGTTCGGCTAATGTTCGTATGATTGAGGTTAAGGGGTTAACCCTGTAGTCTGGTTACCCATTTATGTACGCGTATTTACTTATATTGTTGTAACTAATCTTGCGGTTTGACTTGGTGGTACGTTAGGTATAACGTTGCTTAGTTATGCTTGGATTGCGGTATGTGACTCGTATTTGTGTGTTAGCGATGCGCATTTCATTTTATGCATATATATGTATGTAGTATATTCTCACTCACTAAGCGTTAGCTTACCCTCTCGTTGTTTACATTTTTATAGATTGCATGGATGCGGTGGCTTGGGTAAGCGCGGGGACTAGTGGACTTGCGTAGTTTGCTTTAGAAGACTTGCTCTTGGATTTGATTAGGATTGGGTAGCGTGTCCCCAATCCCATGCTCGGTTTATGTTTTGTATAAACTAATGGGTCGAAATAGTCACTTGTGGTATTTTGGGTCGATGTAGGCCTGGTGTCGTAAAACTCGGTTTCTATTGTGAAAAACTCTTAGTTTAAACTATTGTAATATATTGTGAAAGTGTTTTGATTTAAAAGTGTCGGGAAGCGGGTTTTTCGCCCGCGTGTGTTTGTAAACTGATCAGAATGTTTTAGTACATCTGGACGCTGTCCCAGATGGCTGGACGCCGTCCCAGTATTAAGAGCTGGACGCCGTCCAAGCTTTTGGACGCCGTCCAGATCAACTGTTTCAGAAATTTTTTTTTGTGGCACATTTTCGGAAGGTTAACGGGTTGGGTTGTTACAAGTGGTATCAGAGCATGGTCTAAGGGATTTAGGAGACTTGAGATAGGTGCCTAGACTTAGACTTTTGTGTGTGCTTAATTTGTTGCGGGACTTGTAGGAGTACGGGTTTGGAATGGGTTTAGTTAGTGCCTTGTATATAGGTCGACTAACGTTTATATTAGTAATGCGGATATTATTAATATATATTTGTGTTTGTGATGATAATTCTCGCGTGTGTTTATATCGCGTAGAATTTTGTTTGTGTTTGCATATATCATCAAGCGAGGTGGTCGTTGTACTAACGAGCCGATACGGCATGTATGCGTAATAAGGACTTGCAAACCTTATTACGGGTGCGAATCGTGTCTAGCAAGTGATGTACGACGAGTGTTTAGCAAGATGGGGCGGTGTTGTGTGTGTGTGCTTTATACGTTCGTGATCTAATCTCTTTGCATTCCTTAGAATGGCGACGGGAAATGGGATCGAGACGAATGACGTGGAGTTTAACGCTAGAGTTGCGGCCGCCGTTGTAGAGCAAATGAGTACGTTTCGAGAAGAAATGGATAGGAAGTATTCCGAATTTCGGGGTAGTAGTGAAATGGAGCGTTGTCTTAAGAGCTTCATGAGGACTAAACCCCCGATGTATGACGGGAAGCCGGATCCTTTGGTAAGCACAACTTGGATTTCGGATGTCGAAGGGTGTTTTCGTACTATTGATTGCCCTCCCGAGAAAAAGACGAGACTCGCTACTAGTCTGTTGCGGGGCAGGGCAAGGGATTGGTTGGATGGTAAGATCGATCTTATCGGTGGCGAAACGTTTATGGCCTTATCGTGGAACGAGTTTAAGGAGGAATTCTTCGAGGAGTTCCGGACTTCGGCCGATTTATGGGAATTGCGTAATGAGTTGCGAAATTTGCGACAAGGATCTATGGATTTGAATACACTCAAGACGATCTTTATGGCGAAGGCTCGTTTTTGCCCGGAGTATTTGGGGAATGATCGTTTGTTAATGGGGGATTTCTATCGGACCATGAATGATGACTTGAAAAGTAAAATTAGTCGGGGTCAAGCGAAATCGTTTGCGGAATTATTCAACTTGGCTAGAGGTTTTGAGTCGTATACATGATCAAAGATGTGTGAACCTTCAAGTAAGAGGAGGGTTGATTCATACGGCTCCCCGGGTACGAAAAATAAGGGTGCAAGTGCGAGTACGGGTAATGTGGGAAAAGGCAAGGTGGATTCTCGTGCACCTAGATGTTTCAATTGTGGTATTAGGGGCCACAAGTTGTGGGAGTGCACAATGCCGAGAAGTGATGACGAGATGTGCTACTATTGTCATAAGGAGGGGCAATTCAAGCCGAATTGTCCCGAGTTGGCGGCGAATGCCGCAAGGAGACGTTGAGGTACGTTTCATTTTAATAAATATGTCATTTGAATATTTATTTATGTGGCGTTTAAGTTCGGATTTGTTATTGCATTGTGTTGTGCATGTTATTGTTAAGGGTGACGTTCCTAATGGAAGTACCCTATGGTAATGATTGATTTTTGGACGAAGGGCGTAAGACTTGGTGTAACCAAGCATTCCTTAGTATTTGGGAAATGTTTCTACCAAACCATGGAAAAGGGTTTTGGTGTTCGGTTGATAAGCGCGTGTACGCTTTTGTGTTGAGATTGGTGAACCGTGAGGTTCGTCGGTTGGTTGGAACCCTTGAGATCGAGTGTTTTGAATCTCGATGTATGTTGGTAAAGGAGTCAACGTGACGCGAAATTAGGTGCCTCTTTCATACCTACTAGCGTGGCGTTCGACTCCGATTGTGTTGTGGTTACATTGTACTTAGGGTACCGAGATGAAACCCTTAAGTACATGAGTGACTAGGTGAAGTTGACAAGCTATAGCAATCGGATGATTGCGAGAGTGTAGTTGTGTAATTTGTAGTACACTTTTCGTTTGAAGTGTTTAAGGATAGGTTAAAATCCTTCGTATGCTCAAGGTGGGAGCAAAGAATGGTGATGGGTTGTGTGAACCCAATTGTTGGTAAAGTCTACCTTTGGTAGCACTGTACGGTTGTATGAGTTGTGGATATGGAAGGTAGTTCCAAGTGGGGGAGTTACACTTCTGCACGAGGAGACCTTAGGGTGAGATTTCGAATGACGATTTTAGTAGATCTGAAACTTGTGTTGGGACCTAGTTTTTGGTCGATTTGTGGTAGAGTACAATTTTAGTTAAATTGTACTTATGATTTTGGATTTGAAATATCACCGAGGTGGTAATGTGGCAAATCTCGTTGAGAGATAATGGACGTGTTTGGCGAGCAAGGTGAAATCTCTCGGTTAAGGGATGTGTGTGGTAGATTCTCTTCTGGAGGATTATTGTTTAGTACCTATGTTTGATATAGGTGGTTCTTGCTCGAGTGTGTGAATGGTTAGTGGTATCCGTTAGGATTCACTATGGCGTAGCACAACGCGATGTTACGCTACTCGTCGTTCGAGGCCAAAAGGGCGTTGATTGATGAAGCATGACTTTCGGAGTCCGCTGACTTCATCATGGTATTGGCGATTGATGAAGCATAACCTTCAGGGTCCGTTGACTTCATCATGGGAGTACGTGATTGGTGGAGCATGACTTTCGGGGTCCGCTGACTTCATCATGAGCGTGGTGTTATATCGGTGAAGCATGAACTTCAGGGTCCGCTGACTTCATCCGGTATTGAAATTGGTGGAGCATGACCTTCGGGGTCCGCTGACTTCATCAGGAGAGTAGTGTTACGTCGGCATGACATAACATTATCAGGAAATGCGAGTACCGGTGGGAAATGAGAGTACCATTCTTGAGTTGTGTTGTGGGACGTGAATATTGGGTTGTTCGTATTCACAATATTTCGGGTAGTACGATTGTCCCTGTTGGTTGGAATCATAGTTTGAGGTAGTGAATGTCGGGTAGTTCGGATTCACTAAGGCTCGGGTTGTACGGCCATCCTCGGTTATACTATGTGGCGGTGGTAGTGAATATCGGGTTGTGCGTATTCACTATGACTCGGGTTGTGCGGTCATTTCGTTGTGAGATATATGGATTGGGTAGGTGAATTTCGGGTTGTGCGAATTCACTAAGGTTTGGGTTGTTTTGACCATCCTCCATATGTGTTCAGGCTCGGGTTGTTTCGGCCATGTTGAGTTGTGATCTATCGGTTATTTTATACACCGATGGTGGGGTCGTAAGGACTGTGTGGTTTGATCTATTGGTTGTTTTATGCACCAATGGTGGGGTCGTAAGGACCATGTTGTGGGAACTATCGGTTGTTTTATACGCCGATGGTGGGGTCGCGAGGGCGTGTTGTACGATTAGTGATGCGATAGCCATGTTTCGCTCACATGTTGTTACGGGTGTGACGATCGTCGATTTTGTACACCTTGGGATCTAGCATTGCCATGATCGTTTGGGCGCTATCGGTTTTATCCGTTTATTATGATGTTACGGTAGTTGCGTTTTGGTTGTATTGCGCACTACAAGGGATGTTTAGTGATTGGTGTTATCCGTAAGGATTCGTTTGGTTCGGTCTCCATCGTTTCGTGTTGTTGACCTTAGGTTGACTTGGTTACTTTTAGCATTGTACTCGGTAAGGATACGCTAGGGGATTGATATCTCGGTTCGAGATTTGGTTGAGTTTTCCCGAAGGGAATGAGCATGGCTTTAGTGCTCGGATTAGTGAATTTGATAAATCGCGAGCGACGATTTAGTTGTTAAAGGCGATTCATTGGGAAGGATTGCTTAGGAAAGTCGGATTGGGGCTATGTTTGAGGACCGTTGATTGAGGTCTATTCGGTTACGTGTTGCAGATCACGAGGACGCTATCGTGTTTAAGTGGGGGAGAGTTATAAGACCCTATTTCTGTTTCTGACATTTTAGTTATTCGGGACGCCGTCCAAACCTTCGGGACGCCGTTCAGCAAAGAAGGACGGGACGCCGTCCAAGAATTGGGACGCCGTCCCATGTGTCTGTCGGGCCAGCTGTGGGATTTCAAAATTTTTAGAGGGGTATGTTGGTCTTTTCACATGGTGGCCGGTTTTAAGCCACAAATGGGCAAAGGTTGAGCTGATTCAACCCTATCTTCACCAACAAAACACTCTCAACCATTTTTAGTGAGAGAGCAAGGGTTTTAGAGAGAGAGAGGTGGATTTGGAGAAGAAGGAGTCGGATTCTCGCAAAAGATCGGGTTCTAAAGTTGTTCATCTCACTCCTAGCTACGTTGTGGTGGTATTGGTAAGCTCAAACTCCGAATTTCATTTGTTAGATTTGATGTTCAAGTTAGGGTTTTGAGCTAGATTGTTGTGAAACCCTTTAGATGATGAAGTAGGTTCATGGTGACTTGTTAATCTTGTCACTTGGCGGGTTTTGGGTTGGTTGATGTTTTAGCCTTGATTAGGGTTTGATCTTGAATTTAATCACTAGGTTTAGTGATTATGGAAGTGTTGGAACACTTTTGGGTGTGTTTGGCTAACTTATTTTGAAATGGGTCAAAATTAGGGTTTTGGTGTCAAAATGGGTATGACACGTGTTTAACACTTGTGTTCGGGTTTAATTGGCGTGTTAGGACCATTTTCACTCGTGTTAGTGATTATTGGTTAGTTTGGTCGCGGTTTGTGCTTGGAAGTGCATTTGGGTCGGAATTGCATTAAGTGTCATATGGGTTGATTTGTAAGTCAACCCTAATTGTGTTGTTTGTATTGTGATAATGGAATAGGTACGCTCCATTGACGAGTTGCGGATTATTTGGAAGCATTCATCAAGGCGACAAGGTGAGTGTTAATATCCTATGTGCCTATGTATGTGTAGGATGGGTGCGGGTCGGGTGAAGTGATTCTCGGCTATAGAGCTCACTTCACATATAGGTGGACTTGATGGGCTTTTGTATGAGTCCAATTGGCACGGTTGTGCGTTTTGGTTGATCACCTTTGGCGTGATGCACGTTTTGTGTGCACGTTATCACACGTAGTTGTGATTTGGATGTTATAACCCCAATGGCGAAGGGTTGATATTGATGCGATGTGGATGACCCTGATATGGTGGATTTTATAATCCCGTGACCGTGGGTTTTGGTATTGAGTAGTGAAACTCGGGTAGTACGGATTCATGATGACTCGGGTTGTGCGGTCATCTTATTGATGAGGTAATGAATTTCGGGTTGTGTGAATTCATTAAGGCTCGGGTGGTACGGCCAACCTCGGTTGTTGAATTGGTGGAGGAGTGAATTTCGGGTTGTGCGAATTCACTAAGGCTCGGGTTGTTCGGCCAATGTTCGTATGATTGAGGTTAAGGGGTTAACCTTGGAGTCTGGTTACCCATTTATGTACGCGTATGTACTTATATTGTTGTAACTAATCTTGCGGTTTGACTTGGTGGTACGTTAGGTATAACGTTGCTTAGTTATGCTTGGATTGCGGTATGTGACTCGTATTTGTGTGTTAGCGATGCGCATTTCATTTTATGCATATATATGTATGTAGTATATTCTCACTCACTAAGCGTTAGCTTACCCTCTCGTTGTTTACATTTTTATAGATTGCATGGATGCGGTGGTTCGGGTAAGCGCGGGGACTAGTGGACTTGCGTAGTTTGCTTTAGAAGACTTGCTCTTGGATTTGATTAGGATTGGGTAGCGTGTCCCCAATCCCATGCTCGGTTTATGTTTTGTATAAACTAATGGATCGAAATAGTCACTTGTGGTATTTTGGGTCGATGTGGGCCTGGTGTCGTAAAACTCGGTTTCTATTGTGAAAAACTCTTAGTTTAAACTATTGTAATATATTGTGAAAGTGTTTTGGTTTAAAAGTGTCGGGAAGCGGGTTTTTCGCCCGCTTGTGCTTGTAAACTGATCAGAATGTTTTAGTACATCTGGACCCCAGTATTAAAAGCTGGACGCCGTCCAAGCTTTTGGACGCCGTCCAGATCAACTGTTTCAGAAATTTTTTTTTTGTGGCACATTTTCGGAAGGTTAATGGGTTGGGTTGTTACAGTATCATTCAAAATCCTAGAACATCATATGAATATTAACGATTACGACCGGTGTTCAAACCCTTCGAAATTCCTGAAGACACTTCAAATAATGAACAATTGAGATGATGATCCAACCACATGTTACCCACGGTCATGCACCTGAAAAACCCTCGAAACCAAAGTCATAGTTTAAAACGTATCCGTGTCAGAACCTTTGGCATTTATTAGCAAAAATAAATTTTCAATCCCTTTTCAAAGTAGACAGTTTTGTCACAGCTCCAGCAAATCAACTTCAATTGTTCATCCGATAAGCCTTATTATAACAATTACCCCTTCATCATTGTTACCGTGGAATCTTTAATATCTCGCCACATTAGTAGTAAACTTATCAACAACTTCATTGATCTTTAAGCCTCTCCGAAAAATCAGGATACTTCTTCATTGAAACTCTATCAAGTACTCATCTACAACTTGTAACAACAATTGTTATACCAACTACTGGGAATTAGCAATCAGTATTTTGAATTTCGTAGCAATTTTATGCCAACAGTTATATATATAGATATAACGTCTACCTCCAAGACTTACAGACTTTGAATGTGAAGTTTCTGAAAAACACCCTAAACTGCGAACTAGTTCTCCGAATTTTGGAAAAATGCTGATGAAGTAGGGAAAACTGTAAACGACCTTATCAGCAAAAAGTTTGATGATATAGAATAGTGTGTTGGCAAAGCTCAGAAAAAGAGAAGGTTTGGAACTGGAAAACGGATTAAGCAAACCATGAAGGAGGCTGTGGACAAATCACAAAGACTAAGCCTGCCTTCAAAGAATCCAAATGATTCAGTGTCTGCTAAAATCCTTAGCAAATACCTTGCTCCTTACTCTAAAACCTTTGCGGACAATATTCTTCATCATCATCTTATCTTAAATATTCTAAGATATCATCGTATCTTCCATTATAAATATCCTCCATATTTTTTAAGATATTTTCATAACTATTCTTATCTGAAATCATTCATCTCTTCGCGCTATCTGTGTTACATCATAAAAGAAACTATTTTAGTTTCTAAAATCTGAAAAAAATTCGAAAAATGGATGTTTTGAAGTAATGTTGGGAATTGAAGCATGAGTTAGTATAATATAATGACACTTGATCAACGTGATTATATTACAGTAAGTCATGCTGAGTTTCTAATGGAACATGATAAAGGTTCACAGATCCCACCCTTATCATGAACCATGTTACATAACTCTTTCATTCTGTTTAATCTCTAAACATATCAAGAAAATATTTATCTTGATGATTTGGTCTTTTCTAGATATTCTGGTAATTGGACAAATCAAATCGTGCTATTACCTTTCCTTTCTACTTTGTATATTATGATCATTCGAAACTCCATACCTACGAATTCTGGACCATTATTCGCTTGACTTGAAGTCGGAAAGGAAAAACAAAAGCATGGAGCTCCTAAATATAAGGGAAAATATAAAGCCCGATAACAACACTTAAATTACAAGCCGTGTATATCAATAAGTATTGCAACGTAAAGACACGGGAGAACTAAAAACACTATAAAGCCAAGAGTATAGTAAAAGTGAATAGATTCCTCCGGCGGCAGATGAAAAAGAAGAATGATAGATATGAAAGTTAGGAGTATATCAAGTATCAGAACTGGATGAAGCATTTTCACAATCTATTAAAAAGTATTAAATAAGGAAGAAGATTATAAGAGTGGTGAAAATAAATGAAACGGAAGAGGTCAATTTATAGCGAAATATCAGACATAGCAATCAAGGCAGATACGCATTTAAACAAAGAAAATCCTAATTTCCGCAAATTCCGAAGAATCAAATCTTATTTAAATAATGAAGATTTTCTATTCCTTAAATTCTGGAAATCAATCGTTACTACGTCAAGAGATAAGACGCATCTCTATTCTCCATTTCACTCTATTACGATAACTTCCCTCATACGCTTCGAGTAATCGAATTATTTTATCCATATTATTGAATGGTGATAAAATTCTATTTACCAACTCATATTCGTCATGAAAACATTTTTATTGTTAGCCATGACGACCTCACTCAAATTTCAGGACGAAATTTCTTTAACGGGTAAGTACTGTGATGACCCAGAAATTTCTGACCAAATTTAAACTTAATCTTTAACGTTTCTGACACGATAAGCAAAGTCTATAAAACTGAATCTCAAAATTCTTGAACTATTTAATTACCCTGTTTATCCGACGATTCACGAACGTCATAACATGTATTATATAAACATAAGAGTTTTCAATATATACGGAATCATGCGAATAATATTTATATACGAAATGATTAAAAATTTACTATTAAACGATGCCATTTCAAATTAAAAATTTTACGTATTAAGTCGTTTTATTTTTATGATATAATTTTTGTAATTTTTTTTTAGAAACGAAGTTAAATTAAAAATGTACAAGTTGTAAAGCACAATGTACAATAACGTAACTTAAATAGTTGAATTGAAATTAATTAATTTACTATTCACATGAAAGTGACATGATAGAAATTATTAATTATAAGTTACATAGAATACCCCTGAAGTATTTAATAAATATGACTTTTTAAAATTTTAATATTCGATTTACGAATCATATTATTATTATATTATATTTATATTATTATTTTATTATTATATATATTAAAAACGATGTCGACACAAGAAACATCCAAATTGATAATGGATGTGGCGTTCTTTTTATTATTTTTAATTTACACATTATTATCATTATTAGTTTTAATATTATCAATTATTATTAGTATTATACATAAAATACTACGACGAGGTTATGTCTAAACGATTCCAAAAATGGTTTTCAAGCGGGATAGAGCTAAGGAAATTATGGGTTATAGCTATGGAGGTTATGGGTAATGTTCATGGGTATTATTCGCAAGTCAAACCTAGTGTTTATCATCTCAGTTGCGTCTACGTACTTTCCTGCAATATTGAATCACAATATTGATACGTGAGCATTTATATCTTATCTTTTATATATTAATTATGTATCCATGTCTAGTGCTCGAGTATATATATTTATGCATGCTAGTATGCTAAATTTTGTCGTTAAACAGTTTATAATGAATCACGAATTAAATACATATATTACTGGTAAAAGGTATATGATATACATGGTTTTGGAAAGCTAACGAAAAATAAATAACTTTTCATTTAGAAACCGTGTAATTTCGGTGAACGAATTAAAAGTTATGATCAACTGAAATATGATTAACGTTAATTGAAATTGCTTTTGAATCTGTAATTGATATTTAAACAACTTGTTAATAAGATTGATAAAGTGGATTTTTGAATATTACCAGCCGAGTAAATGAATCCTTATATAGGACACGTCTCGTTTTGTTAAACAACTGTCAAAATTGACTTTTTGAAACAACTTTGGATAACTTTTGTAAGTCGATCTCGAGCATTAGGATTATGATACACTATGACCAGACCTAGTTTGATAGATATTTATTAACCAACATATGTTCTCTAGGTTGAGATCTATGGTTATTTGGTAATCCGAGTTTCGATCACATTTGGGTGAACGACTTTATATGCTGCTAAGGTGAGTTTCATTTGCTCCCTTTTTAATTGTTTTTGCAATCTATATTTTTGGGCTGAGAATACATGCACTTTATTTTAAACACAATGGATACAAGTACATACTAAATTCTATACTGAGTTTGAACCGAAAATCCCTTAGCTTTGGTAACTAGTAACTGCCGGTTATAAGAACCGGTGGGAGCGAGTAGTAGTATATGGATCCATATGGCTTGATATCCCCGTCCGTGCTCGAGCACTAGCCTTTTAACGGACGTATGCTATTTGAGAAGCGTACACGTTGGTTTGCGTGTATTATTAAGATGATTATACAAAGGGTATAAATTATATATACATTAAGTTTAGTTACCAGGGTGCTCAATTTTGTAGAATATTTTGATAAACGTTTCTGGATGAAACAACTAAAATCTTGTGATCTGTGACAACCCGGAAATTTCCAACCAAATTTAAACTTTAATCTTTATATGTTTCCGACACGATAAGCAATATTTGTTAAGTTAAATTTCAAGAATTTTAAACTATGTTCATACATTCATTCAACCTCGTCCAAGTTCCAACGATTCACGAACCATTAAATGAATATGATTATATATGTATATGTGTATATATATTATAACTTGAAACGTAAACAAAATATTAGATTAAATACTTTATATGATTGTATCTGTTTCAAAATGTTTATCAATGGAATTAGAAGATAAGATCAAATGATTGAATTATCAGATATATTGAATTATGATTACAAGTCTCTGTTGAAAGGCCCACGTTGATTTGAGAAATCTTTTCATTTTAACAATATTCAGAAAATGGTAAAGTGATTTATAAATAAGAACAAATTATCAATCATTGAGAACTAGACAAAGGATAGTGGAAGATTGAATCTTATAAAGACTCGATTGATCTATTTAGTTTCAAACGTACAAAAACGTTTTTAGTTTAAAAAGAACTTTATTATTAAAATGTATATAACTTTTATAAATATCTAGAACCACTTTTGACAACTCATTACTTAACTAGTATGATAAAGATAACGATATTTATATTTTATTTTATTAAATATATATAACGATTTAAATTAATATTATATATATTTATACGCGTATTATACGTACATAGTTTTATACTTTTACTATACTTAAACTTTACCTTTACTTTATTTTTACTTTACTTTAACTTTAATAATTCACTTTAATAATTCATACTTTAATAATTCACTTTAATAATTCATACTTTAATAATTCACTTTAATAATTCATACTTTAATAATTCACTTTAATAATTCATACTTTAATAATTCACTTTAATAATTTAAAAATCTATTATAAATAGAATTCAATAGGTTTCATTATTTCATAGAAACTTGAAAATATTTTTCTCCAAACTCTCTCAATCGATTTACATATATATTTACTCTGTATTATTTCAAGATATTATTAGTATACATAAAATATTACGACGGAGTGCTGTCCGAGTGATTTCGAAATTGTTTTTCGAGTGGGATAGGATTAAGGAAATTATGGGTTATAGCTATGGAGGTGATTGAGTATGGTTCATGGGTATGCTCGTGAGGTCAATATAGTGTTTATCATTTCCGTTGCCTCTACGTACCTTTCCTGCAATATTGAATCTCAATATTGATACGTGAGTACTCATTATTTAACTTTTACATACTAATAGTGTATCCCTGACTAGTGCTCGAGTATTTAGGATTATTCATGCTTGTACTTTTGATATTGCCCTTAGACAGGTTAGGTTGAATCTTGAATTAGTTACACTTGCGGTTGAGATAAGGTATAAGATATGCATGTCCTTGGAAAGCTAGCGAAAAATTAAGAACTTTTCCTTTAGATATCGAATGGTTTCGATGATCGGATTAGAAGTTATAATCAATTGAATTTTCAATATTTTTATTAAAAATGATTATTATTATCGTCGTTTTTATCATCGTTCTAGTTTCATCTTATTATTATCATTATTATTATCTTTATCAATAAAAGGGATTTATCATTAAAAATTGTTATTTTTTTTATTATTACTATCGTTATTATCGTTAAAGTTATAATTAGTATTATTATTATTATTATTATTATTATTATTATTATTATTATTATTATTATTATTATTGGTATTATTATTATTATTATCATTATTAATATATATATCATTATTTAAAAATGGTTATTGTTATTGTTATTATTATTATTATTATTATTACTTTATTATCATTAAGATAATTATAAGTATTATCGTTAATAATGTTATAGTAACTATCATTATTATTATTAGTGTAATTAAAACAAATATTTGTAACACCTAATTATTTTGATTACTATTATTATTATCATTATTATGAACACGATATAAAAGACGATTAAAAGCTATTAAACGAAACGATTAGGAAATAATGGGTAAGAGTATCATGATGAAATTAAAATATTATAAGATATTGATTTAGATAAAATTATCGTTCTTATTATTTTTATCATTACTATTATTATTAAAAGTATCGTTAGTATTAAAACTATCATTTTAACAAAAATTATCATTTTAATAGAAATGTCATCATTACTATAAAATATCATTATCATTATTATTTTAAATAGAATTATTATTTTAAAGATAATATTAAAAATTATCGTAAATATTAAAGTTATCATAATTAGAATTATCGTTTTATCATAATGTCATCTTAGTAATTATAAATATTGATATTTTTATAATAATAATTATTATTACAAAATAATACAACTTTTACTTACTATCATTATAGATATTATTTTATCAAATAAATATGTGATACAAACATATTTTACTACGTGTAATAACTTACTTTAATAATACCTATCATATTATCATTATGATATTAAATGAACCCTATAAATTTTATTACTTAATATATATAAAAGTATATTTTATTATATAAATTTAATATAAAATTTTATTTATTAATAAATAAATTATATTATTTACTCTAATAAATCTTTTAAAAATATTTAAAAATATAAAATGACGATATTTAAACTATATATTAATCATGTATAGATTTTTAGAAATTATTTTGAGTCAAATTTACTTTTGTTGACTTTTGCATATTAGTCTCGAGCATTAGGATTGTGGTACACTAAGACTTGACCTAATTTGTTAGACAAATATTGACCAATACATAAATATATATAATTAATTTAGGTTCGTGAATTCGAGGCCAACCTTGCACTTGTTCAATGACGTTATATTTATTTTTACTACGAAATACAGTATGGTGAGTTTCATTTGCCTTTTTACCCTTTATATTTTTGGGACTGAGAATACATGCGCTTTTATAAATGTTTGACGAAATAGACACAAGTAATTGAAACTACATTCTATGGTTGAATTATCGAAATCGAATATGCCCCTTTTTATTAAAGTCTGGTAATCTAAGAATTAGGGAACAGACACCCTAATTGACGCGAATCCTAAAGATAGATCTATTGGGCCTAACAAACCCCATCCAAAGTACCGGATGCTTTAGTACTTCGAAATTTATATCATGTCCGAAGGAGGATCCCGGAATGATAGGGGATATTCTTATATGTATCTAGTTAATGTCGGTTACCAGGTGTTCACCATATGAATGATTATTTTTGTCTCTATGCATGGGACGTATATTTATGAGAACTGGAAATGAAATTATTGTGGTCTATTAAAATGATGGAAATAAATGATTATGATAAACTAATGAACTCACCAACCTTTTGGTTGACACTTTAAAGCATGTTTATTCTCAGGTGTTACAGAAATCTTCCGCTGTGCATTTGCTCATTTTAAAGATATTACTTGGAGTCTTTCATAGCATATTTCGAAGAACGTTGCATTCGAGTCATTGAGTTCATCAAAGATTATTATTAAATCAATTTATAGTTGGATAGTGGATATTATGAAATGGTATGCATGTCTGTCAATTTTCGATGTAAAGAAAGATTGTCTTTTAAAAACGAATGCAATGTTTGTAAAATGTATCATATAGAGGTCAAATACCTCGCAATGTAATCAACTATTGTGAATCGTTTATAATGTATATGAACGGGTCCTTTCAGTTGGTATCAGAGCGGTGGTCTTAGCGAACCAGGTCTGCATTAGCGTGTCTAACTGATAAGTCGATAGGATGCATTAGTTAGTCTGGACTTCGACCGTGTCTGCATGTCAAAAGTTTTGCTTATCATTTTGTGTCGAAAATTAACTACTTATCATCCTCAGGAAATTACCTGCTTATCATTTTTAGTCTAAGACACGTTTTGCTGCATTGATTGCATGAATAGTGTATAGACAAAAATTCATATCTTAGTATATCTGCTAAATCATATCTTATCGTATCTGTTACTTTAAACTTTGCCTGACATATCCCGCAAAGTCCTCCGTAATCTACGAAATCTTTTGATATATATATATATATATATATATATATATATATATATATATATATATATATATATATATATATATATATATATATATATATATATATATATATATATATATATATATATATATATATATATATATATATATATTCTATGTAATTAGAATACCATCCGTTAGCCAAAATCATTTCATATCGAAAAAAAAAATCCTTTATCCAATCGTACGAAATGGAATTCGTCATCAGTTCAAGTAACTCAGATTCCGAAATGGAATCTCATTCAAGCTCCGAAAGCAGTGTGACCGGAATAGATCAACCAATCAGTCATCACCTATTCTGGATGAATTGGGGATGGGTTCGTAGCCTCCTCAATCATTGGAGACAAGAAGAAGGTGATCCCTTCCATCCACCACATTGCCCTCTTGACGAAGAACCTGAAGCACTTACCGGCGAACCTGTCCGAAACACCATGTTCTCGCTCAATTCCAGAGTATCTCATCACGATTATATATTACATCAAATTTTAGATTTTATTTATCCGCTCGTCCGAACCGACAATAACCCCGGTGTAATAGAAGAAGTCAACGAGCTTCGCGCTCGGATAGTGGCTTTGGAGAATATGGTGCAGAGATTACAAACACCAGCAGCAGCATCAGCAGCATAACCAGTACCACCATCATCAACGCCAACAGTACCATTACCACCTCCAACCACTACTGCGTCGTAAACCTCAACTTCATAATCTGTCCCACGAGCATCAACGTCATACGCACCATAGATACCAAGGAGTACCAACAACAATAACTGACGAAGTATTAATTCATAACTTCATTGGAGAAACATTCCGCGACGATTATGTAATCTCTAAAGTCTTAGAGATTATCTAATCTAGCCCTAACCATAAATCAGTTAAGCGAACCAAAATGATAGAAGGAAGAGTAGAAACCCTGAAAAAAATGGTGTGTGATTAACAAGCTATACTTGCTTTACCAATAGCATCAACAGTACCGTCAGCGTTACCAGCATCGTCAGTACAGTCAACATCCGAATCAACAACACCGATAACATCACAAACTCCGTCAGGTCAAGAATCACTGTGGACATCATTACAAATCAATAACGTGTATATTGTATCAACGAGTTATGAAGAATTAACTCATTCCCTCTGAAGAAATTATATGTATATTATATATATATATATATATATATATATATATATATATATATATATATATATTGAAATAAATCTTTCCGTGCTAAGCTATTGTGTGTGAATCTTAACTACTCGGTTAATTCATATTACAAATATGCAATAATGTACGTCCTTCGGCCGTAACTTAACCAGCGTTAACTACAATCTCTGTCGCAATTCAACAAATTCCAATTCATAATAAATCAAGTATATATTTGATTTTACACTTTCATCATCGATGTACCCGAAACTTTTTAGATAACATCATTCGTACTTTGCGAAATTCACAAGAATTCCACGAACCGAACATCATACATCAACAAATAACGAAGTATTGATTCATAATTTCAATGTCATTAAAGAAATACTGCGTAAAAGTTATGTACTTTTTAAAGCCTTTAGGGATTATTCAATTCTAGTTTCAACCGTAAATCAAATGAGTTTAATTTAACATTAACTCATTAAATCTATGTTACATCTGAAGAAAATATACATATATATATTTTCATAAAGACTGTAATAAAATTCTTTTGTACAAAATATTAATTGTGAATTTTTTTTTAACGGGTAGGTAATACCCGAGAGATATATAAATTCACAAATAATATGTTACACTCTTCGAATCTGATTCAGCAAATCATCCATTATACTCCCTACTTTCACAACAATATACATTCTTTTATAGAAATCAAAACAACCATACTCATTCAAAATTTAATTACATATTCTGATTTTGAAATCTCAAAATTCAACACGAGATATGACCAAAATCATCACTCTTAGATCCTTACATCTTTCACAAGCTATATTTTGACTTCAAAACCGTGTTAGAACATCAAATGTATGTTAACGATTACAATCTGTGTTCAAACCCTTCGAAAATTTTTGAAGACACTTCGAATGATGAGCAATCGAGATGATGATCCAACCACATGTTACCCACAGTTATGTACTCGAAAAACTCTTGAAACCAATGTAAAAGTTTAAACAACGTATCCGCGTCAGATTCTTTGGCATTTATTAGCAAAAATAACTTTGCGACTCCTATTCAAAGTAGCCAGTTTTGTCACAGCTCCAGCAAGTCAACTTCGACTTTTCAGTCAGACTAACCTTATTATAACCTTGAGATATACACCATCGTTACCAGGGAACCTTTTACATTCCACCACATTATTAGCAGATGTACCAACAACTTCATTACCCTTTGACTTTAGCTTCTCCAAAAAGTCATTATAATTATTTATTGAAACCCCATCATTTACTCATTCGCATCTTGTAATGAGAATTGCCATACGAATCATTGGGAATTAGCAATCAGTATTTTGAAATCTCGCAGCATGTCTACGCCAACAGTTATATGTGTATATATAACGTCTATCTTCTGGACTTAATTTGAATGTGAAGTTTCTGAAAAACACTCCGAACTAAGAATTGGTTCTCCGAAAATGGAAAAAAATGCTGATGAAGCAGCAAAAACTAAAAACGACTTTAAACGGTAAAAGCTGAATGACAATGATGAAGTGTGCTGGCAAAGCGCAGAAAAAGAGAAGTTTTGGAACTGGAAAACGGATTGAGCAAAGTAGGAAGGAGGCTTTGGACAAATTACAAAGACTGAACCTGACTTCAAAGGATCCAAATGATTCAGTACCTACTGAAGTCATTAACGAATACCTTGCTCCTGACTCTAAACCCCTGCAGACAATATTCTTTATCATCCTCTGATATTAGAAATTCTAAAATATCATCATATCTTTCATTATAAATATCCTCCATATTTCTGAAGATATTTTCTTAATTTTTCTTATTTGAAATCATTTACCTCTTCGCACTATCTGTATTACATCATAAAAGAAACTATTTTAGTTTCTAAATTCTGAAACATTTAAGTTTAAAATAGGAATATTTTGAAGTAGTGTTGGGAACTGAAGCATGAATTAGTATAATATAATGACACTTGATCAACGTGATTATATTACAGTAAGTCATGCTGAGTTTCTAAATGGAACGTGATGATTCACAGATCATAACATCATCATGTGCCATGTTATACGACTCTTGTATTCTATTTAACCTCTAAAATATCAAGAAAATATTTCTTGATGATTCGGCCTTTTCCAAGGTATTCTAGTAATTTGACAAGTCAAGATCGTGCCATCACAATTTCCTTCCTAGAACATTAACAATGTTCATTCCGAAATTCATATCTGTGAATTCTGGACCATTACAAGCGGTGCTTAATCGCAAGAAGAAGAAACAAAAGGACAAAACTTCGAAATAGAAATCGGGGTATAAATTGCAGCAAATAAAAGAGAGCATTAACTGTGAATGATAATAATTATAGAAGACAGAAGCAGAGACTTTGAAATATAAGGGAACATATAAAGCCCAACGATAAACTAGAAATTATAAACCATATATATCGATACATATAGCAATATAAAGACACGGGAGAACTAGAAACACTATAAACCGAAGAGTATAGTAGAAGTAAATAGATTCTTCCGGCGGTAGATGAAAAAGAAGAATGACCGATATGAAAGTTAGAAGTATATCGAGAATTATAACTGGATGGAGCATATTGATGAATACTTTAAAATGTGAGTTGAGGGGGAAAGAATAGAAGGTGATGAAACATGACTAGGAACTTAGAAATCAACAGATTTAACTCACACAATGGCGGAATAAGTGAATCAAACCCTCTAGTGAATAGGTTAAAGTTTTTTTTTTGATTAATTTAGTCAAACCACAATTAAATCAAGTGTGATTAGATCAACACCTAGAGCTATTATTCACCACCTGAGTGATTTGGACTGAGAGAGAATCGGAGGAGCTCACTAGATCTGAGTGTGTGTAACAAATGAGAGGCTTAACCTAAAATGAAGAACATAAGACTTTATATACCCCTGCTGTTGACTCACCCATACGATTCATTCATCACACGTACGAGTTGGCTTCATCAGACGTACGGGTGATCACTCACTCGTGTCTTCTCATTTAGGTTGTAATTGTGACTTAGCTCAGCATCAACCGTGCGTATGAGCCTGTCAGCCGTACTAGTGAGGCTTCACTCGTACGTCTGACTAAGTCTAACATAGTCAAACATCTAAATCTCGTTCCTGCAGTTCCTGTAACCACATACAAACACGGATAGGATAATAACGAGCAATCATGGTGGCCTGTAAACTGTTGTACCTGCAATGGACGTGGGTAGATGTCTAGGGACTTGCATAAAATGCATCAACAAAAGGTGTGAGTTGTAAGGAAACGAAGGAGGTGAATTTATAAGAAAATCTCTGACAGAACAATTAAAATGGACGATCGCATTTAAAGCGGATCCTAATTCCCTTGATTACCGGAAAGTCAAATCTTATTAAGAAGATTTTCTTCAAATCCCTTGAAATCTAGGAATCAATCATATCTACGTCAAATGATAAGATGAATCTACACTTACTCATTTCACTCTTCTATGTTAGTTTCATTCGTACTCTTAATATAAATGGATTGTTTATCCAAATTATTCGCTGATGATAAAACTCTAATTTTTAGCTCGTATGCATCATGAAAACATACTTATCACGACCTTTCCACTCAAATTTCGGGACGAAATTTCTTTAACGGGTAGGTACTGTGACAACCCGGAAATTTCCAACCAAATTTAAACTTTAATCTTTATATGTTTCCGACACGATAAGCAATATTTGTTAAGTTAAATTTCAAGAATTTTAAACTATGTTCATACATTCATTCAACCTCAACCAAGTTCCAACGATTCACGAACCATTAAATGAATATGATTATATATGTATATGTGTATATATATTATAACTTGAAACGTAAACAAAATATTAGATTAAATACTTTATATGATTGTATCTGTTTTAAAATGTTTATCAATGGAATTAGAAGATAAGATCAAATGATTGAATTATCAGATATATTGAATTATGATTACAAGTCTCTGTTGAAAGGCCCACGTTGATTTGAGAAATCTTTCCATTTTAACAATATTCAGAAAATGGTAAAGTGATTTATAAATAAGAACAAATTATCAATCATTGAGAACTAGACAAAGGATAGTGGAAGATTGAATCTCATAAAGACTCGATTGATCTATTTAGTTTCAAACGTACAAAAACATTTTTAGTTTAAAAAGAACTTTATTATTAAAATGTATATAACTTTTATAAATATCTAGAACCACTTTTGACAACTCATTACTTAACTAGTATGATAAAGATAACGATATTTATATTTTATTTTATTAAATATATATAACGATTTAAATTAATATTATATATATTTATACGCGTATTATACGTACATAGTTTTATACTTTTACTATACTTAAACTTTACCTTTACTTTATTTTTACTTTACTTTAACTTTAATAATTCACTTTAATAATTCATACTTTAATAATTCACTTTAATAATTCATACTTTAATAATTCACTTTAATAATTCATACTTTAATAATTCACTTTAATAATTCATACTTTAATAATTCACTTTAATAATTCATACTTTAATAATTCACTTTAATAATTCAAAAATCTATTATAAATAGAATTCAATAGGTTTCATTATTTCATAGAAACTTGAAAATATTTTTCTCCAAACTCTCTCAATCGATTTACATATATATATATTTACTCTGTATTATTTCAAGATATTATTAGTATACATAAAATATTACAACGGAGTGCTGTCCGAGTGATTTCGAAATTGTTTTTCGAGTGGGATAGGATTAAGGAAATTATGGGTTATAGCTATGGAGGTGATTGAGTATGGTTCATGGGTATGCTCGTGAGGTCAATATAGTGTTTATCATTTCCGTTGCGTCTACGTACCTTTACTGCAATATTGAATCTCAATATTGATACGTGAGTACTCATTATTTAACTTTTGCATACTAATAGTGTATCCCTGACTAGTGCTCGAGTATTTAGGATTATGCATGCTTGTACTTTTGATATTGCCCTTAGACAGGTTAGGTTGAATCTTGAATTAGTTACACTTGCGGTTGAGATAAGGTATAAGATATGCATGTCCTTGGAAAGCTAGCGAAAATTAAGAACTTTTCCTTTAGATATCGAATGGTTTCAATGAACGGATTAGAAGTTATAATCAATTGAATTTTCGATATTTTTATTAAAAATGATTATTATTATCGTCGTTTTTATCATCGTTCTAGTTTTATCTTATTATTATCATTATTATTATCTTTATCAATAAAAGGGATTTATCATTAAAAATTGTTATTTTTTTTTTATTATTACTATCGTTATTATCGTTAAAGTTATAATTAGTATTATTATTATTATTATTATTATTATTGGTATTATTATTATTATTATCATTATTAATATATATATCATTATTTAAAAATGGTTATTGTTATTGTTATTGTTATTATTATTATTATTACTATATTATCATTAAGATAATTATTAGTATTATCGTTAATAATGTTATAGTAACTATCATTATTATTATTAGTGTAATTAAAACAAATATTTGTAACACCTAATTATTTTGATTACTATTATTATCATTATTATGAACACGATATAAAAGATGATTAAAAGCTATTAAACGAAATGATTAGGAAATAATGGGTAAGAGTATCATGATGAAATTAAAATATTATAAGATATTGATTTAGATAAAATTATCGTTCTTATTATTTTTATCATTACTATTATTATTAAAAGTATCGTTAGTATTAAAACTATCATTTTAACAAAAATTATCATTTTAATAGAAATGTCATCATTACTATAAAATATTATTATTATTATTATTATTTTAAATAGAATTATTATTTTAAAGATAATATTAAAAATTATCGTAAATATTAAAGTTATCATAATTAGAATTATCGTTTTATCATAATGTCATCTTAGTAATTATAAATATTGATATTTTTATAATAATAATAATTATTACAAAATAATATAACTTTTACTTACTATCATTATAGATATTATTTTATCAAATAAATATGTGATACAAACATATTTTACTACGTGTAATAACTTACTTTAATAATACCTATCATATTATCATTATGATATTAAATGAACCCTATAAATTTTATTACTTAATATATATAAAAGTATATTTTATTATATAAATTTAATATAAAATTTTAATTATTAATAAATAAATTATATTATTTACTCTAATAAATCTTTTAAAAATATTTAAAAATATAAAATGACGATATTTAAACTATATATTAATCATGTATAGATTTTTAGAAATTATTTTGAGTCAAATTTACTTTTGTTGACTTTTGCATATTAGTCTCGAGCATTAGGATTGTGGTACACTATGACTTGACCTAATTTGTTAGACAAATATTGACCAATACATAAATATATATAATTAATTTAGGTTCGTGAATTCGAGGCCAACCTTGCACTTGTTCAATGACGTTATATGTATTTTTACTACGAAATACAGTATGGTGAGTTTCATTTGCCTTTTTACCCTTTATATTTTTGGGACTGAGAATACATGCGATTTTATAAATGTTTGACGAAATAGACACAAGTAATTGAAACTACATTCTATGGTTGAATTATCGAAATCGAATATGCCCCTTTTTATTAAAGTCTGGTAATCTAAGAATTAGGGAACAGACACCCTAATTGACGCGAATCCTAAAGATAGATCTATTGGGTCTAACAAACCCCATCCAAAGTACCGGATGCTTTAGTACTTTGAAATTTATATCATGTTCGAAGGAGGATCCCGAAATGATAGGGGATATTCTTATATGTATCTAGTTAATGTCGGTTACCAGGTGTTCACCATATGAATGATTATTTTTGTCTCTATGCATGGGACGTATATTTATGAGAACTGGAAATGAAATTCTTGTGGTCTATTAAAATGATGGAAATAAATGATTATGATAAACTAATGAACTCACCAACCTTTTGGTTGACACTTTAAAGTATGTTTATTCTCAGGTGTTAAAGAAATCTTCCGCTGTGCATTTGCTCCTTTTATAGATATTACTTGGAGTCTTTCATAGCATATTTTGAAGAACGTTGCATTCGAGTCATTGAGTTCATCAAAGATTATTATTAAATCAATTTATAGTTGGATAGTGGATATTATGAAATGGTATGCATGCCTGTCAATTTTCGATGTAAAGAAAGATTGTCTTTTAAAAACGAATGCAATGTTTGTAAAATGTATCATATAGAGGTCAAATACCTCGCAATGTAATCAACTATTGTGAATCGTTTATAATGTATATGAACGGGTCCTTTCAGTTTCCACCTTTATATACAGATTATGCGAAACACTAAAACTATAAACTCACCAACCTTTGTGTTGACACTTGTTAGCATATTTATTCTCAGGTTTCCTAGAAGTCTTTCGCTGTTTGCTTATATGTTAGACAATCTATGTGCATGGAGTTGTACATGGCATATTTTTCAAGGAAACGTTGCATTCACCATATCATCACCATGTATCTTATTTTGACTGCATTGTCAACGGAAGTACTATTGTAAACTATTATTTACGGTGATTATCTATATGTAGAAATCATCAGATGTCGAAAACCTTTGATTTAAATATTCATTTATGGTGTGCCTTTTCAAAAGAATTCAATGTTTACAAAACGTATCATATAGAGGTCAAATACCTCGCAATGAAATCAATGAATGACGTATTGTCCATATGGATTTGGAGCGATCGTCACAGTTTATAAGGAAGGAGATGAAGCAGAAAATAGGTTAAGTAAAATTAATATGTATTACATAACAAAAAAATGAAAATGGAGGAATGGTTTAGAGTGTCTGTGGGCAAGCGGGAGGTCGCGGGTTCAAGCCCGGTCGAAGACATTTATTCTTAAGAAAAGCTTTTAAAGGTAGTTTATATATTATTATTATTATTATTATTATTATTATTATTATTATTATTATTATTATTATTATTATTATTATTATTATTATTATTATTATTATTATTATTATTATTATTATTATTATTACTCTTATTGTTATTTTTATCATTACTATTTTTATTATCATTATTATTATTTTTTTACATTTATATCATTATATATATTTTTTTACATTATTATTATTATTATCATTTTTTTTACTACTAGTATCATTATTATTATTATTACAACTATATAATTACTAAAAGAATTATTTTAAGTAAAGTTATTATTTTTATTAAAGTTATTATTAAAATTATTATTTTTAAAAAAAAACTATCATTAATATTATTATTAGGATTATCATGATTTTTATCATAATTAGTATTATTTTTATCATGTTTATTATTAGCATATCAAATAAAGATTTTTTATATTAAAATATATTTATGACATAAAACATAACTATACTAATATTTTTGTAATAAATATTATTTAGTAATTTAAAGTATATAAAAATAAATATATCTAATTAAGACACTGATGAAACATATAATTTATTAAAATAACATTTATATCACTAATAATATGAAAATTGTTTGATTACAATTATATGTGTTAATCTATACATAAATGATATAGGTTCGTGAATCCAAGACCAACCCTGCATTGTTCAATATCGTCATATGTATTTTTACTATAAAATACAGTATTGTGAGTTTCATTACTTCCTTTTAAATGATTTTGCAATATATATTTTCGGGACTGAGAATACATGCGCTTTTATAAATGTTTTACAAAATAGACACAAGTAATCGAAACTACATTATATGGTTGAATGATCGAAGCCGAATATGCCCCTTTTTGCTTGGTAGCCTCAGAATTAGGGAACATCACTAATTTTGAGAATTAGTGCACGCCTAATTGACGCGAATCCTAAAGATAGATCTATTGGGACTAACAAACCCCTTCCAAAGTACCGGATGTTTTAGTACTTCGAATTCGTTTTTATCATGTCCGAAGGATTTCCCAGAATGATAGGGGATATTCTTATATGAATCTTGTTAATGTCGGTTACCAGGTGTTCAATCCATATGAATGATTATTTTTGTCTCTATGCATGGGACGTATATTTATGAGAAATGGAAATGAAAATCTTGTGGTCTATTAAAATAATGAAAATGAATGATTATGATAAACTAATGAACTCACCAACCTTTTGGTTGACACTTTAAAGCATGTTTATTCTCAGGTACGAAAGAAATCTTCCGATGTGCATTTGCTCATTTTAGAGATATTACTTGGAGTCATTCATGACATATTTCAAAAGACGTTGCATTTGAGTCTTTGAGTTCATCAAGAATATTAATAAGTCATTTATAGATGGATATATTATGAAATGGTATGCATGCCGTCAACTTTCGATATAATGAAAGTTTGTCTTTTAAAAACGAATGCAATGTTTGTAAAATGTATCATATAGAGGTCAAGTACCTCGCGATGTAACCAAATGTAATGTATTCTTCCAAATGGATTAGGACGGGTCATTTCAGGTGGTATCAGAGCGGTGGTCTTAGCGAACCAGGTCTTGCATTAGTGTATCTAACTGATAGTTGTTTAGATGCATTAGTGGGTCCGGACTTCGACCGTGTCTGCATGTCAAAAGTTTTGCTTATCATTTCGTGTCGAAAATTATTTGCTTATCATCCTTAAAATCTAGACACGTCTTACTGCCTCTATTGCATAGACAGTGTATAGATAAATTCATATCTTAGCGTATCTGTTATTGTTACCTTTGCCTAACAGCTTCCGTAGATTCCTCTGTAACTTATGGGATTTTAGTATTATATATGCATATGTAAATTATGTATTGCAGGGTACTAATCTACATCCTATAATCTCTTTCTTATCGAAAATCCGTCATCTGATCGTACGAGATGAATCCCTCAACCAGTTCGAGTCCCTTAGATTCTGATAGTTATTCCGATAGTTATTCCGACAGCTATTCCGATATGGATTTCCACTCGAACTCCGAAAGTAGTGTAACCAGAATGGATCAACCAATTAGCCATCATCGATTCTGAAAGAATTAGGGATGAGTTCGTAGTCGACTTAATCAATGGAGATGAGAAGAAGATGATACTTTCCATCCACCACATTCCCCTCTTGGTAAAGAACCTGAAACACTTACCGGCGAACCTGTCCGAAACACCATATTCACCCTCATTTCCAGAGTATCTCGTCACGACTATATACTATACCAAATTCTAGATCTTATTTATCCGCTCATCCGAACCGACAATCACCCCGGAGTAATAGAAGAAATTAACAAAATTCGTGCCCGAGTTGTAGCCTTGGAAAATATGGTGCAAAACGTACCAGTTTCAGCAACATCACCGGCACCAACAGTACCACCAACATCAATACCAGTACCACCAACAACCCATGTTTCAGCATTACACGCCTCAACATCTCATTATGTACCTCGAGTATAATCATCGTTCTACGTATCGTTCTACATCAATTATCTTCGTTCGACATGGCGATTATGTAATCTCTAATGTTCTAGAAATTATATATTTTTGTACTAATGATAAATCAAATGAGATTAATATCATATTAACTCATTAAATCCATGATTACATCTGAAGAAAATATATATATAAGTATGTTTTCATAAAGATTTTAATTAAAAATTCTTTTGTATAAACTGTTAATGGTGAAAATATTTTAACGGGTAAGTAATACCCGAGGAATATTTAGATTTCACATTAATAAGTACACTGTACATTCTTTCAAATCTAATTCAACAGTCATTTACTATCCTATTTACAACCACCAATATACGTATCCGTTCATCGCAAAAATAACCATTTTCATTCAATTTCATATTTGGATTTTGATCTAGCAGAATCCAACAAGTGGCATAATGAAGAAAACATTGGACAAAATAAAATTTATTAGAAACAAACAAATTAACTATGAGAAATTTTGTTAAGAATCCACGCTAACAAAATCCTAGCTAACTGTTCATAGCTAACTGGTTACATTTTATTTATCGCAATTTATTTATCGCCATTTATATTCTCGCAATTTTATTTATTGTCATTTAATTTCTGTTATTTATTTTACGCACTTTAAATATCGGGACACGTATACAAGATTTTGACATATCATATCGACGTATCTATATATATTATTTGGAATAACCATAGACACTCTATATGCAGTAATAACTGAGTTAGCTATACAGGATTGATGTTGATTCTACAATAATATATATACTTTGAGTTGTGATCGAGTCTGAGACATGTACACGGGTCACGATACGTATTATTTAATTCGAATATTATATATTAAATTATATATGAATTATTGGACTGTTAACTGTGGACTATCGACTGTGGACTAATAACATTGGACAATTAAAATGAATTAAAAGATTGATTATAACATATGAAACTAAACATTTCTTCAAGTTGCCACTTGATTTCATCTTAAACCTCATTTGTATCTTGACAATTACAATCTGTGTTCAAACCTTTCAAAATTCTTGAAAACACCTCAATCGAAAAGATGAACCAACCGCACTTCATCTACAGAAGAAAAGATTGATGCATATAGTTATGTACTTGAAAACACTCGGAACCTGAGTAAACGTTTAACACGGATCTGTGCTAGCTTCTTTGGCATTATTATTACCCAAAATAACTTTACAATCCCTTCTCAAGGTAGCAAATTTTGTTACAGCTCCAGCAAGTCAACTTCGACTTTTCGTTCGAAACAACCTTATTATAACCTTGATATGTATGCGTGCTCTTTTATTGTTACCGGGGAACCTTTTATATTCCACCATATTACCATCGGCGTTTAATCATCTAAAAACACAATTCTCTTGAAACCACCACGGATTGATAATCGATGATTCAGATATGGTAGCATTAAATGCAGAGGAAACAGCAAAATTGTAGATGGTCTAAACGGCCAAAAGTTTGATAATAAAGAATGGAAGGTTGGGAACGCTCGATAGAAAATTAGTATTGAAAAAACGGATGGAGCTGAAGGAGACCGAGGACAAATACAAGGACCAAACTCTATATTCAAAGAATTCAGGTAATTCTGGATCCAATGAAATCTTCAGCAAATATCTTGCTCCGAAGTCATGTTAAATCTTGTGGAAAAATCTTTCTTCATCAACCTTCGATCTTAGAAATTCCAAAATATCATCATAAATATCTTCGATATTTCTAAAGATATCTTCATAAATATTATTGCCCGATATTATTTATTTCTTCGCGTTATCTATGTTATATCATAAAAGAAAACTGTTTTAGTTCTAAATTCTGAGACCTTCGAATTTAAAATATGAATGATTTTGATGTAGTGTTGGAAATTGATGCATGAGTTATTATAATATAATGACACTTGATCAACGTGATTATATTACAGTAAGTCATGCTGAGTTTCTAAATGGAACGTGATGATTCACAGATCTTAACATCATCATGTGCCATGTTACATAACTCTTGTATTCTATTTAACCTCTAAAAATATCAAGAAAATATGTTCTTGATGATTCGGTCTTTTTCGGATATTCTGGTAATTTAACCAATCAAGATCGTGCTATTACAATATCTCTTAGAACATTAGCCATGTCCACTCGAAACACCATACCTACGAATTCTGGACCATTATTTGTTGTATTTAGAGTCGAGAAGAGAATAAAAAGGCAAAGAGCTCCGGTATATAAGGGAAAATATAAAGCCCAATGACAACACCGGAATTACAAACCATGGATATTAATACGAATAGCAATATAAAGACATGGTAGAATTAAGAATAGTATCACCCCAAGGTAATAGTAAAAGTAAACATATTTTTCTGGTGGAAGATTGAAAAGAAGGATGACAGAAATGATAATTAGGAAAATATCAAGGATTAGAACTGGATTAAGCATTGTCACATTCTTTTGGATGTATGAACTAAGAAAGAAAGTATAGAAATGGTGAGAATAATGGAACGGAAGAGCTTAATTAATAATGGAAATATCAGACAGAGTAATCGAGGCAGATCACCATATTTAATTATAGAGATCCTAATTTCCTTACTCGCCGAAGAATCAAATCTTTAGATTTCGAAGATTTTCTTTAAATCTCTTGAATTCCGGAATTCACCCCTAACTCTGTCAAAAGTTAAAACGAATCTTTACTTTTCCTATTTCAATTTTTTGTGATAGCTTCATTCGTACTCTTCGAATAATCGAATTGTTTTATCCACATTACTCAATGATGATAAAACTCTAATTATCAGCTCATATTTGTCATGAAAACATTTTTATTGTTAGCCATGACCACCTCACTCAAATTTCAGGTTGAAATTTCTTTAACGGGTAGGTACTGTGACGACGCAGAAATTTTCGATCAAATTTAAACTTAATCTTTATATAAATTCAACACGATAAGCAAAGTTTGTAAAGTTGAGTCTCAAGAAATTTTAAAGTATTTTTATGAATTCAATTGACCTTCGACTGCTCTAGGCGATTCATGAACAATTAAGTGTATATAGATATGTGTGTATGTATATAAAAATAATAATTCGAAATATAATTTGAAGTATTATATATTGTTGTTATTAAAAATTAATAAAATAAAAATAGGATATTATAATAATTATTATTTAAAATATATCTCTATATATAAATAAAATATATTAAAAATAAATATTAAATGATTGTAATACTCGTTTGATGTTTCGATGGATATTAAGCAAGTTAAATTCAAACTTATGTAATTTTAAAATAAACGGTGATACGAAAATGAGTTATATAAGTTGTAGGCTTATTAAAAGTATATTTAGGATCTAATTAATTAATTTTAACACTTTTTATATTTTACCCATAAATGAGAGTGACAGTTGATGTAATTTTTATTTAAACAATTTATGATTGAATTTTATACCATAATGACCAAAATAAATAAATATAGTTAATTTAAAAATATGAGATTTTTCTGAATGCTTTTATCCACCATTAATTAACAATGGAGTACGATATTTTATCCAAATTAAAAGTATCTGTAAGATGTAAACAAGTAATGGTCACGGGTGATTTAAATGGTCAAAAGTGACATTTGTGTCTTTTAATTATTTTCCTCTTGATTCATGCACATGGGAGATATTATATCTCTCTGCTTTCCTTATTGAAATACAACAACTTCTTCACCTATCTCAAACTCTCAATTCACACATACTCGATCACTCTTCATCCTCTTCATTCGGTAATCACCTTAAAACCCTCTCTAATTTTATTGTAACCGTGATATTTAAATATACATATATAACCGGGAAATTTCTAACTGTTTTACTTGTGTTTCTACATTGATTATATGCCAACCCCAACTACAACTATCATCCATCATCACCAATACCACATGAACTATGCTAACTATTACTGTCCACTGTATCCGTTTTATACCCAAGAACACCCACTCCAATAACTGAACACCCCACTCACCATTACACCACCACCATTATAATCACATCCCCATGATTCGTTACTGCGTATATTACTGGCTTTTACTTCTGTAAAACCGCCACCCTACACCACCGTCATCCACTATCACCATGAACCAACCATCATGACTTTCACCATCTTCGGGCAACCAACACCAACCGTTGTTTTTCTTGTTAAACAACCACCATCGTGAACTATCCTGTCTTTCTCTTCTACTTCATCTGATTCGATGAAAACACAAACATCAATCCTTTATCTCTCTCCTCCTTTTTTTTTTCATTTTCGTGAACCATCTTCAATAACCACCAAAACCTCTCTCCATCAAACACCACTACAACCATCCTACAAACCATCAACGAATGCTTCTTTTACTATTAATACATTATACACCGTCGTTACTGGTGCCTTGCTCTCTTCTGTATTTCTTTCGTACATACACTCAACGAAACCGGATCATCTTGTTGCATCTTTCCATGATCACAACCACCATCTCACCATGTCCATCGTGAGCCAACTTAAGTTACCAAACATCACCGGTTGATCACCATAAACCAAACCCACTTGAACTACTATTAGTCGATCCTTGCCTTTCATGACTTGATCATCTTCAAACACCATAAAACCGGCAATCAAGTGAATCACGAAACATACTAATTTACTTCCTGTTTATGTTCTTCAAATATCCACATGAACCCATAAATCAATTGATCTTCTCTATTGTTTTTCCTCTTGCTACGAACACAACAATATAAACTTTCAACTTTTGATAAGAGCTACTAAACTAGGTGATCAAACTTTCTGTCTTTCAGTTTATTTATAACCACAACTTAACCAATTGTTTGATGATGTAATTTGAAAGTAATTGCAATTTATAAGTGCTCCCACTTCTCTTTTTAGCCGACAAATTGACTTCACATATTGATTAAAGGAACAAAACCAAGCATTATTCTTTTTCGATTGCTTTTACCCTCTAATACGAATTCATGGATTACTTCTTGTCTTTTTCTTCTAACCGAAACCCCACTTGAAGATTATTAAAGATTTCTATGATTTGTGCAAGTCTACATCTTTAGCTAAAAAATTCATAATTGGTGGGTCATGCACATTTCCACTAGTAGTCTCCATAAAAAAATAAAATTCATACGCGAGGTATTTTTCTTTTGTCTAATACCTATTCTGTCAAAATAATTAAGCCCTTGTTCTCTTTTGGGCTCATGCTACTTAATGGGTTAGGACATATGAATTGGGCTAGGATAAATAGGTTTGTAACAAATTATATTCAGATGAAAATCGGTTGTGATTTGATTATGATATAAGAGGTATACGCTGACAATTGATGGTCTATAAACCTCCTGCTGCTACGTAATACAATTTCCTTTTCTTCTCGATCAAGTAATAAATATTCTTGATGTTGTCGAGGTTAAAACATGAAAGGAGATTAGAATGAAGATGCTTACGGTTATGATTAAGTGAAATTATGATGATGAATGTAATTAGGAGGGTGTACGGTTACGATGATAAGGAGAGTCCATAATCATAATGATCGTATAACAATGATGATAACAGTAAGATGAAAGGTGATGGTAAGTCGATAATGGAGGGAGGCGAAGAGATGTTAAAATGGGTTTTATAAGGAAGGAGATGAAGCAGAAAATAGGTTAAGTAAAATTAATATGTATTACATAACAGAAAAATGAAAATGGAGGAATGGTTTAGAGTGTTTGTGGGCAAGCGGGAGGTCGCGGGTTCAAGCCCGGTCGAAGACATTTATTCTTAAGAAAAGCTTTTTAAGGTAGTTTATATATTATTATTATTATTATTATTATTATTATTATTATTATTATTATTATTATTATTATTATTATTATTATTATTATTATTATTATTATTATTATTATTATTACTCATATTGTTATTTTTATCATTATTATTGTTATTATCATTATTATTATTATTATTATTTTTCATTTATATCATTATATATTATTTTTACATTATTATTATTATTATCATTTTTTTACTACTAGTATCATTATTATTATTATTACAACTATATAATTACTAAAAGAATTATTTTTAGTAAAGTTATTATTTTTATTAAAGTTATTATTAAAATTATTATTTAAAAAAAAAACTATCATTAATATTATTATTAGGATTATCATGATTTTTATCATAATTAGTATTATTTTTATCATGTTTATTATTAGCATATCAGATAAAGATTTTTTATATTAAAATATATTTATGACATAAAACATAACTATACTAATATTTTTGTAATAAATATTATTTAGTAATTTAAAGTATATAAAAATAAATATATCTAATTAAGACACTGATGAAACATATAATTTATTAAAATAACATTTATATCACTAATAATATGAAAATTGTTTGATTACAATTATATGTGTTAATATATACATAAATGATATAGGTTCGTGAATCCAAGACCAACCCTGCATTGTTCAATATCGTCATATGTATTTTTACTATAAAATACAGTATTGTGAGTTTCATTACTTCCTTTTAAATGCTTTTGCAATATATATTTTCAGGACTGAGAATACATGCGCTTTTATAAATGTTTTACGAAATAGACACAAGTAATCGAAACTACATTATATGGTTGAATGATCGAAGCCAAATATACCCCTTTTTGCTTGGTAACCTAAGAATTAGGGAACATCACTAATTTTGAGAATTAGTGCACGCCTAATTAACGCGAATCCTAAAGATAGATCTATTGGGCCTAACAAACTCCATCCAAAGTACCGGATGCTTTAGTACTTCGAATTCGTTTTTATCATGTCCGAAGGATTTCTCGAAATGATAGGGGATATTCTTATATGCATCTTGTTAATGTTGGTTACCAGGTGTTCAATCCATATGAATGATTATTTTTGTCTCTATGCATGGGACGTATATTTATGAGAAATGGAAATGAAAATCTTGTGGTCTATTAAAATGATGAAAATGAATGATTATGATAAACTAATGAACTCACCAACCTTTTGGTTGACACTTTAAAGCATGTTTATTCTCAAGTACGAAAGAAATCTTCCGCTGTGCATTTGCTCATTTTAGAGATATTACTTGGATTCATTCATGACATATTTCAAAAGACGTTGCATTCGAGTCGTTGAGTTCATCAAGAATATTAATAAGTCATTTATAGATGGATATATTATGAAATGGTATGCATGCTGTCAACTTTCGATGTAATGAAAGTTTGTCTTTTAAAAACGAATGCAATGTTTGTAAAATGTATCATATAGAGGTCAAGTACCTCGCGATGTAACCAAATGTAATGTATTCGTCCAAATGGATTAGGACAGATCATTTCATTATAAACCTCTCAAGTATCATGGCAAAGGTCTTGAAAAAGTTTACCGACAAAAAGTTTCTCGAGATGAAATCTCCAAAAAAAAAAATATTTCAAAGTTCTGAAAAAAGGAGCAGAACTTAATAAGAGAAATGCCGAAGAAAACTTGACCGAAAATGATTATCAAATGAAGAAAAGTTCAAAAGTGCTTCTCAAACACTTCAGCACTCCTATCTATCCGAATAAAAGTCTGTATAAAGACTACATTTCCCTTTTATCTCACCCCTCAAAAACAACTTCACTACCACTCCAAAATTCCTTTTCCATCATTGACAAATGACCTAGAAGCTAAGATTACTACCGTTCTCGCATTAGCAGGAAGGATTTGAGTCTTTATCAAGCCTATGACGATGGGTGCAGCATGACTGGCTATGAGTGAATTCATTTCTTAGATCTATATGGAACCCTAAACACTTGTGTGATTTGAGTGACCCGTTGAAGCTAGCCTATGTCATGTAACCTCCTCGCATGCTTGCAGAGATAGTTTCAATCATAACATAGATGACTCACCTTATCTTTTTGCTCTTATAATAAAAGCAAACTGCTTAGGCTATTAGAAAAGAAACTCCGAAAAGATTCTTAAGGAAATGAGAGTTTGCTTGAGGACAAGCAAAGTCTAAATATGGGATATTTGATATCGGCTAAAAAGTCACGTTTTCACCCCGGTATTAAGGCCAAAAAACAAGAAAGATTCGAACTTTGTTGGTAAAATACCCACTTCATCGGTTAGAATTGAAGAAAAATTAATTATGAAGACGGTGCAAAAAGAATCAAGAGAATCGGAGCTAAACGAAGATTCTAGAGTAAAAACGGTGAAAGACAAGAAATCAAGTTACGATCCAGGGAATCAGCAAGCCAAACAGCTTGCCAAACAGGCTGCCAAACGGCCTGCCAGTGTGGCAAACGGCCTGCCAAACGCCCAGATCAAACGACCTCGTTAAACGGCTTGCCTTAGCAAACGGGCCCTGCAAACGGCCTACCATCCGTTTGCAGGCAAATTTTGTGCTTATTTAAAGGGTCTTTGTCATTCAATCCAACACACACTTCAATTCACTTCTTTCTCTCTTGTACAATATTAATCATACTCTTAAGGCCTTCGACTCTGTGCGGGAAACCTAGTACCCGGAGAAGAACGCCGAAGATTGTATTAGGAGCGGTCTGGAGTCTTGAAGTTGTCACTTTTGTGTATGCTATGATGTAAGCAGTTATAATGCCGAAATAATATTATGGTTTGTATATGCTGTTGAAATGCTTTCCGATTATGTTTTAAACTCAATCGCTTTTCCAACTAATAGAACGTAGTTATTGGCTCTGTTTTTGGGAAGTCGCGAACCCCGATTCAGAGTACACTATCTGTATCACCCCTTGGTAAGAGAAGTCTATCAGTTACAATGCAAGATCGACTGAGGCACACCGGTTGTAGTAAGTCTATCAAGCTTTGGATTCTGACTGAGGGCTCTTTCATAGTGAAACATCTGACTAGACCCTTAGTACATGGTCGGTCCCAGACCATGATAGTGTAGTCACCAAGCATATAAACTTCGTACATGCACGCTGAAGCACATCGGTTGTTGTAAGCTGTATCTCTGCTGTTAGTGTTGATTAGTATACTGCACCATAACGCGGTCTTAAGCATTGCACCCCGCTTGAGGGATTCTTAGTTAATAATGGAACTATTTGTTTAGACACATAAAGGATTGGACTATTAGGATAACCGAACGTGTTCATGGAAGTCAGCTTGACTTGGCCATGGTGTTCTTTATGGTTGAACTCTTTTTAAAGAGCCTAACTATCTTTTAAAACCAATCATTAATGAAAGCATTGAAACACATCACGTCTCTCGGATATGGTAAACCATGTATTCTGTTATGCTTAAGAAAGTTTAGACCATTGTGGAATGTTAATACGTCACCCAATCGAGTTGCTCAATTGGATGAGCCGTCTGAACGTGTATGCCTGTAGTCGGACTGCACGGGCGTCGGGGGTAAGGGACGTTGCTGTCTATTCAGAATCTTCAAGCCTAAATTAGTACCCAGTGACATGTCTTATGACAGGGGCGTTTAGGACCAGTGTAATGAATACAAGGTCTCTGCCTATTCATGAGCCAGCATTCCATAATCTCGGCAGAATAACTGATGAAAGCATAGTATGCGCTACTTTAACCTTATCTGAATTACGAATTTTATCGCATTTACTTTATCTGTCTTATAAATTAGAAAATCCCAAAATTAAGTAACCACTACTCCTTCATAACTATCTTAGGCTTAAATATAGGTTCGATTCTACTAATATCTCAAAAATACGACTCTAGGTCATACTTCCCTTACTCATACTAAGGAGTAGCACGAATTAGGCCCCTCTAAATATAAATTTAAAACAGTTTCACCCCCTTGGTGGTTGATTCTGGCGTGCTGCGGCCCGACGACACCGCACAAATAAAACCGCCCGTTTCGGCCGTATCACGGGTACTCCTTTCATTCCCGCATACAAGTTTTTGATCATGAGCTCGGCCTTTCCGGGTTGCTCGAACTCATGTACCATATCATCTGGCGCAGAATTCATCGAAGCGTAGATCAGATAAGCTTGGTTGTGGGCACGTTGTTCGCGTGTCTGAGCTGGTGATTCTGTGGATGCACCTCTTCCTGCATATGAAGTCCCCTGCGCAAAAGTCATAGCGCTAAATCCTGGAGTGGTTGGGGAGGCATCCCTCTAAGGCGAAGGTGAAGGCCGCGTGCCCTGGGAGCCAGCAGGACTTCTAGTATGGCTAGGGCTATTGCGCACGGATTCAGTCGTTGGGTAGATGGGTACGAATCTCGTGCTTGTGGTGTTTGAGGCCCATGGTATCGGCCTAATCGCTTCCGGGGTCTTGAAAGATGACGCCGATGCACCAGGGGGAGGCATCTGGGCGCCTCTTGATGTCGCGCTGTCAGAAGTTTCCGTCGATCCCTTGGTGGCTGGCTTAGGTCCTGTGGGCGAGGTAGCTCGCGCTTGCGCAGGTTTAGGTATTTCTTGCTTGCTACTCATTTCAACACCTGTTACTGTATCAAAAAGAAACAAGCGAGTCTTTAGTGGACTTACAGAAAAAAAGATCAAATCAAAATCTTTTAACTTGAGTATCCCACGGATGGCGCCAAATGATCAAGCATAGAATAATCGAGTCGGGTTTGGTTCATGCTTAACATCAATAAAAGGGGGATTTAAGGGTCAACTGAGTTTAACTCTTCGATCCGGAGTACCGTGAATAACCCCCTGCGAGATGAGGATCTCAGCGGGGGTGGTTAAACATAGACCCACCATCAGTGGGTAGTCCGGTCAGCGATTGCTAGCGCTGGGTTACAGGGTTTATGTTCATAGAACGTTATCTGTATATCAAGAGTATCAAGTGAAATGCTTTAAGTCCAGTAGCGCGGGTATAATTGCGCTATGCGCTGCTGTTCTTGGAGTATATGTGTGTAAAAGTGAATTCTCGATCTCCCTATGCTGTGGACGAAGTCCTGTATTTATAGGGTAATCTTTCTTGTCAATAGTACATCTTCGTGCAAGCTGGTCTGACAAAAGCAAAAAGTGTTCTTGTCGGGCCTGACCTTTTGTCTGCCAGGTGTCCTCTGCCAGCTACAGCATCGCCTGACATCTGATGCTGCCAATGCGCACCGACGGGATTGGCGCTATGATCGCCATAATAGCGCTATAAGCCTTATCGTGCGCCCTTGTAAATCCTTTTGGTGATGCTGTTTGATGCACTACACGAGCTAATCGGGTATGCGTATCATTACCACGCCTTTTGTTTTAACATGTTGGTCTTGATTTTCTTTTTTTCAAACCATTCTCGTCGGGCCTCTAACCACGCTAACCTATCCGAGTCATTAAGAGGTACTGATTCTGCCTTCTTTTCCCACTCATTGGCTACATCCTTAAGAATGACTAATTCAGAGTCTAAATTCCCATATTCCTCTCTACTCCAATTTTTCAATGCGGTTTTGACATTTTTGAGTTTGTCACGAAATCTACAATCCTTCCTCAAACTAGAAATAGGTTTACTCCAAGCCTCGGTTACAACTTGCTCAATCCCATCCATTTCGAACCATTCGTCGAACACTTTGAATGGCTTGGGACCAAAATCAACAACCTTGTCCCTAAGGACAATAGGACAGTGGTCTGAATCCTTTCGAACCAATGAAATTGCTGAAAGATCATCCCATAATTTGATGAATTTATCCGTCACGAGAAATCTATCGAGTTTACTAAACTCGAGCCCATCATCACTTATTCGCATGAATTTTCTTCCATGAACTGCAATTTCAATCAAGTTGTTCCCATCGATGAACTCATTAAACCATCTAGCACGTCTTGGGTTAAACTCACAATTCAACCTGTCGGAATCTTCACTTACCTCATTAAAGTCACCGCACAAGACCCATGTCGAATCTGCATTACTCAAAAGATTATCAAGAGAGTCCCACATCAATTTTTTACTTGCATCATTGTGAGGTCCATAGATATTTACATCTATGGACTCTTGTCCCGACCCACACCATGTACCCCGAATTTCCAGAAAGAAATCATTCCCCATTGCGCTACTAACATTGAAACAATTGGTATCCCAAATTAATAACAAACCAGCCGAATTACCCACTGAATCTTTTTGAACGAACCTGAAGTCAGACTTACCCTGCAAAGACTAAACCCAGTTATAGCTAAGATTCTTGCACTTCGTTTCCTGAAGTGCAACAATACTAGGCCTTTCAGTGTAGCAAATATTCCTAACCCAATCGAATTTACCCTCGACACCAAACCCGCGAATATTTAAGGAAACAATCTTCATAAAAACAGAGATAAAACGAATAGCAGAAGGATAAAAAGCTTACTGTGGGTTGAGGTTAGGCCACCTCAACCCAATTTGTTCACCGAAATCCCTCAGCTTGTAACAACCAGAGTTTTTCGGTTAACTTTTCCGTTTAATACTTAACGATAGTTAGTTAAATTCTATGAATTTATACGGCAGAACTTTTTTTTGAAAATATTATTTTTAATATGTGCTACATAATACTTGATTGCATACTTTGGTTTAGAAGTATGCGAGAAACTTAGAAAACGCAAGAAAAAAGTACGGTTAGTGAAAACCGGAGAAACATCTTTAAGACAACCAAACGATTGATAAATCACTTTTAATAATTATTTTATATAATTATTATGCTTAAAAGATACTTTTAATTTATTAGAAGTTTTATAAATTTAAAAGGCGTAGAATTCGATAAAACGCTCGGTTAACGTTCCGGTAACGTTTTCGGTTAACGACACTTAGCAACGAAATAAATAATTATTAAGTAAAATAATTATTCTATATATTTTATGAGAATTAGAATTCTTTTATAATAAAAATAATTTATTTAATATAGGAATTCGAAGGATTTAACGTTGAGCGATTCGGTTCGCGTTTTCGGTTAACAGCACATAGAAACGAACCATAAGACTTATTATAACAATAAAATTTGATCCCAAGGGCATTCTCGTGTCATCCTAATTCATAATTATTATTTGTAATAATTTATTTATCTTTGTGCTATTTTAAGTACACCGTTCGCAATTTTAATCGTTATCGCGTACCGTAACAATCACCGAGACTTGCAGGATTGTGTGTAAACTTTTAGTGGCCAAAATAGGAGAAAGTAAACTTCCAGGAATCTCTTTTTGTGAGCCCAAATTCGTGACCCTAGGGGAGGGGGATATTATATCATTATTCAAAAGTTGGTAGGTATTTAAGACTAATTAATCCTAAGCCCTAACATAATCATAAAAATAAAAAAATAATAAGGCCGTAGCCTCTCCCTTGCATTTTGGCTGGCCGAATTCAGCCTCACCATCATCTTCATCACCATATTCAAGGCTCAAGAACTCCATCATTTAATTACTGGCTCACACAATTGCTTGCATATTCGTGTTCCTCGCGACGAACTCTACACATCTATCTATTCAATTTCTCTATTTGGGTAAAGAAAACTATAAACCCTAATTTTTATAATCTGATTTTTATTGGTATTTCATAGTAGATGATGTCTATTGCTCGAGTCATGATGATTGTATGCGATTACATGTTTTAATTTGCTCGATTGCCACGTTTTTAATAAATCACGAATTTGATTTTGATGTGTACAGAAATTTAAAATTTTCAATTGCATGATATTATGTGATATTTAGAATCCTCATGAAAATCTATTGATTTTAGGCTTTGGATTCGCTTGATTTCGTTTCCGGATGATCAAGTTATGTCAAATTGAATAATCGTTGTGTTTTTGTTGCTTGATCAGAAATCTGGTGTTGATAGGTCACGAATTGGTTTGTGATTTTATTACCATTGGATATATAATTCAAAAATACTCAGTTTACACTAGGATATCATGCCATTTGCTTGAATATAACTTGTGATATGCTTGATTTAGTGAAAATGTAGATTTTTCCAGCACTTGCATGAAAACAGACTTGTATGCTAAAATGTGTTAACTTTTGGGTTTAAAGCTTTGCATATCTGAAATATACACAAAAATTACTTCACTTTTCATGTAGATATCATGATCTAATTATATCTAGATCTTCGGATAATTGCATGCGAATGTGACTAGCTAAACTAGGATCGAATCTGCAACTTGCTCCCAGTTTTATACACTGTGGTTTGTGTATTGTGAATTAACATGAATGCTTCTGGAATATGAATCTTGACATTATATGTGATGTATGTTTATTTTGTTGCAACCTCTTAAAAATTATGCATTGGGCACACTAGAGCCATAGTTTGTGTAATTTTTGAATTGAGCTGAAAACTGAACATTCAACTTGAATGAATAAACTGTACCAATTGGCTAAACAAAATTTGCTCATCTTTTGATATGTGTTATTTTGACTTTTACTTACTTGTCCTTTAACCATGGCCACTGGCCAAGCTTGATTTTCATGTCCCTAGCTCCAGTTATATCCAATACGAGATCAGTGCGCGGTCATAAACTGATTTGGCAAACCATAAATGTGCTCCTTCTGATTCCTAACTTATAGACATTGTATGAGACCCTGGCTGGAGTTTTTAGAATCTATTTTGAGTATACTTATGATCTGGAGTATGCCATGTTTGCATGAATTTTGTGCTGTGAGATATTATGCGAAGTTTGCTACATGTACATGAACTTTATGCATGACGATAAACTGTGATTGTGAAATTGACCATTTATGATCTAAAACATGTTGTTTGACTTAGGTTTGACATGTTGACCAACATTTGACATGAACCTACTGATGTTGACCTTAGTTGACTACTTTGACCAAGTTTGACTTTTGGTTTGACTTTGGTTGACTTTGGTTGACTTTGTTTGACTTGCATGAACTAGTTGACTATATGTTGACTTTTACTTTAAAACGCGTCTAGTCGAGTAATAAGACAACTTATACTATGAAACCACATTTGTTTAGGACATATTTATTGACCAACCTAAATACGTATACTTAGGTTGCATTACTCGGCTATAATCCGTGCAAGTTATTGTCTGTCATCCGAACTATTCAAATGTGAGTCTACAGTCCCACTTTTTACATGTTTTCAGGGATGAGAATACACGCTATTGTACTTACATTTTCAAATGCTTTTATGTTGACACGAGTACTATATATACATATTGAGTTTGTACACAAAGCCCCTAGCTTGAATACTTTTATTACCATCGGGTAAGCACAATTTAGATGGACGGATCCGTTAGGTTGACAACCTCACCCTACTTTATAACTGTGGTGCATTTACTTTGAACATTAGATACACTCGTACAAGTGTATAACATTTTTATGGGGTAAAGGGGAGTATAGTGGATTCTATACTCTGGTCATTGCTAGTATTCAGGTGCTCATAGATTATGTAAACGTTTCGCAACTTGGAGTTGTACTTGAAAAATCTCGTGGTCAATGAACTTGAACTATTTTTTTGATGACTGTTTTTCAGATACCGTTACATTATTTTAAACCTGTAGATTCACCAACTTTATTTGTTGACATGTTTTGTGTGTTTGATTCTCATGTCCTTAAGAGGTAGACTTCCGCTGTGTTTGATGCTTGGTTTGGCCGTGGAGTCAGCATACTTATTTAAAGACATTATTTACTTTTGCATTTAAAACTTTTACAACTGTTTAAATACTGTTGGCTTGCGGTTACGATCACAACAATGTTTTTATTTTGGGATCTATTAACTTATGTTTTTGAAAGTCAACTTTTAATAAAATTAAATGTGATTGCTTTGAACGTCTCATATAGAGGGAGTAACTGTTAACTGTGGGACCTTGATTAACACGCCGTCAGATGGAAATTTAGCGGGGTGTTATAGATGGTATCAGAGCTTAACGGTTACCTAGGATTAGGCTGCATTAGTGTGTCAGACTATAGGGCACATTCTTGGGTCTAAACTGTAACCGTAGTTTAGCTTGAACTACATATGTTATGCTTATGCTATTTGCTGACTTGTTCTTATTAGATATCCAGCTCTGGTGATATCCGTTACATACGTACCAACTTGGTGTGTTTCTTGAGTGTTAGATGTCTACCTCTAACCCAATCATTCTAAGTGATTCTGATTCCGAGACTGAGGCTAGCGCTGCTTCACCTTCTAGTACGCTTAACTCTAAATCTCATCCGACAAACACATACCCTACCACTTCCTGGAAATCCACGTAAGCGTGAGATTGATACATGTAAGGATGAGGACTACGTCATTGGTCACAGTAATTTGGGAGTTCTGTCTCCCCCCGTTATTCATCGCCGTCCCAGCTTACTATCCACTACTGCTGCGAAACATTCACGAATGTTACTTCACTACTACTACACTACTGTTACCCACCACACTATAGTTAATCGCTACTGTTATTACACTATTGATAATTGCTACTATTACTTGGCTACTACTATCGATCGCTACTACTTATCACTACTAAGGATCACTATCCTCGTTTACTACTCGATACTACGCTTCATTACTCGGAGCTAGTATATTTCTGTTGCATTGTTTTCACTAGAATAATTTAGGTGTGCTACTCTGCTATGAAGAAACATGTCTCGTGCACGGACGACCTTGAACACATTGACGTAAACTACCATTTATTCAAATTCCCTTGGGACACACACCTTCAAAGGTTGCATTAACTCTTTCAATTAAATACGATTTTATTTAAGATGCCATTACACCTTATTCACTTTTGTTCTCCATGATTATATTCTTTTAAACCTCATGGAGTGATGTTGGAATGGAGGTATGGATTAGTGTAATATAATGACACCCGATCAACGTGGTTATATTACAGTAAGTCATACCAAAGTTCTAATGGCTCGTGATGGTGATGGGGCTCGATCAACCTTATCATCACCACGTACCATGTTACATGACTCTGTTATTTTCTTTGTTGTCATCTGAAAACACCGAGGCCCTATATATCACACAATCCGAGGCTATACTTTTCTTCGTTGTCATATATTTTTATGCTCCTGATAAAGGGTCAACTGTTACTCAACATCAAGAATATACATAACTAAATGTACACTATCTCGTTTTCGTCCGATTTTAACATTCAACTACAAGATGCTCGAGGTGGTTATATCAAGATGAAAACTTCTTCTCTCACTACGCTCATACTTTTCGCATACGATAATCTCCTTATACCATTCCTCAAAGGAGAGGAACTCTACCTACATTAAACTAGTATTCGCCACGAGAGTGAAAATTTTAACTAACTTTTTCATAAACCATGAAGTCGAGAGACTAAAGCAGAACAATTATGATACCTTTCACGTTTGAAACTCGGAGAAACACTTAGCATAGTAAAACTTTATCGATCATCTCTTTGAGATACGCTTGGACACCAAATTTCCTTTCATCTAAGAGCCATAGAGGTCTTGGACCGTCAGCTCAAACAACTCGAACAAAGCATAATTTCTAATGTAAGAATTCGTTGGAACACTCGCAGAGAACTCAAACTCACGTAAGAGCGAGAAGATCAAACGAAACGAAAGTACCCACACCAAATTTCCCCAATGCAACGCCGACGGATGTCACTAACCAAAATTTCGGGACGAAATTTTCAATAACGGGTGGGTAATGTAACAACCCGAGTTTTTCCGTTAGCTTTTCCGTTTAATACTTAATGATAGTTAGTTAAATTCTATGAATTTATACGCCAAAACTTTTTTTTTTTAAATATTATTTTTAATATGTGCTACATATTACTTGATTTCATACTTTGGTTTAGAAGTATGCGAGAAACTTAGAAAACATAAGAAAAACGTACGGTTAGTGAAAACCGGAGAAACGTCTTTAAGACAACCAAACGATTGATAAATCACTTTTAATAATTATTTGATATAATTATTATGCTTAAAAGATACTTTTAATTTATTAGAAGTTTTATAAATTTAAAAGGCGTAGAATTCGATAAAACGCTCGGTTAACGTTCCGGTAACGTTTTCGGTTAACGACACTTAGCAACAAAATAAATAATTATTAAGTAAAATAATTATTCTATTTATTTTATGAGAATTAGAATTCTTTTATAATAAAAATAATTTATTTAATATAGGAATTCAAAGGATTTAACGTTGAGCGATTCAATTCGCGTTTTCGGTTAACAGCACATAGAAACGAACCATAAGACTTAATATAGCAATAAAATTTTATCCCAAGGGCATTCTAATGTCATCCTAATTCATAATTATTATTTGTAATAATTTATTTATCTTTGTGCTATTTTAAGTACACCGTTCGCAATTTTAATCATTATCGCGTACCGTAACAATAACCGAGACTTGCAGGATTGCGTGTAAACTTTTAGTGGCAAATATAGGAGAAAGTAAACTTCCGGGAATCCCTTTTTGGGAGCCCAAATTAGTGACCCTAGGGGAAGGGGATATTGTGTCATTATTCAAAAGTTGCTAGGTATTTAAGACTAATTAATCCTAAGCCCTAACATAATCATAAAAATAAAAAAAAATAAGTCCGTAGCCTCTCCCTTGCGTGTTTGCTGGCCGAATTCAGCCTCACAATCATCTTCATCGCCATATTCAAGGCTCAAGAACTCCATCATTTAATTACTTGCTCACACAATTGCTTGCATATTCGTGTTCCTCGCGACGAACTCTACACATCTATCTATTCAATTTCTCTATTTGGGTAAAGAAAACTATAAACCCTAATTTTTATAATCTGATTTTTATTGGTATTTCATAGTAGATGATGTCTATTGCTCGAGTCATGATGATTGTATGCGATTACATGTTTTAATTTGCTCGATTGCCACGTTTTTAATAAATCACGAATTTGATTTTGATGTGTACAGAAATTTCAATTTTTCAATTGCATGATATTATGTGATATTTAGAATCCTCATTAAAATCTATTGATTTTAGGCTTTGGATTCGCTAGATTTCGTTTCCGGATGATCAAGTTATGTCAAATTGAATAATCGTTGTGTTTTTGTTGCTTGATCAGAAATCTGGTGTTGATAGGTCACGAATTGGTTTGTGATTTTATTACCATTGGATATATAATTCAAAAATACTCAGTTTACACTAGGATATCCTGCCATTTTCTTGAGTATAACTTGTGATATGCTTGATTTAGTGAAAATGTGGATTTTTCCAGCACTTGCATGAAAATAGACTTGTATGATAAAATGTGTTAACTTCTGGGTTTAAAGCTTTGCATATCTGAAATGTACACAAAAATTAATTCACTTTTAATGTAGATATCATGATCTATTGTATCTAGATCTTCGAATAATTGCATGCGAATGTGACTAGCTAAACTAGGATTGAATCTGCAACTTGCTCTCTGTTTTGAACTCTGTGGTTTGTCTTTTGTGAATTAACATGAATGCTTCTGGAATATGAATCTTGAAATGATATGTGATGTATGTTTAGTTTGTTTCAACCTCTGAAACCTTATGCATTGGGCACACTAGAGCTGTCATAACCCGTCCTTAACCATAAGAACGAGTTAGATAACGTATGATTTCATTGCGAGGTATTGACCTCTATATGCAACATTTTTAAAAGAACAACTGCATTTATTTTACATTACAAACCATAACTCTTATTTTAATACAAGCTTTAGACAATAAAAAGATGATTATCGTTTAGCGATAATCTTAGACTTACAAACTTTACATGTGATGATAACAATACGATTTCTATCATATTTTACATTACAATTCCTCGGATATGCAGTTTTATTTTTGACACAAATATGCATACTCAAGATCTTGCTTAAATTCAACATGTTGCAGCGGAAGCTTTTAGTTATCACCTGAGAATAGACATGTTTAAAACGTCAACATAAAGTTGGTGAGATATAGGTTTAATGCCGGCAGCGATATAAATATATAGACCACAAGATTTCATATATAAACATTTTAATAAAAATATTCTAAGTGGTTGAGCACTTGATAACCATACTTAACATTTAATCACGTCGCATATTCCCTTTATTATGAAATCTTACTACACCGTACCAAGTGTAGTCACGAAACGAAGTACTGTGCAACCGTTGAATACTGGTCGTTCAGTCCGGTTGGGGTTGTCAGGCCCGATAGATCTATCAATAGGATTCGCGTTTACAATACCGCTGTAAATAATAGTTACCAAGCTACAGGGAAGTATGCCAGTGGTACAACTCAACGTAGAATATATTTTTCAGTTACTTGTGTCCATATCGTAAAACATAAAATACATGTATTCTCATCCCGAAATATTTAGAGTTTAAAAGTGGGACTATATACTCACTTTTGCCTTGAAGATATATATATTTTTGACTTGGTCTCCGATTGATATCACGAACCTATCCATATATAATATATCAATACCTTTTCTTTTTAAACAAACGTCACATATATATACTTATAATACTTTTGATACTTTTAATAATTCCTTAGTCCGTAGTTAGCAGTCCGATGTTAGTAATTCAATTTTAATGGTTCATTTTTAGGTGTTTAATAAACCCCCAATGAAATAAATAAAAACCCCCATCGTATATGTATTGGTCGAGATTAATCTTGACCCACGGTACCGGTGTTGTCAAATGACATGTTGCGTACATAAAGTACCGGTGTTGTCAAATGACGTGTTGCGTACAATCATGGGATCTTATGATTAATCTTCTCGTATTGTTTACGGGTGATCCTGAACCATATAAAATTAAATTATGAGTACATATATATAAAATATCATGTTATTTTAAAAAGATGTGATTTATTTAATTTTCTCCAATTATTTTCGTAGCTAAACTAGTCTTAGATATCCGATCTCGTTTTGGTCATAGTTTCTTCGTTACAACTCCGTTTTCATTGGTTCAACTTGCCACTTCCTTGGATCGAGTCCCTCTTTAAGACTATGAACTGTAAATACCTTAGTTTGTATTCAAAATCACAGATCATAGGTCAAACTTTAGTGAAACTTATGAAGTTAATCATTTTCCATCATGTAAACAACCTTAAATGATTATTTTTCTAAAAATACTTATACTTTGAGTTAAATCATGAAATTTTTATGTGTTGACATATTCATAAGAAATATCATTTTTCCAGAATATAAACCTCCAATTCAAAGTTCAAGATGGTTTTTAATTATCCAACCCAAAACAGCCCCCGGTTGCACTCCGACGTCGTAAAAACAGTTTTTAAGGTGTTCTTTGAAAAACCAAGTTATACCTTGTTAAATTAGCATATATTTAAGTTATATTACAGGTCTTGAAGTATTTTAAAAGTTAAGTTAGAAGGATCTATTTAGTTTGCAAACAAGTTTGAAAACATTCAAACTATATTCTTGTTGTTAAAATTTAATACCATAAAATAAGATAGCTATATATATATGAATCGAATAAGGTTATGAACAAAGTTACTACCTCAAGTTACTTGGACAAGATTGCTGTAAAAGAGGAGTAAGAACCTAGAACCAAAAGGGTGATGGAATTGAATGAAAGATTGGAAGTAAGTTTGTGTTCTTGGAAAGGATTCTTGAAGTGTTTTTGTAAAGGTTTTCTTATGGTGTTTAAGGCTTGTTTCTATGGCTAGATCTTCATGGTTTCTTGCTGAATGGTTATGGAGTTTAAGGGTTAAGAAAGAGTGTGTGTTTTAGCTAGAAAATGGAAGTTAAAATGAATCAAAATGAGGATATCCCCATGGTACTTAAAAACGTGAATGGGGAGGACAAGACAAGATTTTCAAGTTTGTTATTTTATGTAATTAGTCAACAAACTTCCAAATACCAATTACCTTATACATAAGGCATGAACAAGGGCTGGTTAGGTGGTGATTTGATGTGTATATACCAATAGTAAATATGTATAGAAGCTAGGTATGATACGGTACATATACCGTAGATATACGTATAGAAATCTTGTGAAAAATGGAATGAGAATTCAAATATAGCTATCTTTTGTGAATACACTTATATGGTTTTATGTATTTAAGTCCTTAAAAGTGATTAAATACATTACTTATACGATATATGTATAAACATTATATGTTATAAGTATTTATGTCAAATAACGTTACGTATGGTTATCGTTTTGAAAACTTAAGTTAGTAGTTTCAAAATATACTTATAACTTATTGTTATTAATACAAAATGAGATATTAAAACATCCTTAAATCATGTTAAATATGTATATATACATATATATACACAAACGTATAATTATCATATATTGTATAGTTCGTGATATCATCGGTCAAACTAGACGGTCAAACGTTGTGTAAAACTCTTTTCGAAAACATAAGTTTCAATAATTTGGATTGCTTATCATGTTGGTAAAGTTTAATATATGTAAATATTAATCTTATAAGTATAAATTGATCGAAAAAGTCCGGGTCATTACAGTACCTACCCGTTAAATAAATTTCGTCCCGAAATTTTAAAATTTTACCTATTTTGCGTCATCGGGAAACAAATGTGGATATTTTTGTTTCATCTGATCCTCCCGTTCCCATGTAAACTCGGGACCCCTTCGAGCATTCCAACGAACCTTAATGATCGGTATATTGCTCTGCTTGATCCGTTTAATTTCACGATCCATGATTTCGATTGGTTCTTCGATAAATTGTAGTTTCTCGTCGACATGGATTTCTTCAAGAGGAATGGTGAGATCTTCCTTTGCAAGACACTTCTTAAGGTTTGAGACGTGAAATGTATTATGTACTCCGGCGAGTTGTTGCGGTAATTCGAGTCGATAAGCTACCGGTCCAATGCGTTCGATGATCTTGAACGGGCCTACGTACCTTGGGTTCAGTTTACCCCTTTTGCCGAAACGTATTACACCTTTCCACGGTGACACCTTTAACATAACCATGTCCCCGATCTGAAACTCTAATGGTTTCCTTCGGACATCGGCGTAGCTCTTTTGGCGGCTACGGGCTGTTTTCAATCTCTCCTTGATTTGTACTATCTTTTCAGTAGTTTCATGTATGATCTCGGGACCAGTTAATTGTCGATCTCCTACTTCATTCCAATAGATAGGAGATCTACACTTCCTTCCGTACAATGCTTCGAATGGTGCAGCTTTAATGCTCGCATGATAACTATTATTATACGAGAATTCTGCTAATGGTAGATACTTATCCCATCCGTTTCCAAAATCGATCACACATGCCCTGAGCATGTCTTCAAGAGTCTGAATTGTTCTTTCACTCTGACCGTCCGTTTGCGGATGATATGCGGTACTCATATCCAAACGAGTTCCTAGTGCCTCCTGTAGTGATTGCCAGAACTTTGAGGTAAATCTACTATCACGATCAGATATAATGGAAATAGGTATTCCATGCCTTGAAACAATTTCCTTTATATACAATCGTAATAGTTTCTCCATCCTATCCGTTTCCTTTATAGGCAAGAAATGTGCAGACTTGGTGAGACGATCAACAATCACCCAAATGGTGTCGTATCCCCAGGCAGTCTTTGGTAACTTCGTGATGAAATCCATGGTAATACCATCCCATTTCCATTCTGGGATTTCTGGTTGTTGAAGTAACCCTGACGGCTTCTGGTGTTCTGCTTTGACCTTAGAACAAGTTAAACACTCTCCAACATATGTTGCAACGTCTGTCTTTAAATTAGGCCACCAATAACGTGTCTTAAGATCTTGGTACATCTTTCCAACTCCAGGATGTATCGAGTATCTTGTCTTATGTGCCTCGTTCAATATCAACTTCCTTAATCCACCCAACTTCGGTACCCAAATACGATTTGCAAAATATCGAATTCCATCTTCCCGTATAACGAGTTGCTTCTCATACTTCTTCATTATTTCATTTCTTATGTTTTCTTTAGTAAGTGCTTCTCGTTGAACTTCTTTGATTTGTGAGTTGAGATTCATGCGAATTTTTATGTTCATCGCTCGTACTCGAATTGGTTCTCGTTCCTTTCTGCTTAATGCGTCAGCCACCACATTCGCTTTCCCGGGATGATAACGAATTTCACAATCATAGTCGTTTATTAACTCGACCCACCTACGTTGCCTCATGTTCAGCTGTTTCTGATCAAAAATATGTTGAAGGCTTTTATGATCAGTAAACTCAGTGCATTTAACTCCATACAAGTAGTGTCTCCACATCTTCAATGCAAACACGACTGCTCCCAATTCTAGATCATGCGTCGTATAATTTCGCTCGTGAATCTTCAATTGTCGGGATGCGTATGCAATAACTTTCTTCCGTTGAATAAGAACGCAACCAAAACCTTGTCGCGAAGCGTCACAATATATTTCAAAATCATCGTTCCCTTCTGGTAACGATAAAATAGGCGCCGTAGTTAACTTCTTCTTCAGTAATTGAAATGCACTCTCCTGCTCAGAGGTCCATTCATATTTCTTCCCTTTTTGCGTTAACGCTGTCAACGGCTTAGCTATTCGGGAAAAATCTTGAATAAACCTTCTATAATAACCGGCTAAACCCAAAAATTGGCGTATCTGCGTTGGTGTCTTAGGAGTCTCCCATTTTTCAATGGCTTTAATTTTTGCTGGATCAACCTGAATTCCTTTGCTACTAACAACGTGGCCAAGAAATTGCACTTCTTTCAACCAGAAAGCACATTTAGAAAATTTAGCATATAGCTGTTCTTTTCTCAACAACTCTAATATCAACCTTAAATGCTGTTCATGCTCTTGCTCACTCTTGGAATAGATAAGAATATCATCAATGAAAACGATAACAAACTTATCTAAATATGGACTACAAACTCGATTCATGAGGTCCATGAATACAGCTGGCGCATTCGTCAATCCAAACGGCATGACCAAAAATTCGTAATGACCATAACGTGTCCGAAAAGCAGTTTTCGGAATGTCCTCTTCTTTGACACGTAATTGATGATAACCCGATCTTAGGTCGATTTTCGAATAAACACATGATCCTTGCAGTTGATCAAATAAGTCATCAATTCTCGATAGTGGATACCGATTCTTGATAGTTAACTTATTTAATTCACGATAATCTATACACATCCTAAAAGATCCATCTTTCTTCTTAACAAACAAAATTGGAGCTCCCCACGGTGAAGTGCTTGGTCGTATGAATCCACGGTCTAGTAATTCTTTTAACTGACTTTGAAGTTCTTTTAATTCGGATGGTGCAAGTCTATATGGAGCACGAGCCACTGGTGCAGCTCCTGGTACTAAATCTATTTGAAATTCTACAGATCTAAATGGAGGTAATCCCGGCAACTCTTCCGGAAAAACTTCAGGAAAATCTCTTGCCACAGGCACATCGTTGATGCACTTCTCTTTTTATTTCTTTTCGACTTTATTAACATGTGCTAGAATAGCATAACATCCCTTTTCTAAACACTTCTTGGCTTTCAAACAGCTAATGAGTTTTAGCTTTGAATTACCCTTCTCTCCATAAATCATCACCGGCATTTTATCCTTACTAGGAATTCGAATTGCCTTCTTGGCACACACAACTTCAGCTCCTACTTTGGACATCCAGTCCATGCCGACTATTACATCAAAACTTCCTAATTCTACGGGTATTAAGTCAATTTTAAACGTTTCTCCGGCTAAATTTATTTCACAATCACGACAAATTTTATCGGCTTTAATTAGTTTACCATTAGCTAACTCAATCATGTACTTAGCATCTAGAGGTAATGATGAACAATTCAATTTAGTGTAAAAATTTCTACACACGTAACTTCTATCGGCACCAGTATCAAATATAATAGACGCTGATAAGTTATTAATGGTAAACGTACCCGTAACAAGCTCCGGGTCTTCACGTGCCTCTCTAGCATTAATAATAAATGCTCTCCCACGTGCAGGTCCGACATTCTTCTCTGGATTCGGGCACTGGCTCTTATAGTGACCTTGTTTTCCACACCCAAAACAAGTAACGGTAGCCAAAGCAGTTCTATTTGCATTGGTGGCAGGAGTCTTGGTACCATTTGTATTTGTAACGAGAGCCCTACAATCTTCAGCAAGATGACCCTGTCGATTACACTTGTTGCATACCACACTACAGTAACCAAAATGATGTTTGTGGCATCGGTTGCATAAAGGACTTTATCCTTTGTAACCAAAACCTGAACCACTACCCGCACCTTTCGTGGTTTCTTGTTTCTTAAAAGATTGTTGTTGGTTACCTCGATCATAATTTCCATTCCACTTTCTTTTGTTACCCAATACCTTCACATCAGTATTGGATGATTTCTTATCCAAGATGACCTGATCCATTAGCTCGTTTGCCATGGTTATAGCTTCATGAATTGTCTTAGGTCTCGATGCTGTAACGTTTGCCTTGACCTTTGTGGGCAAACCATCTTTGTACATTTCAATCTTCCGTTCTTCGGTTGGAACCAATTCAGGACATAGCAAAACTAATTCCATGAATCGCTGATTGTAGTTGGTGATTTCAGTACCAACAACCTTCAGACTTCGTAATTCATCTTCCAACTTCCTAACCTCGTTCCTTGGACAATATTCGTTGATTAACATTGTTTTGAATTCTTCCCATGGAGTATCATAAGCTACATCTCCTCCTACAGCCTTCACATAATTTTTCCACCACGTGAGTGCACTATCTTGTAAAGTGCACGATGCATACTTGGTCATGTCCTTTTCAACACAACCACTGATTTTAAATACAGTCTCCATCTTTTCTATCCACCGGGTTAAACCGATCGGTCCTTCTGTTCCACTGAATGATGAGGGCTTGCAAGCTTGAAACGTCTTGTAGGTGCATCCTACACGAGGATTTGGGTTAACTGCAGCAGCTCTTGCAGCTTCGACCCATAACATTCTATCATTGACTCGCTGGTTGATGAATTCCTCGACTTCTTGTTCCGTCATTCGATTCAATCGCGCCATTTCCTAATGAAAGAAAATAATTATTCACATGGAATATTATAGATGTAGTGTGTATTTATAGTACATTATAGCTTGTTAATAATATGAACTAGGTATTATTATAAAAGCCTTTTCTTCTTATTAGCGTTTTATAATTATATCTAGGGTAGTACCTACCCGTTAATGTTCATACTTAATAGCTTAGTACAGAACCAATTACTACAATCTAAATAATACTTAACCATGGAAAATTATTGCATTTCATACTTCACTATTTTACATATGCTTATCTTACATCAAACATTAAGCAAACCACACTAATAATATTATACAAAACATTATATGATTCCATGGTTTAATACGGCAGCGCATCGTTTGGTCTATTTTCTAGGACGTTTAGGTTCAAAGAATCGCTTAACGCGTATCCTGGCTGTCTGCCTATATTTTGGCGGTGTCTCCCTATATTTTGGCTGTGGGGCTGAAGAACTGGATGCCGGGATAGAACGAATAGGAATAGCGGGAATAGGGGTGGTAGTGTCTAGTGGAGTTGGTGCCACATCATCCTCACTAAACTCGGGATTTGAATTTTCTAATTCATTAGCCTTTCATTTCTTTCCTAGTTCGAACTTGTCTTTTGTAATTTCCTGTATTTCTTCCTCGGGTTCACTTTCCTCCTCGGGTTCACTTTCCTCCTCGGGTTCACTTTCCGGGTTCTCTGTAGTTGGTTCATCCGGAATTTGTGAGTCTTCCCCAAAGATATTATTTTCGTCATCGGATAGGTTAATGACTGGAACACCATCTGAAGATTCTGGTTCGGAGTCGCTGAATGTGATAATAAGTTTCGAGCCCGACATCTATCACATAACAACTAACCCATTAGTACTACATAATATTTACATATAAATTTTAACCAACAATGATAAGCAATGGTTTTTAAATCAGACCCGGTCAAAGTCCAGACTTACTAATGTATCCTAACGACTTATCAGTTAGACACACTAATGCAAACCTGGTTCGCTAAGACCACCGCTCTGATACCACATGTCATAACCCGTCCTTAACCATAAGAACGAGTTAGATAACGTATGATTTCATTGCGAGGTATTGACCTCTATATGCGACATTTTTAAAAGAACAACTGCATTTATTTTACATTACAAACCATAACTCTTATTTTAATACAAGCTTTAGACAATAAAAAGATGATTATCGTTTAGCGATAATCTTAGACTTACAAACTTTACATGTGATGATAACAATACGATTTCTATCATATTTTACATTACAATTCCTCGGATATGCAGTTTTATTTTTGACACAAATATGCATACTCAAGATCTTGCTTAAATTCAACATGTTGCAGCGGAAGCTTTTAGTTATCACCTGAGAATAGACATGTTTAAAACGTCAACATAAAGTTGGTGAGATATAGGTTTAATGCCGGCAGCGATATAAATATATAGACCACAAGATTTCATATATAAACATTTTAATAAAAATATTCTAAGTGGTTGAGCACTTGATAACCATACTTAACATTTAATCACGTCGCATATTCCTTTTATTATGAAATCTTACTACACCGTACCAAGTGTAGTCACGAAACGAAGTACTGTGCAACCTTTGAATACTGGTCGTCCAGTCCGGTTGGGGTTGTCAGGCCCGATAGATCTATCAACAGGATTCGCGTTTACAATACCGCTGTAAATAATAGTTACCAAGCTACAGGGAAGTATGCCAGTGGTACAACTCAACGTAGAATATATTTTTCAGTTACTTGTGTCCATATCGTAAAACATAAAATACATGTATTCTCATCCCGAAATATTTAGAGTTTAAAAGTGGGACTATATACTCACTTTTGCCTTGAAGATATATATATTTTTGACTTGGTCTCCGATTGATATCACGAACCTATCCATATATAATATATCAATACCTTTTCTTTTTAAACAAACGTCACATATATATACTTATAATACTTTTGATACTTTTAATAATTCCTTAGTCCGTAGTTAGCAGTCCGATGTTAGTAATTCAATTTTAATGGTTCATTTTTAGGTGTTTAATAAACCCCCAATGAAATAAATAAAAACCCCCATCGTATATGTATTGGTCGAGATTAATCTTGACCCACGGTACCGGTGTTGTCAAATGACGTGTTGCGTACATAAAGTACCGGTGTTGTCAAATGACGTGTTGCGTACAATCATGGGATCTTATGATTAATCTTCTCGTATTGTTTACAGGTGATCCTGAACCATATAAAATTAAATTATGAGTACATATATATAAAATATCATGTTATTTTAAAAAGATGTGATTTATTTAATTTTCTCCAATTATTTTCGTAGCTAAACTAGTCTTAGATATCCGATCTCGTTTTGGTCATAGTTTCTTCGTTACAACTCCGTTTTCGTTGGTTCAACTTGCCAATTCCTTGGATCGAGTCCCTCTTTAAGACTATGAACTGTAAATACCTTAGTTTGTATTCGAAATCACAGGTCATAGGTCAAACTTTAGTGAAACTTATGAAGTTAATCATTTTCCATCATGTAAACAACCTTAAATGATTATTTTTCTAAAAATACTTATACTTTGAGTTAAATCATGAAATTTTTATGTGTTAACATATTCATAAGAAATATCATTTTTCCAGAATATAAACCTCCAATTCAAAGTTCAAGATGGTTTTTAATTATCCAACCCAAAACAGCCCCCGGTTGCACTCCGACGTCGTAAAAACAGTTTTTAAGGTGTTCTTTGAAAAACCAAGTTATACCTTGTTAAATTAGCATATATTTAAGTTATATTACAGGTCTTGAAGTATTTTAAAAGTTAAGTTAGAAGGATCTATTTAGTTTGCAAACAAGTTTGAAAACATTCAAACTATATTCTTGTTGTTAAAATTTAATACCATAAAATAAGATAGCTATATATATATGAATCGAATAAGGTTATGAACAAAGTTACTACCTCAAGTTACTTGGACAAGATTGCTGTAAAAGAGGAGTAAGAACCTAGAACCAAAAGGGTGATGGAATTGAATGAAAGATTGGAAGTAAGTTTGTGTTCTTGGAAAGGATTCTTGAAGTGTTTTTGTAAAGGTTTTCTTATGGTGTTTAAGGCTTGTTTCTATGGCTAGATCTTCATGGTTTCTAGCTGAATGGTTATGGAGTTTAAGGGTTAAGAAAGAGTGTATGTTTTAGCTAGAAAATGGAAGTTAAAATGAATCAAAATGAGGATATCCCCATGGTACTTAAAAACGTGAATGGGGAGGACAAGGCAAGATTTTCAAGTTTGTTATTTTATGTAATTAGTCAACAAACTTCCAAATACCAATTACCTTATACATAAGGCATGAACAAGGGCTGGTTAGGTGGTGATTTGATGTGTATATACCAATAGTAAATACGTATAGAAGCTAGGTATGATACGGTACATATACCGTAGATATACGTATAGAAATCTTGTGAAAAATGGAATGAGAATTCAAATATAGCTATCTTTTGTGAATACACTTATATGGTTTTATGTATTTAAGTCCTTAAAAGTGATTAAATACATTACTTATACGATATATGTATAAACATTATATGTTATAAGTATTTATGTCAAATAACGTTACGTATGGTTATCGTTTTGAAAACTTAAGTTAGTAGTTTCAAAATATACTTATAACTTATTGTTATTAATACAAAATGAGATATTAAAACATCCTTAAATCATGTTAAATATGTATATATACATATATATACACAAACGTATAATTATCATATATTGTATAGTTCGTGATATCATCGGTCAAACTAGACGGTCAAACGTTGTGTAAAACTTTTTTCGAAAACATAAGTTTCAATAATTTGGATTGCTTATCATGTTGGTAAAGTTTTATTTATGTAAATATTAATCTTATAAGTATAAATTGATCGAAAAAGTCCGGGTCATTACAAGAGCCATAGTTTGTGTAATTTCTGAATTGAGCTGAAAACTGAACATCCAACTTGAATGAATAAACTGTACCAATTGGCTAAAAAAAATTCTTATCTTTTGATATGTGTTATTTTGACTTGTTCTTGAATCATGTCCACTGACCTAGCTTAATTTTCATGTCCCTAGCTCCAGTTATAGCCAATACGAGATCAGTGCGCGGTCAGAAACTGATTTGGCAAACCATAAATGTGCCCCTTCTGATTCCTGACTTATAGACATCGCATGAGACCCTGGCCAGACTTTTTAGAATCTATTTTGAGTATACTTGTGATCTGAAGTTTGCCATGTTTGCATGAATTTTGTGCTGTGAGATATTATGCGAAGTTTGCTACATGTACATGAACTTTATGCATGACGATAAACTATGATTGTGAAATTGACCATTTAAGATCTAAAACGTGTTGTTTGACTTAGGTTTGACATGTTGACCAATATTTGACATGAACCTACTGATGTTGACCTTAGTTGACTACTTTGACCAAGTTTGACTTTTGCTTTGACTTTGGTTGACTTTGTTTGACTTGCATGAACTAGTTGACTATATGTTGACTTTTACTTTGAAACGCGTCGAGTCGAGCAATAAGACAACTTATACTATGAAACCACATTTGTTTAGGACATATTTATTGACCAACCTAAATACCTATACTTAGGTTGCATTACTCGGCTATAATCCGTGCAAGTTATTGTCTGTCATCCGAACTATTCAAAGGTGAGTCTACAGTCCCGCTTTTTACATGTTATAAGGGATGAGAATACACGTTGTTGTACTTACATTTTCAAATGCTTTTATGTTGACACGAGTACTATATATACATATTGAGCTTGTACACAAATCCCCTAGCTTGAATACTTTTATTACCATCGGGTGATTTAGATGAACGGATCCGTTAGGTTGACAACCTCACCCTACTTTATAATTGTGGTGCATTTACTTTGAACATTAGATACACTCGTACAAGTGTATAACATTTTTATGGGGTAAAGGGGAGTATAGTGGATTCTATACTCTGGTCATTGCTAGTATTCAGGTGCTCATAGATTATCTAAACGTTTCGCAACTTGGAGTTGTACTTGAAAAATCTCGTGGTCAATGAACTTGAACTATTTTTCTGATAACTGTTTTTCAGATATTGTTACTGTAACAACCCTGACTTTTCCGTTACTTTCGTTAACCTTCCGTTAGTTTATTTAACGGCGATTATTTAACTTTTATGTGTTTATGTGTATTAAATGCGTACTTGATCTTCGGAGGGTTACAATAATTAATATGGATTGATATTAATTCAAATAAATATTTCGGATAATGAAATACGATAAAAAAAATGATACGATTTTGATAAAAGCTTTTTGAGCAACGAAACGCTCGGGTTTATTTTAATAATTAATTTTATTAATTATTAACTTTTTAAAATATTTAATTTATTGGGTTTTTAATAAATTAGACAATTGGTTGCGTTTAACGATCGAGTTAGCGTTCCGGGCCTTCGGTACGACAAAATGACACTTAAAACGGACCACAATTACGCGCTTTTGCAAAATGAGAGCCCGGGAACCCATCCCATGAGGGTCACGGCCGAACCCCACTTCCCCACCCCTTTTATGTTTAATTTTGATTACTTGGAGGACTTATGTGCAATTTAGGATAACTAGGGTTGATATAAATAGAAGTATTAAACCTAATTAGGATTAAGAAAATAAAAATGCAGCTTTTTCTTCCCTCCTTCTCCCTCCCATCGTCGACATCATCACCATCACCATCACCTTCAATTTTCACTTTTTGATTAAACCTCAAGAACAAACGTTGCAATTCTCGATCTCCTCTACGCGTTAATATAATTCTTTTCGCGATCAAAGGTATAATTGCATAAACCCTAATTCTTAAAAATCTGATTTTCATAAAGTTTCATAGTTATGTTGTCAATTGCTCAAGTCTATACGCGTGCGTGTTAATTGTAATCGTTATTTTGATTGTTTGATGCGCTAGGGTTTAAAAACGAATTTGTATTTGTTTGATCAGAAAAATTAAGTTTTCAAATGTTAATTATTATGTTATAATCAGATTCCTTGCGAAAAACTATTGAGTTTAGGCTTTGGATTCGCTTGATTTCGTTTCCGTATGATTAAGTTATGTCGATTTGAATTATCGTTGTGTTTTTGTTGCTTGATCAGAAATATGGTATTGATAGAAAATGAATTGGCATGTGAGACTTATACAAATGGAAATATAATTTAAAAACACTCAATTTAGATTAGGATATCATGTCGTTTGCTTATGTATAGCCCGAGATATGCTAGAATTAGTGTAAAAGTAGTTTTATACAGCACTTGCATGAAAATAACCTTGTATGATAAAATGTGTTAACTTATGTGATTAAAGCTTTGCGTATTTGAAAACTAGACACAAATTACTTCATCTTTCATGTGGATATCATAGGCTAATTGTATCTAGATCTTCGGATAATCGTATGCGAATGTGACTGACTAAATGAGAATCGAATCTGTAAATTGATCACGGTTTTGTACTCTGTGGATTATGTGAATTGTTTTAACATGTATGCTTCTGGGAAATGAAACTTAACATGATATGTGACTTATTGTTAGTTTATGTCAATCTCTGAAACCTTATTCATTGGGCACAATAGAGCCATACTTTATGCGAATTCTGATTTGAGCTGAAAACTGAATGTTCAACTTGCACGAATAAACTGTATAAATTGGCTAAACAAAAGTTGCTAGATTTTTTTATATGTGTTACTTTGATTCATCCTTGAACTATGGCCACTGGTATTGTATCAATTTCATGTTCCTAACTCCGGTTATAGCCAAAATGAAATCAGTGTGCGGTCAGAAACTGACCTGGCAAACCCCAAATGTATCCCTTCTGATTCCTAACTTTTAATTGTCGTATGAGTCCCTGGCCAGAGTTTTTGGAATTGATTTTAAGTGTAATTATGATCTGGAGTTTTTCATATTTACGTGAATTTTGTACTATGAGATAATGTGCTAAGTATGCTACGTGTTCATAAATTTTGTGCATGACGATAAACTGAAATTGTGAAAACGATCATTCATGACATAAAACGTATTGTTTGACTTAGGTTTGATATGTTGAGCAATATTTGACAAGAACCTACTGATATTGACTTTTGGTTTGACTTCGGTTGACTTTATTTGACTTGCATGATATAGTTGACTTTTACTTGGAAACGCGTCGAGTCGAGCAATAAGACAACGTACACTATGAAACCACACTTATATAAGATACATATATTGACCAACCTACATACGTATACTTAGGTTACATTACTCTGGTCTAAACCGTACAAGTCATTTGTCTTTCATTCCGAGCTTTATTCAAAGGTGAGTCTACAGTCCCGCTTTTTATATATGTTTTCAGGGATGAGAATACACGCTGTTATGTTTACAATTTCAAATTACTTTATATTGACATGAGTACTACACATATGCATACTGAGTTTTGTTCAAAAAGCCTCTAGCTTGAATACTTTTAATACCATCGGTGTAAGCACAATTTAGATGGACGGATCCGTTAGGTTGACAACCTCACCCTCTATAAAAGAAGTGGTGCATTTATTTTGAACATTAAATACATTTGAACAAGTGTATAACATTTTAGGAGGTAAAGGCGGGTATAGTGGCATCTATACTCGGGTTAATGCTAGTATTCAGGTGCTCGGTGTATGTAGCGATAGAATCTCGTGGTCAAGGAAATTAAACTATTTTTCTGATAACTGTTTTTCAGATACTATACAACGATATTTAAACTGTGGTTTACGAGCAAATGAGATAAAACTTGATAGGGTGTTGTCTACAGATGATTGAAATTTGACATGGTAGTGTCAACAACTTTTGAAACGAGAAACAGTGTTGTCTAAAAACTTTAACATTAAACTTTGGTGGTCTTTCACTAGTAAACGTTTTTGAAATGTTATTTCTTAAACATACTGTATTGTTTACCTAAAACCTGTAGATTCACTCAACATTATTGTTGACCCGTTTTGCGTGTTTTATTCTTAGGTATTAATTGCTTCCGCTGTAGAATATTGCTGTTACGTAGAAGTCAAGCCAAGCACTGGGACCAGAGTTAACATTCCGTTAAAGGGATTTGACGGGGTGTTACATTTGGTATCAGAGCTTTGGCTATAGGGAACTAGGATACATTAGTGTGTCTAACCGTAGGGCGCATTAGTGAAGTCTAGTCTATAGTTGTGTGTCTTGGATGACTTTTATACACCATACCTGCACTATTTGCTTCACAATGCTACATGTAGGGCTACACATTACACCACATACATATATGCCTTATACCATACAACGTGGACTTGGACTAAATCTACTATATCACGAAACACATACGTACACACGAAGCTAGATTTAACTAAATTAAGTTGACTACGCTATCTTGAACTTATGGAGTGATGTCGAATGGATATGTGAGATAGCGTAATGTAATGACCGGGATTACATTACGGTAACTCATATAGAAGTTCCGACATCACGAAATAAGGAATTGGGGCCGAGTCAAGTAGGTTACCTGGATAGACAACATTTAGAACACAAACCGTATAACCCTGAATGTGAGAAGAAACTTACCATGTGCAAATTAATTGTTAATATAGCTTGTAAGTAACTTGTGATCTTGACCCAACTCATCACTGCTCAACACTGTCTGTCACCACCAATCACTACTTGTCACTACTAAGACACTACTCGAAGACACTCGTCATCTCATACCACTACTCAGTACTGTTTATCACTGATAACTACTACTCAACGCCACCTCTCACTGCTAGTCATGACTGATCACTGCTTCTCACTGCTTATCATTACTAAATACTACTTACTACTTGTAGTGACCCGAACTTTTCCATGTTTATATATAATTGAGATTGATATTTACATGATTAAATGTTTCAAACATGTTAAGCAATCAAACTTGTTAAGACTTGATTAATTGAAATATGTTTCATATAGACAATTGACCACCCAAGTTGACCGGTGATTCACGAACGTTAAAACTTGTAAAAACTATATGATGACATATATATGGATATATATATAGTTAACATGATACTATGATAAGTAAACATATCATTAAGTATATTAACAATGAACTACATATGTAAAAACAAGACTACTAACTTAATGATTTTTAAACGAGACATATATGTAACGATTATCGTTGTAAAGATATTTAATATATATATATATCATATTAAGAGATATTCATACATGATAATATAATGATAATATAATAATTTAAAATCTCATTTGATATTATAAACATTGGGTTAACAACATTTAACAAGATCGTTAACCTAAAGGTTTCAAAACAACACTTACATGTAACGACTAACGATGACTTAACGACTCAGTTAAAATGTATATACATGTAGTGTTTTAATATGTATTTATACACTTTTGAAAGACTTCAATACACTTATCAAAATACTTCTACTTAACAAAAATGCTTACAATTACATCCTCGTTCAGTTTCATCAACAATTCTACTCGTATGCACCCGTATTCGTACTCGTACAATACACAGCTTTTAGATGTATGTACTATTGGTATATACACTCCAATGATCAGCTCTTAGCAGCCCATGTGAGTCACCTAACACATGTGGGAACCATCATTTGGCAACTAGCATGAAATATCTCATAAAATTACAAAAATATGAGTAATCATTCATGACTTATTTACATGAAAACAAAATTACATATCCTTTATATCTAATCCATACACCAACGACCAAAAACACCTACAAACACTTTCATTCTTCAATTTTCTTCATCTAATTGATCTCTCTCAAGTTCTATCTTCAAGTTCTAAGTGTTCTTCATATATTCTACAAGTTCTAGTTACATGAAATCAAGAATACTTTCAAGTTTGCTAGCTCACTTCCAATCTTGTAAGGTGATCATCCAACCTCAAGAAATCTTTGTTTCTTACAGTAGGTTATCATTCTAATACAAGGTAATAATCATATTCAAACTTTGGTTCAATTTCTATAACTATAACAATCTTATTTCAAGTGATGATCTTACTTGAACTTGTTTTCGTGTCATGATTCTGCTTCAAGAACTTCGAGCCATCCAATGATCCGTTGAAGCTAGATCCATTTTTCTCTTTTCCAGTAGGTTTATCCAAGGAACTTAAGGTAGTAATGATGTTCATAACATCATTCGATTCATATATATAAAGCTATCTTATTCGAAGGTTTAAACTTTTAATCACTAGAACATAGTTTAGTTAATTCTAAACTTGTTCGCAAACAAAAGTTAATCCTTCTAACTTGACTTTTAAAATCAACTAAACACATGTTCTATATCTATATGATATGCTAACTTAATTATTTAAAACCTGGAAACACGAAAAACACCGTAAAACCGGATTTACGCCGTCGTAGTAACACCGCGGGCTGTTTTGGGTTAGTTAATTAAAAACTATGATAAACTTTGATTTAAAAGTTGTTATTCTGGGAAAATGATTTTTATTATGAACATGAAACTATATCCAAAAATTATGGTTAAACTCAAAGTGGAAGTATGTTTTCTAAAATGGTCATCTAGACGTCGTTCTTTCGACTGAAATGACTACCTTTACAAAAACGACTTGTAACTTATTTTTCCGAATATAAAACTATACTTTTTATGTTTAGATTCATAAAATAGAGTTCAATATGAAACCATAGCAATTTGATTCACTCAAAACGGATTTAAAATGAAGAAGTTATGGGTAAAACAAGATTGGATAATTTTTCTCATTTTAGCTACGTGAAAATTGGTAACAAATCTATTCCAACCATAACTTAATCAACTTGTATTGTATATTATGTAATCTTGAGATACCATAGACACGTATACAATGTTTCGACCTATCATGTCGACACATCTATATATATTTCGGAACAACCATAGACACTCTATATGTGAATGTTGGAGTTAGCTATACAGGGTTGAGGTTGATTCCAAAATATATATAGTTTGAGTTGTGATCAATACTGAGATACGTATACACTGGGTCGTGGATTGATTCAAAATAATATTTATCGATTTATTTCTGTACATCTAACTGTGGACAACTAGTTGTAGGTTACTAACGAGGACAGCTGACTTAATAAACTTAAAACATCAAAATATATTAAAAGTATTGTAAATTTATTTTGAACATACTTTGATATATATGTATATATTGTTATAGGTTTGTGAATCAACCAGTGGCCAAGTCTTACTTCCGGATGAAGTAAAAATCTGTGAAAGTGAGTTATAGTCCCACTTTTAAAATCTAATATTTTTGGGATGAGAATACATGCAGTTTTTATAAATGATTTACAAAATAGACACAAGTACGTGAAACTACATTCTATGGTTGAATTATCGAAATCGAATATGCCCCTTTTTATTAAGTCTGGTAATCTAAGAATTAGGGAACAGACACCATAATTGACGCGAATCCTAAAGATAGATCTATTGGGCCTAACAAACCCCATCCAAAGTACCGGATGCTTTAGTACTTCGAAATTTATATCATATCCGAAGGGTGTCCCGGAATGATGGGGATATTCTTATATATGCATCTTGTTAATGTCGGTTACCAGGTGTTCACCATATGAATGATTTTTATCTCTATGTATGGGATGTGTATTGAAATATGAAATCTTGTGGTCTATTATTATGATTTGATATATATAGGTTAAACCTATAACTCACCAACATTTTTGTTGACGTTTTAAGCATGTTTATTCTCAGGTGATTATTAAGAGCTTCCGCTGTCGCATACTTAAATAAGGACGAGATTTGGAGTCCATGCTTGTATGATATTGTGTAAAAACTGCATTCAAGAAACTTATTTTATTGTAACATATTTGTATTGTAAACCATTATGTAATGGTCGTGTGTAAACAGGATATTTTAGATTATCATTATTTGATAATCTACGTAAAGCTTTTTAAAACCTTTATCTATGAAATAAAAGTTATGGTTTGTTTTAAAAATGAATGCAGTCTTTGAGAAACGTCTCATATAGAGGTCAAAACCTCGCAATGAAATCAATTAATATGGAACGTTTTTAATCAATAAGAACGGGACATTTCAGTTGATATCCGAGCGTTGGTCTTAGAGAACTAGAATTTTGCATTAGTGTGTCTTATCGAGTTTGTTAGGATGCATTAGTGAGTCTGGACTTCGACAGTGTTTACTTGAAAAATGATTGCTTAACAAATTTTGTTGGAAACTATATATTTTTAACATGTGAATATTATGTGATATATTAATCTCTTAACGCGTTTGATATTATGTGATAGATGTCTACCTCTAGAACAAGTCCCATTGACTCACCTAATAATAATGAAGAGTCAAATGTAAATTGGAATGATTCGTGAACTGATTCACAAGTTCCCGAAGAGGAACCGGAAGAAGAGTCGGAACCGGAAGAAGAGTCGGAACCGGAAGAAGAATCGGAACCGGAAGAAGAATCGGAGCCGGATGAAGAAATAGAACCGGTGGGGGAAATAATAAAATGGTTAAGTAAAAGAAAATCCTCAACCAACCGACCAAGGTTAATTATGGTCAATGGTCTTTCCGCCAAGGAAGCAAAATATTGGGAGGATTACCAATTCTCCGATGAATCGGATTCTGACGAGAATTCCGATGATGTTATAGAAATTACCCCAACTGAATTTAAAAAGGCAAAAGAAAATAATAAGGGAAAGGGCATAAAAATAGAGAAATCTAATTCCAACCCCGATGAACTTTATATGTATCGTCAACCCCCGAAGTCCTTAAGTTGTAACAATGACCCGGGAACCTCTAAACCACCAGGTTTTTCTAAACCAATGTGGAAAACGACGGCTCGTATTAGGGGAACATCATATATCCCTAGAAACTTGGCAAAACGAACCAAAACCGAAGAAGAAGAAACAAGCGAGTCGGAATAAGATAGTTGTATTCGTGTGGTGTAATATATGTAATATAGTGTGCTTATGCTTTATGATATATGTAAAAATTGCTTGTATTAATAAGTATTTTTTTTTTATGAATCTAACTCTTGTCTATTTTACAGTATAAAAACACAAAATGGATAGACAACCCAATATTTTAAGAGACCTACCCGGAGACATGATTGATGAAATCTTGTCTAGAGTCGGTCAGAATTCTTCGGCACAACTATTTAAGGCGAGATCAGTTTGTAAGACATTCGAAGAACGTTCCAAGAATGTCTTGGTTTATAAAAGGCTTTCGTTCGAAAGATGGGGGATATCACATTGGGAAATCCATAAGTTACGATGTGTTTACTTTGACGCATATATTGCGGGGAACCCAAATGCTATTTTACGCAATGGGTTAAGAAATTATTTTGACTCAATATATCCGAATATTGGACTTCGTGATTTAGAAAAAGCGGCTAACATGCAACATAAAGAAGCATGTTATGCTTATGGATTAGTAATGTTCGCTTCTCACCAAAGTGAGAACAAGAACATCGGGCTACAACTATTAAACAAAACGTTCCCACAAGTGACGGAGTCGGTAATTGGGGTAAGAAATGAGGTTTTTAGATTGTTACGGGACTGTTGGACATTACGTAACCCTCGTCCCTTTGACGATGTTACAACACGCTGTCTTATCAACGGCCATAACGGTTATGTTCCACAAGACCAAGGATGAGAAGTAATCCTAGTAAAACCAGAATGCATGACTTGTTTCTGGACGTATGAATTACGTGTCTTTATTGCCTTTGCTGAACGACTTGTGTACTAGCTAGAATTATCTTCACAACCATCTTGTATCAAATTTATTGTGTGCTATATTTCATGCTATATGTAAAATAAGCGGTATTGTAAGTTTGTAAAATATTGTGTAAAAGTTTGAACGCGAAATATTATTATAATCAGTTTTTCATATAGAATTGTAGTAGTTAAATTGTATATTAGCTACTAAGTATGAACTTAACGGGTAGGTACTACCCGAATTTAAACTTATAAAACGCTAATATGAAGAAAAAGCTTTTATAAATGAGTTCATATTATGCTACGAAATACTATTAACTACTCTTAATATTTTGTATGATTAACTTGTTCCATTTGACTATTTTGAAGGAAATGGCACCGACTACTCGACACACCGTGAATATGAATGAAGAGGAATTCCGTACTTTTCTAGCTTCAAACATAGCCGCAGTACAGGCTGCGCTACATACCAACAATAACCTTGGATCTAGCAGTACAGGAAATCGTGTAGGATGCACCTACAAAGAATTCACTGCCTGCAAACCTTTGGAATTTGATGGAACCGAAGGACCGATCGGATTGAAACGGTGGACCGAGAAGGTCGAATCGGTGTTTGCCATAAGTAAGTGTACTGAAGAGGACAAAGTGAAGTACGCTATGCATACCTTCACAGGTTCTGCGTTAACATGGTGGAATACCTATCTAGAGCAAGTGGGACAAGACGATGCGTACGCACTACCGTGGTCAGCATTAAAGCACTTGATGAACGAGAAGTACCGTCCCAGAACCGAGGTCAATAAGCTCAAGACAGAACTTAGAGGGTTACGAACCCAAGGATTTGATATTACCACGTACAAAAGACGATTCACAGAATTGTGCCTATTGTGTCCGGGAGCATTCGAAGATGAGGAAGAGAAGATCGACGCGTTTGTGAAAGGATTACCGGAAAGAATCCAAGAAGATATAAGTTCACACGAGCCCGCCTCCATACAACAGGCATGTAGAATGGCTCACAAACTAGTGAACCAGATTGAAGAAAGAATTAAAGAACAGACTGCTGAAGAGGCCAATGTGAAGCAAGTCAAAAGAAAGTGGGAGGAAAACGGTGATAAGAATCACCAATACAACAACAACAGCAATTACAACAATAATCGCAACAATTATCCCAACAATCGCAACATCAATCGCAACTACAACAAATGGCCCAACAACAACAACAACAACAACAACAACAGCAACTATAACAATCATCCCAACAACAATAATAACCACAACAACAACAATCAGAAGCAGCTATGCCAAAGGTGTGAAAAGTATCACTCGGGGTTCTGCACCAAAATTTGCAACAAGTGTAAAAGAAATGGTCATAGCGCGGCGAAGTGTGAGGTCTACGGACCAGGGGTTAATTGAACGAAAGGAACAAATGGTGTCGGAAAGAGTAATGGCGGAGCAAGTAGTGTCGGAGCAAGTTATGCCAATGTAGTTTGTTATAAATGTGGAAAACTGGGCCACATTATTAGAAATTGCCCGAACCAGGAGAACACGAATGGACAAGGCCGCGGAAGAGTTTTCAATATTAATGCGGCAGAGGCACAGGAAGACCCGGAGCTTGTTACGGGTACGTTTCTTATTGACAATAAATCTGCTTACGTTTTATTTGATTCGGGTGCGGATAGAAGCTATATGAGTAGAGATTTTTGTGCTAAATTAAGTTGTCCATTGACGCCTTTGGATAGTAAATTTTTACTCGAATTAGCAAATGGTAAATTAATTTCAGCAGATAATATATGTCGGAATCGAGAAATTAAACTGGTTAGCGAAACATTTAAGATTGATTTGATACCAATAGAGTTAGGGAGTTTTGATGTGATAATCGGTATGGACTGGTTGAAAGAAGTGAAAGCAGAGATCGTTTGTTACAAAAATGCAATTCGCATTATACGAGAAAAAGGAAAACCCTTAATGATGTACGGAGAAAAGGGCAACACGAAGCTACATCTTATTAGTAATTTGAAGGCACAAAAACTAATAAGAAAAGGTTGCTATGCTGTTCTAGCACACGTCGAGAAAGTACAAACTGAAGAAAAGAGCATCAATGATGTTCCCATTGCAAAAGAATTTCCAGATGTATTTCCGAAAGAATTACCGGGATTACCCCCACATCGATCCGTTGAATTTCAAATAGATCTTGTACCAGGAGCTGCACCAATAGCTCGTGCTCCTTACAGACTCGCACCCAGCGAGATGAAAGAACTGCAAAGCCAATTACAAGAACTTTTAGAGCGTGGTTTCATTCGACCAAGCACATCACCGTGGGGAGCTCCTGTTTTGTTTGTCAAGAAGAAAGATGGTACATTCAGGTTGTGTATCGACTACCGAGAGTTGAACAAACTTACCATCAAGAACCGCTACCCACTACCGAGAATCGATGACTTATTTGATCAACTACAAGGCTCGTCTATTTATTCAAAGATTGACTTACGTTCCGGGTATCGTCAAATGCGGGTGAAAGAAGATGTATTCCAAAGACTGCTTTCAGAACACGTTACGGTCATTACGATTTTATGGTCATGCCGTTTGGTTTAACTAATGCACCAGCTGTATTCATAGACCTTATGAACCGAGTGTGTGGACCATACCTTGACAAGTTTGTCATTGTTTTCATTGATGACATACTTATTTACTCAAAGAATGACCAAGAACACGGTGAACATTTGAGAAAGGTGTTAGAAGTATTGAGGAAGGAAGAATTGTACGCTAAGTTTTCAAAGTGTGCATTTTGGTTGGAAGAAGTTCAATTCCTCGGTCACATAGTGAACAAAGAAGGTATTAAGGTGGATCCGGCAAAGATAGAAACTGTTAAAAAGTGGGAAACCCCGAAAACTCCGAAACACATACGCCAGTTTTTAGGACTAGCTGGTTACTACAGAAGGTTCATCCAAGACTTTTCCAGAATAGCAAAACCCATGACTGCATTAACGCATAAAGGGAAGAAATTTGAATGGAATGATGAACAAGAGAACGCGTTTCAGTTATTGAAGAAAAAGCTAACTACGGCACCTATATTGTCATTGCCTGAAGGGAATGATGATTTTGTGATTTATTGTGACGCATCAAAGCAAGGTCTCGGTTGTGTATTAATGCAACGAACGAAGGTGATTGCTTATGCGTCTAGACAATTGAAGATTTACGAACAAAATTATACGACGCATGATTTGGAATTAGGCGCGGTTGTTTTTGCATTAAAGACTTGGAGGCACTACTTATATGGGGTCAAAAGTATTATATATACCGACCACAAAAGTCTTCAACACATATTTAATCAGAAACAACTGAATATGAGGCAACGTAGGTGGATTGAATTGTTGAATGATTACGACTTTGAGATTCGTTACCACCCGGGGAAGGCAAATGTGGTAGCCGATGCCTTGAGCAGGAAGGACGGAGAACCTATTCGAGTAAAATCTATGAATATAATGATTCATAATAACCTTACTACTCAAATAAAGGAGGCGCAACAAGGAGTTTTAAAAGAGGGAAATTTAAAGGATGAAATACCCAAAGGATCGGAGAAGCATCTTAATATTCGGGAAGACGGAACCCGGTATAGGGCTGAAAGAATTTGGGTACCAAAATTGGGAGATATGAGAGAAATGGTACTTAGAGAAGCTCATAAAACCAGATACTCAATACATCCTGAAACGGGGAAGATGTACAAGGATCTTAAGAAACATTTTTGGTGGCCAGGTATGAATGCCGATATTGCTAAATATGTAGGAGAATGTTTGACGTGTTCTAAGATCAAAGATGAACATCAGAAACCATCAGGTCTACTATAACAACCTGAAATCCCGGAATGGAAATGGGAAAACATTACCATGGATTTCATTTCTAAATTGCCAAGGACTGCAAGTGGTTATGATACTATTTGGGTAATAGTTGATCGTCTCACCAAGTCAGCACACTTCCTGCCAATAAGAGAAGATGACAAGATGGAGAAGTTAGCACGACTGTATTTGAAGGAAGTCGTCTCCAGACATGGAATACCAATCTCTATTATCTCTGATAGGGATGGCAGATTTATTTCAAGATTCTGGCAGACATTACAGCAAGCATTAGGAACTCGTCTAGACATGAGTACTGCCTATCATCCACAAACTGATGGGCAGAGTGAAAGGACGATACAAACGGTTAAGACATGCTATGAGCATGTGTTATTGATTTCGGAAACAGTTGGGATCGACATCTACCGTTAGCAGAATTTTCCTACAATAACAGCTACCATTCAAGCATTGAGATGGCGCCGTTTGAAGCACTTTATGGTAGAAAGTGCAGGTCTCCGATTTGTTGGAGTGAAGTGGGGGATAGACAGATTACGGGTCCGGAGATTATACAACAAACTACCGAGAAGATCATTCAAATTCAACAACGGTTGAAAACCGCCCAAAGTCGACAAAAGAGCTACGCTGACATTAAAAGAAAAGATATAGAATTTGAAATTGGAGAGATGGTCATGCTTAAAGTTGCACCTTGGAAAGGCGTTGTTCGATTTGGTAAACGAGGGAAATTAAATCCAAGGTATATTGGACCATTCAAGATTATTGATCGTGTCGGACCAGTAGCTTACCGACTTGAGTTACCTCAACAACTCGTGGCTATACATAACACTTTCCACGTCTCGAATTTGAAGAAATGTTTTGCTAAAGAAGATCACACTATTCCGTTAGATGAAATCCAAATCAACGAAAAACTTCAATTCATCGAAGAACCCGTCGAAATAATGGATCGTGAGGTTAAAAGACTTAAGCAAAACAAGATACCAATTGTTAAGGTTCGATGGAATGCTCGTAGAGGACCCGAGTTCACCTGGGAGCGTGAAGATTAGATGAAGAAGAAATACCCGCATCTATTTCCAGAAGATTCGTCAACACCTTCAACAGCTTAAAATTTCGGGACGAAATTTATTTAACGGGTAGGTACTGTAGTGACCCAAACTTTTCCATGTTTATATATATTAATTGAGATTGATATTTACATGATTAAATGTTTCCAACATGTTAAGCAATCAAACTTGTTAAGACTTGATTAATTGAAATATGTTTCATATAGACAATTGACCACCCAAGTTGACCGGTGATTCACGAACGTTAAAACTTGTAAAAACTATATGATGACATATATATGGATATATATATATATATATATATATATATATATATATATATATATATATATATATATATATATATATATATATATATATATATATATATATATATATATATATATATATATATATATATATATATATATATATATATATATATATATATATATATAGTTAACATGATACTATGATAAGTAAACATATCATTAAGTATATTAACAATGAACTACATATGTAAAAACAAGACTACTAACTTAATGATTTTTAAACGAGACATATATGTAACGATTATCGTTGTAAAGACATTTAATGTATATATATCATATTAAGAGATATTCATACATGATAATATAATGATAATATAATAATTTAAAATCTCATTTGATATTATAAACATTGGGTTAACAACATTTAACAAGATCGTTAACCTAAAGGTTTCAAAACAACACTTACATGTAGCGACTAACGATGACTTAACGACTCAGTTAAAATGTATATACATGTAGTGTTTTAATATGTATTTATACACTTTTGAAAGACTTCAATACACTTATCAAAATACTTCTACTTAACAAAAATGCTTACAATTACATCCTCGTTCAGTTTCATCAACAATTCTACTCGTATGCACCCGTATTCATACTCGTACAATACACAGCTTTTAGATGTATGTACTATTGGTATATACACTCCAATGATCAGCTCTTAGCAGCCCATATGAGTCACCTAACACATGTGGGAACCATCATTTGGCAACTAGCATGAAATATCTCATAAAATTACAAAAATATGAGTAATCATTCATGACTTATTTACATGAAAACAAAATTACATATCCTTTATATCTAATCCATACACCAACGACAAAAAACACCTACAAACACTTTCATTCTTCAATTTTCTTCATCTAATTGATCTCTCTCAAGGTCTATCTTCAAGTTCTAAGTGTTCTTCATATATTCTACAAGTTCTAGTTACATAAAATCAAGAATACTTTCAAGTTTGCTAGCTCACTTCCAATCTTGTAAGGTGATCATCCAACCTCAAGAAATCTTTATTTCTTATAGTAGGTTATCATTCTAATACAAGGTAATAATCATATTCAAACTTTGGTTCAATTTCTATAACTATAACAATCTTATTTCAAGTGATGATCTTACTTGAACTTGTTTTCGTGTCATGATTCTGCTTCAAGAACTTCGAGCCATCCAAGGATCCGTTGAAGCTAGATCCATTTTTCTCTTTTCCAGTAGGTTTATCCAAGGAACTTAAGGTAGTAATGATGTTCATAACATCATTCGATTCATATATATAAAGCTATCTTATTCGAAGGTTTAAACTTGTAATCACTAGAACATAGTTTAGTTAATTCTAAACTTGTTCGCAAACAAAAGTTAATCCTTCTAACTTGACTTTTAAAATCAACTAAACACATGTTCTATATCTATATGATATGCTAACTTAATTATTTAAAACCTGGAAACACGAAAAACACCGTAAAACCGGATTTACGCCGTCGTAGTAACACCGCGGGCTGTTTTGGGTTAGTTAATTAAAAACTATGATAAACTTTGATTTAAAAGTTGTTATTCTGGGAAAATGATTTTTATTATGAACATGAAACTATATCCAAAAATTATGGTTAAACTCAAAGTGGAAGTATGTTTTCTAAAATGGTCATCTAGACGTCGTTCTTTCGACTGAAATGACTACCTTTACAAAAACGACTTGTAACTTATTTTTCCGACTATAAAACTATACTTTTTATGTTTAGATTCATAAAATAGAGTTCAATATGAAACCATAGCAATTTGATTCACTCAAAACGGATTTAAAATGAAGAAGTTATGGGTAAAACAAGATTGAATAATTTTTCTCATTTTAGCTACGTGAAAATTGGTAAAAAATCTATTCCAACCATAACTTAATCAACTTGTATTGTATATTATGTAATCTTGAGATACCATAGACACGTATACAATGTTTCGACCTATCATGTCGACACATCTATATATATTTCGGAACAACCATAGACACTCTATATGTGAATGTTGGAGTTAGCTATACAGGATTGAGGTTGATTCCAAAATATATATAGTTTGAGTTGTGATCAATACTGAGATACGTATACACTGGGTCGTGGATTGATTCAAGATAATATTTATCGATTTATTTCTGTACATCTAACTGTGGACAACTAGTTGTAGGTTACTAACGAGGACAGCTGACTTAATAAACTTAAAACATCAAAATATATTAAAAGTGTTGTAAATATATTTTGAACATACTTTGATATATATGTATATATTGTTATAGGTTCGTGAATCAACCAGTGGCCAAGTCTTACTTCCCGATGAAGTAAAAATATGTGAAAGTGAGTTATAGTTCCACTTTTAAAATCTAATATTTTTAGGATGAGAATACATGCAGGTTTTATAAATGATTTAAAAAATAGACACAAGTACGTGAAACTACATTCAATGGTTGAATTATCGAAATCGAATATGCCCCTTTTTATTAAGTCTGGTAATCTAAGAATTAGGGAACAGACACCCTAATTGACGCGAATCCTAAAGATAGATCTATTGGGCCTAACAAACCCCATCCAAAGTACCGGATGCTTTAGTACTTCGAAATTTATATCATATCCGAAGGGTGTCCCAGAATGATGGGGATATTCTTATATATGCATCTTGTTAATATCGGTTACCAGGTGTTCACCATATGAATGATTTTTATCTCTATGTATGGGATGTGTATTGAAATATGAAATCTTGTGGTCTATTATTATGATTTGATATATATAGGTTAAACCTATAACTCACCAACATTTTTGTTGACATTTTAAGCATGTTTATTCTCAGGTGATTATTAAGAGCTTCCGCTGTCGCATACTTAAATAAGGACGAGATTTGGAGTCCATGCTTGTATGATATTGTGTAAAAACTGCATTCAAGAAACTTATTTTATTGTAACATATTTGTATTGTAAACCATTATGTAACAGTCGTGTGTAAACAGGATATTTTAGATTATCATTATTTGATAATCTACGTAAAGCTTTTTAAAACCTTTATCTATGAAATAAAGGTTATGGTTTGTTTTAACAATGAATGCAGTCTTTGAAAAATGTCTCATATAGAGGTCAAAACCTTGCAACGAAATCAATTAATATGGAACGTTTTTAATCAATAAGAACGGGACATTTCACTACTACCCCTTGTTACTTGCTACTACTCAATACTACTCATTACTGCTTACCACTACTAAGTAATACTCGACACTACCAACACCTCCGCGTTTTACTACTCGCTAATGTGCATCACAACTCATTTCTGATACGTCTTTAGAGGAGGAATTCCTGATAACCGCCCGTACAATACGTAGTAGATATTGTCCACTCGATTATCAACTTACCTATCATTCAGCCATCCACCGTCCATGATTTTGTTTTCCAACATGAGCCTACCGAATGAAGACCATTATGCCTTATTGGGTGCATTAGAGTACATGTGCATATACTTATGATGTGAGCATGCTATCTAACAACTTATACGTCACTACTATCATCACTGCTTATCACAACCCATTGCTACTTATCGCTAACGCCACCACTCATTGCTACTAGTAATACTACCCGTTACCATATCCCTCATCATTTTGTTCCAACATACTATTCTTAAGCGACAATCATTTTCATTATACCCACAAACATTACCAACTAACTTTGAACACATCTACACTTCATCTGTTCCTGCGAGACACACCCATCTGGAAGTTTGTACCAACCTTTTCCGATTAAATACCAAATTTTGTTTGAGTCACCATTACACCTTGCTCATTTTCGTTTTCCATGAAATTCATCACATTCTCACTTATCAACCATAATGATTATATATGCTGTCAACACCGGTGCTGAGAGAAGCCTTACGCTAGAGAAGTTTAGTCGCAACGTTTATAACCCTGTACCTTCCTTAGACAACGTGTACTCTATAGAACTATTAAACTGGGAAGTTTTAACCTCGTGGTTGAAACAAACTGGTTATCTGACAATACAACCAAGGCAGCTACGACCAGAAGGCTATTCGAATTCCTTTCACCGACGTTAATGGTGTACGGAGAGGAGATTAGTACACCGTCATGTTACATTAATTACTCGAAGGTCCAGAAGTGCATGAGGTGAGAATATCTCGCAATTCTGGCACATGTGAGTAAAGATGAGCCGACCTTTAAGAGACCCGAATATTTCCCAACTATTAGAGATTGCCCTGAGGTTACACGTCCACCCCACTGTGAAGTCGAATTTTGGATTGATTTGGTGCCAGCAGATGCACCCGTTACGTGTAGTGACCCGAACTTTTTCATGTTTATATATATAATAAATGAAATTGTTATTTACATGATTAAGTGTTTCCAACATGTTAAGCAATCAAACTTGTTAAGACTTGATTAATTGAAATAGGTTTCATATAGACAATTGACCACCCAAGTTGACCGGTGATTCACGAACGTTAAAACTTGTAAAAACTATATGATGACATATATATGGATATATATATATATATATAGTTAACATGATATTATGATAAGTAAACATATCATTAAGTATATTAACAATGAACTACATATGTAAAAGCAAGACTACTAACTTAATGATTTTGAAACGAGACATATATGTAACGATTATCGTTGTAACGACATTTAATGTATATATATCATATTAAGAGATATTCATACATCATAATATAATGATAATATAATAATTTAAAATCTCATTTGATATTATAAACATTGGGTTAACAACATTTAACAAGATCGTTAACCTAAAGGTTTCAAAACAACACTTACATGTAACGACTAACGATGACTTAACGACTCAGTTAAAATGTATATACATGTAGTGTTTTAATATGTATTCATACACTTTTGAAAGACTTCAAAACACTTATCAAAATACTTCTACTTAACAAAAATGCTTACAATTACATCCTAGTTCAGTTTCATCAACAATTCTACTCGTATGCACCCGTATTCGTACTCGTACAATACACAGCTTTTAGATGTATGTACTATTGGTATATACACTCCAATTATCAGCTCTTACCCACCCATGTGAGTCACCTAACACATGTGGGAACCATAATTTGGCAACTAGCATGAAATATCTCATAAAATTACAAAAATATGAGTAATCATTTGATAATGCTAAAAACGAACATATATTTCATAGCATTATTCCTCAAGAAAGACAAGCTTTTAGTTGCAATTGTTCTATTTACAAGTGATATTCGTTTAAATAATAAAAGGTGAAGACAAAAGACAGATTCGACGAATTGAAGATGCAAACAACCAAAAAGCTCAAAAGTACAAAAGACAATCAAAGAGGTTCCAATTATTGATAAGAAACGTCTCGAAATTACAAGAGTACAAGATTCAAAACGCAAAGTACAAGATATTAAATTGTACGCAAGGACGTTCGAAAATCCGGAACCGGGACCAGAGTCAACTCTCAACGCTCGACGCAATGGACTAAAAATTACAAGTTAACTATGTATATAAATATAATATAATATATAATTAATTATATTAATTATATATATATTATATTTATATAATAAACCGTCGGCAGACTAAGATCCAATTTGGAGTGAGCTGGAATTTCAAACTCCGCGACTCACGGAGTTTGAAGAGCAAAAATGCCGCAAGTCGCGGAGCCCCAAAAACTGAAACTCCCTATAAAAGGAAACGAATTCTGATCGCAAAAAAATATCAATATATATCCATCCATCTATCTAAACGTATATATTTATATTTATATTTTAATTTTAATTTTAATTTTAATTTTAATCCTAATAATAAAGGGTATGTTAGCGAATGTTGTAAGGGTGTAAGTCAAAATTCTGTCCGTGTAACGCTACGCTATTTTTAATCATTGTAAATTATGTTCAACCTTATTAATTTAATGTCTCGTAGCTAAGTTATTATTATGCTTATTTAATCCGAAGTAATCATGATGTTGGGCTAATTACTAAAATTGGGTAATTGGGCTTTGTACCATAATTGGGGTTTGGACAAAAGAACGACACTTGTGGAAATTAGACTATGGGCTTTATATTTGTTTAACTAAATGATAGTTTGTTAATGTTAATATAAAGATTTACAATTGGGCGTCCCTATAAATTACCATATACACTCGATCGTACACGATGGGCGGGGTATTTATATGTACGAATAATCGTTCATTTAACCGGACACGGGAATGGATTAATAGCCACTAGAATAATTAAAACAGGGGTGAAATTATGTACAAGGACACTTGGCATAATTGATAAAAAAATACTAAAACCTTGTTACAGTTTAAGTCCCCAATTAGTTGGAATATTTAACTTCGGGTATAAGGATAATTTGACGAGGACACTCGCACTTTATATTTATGACTGATGGATTGTTATGGACAAAAACCAGACGGACATATTAAATAATCCAGGACAAAGGACAATTAACCCATGGGCATAAAACTAAAATTAACACGTCAAACATCATGGTTACGGAAGTTTAAATAAGCATAATTCTTTTATTTCATATTTAATTTCCTTTATTTTATATTTAATTGCACTTCTAATTATCGCATTTTTATTGTTATTATATTTAATTGCACTTTTAATTATCGTACTTTTTAATTATCGCAAGTTTATTTTATCGTACTTTTATTATTCGCAATTTCATTATCGTTATTTACTTTACGCTTTAAATTAAGTCTTGTATTTATTTACATTTGGTTTTAACTGCGACTAAAGTTTTAAAATCAACAAACCGGTCATTAAACGGTAAAAAAAACCCACTTTATAATAATAATATTACTTAAATATATATTTGTATTTTTATAAATTCAAACTAATATAGCGTTAAGCTTTGTGAAAAAGATTCCCTGTGGAACGAACCAGACTTACTAAAAACTACACTACTGTACGATTAGGTACACTGCCTATAAGTGTTGTAGCAAGGTTTAAGTATATCCATTCTCTAAATAAATAAATATCTTGTGTAAAATTGTATCGTATTTAATAGTATTTCCTTGTAAAATTTAATAGTATTTTATATACACTCCGCTACCACATCAAGTTATTTTTGGCGCCGCTGTCGGGGAATCACTTAAAAGCCGGAAGAGCAACGGTAATATAAAAAAAAAAGATTTTTATTTTTAGTTTACTTTTATAAAAATACGTTTTTTTTAAAAAAAAAATACGTTTTTAATTATTCAAAAATATAAAAAGAAAAACAAAAATATATGTATTTTTAAGATTTTGTTAAATATTTAAGTTTTATAAAGTTTCTTTATTTTTATATAAGTTTTATTTAAGTATTTTGTTTTTATTTAAAACATAAAAAAAACACCGAAAAAATATATATATATATAAATCTAGTTTTAAGATTTTTATTTATAAAATTATAAAGTAGTTCTATTTTTATTCTAGTTTTTAAAATATAAGTTTTTATTATATAAATATTTTAGATTTTAAAACAGAAAATATAAAACAGAAAATATAAAATAAAATAATAAAAAAGAAAAACGCGTCGAATTTCAAAACTGTACCTGAGTTGAATTTTGAAACCCCGCGACTGGCGGAGTTTGAAGCATCGAATACCGCGACTCGCGGAGCAGACCTGACACGGGTACACAGGAACCCTAATTCGCATTAATTACGGGTTTTATTAATTTTAATTAATTTTAAACCCTAATTAGTTTATTTATATTATATTTTTTAGTTAAGTTTTTATTTATATGTTTTATTTAGTTAAATTAGTTTAAATAAAATATAAAATTAATAGTTTTAATAAATAAATAATATAAAAATAATATTTTTATAAAAATTGTACTTTTTACAACTTTTAGTTTATTTTTATATTTTGTCCCTTTTTAATCGTTTTAGCGTAATATTTGTATTTTTCGCTCATATTTAGTTTTAAACTTAGTTTTTGCCATAGTTATTTTTACTTCTAGATTTTTAAGCTTTGCCGTAGAATTCCTTAAGTGTTTTTCTTTAGACTAAGATTTAGGTACTTTAGAATTTTGCGACGCCTTTTTAAGTTTTAGTTTCTTTTTAAGTTATTTCCATTTGGGATTTAGTTTTTCCTGTAAGCTTTAATATTTTTAGACGACTTTTACCTATGTATCAATTATCATTCCAATTAGTAATCTCAATTTGCGATTATAATTTTAAGTTAGTTGTAGTAATAAGGTTAGGTTAGTCAAGTGTTTTTAAGTGTTATAAGTTTCTTTTATTTTTCCGTCACCTTTTATTTTTCAACCATTTTTCTTTTTCGACCTTTTTCGACGAGCTCTTTTTCTTTCTTATTTCTCGCCATTCTAGTTTTTATGACTTAGAATTTTTTCTACTTCTTATCTAAATTTCTTAAAATTACGAAAATTTATTTTAAGTGGTTAAATTGATAGACATCAAAATTTTCTGGTTCGTAGTAATAGTTGGATTTGTACGTGGACCGGGTTATTGGAGCCAAACAGTCCTCAATTATATTGAGACCAAACGAATCCTGCCCCTCTGCTGCAACTTTTGGCTATTCGAAACGTGGGCAAAATCAGAAAAGTCTATTGATTTGATAACTTATATAATTTTTCTTTCCTTTTTAAAAAAAAAACTAATAGGATATTCAGTGAATGCACCGAGCAAGACGTTCAACACCTTTTGGACGTTCACCACCTGTAACTAGATCAAGACATTTAGCAAATATTACCGCCGTTGATTTTTCTTTAGAATCGTCATCCAGTCGACCAAGTACTCCAGTTCAAATTTCCGATAATCCATTTTTTGAACCCGACCTCACAATTGAGAATCCGGAGAATATTCAGGAACGATTCATAGATCCTGAACCATTAAATTTTCCTCCGGAACCACCAATCATTCAAACAGAGATTGTTGAGGAACGAACCATTAAATCAGAATCCTCTAGTAATTCCGATTCAACAAATTCAATTATGGAGAATCTGGAACCTTTAAGTATGGAAGACCGAATGAGAGCTAAACGCACTGGCCAAGGTCACGCAATTACTCATCCAGACATTAATGCGCCAGATTATGAAATCAAGGGACAAATTCTACACATGGTGACTAATCAATGCCAATTTAGTGGTGCGCCGAAGGAAGATCCAAATGAACATCTTCGTACCTTTAATAGGATCTGCACTCTATTTAAAATCCGAGAAGTGGAGGATGAACAGATATATCTCATGTTATTTCCCTGGACTTTAAAGGGAGAAGCCAAAGATTGGTTGGAATCGTTACCTGAAGGGGCGATTGATACATGGGATGTTTTAGTTGAAAAATTTCTTAAACAATTCTTTCCGGCATCTAAAGCCGTAAGACTTCAAGCAGAAATTGTTACGTTTACACAGAAGCCAAATGAAACTCTATATAAGGCGTGGACTAGATTTGGAAAGTTATTAAGAGGATGTCCGCAACATGGTTTAGACACCTGTCAAATAGTACAAATATTCTACCAAGGATGCGACATCACTACAAGGAAAGACATAGATATAGCAGCTGGTGGTTCTATTATGAAGAAAACCGAAACTGATGCTTACAAAATTATTGATAACACTACTTCCCACTCACATGAGTGGCACCAAGAAAAAGATATCGTTAGATCATCTAAAGCAGCTAGAGCCGATTCTAGCCATGACTTAGATTCCATTTCCGCAAAGATAGATGCTGTCGAGAGACGAATGGAAAAGATGACTAAAGATATTCACTCAATACGAATTAGTTGTGAGCAGTGTGGAGGACTACATTTGACAAAAGATTGTCTTAGTATTGAATTAACAATGGAACAAAGAGAGAATATTTCATACATAAACCAAAGGCCTGGAAATAATTATCAGAATAATTATCAACCGCCAAGACTGATTTACAATCAAAACCAGAATTATAACTGAAATATTCCATACAACAACCAACAAGGTCCTAGCAATCAACAAGTATCCAATAATACTTACAATCAGCAAAGACCTAATTTTCAAAACAAACCACCACCACAAACCGATGATAAAAAGCCGAATTTAGAAGATATGATGACGAAGCTAGTTGAAACTCAAACGCAGTTTTTCACATCTCAAAAACAAACTAATGAACAAAATGCTCAAGCATTTAGAAATCAACAAGCTTCTATCCAAAACTTGGAACAAGAAGTAAGTAACCTAGCAAGGTTAATAGGTGAAAGAAAACCGGGAAGTTTACCTAGTGATACAAATGCTAACCCCCGGAATGAAACAGCTAAAGCCATTACCACAAGAAGTGGTACAACACTTAAACCACCTGAAATACCTGTAACTTCTGATGAAGCTATTCCTACTCCACAAGAACCACAACCTAATCAAGATAAGGAAAAAGAACCGGTAGTTGAAAAGATTAATGAAGATAACACAGTTAAGGATAAACCTTATGTTAAACCTTACCAACCACCACTTCCTTACCCGAGTAAAATGAAAAAAGAAAAACTTGAAGCCGAGCAATCCAAATTCTTGGATATGTTTAAACAGATAAATGTAAATCTTCCTTTCATTGATGTGATTTCAGGAATGCCTAGATATGCTAAATTTCTGAAAGATCTAATCTCGAATAGAAAGAAAATGGAAGAACTCTCGGCCGTTACTATGAATGCTAATTGTTCAGCAGTGCTGTTGAATAAGATACCAGAAAAACTATCTGATCCAGGAAGTTTCACAATTCCATGTTTTCTGGGTAGTCTTAGTTCAATAGAAGCATTGGCAGACTTAGGTGCTAGTATAAATCTAATGCCATATTCACTATACGCTAAACTAGACCTTGGAGAATTGAAACCAACCAGAATAAGCATACAACTAGCCGATCGATCAATAAAATATCCTAGAGGGATAATGGAGAACATGCTAGTTAAAGTTGGTACTTTAGTATTTCCAATAGATTTTGTTGATCTGGACATGGAAGAAGATTCTCAAGTTCCTCTCATATTAGGAAGACCATTCTTAAACACGGCTAAAGCAATGATAGACGTGTTCGGTAAGAAATTGACCCTAAGTATAGAGGATGAGAGTGTTACCTTTTCAGTTGATAGAGCAATGCAACAACCGCAATCTGCAGATGATACATGTTATTATATTCAAACTATAGATGCACATGTAGAATTATTAGAAGAATTTCCAGAATTACAAGGAACAGGAGAATGTTCTTTAGGAGAAGGTAATGAACCAATTGATGAAGTTGAAATGTTAGATACACTTATAGCTAATGGATATGAACCAACAATAGAAGAAATCCAAATGCTAAAAGAAGAAGACAGATATCGATACAAATCATTGATAGAAGAACCTCCGAAATTAGAGTTAAAGCCACTTCCAAACCATTTGGAATACGCTTATTTACATGATGAATCTGAATTACCTGTAATAATATCGTCTTCGCTTACTGAAAATGAGAAATCACAACTCATTTCTGTGTTGAAAGCTCATAAACCAGCCATTGCATGGAAGATTCATGATATTAAAGGAATAAGTCCTTCGTATTGCACACATAAAATCCTTATGGAAGAAGGTCATAAAACGTATGTGCAACGCCAACGAAGACTAAATCCTAATATGCAAGATGTAGTTAAAAAAGAAATTATTAAACTGCTAGACGCAGGTTTAATTTATCCAATCTCTGATAGTCCATGGGTAAGCCCAGTTCAATGCGTGCCTAAGAAGGGTGGCATGACTGTCATTACAAATGAGAAAAATGAGCTTATTCCTACTAGGACTGTAACAGGATGGCGTGTATGTATTGATTATAGAAAATTAAATGACGCCACCAGAAAAGATCACTTTCCCTTACCTTTCATTGATCAAATGTTGGAAAGATTAGCCGGAAATAGTTACTATTATTTTCTAGATGGATTTTTCGGATATTTTCAAATTCCAATAGCACCCGAGGACCAAGAGAAAACCACATTCACGTGCCCTTATGGTACTTTTGCTTACAAACGCATGCCATTTGGACTTTGCAACGCCCCTGCAACCTTTCAAAGGTGTATGATGGCGATTTTTCACGACATGATAGAAGAATGCATGGAAGTTTTCATGGATGACTTTTCAGTCTTCGGTGATACATTTGAATCATGTCTAGCTAATCTTGAACGAATGCTTATTAGATGCGAACAATCAAATCTAGTACTTAATTGGGAGAAATGCCATTTTATGGTTAAAGAAGGCATCGTTCTTGGTCATAAAATTTCAAAAGAAGGAATTGAAGTGGATAGAGCTAAAGTAGATGTAATTGCTAAACTTCCACATCCCACCAATGTTAGAGGAGTTAGGAGTTTTCTAGGGCATGCCGGTTTTTACCGACGTTTCATAAAAGATTTTTCTAAAATTGCCACTCCTATGAATAAACTCCTAGAAAAGGATGCTCCATTCATCTTTTCAGATGAGTGTATCAACTCTTTTAATATTCTTAAAGAGAAACTCACTAATGCACCGATCATGATAACACCAAATTGGAATCTACCATTTGAACTAATGTGCGATGCAAGTGATTTTGCAATGGGAGCCGTTTTAGGACAAAGGATTGAAAAACAATTTCAACCTATATATTATGCTAGTAAGATGCTACAAGGAGCACAAACAAATTACACAACTACTGAAAAAGAACTCCTTGCTATTGTCTTCGCTTTTGACAAATTTCGTTCATATCTCGTTCTAGCAAAAACGGTGGTCTATACCGACCATTCTGCTCTTAGATACCTATTTTCGAAACAAGATGCCAAACCAAGATTAATCCGTTGGATCTTACTCTTACAAGAGTTCGATATTGAAATCCGAGATAAAAGAGGAGCAAAAAATCTCGCCGCTGATCATCTTTCTCGTCTTGAAAATTCCGAATTACAAGTTCTAAATGAATCGGCCATACAAGACAACTTTCCTGATGAATATCTATTGAAGATAGATTATAATGAAATTCCATGGTTTGCAGACTATGCAAACTACTTAGTATGTGGATACCTTGAAAAAGGATTGTCGTACCAAAAACGAAAGAAATTCTTCAGTGATATAAAACACTATTTCTGGGAAGATCCACATCTGTTTAAAAGTTGTCCCGATGGAATAATACGCCGATGTGTATTTGGAAATGAAGCTAGTAAAATTTTAAACCATTGTCACACAGGACCAACAGGAGGGCATTATGGGCCTCAACTAACAGCAAGAAAAGTTTATGATGCTGGATTCTATTGGCCTACAATTTACAAAGACGCACACCTCCTTTGCAAATCCTGTGATGCTTGTAAAAGGGCCGGAAAAATAAGTCAACGTGATGAAATGCCACAAAATGTCATACAAGTATGTGAAGTATTTGACATTTGGGGTATTGACTTTATGGGTCCATTTCCAAAATCTCATAATAATCTATATATACTCGTAGCCATTGATTATGTATCTAAATGGGCAGAAGCACAAGCTCTCCCAACTAACGATGCACGAGTTGTAGTCAACTTTTTAAAACGTCTTTTTGCAAGGTTTGGAACACCGAAAGCTTTAATAAGTGATCGGGGTACTCATTTCTGTAATAATCAACTTGAGAAAGTTCTTAAAAGATATGGAGTAACTCATAAAATCTCCACCTCATATCATCCACAAACAAATGGACAAGTTGAAAATACCAACCGAGCTTTAAAACGTATTCTAGAGAAAACCGTAGGATCAAATCCGAAGGAATGGTCCATTAAATTGGAGGATGCACTATGGGCTTTTAGAACAGTCTACAAAACTCCAATTGGAACCACACCTTTTAGACTTGTTTATGGAAAAGCATGTCATCTTCCAGTAGAAATTGAACACAAAGAATTTTGGGCTTTGAAGACATGTAATCTTGATTTACATGAAGCCGGACGTCTACGATTAAGTCAACTAAACGAATTAGAAGAATTAAGACATGAAGCATACGAAAATTCATTAATCTATAAAGAAAGAACGAAGAAATGGCATGATAAAAGAATCAGAAGTTCAAAAGAATTTAAAGAAGGAGACAGAGTTCTTCTTTTCAATTCACGATTCAAGCTATTTCCTGGAAAATTGAAATCAAGATGGTCTGGACCATTCATAGTCAAAAGAGTTTTCCCATACGGAACGATAGAATTAATAAATTCAAATGGGATTGAATTTGAAGTTAATGGTCACAGAGTTAAACATTACATACATGGTCCGATGGAAGAAGACAATGAAGTTAATCACAATTTCGATACCACAGCTAACTAAGTATAGGGGGTTTATGTATTTCTGTTAGAGTTAGATTGTCTGTTTTCGTGTAGTTCTCGAAAATGGAACCCGAATGGTCTTTCCCTAGCAGACCCTAAAGAACTAGTCTTCTCCCCCCATTCTGAATTTTTATTTTTTTTAGGTTTTTACAAAATGAAGACTGCCTGTGAACTAAACCATGGTCTAATGCTACACGCTTTGATCACTAAACGTAATAATGACACACTACCAAGTGAAATAATATCAATAATCAGAGAAAGATTGGACGGAGTAAGAAAAGAATCCAGATGCGAAGATAATAAGTTACAATTTGGTAAAGGAAAATCAAAATCCGCGGCGAAAAGAAGAGCACGACACCTAGAAAGATGTCACAAATGCGGAAAATGGTCACATGGAGGTAAATGTTCAAATAATCAAACCTATTCAAACACCGAATTTGTTACTTTATGTAGAGACGGACCGTTCATATGTTTAGAAGAAAAAACACTGAATGCTCGAGGTTACGCCTTTGTAGCTATGGAAAACCAATTAAACCGACTATCTTATGAGTGGGATAGATCATATCATTAAGAATACTATCTCACAGGTAAGTCTGTACAGTTTTTATTTTTATTTTTTTTTATTTTTAACCTTTTGATAATAAACGCTAATTTGTTCGCTATAAAGTATTAAATTGGTATTGAATAAAATTAGGTTTGGCGACCTAAATTATTGATACCATTCAAAAATTTATTACATCACTGCGAAATTTAACGTTTATTCTTAAGGAATAAATATCTTTAATCAATCAACCCAAAATATTTCAAAAATTCGTCATGAGTTAAATTAGGTCTTGGAACTGAAATTACTTTACCGAAAAGAGGGGCGCATATTTTTGATAATATTTGATTGATTAAAGTGGGATAAAAAGCCAAAAAGATTTTTAATTTTATTTTTACCATGTTTTTAAAATTAATATATAAATCTTAAATTAATATTGTAAACTTTGTAAAAACAATATATTTAAAATTGTAAATATTTGAAAAATTAATATAAGTTTGGTGTGAATTTATAATATGAATTTTTAAATTAAGTTTGGTGTGAATTTTTAATTTTTAAAATATGAATTTTATTTTTATGCATTTTAAATTGTAAGTTTGGTGTGAATTTTTAATATTAATTTTGAATTTTATATTTAAATTGTGTGAATTTAAAAACAAAAATTTATTTTATCTCATTAAGTTAAAAATATGATTTTTAAACTTCGTCGTAAGTTGAAGACTAGGTCTTTGAACCGAAATTGCTTTACCCGAGAGAGGGACGAGAATTTTTATTATCATTATTTTTAATCTTATTGAATTAAAGTATGCCAAAAACATTAAAAAACCCAAAATCCTTAGCTTTTAAAACAATTGCTACAAAAAGACAAATTTTAAAATTTTGTCGAGGGACGGACTAGGACATCGATCCGAAACGACCTCGTCCTAAATAACAAGGGAAACAAAATTTTAAAAATTAATTACTTAATTGTTTTATAAGTTAAAGATTGTAAAAAATATATATATATATATATATATATATATATATATATATATATATATATATATATATATATATATATATATATATATATATATATATAAAAACTCCGCGACTCGCGGAGTTTGAAAGGGAAATCCACCGCGACTCGCGGAGGATGAAAAATCCAGAAAAAAATATATACTGATCGAACTGATCAGTCCCAATCCCCACACCAAAAATACTGCGAAACACAGCCGCAAAAACCCGAAAAAAACCTCCCAAAATCACAATTTTTAACCGTTAATCATCAAATCTTTTACTAAAATCATGTTGAGAAGGATGCTATCAAGGAATTACTCAAGAAAAACGACTGAAAGGGGCGAATCTTCATCCCAAGGTCGTAATGCTCCTGCTGAGAATGCGGAACAACAGGAGGCGGATAACTACTACAAGCAAGATATACATCATCCAGTCATGACATTTTCTGATATGCACTTGGAAGATTTGCACCCGAACCTAAGATTTGACAGACTTTGGATAGATTATCCAAAATACCAAAGGGGTTTGCATACTCTTCATTCTAAAGTTGTTGAGGTACCTAGGGTCATAGAATGGGGACCATTAGAAGCTGTAGAATTGGCCGGGCCAATTAGGGAATTACTTGCACAGAGGTATGGTAATTCTACTTTTAACGACTGGGTACGTTTATTCACCATGCGTAGACCTGTATATAAAGTATGGTGTGAAGAATTGTTGTGTAGTATAGAATTAAATGATCGGGTAGCTAGTTTAACCGATCGATCTTTTATTAGATTTTTGTTAGGAGGTTCGATGCGCCACATGTCTTTACTAGACATGGCTCAGGCTTTACGTATATATACGCCTGAGGAGTTAGCATCTGCCGATTGTAGAGGGTTGATACTAAATGGTAGAAAGATAGATGAAAATTTTGATACACATGGTGTATGGAGTCAAATGACAAGCCATCACCAATTCAAAGGAGGAAATTACTCTTATTTGGATATAGATAGAGCTGAATTAAGAGTAATTCATAGGTTTTTAGCTAATTCGATTACACAAAGAGGTAAGAACAAGGAAAGGGTAAATGAACAGGATTTGTTTTACCATATGTGTATTCGAGACCCACAAAGCGCTGTAAGTATACCTTATTGTGTGGGTTATTATTTATCAGCTATGGTTAGGGGGATGAGACCACATAGCATAATAGGAGGTGGTATATTTATTACTTTGATTGCTGAATATCTCGGTGTGGATATAAGTCGGGGGGGATTATTAGTCGAAGAACCAGAACCCCGCGATACAATAGGTTTAAATGTATACCATGGTACGAAAGTTTTGAAGAGGCGAAATAACGCCGCAGTACAATACCATGGTAGACATCCACAGGTTGAGAGAAACCAACAGCAAGGTAATGTAGGAGGGGGAAATGAAATGCAAGAAATGCAAAGGTTTATAGCTTCACAGGAGTACGAAAATGCTAGACATAGAGCATTTGAAGATTGGCAAGTTCATCAAAACCAAATCATAGCTTATTGCCAACATATAGGTAGAAACTATATTCCTACTACAAAGCCCATATTCCCTCCCTGGTCTATAGAGATTCAACCACCGTATCCTACATATAACCCAGCCGAAGCATTTTATAGCACCTATGGTTATGCATGGAACCCCTACTGGTATCAGTATCATCCCTAGTCTACTTAGTTTTATTTATTTTGTAATTTGTAATGTTGATACGTTTAATACTTATTTAATATTGTAATAGTTTTTATAATTTTCTAACTTTTATTCTTAGATTTTAATAATTTTTGAATGTGGGGTAATATACCAAACTTCAAAAATATGTATATATGTTTGCAGTTTATCTTATGTACACAACAGGGTAAAACAATGCATTTTCAAAGACTGACATTAAGTTCAGCAAAAGCAACTAATTTTGACGACAAGATGCAAAATATATGTGAAATAACAACAAGACGGAATGAACAAATGATGTGCACCATTTATCATTCAGCAAACAAACGCCAATATATTTGGAAACTTTGGTAAAATTTAATCATTTTCACACAAATCACCCTCAATAATTTAAATTGTTACTGATTTCTTGCAAATGAGGGCATTGCAAGATCTTAAGTGTGGGAAGGGGTTAAATTCTTTCGAATTTTAAAATTTTTACTTTATACACTTGGTTACCATTAAAAATACTAGTAACGTAGTAGTTGTATTAGAATCTAGTGCTCTCTGATGATAAATAACAGCCTAGTCTTATATACTGACTACCCAATTCTAGTAAAATTTTTCAAAATTTTCAATTAAATGAACTCAAAATCATGTTTATACATATTTATGAACGATAAAACTAGGTGTTAACACCAAAATTATTGTTACCTCAGAAAGGACATAAATTGAGAAAAAACCAAAATGTTAAAATTCATTTAAAATGGAATAGAGGACAATAAAAAAGAAAATAAAAGCCAAGTGTGGGAAAAATTACCAAGTTATCTTAAACATATGTCACATATTTCTGTAACAAATAACTGAAAATACTTTTGCTTTGGACTAAACTAAACTATTTTACCCGATGAAAGAAAAGAAGAGATGGATCTACACGATGAATCAATTCCATCATTAAAAGGAAGTAAAGTCTTCCGAAAAAGAAACGCGCTTCTTGATTTAGGTCATGAAGTTGTCGTCCAGAGCAGCTGTAGGTTGACGAAAAACCTAGAAAAGTCATCACTAAAATTAGCAGGAAATCCACGGACCTTAGCATCAAACAGGGTCACCAAGTGGTCAGACTTATCCTAACCATGAGAGGATCTGTCTTGTAAAATGGGGAGGGCACCGTGCAAATTAGCTGGATAAGACTAATGAATCAGATCCCCAGAAAGGATAATCTCCTTAAAGATTAAAAATCAGCTTTTAAGCCTAACATTACTCAATCCTTAAGATTGACCTTAAAGATTGAGAATTACAAACTCATGGAATTCAATGATATCTAAACTCGAGCTTGAACGAGAAAATATTTTGATCAAAATTAAAACCGATTTGTTTTCTGAAAACCCATTTTCAATGCGTTCATTACCATTGAACGTAAAATCCTAGAAATTCACCTGGAATTCATTAGGTCACCTGAACCAAATCAGGTGTCAACCGTAAGAACGGTGGTTGCATAGCATGGTCAAAGACAGGACCTTGTGCCAAACCTACAAATTATAAGGGTGAGCTTTACTATTGCTCCTACCAAGGATAGTAATTGCGTCTGACACGTTATAGACCATAATCAAAAGCAAGTCACGGGACATTGCCTTAACAGTTGCTTGTTCATCGCTTTCCTTTACAACCGAACGGTAGTTTACCAAAAAGTAATATACGGGACAAGTAAACTGGACGTGTTGCTTTCCAAATACAAGGTTAGCAAGTGGGTGACACAAAAACATAAGTTTTGAGCTAAAATTTTCAAATCTGAAACCCACCAAACCCACAAAAATATTTTGCAAACACCGGTGAAGGGTTATTCCGGAAAACTTATCTAGGGTAAAAACTAGATTTAATTTTCAAAAGATCAAATGTTTTCATAAAGATCCAATTTCCTTAATGGATCTAAATTTTTATAGTCATGTGGGACTGTAAACCATATCGTTACTACCATTGTTTATACCGCCGTATAGAAATCACTGATGTACAAAGTGTGAAGAATAAAGAAGTGATTCTAGTATTTCAAGACGATATTGCTTGAGGACAAGCAACGCTCAAGTGTGGGAATATTTCATAATGCTAAAAACGAACATATATTTCATAGCATTATTCCTCAAGAAAGACAAGCTTTTAGTTGCAATTGTTCTATTTACAAGTGATATTCGTTTAAATAATAAAAGGTGAAGACAAAAGACAGATTCGATGAATTGAAGATGCAAACGACCAAAAAGCTCAAAAGTACAAAAGACAATCAAAGAGGTTCCAATTATTGATAAGAAACGTCTCGAAATTACAAGAGTACAAGATTCAAAACGCAAAGTACAAGATATTAAATTGTACGCAAGGACGTTCGAAAATTCGGAACCGGGACCAGAGTCAACTCTCAACGCTCGACGCAATGGACTAAAAATTACAAGTTAACTATGTATATAAATATAATATAATATATAATTAATTATATTAATTATATATATATTATATTTATATAATAAACCGTCGGAAGACTAAGATCCAATTTGGAGTGAGCTGGAAATTCAAACTCCGCGACTCGCGGAGTTTGAAGAGCAAAAATGCCACAAGTCGCGGAGCCCCAAAAACTGAAACTCCCTATAAAAGCAAACGAATTCTGATCGCAAAAAAATATCAATATATATCCATCCATCTATCTAAACGTATATATTTATATTTATATTTTAATTTTAATTTTAATTTTAATTTTAATTTTAATCCTAATAATAAAGGGTATGTTAGCGAATGTTGTAAGGGTGTAAGTCGAAATTCTGTCCGTGTAACGCTACGCTATTTTTAATCATTGTAAGTTATGTTCAACCTTTTTAATTTAATGTCTCGTAGCTAAGTTATTATTATGCTTATTTAATCCGAAGTAATCATGATGTTGGGCTAATTACTAAAATTGGGTAATTGGGCTTTGTACCATAATTGGGGTTTGGACAAAAGAACGACACTTGTGGAAATTAGACTATAGGCTATTAATGGGCTTTATATTTGTTTAACTAAATGATAGTTTGTTAATGTTAATATAAAGATTTACAATTGGGCGTCCCTATAAATTACCATATACACTCGATCGGACACGATGGGCGGGGTATTTATATGTACGAATAATCGTTCATTTAACCGGACACGGGAATGGATTAATAGCCACTAGAATAATTAAAACAGGGGTGAAATTATGTACAAGGACACTTGGCATAATTGATAACAAAATACTAAAACCTTGTTACAGTTTAAGTCCCCAATTAGTTGGAATATTTAACTTCGGGTATAAGGATAATTTGACGAGGACACTCGCACTTTATATTTATGACTGATGGACTGTTATGGACAAAAACCAGACGGACATATTAAATAATCCAGGACAAAGGACAATTAACCCATGGGCATAAAACTAAAATTAACACGTCAAACATCATGGTTACGGAAGTTTAAATAAGCATAATTCTTTTATTTCATATTTAATTTCCTTTATTTTATATTTAATTGCACTTCTAATTATCGCATTTTTATTGTTATTATATTTAATTGCACTTTTAATTATCGTACTTTTTAATTATCGCAAGTTTATTTTATCGCACTTTTATTATTCGCAATTTCATTATCGTTATTTACTTTACGCTTTAAATTAAGTCTTGTATTTATTTACATTTGGTTTTAACTGCGACTAAAGTTTTAAAATCGACAAACCGGTCATTAAACGGTAAAAAAACCCCCCTTTATAATAATAATATTACTTAAATATATATTTGTATTTTTATAAATTCAAACTAATATAGCGTTAAGCTTTGTGAAAAAGATTCCCTGTGGAACGAACCGGACTTACTAAAAACTACACTACTGTACGATTAGGTACACTGCCTATAAGTGTTGTAGCAAGGTTTAAGTATATCCATTCTCTAAATAAATAAATATCTTGTGTAAAATTGTATCGTATTTAATAGTATTTTCTTGTAAAATTTAATAGTATTTTATATACACTCCGCTACCACATCATCATTCATGACTTATTTACATGAAAACAAAATTACATATCCTTTATATCTAATCCATACACCAACGACCAAAAACACCTACAAACACTTTCATTCTTCAATTTTATTCATCTAATTGATCTCTCTCAAGTCCTATCTTCAAGTTCTAAGTGTTCTTCATAAATTCTACAAGTTCTAGTTTCATAAAATCAAGAATACTTCCAAGTTTGCTAGCTTACTTCCAATCTTGTAGAGTGATCATCCAACCTCAAGAAATCTTTCTTATTCACAATAATATATCTTTCTAATATAAGGTAATACTCATATTCAAACTTTGATTCAATTTCTATAACTATAACAATCTTATTTCGAGTGGAAATCTTACTTGAACTTGTTTTCGTGTCATGATTCTACTTCAAGAACTTTCAAGCCATCCAAGATCCTTTGAAGCTAGATCCATTTGTCTCTTTTCCAGTAGGTTTATCCACAAAACTTGAGGTAGTAACGATGTTCATAACATCATTCGATTCATACATATAAAGCTATCTTATTCGAAGGTTTAAACTTGAAATCACTAGAACATAGTTTAGTTAATTCTAAACTTGTTCGCAAACAAAAGTTAATCCTTCTAACTTGACTTTTAAAATCAACTAAACACATGTTCAATATCTATATGATATGCTAACTTAATGATTTAAAACCCGAAAACACGAAAAACACCGTAAAACTGGACATACGCCGTCGTAGTAACACCGCGGGCTGTTTTGGGTTTGATAATTAAAAACTATGATAAACTTTGATTTAAAAGTTGTTCTTCTGGGAAAATGATTTTTCTTATGAACATGAAACTATATCCAAAAATCATGGTTAAACTCAAAGTGGAAGTATGTTTTTCAAAATGGTCATCAAGACGTCGTTCTTTCGACTGAAATGACTACCTCTTACAAAAACGACTTGTAACTCATATTTCCGACCATAAACCTATACTTTTTCTATTTAGATTCATAAAATAGAGTTCAATATGAAACCATAGCAATTTTATTCACTCAAAACGGATTTAAAATGAAGAAGTTATGGGTAAAACAAGATTGGATATTTTTTGATTTTTGTAGCTACGGGAAATATTAACAATTCTATACAAATCATATCCTAGCTAAATTATATTGTATTATACATGTATTCTAATATATTATGTAATCTTTAGATACCATAGACACGTATGCAAATGTTTTGACATATCATATCGACCCATGTATATATATTATTTGGAACAACCATAGACACTCTATATGCAGTAATGTTGGAGTTAGCTATACAGGGTTGAGGATGATTCCAAAAATATATATACTTTGAATTGTGATCTAGCCTGAGACGTGTATACACTGGGTCGTGGATTGATTCAAGATAATATATATCGATTTATTTCTGTACATCTAACTGTGGAAAACTAGTTGTAGGTTACTAACGAGGACAGCTGACTTAATAAACTTAAAATATCAAAATGTATTAAAAGTGTTGTAAATATATTTTGAACATACTTTGATATATATGTACATATTTGTTATAGGTTCGTGAATCGACCAGTGGCCAAGTCTTACTTCCCGACGAAGTAAAAAATCTGTGAAAGTGAGTTATAGTCCCACTTTTAAAATCTAATATTTTTGGGATGAGAATACATGCAGGTTTTATAAATGATTTACAAAATAGACACAAGTACGTGAAACTACATTCTATGGTTGAATTATCGAAATCGAATATGCCCCTTTTTATTAAGTCTGGTAATCTAAGAATTAGGGAACAGACACCCTAATTGACGCGAATCCTAAAGATAGATCTATTGGACCTCACAAACCCCATCCAAAGTACCGGATGCTTTAGTACTTCGAAATTTATATCATATCCGAAGGGTGTCCCAGAATGATGGGGATATTCTTACATATGCATCTTGTTAATGTCGGTTACCAGGTGTTCACCATATGAATGATTTTTATCTCTATGTATGGGATGTGTATTGAAATATGAAATCTTGTGGTCTATTGTTACGATTTGATATATATAGGTTAAACCTATAACTCACCAACATTTTTGTTGACGTTTAAAGCATGTTTATTCTCAGGTGAATATTAAGAGCTTCCGCTGTTGCATACTAAAATAAGGACAAGATTTGAAGTCCATGTTTGTATGATATTGTGTAAAAACTGCATTCAAGAAACATATGTCGATGTAATATATTTCTATTGTAAACCATTATGTAATGGTCGTGTGTAATCAGTATATTTTAGATTATCATTATTTGATAATCTACGTAATGTTTTTTTAAAACCTTTATTGATAAAATAAAGGTTATGGTTGTTTTAAAAACGAATGCAGTCTTTGAAAAATGTCTCATATAGAGGTCAAAACCTCGCAATGAAATCAATTAATATGGAACGTTTATAATCAATATGAACGGGACATTTCAGTTGGTATCCGAGCGTTGGTCTTAGAGAACCAGAATTTTGCATTAGTGTGTCTTATCGAGTTTGTTAGGATGCATTAGTGAGTCTGGACTTCGACCGTGTTTACTTGAAAAATGATTGCTTAACAAATTTTGTTGGAAACTATATATTTTTAACATGTGAATATTATGTGATATATTAATCTCTTAATGTGTTTGATATTATGTGATAGATGTCTACCTCTAGAACAAGTCCCATTGACTCACCTAATAATAATGTAGAGTCAAATGTAAATTGGAATGATTCGTGGACTGATTCACAAGTTCCCGAAGAGGAACCGGAAGAAGAATCGGAATCGGAAGAAGAATCGGAACCGGAAGAAGAAATAGAACCAGTTGGGGAAATAATAAAATGGTTAAGTAGAAGAAAATCCTCAACCAACCGACCAAAGTTAATTATGGTCAATGGTGTTTTCGTCAAGGAAGCAAAGTATTGGGAGGATTACCAATTCTCCGATGAATCGGATCCCGACAAGGATTCCGATGATGTTATAGAAATTACCCCAACACAATTTAATAAGGCAAAAGAGAACAATAAGGGAAAGGGCATAAAAATAGAGAAATTTGATTCCAAACCCGATGAACTTTATATGTATCGTCAACACCCGTATTTCTTAAGTTGTGACAAAAACCAGGGAACCTCTAAACCACCAGGTTTTTCTAAACCAATGTGGAAAACGACGGCTCGTATTAGGGGAACATCATATATCCCTAGAAACTTGGAAAAACGAACCAAAACCGAAGAAGAAGAAACGAGCGAGTTGGAATAAGATAGTTGTATTCGTGTGGTGTAATATATGTAATATAGTGTGCTTATGCTTTATGATATATGTAAAAATTGCTTGTATTAATAAGTATTTTTTTATGAATCTAACTCTTGTCTATTTTACAGTATAAAAACACAAAATGGATAGACAACCCAATATTTTAAGAGACCTACCCGGAGACAAGATTGATGAAATCTTGTCTAGAGTCGGTCAGAATTACTCGGCACAACTATTTAAGGCAAGATCAGTTTGTAAGACATTCGAAGAACGTTCCAAGAATGCCTTGGTTTATAAAAGGCTTTCGTTCGAAAGATGGGGGATATCACATTGGGAAATCCATAAGTTACGATGTGTTTACTTTGACGCATATATTGCGGGGAACCCAAATGCTATTTTACGCAATGAGTTAAGAAATTATTTTGTCTCAATATATCCGAATATAAGACTTCGTGATTTAGAAAAAGCGGCTAACATGCAACATAAAGAAGCATGTTATGCTTACGGGTTAGTAATGTTCGCTTCTCACCAAAGTGAGAACAAGAACATCGGGCTACAACTATTAAACAAAACGTTCCCACAAGTGACGGAGTCGGTAATTGGGGGTAAGAAATGAGGTTTTTAGGTTATTACGAGACTGTTGGTCATTACAAAACCCTCGTCCTTTTGACGACATTACAACATGCTGCCTAGCTAATGGTCATAACGGTTATTTTTCACAAGACCAAGGATGGGAAGTCGTCTTAGTAAAACCAGAATGCATGACTTGTTTCTGGACTTATGAATTACGTGTCTTTATTTTCTTTGCTGAACAACTTGCGTATTAACTAGATTTATCTTCAAAACTGTCCTGTATCATAGTGTACTATATTTCATGTTATATGTAATATAGCGAAGTTGTACGTTTGAAGAATATTTGTATGTGATATATTATGATAATCAGTTTTTCATATGGAATTGTAGTAGTTGAATTGTATATTAGCTACTAAGTATGAACTTAACGGGTAGGTAGTACCCGAATTTAAACTTATAAAACGCTAATATGAAGAAAAAGCTTTTATAAATGAGTTCATATTATGCTACGAGATACTATTGACTACTCTTAATATTCTGTATGATTAAATTGTTTCATTTGACTATTTTGAAGGAAATGGCACCGACTACTCGACACACCTTGAATATGAGCGAAGAGGAATTTCGTGCCTTTCTTGCTTAAAAACATAGCCGCAGTACAGGCCGCGCTACATACCAACAATAACTCTGAATCTAGCAATATAGCTAACGGCGCAAGAAATCGTGTAGGATGCTCCTACAAGGAATTCACTACCTGCAAACCTTCAGAATTTGATGGGACCGAAGGACCAATCGGATTGAAATGGTGGACCGAGAAAGTTGAATCGGTGTTTGCCATAAGTAAGTGTGCTGAAGGAGACAAAGTGAAGTACGCTACGCATACCTTCACAGGTAGTGCGTTAACATGGTGGAATACCTATCTAGAGCAAGTGGGACAAGATGCTGCTTACGCGCTACCATGGTCAGCATTCAAGCACTTGATGAATGAGAAGTACCGTCCCAGAACAGAGGTCAATAAGCTCAAGTCAGAACTTAGAGGGTTACGAACACAGGGATTCGATATTACTTCGTACCAAAGACGATTCACAGAGTTGTGCCTATTGAGTCCGAGAGCGTTCGAAGATGAGGAAGAGAAGATCGACACATTTGTGAAAGGGTTACCGGAGAGAATCCAAGAAGATATAAGTTCACACGAGCCTGCCTCCATACAAAAGGCATGTAGAATGGCTCACAAACTAGTGAACCAGATTGAGGGAAGAATTAAAGAACAGGCGGCCGAAGAGGCCAACGTGAAGTTAGTCAAAATAAAGTGGGAGGAAAATGGTGATAAGAGTCACCAAAAGAACAAAAACTATTCCAACAATCGCAACATCAATCGCAACTACAACAAACGGTACAACAACAACAACAACAACAACAACTACAACAATCATCCCAACAACAATAACAACCGCAACAACAACAACAACAATCAGAAGCAGCTATGCCAAAGGTGTGAAAAGTATCACTCGGGTTTCTGCACCAAATTTTGCAACAAGTGCCAAAGAAATGGTCATAGCGCGGCGAAGTGTGAGGTCTACGGACTAGGGGTTAATAGAACGAAAGGAACAAATGGTGTCGGAAAGAGTAATGACGGAGCAAGTAGTGTCGGAGAAAGTTATGCCAATGTAGTTTGTTATAAATGTGGAAAACCAGGCCACATTATTAGAAATTGCCCGAACCAGGAGAACACGAATGGACAAGGCCGCGAAATAGTTTTCAATATTAATGCGGCAGAGGCACAGGAAAACCCGGAGCCTGTTACGGGTACGTTTCTTATTGACGATAAATCTGCTTATGTTTTATTTGATTCGGGTGCGGATAGAAGCTATATGAGTAGAGAATTTTGTGCTAAATTAAGTTGCCCATTGACGCCTTTGGATAGTAAATTTTTACTCGAATTAGCAAATGGTAAATTAATTTCAGCAGATAATATATGTCGGAATCGAGAAATTAAACTGGCTAGCGAAACATTTAAGATTGACTTGATACTAGTAGAGTTAGGGAGTTTTGATGTGATAATCGGTATGGACTGGTTGAAAGAAGTGAAAGCAGAGATCGTTTGTTACAAAAATGCAATTCGCATTATACGAGAAAAAGGAAAACCCTTAATGGTGTACGGAGAAAAGAGCAACGCAAAGTTAAATCTTATTAGTAACCTGAAGGCACAAAAACTAATAAGAAAAGGTTGCTATGCTATGCTAGCACACGTCGAGAAAGTCAATTCCGAAGAAAAGAACATCAATGATATTTCTGTCACAAAAGAATTTCCCGATGTATTTCCGAAAGAATTACCGGGACTACCTCCACACCGATCCGTTGAATTTCAAATAGACCTTGTATCGGGAGCTGCACTAATAGCTCGTGCTCCATACAGACTCACACCTAGCAAAATGAAGGAACTTCAGAGCCAATTACAAGAACTTTTAGAGCGTGGTTTCATTCGACCAAGCACATCACCGTGGAGAGCTCCTGTTTTGTTTGTCAAGAAGAAAGATGGTACATTCAGGTTGTGTATCGACTACCGAGAGTTGAACAAACTTACCATCAAGAACCGCTACCCACTACCGAGAATCAACGACTTATTTGATCAACTACAAGGCTCGTCTGTTTATTCAAAGATTGACTTACGTTCCGGGTATCATCAAATGCGGGTGAAAGTGTAACGACCCGGATTTTTTCCGATCATTTTATACTTATGATATTAATATTTACATAAATTAAACTTTACCAACATGATAAGTAATCTAAATTGTTGAGATTTATGTTTTTAAAAAGAGTTTTACACAACGGTTGACCGTCCAATTTGACCGATGATATCACGAACTATATAACATGCGATAATTATACGTTTGTGTATATATATGTATTTATATATATTTAACATGGTCTAAGGATGGTTTAACATCTCATTGTTTACTAATGACAATGAGTTATAAGCATATTTTGAGACTACTAACTTAAGTTTTCAAAATGATAACTATACGTAACGTTATTTGACATATATACCTTTAACCTATAATACTTATACAAGTATCGTATAAATATGTATTTAATCACTTTTAAAGGGCTTATATACATAAAACAATATATGTATATTTACAAAAAATAGCTATATTTGAATTCTCGTTCCGTTTCCTCAAAATTTCTACATGTATACCTAGAGTATATGTACTCGTATCATACCCAGCTCCTATACGTATTTACTATTAGTATATACACATCATAATCACTTTATTAGCAGCCATGAGTCAGCCAATTTTGGATCTTAGCATGCATGATTAATCAATTTGGCATATTACAAGACTTTTGCACAATATTACAAATTTATACATCTTTTCACCACCATTTATACTCCATTCCAATTTCATTTTTACTACACATTTTCTCTAACCAAAAACACACTCTTAGGAACCTTAAGTGTTCTTCACAATCTCAGCAAATAACCATGAAGATCTAGCTTCAAAAACAACCCTTAATCATCATAAGAAAATCCATTCAAGAACACTTCAAAAATCCTTCCAAGTAAACAAGTTTATTTCCAACCTTTCAATCCAACTCCACCACTCTTTTGGTTCTAAGATTTTTCTCATCTTTTACAGTAACTTTGTCCAAGTAACTTGAGGTAGTAACCTTGTTCATAACCTTATTCGATTCATATTTATATAGCTATCTTATTTTGTGTTATAAAATTTTAACAACAAGAACATAGTTTGAATGATTTCAAACTTGTTCGCAAACTAAATAGATCCTTCTAACTTCACTTTTAAAACACTTCAAGACCTATAATATATCATAATGATATGCTAACTTAACAAGATATAACTTGGTTTTACAAAGAACACCTTAAAAACTGAATCTACGTCGTCGGAGTGCAACCGGGGGCTGTTTTGGGTTGGATAAATAAAAACTATCTTGAACTTTGAATTGGAAGTTCATGTTCTGGAAAAATGATATTTCTTAAGAATATGTTAACACATAAAAATTTCATAGTTTAACTCAAAGTGTAAGTATTTTTAGAAAAATGATCATTAAATGTTGTTTTTATGATGGAAAATGATCACTTTCATAAGTTTCACCAAAGTTTGACCTATAACCTGTGATTTCGAATACAAACTAAGGTATTATCAGTTCATATTCTTAAAATTTGACTCGATCCAAGGAAGTGGCAAGTTGAACCAACAAAAATGGAGTTGTAATGAAGAAACTACGACTAAAACAAGATCGGGTATCCGAAGCTAGTTTAGCTACGAAAATATTTGGAGAAAAATTAAATTAATCATATATTTTCTAATTAATATGATATTTCATATATATTTACTTATGATTTGATTTTATATATTTCAGGACCACCCGTAAACAACACGAGAAGATTAATCATAAGACCTCATGATTGTACGCAACACGTCATTTGACAACACGGTACTTTATGTACGCAACACGTCACTTGACAACATGGTACCATGGGTCGAGATTAATTCTGATCAATACGAATACGATGGGGTCTTTATTTATTTTATTTAAGCAACTAATTGTAGACCACTAATATCGGACTGCTAACTACGGACTAAGAAAATATTAAAAGTATTAAAAGTATATATATATATATATATATATATGTAACGATTACTTAAAAAGAAAATATGTTGATATATTATATATATGGTTAGGTTTGTGATATCAATCAGAGACCAAGTCGTGTTTATTACCTTCAAGGCAAAACGTGAGTATATAGTCCCACTTTTAAACTCTAAATATTTCGGGATGAGAATACATGCATTTTATGATTTACATTATGGACAAAAGTGATAAAAAATATATATTCTACGTTGAGTTGTACTACTGGCATACTTCCCTGTAACTTGGTAACTATTATTTACATGAGGTATTGTAAACGCGAATCCTGTTGATAGATCTATCTGGCCTGACAACCCCAACCGGACTGGACGACCAGTATTCAACGGTTGCACAGTACTTCGTTTTGGTGACTACACTTGGTACGGTGTAGTAAGATTTCATAATAAAGGGAATATGCGACGTTGATTAAATGTTAAGTATGGTTATCAAGTGCTCAATAACTTAGAATATTTTTATTAAAACGTTTATATATGAAATCTTGTGGTCTATATTTATAACGCTGCCGGCATTAAATCTATATCTCACCAACTTTATGTTGACGTTTTAAGCATATTTATTCTCAGGTGATAACTAAAAGCTTCCGCTGCAACATGTTGAATTTAAGCAAGATCTTGAGTATGCATATTTGTGTCAAAAATAAAACTGCATATCGGAGGATTTGTAATGTAAAATATGTTGGAAGTCGTATTGTTATTATCACATGTAAAGTTTGTAAGTCTAAGATTATCGCTAAACGATAATCATTATTAAGTTGTTTAAACCTTGTATTTATAATAAAAGTTATGGTTTGTATTGTAAAAACGAATGCAGTTTTTGAAAAATGTCGCGTATAAAGGTCAATACCACTCAATGAATTCATATGTTATTGTATTCGTCCTTATGGTTAAGGTCGGGTTATGACATGTGGTATCAGAGCGTTGGTCTTAGAGAACCAGAAAATTTGCATTAGTGTGTCTTATCGAGTTTGTTAGGATGCATTAGTGAGTCTGGATTTTGACCGTGTTTGATTTAGAAAACTATTGCTTATCCTTGTTGGTTAAAAATTAATATGTAAATATTATGTGATACTAACATGCTAGTTGTTATGTGATAGATGTCTAGCTTAGAACTTGTTATCACATTCAGCGACTCCGAACCAGAGTCTTCAAATGGTGTTCCAGTCATTAACCTATCCGATGATGAAAACGACACCTTTGGGGAAGACTCACAAGTTCCAGATGAATCAATTGAAGAGGAACCGGAAGGTGATCCTGAGGAGGAAGAAATACAGGAAATTACGAAAGACAAGTTTGAACGAGGAAAGAAACGAAAGGCTACTGAATTGGAAAATCCAAATCCCTAGTTTAGAGAGGATGTTGTGGCACTAACTCCACCAGATACTTCCACACCTATTCCCGCTATTCCTATTAGTTCTATCCCGGCATCCAGTTCTTCAGCCCCTCAGTCAAAACGCAGGGAGACAACCAGGATAACCTTTAAGTGATTCCTTTGAACACGAACGCTTTGGGTTAAATGATGCGCTGTTGTTTTAAACCATTGGATCATATAACGTTTTGTATAATATTACTAGCGTGGTTTGCTTAATGTTTGATGTAAGATAAGCATATGTAAAATAGTGAAGTGTGAAATGCAATAATTTTCCATGGTTGAGTATTATTTGAGTGATAGTAATTGATTTTCGTACTAAGCTATTAAGTATGAACTTTAACGGGTAGGTACTACCCTAGGTATAATTATAAAACGCTAATAAGAAGAAAAGGCTTTTATAATAATAACTGGTTCATATTATTAATAAGCTACGATGTACTGTAAATACATACTACATCTATAATATTCCATGTGAATAATTATTTTTTTTATTGAAGATTATGGCGCGATTGAACCGAATGACGGAACAAGAAATCCAGGAACTCATCAATCAGCGAGTGGACGACAGAATGTTATGGGTCGAGGCTGCAAGAGGTGCTGCAGTTAACCCAAATCCTCGTGTGGGATGCACTTACAAAACTTTTCAAGGTTGCAAGCCCTCATCATTCAGTGGAACAGAAGGACCGGTCGGTTTAACCCGGTGGATCGAAAAGATTGAGTCTGTGTTTAAAATCAGTGGTTGTATTGAGAAGGACATGACCAAGTATGCATCGTGCAGCTTACAAGATAGTGCACTCACATGGTGGAAAAACTATGTGAAGGCCGTAGGAGGAGATGTAGCTTATGATACTCCCTGGGAAGAATTCAAAACAATGCTAATCAACGAATATTGTCCAAGGAACGAGGTTAGGAAGTTGGAAGCTGAATTACGAAGCCTGAAAGTTGTTGGTACAGAACTCACCAACTACAATCAGCGATTCATGGAATTAGCTTTGCTATGTCCCGAATTGGTACCAACCGAAGAACGAAAGATTGAACTGTACAAGGACGATTTGCCTAAAAAGGTCAAGGCAAATGTTACAGCATCCAAACCCAAGACTATTCATGAAGCTATCACCATGGTGAATGAGTTGATGGACCAGATTATTCTGGATAAGAACACCGATGTCAAGACATCGAGAAACAAAAGAAAGTGGGAAGGTAATCATCAACAATCCAACAAGAAACAAGAAACCACGCAAGGTGCGGGTAGCGGTTCGAACTCAGGTTACAAGGGACGAAATCCTTTATGTAACAGATGCCACAAACATCACTCTGGTTATTGTAATGTGGTGTGCAACAATTGTAATCGAAAAGGTCATCTTGTTGAAGATTGTAGGGTTCCCACTACAAATACAAACGGTACCAAAACTCCTGCCACCAATGCAAATAGAACTGCCTTGGCCACTATTACTTGTTATGGGTGTGGTAAATAGGGTCATTATAAGAGTCTGTGCCCGAATCCAGAGAAGAATAACGGATCTGCACGTGAAAGAGCATTTGTTATTAATGCTAGAGAGGCGTATGAAGACCCGGAGCTTGTTACGGGTACGTTTACCATTAATAACTTATCCGCATCTATTATATTTGATACTGGTGCCGATAGAAGTTACGTGTGTAGAGACTTTCACGCTAAATTGAATTGTTCATCATTATTTCTAGATGCTAAGTACATGATTGAGTTAGCTAATGGTAAACTAATTAAAGCCGATAAAATTTGCCGTGATTGTAAAATAAATTTAGCCGGAGAAATATTTAAGATTGATTTGATACCCGTAGAATTAGGAAGTTTTGATGTAATAGTCGGCATGGACTGGATGTCCAAAATAGGAGCTAAAGTTGTGTGCGCCAAGAAGGCAATTCGCATTCCTCGTAAGGATAAAATGCCAGTAATGATTTATGGAGAGAAAGGTAACTCAAAGCTAAAACTCATTAGTTGTTTGAAAGCTCAAAAGTGCTTGAAGAAAGGGTGCTATGCTATCTTAGCACATGTTAATAAGGTCGAAACGAAGGAAAAAGTGAAGAGCATCAATGACGTGCCTGTGGCAAGAGATTTTCCTGAAGTATTTCCGGAAGAGTTGCCGGGATTACCTCCATTTAGATCTGTAGAATTTCAAATAGATCTACTACCGGGAGCTGCACCAGTGGCTCTTGCTCCATATAGACTTGCACCATCTGAGATGAAAGAGTTACAAAGCCAGTTACAAGAATTACTGGACCGTGGTTTCATTCGACTGAGCACTTCACCGTGGGGAGCTCCGATTTTATTCGTCAAGAAGAAAGACGGATCTTTCCGAATGTGTATAGATTATCATGAATTAAATAAGTTAACTATCAAGAATCGGTATCCACTACCGAGAATTGATGACTTATTTAATCAATTGCAAGGATCATGTGTTTACTCGAAAATCGACCTAAGGTCGGGCTATCATCAACTACGTGTTAAGGAAGAAGACATTCCAAAAACTGATTTTTGGACACGCTACGGTCATTACGAATTTTTGGTTATGCCGTTTGGGTTGACTAATGCGCCAGCTGTATTCATGGACCTCATGAATCGAGTTTGCAGTCCGTATTTAGATAAGTTTGTTATCGTTTTCATTGACGATATTCTTATCTATTCCAAGAGTGAGCAAGAGCATGAGCAGCATTTAAGGTTGGTATTAGAATTGTTAAGAAAAGAACAGTTATACGCCAAATTTTCTAAGTGTGCATTTTGGTTGAAAGAAGTGCAATTTCTTGGCCACGTTGTTAGTAGCAAAGAAATTCAGGTTGATCCAGCTAAAATTGAGGCCATTGAAAAATGGGAGACTCCTAAGACACCAACGCAGATACGCCAATTTTTGGGTTTAGCTGATTATTATAGAAGGTTTATTCAAGATTTTTCTCGAATAACTAAACCATTAACAGCGTTAACGCAAAAAAGGAAGAAGTACGAATGGACCTCTGAGCAGGAGAGTGCATTTCAATTACTGAAGAAGAAGTTGACTACAGCACTTATTTTATCGTTACCTGAAGGGAACGATGATTTTGAGATATATTGTGACGCTTCGCGACAAGGTTTTGGTTGCGTCCTTATGCAACAAAAGAAAGTTATAGCATACGCATCTCGACAATTGAAGATTCACGAGCAGAATTATAAGACGCATGATTTAGAATTGGGAGCAGTAGTGTTTGCATTGAAGATATGGAGACACTACCTATATGGGGTTAAATGCACTGTGTTTACCGATCATAAAAGCCTTCAACATATCTTCGATCAGAAACAACTGAACATGAGGCAACGTAGGTGGGTCGAGCTGATAAACGACTATGATTGTGAGATTCGCTATCATCCCGGGAAAGCGAATGTAGTGGCCGATGCTCTAAGCAGAAAGGAACGGGAACCAATTCGAGTACGAGCGATGAACATAAAAATTCGCATGAATCTCAACTCACAAATCAAAGAAGCTCAACGAGAAGCTCTTACTAAAGAAAACATAGGAAATGAAATAATGAAGAAGTATGAGAAGCAACTCGTTATACGGGAAGACGGAATTCGATATTTTGCAAACCGTATTTGGGTACCGAAGTTGGGTGGATTAAGGAAGTTGATATTGAATGAGGCACATAAGACAAGATACTCGATACATCCTGGAGTTGGAAAGATGTATCAAGATCTTAAGACGCATTATTGGTGGCCTAATTTAGAGACAGATGTTGCAACATATGTGGGTGAATGTTTAACTTGTTCCAAAGTCAAAGCAGAACACCAGAAGCCGTCAGGGTTACTTCAACAACCAGAAATCCCAGAATGGAAATGGGACAGTATTACCATGGATTTCATCACAAAGTTACCTAAGACTGCCTCGGGTTATGACACCATTTGGGTAATAGTTGATCGTCTCACCAAATCTGCACATTTCTTGCCTATAAAGGAAACGGATAGAATGGAGAAACTATTACGATTGTATATAAAGGAAATTGTTTCAAGGCATGGAATACCTATTTCCATTATATCTGATCGTGATAGTAGATTTACATCAAAGTTCTGGCAATCACTACAGGAGGCACTGGGAACTCGTTTAGATATGAGCACCGCATATCATCCACAAACTGATGGGCAGAGTGAAAGAACAATTCAGACTCTTGAAGACATGCTCAGGGCATGTGTGATCGATTTTGAAAACGGATGGGATAAATATCTACCATTAGCAGAATTCTCGTATAATAACAGTTATCATGCGAGCATTAAAGCTGCACCATTCGAAGCATTGTATGGAAGGAAGTGTAGATCCCCTATCTATTGGAATGAAGTAGGAGATCAACAATTAACTGGTCCCGAGATCATACACGAAACGACTGAGAAGATAGTACAAACCAAGGAGAGATTGAAAACAGCCCGTAGTCGCCAAAAGAGCTACGCCGATGTCTGAAGGAAACCATTAGAGTTTCAGATTGGTGACATGGTTATGCTAAAGGTGTCACCTTGGAAAGGTGTAATACATTTTGGAAAAAGGGGTAAACTGAACCCAAGGTATGTAGGCCCGTTCAAGATCATCGAACGCATCGGACCGGTAGCCTATCGACTCGAGTTACCGCAACAACTCGCCGGAGTACATAATACATTTCACGTATCAAACCTTAAGAAGTGTCTTGCAAAGGAAGACCTCACCATTCCTCTTGAAGAAATCCAAGTCGACGAGAAATTACAATTCATAGAAGAACCAATCGAAATCATGGACCGTGAAGTTAAACAACTCAAGCAGAGCAACATACCAATCGTTAAGGTTCGTTAGAATGCTCAAAGAGGTCCTGAGTCTACTTGGGAACGAGAGGATCAGATGAAACGAAAGTGCCCGCATTTGTTTCCCGAGAACGCAAAATAGGTACAACTTTAAAATTTCGGGACGAAATTTATTTAACGGGTAGGTACTGTAACGACCCGGATTTTTTCCGATCATTTTATACTTATGAGATTAATATTTACATAAATTAAACCTTACCAACATGATAAGTAATCTAAATTGTTGAGATTTATGTTTTTAAAAAGAGTTTTACACAACGGTTGACCGTCCAATTTGACCGATGATATCACGAACTATATAACATACGATAATTATACGTTTGTGTATATATATGTATTTATATATTTAACATGGTCTAAGGATGGTTTAACATCTCATTGTGTACTAAGGACAATGAGTTATAAGTATATTTTGAGACTACTAACTTAAGTTTTCAAAATGATAACTATACGTAACGTTATTTGACATATATACCTTTAACCTATAATACTTATACAAGTATCGTATAAATATGTATTTAATCACTTTTAAAGGGCTTATATACATAAAACAATATAAGTATATTTACAAAATATAGCTATATTTGAATTCTCGTTCCGTTTCCTCAAAATTTCTACATGTATACCTAGAGTATATGTACTCGTATCATACCCAACTCCTATACGTATTTACTATTAGTATATACACATCACAATCACTTTATTAGCAGCCATGATTCAGCTAATTTTGGATCTTAGCATGCATGATTAATCAATTTGGCATATTACAAGACTTTTGCACAATATTACAAATTTATACATCTTTTCACCACCATTTATACTCTATTCCAATTTCATTTTTACTACACATTTTCTCTAACCAAAAATACACTCTTAGGAACCTTAAGTGTTCTTCACAATCTCAGCAAATAACCATGAAGATCTAGCTTCAAAAACAACCCTTAATCATCATAAGAAAATCCATTCAAGAACACTTCAAAAATCCTTCCAAGTAAACAAGTTTATTTCCAACCTTTCAATCCAACTCCACCACTCTTTTGGTTCTAAGATTTTTCTCATCTTTTATAGTAACTTTGTCCAAGTAACTTGAGGTAGTAACCTTGTTCATAACCTTATTCGATTCATATTTATATAGCTATCTTATTTTGTGTTATAAAATTTTAACAACAAGAACATAGTTTGAATGATTTCAAACTTGTTCGCAAACTAAATAGATCCTTCTAACTTGACTTTTAAAACACTTCAAGACCTGTAATATATCATAATGATATGCTAACTTAACAAGATATAACTTGGTTTTACAAAGAACACCTTAAAAACTGAATCTACGTCGTCGGAGTGCAACCGGGGGCTGTTTTGGGTTGGATAAATAAAAACTATCTTGAACTTTGAATTGGAAGTTCATGTTCTGGAAAAATGATATTTCTTATGAATATGTTAACACATAAAAATTTCATAGTTTAACTCAAAGTGTAAGTATTTTTAGAAAAATGATCATTAAATGTTGTTTTTATGATGGAAAATGATCACTTTCATAAGTTTCACCAAAGTTTGACCTATAACCTGTGATTTCAAATACAAACTAAGGTATTATCAGTTCATATTCTTAAAATTTGACTCGATCCAAAGAAGTGGCAAGTTGAACCAACGAAAACGGAGTTGTAATGAAGAAACTACGACTAAAACAAGATCGGGTATCCGAAGCTAGTTTAGCTACGAAAATATTTGGAGAAAAATTAAATTAATCATATATTTTCTAATTAATATGATATTTCATATATATTTACTTATGATTTGATTTTATATATTTCAGGACCACCCGTAAACAACACGAGAAGATTAATCATAAGACCTCATGATTGTACGCAACACGTCATTTGACAACACGGTACTTTATGTACGCAACACGTCACTTGACAACATGGTACCATGGGTCGAGATTAATTCTGATCAATACGAATACGATGGGGTCTTTATTTATTTTATTTAAGCAACTAATTGTGGACCACTAACATCGGACTGCTAACTACGGACTAAGAAAATATTAAAAGTATTAAAAGTATATATATATATATATATATATATATATATATATATATATATATATATATATATATATATATATATATATATATATATATATATATATATATATATATAACGATTACTTGAAAAGAAAATATGTTGATATATTATATATATGGTTAGGTTTGTGATATCAATCGGAGACCAAGTCGTGTTTATTACCTTCAAGGCAAAACGTGAGTATATAGTCCCACTTTTAAACTCTAAATATTTCGGGATGAGAATACATGCATTTTATGATTTACGTTATGGACACAAGTGATAAAAAATATATATTCTACGTTGAGTTGTACCACTGGCATACTTCCCTGTAACTTGGTAACTATTATTTACATGAGGTATTGTAAACGCGAATCCTGTTGATAGATCTATCGGGCCTGACAACCCCAACCGGACTGGATGACCAGTATTCAACGGTTGCACAGTACTTCGTTTTGGTGACTACACTTGGTACGGTGTAGTAAGATTTCATAATAAAGGGAATATGCGACGTTGATTAAATGTTAAGTATGGTTATCAAGTGCTCAACAACTTAGAATATTTTTATTAAAACGTTTATATATGAAATCTTGTGGTCTATATTTATAACGCTGCCGGCATTAAATCTATATCTCACCAACTTTATGTTGACGTTTTAAGCATGTTTATTCTCAGGTGATAACTAAAAGATTCCGCTGCAACATGTTGAATTTAAGCAAGATCTTGAGTATGCATATTTGTGTCAAAAATAAAACTGCATATCGGAGGATTTGTAATGTAAAATATATTGGAAGTCGTATTGTTATTATCACATGTAAAGTTTGTAAGTCTAAGATTATCGCTAAACGATAATCATTATTAAGTTGTTTAAACATTATATTTATAATAAAAGCTATGGTTTGTATTGTAAAAACGAATGCAGTTTTTGAAAAATGTTGCGTATAGAGGTCAATACCTCGCGATGAATTCATATGTTATTGTATTCGTCCTTATGGTTAAGGTCGGGTTATGACAGAAAGAAGATGATATTCCAAAGACTGCTTTCAGAACACGTTACGGTCATTATGAGTTTATGGTCATGCCGTTTGGTTTAACTAATGCACCATCTATGTTCATGGACCTTATGAACCGAGTGTGTGGACCATACCTTGACAAGTTTGTCATTGTTTTCATTGATGACATACTTATTTACTCAAAGAATGACCAAGAACACGGTGAACATTTGAGAAAGGTGTTAGAAGTATTGAGGAAGGAAGAATTGTATGCTAAGTTTTCAAAGTGTGCATTTTGGTTGGAAGAAGTTCAATTCCTCGGTCACATAGTGAACAAAGAAGGTATTAAGGTGGATCCGGCAAAGATAGAAACTGTTGAAAATTGGAAAACCCCGAAAACTCCGAAACACATACGCCAGTTTTTAGGACTAGCTGGTTACTACAGAAGGTTCATCCAAGACTTTTCCAGAATAGCAAAACCCTTGACTGCATTAACGCATAAAGGGAAGAAATTTGAATGGAAGGATGAACAAGAGAAAGCGTTTCAGTTATTGAAGAAAAAGTTAACTACTGCACCTATATTGTCATTACCTGAAGGGAATGATGATTTTGTGATATATTGTGACGCCTCAAAGCAAGGTCTCGGTTGTGTACTAATGCAACGAACGAAAGTAATTGCTTATGCGTCTAGACAATTGAAGATTCACGAACAAAATTATACGACGCATGATTTGGAATTAGGTACGGTTGTTTTTGCATTAAAGACTTGGAAGCACTACTTATATGGGGTCAAAAGTATTATATATACCGACCACAAAAGTCTTCAACACATATTTAATCAGAAACAACTGAATATGAGGCAGTGTAGGTGGATTGAATTGTTGAATGATTACGACTTTGAGATTCGTTACCACCCGGGGAAGGCAAATGTGGTAGCCGACGCCTTAAGCAGGAAGGACAGAGAACCCATTCGAGTAAAATCTATGAATATAATGATTCACAATAACCTTACTACTCAAATAAAGGAGGCGCAACAAGGAGTTTTAAAAGAGGGAAATTTAAAGGATGAAATACTCAAAGGATCGGAGAAGCATCTTAATATTCGGGAAGACGGAACCCGGTATAGGGCTGAAAGGATTTGGGTACCAAAATTTGGAGATATGAGAGAAATGGTACTTAGAGAAGCTCATAAAACCAGATACTCAATACATCCTGGAACGGGGAAGATGTACAAGGATCTCAAGAAACATTTTTGGTGGCCGGGTAGGAAAGCCGATGTTGCTAAATACGTAGGAGAATGTTTGACGTGTTCTAAGGTCAAAGCTAAGCATCAGAAACCATCAGGTCTACTTCAACAACCCGAAATCCTGGAATGGAAATGGGAAGACATTACCATGGATTTCATCACTAAATTGCCAAGGACTGCAAGTGGTTTTGATACTATTTGGGTAATAGTTGATCGTCTCACCAAATCAGCACACTTTCTGCCAATAAGAGAAGATGACAAGATGGAGAAGTTAGCACGACTGTATTTGAAGGAAGTCGTCTCCAGACATGGAATACCAATCTCTATTATCTCTGATAGGGATGGCAGATTTATTTCAAGATTCTGGCAGACATTACAGCAAGCATTAGGAACTCGTCTAGACATGAGTACTGCCTATCATCCACAAACTGATGGGAAGAGCGAAAGGATGATACAAATGCTTGAAGACATGCTACGAGCATGTGTTATTAATTTCGGAAACAGTTGGGATCGACATCTACCGTTAGCAGAATTTTCCTACAACAACAGCTACCATTCAAGCATTGAGATGGCGCCGTTTGAAGCACTTTATGGTAGAAAGTGCAGGTCTCCGATTTGTTGGAGTGAAGTGGGGGATAGACAGATTACGGGTCCGGAGATAATACAAGAAACTACCGAGAAGATCATCCAAATTCAACAACGGTTGAAAACCGCCCAAAGTCGACAAAAGAGCTACGCTGACATTAAAAGAAAAGATATAGAATTTGAAATTGGAGAGATGGTCATGCTTAAAGTTGCACCTTGGAAAGGCGTTGTTCGATTTGGTAAACGAGGGAAATTAAATCCAAGGTATATTGGACCATTCAAGATTATTGATCGTGTCGGACCAGTAGCTTACCGACTTGAGTTACCTCAACAACTCGCGGCTGTACATAACACTTTCCACGTCTCGAATTTGAAGAAATGTTTTGCTAAAGAAGATCTCACTATTTCGTTAGATGAAATCCAAATCAACGAAAAACTTCAATTCATCGAAGAACCCGTCGAAATAATGGATCGTGAGGTTAAAAGACTTAAGCAAAACAAGATACCAATTGTTAAGGTTCGATGGAATGCTCGTAGAGGACCCGAGTTCACCTGGGAACAAGAAGATCAGATGAAGAAGAAATACCCCCATTTATTTCCAGAAGATACGTCAACACCTCCAACTGCTTAAAATTTCGGAAATTTATTTAATGGGTAGGTACTGTAGTGACCCGAACTTTTCCATGTTTATATATATAATAAATGAAATTGTTATTTACATGATTAAGTATTTCCAACATGTTAAGCAATCAAACTTGTTAAGACTTGATTAATTGAAATAGGTTTCATATAGACAATTGACCACCCAAGTTGACCGGTGATTCACGAACGTTAAAACTTGTAAAAACTATATGATGACATATATATGGATATATATATATATATATATATATATATATATATATATATATATATATATATATATATATATATATAGTTAACATGATATTATGATAAGTAAACATATCATTAAGTATATTAACAATGAACTACATATGTAAAAGCAAGACTACTAACTTAATGATTTTGAAACGAGACATATATGTAACGATTATCGTTGTAACGACATTTAATGTATATATATCATATTAAGATATATTCATACATCATAATATCATGATAATATAATAATTTAAAATCTCATTTGATATTATAAACATTGGGTTAACAACATTTAACAAGATCGTTAACCTAAAGGCTTTAAAACAACACTTACATGTAACGACTAACGATGACTTCACGACTCAGTTAAAATGTATATACATGTAGTGTTTTAATATGTATTCATACACTTTTGAAAGATTTCAAGACACTTATCAAAATACTTCTACTTAACAAAAATGCTTACAATTACATCCTCGTTCAGTTTCATCAACAATTCTACTCGTATGCACCCGTATTTGTACTCGTACAATACACAGCTTTTAGATGTATGTTAGTCCCAAATGAAGCTTGGATCTATGGTTTTGATGGATGTTTAGTGGGTTGGAAGTATTAGTTATCAAGAACACTAGAGAGTAAAGATAAGATGTATAATATTGAAAATGGATAACTAGATTATTAACAAGGGAGGAGGTTGTTTATATATGACAACCTCCTAAGTTACAAGAGTTACAAGTTACCATGGTAAACACAGTAAATACATTACAAAATAATAATAAAACCGTTCGCCACAAATCTATTACATAAACATATGTCAACAATCTCCCCCTTGGTGTGCGGTTTTCAAAAAATATCATCACCGAATCATCAGCTTTGACTGGCACCTTCTGAGGCCTTTTTCTTTGCTTCTTCCTCAGCTTTCATCGCCTTGATCATGTCACTTCCCGGTGTGTAATTCCTTTCATAGTGTTTGGGAATGATGAACTCTTTGAGGCTGGTGATTTTGTATTCGAACCTAGGAACAAATTGTGAGCCTGTGAAGTAGTTTTTCTTTCTGTTGATTCCCAGCGAAGTGTCAAACTGCCTCATGTACAGCCTGAATTCAAGAAGTTCATTGATGTGATTTTCCATCTCGTTTATCATCAGCTTTTGATAGTTCCCAATGTTTTCTGTTCGCTTGCATATGTCAAAATACTTTAGTGCACGCTTGAGAGTCCCGTCAGAGTATTTTGGCAGCTCTGATTTGCGGATGAAAATTGGCTTTTTGATCTTGTTGCGAAATATGAAACCTTCTTCAGGGGCGTCTAAGCAATAGCAAATCCTAAAAGAAGATAAATCCAGATCACCGATGGTTTGATTTGGTGCGGAGAGCAGAATCTTCTTTCGAATAGACTCGACACCTAACTGCAGATCATATTGAGAAGCCAGTTTGATTCTACCTTTCACGAACCTTCTCACCCTTTCGATTTCCGTTTCGATAACCCAAGTCTTTCTTATTTTGTTTCTCAACCAATTATACAGAAACAACACATCAACCGGATTAAGTTCAATTAGATCATATTCTGTGTGACGATCGCTCTAAATCCATATGGACGAACACGTCATTCATCGATTTCATTGCGAGGTATTTGACCTCTATATGATACGTTTTGTAAACATTGCATTCTTTTGAAAAGGTACACCATAAATGAATATTTAAATCAAAGGTTTTCGACATCTGATGATTTCTACATATAGACAATCACCGTAAATAATAGTTTACAATAGTACTTCCGTTGACAATGCAGTCAAAATAAGATACATGGTGATGATTTGGTGAATGCAACGTTTCCTTGAAAAATATGCCATGTAAGGCTCCATGCACATAGCTTGTCTAACATATAAGCAAACAGCGGAAGACTTCTAGGGAACCTGAGAATAAACATGCTAACAAGTGTCAACACAAAGGTTGGTGAGTTCATAGTTTTAATGTTTTGCATAATCTGTACATAAAGGTGGATCACAAGATTTCAGTTGTTTCATCCAGAAATGTTTATCAAAATATTCTACGAAATTGAGCACCCTGATAACTAAACTTAACGTATATATAATTTGTACCCTTTGTATAATCATCTTAATAATACACGCAAACCGACGTGTACACTTCTCAAATAGCATACGTCCGTTAAAAGGCTAGTGCTCTAGCTTAGACGGGGATATCAAGCCCTATGGATCCATATACTACTACTTGCGCCCACCAGTTCTTATAACTGGCAGTTAACAGTTACCAAAGCTAAGGGATTTTCGGTTCAAAATCAGTGTAGAATTTAGTATGTACTTGTATCCATTGCGTTTAAAATAAAGTGCATGTATTCTCAGCCCAAAAATATATATTGCAAAAGCAATCAAAAAGGGATCAATGAAACTCACCTTAGCAGCATATAAAGTCGTTCACCAAAATGTGATCGAAACTCGGATTACCAAATAATCGTAGATCTCAACCTAGAGAACATATGTTGGTCAATAAATGTCTATCAAGCTAGGTCAGGTCGTAGTGTATCACAATCCTAATGCTCGAGATCGGCATAAAAAGTTATTCAAAGTCGTTTCAAAAAGTCAGTTTTGGACAGTTGTTTAACAAAATGAGATGTACCTTATATAAGGATTCATTTACTCGGTTGGTAATATTCAAAAATCAAATTTATCAATCTCGTAAACAAGTTGTTTAAATCTTAATTACAGATTCAAAAGCAATTTCAATTAACGTCAATCATAATTCAGTTGATCATATCTTTTAATCCGTTCATCGAAACTATTCGATATCTAAATGAAAAGATATTGATTTTTCGCCAGCTTTCCAAAAATATGTATATCATATACATTTTACCAGTAATATATGTATTTAATTAGTGATTCATTATAAACTGTTTAATGACGAAATTTAGTAAACAAGCATGCATAAACATATATACTCGAGCACTAGACATGTATACACTATTAATATATAAAAGATAAGATATGAATGCTCACTTATCAATATTGAGATTCAATATTGTAGGAAAGTACGTAGACGTAACGGAGATGATAAACACTAGGTTTGATTCATAAATATATCCCCGAACATTACCCATAACCTCCTTGGCAATAACCCATAATTTCCTTAGCTCTAGCTTGTTTGTAAACTTGTTTTGAAATTACTCAAACAGCACTCCGTCATAATATTTTATGTATAATACTAATAATAATAATTCTCATAACCATAAGATTAATAATAATAATAATCTTAATAATAATAATAATAATAATAATAATAATAATATAATAATAATAATAATAATAATAATAATAATAATAATAATAATAATAATAATAATAATAATATATAAATATAATACGAAGTAATATTTGAATGATTTAAAGAAATGGAACCAGACATCGCGTTTTATAGTGTGGCCTGAATTCAGACACCATGCGATCGCATGAGTTTTCAGTGTTTTTGCCATGCGATCGCATGGCCGCCTTTTCCGTTTTTGTTTGCTAGTTCGTCGACATCAAATAGTGTTTACTGTAGCAAAATAGTGTTTACTGTAGCAAAGTACGGTTTCACTGTAGCAAATAGTGTTTTACTGTAGCAAATAGTGTTTTACTGTAGCAAAGTCATTTTTTCTGTAGCAAATAATGTTTTACTATAGGAAAGTCATTTTTACTTGTACATATATATATACATACATATAATTGTTCATGAATCGTCGAGAGTAGTCAAAGGTAATTGTATATATGAAACAGTTCTAAAATTTTGAGACTCAATCTAACAGACTTTGCTTATATTAAATCATTTAAAGATAAAGTTTAAATTTGGTCAGAAATTTCCGGGTCATCACAGTACCTACCCATTAAAGAAATTTCGTCCCGAAATTTAAGTGAGGTCGTCATGGCTAACAATAAAAATGTTTTCATGACGGATATGAGTTGATAAATAGAATTTTGTCACCGTTGAATTATATGGATAAAACAATCCGATTTCTCGAAGCGTATGAGAGAAGTTATCGTGAAAGAGTGAAATGAAAGAATAGAGATTCGTCTTAACTTTTGACATAGTTACGATTGATTTTTGGAATTTAAGGAATAGAAAATCTTCATAATCTAAATAAGATTTGATTCTTCGAAATTTGCGGAAATTAGGATTTTATTTGATTAAATGCGTAATCTGCCTCGATTTCTATGTCTGATATTTCGCTATAAATTGACCTCTTCCGTTTCATTTATTTTCACCACTCCTATAATCTTCTTTCTTATTTCATACATCCCAATAGATTGTGAAAATGCTTAATCCAGTTCTGATTCTTGATATTTTCCTAGTTATCGTATCCTTCATTCTTCTTTTTCATCTGCCACCAGAGGAAGTAATTTTCTTCTACTATTACCTTGGAGTTATAGTGTTTTTCATTCTCCCGTGTCTTTATATTGCTATACGCATTGATATACACGGTTTGTAATTTCTGGGTGGTTGTTGGGTTTTATATCTTCCCTTATATTTTGATGTCTCTGCTTCTGTCTTTCCATAATCATTGACATTCACAGTTAATACTCTCTCCAATTTACTGTGATTTATATATACTCCCATTGATATTTTGAAGCTTCATGCTTTTGTTTTATCTTCCCGACTTTAAATCAAGCGAATAATGGTCCAGAATTCGTAGGTATGAATTTCGGAATGAACATAATTAATGTTCTAAAAAAATGGTAATAGCACAATCTGACTTGTCAAATTACCAAAATACCTCGAAAAAGACCGAATTATTAAGAAAATGTTTTCTTGATATTTTTAGAGATTATATAGAATGAAAGAGTTGTGTAACATAGTTCATGATGAGGGTATGATCTGTGAACCTTTATCACGTTCCATTAAAAACTCAGCATGACTTACTGTAATATAATCACGTTGATCAAGTGTCATTATATTATACTAACTCATGCTTCAGTTCCCAACACCTCTTCAAAAATATTCATATTTTAAACTCGAAGGTTTCAGAATTTAGAAACTAAAATAGTTTCTTTTATGATGTTACACAGATATCGCAAGGAGAAAATTGATTTCCGATAAGAATGATTATGGAATTATCTCCAGAAATATGGAGGATATTTATAATGAAAGATACGATGATATCTTATAATTTCTAATATTAGAGGATGATGAAGAATATTATCCGCAAGGGTTTAGATTCGGAAGTAAGGTATTCGTTAATGGCTTCAGCAGATACTGAATAATTTGGATTCTTTGAAGGCAGGTTTAGTCTTTGTGATTTATCCACAGCCTCCTTCATACTTTCCTCAATCCGTTTTCCAGTTCCAAACCTTCTCTTTTTCTGAGCTTTGCCAACACACTATTCTTTATCATCAAACTTTTGGCTGTTAAGGTCGTTTACAGTTTTTTTTTTTTTGCTGCTTCATCAGCATTCAAAGTTATCATAACCGAATCGTTGGTTATCAATCCGAGGTGTTTTCAAAAGTTTGAAGGGTTTGCATGAAGATTGTAATTGTCAAGATACATATGATGTTCTAGAATTTTGAACGATACAATTTTTTTTTTCTTTTTTTTTCCTGGGTTTATGAATAGAAGTGATGTTCTAGCACAGTTTTGAAGTCAAAGTATAACATTTGAAAGATGTAAGAATCTAAGAGTGATGTTTTCTGTTAAATCTTGGCTTGGATTCTGATTTTTCAAAATCAGAATATGTAATTGAATTTGTATGCAAACGATTGTATATCGCTGTGAGCATAGTTAATAATTTTTGAATCAAATTTGAAGAATGTACAGTATAACATATTAATTGTGAACTTATATATTTCCCGAGTATTACCTACCCGTTAAAGATTTCACAATTAATACTTTGTACAAAAGAATTTTTTTTTATTACCGTCTTTTTGAAAATATATGTATATATATCTTCTTCAGATGTAATACAGATTTGATGAGTTAATATCATATTAAGCTCATTTGATTTTTGAATTGAATGAATAATCTCTAAAACATTAAGGATTACATAATCTTCGCGGAGTATTTCACTAATGAAATCAATACTTCATTATTTATTCTTATTCCTCGGTGAAGGATGTTGATGCTCGTGGAATTCTTATGAACTTCATAAGATATAAATGATGTTTTCTATAAAGTTTCGAGTACATCGAAGATAAAAGTGTAAAATCAAACATGTAATTGATTAATACACTAAGTTCATTATGAAATGGAATTCATTGAGTTGAACAGATATTTGTAGTTAACGATGGTTAAGTTGTTAACGAAGGATGTACATCATAGCATATTAGTAATATGAATTAACCGAGTAGTATCTACCCCTTAAAATTCACACATAATAGCTTAGTACGAAAAGATTCATGATGGTTTTAAAATTTATATATATAAGATATACATATAAATTCTTTAGATGAATAGAGTTATTACTTCATAACTCATTGATACAATATACTCGTTGTTGACTTGTAATGATGTCCACGGTGCTTTCTTGAACTGACGGAGCTTGTGATGTTAGAGGTGCTGCTGATTCTGACGATGTTGACAGCACTGACTGTGCTGGTGAGGCTAAGGGTACTGTTGATGATGTTGGTAAAATAAGTCTAGCTTGTATCTTACACCATTCGGATAAGGGTTTCTACTCTATCTGATTTAGGGTTAAGGCTAGAATAGATAATCTCTAAACTTTAGAAATTACATAATCGCCGTAGAATGTTTCTCCGATGAAGTTATGAATCCATACTTCATCGTTTGTCGTTGCTGGTACTTCTTGGTACCTATGGTGCGTATGATGTTGATATCCGAGGTACAGATTGTGATGTTGAGGCGTGTGATGCGGATGTGGTTGTTGGTGGTGGTAATGATCCTGTTGGTGTGGATAATGGTAGTACCGGTTATGCTGCGGGTGCTGCTGCTGGTGTTCGTAACCCTTGCACCATATTCTCCAAAGCCACTACCCGAGCATGAAGCTCGTTGACTTCTTCTATTATACCGGGATGATCGGTGGTTCGGACGATCGGATAAATAAGATTTATAATATGGGATAGTATATAATCATGATGAGATACTCTGAAAATGAGAGAGAATATAGTATTACGAATAGGTTCGCCGGTAAGTGCTTCAGGTTCTTCGCCAAGAGGTGAATGTGGTGGATGGAAGGGATCACCTTCTTCTTGTCTCCAATGATTAAGTAGGCTACGAACCCATCCCCAATTCATCCAGAATAGGTGATGGCTGATTGGTTGATCAATTCCGGTTACACTTTCTTCAGAGTTCAGGTGAATATCCATATCGGAATAGCTGTCGGAATTTAAGGAATTTGAACTAGATACGGGATCCATCTTGTATAATTAGAGAGATGATTTTTGATATGAAAAAGATTATAGAATTTAGATTGGTACTCTTCAATACATAATTTACACATGTATATATAATACCAAAATCCCGTAAATTACGGAGAAATTTTCGGAAGATGGCAGTCAAAGTTTACTGTAATAGATATGCCAAGATATGAATTTTGTCTATACACTATCTATGCAATCAATGCAATAAGACGCGTTTAGACTTAAGATGATAGACAGATAATTTCTGACAAGAAATGATAAGCAAAACTTTTGACATGCAGACACAGTCGAAGTGTAACACCCCAGGTAAAACGTTCCCCGTAGCATGATATTGTCCGCTTTGCAGAGATAGGGACGTAGTCCCACAGCTTGATCGGACTTAAATGCATTAAATAAACAAAGTTGCATTCTTTTATTTCAAAAGTTTTCCCAAAAAGGAAACAAACCAAAATATGTAGTTTAAAACAACCCAACATATTAATAATCCAAAAGTTGACACAAAACCTTGCCAACAAACCCACAATTTAAATTATCCAAAAATAGAATGCCAACTTAAGTTTCATAATTGTTTCAATAAAAATCTGCCCAAATGCATGCAGACTCTTCTAAAGACAGCGGAAGCATCATATAACTCAAGTACCTGTGAAAACATGCAAGTAAACTGTCAACACAAAGGTTGAGTGAATTATAGGTTTAAATAAATAAGTAAACTTTAGACCACATGATTTAAAAATGTTAGAAAACATTAAACATTATTCCATTATCAATGAGCCACCTGGTAACCACTTAACCCTTTATTTACCCTTGCCAAACACAATAAAAATATACACTTGGACAGTGTATCTACAACAAATTACGAAGTACTAAACATTCCGATTATAAATTGCTAGCGCGACTAGCTCGAAATGGGGTTGTCAAACCCGATAGATCTATCCGTAGGATTCGCGTTCACCGGTAGAAACCAATGATTACAGTTACCAGACTAGGGAATATTTTTGTCCAGCTCACAATGAATAATTAAATTTAACTGTTACTTGTGTCTAAACGTAAATAAAAATGCATGTAATCACATCCCAAAAATATACTTTGAAAAGTATGTAAAAACGGGACTATAACTCACCTTAGATAGCACAGTAGATAACCCAAAACCACAAATCTGAAGAACGTCTCGAAGCGTTTAACCTAGAGTAATAAGGTTGGTCAGTGGTCATACAACACAAGTTATCTTCATATTCTTTATATTTTTATTTCTTATAACACTAATCATTAGTTAGTAACTGAATTTGTAAATTCAAACTAATAAAAATCTTTCTGTCACATATCCCATATGTATGTATAAGACTCGATATATTTTTTTAGTTTATTTTTTTTTTTTAGCTTCATGGTTCTATCAAAGCATATACATGTACTAGTAATTAATAGAGTTTTAATTAATAGTATAATTATTTGTACTTAATTTGTAAACTTGATTTTAACTCAGGGATTAAAATCGTAAATATACCAAATATCATCCTCCTTTATGAGTTGAGTTTGAAAGTTATTTCACTGATTATTGAAGTAGGCATGTTTACTAATTAAATCGTTTTCATATTTCATTGGTGTCTTTTAAACTTAACAATTTAAACTTCCAAGGATATCAAGCCACCAAGTTAACAGTTTAAGTTTTTGTCTTTCGGAACCGTACGTACACAAGCGTAAAAACAGAGTGTTCGATATTTATTATTGCTTTGATTCTTCTATTGCTATACTTAACTTTTGTATGTGTCAATAATTCACATGACACAAAACTTAAATATATATATTTTTATTAAATTTGTACAACAGTTCATAACTTAGGTACTAAATATATATCATTGACTAACATCTTCTTCCTTTTTGGTTTTATGGGTACGAAACAAGTATTTAGTATACTTCCTAAATTATTATTATTATTTTTCTTTTATTTTAAGATGTAAACTGCATGTAGTCATTGATCTAAAATATATAATTTAATTATTATCTTCTTTGTTAAATCGTGTTCGTTCAGAGACGCATGAATATAGTGTAATACTTGAAACTTTTAACTCTTCTATTGAATTCATACAACCCAGTAGTTTATAACAAGAACTTCACTAAACAAAAACACACCTTTATATTATAAGATATAGATAAATTTAGACTCGAATTTATAAGCTTTCGGGTTACGACTTACAATTAGCCGTTTTATTTAATGACACGGTTTAACTTCTAAATTTCATAAACGAAATCGATAACTCGAACAGTTGATTTTGATGCCATATATGAACAGAATTTATAAACGAGTAAATATATGTGATGTTGATTCAAGTATTACCTACGAAAAGAAATCGAATCACGCCGAGCTAAACACGTAACGATTCTTGCGTGCCCTTCTGTTTGTCTTCGACTATCCTCTTAATGAGTTTCCAAAATTTTTATTTGTGATTGAGAATTGCTATTGGTGAGTAAATGATTTAATAAGTTGGTGTTTAGATAAGTACGTATATAATTTGATCGGTTATAGGATACTTACAACGAAAGTGCGAAGTTTGTGGGATATGGAGTCTAAACAAGTTTAGCCGATAAATTTGGGATAACCATCACGTATTGTAACATGTGCTAGACTTGTTCATGTACATGTATTTGACTCCGTTTAATTCTCAACCGTTTCTCCAGCTTCTCAATTTAATGTTGGACTTTAAAAAAAAAATGATAAGAATTTTAATCCGCAACTACGTATTATTTTTGCTCAGTTATTAATTGTAGTATTTTTATGTTGTTATTCTACATAAATATTAGATAAGACTATTTATAACAATTACGATTCAAATAAGATAAGTGGTATCTCATCTAGATTCATTAATTAATTAAAATTTTAATTTTATATTTACAATAATGGTGATATATCGTCTTTCTTTTGTTTTTTTGTTATTTTTTTTTTTGGTACTAGTTACCACCAATCTTAAAGATACATATGATCATAGTCATAATTAAATTAAAATATTGATCATTAATCCAATGGACGATGGTAATTTATTTTCAAATTAAAATACGCTTCAAGTTACTCCCTCCGGATTATTACTAATACTATGCGAAGTAATATTTATTATATCACACTAATATTAAATTTATGTTATTTAATTTGGAGTTAATATAGCTTAAAGTGGTGACCGACATTTGTAAAACGGGCTTGAAAGATTAAGCGGAATGCGATCCAAAAAAAAAATCAAATGCTACGTGATTTATAATATGCGAGAAGGATAAAAATTCAGGAAATAAAATATAGAAATATTTTATGAATTCAATGACATTGAAATGTCATAGATAAAATAATTCAGATTTGAAAATCACGAAAATATAATCGTTGGTTTGAAAACCTAAATGATTTGCCGGATAGAAATCCACGACACGTAGAAACGTACAATTTTAAATACGAATACAAATATTCATATAACACATAATAATTAATATATTATTACTAAAATAATAATATAGGTCATAGAAATGACGTGGCACAATAACAGTTAACGGTCGTTAAGTAATTAACGGTAAAAGATAACGGAAAAAGTAGGGTCGTGACACGAAGTCCAGACTTACTAATGCATCCTAACAACTATCAGTTAGACACACTTATGCAAGACCTGGTTCACTAGGACCAACGCTCTGATACCAACTGTGACGATCGCTCCAAATCCATATGGACGAACACGTCATTCATCGATTTCATTGCGAGGTAATTGACCTCTATATGATACGTTTTGTAAACATTGCATTCTTTTGAAAAGGCACACCATAAATGAATATTTAAATCAAAGGTTTTCGACATCTGATGATTTCTACATATAGACAATCACCGTAAATAATAGTTTACAATAGTACTTCCGTTGACAATGCAGTCAAAATAAGATACATGGTGATGATTTGGTGAATGCAACGTTTCCTTGAAAAATATGCCATGTAAGACTCCATGCACATAGCTTGTCTAACATATAAGTAAACAGCGGAAGACTTCTAGGGAACCTGAGAATAAACATGCTAAAAAGTGTCAACACAAAGGTTGGTGAGTTCATAGTTTTAATGTTTTGCATAATCTGTACATAAAGGTGGATCACAAGATTTCAGTTGTTTCATCCGGAAACGTTTATCAAAATATTCTACGAAATTGAGCACCCTGGTAACTAAACTTAACGTATATATAATTTGTACCCTTTGTATAATCATCTTAATAATACACGCAAACCGACGTGTACGCTTCTCAAATAGCATACGTCCGTTAAAAGGCTAGTGCTCTAGCTCAGACGGGGATATCAAGCCCTATGGATCCATATACTACTACTTGCGCCCACCAGTTCTTATAACTGGCAGTTAACAGTTACCAAAGCTAAGAGATTTTCGGTTCAAAATCAGTGTAGAATTTAGTATGTACTTGTATCCATTGCGTTTAAAATAAAGTGCATGTATTCTCAGCCCAAAAATATATATTGCAAAAGCAATTAAAAAGGGATCAATGAAACTCACCTTAGCAGCATATAAAGTCGTTCACCAAAATGTGATCGAAACTTGGATTATCAAATAATCGTAGATCTCAACCTAGAGAACATATGTTGGTCAATAAATATCTATCAAGCTAGGTCAGGTCGTAGTGTATCACAATCCTAATGCTCGAGATCAACATACAAAAGTTATTCAAAGTCGTTTCAAAAAGTCAGTTTTGGACAGTGGTTTAACAAAACGAGATGTACCTTATATAAGGATTCATTTACTCGGTTGGTAATATTCAAAAATCCAATTTATCAATCTCGTAAACAAGTTATTTAAATCTTAATTGCAGTTTCAAAAGCAATTTCAATTAACGTCAATCATAATTCAGTTGATCATATCTTTTAATCCGTTCATCGAAACTATTCGATATCTAAATGAAAAGTTATTGATTTTTCGCCAACTTTTCAAAAACATGTATATCATATACCTTTTACCAGTAATATATGTATTTAATTAGTGATTCATTATAAACTGTTTAATGATGAAATTTAGTATACAAGCATGCATAAACATATATACTCGAGCACTAGACATGTATACACTATTAATATATAAAAGATAAGATATGAATGCTCACTTATCAATATTGAGATTCAATATTGTAGGAAAGTACGTAGACGTAACGGAGATGATAAACACTAGGTTTGATTCATAAATATATCCCCGAACATTACCCATAACCTCCTTGGCAATAACCCATAATTTCCTTAGCTCTAGCTTGTTTGTAAACTTGTTTTGAAATTACTCAAACAGCACTCCGTCGTAATATTTTATGTATAATACTAATAATAATAATTCTCATAACCATAAGATTAATAATAATAATAATAATAATCTTAATAATAAAAATAATAATAATAATAATAATAATAATAATAATAATAATAATAATAATAATAATAATAATAATAATAATAATAATAATATATAAATATAATACGAAGTAATATTTGAATGATTTAAAGAAATGGAACCAGACATCGCGTTTTATAGTGTGGACTGAATTCAGACACCATGCGATCGCATGAGTTTTCAGTGTTTTTGCCATGCGATCGCATGGGCGCCTTTTCTGTTTTTGTTTGCTAGTCCGTCGACATCAAATAGTGTTTACTGTAGCAAAATAGTGTACTGTAGCAAATAGTGTTTACTGTAGCAAATAGTGTTACTGTAGCAAGTAGTGTTTACTGTAGCAAATAGTGTTTACTGTAGCAAATAGTGTTTACTGTAGCAAAGTCATTTTTTCTATAGCAAATAATGTTTTATTGTAGGAAAGTCGTTTTTACTTGTACATATATATATACATACATATAATTGTTCATGAATCGTCGAGAGTAGTCAAAGGTAATTGTATATATGAAACGGTTCTAAAATTTTGAGACTCAATCTAACAGACTTTGCTTATATTAAATCATTTAAAGATAAAGTTTAAATTTGTTCAGAAATTTCTGGGTCATCACATTCCGAGAACATGTACTCTTGGTCGTTTGAACAAATCACTCTAAAAAATGGAGTATACACTCTCTTAGACAATGACCTGCAGAGCACACTGTTTATGATGATAATTGGATTTTCTTTCTGTTCTTCTATATCAAATCATCCCAGTTCTTATAAACCCGCCTTTGGTAACGATACATTATCAACTTTTCTTTGTCATTGAGAAAATCATAGCACCCGATTGGTTTGAACCTTTCAGCTACTGGCACATTTTTGAGTTTATCTTCACTTACGAAGATCATGTAAGCTTGTTCCTCCAGCCAACATCCCTGTAATACCTCTTCAGATTGAGGTTCACCAAGTTTGATCGGAAGTGATCTGTGTTTGTTGAATTCTCCATGTTGAGGATCAGATGATGTGGACTGATCAGGAGTTGGTTGAGCGGTTGGTTTGGGAAACCTTGGTGCAGGTTCACCGGTGTATTCCTGAGTGACAAACCGATCAAATTCATTTAGCTCATCCTCATCCGGAGCTTCTAAGTTTACGTAATTTTCTTTGGTGAATGCTCCTTCAATGACCGTGGTAGGCTGGGGTTTCAAGTTTCTGAAGAACTCTTCCTCTTCTTCTTCGGATTTTGGTATGATAAGCTGTGGAGTGGATGTGATGATAGTTTCAGACTTGGAGGTGATAGGTTCGATGTCTGAACTTGTGTACATCACCATGGCAAGAGAATTTTCGGCAGAGGTAACCACTTCTTCATGTATATCGATATCAGTTTCTACTTCCTCTTTGACATCAACAAACATAACTTCATCGAAATCATCTTCATCGTCAGAGTTGATTGTGATCACATCATGTCCGTCTGGGGCAGTATCATCTTCTTCTACTGTGTATTCGATCCCTTCGACCATTCCTTCAGGTATATCAGAGTCATCAACAATTTCTTTCCCTTTCCTGGAAGAGCTAGGTGCAGATTGTGTTTGACTGATAGTTTGGGTGATGTCCACAGTGGATCTTCCTCCGATATTCTCCCCCTCATGTTGGCCGCCGAAATCGGGGTCATCATGTCGCCGGGAGGAAGATGGTTGATCAACACAATACGGGATCGGTTCAAGAACCGGTGGATAATTCGGGATGAGTTGAAGTGAGTTGAGAAGACCGAGAATAGCTTTTCTGATGTAATCACCCTCAGAAAGGTTAACTGAGAGAAGGTGAGCATGAAATTCGTTTTACCGTTGAATATACGTGAGATTTGGTAGATGAGTGACAGTTTGGGTGAAGGGGATGATGTCATGATTGGAGGTGACAGCGGTGGTGGTGAAGCATTGAGATCAGGTGGTGGTGATGTTAATCGTGGTGGTGATGGAGCTGTGGAAATAATTGGTAAGGATGTGATAGAGCCCTGCAAGGAAGTGTTAGTGAAAATAGCCTGAGATTCTTGATGAAACTCAGTTGTCACCACTGTTGAGCTGGAAAGCTGAGCAGTGAGGCCTGTTGAGACAGGACTTCCAAGCGATCTTAGAGAAGCAATTTCTGGGTATTTGCTAACCTCTACGCTTGTTGTTGCAGTTTGAGCTATAGACACTGATTGTTCGGTATAGGACTGCACCAAATCCCTACGAGCACTAGACACATTCTCAAATTGTTTTTGGCGAATCTCATCTAGAGATGCCGATTCTAACTCATATGAAACAGATGTTTGAGCATCTGAGTGGTTTCCTAATGTTTGGGGGGGGCTAACGTTTTCTTTTTGCCCCATCTCACACCCGGTCCGCACATCCTCTCTTGATTTTTCAACCACGCCCTCATTTCCATCCTTATCACTCCGAACAATATCGTGAAGAACTTTCTGAAGTTTTTCAGAGGTTACCTGCTTTGATTCTGCTTTTCTTTTAGACCTAATTTCACCCTCATTTCTTTTCCCCTCAAATTTTCTTTTCTGTGACCCTCGCTTACTAGACCCCTCACCAGGTGTCCTATCAGTTCCTGGGGCAGGATCCCCGGGTTGTATAGGATCTATAGGAGCTCCTATCTGTCTCATAAAAGCAGTGATTCTTGGATCATCACGAGGTTCAAGATTTAGTAAATGCACAGGAATAGGTTGAGCTGGCACATTCTGTGATCCTATTCTCTTTTGAATGAACTCTATGAACGGATGCTCTACAAGTGGTTCAACACGATCTCTAGGTATGGGATCTGGAGTCTGGTTGCTGACATCAATTACTGCTCCAAGAATTAAGGAATAGAATCTTGGGAATTGAATGTATGATAGGAGAGGTGCTGAGTGGATTTCTATCATGCGTTCCCAGATGACACGACCAAAGTCAGCAGATGGCAGGAACACAATGCCATAGAAGATTTTTAACACGAATACTGTGATGTGATCGGTTCCAGTTTGCATTGGATTGAAGCAACGATTGATGAGAGTATATAGGATAGCCCATCGTTGTGTCATTCGTTTCTTTTTGAACTCCCTTATCTTTGTCAACTCTCCTTCGTATCCAAGTTGATGTATGGCAGCAAGCATTGCATTTTCTGAAGGGAAAATATCGTATTGAGCACGGGCGGGAATTCCCAAGAATCGTCTCATGTCAGCTAGTGTGAAGATGGCTCTCCGATCAGGGTTCTGAGAGGCTAGAAAAGAAAAATAGTCGGGTGCATCATTAACTGGAGGGTGGTAGGTCATGGTGTCCCGCATTAGATGAAGTTGTCATACTGAGACATGGTCGAATTCAGTGAAAAGGTTATGCATTGGGTGATTTAGAAGTATGGGGATCCAATAGGAGCAAGGGGTGGGAACATCCTCGTTGAAAAAGACATTGTTTGACATTGCTGTGAAATCATGAGCAAGGTTAGTGAAAAACACAGTTCATTTGGTGTTTTGTGAAAATAGTGATAAAGCATTAATTGTTTCAATTTTAAAAGATTGTCAAAGTTCATTTGAAACAGTACTAACACTTAACAATTTTGAACAAAATTGGTTTTCGAGCATTAGTCAAATTTTGAGCAAAGTTTTAGATCATGAAGGTTTTCGTGCAAGCATTTCATCTATCAAAGGGTTTCAGACAAAGGTTTTCACACAGACAACCTTTTTCGAGCATAAAGTTTTTCAGTCACACTTTTCGAGCAATAACAGGTTTTTCAGACAACAGTTTTTCATACAGGAAAGGTATTCAGACAGACAACCTTTTCAGACACAAGGGAGGTTTTCACACAACTAAATTTTCGAGCACAAAAAGGTTTTCGGTCAAGACTTTTTTGGGCACCTTTTTCGAGCGCTCGAAAATCAAGAGATTTTCGAGCACCCTGTTTGTTTGAGTTTCATGTTCATCTTTTTGCAGAAAATACAACAATTGGGCCAATTTAAGATTTAATGAATGAAATCTATTGTAAACTAAACTGTTTAACACCATGAATTAAGACAAATCATCTGAAATTCTCAGATTTATTCGTGAACCCTAAAATTACCCATATTCAAATTCGAGGTTGCAACAAGCATCTATTCAAGTAATTAAGGGATAAATCAAGTTCTTCTTATCACAATCAAGACCCCTAAGTTAATTTATTATAACAGATTCGTTTTATGGGTGCAATCAATCAACTTAGGTTTCTAGGGTTCGTCACCCTTGTATACACACATCATATATTCATCAAATACTTATTCAAATCATGGCAATTTCAACACTTTAAGTGATTACAGAGACAAAAAATCTTCTATAAAACAACAATTTTAGCCATAAACACATGATTTTAAAGTGAAAATACCGATTAGGTTTACTGTGAAGATGATGAACAGTGGCAATGAACAGGGTGTTCTTGAGAGCACGTGAGCCTGACAAAATTAGATTTTCTAAAGTGATATTTGAAAGTGATGTGTTGGAAAGTGAACCTTTAACCTTATATAGACACAAGAAGTCTGAAAAATTGGGTTTTTCAGTCGGTTTTTTTTTTCGAGAAATGATAAGTTCAGAATTATTGCACGAAAATTTCAATTTCAAGCACAATTTGCTCGAAAACCTTCGGTCTTAGAATTTTGCTCGAAAACATTCACTAGATTTTGGATTTTAAGGGATTTTGGTACCCTATAATAACCTTTAAGAATTTTAAGAAATTCTGTGAAATAATCAAGTTATCGTTTAAACTTTAATTATTTTTCAAAATTTAATTTTCTCAGGTTTTAACAGTTATTGAGACCGGGAACCATGAGGCAGTCATATAGATACATCCTCTTAAGGTAGTCACAAAGACATATCCTTTGTCATTTGTTGACTGTGAGTTTGAGGCAGTCATTTAGACACATCCTCTTGAGGTAGTCACAGAGACTTATCCTCCATCAATTGTTGACTGAAAGTTTTGAGGCAGTCATTTCGACACATCCTCTTGAGGTAGTCACAAAGACTTGTCCCCCGTCATTTGTTGACTGAGGGTTTTGAGGCAGTCATATAGACACATCCTCTCGAGGTGATCACAAAGACTCATCCTCCGTCATTTGTTGACATTTTGATGTTAACTCCCCCTAGACAGTTGCCAGTTTCAGAAGAGTTAGTTTTCAAAGAGCGAGTTTTACATTGATGTTTGTGTACAAGTCATTTTAGATTTTGAAAATCAACATTATGAAACCGGGTCTCACACTGTAATTTATGTGAGAGCCATTGTGCTTATCTCCCCCTCAAAATATGAAATATCAGATTTTGAAAATCACACAACTCCCCCTAGGCAAGTGCATCACTCCCCCTAGACACTTGCCGGGACCCTAAATGGAGTTGAAATCAATCATGCCAATTTTGTCAACTAGATATTTAAATGTGGGTTCATCTAAGGCCTTGGTTAATAGGTCAGCAAGTTGACTTTTGGTGGGTACAAAGTACAATTCGACATTTCCTTTTTCAACAGGATCATTGATAAAGTGGTAACGAATGTCAATGTGTTTGGTTCGAGAGTGGTGCACCGGGTTGCTGGTGATAGCAATGGCACTCTGAGAGTCGCAATCGATTGGAATTTTGTGGAATCTGAATCCATAGTCAAGTAGTTGAGACTGCATCCACAGTACTTGGGAGCAACAGCTTGCAGCAGCAATATACTCAGATTCGGCAGTGGAAAGAGAGATACAATTTTGCTTGCGAGAGGACCAGCTGACTAACTTGTGACCTAGGAATTGGAGACCACCAGAGGTGCTTTTCTGGTTTACTTGGTCACCTGTATGATCAGCATCCGTGAATGCTGTAAGGTTGAAGCCAGTCCCGAAGGGATACCAGAGTCCGAGATTGGGTGTGCCTTTGAGATAGCTAAAGATTCTCATTACAGCCTTGTAGTGAGAGTATCTAGGGTTGGCCTGAAAACGGGCACACAGACATACAGCAAACATGATGTCGGGTCTACTAGCAGTGAGATACATCAATGAGCCAATGAGGCTCCTATAGAGTGTTTGATTGAAAGATTGACCATCCAGATCAGCGTGTAATGAAATGTTGATTGACATTGGAGTGGGGCTGGTTTTCATCTCAGGAAAGTTAAACTTTTTGAACATGTCAGAAATGTATTTTGATTGACCGATGAAAATCCCCATTGGAAGTTGTTTAACTTCTAATCCTAGAAAGAAGTGGAGTTCTTCGAGCATGCTCATTTCAAACTTGTTCTTCATGAGTTCAGAAAACTCATAGCAGAGAGCGGAGGAAGTGGAACCGAAAATGATGTCCTCAACATAGACTTGAATTAACAAGATGTGTTCTTTCTGTTTTCTGATGAATAGAGTCGTGTCAATGGTTCCACGTGAGAAGCCGTTCTTGAGAAGAAAAGCGGTTAGGGTTTCATACCACGCCCTGGGTGCCTGTTTTAGACCATAAAGAGCCTTGGAAAGGAGATACACGTGATTGGGGCATTTGGAGTCTATGAAACCTTCAGGTTGACTGACATAGACCTCTTCTTGAAGAATCCCGTTCAGAAAGGCAGTTTTTACGTCCATTTGATAAACGGTGAATCGCTTGTGAGCAGCATATGAGAGAAATAGACGGATGGCTTCTAATCGAGCCACAGGAGCAAATGTTTCGTCGTAGTCAATTCCTTCTTGTTGTCTGTATCCTTTTGCTACAAGACGTGCTTTGTTACGAATGATGATGCCGTGAGGATCCTTCTTATTTTTGAAGATCCGCTTGGTATCAATAATGGTTTTTCCAGATGGACGAGAAACAAGTTCCCATACTTCAAGCCGATCAATTTGATGAATTTCTTCTTGCATGGCTATAGACCAGTCGGGATCTTGGAGGGCCTCAAAGGCAGTTTTAGGTTCGATCGTGCTCAGAAAGGCAGCGAAAAGGCATTCATTGTTGGAAGCCTTGCGAGTGCGAATGGGAGCGTCTGGATCACCAATGATTTGATGAATTGGATGATCCGCAGTCCATTTCGTGGAATGTGGGAGAGGTGTAGTAGATTCATCATTAAGGGAGGAGTCGGTATGCGAGGAATATGAAGATCCAGAACGTTCAGTGTTGTCAGTAGGGTAGGTGGCATGTTCTTCCCACAGAGGAACAAGGGTATCTGCATTTTGTTCGGTGAAAAGTATGGGAGGGGTTGCAGGGTCTAGAGACCTAGTACCTGTTTCATTTGAAGGAGTTTCTTCAATAGATTCGAGAGGAGATGATTCAACAGCTGGAGGATGAGTGTTGAAAATGGGAGCGTTGTTTGAGGAAGACACTCCAGTATCAAGGTCATCTAGAAGAAGAAAATCGGAGGAATTACTTTCGTTCGATGGTGATTCGCCCACAACCGCTGGAGTAGAGGAACTGATTGTGATTGATTCGGGGAGAGCCAGTTTCGAGGGTACAATGGGGTTTGATGGCAATGGAGGGATGATGGGTTCAAACAATACATCTAGATCATCAGAGGTGGCCAGTGGAACATGTCGGAAGTGAGGATCAGAATTGAGTCCGGGGCAAGAGTCGTTATGGCCAAGAACCATTCCAGACATCTCATCAAACTTGACATTGGTGCTTTCTTTAATGATTCAAGTTCGACGATTATAAACACGATATGCCACACGATCTTGAGAGTAGCCAATAAATATTGCTTCATCACCACGAACATCAAACTTTCCAAGGTTGTCCTCGTCGTTTAGAACATAGCACACGCATCCGAATATGCGAAAGTACTTCATGTTGGGTCGACGTTTGAAAAGCAGTTTGTATGGAGTTTTGTCGAACCGACGATTAATAATGGAACGATTTTGGGTGAAGCACGCAGTGTTAACAGCTTCAGCCCAGAGGAACGGGGGTAGCTTGGAATAAACAAGCATTGTTCTTACTGCTTCAACAAGGGTGCGATTACGTCTTTCAACAACTCCATTTTGTTGTGGAGTACGAGCGGCAGAGTTTTGATGGGAGATGCTAGCATGATCGAGATAAGAGTTAAGAACAGAGTTTTGAATTCTGTGCCGTTATCAGTTCTGAGAGTACGTACAAGCATATTGGTGGATAATTGGATCCTTTTCATAAAATCAATGATTATTTTCGGAGTTTCAGACTTACTTTTTAGAAATCTGACCCATGTGTATCGTGAATAGTCATCAACTATCACCAGGATGTACTTTCTTCCACCAAAACTGGAAACACGCATTGGTCCGCAAAGGTCCATGTGAAGCATATGAAGTGGACTGGAGGTGTTGAATTCGGTTTTTGATTTATGGGAGGATTTATGAATCTTTCCCATAGCACATGAAGGGCAAACGTGTGAAGTATCGAATGAGATGAGTGGAACACTGTCAACAAGGTTGTTGGAGACAAGTTTGTTGAGGTTTTGAGAGTGTAGATATGACATCCGGTGATGCCACAACCATGAGGTTTCAGAGGAAGCTTTGGAAACCAGGCAGAGTGGTTATAAGTTTGAAGACATGTTTTTCATGGCAAGAGAGTAAAGAGTGGATTCACGTTTTCCTTCAAGTAGGTTGCCACCCTCCATGGTTTGAACACAGCACAAAGATCTTTCAAAGATTACGCGAAGATCACTGTCACAGAATTGACTGACACTGAAGAGACAACACCCAAGACCACGAACATAGGACACACGTTTGATGGTCACACCATTAAACACATAATCTCCATACCCCTCGATTGTTGCAATTTCATCATTTCCAAAGCGAACAGTACCTAGAAACTTGTTGACAAAGTTTGTCAACATTGATTTATCACCAGTCATGTGTCTGGAACAACCAGAATCCAGATACCAAACACATGCTGGGATAACCTGCAAAATAGAGTTAAGCACAAGTTTTAGGGACCCCAGTTATCTCGGGTTCCTTGTAAGCAGATATACTCAGAGAATTTAGATCATTAGGATCATTAGATGAAACATTCAACAAGGTCTGAACATTCATTACAACACACGAATCATGGTTTTGATGACCAAAATACAGACATCTTTTACATCTATTACACATTAATGACCTGGACTGAGAAGCAAGACTTGAGGATGCTTGGACTGTTTCAGTCTTGGGTTTCCATGCTTTCAAAATGCTTTGTTTTGGTTTAGGTCCTGTAAAATTTAAAACACCAAATTTAGACCTAGTTTGAAAATGATTCATGTCTTTAAGTAATGACTGTCTAGCCCTTTGTGCTCCTTTGCGATGGTTTCGCTTTTGAGTCTTGGTTAATCCATCAGATATCCGCTTTGCAGCCTGGTTGAGATTTGGTAGTTGCGGATGTTTGATGGATTCGGGGTTGTGTTTCAATGATCTACCACTGTTGCTCTGGAAGGAGTTAGAGTGGTTGATATTTTGGAGAACGTGATGGCTGCTTGAACCACCCCTCTTGTCTAGAATAGATGGTGCAGGGTGGTTGTGTGCTTTTCTTGCTGAGTGGTCATACACACCATGTTCTTGGATAATTCTTTGAACAGGGTTGTTTCGCCTTCCTATCAAGGTTGCGGAATGTGGTGGTTTGGGATCAGCACCCCTTTTAGTGACAATCATCTCCAAACGAGAGCCACGAATAGGGTTTTTTAGGATGGTGATAGCCGGAATGACAGGTTTCCTTGAATTCACTACCGTAGTGTAAGGAAAGCCTTGGTGATGTGGGGGAGAGAACTCGTTGAGAATAGGTGGGTACCCATGGTACAAATTTCTCTTTGGTTGAATTTGATACCTTTTGTTGAGAATAGTTTTGTGACAATGTTGGACCAAAATTCTTTTCGGCTTTTTCAAAATCACGATTCATTAAAACTTTTACTTTCAAATCGATGTTGTCCTTTTCAATAAGGGCAACATGTTTCTTATATCCTTTTAGTTCAAGTTTTAAGTCAACGATTTCTTTCCCGAGAGAATCAGCAAGAACATTTGAGGGTTCGATGGGGTGGCAGGGCGACTGTCCCTGAGGGGCTTTGGACTTTGAAATCATTTCACAGAAAGTGGTCGCTTGACTAGCAATCTGTTTTAGAAGTTCATGCACATCATGAGCAAGTTGATCATTTGTTGTTACATGGAGTGAGATTTGGTGTTGCATGGCTTTTATGATCATCAGAAATTTTTGTTCATTGTCAAAAGAATTCATTTTATTTTCGAAAAGTTCCTTTTCCAAACTGATGATGTATTTTTCTAATACCAGAGTTGGTAAATAGACAATACGTTTTTGACCTTCCGAATTCTCACTTTCATTAAACAAATCAGGTAAGCTTTCATATGAAAATGAGTTTTTCTTTTTCAAATAAAGAGCATTGATTTTATCATAGATTAGAGCAATTTCTCGTTTCATTTTAGTTGATCTTTTAGCCAATGCTTCCTCAACCTCACTGTTGGATGCAAATGTGAGTCGTGCAGGTAGACCAATCATCAAGTATTTACTATCATATAGACAGGGCTCTTCTTTGGCCATTTTGGACATGGTGAGAGGGTTTTCAAAACCTAGGCCTTTGTTCTCACGGAAGGAGTCCTTTGGACGATTCATGAAAAGGGTTTGATTCGAGATGTGTCCTGCTAAAACAACCTTAGACTGTTCGGTCCTGTAGAGCTTTTCTTCAAATTTTCCTAGACGAGTTTGAAGCTCTAGATTATGTGCAGTAAGTTTAGAACATTCAGATGTTTTCTTAGCAATATCGAAGAGAGGTTCTCTTATCTTTTCTTCTAAGGTATCTAGGAGATTTTTCTTAGAAGCAGTGAGTTTCTTAATTTCTTTCTCAGTACTGTCTACTTTCTCACAAAGAACTTCATTTCTTAACCTAAAGTTTGTCCTTTCTATTCGTAACGGTCTCACACTAGATTCTAGCTCCTTTAATTGTGTTACTTTATCAGCTAGATCCTTCTGAAGTGTTAGGTATGCATTATTTGACACTTTGATTTTTAATTCAGCTTTTAACCTATGGTTCTCATTTTGTAGTCCACTAACTTGACTAGCAAATGATCTAAGATCCTTACTCATTTTAGCAAAGTTGTCAATATACATATCAGGTAATTCAGGGAGTTTCTTATCATGATTATGAGAAGCAGGTTCATTACTAATGGGCACATTAATTTGGATAGAAGGGTCATTGGTTCTCTTAGAGGTTGCTTGCAATACATCAGAAACACATTCAGAACTATTATTTACAGAGTTATAATATTCATGAATTATGTCGGTGTAAAGTTGTACCTCTTCCTTATCATCGGAAGAAACACTGTCAGGAGCATGGTTCATGTTGGTGAGTTTCACTACGTTGGCACGTTCGGTCTCCTGTTCACTGTCTGACCAGTTTAGCCAAACGTCATCTGAGGCTTTGAGGACCTTCCCCTTTTCGGCATCTTGGGCGAGCAACATCTTTTTCTTGTAGTACTCGGCAACCTTTCATTTGGGTAGTCTGCATTCTCGTGCAAAGTGACCTATTTTACCATAGTTGAAACAAACATTATCGGGGTCCTTGCTGTCAGGGGCCCGGTATTGAGTGGTAGGTGTTTCGGGTTTTTTGTAGTAAGAAGAGCTGGATGAGGTTCGATTGTTGTTGCTTTTCTTAAAGCCGCCAGATGATCTCCTGAGATTCAGTTGCTTACTGAACATTGCGGCAGCCTTGACGAGATCCCGATGTTCTTCATCAACATCAGAGTATGTGTCCTCATCAGAGGAAATGGTTTGTTTTGTTTTGAGTGAGTTGGAGCGGTTGGAAGGGGTTTTGGTGGAGCTTTTGTTAACAAACAAGGCCATTGGATCACTGGTTTCAGTGAGATTGGATTTAGGGTTTTGGGCGGCAAGAACATTAGGTTGATGATTCATTAGTTTCCCTACAACTTCATGGATGTTGTACTTCTTGGTGTTTTTGGAGGCACGGAAGTTGTTTCCATATAGAGTCCAGGTGGTATTTAGTTTCTTCAGAAATTTCATGTTCAGCTCTTGATTTTCCTTTTTCACTCCAACCTTCTTTAGCTCATTAATGACTTCACAGAAACGTCTGTAGCAGTCTTTTAGAGGCTCATCGGGTTTCTGAAAGTAGTCCTCATACATTTCGAGCGCTATGTCGAGTTTTGTCTGTTCGGATTGACTGTATCCTTCCTGTTGACGGGTGATTTCATCTAGAAGTTCTTTTCCGAATTTCAGAGAGCTGACGGATTTGTACATGTCATGAGGAAGGGCTTGCATGATGATGGACCTGGAATCAATATCGGCTTGAGCTCTCTTAGCTTCTTCACCTTGAAGTTCATAGGGTTTTAGGACTTCGCCGGTGTCAGGGTGAAGTGAGATCTTGGGTCCATTGAGAAATGATTCCCAGAGGTATTTGGTTTGTTCTCCTTTTCCGTCGATGAAGTTGTCAAACCTTCCTTTCCATTCGTCAAACAGTCCCTCGAACAGCATGGGAGGACGAGTATCCGAGCCCACAACCAAAGCATCACGGTTTGCAGTAGCCATCTTAACTTAGAAGTGTGAACTGAGTGGTGCAAAGGACAGAAGTTTTAACAAGAGATTGCTTAGAGTGAAGGAACACTTGTGTAAGCAGATTGAAATTGGGGTTTTGGTGTAAAACCACTTGCACAAATTGAGTGGTTTTTGAACAAAGCCAAATTTCAAGTCAGATTAAGTTTTCGATCACCACTAAAGAAGTAAGGAAATGGAGATTTTCGAGCAGCACAATTCTGAGATCAAAATCCTAGGTTTTCGAACAGGCAAGATAATAGAGCACTAGTAAGGTTTTCGAGCAGGTACTGTATTCGAGCAATTAAGGTATTCGAGCACCTACTTAATTCTAGAGCACCTAAAGTATTCGAGCAGATAACTAGGGTTTTAAGCAAAACCAAGCCCTCAAAACAGGGTGGTTTTTCGAGCAAAACTAGGTTATCTGGACACAAGGTTTTCGGGCACAAAAGGACAAAATCTTTAAAGTTTTCGAGCAAAATGAGATTTTCGTGCAAGGTTTTCAGGCACTATAAATCACTGTTTTCAGTCAGTCTTTTAAAGTTTAAACTTAATTTTTTTCGAGCAAATGCTCAAGTTGCTTATTGTTTTCGAGCAAAAATCACCCTTTTTCAAAGTTTTTCGAGCATTTTGACTGGAAAACAATTAGTTCAGTGAGTTTAAATTCAAACTTGTTTGACTTTTAAGAAAGAGAAAGTTATGCACGTGAGCTCTTACACATAAGAGCAAGGTGATGCACACAAGGACAAGTCCTTTGTCCTTTCTAACACAAGTCAAGGTAATATGTCAAGGACAAGTCGTTATCGTACCAAAAACTATCGGGTAAAGTGGTTTTCGGTGGGTATTAACCGTAGGTCCAAAGTTTGGAGCCAAAATCTACTAAACACGTGTGAAAAACAATGAGTTTTTCGAGCAAAACCTTAGGGTTTCACTGTAGTGAAGCAACCCTAAGAGGTTTTCGAGCAGTTTCAAACCCAGATGGGGTTTTTCGAGCACAGTTCTGAAAAAAACTTAAGCAATTTTCAAGTAATTTCAAGTAGATTTAGTCAAGATTAAGTGCAAACCAGCATGTATCATGTATCTATAAGGCATTTAAAAGGTTTTAACATGACAGGAGTGAGGAATTTCAAGCATTTTTCGAGTATAATGTGCAATAAAGTGACAAAGTCATAGTATTTTAAACATAGCAGTAGAAATATGAACCTATGAAGCAAGAACTATGAATAAAGCACATGAGTTAAGCACAAATATGCCAGAAAATTACACAGTATTCATATCATTTTGACATACAAGTCTTTTTCATACGACAGAAACATGATAAGCATAATTTATCACAAAAAGAATATCGAACAAATTGGAATCTGGAAAAAATTTCGAGCATAAAGTACACAGAAACAAGTGACACTGAGAAAAATCATACGAGTTCTAGTGCATGTTCAATCATTTAAGACAGATTACAAGCATAAAAATAAAATAATTTAACATACAACAGCTAATTCGTGACCGAATGGGTTTTAATTGTGATACCTCAACCGAAGAACACCAAACTCTCCAAAAATACGATTCTTGAAGCTTCAATCCTTGGATCAACAAGCAAGATAGCAAATCCGGCTCTGATACCAATTGTTAGTCCCAAATGAAGCTTGGATCTACGATTTTGATGGATGTTTAGAGGTTGGAAGTATTAGTTATCAAGAACACTAGAGAGTAAAGATAAGATGTATAATATTGAAAATGGATAACTAGATTATTAACAAGGGAGGAGGTTGTTTATATATGACAACCTCCTAAGTTACAAGAGTTACAAGTTACCATGGTAAACACAGTAAATACATTACAAAATAATAATAAAACCGTGCGCCACAAATCTATTACATAAACATATGTCAACAATGTATGTACTATTGGTATATACACTCCAATGATCAGCTCTTAGCAGCCCATGTGAGTCACCTAACACATGTGGGAACCATCATTTGGCAACTAGCATGAAATATCTCATAAAATTACAAAAATATGAGTAATCATTCATGACTTATTTACATGAAAACAAAATTACATATCCTTTATATCTAATCCATACACCAACGACCAAAAACACCTACAAACACTTTCATTCTTCAATTTTCTTCATCTAATTGATCTCTCTCAAGTTCTATCTTCAAGTTCTAAGTGTTCTTCATAAATTCTACAAGTTCTAGTTTCATAAAATCAAGAATACTTCCAAGTTTGCTAGCTTACTTCCAATCTTATATAGTGATCATCCACCCTCAAGAAATCTTTCTTATTTACAGTAAGATATCTTTATAATATAAGGTAATACTCATATTCAAACTTTGATTCAATTTCTATAACTATAACAATCTTATTTCGAGTGGAAATCTTACTTGAACTTGTTTTCGTGTCATGATTCTACTTCAAGAACTTTCAAGCCATCCAAGATCCTTTGAAACTAGATCCATTTGTCTCTTTTCCAGTAGGTTTATCCACAAAACTTGAGGTAGTAATGATGTTCATAACATCATTCGATTCATACATATAAAGCTATCTTATTCGAAGGTTTAAACTTGAAATCACTAGAACATAGTTTAGTTAATTCAAAACGTGTTCGCAAACAAAAGTTAATCCTTCTAACTTGACTTTTAAAATCAACTAAACACATGTTCTATATCTATATGATATGCTAACTTAATGATTTAAAACCTGGAAACACAAAAAATACCGTAAAACTGGACATACGCTGTCGTAATAACACCGCGGGTTGTTTTGGGTTTGATAATTAAAAACTATGATAAACTTTTATTTAAAAGTTGTTCTTATGGGAAAATGATTTTTCTTATGAACATGAAACTATATCTAAAAATCATGGTTAAACTCAAAGTGGAAGTATGTTTTTCAAAATGGTCATCAAGACGTCGTTCTTTCGACTGAAATGACTACCTCTTAAAAAAATGACTTGTAACTTATATTTACGACTATAAACCTATACTTTTTCTATTTAGATTCATAAAATAGAGTTCAATATGAAACCATAGCAATTTGATTCACTCAAAACGGATTTAAAATGAAGAAGTTATGGGTAAAACAAGATTGGATATTTTTTGATTTTTGTAGCTACGGGAAATATTAACAATTCTATACAAATCATATCCTAGCTAACTTATATTGTATTATACATGTATTCTAATATATTATGTAATCTTGGGATACCATAGACACGTATGCAAATGTTTTGACATATCGTATCGACCCATGTATATATATTATTTGGAACAACCATAGACACTCTATATGCAGTAATGTTGGAGTTAGCTATACAGGGTTGAGGTTGATTCCAAAAAAATATATATACTTTGAGTTGTGATCTAGCCTGAGACGTGTATACACTGGTTCATGGATTGATTCAAGATAATATATATCGATTTATTTCTGTACATCTAACTGTGAACAACTAGTTGTAGGTTACTAACGAGGACAGCTGACTTAATAAACTTAAAACATCAAAATGTATTAAAAGTGTTGTAAATATATTTTAAACATACTTTGATATATATGTACATATTTGTTATAGGTTCGTGAATCGACCAGTGGCCAAGTCTTACTTCCCGACGAAGTAAAAATCTGTGAAAGTGAGTTATAGTCCCACTTTTAAAATCTAATATTTTTGGAATGAGAATACATGCAGGTTTTATAAATGATTTACAAAATAGACACAAGTACGTGAAACTACATTCTATGGTTGAATTATCGAAATCGAATATGCCCCTTTTTATTAAGTCTGGTAATCTAAGAATTAGGGAACAGACACCCTAATTGACGCGAATCCTAAAGATAGATCTATTGGGCCTAACAAACCCCATCCAAAGTACCGGATGCTTTAGTACTTCAAAATTTATATCATATCCGAAGGGTGTCCCGGAATGATGAGGATATTCTTACATATGCATCTTGTTAATGTCGGTTACCAGGTGTTCACCATATGAATGATTTTTATATCTATGTATGGGATGTGTATTGAAATATGAAATCTTGTGGTCTATTGTTACGATTTGATATATATAGGTTAAACCTATAACTCACCAACATTTTTGTTGACGTTTAAAGGATGTTTATTCTCAGGTGAATATTAAGAGCTTTCGCTGTTGCATACTAAAATAAGGACAAGATTTGAAGTCCATGTTTGTATGATATTGTGTAAAAACTGCATTTAAGAAACATATGTCGATGTAATATATTTCTATTATAAACCATTATGTAATGGTCGTGTGTAATCAGTATATTTTAGATTATCATTATTTGATAATCTACGTAATGTTTTTTTTAAACCTTTATTGATAAAAAAAAGGTTATGGTTGTTTTAAAAATGAATGCAGTCTTTGAAAAACGTCTCATATAGAGGTCAAAACCTCGCAACGAAATCAATTAATATGGAACGTTTATAATCAATATGAATGGGACATTTCATTACGCGTACAATATACGGACTTGCACCTTTAGAACTACAAGAGCTTCCCGTGGTGAAGAACATCAGAGTTGTAATGCCCTAATTTGTGACCGGTACTAGAAGGTGGGTCACATAGCCATGAAATTCCGAGTTGGAACTCCGGCCTTATTTGTTAAGAAGAAAGATGGGTCGATGAGATTGTGTATCGACTACAGAGAATTGAACAAGTTGACAATCAATAATTGGTATCCGCTATCGAGGATTGATGACTTATTTGATCAGCTACAAGGATTCAGTTGTTATTCAAAGATTGATTTGAGATCCGGGTATCACCAATTGAGAGTCAAAGAAGCTGATGTCCCGAAGACAGCGTTTAGAACACGTTATGGACATTCTGAGCTTACAGTGATGTCGTTTGGTTTGACGAACGCACCAGCGGTGTTCATGAACCTCATGAACCGTGTGTGTAAGCCATACCTAGATAAATTCGTCATTGTGTTTATTGATGATATATTGGTGTACTCCAAGAACAAGGAAGAGCACGAGCAGCATCTACGATCGATATTGACCGTGCTTAGAGAAGAGCAGTTATATGCAAAGTTCTCTAAGTGTGACTTGTGGTTATCAGAAGTACAATTTCTTGGCCATGTTGTGGGGGCCAATGGAATACAGGTAGATCCGGCAAAGATTGAGTCGGTTAAGAATTGAGAAACTCCAAAGACGCCAACACAGATTCAGAAATTATTGGGTTTAGCTGGTTACTACAGGAGATTCATTGAAGGATTCTCTAAGATTGCCCGACCATTAACTGCATTGACTCATAAGGGCAAGAAGTTTGTGTGGTCAGAACCGCAAGAGACTGCATTTCAGTTGTTGAAAGAGAAGTTGACAACTGCCCCGATATTGTCTCTACCTGAGGGAAGTGAAGACTTTGTTGTTTATTGTGATGCCTCACGTCAAGGAATGGGTTGCGTGCTTATGCAACGAAACAAAGTTATTGCTTATGGATCGCGTCAGTTAAAGATTCACGAGCAGAACTACACTACGCATGATCTTGAGTTAGGAGCTGTTGTCTTTGCACTTAAAATGTGGAGACACTACCTGTTTAGAACCAAGTTCACTATCTTCACTGACCATAAGAGTTTACAGCACATATTTGATCAGAAACAGCTCAACATGAGACAGTGACGTTGGATGGAACTACTTAACGATTATAACTGCGAACTTCAATACCATCCGGGCAAGGTGAATGTTGTGGCAGGTGCCTTAAGCAGAAAGGAGCGAGAGAAACCTCTTAGGGTTAAAGCACTTAACATAGTTGTCCGTACGAATCTCACATCACAAATCCGCGAAGCACAATAAGAAGCCATGAAACAAGAGAATGTCGATGTTGAATTTCTCAAAGGGATGGATAAGAAGTTTGACATCAAGGAGGACGGAACACGGTACTTTGCTAACCGAATTTGGGTACCAAAGTTTGGTGGATTGAGAGAACTAGTGTTGGAGGAAGCAAACAAGTCGAGATACTCAATTCATCCGGGATCAGATAAGATGTACCAGGATTTGAATGCATTTTATTGGTGGCCAAATTTGAAAGCTGACATTGCTACTTATGTCGAGAAGTGCTTGACTTATGCTAAAGTCAAGGCTGAGCATCAGAAGCCATCAGGATTATTAATTCAACCAGAGATTCCCCAGTGGAAGTGGGAAGGAATTTCCATGGACTTCAATACAAAACTGTCGAGAATAGCGGGAGGTCACGATACTATTTGGGTTATCGTGGATCATCTCACTAAGTCCGCACACTTCTTACCGATAATAGAAACTGATAAAATGAAGAAGTTGGCTCAGATCTATATTAAGGAAGTCGTCTCTAGGCATGGAGTGTCTATATCCATTATATCCGACCGTGACAGCAGATTTACTTCCAGGTTTTGGAAATCATTACAGAAAGCAATGGGGACCTGTCTAGATATGAGTACAGCATATCACCCCCAGACGGATGGCCAGAGCGAACGAACTATTCAGACTTTTGAGGACATGTTGAGAGCGTGTGTCATTGATTTCGGAAACAGATGGGATGAGTATTTACTGTAGTGACCCGAACTTTTCCATGTTTATATATATTAATTAAGATTGATATTTACATGATTAAATGTTTCCAACATGTTAAGCAATCAAACTTGTTAAGACTTGATTAATTGAAATATGTTTCATATAGACAATTGACCACCCAAGTTGACCGGTGATTCACGAACGTTAAAACTTGTAAAAACTATATGATGACATATATATGGATATATATATAGTTAACATGATACTATGATAAGTAAACATATCATTAAGTATATTAACAATGAACTACATATGTAAAAACAAGACTACTAACTTAATGATTTTTAAACGAGACATATATGTAACGATTATCGTTGTAAAGACATTTAATGTATATATATCATATTAAGAGATATTCATACATGATAATATCATGATAATATAATAATTTAAAATCTCATTTGATATTATAAACATTGGGTTAACAACATTTAACAAGATCGTTAACCTAAAGGTTTCAAAACAACACTTACATGTAACGACTAACGATGACTTAACGACTCAGTTAAAATGTATATACATGTAGTGTTTTAATATGTATTTATACACTTTTGAAAGACTTCAATACACTTATCAAAATACTTCTACTTAACAAAAATGCTTACAATTACATCCTCGTTCAGTTTCATCAACAATTCTACTCGTATGCACCCGTATTCGTACTCGTACAATACACAGCTTTTAGATGTATGTACTATTGGTATATACACTCCAATGATCAGCTCTTAGCAGCCCATGTGAATCACCTAACACATGTGGGAACCATCATTTGGCAACTAGCATGAAATATCTCATAAAATTACAAAAATATGAGTAATCATTCATGACTTATTTACATGAAAACAAAATTACATATCCTTTATATCTAATCCATACACCAACGACCAAAAACACCTACAAACACTTTCATTCTTCAATTTTCTTCATCTAATTGATCTCTCTCAAGTTCTATCTTCAAGTTCTAAGTGTTCTTCATAAATTCCAAAAGTTCTAGTTTCATAAAATCAAGAATACTTTCAAGTTTGCTAGCTCACTTCCAATCTTGTAAGGTGATCATCCAACCTCAAGAAATCTTTGTTTCTTACAGTAGGTTATCATTCTAATACAAGGTAATAATCATATTCAAACTTTGGTTCAATTTCTATAACTATAACAATCTTATTTCAAGTGATGATCTTACTTGAACTTGTTTTCGTGTCATGATTCTGCTTCAAGAACTTCGAGCCATCCAAGGATCCATTGAAGCTAGATCCATTTTTCTCTTTTCCAGTAGGTTTATCCAAGGAACTTAAGGTAGTAATGATGTTCATAACATCATTCGATTCATACATATAAAGCTATCTTATTCGAAGGTTTAAACTTGTAATCACTAGAACATAGTTTAGTTAATTCTAAACTTGTTCGCAAACAAAAGTTAATCCTTCTAACTTGACTTTTAAAATCAAATAAACACATGTTCTATATCTATATGATATGCTAACTTAATGATTTAAAACCTGGAAACACGAAAAACACCGTAAAACCGGATTTACGCCGTCGTAGTAACACCGCGGGCTGTTTTGGGTTAGTTAATTAAAAACTATGATAAACTTTGATTTAAAAGTTGTTATTCAGAGAAAATGATTTTTATTATGAACATGAAACTATATCCAAAAATTATGGTTAAACTCAAAGTGGAAGTATGTTTTCTAAAATGGTCATCTAGACGTCGTTCTTTCGACTGAAATGACTACCTTTACAAAAATGACTTGTAACTTATTTTTCCGACTATAAACCTATACTTTTCTATTTAGATTCATAAAATAGAGTTCAATATGAAACCATAGCAATTTGATTCACTCAAAACGGATTTAAAATGAAGAAGTTATGGGTAAAACAAGATTGGATAATTTTTCTCATTTTAGCTACGTGAAAATTGGTAACAAATCTATTCCAACCATAACTTAATCAACTTGTATTGTATATTATGTAATCTTGAGATACCATAGACACGTATACAATGTTTCGACCTATCATGTCGACACATCTATATATATTTCGGAACAACCATAGACACTCTATATGTGAATGTTGGAGTTAGCTATACAGGGTTGAGGTTGATTCCAAAATATATATAGTTTGAGTTGTGATCAATACTGAGATACGTATACACTGGGTCGTGGATTGATTCAAGATAATATTTATCGATTTATTTCTGTACATCTAACTGTGGACAACTAGTTGTAGGTTACTAACGAGGACAGCTGACTTAATAAACTTAAAACATCAAAATATATTAAAAGTGTTGTAAATATATTTTTGAACATACTTTGATATATATGTATATATTGTTATAGGTTCGTGAATCAACCAGTGGCCAAGTCTTACTTCCCGACGAAGTAAAAATCTGTGAAAGTGAGTTATAGTCCCACTTTTTAAATCTAATATTTTTGGGATGAGAATACATGCAGGTTTTATAAATGATTTACAAAATAGACACAAGTACGTGAAACTACATTCTATGGTTGAATTATCGAAATCGAATATGCCCCTTTTTATTAAGTCTGGTAATCTAAGAATTAGGGAACAGACACCCTAATTGACGCGAATCCTAAAGATAGATCTATTGGGCCTAACAAACCCCATCCAAAGTACCGGATGCTTTAGTACTTCGAAATTTATATCATATCCGAAGGGTGTCCCGGAATGATGGGGATATTCTTATATATGCATCTTGTTATTGTCGGTTACCAGGTGTTCACCATATGAATGATTTTTATCTCTATGTATGGGATGTGTATTGAAATATGAAATCTTGTGGTCTATTGTTACGATTTGATATATATAGGTTAAACCTATAACTCACCAACATTTTTGTTGACGTTTAAAGCATGTTTATTCTCAGGTGAATATTAAGAGCTTCCGCTGTTGCATACTAAAATAAGGACAAGATTTGGAGTCCATGTTTGTATGATATTGTGTAAAAACTGCATTCAAGAAACTGATTTCGATGTAACATATTTGTATTGTAAACCATTATGTAATGGTCGTGTGTAAACAGGATATTTTAGATTATCATTATTTGATAATCTACGTAAAGCTTTTTAAACCTTTATTTATGAAATAAAGGTTATGGTTTGTTTTAAAAATGAATGCAGTCTTTGAAAAACGTCTCATATAGAGGTCAAAACCTCGCAACGAAATCAATTAATATGGAACGTTTTTAATCAATAAGAACGGGACATTTCAGTTGGTATCAGAGCGTTGGTCTTAGAGAACCAGAAAATTTGCATTAGTGTGTCTTATCGAGTTTGTTAGGATGCATTAGTGATTCTGGACTTCGACCGTGTTTTCTTTAAAAATGATTGCTTAACATTTTTGTTGGAAACTATATATTTTTAACATATGAATATTATGTGATATATTAATCTCTTAACGTGTTTGATATTATGTGATAGATGTCTACCTCTAGAACAAGTCCCATTGACTCACCTAATAATAATGAAGAGTCAAATGTAAATTGGAATGATTCGTGGACTGATTCACAAGTTCCCGAAGAGGAACCGGAAGAAGAGTCGGAACCGGAAGAAGAATCGGAACCGGAAGAAGAATCGGAACCGGATGAAGAAATAGAACCGGTGGGGGAAATAATAAAACGGTTAAGTAAAAGAAAATCCTCAACCAACCGACCAAGGTTAATTATGGTCAATGGTGTTTCCGCCAAGGAAGCAAAATATTGGGAGGATTACCAATTCTCCGATGAATCGGATTCCGACGAGAATTCCGATGATGTTATAGAAATTACCCCAACTGAATTTAAAAAGGCAAAAGAAAATAATAAGGGAAAGGGCATAAAAATAGAGAAATCTAATTCCAACCCCGATGAACTTTATATGTATCGTCAACGCCCGAAGTCCTTAAGTTGTAACAATGACCCGGGAACCTCTAAACCACCAGGTTTTTCTAAACCAATGTGGACAACGACGGCTCGTATTAGGGGAACATCATATATCCCTAGAAACTTGGCAAAACGAACCAAAACCGAAGAAGAAGAAACGAGCGAGTCGGAATAAGATAGTTGTATTCGTGTGGTGTAATATATGTAATATAGTGTTCTTATGCTTTATGATATATGTAAACATTGCTTGTATTAATAAGTATTTTTTTATGAATCTAACTCTTGTCTATTTTACAGTTTAAAAACACAAAATGGATAGACAACCCAATATTTTAAGAGACCTACCCGGAGACATGATTGATGAAATCTTGTCTAGAGTCGGCCAGAATTCCTCAGCACAACTATTTAAGGCGAGATCAGTTTGTAAGACATTCGAAGAACGTTCCAAGAATGTCTTGGTTTATAAGAGACTTTCGTTTGAAAGATGGGGGATATCACATTGGGAAACCCATAAGTTACGATGTGTTTACTTTGACGCATATATTGCGGGGAACCCAAATGCTATTTTACGCAACGGGTTAAGAAATTATTTTGACTCAATATATCCGAATATTGGACTTCGTGATTTAGAAAAAGCGGCTAACATGCAACATAAAGAAGCATGTTATGCTTACGGATTAGTAATGTTCGCTTCTCACCAAAGTGAGAACAAGAACATCGGGCTACAACTATTAAACAAAACGTTTCCACAAGTGACGGAGTCGGTAATTGGGGTAAGAAATGAGGTTTTTAGATTATTACGGGACTGTTGGACATTACGTAACCCTCGTCCCTTTGACGACGTTACAACACGCTGTCTTATCAACGGCCATAACGGTTATGTTGCACAAGACCAAGGATGGGAAGTAGTCCTAGTAAAACCAGAATGCATGACTTGTTTCTGGACGTATGAATTACGTGTCTTTATTGCCTTTGCTGAACGACTTGTGTACTAGCTAGAATTATCTTCACAACTATCTTGTATCAAAGTTATTGTGTGCTATATTTCATGCTTTATGTAAAATAAGCGGTATTGTAAGTTTGTAAAATATTGTATAAAAGTTTGAACGCGAAATATTATTATAATCAGTTTTTCATATAGAATTGTAGTAGTTGAATTGTATATTAGCTACTAAGTATGAACTTAACGGGTAGGTACTACCCGAATTTAAACTTATAAAACGCTAATATGAAGAAAAAGCTTTTATAAATGAGTTCATATTATGCTACGAAATACTATTAACTACTCTTAATATTCTGTATGATTAACTTGTTCCATTTAACTATTTTGAAGGAAATGGCACCGACTACTCGACACACCGTGAATATGAATGAAGAGGAATTCCGTACTTTTCTAGCTTCAAACATAGCCGCAGTACAGGCTGCGCTACATACCAACAATAACCTTGGATCTAGCAGTACAGGAAATCGTGTAGGATGCACCTACAAAGAATTCACTGCCTGCAAACCTTTGGAATTTGATGGAACCGAAGGACCGATCGGATTGAAACGGTGGACCGAGAAGGTCGAATCGGTGTTTGCCATAAGTAAGTGTACTGAAGAGGACAAAGTAAAGTACGCTACGCATACCTTCACAGGTTCTGCGTTAACATGGTGGAATACCTATCTAGAGCAAGTGGGACAAGACGATGCGTACGCACTACCGTGGTCAGCATTCAAGCACTTGATGAACGAGAAGTACCGTCCCAGAACCGAGGTCAATAAGCTCAAGACAGAACTTAGAGGGTTACGAACCCAAGGATTTGATATTACCACGTACGAAAGACGATTCATAGAATTGTGCCTATTGTGTCCGGGAGCATTCGAAGATGAGGAAGAGAAGATCGACGCGTTTGTGAAAGGATTACCGGAAAGAATCCAAGAAGATATAAGTTCACACGAGCCCGCCTCCATACAACAGGCATGTAGAATGGCTCACAAACTCGTGAACCAAATTGAAGAAAGAATTAAAGAACAGACTGCTGAAGAGGCCAATGTGAAGCAAGTCAAAAGAAAGTGGGAGGAAAACGGTGATAAGAATCACCAATACAACAACAACAGCAATTACAACAATAATCGCAACAATTATCCCAACAATCGCAACATCAATCGCAACTACAACAAACGGCCCAACAACAACAACAACAGCAACTACAACAATCATCCCAACAACAATAATAACCGCAACAACAACAACAATCAGAAGCAGCTATGCCAAAGGTGTGAAAAGAATCACTCGGGGTTCTGCACCAAATTTTGCAACAAGTGTAAAAGAAATGGTCATAGCGCGGCGAAGTGTGAGGTCTACGGACCAGGGGTTAATAGAACGAAAGGAACAAATGGTGTCGGAACGAGTAATGGCGGAGCAAGTAGTGTCGGAGCAAGTTATGCCAATGTAGTTTGTTATAAATGTGGAAAACCGGGCCACATTATTAGAAATTGCCCGAACCAGGAGAACACGAATGGACAAGGCCGTGGAAGAGTTTTCAATATTAATGCGGCAGAGGCACAGGAAGACCCGGAGCTTGTTACGGGTACGTTTCTTATTGACAATAAATCTGCTTACGTTTTATTTGATTCGGGTGCGGATAGAAGCTATATGAGTAGAGATTTTTGTGCTAAATTAAGTTGTCCATTAACGCCTTTGGATAGTAAATTTTTACTCGAATTAGCAAATGGTAAATTAATTTCAGCAGATAATATATGTCGGAATCGAGAAATTAAACTGGTTAGCGAAACATTTAAGATTGATTTGATACCAGTAGAGTTAGGGAGTTTTGATGTGATAATTGGTATGGACTGGTTGAAAGAAGTGAAAGCGGAGATTGTTTGTTACAAAAATGCAATTCGCATTATACGAGAAAAAGGAAAACCCTTAATGGTGTACGGAGAAAAGGGCAACACGAAGCTACATCTTATTAGTAATTTGAAGGCACAAAAACTAATAAGAAAAGGTTGCTATGCTGTTCTAGCACACGTCGAGAAAGTACAAACTGAAGAAAAGAGCATCAATGATGTTCCCGTCGCAAAAGAATTTCCTGATGTATTTCCGAAAGAATTACCGGGATTACCCCCACATCGATCCGTTGAATTTCAAATAGATCTTGTACCAGGAGCTGCACCAATAGCTCGTGCTCCTTACATACTCGCACCCAGCGAGATGAAAGAACTGCAAAGCCAATTACAAGAACTTTTAGAGCGTGGTTTCATTCGACCAAGCACATCACCATGGGGAGCTCCTGTTTTGTTTGTCAAGAAGAAAGATGGTACATTCAGGTTGTGTATCGACTACCGAGAGTTGAACAAACTTACCATCAAGAACCGCTACCCACTACCGAGAATCGATGACTTATTTGATCAACTACAAGGCTCATCTGTTTATTCAAAGATTGACTTACGTTCCGGGTATCATCAAATGCGGGTGAAAGAAGATGATATTCCAAAGACTGCTTTCAGAACACGTTACGGTCATTACGAGTTTATGGTCATGCCGTTTGGTTTAACTAATGCACCAGCTGTGTTCATGGACCTTATGAACCGAGTGTGTGGACCATACCTTGACAAGTTTGTCATTGTTTTCATTGATGACATACTTATTTACTCAAAGAATGACCAAGAACACGGTGAACATTTGAGAAAGGTGTTAGAAGTATTGAGGAAGGAAGAATTGTACGCTAAGTTTTCAAAGTGTGCATTTTGGTTGGAAGAAGTTCAATTCCTCGGTCACATAGTGAACAAAGAAGGTATTAAGGTGGATCCGGCAAAGATAGAAACTGTTGAAAAGTGGGAAACCCCGAAACTCCAAAACACATACGCCAGTTTTTAGGACTAGCTGGTTACTACAGAAGGTTCATCCAAGACTTTTCCAGAATAGCAAAACCCTTGACTGCATTAACGCATAAAGGGAAGAAATTTGAATGGAATGATGAACAAGAGAAAGCGTTTCAGTTATTGAAGAAAAAGCTAACTACGGCACCTATATTGTCATTGCCTGAAGGGAATGATGATTTTGTGATTTATTGTGATGCATCAAAGAAAGGTCTCGGTTGTGTATTAATGCAACGAACGAAGGTGATTGCTTATGCGTCTAGACAATTGAAGATTCACGAACAAAATTATACGACGCATGATTTGGAATTAGGCGCGGTTGTTTTTGCATTAAAGACTTGGAGGCACTACTTATATGGGGTCAAAAGTATTATATATACCGACCACAAAAGTCTTCAACACATATTTAACCAAAAACAACTGAATATGAGGCAGCGTAGGTGGATTGAATTATTGAATGATTACGACTTTGAGATTCGTTACCACCCGGGAAAGGCAAATGTGGTAGCCGATGCCTTGAGCAGGAAGGACAGAGAACCCATTCGAGTAAAATCTATGAATATAATGATTCATAATAACATTACTACTCAAATAAAGGAGGCGCAACAAGGAGTTTTAAAAGAGTGAAATTTAAAGGATGAAATACCCAAAGGATCGGAGAAGCATCTTAATATTCGGGAAGACGGAACCCGGTATAGGGCTGAAAGGATTTGGGTACCAAAATTTGGAGATATGAGAGAAATGGTACTTAGAGAAGCTCATAAAACCAGATACTCAATACATCCTGGAACGGGGAAGATGTACAAGGATCTCAGGAAATATTTTTGGTGGCCGGGTATGAAAGCCGATGTTGCTAAATACGTAGGAGAATGTGTGACGTGTTCTAAGGTCAAAGCTGAGCATCAGAAACCATCAGGTCTACTTCAACAACCCGAAATCCCGGAATGGAAATGGGAAAACATTACCATGGATTTCATCACTAAATTGCCAAGGACTGCAAGTGGTTTTGATACTATTTGGGTAATAGTTGACCGTCTCACCAAATCAGCACACTTCTTGCCAATAAGAGAAGATGACAAGATGGAGAAGTTAGCACGACTGTATTTGAAGGAAGTCATCTCCAGACATGGAATACCAATCTCTATTATCTCTGATAGGGATGGCAGATTTATTTCAAGATTCTGGCAGACATTACAGCAAGCATTAGGAACTCGTCTAGACATAAGTACTGCCTATCATCCACAAACTGATGGGCAGAGCGAAAGGACGATACAAACGCTTGAAGACATGCTACGAGCATGTGTTATTGATTTCGGAAACAGTTGGGATCGACATCTACCGTTAGCAGAATTTTCCTACAACAACAGCTACCATTCAAGCATTGAGATGGCGCCGTTTGAAGCACTTTATGGTAGAAAGTGCAGGTCTCCGATTTGTTGGAGTGAAGTGGGGGATAGACAGATTACGGGTCCGGAGATTATACAAGAAACTACCGAGAAGATCATCCAAATTCAACAACGGTTGAAAACCGCCCAAAGTCGACAAAAGAGCTACGCTGACATTAAAAGAAAAGATATAGAATTTGAAATTGGAGAGATGGTCATGCTTAAAGTTGCACCTTGGAAAGGCGTTGTTCGATTTGGTAAACGAGGGAAATTAAATCCAAGGTATATTGGACCATTCAAGATTATTGATCGTGTCGGACCAGTAGCTTACCGACTTGAGTTACCTCAACAACTCGCGGCTGTACATAACACTTTCCACGTCTCGAATTTGAAGAAATGTTTTGCTAAAGAAGATCTCACTATTCCGTTAGATGAAATCCAAATCAACGAAAAACTTCAATTCATCGAAGAACCCGTCGAAATAATGGATCGTGAGGTTAAAAGACTTAAGCAAAACAAGATACCAATTGTTAAGGTTCGATGGAATGCTCGTAGAGGACCCGAGTTCACCTGGGAGCGTGAAGATCAGATGAAGAAGAAATACCCGCATCTATTTCCAGAAGATTCGTCAACACTTCAACAGCTTAAAATTTCGGGACGAAATTTATTTAACGGGTAGGTACTGTAGTGACCCGAACTTTTCCATGTTTATATATATTAATTAAGATTGATATTTACATGATTAAATGTTTCCAACATGTTAAGCAATCAAACTTGTTAAGACTTGATTAATTGAAATATGTTTCATATAGACAATTGACCACCCAAGTTGACCGGTGATTCACGAACGTTAAAACTTGTAAAAACTATATGATGACATATATATGGATATATATATAGTTAACATGATACTATGATAAGTAAACATATCATTAAGTATATTAACAATGAACTACATATGTAAAAACAAGACTACTAACTTAATGATTTTTAAACGAGACATATATGTAACGATTATCGTTGTAAAGACATTTAATGTATATATATCATATTAAGAGATATTCATACATGATAATATCATGATAATATAATAATTTAAAATCTCATTTGATATTATAAACATTGGGTTAACAACATTTAACAAGATCGTTAACCAAAAAGGTTTCAAAACAACACTTACATGTAACGACTAACGATGACTTAACGACTCAGTTAAAATGTATATACATGTAGTGTTTTAATACGTATTTATACACTTTTGAAAGACTTCAATACACTTATCAAAATACTTCTACTTAACAAAAATGCTTACAATTACATCCTCGTTCAGTTTCATCAACAATTCTACTCGTATGCACCCGTATTCGTACTCGTACAATACACAGCTTTTAGATGTATGTACTATTGGTATATACACTCCAATGATCAGCTCTTAGCAGCCCATGTAAGTCACCTAACACATGTGGGAACCATCATTTGGCAACTAGCATGAAATATCTCATAAAATTACAAAAATATGAGTAATCATTCATGACTTATTTACATGAAAACAAAATTACATATCCTTTATATCTAATCCATACACCAACGACCAAAAACACCTACAAACACTTTCATTCTTCAATTTTCTTCATCTAATTGATCTCTCTCAAGTTCTATCTTCAAGTTCTAAGTGTTCTTCATAAATTCCAAAAGTTCTAGTTTCATAAAATCAAGAATACTTTCAAGTTTGCTAGCTCACTTCCAATCTTGTAAGGTGATCATCCAACCTCAAGAAATCTTTGTTTCTTACAGTAGGTTATCATTCTAATACAAGGTAATAATCATATTCAAACTTTGGTTCAATTTCTATAACTATAACAATCTTATTTCAAGTGATGATCTTACTTGAACTTGTTTTCGTGTCATGATTCTGCTTCAAGAACTTCGAGCCATCCAAGGATCCATTGAAGCTAGATCCATTTTTCTCTTTTCAAGTAGGTTTATCCAAGGAACTTAAGGTAGTAATGATGTTCATAACATCATTCGATTCATACATATAAAGCTATCTTATTCGAAGGTTTAAACTTGTAATCACTAGAACATAGTTTAGTTAATTCTAAACTTGTTCGCAAACAAAAGTTAATCCTTCTAACTTGACTTTTAAAATCAAATAAACACATGTTCTATATCTATATGATATGCTAACTTAATGATTTAAAACCTGGAAACACGAAAAACACCGTAAAACCGGATTTACGCCGTCGTAGTAACACCGCGGGCTGTTTTGGGTTAGTTAATTAAAAACTATGATAAACTTTGATTTAAAAGTTGTTATTCAGAGAAAATGATTTTTATTATAAACATGAAACTATATCCAAAAATTATGGTTAAACTCAAAGTGGAAGTATGTTTTCTAAAATGGTCATCTAGACGTCGTTCTTTCGACTGAAATGACTACCTTTACAAAAACGACTTGTAACTTATTTTTCCGACTATAAACCTATACTTTTCTGTTTAGATTCATAAAATAGAGTTCAATATGAAACCATAGCAATTTGATTCACTCAAAACGGATTTAAAATGAAGAAGTTATGGGTAAAACAAGATTGGATAATTTTTCTCATTTTAGCTACGTGAAAATTGGTAACAAATCTATTCCAACCATAACTTAATCAACTTGTATTGTATATTATGTAATCTTGAGATACCATAGACACGTATACAATGTTTCGACCTATCATGTCGACACATCTATATATATTTCGGAACAACCATAGACACTCTATATGTGAATGTTGGAGTTAGCTATACAGGGTTGAGGTTGATTCCAAAATATATATAGTTTGAGTTGTGATCAATACTGAGATACGTATACACTGGGTCGTGGATTGATTCAAGATAATATTTATCGATTTATTTCTGTACATCTAACTGTGGACAACTAGTTGTAGGTTACTAACGAGGACAGCTGACTTAATAAACTTAAAACATCAAAATATATTAAAAGTGTTGTAAATATATTTTTGAACATACTTTGATATATATGTATATATTGTTATAGGTTCGTGAATCAACCAGTGGCCAAGTCTTACTTCCCGACGAAGTAAAAATCTGTGAAAGTGAGTTATAGTCCCACTTTTTAAATCTAATATTTTTGGGATGAGAATACATGCAGGTTTTATAAATGATTTACAAAATAGACACAAGTACGTGAAACTACATTCTATGGTTGAATTATCGAAATCGAATATGCCCCTTTTTATTAAGTCTGGTAATCTAAGAATTAGGGAACAGACACCCTAATTGACGCGAATCCTAAAGATAGATCTATTGGGCCTAACAAACCCCATCCAAAGTACCGGATGCTTTAGTACTTCGAAATTTATATCATATCCGAAGGGTGTCCCGGAATGATGGGGATATTCTTATATATGCATCTTGTTATTGTCGGTTACCAGGTGTTCACCATATGAATGATTTTTATCTCTATGTATGGGATGTGTATTGAAATATGAAATCTTGTGGTCTATTGTTACGATTTGATATATATAGGTTAAACCTATAACTCACCAACATTTTTGTTGACGTTTAAAGCATGTTTATTCTCAGGTGAATATTAAGAGCTTCCGCTGTTGCATACTAAAATAAGGACAAGATTTGGAGTCCATGTTTGTATGATATTGTGTAAAAACTGCATTCAAGAAACTGATTTAGATGTAACATATTTGTATTGTAAACCATTATGTAATGGTCGTGTGTAAACAGGATATTTTAGATTATCATTATTTGATAATCTACGTAAAGCTTTTTAAACCTTTATTTATGAAATAAAGGTTATGGTTTGTTTTAAAAATGAATGCAGTCTTTGAAAAACGTCTCATATAGAGGTCAAAACCTCGCAACGAAATCAATTAATATGGAACGTTTTTAATCAATAAGAACGGGACATTTCATTTACCACTAGCTGAGTTCTCATACAATAACAGCTACCATGCGAGCATTAAAGCTGCACCTTTCGAAGCGTTGTATGGAAGGAAGTGTAGATCTCCCGTTTGTTGGAGCGAATTGGGAGATAGTCAGTTGACAGGTCCTGAGATTATTCAGGAGACAACTGAGAAAGTCCTACAGATTCAGGAACGACTGAGAACGGGTCGAAGTTGTCAAAAGAGTTACGTCGATGTTAGATGGAAGGACATAGAGTTCTAAGTTGGTGACAAGGATATGCTTAAGGTATCACCTTGTAAGGGTGTCGTACGATTTGGGAAACGAGGTAAACTGAGTCCTAGATATGTTGGACCGTTTGAGATAACTGAAAGAGTTGGAGCAGTAGCTTACAGATTGGAACTGCCACAAACACTCAGCGGTATTCATGACATTTTCCATGTATCTAATCTAAAGAAGTGCCTAGCCGATGATAATTTAATTATTCCTTTAGAGGAACTACGTATCGACGACAAACTTCATTTCATTGAGGAACCTGTTGAAATCTTGGGCCGTGAGGTCAAGCAGTTGAAGCAAAGCAGAATTCCTATCGTTAAAGTTCGGTGGAACGCGAGAAGAGGACCAGAGTTCACGTGGGAGCGTGAAGACCAGATGAGGCTGAAGTATCCGCAATTGTTTCCCGAGGAAACCACTTCAGCGGATGATCACTAAAATTTCGGGACGAAATTTTCAATAGCAGGTGGGTAATGTAACAACCCTGATTTTTCCGTTACTTTCGTTAACCTTCCGTTATTTTATTTAACGGTGATTATTTAACTTTTATGTGTTTATGTGTATTAAATGCGTACTTGATCTTCGAAGGGTTACAATAATTAATATGGATTGATATTAATTCAAATAAATATTTCGGATAATGAAATACGATAAAAAAAATGATACGATTTTGATAAAAGCTTTTTGAGCAACGAAACGCTCGGGTTTATTTTAATAATTAATTTTATTAATTATTAAATTTTAAAATATTTAATTTATTGGGTTTTTAATAAATTAGACAATTGGTTGCGTTTAACAATCGGGTTAGCGTTCCGGGCCTTCGTTACGACAAAACGACACTTAAAACGGACCACGATTACGCGCTTTTGCAAAACGAGAGCCCGGGAACCCATCCCATGAGGGTCACGGCCGAACCCCACTTCCCCACCCCTTTTATGTTTAATTTTGATTACTTGGAGGACTTATGTGCAATTTAGGATAACTAGGGTTGATATAAATAGAAGTATTAAACCTAATTAGGATTAAGAAAATAAAAACGCAGCTTTTTCTTCCCTCCTTCTCCCTCCCATCATTGACATCATCACCATCACCATCACCTTCAATTTTCACTTTTTGATTAAACCTCAAGAACAAACGTTGCAATTCTCGATCTCCTCTACGCGTTGATATAATTCTTTTCGCGATCAAAGGTATAATTGCATAAACCCTAATTCTTAAAAATCTGATTTTCATAAAGTTTCATAGTTATGTTGTCAATTGCTCAAGTCTATACGCGTACGTGTTAATTGTAATCGTTATTTTGATTGTTTGATGCGCTAGGGTTTAAAAACGAATTTGTATTTGCTTGATCAGAAAAATTAAGTTTTTCAAATATTAATTATTATGTTATAATCAGATTCCTTGCGAAAAACTATTGAGTTTAGGCTTTGGATTCGCTTGATTTCGTTTCCGTATGATTAAGTTATGTCGATTTGAATTATCGTTGTGTTTTTGTTGCTTGATCAGAAAACTGGTATTTATAGACAACTAATTGGCATGTGAGACTTATACCACTGGAAATATAATTTAAAAACACTCAAGTTAGACTAGTATATCATGTCGTTTGCTTATGTATAGCCCGAGATATGCTAGAATTAGTGTAAAAGTAGTTTTATACAGCACTTGTTTGAAAATAACCTTGTATGATAAAATATGTTAACTTCTGTGATTAAAGATTTGCATATTTGAAAAGTAGACAAAAATTAATTCATCTTTCATGTGGATATCATAGGCTAATTGTATCTAGATCTTCGGATAATTGTATGCGAATGTGACTGACTAAATGAGAATCGAATCTGTAAATTGATCACAGTTTTGTACTATGTGGATTATGTGAATTGTTTTAGCATGTATACTTCTGGAAAATGAAACTTAACATGATATGTGACTTATTGTTAGTTTATGTCAATCTCTAAAACCTTATTCATTGGGCACAATAGAGCCATACTTTATGCGAATTCTGATTTGAGCTGAAAACTGAATGTTCAACTTGCACGAATAAACTGTACAAATTGGCTAAATAAAAATTGCTAGATTTTTTTATATATGTTACTTTGATTCGTCCTTGAACTATGTCCACTGGTATTGTATCAATTTCATGTTCCTAACTCCGGTTATAGCCAAAATGAAATCAGTGCGCGGTCAGAAACTGACCTGGCAAACCCCAAATGTATCCCTGCTGATTCCTGACTTTTAATTGTCGTATGAGTCCCTGGCTGGACTTTTTGGAATCTATTTTAAGTGTAATTATGATCTGGAGTTTGTCATATTTACGTGAATTTTGTACTATGAGATAATGTGCTAAGTATGCTACGTGTTCATAAATTTTGTGCATGACGATAAACTGAAATTGTGAAAACGATCATTCTTGACATAAAACGTATTGTTTGACTTAGGTTTGATATGTTGACCAATATTTGACATGAACCTACTGATGTTGACTTTCGGTTTGACTTCGGTTGACTTTATTTGACTTGCATGATATAGTTGACTTTTACTTGGAAACGCGTCGAGTCGAGCAATAAGACAACGTACACTATGAAACCACACTTATATAAGATACATATATTGACCAACCTACATACGTATACTTAGGTTACATTACTCTGGTCTAAACCGTACAAGTCGTTTGTCTTTCATTCCGAGCTTTATTCAAAGGTGAGTCTACAGTCCCGCTTTTTATATATGTTTTCAGGGATGAGAATACACGCTGTTATGTTTACATTTTCAAATTACTTTATATTGACATGAGTACTACACATATGCATACTGAGTTTTGTTCAAAAAGCCTCTAGCTTGAATACTTTTAATACCATCGGTGTAAGCACAATTTAGATGGACGGATCCGTTAGGTTGACAACCTCACCCACTATAAAAGCAGTGGTGCATTTATTTTGAATATTAAATACATTTGAACAAGTGTATAACATTTTAGGAGGTAAAGGCGGGTATAGTGGCATCTATACTCGGGTTAATGCTAGTATTCAGGTGCTCGGTGTATGCAGCGATAGAATCTCGTGGTCAAGGAAATTAAACTATTTTTCTGATAACTGTTTTTCAGATACTATACAACGATATTTAAACTGTGGTTTACGAGCAAATGAGATAAAACTTGACAGGGTGTTGTCTACAAATGATTGAAATTTGACATGGTAGTGTCAACAAACTTTTGAAACGAGAAACAGTGTTGTCTAAAAACTTTAACATTAAACTTTGGTGGTCTTTCACTAGTAAACGTTTTTGAAATGTTATTTCTTAAACATATTGTATTGTTTACCTAAAACCTGTAGATTCACTCAACATTATTGTTGACCCGTTTTGCGTGTTTTATTCTCAGGTATTAATTGCTTCCGCTGTAGAATATTGCTGTTACGTAGAAGTCAAGCCAAGCACTGGGACCAGAGTTAACATTCTGTTAAAGGGATTTGACGGGGTGTTACAGTTACATTATTTTAAACCTGTAGATTCACCAACATTATTTGTTGACCTGTTTTACGTGTTTGATTCTCAGGTCCTTAAGAGGTAGACTTCCGCTGTGTTTGATGCTTGGTTTGGCCGTGGATTCAGCATACTTATTTAAAGACGTTATTTACTTTCGCATTTAAAACTTTTACATCTGTTTAAATACTGTTGGCTTGCGGTTACGATCACAATAGTGTTTCTATTTTGGGATCTATTGACTTATGTTTTTGAAAGTCAACTTTTAATAAAATTAAATGCGATTGCTTTAAACGTCTCATCTAGAGGGAGTAACTGTTAACTGTGGGACCTTGATTAACACGCTGTCAGATGGAAATTTGGCGGGGTGTTATACATCTCCTCATTGTTGATTGAATTGCTAATCGAATTGCCAGTGGCACCTTTAGGTCGAACCTTAATTGAATTCCCAGATTTTGTTCTTCTGCCACAGCACTTGCAATTAACCTTCTGATCCTTAACCTCAGCCAACCCCTTACTTGCCATTCTTTTAGCCCGCTTAATACGAGATGAAGCTTTCCAACACATAATTGATTTCCAGTAACATTCATTGCAGTACGAGTCATCAATTGAATTTTTACTTTGCTTAGATGAGCCACGCGATACCTTTTGCCCCAATTACTGACCTGATCACAATCGTGCCCTGTTGTAGGTTGGAACCCAGATTGTGAATCGACTTCATTAGCTGGGCTGTCAGTTATATCCTGATCGGGCTCCTGAAGTGGGTTATCTGCATCACGAATTGGGCCATTGTAATCCTCCCTATTGGGCACAGAAACTGGGTTGTCACTTATATTCTTGTTGTTGGGCTTATCAATTGGGCTACCATGTGTTTTGTTGCACGAGTTATCAGATACGTCTGAATTGGCCAAGGGTGTGTTGCCAGGCACCTTTTTATTTGTATTACCATTGGCCCCACCTAAAACATCATCATTTGAATTACTTTCAGCATGCGCCGTCTTATTCCTAGGAGAAACAAAAGGTTGAGTATCTGCCACAAACTCATCGATTTCGTTGAAAAGTTTGTTTATCCCAAAACATCTCGACTCTTGGTCTTCTGCCTTTGAATCATTCTCGCTAGGGTTACTTCCACCTTTACTGACTCCGTTGCCGGAAATTTTGAGGCTCTAACACTACCTGAGAAATTCTCCGAATCATATTCGTCGTCCATCTGATGGCCTGAAAAATCATTCTCTTCAAATTCAAAGTCGTCGCTGCTGGGAAACTCGTCGAAGTCAATATACTCAGAGCTGGAATCCGATGAGTATAATGAACTGACATCAGATACTTTGTGTTGCTTATACCAATAAGATGTACACCTTCTTTCTTCCTCTTTCACATAAATAAAATAGGAATTGGACTTATGCACAAGGGTGATTGAATCATTAACAAATTCAGGTTGTAGAAGCTTGACCAATACTCTTCCATGAATCAGCGATTGATTCCCTTTTAAGACACAATTATCCAACTCAAATACTACACCCCACCATTCGGCAATGGACACTTTCAGTCCAGCAATGGACCGGGACCCCTGAGATCCTTAACCATGTCATCCTTCCATCAGGCCAAGATGCCACATCCCATTTGTATATTTTGTGAACCCATCTTCTCAAGGGGTGATCGTTTTGCTCGATTAATGTTGTAGCAGCTTCTTTAGTATTGAATATAAGCATGATGCTAAGCCTACCAATTGCTTTTATCTCAATATCCACAAATCCTTCTTCTTTTGTAATGTTTACAAGATTGTTAATAATACTTTGGTTTTTCGCCTCGCACATAACAGCCCTCTCCATCATCTCATTGTTATCTTCTTCATCCTTGATTGTCACAACTTTGCCTTTCTTATCACCACCTACCTTATCTTCCTTTACATCTTCCACTCTTCGTTTGGCATTAAGCTTTGCACGCAGATCTTCCTTACGATTATCGACAACCTCGCTGAATCTTCTTCCGTCATGAAATCTGTTATGGTCCCTGTTGAGATTGCAGTTGGGAAGTTGTTTGTTGTGTGACTTTAACCCTTCATCCACCTTAGGGTTTCTGGTGGTTGCCTTAAACATTTTGATACACCTACCATTAAACTTGATATTCTCCAGTTCCTTTAATAATCAGAGATCATCACGAACTTCAGCAAATCTTACAAAAGCAAAACTCTGCCCGTTACGAAGTCTTTTTGCTGCTACATATACGTCTCTTACTGCCCCATATGATTTGAATAGTTTCCAAAAATCGACAACCTTCCATTCCTCCGTGAAGTTGAAGAACATGTACAAAGTGATATGGTTTCCGTGAGCTCTCCTGTGATGGTGTTCATAGTTCCCGTTGTAATGTTCCCGAAACCTTGTCGTGCCTGCCCTCTCAAAACGCTCTCTCTCTCTCTCTAAACTCTCTCTCCATTCTCTCTATCTCTTTTTTACTTGTGATATATTTATATCATTAAAACTAGTGAAATGACCCGTAAAATTACGGGTTTGTTTAAACGGAACAGTTTAATGATATGTTTTAGGTATTAAGTAAATGTAAATGCTAAAGTCATTAAGTTTAATGACCCGCGAAACCACTTATTTCGACTAAGAAACTTGTCGTTGTTAACTTGATCAGAATAAATGAACTACATTCATTCTCCCACTACCGTCTTCCAATTTTCATTACAATTACTATTTTTCTTTTCTAAATGGTACTTATTTAACATTAAAAGAGGGTTTGAATATACCTGGTTTAACCTCGCAAAAATCATGATTATTTTTTATTTTTTCTATCATTTTATATACCTTTATTTTTAAATAGTCGCAAGATGATTTAACGTATGTTATCGGTTTTTAGATTCTTGTTGTTTAACAAACATAGAATAATAAACCATTCAATGTGATAAATTTCATCTTCAAACAACACATAAAAGAGAATAATTCTTTGAAAAAACCATTAACAATGACATGAAGGTTTGTATCTGCATTTTGGAAACAAAAGGTTATTGGATAATATGGTGGCGATTGAGAAAAAGAGTTGTATGTAAAGGTTTGTACATATCGAAAAAAAGAGTTGTGATAATATATGGTGTAGATGATCTAAAATATTTATATTTATAAAACATTAATACTGTATTAAAAATTAAATGATATTTTTATTAATTATTTTTGCCTTCCAAATTGGCATTCATATATTATCGGCATATATTTATTTTTATTTTGTATCTTTTTTTAATTAGAATTAATATAAAATAATGACATCATTATTATGAAAATTAAAGAGTAATTAGTGAATTGATGACATCATCATTTTAGAGCTTTATAAGAAATGTATACAAAATATTGTATCGTTGTAATCTTTGATAGTTTTTAATGAAATTGTTTGATCTTTAAAAAAAATGAAGCGTGCAAAAGTCTAACCAGATGAATAGAGAAAGATAATGAATAACAAAAAATTACGGATTAATAATTTATTTAAGTTATTAAATAATTAGTTACTATAAGTATATTTTTTTAATTATAAAATACTTAGGATTAATGACATCATCGGCCTAGATTTTTTTTCTTTTTATTTTTGATTTTTTTTAACAAAAGAATTAGTCTAATAATGACATCATCATTATATAATTTTAATAGAAACTATAGATATTGGAATATATGATTAATTCTGATTTTAAATATACTTCGCGATGTATTAGATTGAAAGTTGACTTTATTGCGTTTTCGGGCAAATTTCATTAAAATGTATCCTTTTTGCTTCAATTTTTATTTTAGGTAACTTATGTTTATTTTGACGTTTAAATTATTATTTTATGAAATTTATCTAAAAAAGGGGGTATCGTTATTTTTAAGTTGGAACTTCGTAAAAAATTTAACGATACTTCATTTTTTAAGTAAATCAATATACAAACCTGATTATTGACATTTAAATGAGGATATGGCAGACCTTGTGAATGATGATTCTTAGAACCTGGATATCTAATTAATTTTTGTTATGTTCGTTATTCTCATGTAGGTGTCAATAATCAGAGTTGCATACAATTACTTAAAAAATTGTAGTATCATTAATTTTTTGACAGAGTTTCAACTTAAAAGTAATGATACTTTTTTTTTTTTTGGTTAACATTTGATAAAACAATATTTTAAACGTCACAATAAATATATGTTAGCTAAAATAAAAATCGAAGCAAAAGTGTTACCTTTTAACAGAATTTGATTTTTTATACCGATTTTAGCTAAACACCCACGTAAAATAAATTTGAATATTTTTTTTATTTTGTACTTACACATAACACATGGTTGGTATTAAATTTGTTTTGACTTTTGAATGGGACTAGTTTTGCTCGTAATCCTTCGAGAACATGTTTGTTGAACTCTAGATATCAATGATAAATGTTTTATTGTTATTTTATGAATGAAAATATTTTACTTTATAAAACTTGATTGTTTGACGTTGAATTAAATAATACGGAGTACGTTAGTTTCAAATATTTTAAGTTATTATTCGGTAATCACTTTTGATACAAAAGGACTTAAATTTAATACTCCCTATAATATAATGTAAAATGTAAACCGGCGTCCGGCTGACAAACCAAACCAACGTTTAAAAAGTGAGTTGATAAACCTCTCTGTGTGTTTTTTAACATCACAGTGATGTTTTAGGTTACGTATACAATTTGTTGATCTAAGTTCAACTAAAGTGGGCATTGGTTAATATTCAGGTTTTTTATGCCGGAGTCTTTCGTTTTTCGTCTTGGCCAGGGCTAAGAGGTGTAGAGTCATTTGCTTTGTCGCTGTAGTGTTACGGTACTGCAATTTGGCTTCTACTCCTGCTTGTCTTTTCAAGTTGTCCCTTCCTTGGCGAATCTCGTTAGATGAAGGCTTTTTCCTGAAATATATATAACCAATCGAGTCTTACCATTTTTTCTTTACATAGCATTTTTTTTTTTTCTGTATAGCGCATGTCTGTATTGTTTTCGAGTTTCTTTCTTTATTTTAGTCGAGTGCTTTTGCTCGTGATTGTTAGTGTAGGTTTGTTGAGATTCTGTATATAGTCTTCGGACCTCCTTATTTCTTTTTAATAATAATTGTTGGCTTTTCAAAAAAAAAAAAAAAAAAAAGTTCAACTAATTTCTTGAATTTATAATTTTATCTGACTATGCAACTCATCATTACATGTTACTCACTAGCTAAATAATTCAATTTATTTTTATTCTTGAAAGCTTTCGATTGATTCGTTAAGACTTAAAGTGAAAGTATGGTCAAGGTAGTTTCACTTTGCTTTTCAGGGAAAAAAAAAAGGATAGTTTCACCTTTCTTTTAAAATACGGAGTAAAAAAATGTAGAAAAAGGTAACCAAAGAAATATCGGTTACCATGTCGTAACGACTTGGGAAAATAGAGTGCGATCGGTAGTCGGATTTGTTAGGTACAAATGTAGCATCATTTGGGGCCACATGAGTGGACTATTTTCCCAATTGTGGACATCTTTTAGATATGGAGTAAATGTAAAGAAGAAGACTTAAATTGATTCTCCATTTTGCTCAATTGATTGGAACTTTAGTGACGTAATAATTATTTTCATAACCTTTAATTTGTTTTTATGCTAAACTCATTTTGTTCGATTATAGCCTTATAGGGATATAGTATTTTTAAGGTTATTATCATTATTTTCTAGCTATAGCTACTACGAGTAATAAAAGACGCTGTTAACGCCACTCTGTACACCACTACATATATGTTTGGACCCTCCACAAATACTTTATTTTGCATTAGTGATTTACGAGTTGACATTTTACAATCGACCTTCAAATATTCTACTTTCATGTCATGTTCATCCTCTTTGAACCAACAATACTACTTTTTTGAACTTTGAACTTAAATATCTATGCTCTTATAAAGCAACATTGAACATGTTAATAGAAAATTCTGAAACACTAACACAATCCATAAACACTAACACAATCCATAAGCATCAACGTTCCGTTATTCTATATACACCCTTTTACGACCTTGAAAATTACCACAATGAAGCACAATGGCGAATACGTGAGGAAATTTAACGAATATACTATTGATTTTTGATTCTTCGTGGAGATCCAAAACGCCAATGATAAGTAACCTTTTTAAAACTGATTTGTAACTGATTCAATTTTTTGAACTTGTGATTACACTATATATACCCAATAAAATATATCTAATCAAAACCTTAAAATGACAGAAAATTTTATCTTAAACATCTTATCAAATCTGAATACGATGTTCAAATATCGTATGAAAAATATTTCAAAAGCATATATATATTTATCACAAAATGAAAGGCTACTCTTGTGAATTGCATGTCTAGGGTTTTCTAGGCTATGCAAATATCATGAGCATAGTATACTCGACATGCACGGTGGATTTCCAGCCATGACTGAAATTATCAAACGCATGACTTGAAATTTCTCGGTCATGGTACAAGTCATGCCACTCGCAAATTACAAGAGCCGTTTACGAATTGTGAGAGCATTTTTGAAAACCTTTTTCCTTATAGTATGTTTTAAAATATGACGTTTCGTTCAATGCTCTAAAAGATATATAAAAATGCTTTCTAGTGGGTTCATTGTCATTTGTTATGATTTAGGAAATACTAGTAATATTTAGATTTTTCACCTTTTTATAAGCCTAATATACAAACACTATATATGTCAAAAATGTTATTTGTGCCTGTTTTTCTACCGATTCGGCATCAATTTACCTGTTTTATCGCAAATAAAACTTTTTGGGGTCGGGAGATAAGGTACTCAGTTGTGGAAGGACATCACCTTAATTAGTCTTTGTTACTCGTCACTACATTATGTCTTTCGCAGTTCATATTGTGATAAGATGTGACCCAATTAAACAGTTTTAATTTGTTTGAATCTAGATGGTTACAAACATATACCATCTTGCAAATATAAAATCAGGTAGACAGAGATAAAAATAAAAGTCAAGACATGATTAATTAAATTTCCTTGATAGGGAAATGTAAATGGTGCCTTTTGTATTACCAGCATGATGAAGTGGATGACCAAATAATACAATTAGTGGTGTTGGCCATTTCATTGCATGACACACTAGCTTTTTAAATTATGATTCACCACCCACCACTCCTTTTTTAAAAGAGATGATTCTTACACACACTTTTTTGATCCTCACACACCAATTTAAAGAAATGGAATATTATTAGAAGAGTAAAAGGTTAAAATAGGTGTGTGAGGATCAAAAAATGGTGTGTTAGAATCATCCCCTTTTCTAAATTAGACTTTTTAATATATTTAAATTTAAATATTGAAGTCCACCATCAGCAATTGACTTTTCGATAATTGCTATTGCTTTGCTATTACTATTATAAGTTGCGTGTATTCTTTTTAAAGTAGTGTTTTCAATTATAAGTACTGGTATAAGTATGGTATAAGTATGGATGACAATGAATTATATATAGATAGGACTGAGCAAATAACCATTTTAACCGAACCGTAACCGCTTTAACCGCTAAAACCGAACCAAATTAACCGAATCAAACAAATAACCGCGGATATGGTTAACACTTATGAATTAACCGAACTTTGTGGGGTGGTTATGAAATAAAAGATACCCGCCCCGATTTAACCGTAACCGCCCCATTTTCGCTTATCATTAACCAAAGTTTTACATTTACTAATTTATACATGTCAAAAATTGGTCTTAGTACTAAACCGGCTATATAACTAAACGTACCATTCAACAGATTGTAAAATATGTGAAATATTCCATATTATTATTTGGCATAATATATTGTGTTGAAGCATGGTAGTTTTAGATGCATCCTCTGCAGCTTCTTTTTGTCTATGTTTTCCTTTTGTTAATTCGTGTACTAGCTACTGCCTATTTAGTATGTTTATTTTACTTAGTATGTTTATTTTAGTGCAGCTACATATTTTATTTATCCATAATATTCCTTTCATGCTTAAGCATGTATCTTCGAGTTTTATATTAGTATTAATCATATTGTTTTTTGAAAAAAATGTGTTGATTTTCACTACATTATTGGAAATTAAGAATGTTCATTTGTACATTCGGTGAGTTTAAGAGTAAACCACGTTGATTTACTTTTGTTTTAGGTTAATATATGAGACAAAGACATACTTTTATATCGAAACGTTAGTTTACAGTGTTAGGCACAACCACATTAATTTTAGTCGGTAAATGGTTAACCAAATTACCCGTTTTATATATACTTTTTAACCAATTTAATCAAATTAACCAACCCGTTTTTAACCGAACCGAACGGTTAAAATTTTCAATTAACCGCATTATTGGTTATGGGGGTGGGTTTTGCCTCTAACCGCCCCCAACCGCCCCATGCTCAGCCCTAGATCAGGTGATGCTGTATTCATATTAATATTCATTTGATTTTTTTCTTTCATATCCAGTTAATTTTAGTTCTTCCATTCATATTAAGTGGATTAAGCAGATTAGTGGATATCCAATTAATATTAAAATGATGTTATAATATTTTCTAATATAAGATGTAACTAATACTTACTATAGCGAAAATAAATATTACATGCCATAATTAACATCTGTTCACAAGAATGTGTAAAATTTATCGAAGATAGAATACAATTTTTTGGATTTATAGTTAATTGAACATAGATTATGAAATATAAAATATGTAAGTTGTATGTTTAGTTTGTTAGATTTACGTGTTTTATTGTAATATATCATAGTTAATAATTATTTCATTATAAGGTTTAAAGCAAATGTAACTCTAACGGTAAATGCATTTGTAATAGTAAATATGTAAACATATATTTATATTAATGTATTTGTATATGTATTTCGGACCTTAATGAATATATAGTCATAGATGAACCGTTTCATCCATATCCATTTATGTTCATCCATATCTGTATCCAAATTCATTAATGTTCATCCATATCCATCACGAAGCGGGGGCATTAGGTGGATATCCACTGGATCGGGTGGCCATTGACATTCCTATGTAAAAGTCAATATATCTTAGCTTATCGGAGTATATTATAATAAATTTTTCTAACGACAGCCTTAAGATATGTTGTTAACGTGCTCTAATGCATTGTACATAGTGATTACTATTAACACGCTTTAATGCATTAATTGGAATCACATTTTACTACCATACGAAATCGGAGGTCTACACTTGGACTCTTTAAAACTAATAAACTATTCTCTTTTGGTAAAATGGTGGTGGAAATTTCTTACAAATAGAAACTTCTTTTCGGTTCAAGTACTCAAAAATATTTGTGGGCAAAATGGTGAGTTGGAATGTATAGCCCCAATTCCGAAAAATAACTTAGAATAATTCTTGGGTAGAACTTGGTTCAATATTATTAAAGTTGAACAAACCCTAAATAAGTTAGGGTATGATATTTCTAATGTGTTTGTTAAAGTATTAGGAAAATGATCGAAAACTGTTGGAAACTAAACTTGATTGTGGGCTATTTGTTTTGGATTTGGACTTGCAAGTATACAAATATTTTGGATCAAGATTATAGCTCATTATGTAGAAACTTCTTGTAATATGTAGTAGTGAAAGTGTGTAGAATGTGTGTAGAATAATCTTGTAAAATATCTAGGTCTAGAAATACTAGGAAATATCTAGATAGTAGTAGATGATGGAGTGATCTAGACTACTCCATTGAGTAGTATAAATAGAGGGCTTCACCCCTCATTTGTAATCAAGCAACAAATCAAGTAATAAACAAAGCCTTCAAGATCAATCTTACTTCTAAATCATCAATCATCTCTCCCACAAATAATATAAATAACCTCCTATTTCTAACAAATTGGTATCAGAGCTTGGTTCGACAAGATGATGGCCAACAATGTCATCACATTTCCTCGCCTTACAAAGGATAATTATGATCGATGGAGCATCCAAATGAAGACCTTCCTAGGTGGACAAGACCTATGGGAGATTGTGGAGGAAGGCTATGAGGAACCTACTGAAAAAGGTTCTCTCAGCAAGGAGGAAAAACTATTGAAGACCAACGATCAAAAGGCTCTTTCCATCATCCAACAAAGTGTAGATGATGGAGCTTTTGAGAAAATTACAAGTGCAACTACCGCCAAGAAAGCATGGGAGATCTTAGAGAATTCTCACAAGGGAGTTGAAAAGGTGAAAAAGGTTCGACTACAAACACTACGAGGTGAGTTTGAATCCTTAAATAAGAAAGACTCTGAATCAATTTCTGATTATTTTACAAGAGTCTTGGCGGTTGTCAATCAATTAAAGAGGAATGGTGAAACTTTAAGTGATGTGAGGGTCATTGAGAAAATTCTTAGATCATTAGATTCAAAATTCGACTATATAGTCGTAGCCATTGAAGAATCTAAAGATCTAGAATCAATGACTATCGATGAACTCATGGGTTCACTACAAGCCCATGAAGAGAGGTTCAATAAGAAAAATAAGGAGCCTTTGGAGCAAGCTTTACAAGCAAAACTGTCTTTCAAGGAAGAGAGCATTGAAAAGACTCATCAAACGAGTCAACGAGGTCGTGGTCAAGTACGTGGCCGAGGACGAGGGCAAGGATATATCAAACGTGGAGGTTATAGTTCTTACAAAAATGAAGAAAGAAGTCAAGATTTTCACCCGACAAGAGGTCGCGGGAGAGGCTACACAAGTAGAAGGCCAAGAGCAAATTTTGCACAAGAAGATACTGAAGCCGTGGAAAACACTTTGTTACTAGCATGCAAAGGTGAAGATAACGGAGAATCAAATTTGTGGTATCTCGACACGGGTGCAAGCAACCATATGTGCGGTGACAAAAACATGTTTGTGGAGTTAGACGAGGTAATTAGTGGAAATATCACCTTCGGAGATTCCTCTAAAGTCCCGGTTAAAGGCAAAGGTAAGATTCTCATCCGCTTGAAAAATGGAAGGCATCAATTTATCTCTAACGTGTATTATGTGCCTAATATGAAGACGAATATACTGAGTATTGGACAACTCTTAGAGAAAGGCTATGATATTCACATGATAAATCGTACTCTTTCTTTAAGAGACCAAAAAGGAGGTTTGATTGCTAAGGTGCCAATGTCAACGAATAGGATGTTCATGCTAAATATTCAACATGACATTCCAAGATGTTTAAAAGCATGTTTCAAAGATAATTCTTGGCTTTGGCACATGAGATACGGGCACTTAAATTTTGGAGGCTTAAAATTATTATCAAGTAAAGGAATGGTGAAGGGTTTGCCTCCAATTAATCATCCGGATCAAATATGTGAGGGATGCCTTCTGGGAAAGCACTTCCGAAACAGTTTTCCAATAGAGGCTTCTAGTAGAGCGAAGAAACCTCTAGAACTTATTCACACGGATGTGTGTGGACCCATCAGTCCACCGTCTTTCGGTAAAAATAGATATTTTCTTCTATTCATTGATGATTTTAGTCGAAAGACATGGGTCTATTTTCTAAAAGAAAAGTCGGAAGCTTTTGGAATGTTCAAGAAGTTTAAAGCGTTTGTGGAGAATCAAAGTGGTCTCACCATAAAGGCGATGAGATCCGATCGTGGAGGAGAGTTCACATCCAAGGAATTCAAGAAATTTTGCGACAACAACGGGTTACGACGTCCTCTAACTCTTCCGTATTCACCTCAACAAAATGGTGTTGCGGAAAGAAAAAATAGGACCATTCTTGATATGGCCCGGAGTATGTTAAAGAGCAAAATGATGCCTAAGGAGTTTTGGGCTGAGGCAGTGGACTGTGCGATCTATCTATCAAATCGCTCGCCCACTAGAAGTGTCAAGAACAAAACGCCCATTGAAGCTTGGAGTGGAAGGAAGCCCGGCATCTCACACCTTCGAGTGTTCGGAAGTGTGGCATATGCTCATGTGCCAGATCAGAAGAGGACGAAGCTCGATGATAAAAGCGAGAAACTCATATTCGTGGGTTATGACTCAAGTTCGAAGGGTTACAAGCTATACAATCCCAAGAATGGTAAAGTAATCTCAAGTCGAGATGTGGTGTTCAATGAAGAAGCAACATGGGATTGGAATGTTCCCGAAGAGGAGAACTACGACTTTCTCCCTTATCCATTCGAGAGTACTGCAAAGAACGAAGAATATCTAGAAGTTCAAGAACCTTCTGGTACACCATCTCCGCACTCTCCACATACTCCAACCACTACACCTAATGAAGTGACACCAACATCAGGAGGAGAATCAAGTAGGCTACAACATCACACAAGGAGCATTGAGGAGTTATACGAGGTAACACAGCCTATGGAGGATCTATCATTGTTCTGCCTTCTTGCCGATTGTGAGCCAATAAGTTACGAAGACGCAGCAAAAAGCCAAAAGTGGAAACGTGCCATGGACGAGGAGATTCAAGCAATCGAGAAGAATGATACGTGGGATCTTGCTACACTACCAAAAGGGCATAAGGCTATTGGTGTAAAGTGGGTGTACAAGGCCAAGAAGAATTCCAAAGGTGAAGTTGAAAGATACAAGGCAAGGTTGGTGGCGAAGGGATATAGTCAACGAGCCGGCATAGACTATGACGAGGTATTTGCTCCCGTTGCTCGTCTAGAAACTATAAGATTGATAATCTCACTTGCGGCTCAACATAATTGGAAGATTTATCAAATGGATGTCAAATCCGCGTTCCTTAATGGCCACTTAGAAGAAGAAGTCTATATAGAACAACCTTTGGGATACATCGTGAAAGGCCAAGAGAATAAGGTGCTGAAATTGAAAAGGGCCTTATATGGGTTGAAGCAAGCGCCTCGAGCATGGAATAGCAGGATAGACAAGTATTTCCAATAGAATGGCTTTACAAAATGCCCACATGAGCATGCTCTCTATACCAAAGTAAGCAAGGAAGGAGATGTTATGATTGTGTGCCTATACGTGGATGACTTGATATTCACCGGTAGTAATCCCAAAATGTTTGAGGAGTTCAAGAAAGCAATGGTTCGGGAGTTCGAGATGACCGACATTGGACTTATGGCTTACTATCTTGGGATCGAGGTAAAACAAAAGAAAGAAGGAATATTCATATCCCAAGAAGGTTATGCGAATGAGGTGCTCAAGAAGTTTAAGATGAATGACTGCAAGTCAATGAATACACCGGTGGATTGCAATCTCAAATTGTCAAAAGATGATGAAGGATACTTGGTGGATCCAACACAATACAAGAGTTTGGTTGGAAGTCTGAGGTACCTAACCTGCACGAGGCCAGATATTCTCTACGGAGTTGGACTAGTAAGTCGATACATGGAAGCACCTACAATAAATCACTTGAAGGCGGCCAAGAGGATACTTCGCTACATCAAAGGTACGATTGACTATGGCCTGTTTTATTCGCCTTCTGAGCACTTCAAGCTAGTTGGATACAGTGATAGTGATTGGGCTGGAGACATAGATGATCGTAAAAGTACGAGTGGTTTCGTGTTCTATATGGGAGATACGGCGTTCACATGGAGCTCGAAGAAGCAACCCATTGTGACTCTGTCAACGTGTGAAGCCGAGTTTGTAGCAGCAACATCGTGCACCTGTCATGCAATATGGCTCAGGAAGTTACTAAATGAGCTTAAGTTTTTTCAAAAGGAAGCTACGGAGATATATGTGGATAACAAGTCTGCGATTGCTCTAGCAAAGAATCCAGTCTTCCATGATCGAAGCAAGCACATCGATACGAAATACCATTTCATCAGGGAGTGTGTTACAAATAAAGAGGTGCAGATAAAGTACACGAAGTCATTCGACCAAGTTGCTGATATTTTCACAAAGCCTCTAAAACACGAGACTTTTCAGAGATTACGGAATATGCTCGGAGTGACGAAATCAAGTTTAAGGGGGGCTGTTGGAAACTAAACTTGATTGTGGGCTATTTGTTTTGGATTTGGGCTTGCAAGTATACAAATATTTTGGATCAAGATTATAGCCCATTATGTAGAAACTTCTTGTAATATGTAGTAGTGAAAGTGTGTAGAATAATCTTGTAAAATATCTAGGTCTAGAAATGCTAGGAAATATCTAGATAGTAGTAGATGGTGGAGTGATCTAGACTACTCCATTGAGTAGTATAAATAGAGGGCTTCACCCCTCATTTGTAATCAAGCAACAAATCAAGTAATAAACAAAGCCTTCAAGATCAATCTTACTTCTAAATCATCAATCATTTCTCCCACAAATAATATACATAACCTCCTATTTCTAACAAAAACAACTTTTTGGAATGACAAGTGGTGTGGAGACGCTCCGTTAAAAGCACTTTTTCAAGGCTATATAGACTCGAAACAAATAAAAAAAACTTTGGTAACTGATCGAGTTCAATAGGATGATAATGGACTTTCTGTTCAGTGGGCCTGGGCATCAAAACCTAAATGGAGAGCTAGTTCTGAACTATCTGTCCTCACAGATAAACTGATGCATTGTAACCTTTTTGGAAAAAAAAACTATGAGTGGACATTGAGGTATTGTAATAAAGGGACTTTCCCAACCAAGTCACTCATGAACATCCTAAATGAATTGGCAACAGTTAATCGACCACAACTTAATCCCACATTAATCAACTCTTTACTTCATAAAAAAATCGGAATATCTGTATGGCGTGCTAAACAAAATAAACTCCCCATAAGAACCGAACTTGATAGACGGGGAACGATCTACACTCAACTAGATGCCCTGTATATGACGATGGAATCGAAACATTACACCACACACTCATATCGTGGAAAAATGCTAGTGACATATGGGATAAAGTCCGTAAATGGTGGAATCTTGACAATCTAAACATCACAAACCTCTCGGGTCTTTTTAAATGCTTCAATGCTATCTTTAAAACAACAACGAGATCCTCACTATGGCAAGCAGTAGTTTGGGTTACAAGTTAATTTATTTGAAAAAATCGCAACCAACATGTCTTTGGGAACAATAAAACAAGTTGCCCAAAGTTGGTCTACGACATTCAAACAAAAAACTTTGAATGGATCAATTGTCATTGGAAAAAGCTAACTTGGAGTGGTTGCACTGGTTAACTTCCCCAAATATATATGATGTCAATCCTACAATAAAAAAATAGGAATCAGCTAACTAGCTGGTTTTTTGCTCTTTTCTCAACGATTCTCTCGCCTATGGTCTAATTGAGGTAAGGTTGAGATGCGTTGTCACTGATAATCAACATTGTATCTTGTACCATATCTCGTATTGGTTTCACAAGTTTCGTCCATGTCGTGGAGATAGTTGAAAAATTTGAGCCTTTTTCCAGCATTTCCCGCAATGTATCTTGTAGTATACTCACTTCTGGTACAACATAGTCACATTCTATGTCGTGTTTGTATTCTTTTATGGGCATGTGGCTCCTTATGAGCTTGTAAATTTCTATTTAATAGTATTAAAATTTTTTGCCATTAAAAAAAATGCGTTGATGGTTCATTAAAGTGTGTTAACGATAGTTCTTAAAGTTGTCTTTAGCAAAATCTTATTATTATATATCGATAGCCGATAGCGTCAGAACAATGACTCTTTATTAATCTTAAACTTAAAGTCCTATATAACACTTCACAAATTGTTACTCCATGGGTTTTAAGTATAATAAAATTAGAATGGGTAGTGACAAATTCACTTTAATTTTTGATAAATTTACTTTGATTATGCATTAACTAATTATACAATACATCTAGCTAATGCATAACGTACTGAATTTATTAAAATTTGTAGTGAAATTTTGTCCTCCCAATAAATATATAAATATATACAGATTATAATGTAACATTTTGCCAAATGCCATTCAGAAATATTATGACTTATTAATGTACTTAAAAGTTGGAATTGTGAAAACTTCAATATTAGCTCACTATGATAAAGTAATAAATTGATAGCTTCAATCAACTGATCAAACAAAATAAGCGATGATTAACTTAAAATAATTGTCGTGAACGTCACTAATGATGTAAGTTGTAGCAACTGTATATTTCGAATTTGAAAATTTTATAAGTTTGAATATGGATACAATGGTTTTTAATTGGTTTTTATAATCTAGTCGTTACCATCTTCGATATACTTCTTCCAGGAAAACAGCATATAGTAACCGTTTTAGTGCACTTACGTTATTATGTATATATTCTTTTAATTGTTTTTAGGATAGGATTAGGATGCACACCCTGTTAGCCCAGGGGTTAAGGCTATAATATCCTCATATAGATTATTAATAAAATAAGAATTTTTACAAAATATATCATATTTAAACCTCACTAAGACTATTTGTAGTGGTTGGGGACGTGAGTTGGGGGCGTGGGTTGCTTTTTGTACTTTTTTGATGACTAGGACGTGTGGGTTAGTTGTGTGGAGTAGTGGTGGTGTGGGTGGGTTAGTGGAATGCTGACGTGGCATTTAATTTTTTATTTTTGTTGTGTTTTAATAATTTGTTTTATTTAATAAGTAGAAAAAAAATGTAACATAATTTGAATAATTAAAATGACATCTTCCATTAAATAAAAAAAATACATAATTAAATAGTTAAAAAAAAGGTACATAAATTAAATTCATAAACTAAAGACGAAAAAACATAAACTAATCGGTGTTCGAGATGTTGTCAATGTTCAAGTCATCCTTCAATTTGCCACGAATCATCTTTTTAAAATTTTGAAGACGAATCAAGTCCTCCGGGTCCTCGAAATCTCTAGAAGATTTCCCCAACACATCAAATTGTGTAAGTGCGGTTTGCATAGTACAAAATTCATTAAATTTATCAATCACACTTTTCTTGTCCACGACCATACTAGACATTTGGTCCAAAAATTCGTCCACCCTTGACGAACTCGAACTCCGACCACGAGATGACGCTCCTGCGTCCGAAGAAGCCGATTTCTTTTGGGCTTTCTTTGCTTTATCACGTCCCATTGGACGTGTCATTGGTACGTCCCCAAACAACTCCGCCTCAAAGTCTTGGGAAAGTCGTACCGGATCTCCTTGACTTTCCCCTACCTCGTCAACATCGACAACATTTTTTGAGCTCTTGCAACCGGATCATTAGGAACATTCCACTTTGGATGTGTTTTCAAGAAGAAAAAAAATGCTTCCTTATGAGGAAATTGTTTATCATATTGACTGGAATATGATTGCTCCGCAGAGTGGTAAACGTCATCGTCATTAGCTCCACTTTGCCAATGATCCTTTATATCGTTAAAGATAGGCAAAAACTCCGTACAAGCCTTGTTGACATCTCTCCATTTTGAAGATAACGAATCTTCATGACGTACCCAACCTTCTTCGTTTTCATTAAACTTTACCATAACCGTGCCCCAAAAACTTTTTTGCTTTTGTGATCGACCAACAATTGGATTCTCCGAAGCATCACAAAAACATTTCGCCAACCACAAAATCTCTTGTTGTGACCACATTTTTTGTTTCCTCGACGTACCTTCCACCGATTTTCCTATATATTTTTATAAACATATTATTAATAAAAACAATAATAATAATAATCATAACAGTAAGTAATATATATATATATATATATATATATATATATATATATATATATATTACTTTTTATTTAAACTATATAATAAATATATATATAATATGTATACTAAATATATTTATTAATAATATATTTATTTAAACTATATAATAATAATACTGAAATAATAATAATAATAATAATAATAATAATAATAATAATAATAATAATAATAATAATAATAATAATAATAATATAACAGTAGCTAATAATAATAATTTATATATAATTATAATAACCTTTATCTTTTTTGCGGTGTTTACGCGTTTCCCGTGGTTGAGATTGACGAACTTGAAGTTGTTGTTCTTGTGATTCTTCATCTCGCAATTGCATTCGTTGGATTGGAATTTGTTGGGTTGATGTTTCTTGCGAACGCATCTGATAAAGTTGTTGTTGTTGAAAAAGAGCTCATTGTTGTTGTTGTTCAAAATTTAGCGGAAGTAAGGGTTGATTGAACCCGAACAAATTTCTAGACATATTGGCAATTTGTTAAGGACTAGGTGTTTGGAGTGGTGGGGATGCTAATTCGGGAGTATTTGTTCGACCGAACACCATAAGATTTGAAAACGAACCGGTTTGGTTAAGTGGCGTTCGGGGATCTTCATTATCATCTTGCAAAGTGAATTGAGTGTTTGGATTAGACATTTTTTTTTTAAATATGAATTGTAGGAGAAGTATGGAAGAGGTATGTTTGTGAAGAGTGAAGTGGTGTTTGTAATATATATATATATATATATATATATATATATATATATATATATATATATATATATATATAAGTAAATATAAATTATTATTATTATTAATTAAACTCATTAAATTTCAACGGATATATATATATATATATATATATATATATATATATATATATATATATATATATATATATATATATATATATATATATATATATATCCGTTTGAAATTGATTGTTTGCAATCACCACCCACCATCCCAATCATAAACTACCACGTGGAACTTCTTCTCCTCCCACTCCGTCGCCTACCCCGTTACAGCCCCACGGACGCCCCATTTTTTTGGTTCACCAACGCCTCGATACGGAGCAAGAGGGGCAGCGCCTGCTGCCACCTCATCACCCACGCCGTCGTTGGGCTACCGATACAAGGGGTCTAATAACATATTATGAGGTGGTCAAGAAATATTAGAAACGGTCACAAAAATTTGATAAAACAACGTACATCTTAAATATATTAACTCTTACTAAGTTAGAACGTATCTTAATGAATATATTAACTCTTACTAAGGGGCTGTTTACATTGGACTTATTGGGCTGTATTGACTACACACCTTATTCGGTCAATTTTCTTGCCTGTTTCTTTAGAACTTTGTGGGACATATTTGACATATGGAGAGATGTTTGGGTAATGTAAGAAAGCTATGTACTCCCCATAAAGACAAAATTAATAGATTCAAATTTCAAAAAAGCTGACATCTCGACCATCTTTTCATTTGAGGTCTAAATTACATACTGTATATAAATAGAAACCATCACATGCTTCTCCACAGACCTTGACCATCTTCGACATCCAAAACCCTCATAACTCATCAACTTTCATACCCTCATAAAATTTCTTCGTTATCATCCTTGTACCACCGCTATCGGTGTTCTTCACCATCGCTGCCATCATCCCTTCATCATCTCCATCATCGTCTCTACAGCTACCACCGTTAACGAAACTTATGATTTTGTTAATTATTGATTTTAATCGAGGTAAACTATCGATTTTTTTATGTGTGATAAACTATTGATTTCATTTGCGTCTAGTATTTTTGAAATTGGGTCGATTCATCCTTTTGATTTGAGGTGAAATCTGTTTTTTAATTCGATTGGCAAAAGTAAAAATATCATGTTTCATTCTAGATAAAATATGTCGAGCTTGCTGCTGGACCTTTACTCTTTAGTGAAATTGGGTTTATGTGTTTACAAGTGATCTTCAAGAGCTTCTTTCCTTTTTTAAATGAGTGGGCACGTATCATTAAAAGATCCAAGTGTGATAATATTTGTTGAAATAAAAATATAAATGGTTGTTGGTAGATGTTGTTGGTAGATGTTGTTGGTAGATGTTGTTAGTGGATGTAGTTGGTAAAATAAGTGGATGGTTGTTGGTGAGTTGTAGGCAAGACTTTTCATTACCTAACTTGTCTAACTCTCACCAAATCCCAATTCTTACTACTATAAATAAAGCCATAAGCAAGCATTCAAATCATCTCAAAACACATTCTTCTTCTTATATTCTAAGAGTGTAATAGAGAGTTTGAGTTTGGTCTCCTAATTACAAGAGATATAAGCATTGATAATTATCCTTGTAATTAGAGAGAAGTTGTAATTCCTATTATTCTTATTAGTGAAATGTTTCTTTCCTTGCCCGTGGTTTTTACCCTATTGGGGTTTTCCACGTTAAATCTTGGTGTTCCTTTATTGTCATTATTTCAATTATTACTAGCGGTTTGCTATAATTCGGTGTCGCTTTTCTCAACAAGTGGTATCAAGAGCTAAGGTTCTAATATCTAGTGTGTATTAATCTACTTATCGTATGCTCTGTGGTTGCCACGGGAGTGGATCGTCCACACCAGAAAATAAGTAAGATTAATTTCACTCGATAAAAGTTCTCGGGTACTATTTCTCTGGAAAATAGTATTGTCGAAAGAAGATTGTGATTATAGCAATGTCTACGAAATTCGAAATTGAAAAGTTCAACGGGAGTAACTTCTCGTTATGGAAACTAAAGATGAAAGCTATCCTGATAAAGGATAAGTGTTTGGCGGCCATCAGTGGACGTTCCGCCGAAGTCACTGATGAAAAATGGGAAGAGATTGACGGCCAGGCTATCATAAATCTTCATCTGGCACTAGCAGATGGCGTTTTGTCTAACATAGAAGAAAAGAAGACGGCAAAAGAGATTTGGGATCACCTCGTAAAATTGTACGAGACCAAATTACTCCACAACAAGATATTCCTTAAGAGGAAACTTTATGCGCTACGCATGAATGAATCTACTTCAGTTAATGCGCACATTAATTCTTTGAATACTCTATTTTCTCAACTCGCTTCATTAATTTGCAATATAGAGCCAAAAGAATGTGCTGAACTTTTACTTCAGAGTCTACCTGTGATGACCCGAAAATTTTTGACTTATTTAAACCAATTCTCTATACGATTTATTATTTTAACACGCTAAACAAAGTCTGTTAGATTGAGTCTCAAAATTTTAGAACTGTTTCATATATACAATTACCTTTGATTACTCTCGACGATTCATGAACAATTATATGTATGTATATATATATGTACAAGTAAAAACGACTTTCCTACAGTAAAACCCTATTTGCTACAGTAAAAATTACTTTGCTACAGTAAAACACAATTTGCTATAGTAAAACACTATTTGCTACAGTGAAATCGTATTTTGCTACAGTGCTACAAAAAGCATTGGGAACTCGATTAGATATGAGCACCGCTTATCACCCACAGACAGATGGTCAAAGTAAAAGAACAATACAAACATTGGAAGACATGTTACGGGCATGCGTGATTGACTTTGGAACCAGTTGGGATCGACACTTACCGTTGGCAGAATTTTCATACAATAACAGCTATCATACGAGCATCAACGCAGCGCCATTTGAAGCACTTTACGGTAGAAAGTGCAGATCTCCTATCTGTTGGAGTGAAGTAGGAGAAAGACAACTTACTGGACCAGAAATTATTCATGAAACCACCGAAAAGATCATTCAAATACAACAGCGATTGAAAACGGCCATGAGTCACCAAAAGAGTTATACTGATGTAAGAAGAAAACCGCTAGAATTTCAAGTGGGCGATAAAGTCATGTTGAAAGTGTCACCCTGGAAAGGCGTTGTACGATTCGGTAAATGAGGAAAGCTAAGTCCTAGGTACGTAGGACCCTTTGAAATCACCGAAAGAATTGGAACAGTTGCTTATCGATTAAAGCTACCGCAAGAACTTAGTAGTGTTCACAACACATTTCACGCGTCAAATTTGAAGAAATGTTTAGCTGAAAAGGATGTCGTAATTCCTCTTGACGAAATACGAATCAATGATAAACTCCATTTTATTGAAGAACCTGTTGAAATCATGGACCGTGAGGTCAAACAATTAAAACAAAGCAAAATACCGATAGTTAGGGTTCGTTGGAACGCAAGACAAGGACCCGAGTTTACTTGGGAACGTGAAGATCAGATGAAGCAAAAGTATCCACATTTGTTCACTGATATCGCTCATGAAACAGGTACTACTCAAAATTTCGGGACGAAATTTTCTTTAAGGGGGAGGTACTGTGATGACCCGAAAACTTTTGACTTATTTAAACCAATTCTCTATACGATTTATTATTTTAACACGCTAAACAAAGTCTGTTAGATTGAGTCTCAAAATTTTAGAACTGTTTCATATATACAATTACCTTTGATTACTCTCGACGATTCATGAACAATTATATGTATGTATATATATATATGTACAAGTAAAAACGACTTTCCTACAGTAAAACCCTATTTGCTACAGTAAAAATTACTTTGCTACAGTAAAACACAATTTGCTACAGTAAAACACTATTTGCTACAGTGAAACCGTATTTTGCTACAGTGCTACAGTGATTTGCTACAGTGAAACACTATTTGCTACAGTAAACACTATTTGCTACAGTAAACACTATTTGATGTCGACGAACTAGCAAACAAAAACAGAAAAGGCGGCCATGCGATCGCATGGCAAAAACACTGAAAACTCATGCGATCGCATGAGCTACAGTAAATCGAAAAGTACTATAAAAGGTCAGTTTTGCTCGACGAATTTTTCATAATAATTTCTTTACGTAAATTTTATATAATTATAATTATAATTATAATTTTAATTTTAAGTTTAATAATAATAAAGTATATTCGAGGGTATTTTTAATTCGGGTTTTAAACCGTTTTAAAATAAGGAAATATTGGGTATTGTTTGGGGTATTGTTCTTGAATCCAAGACCAACCATACAGTCGTCTACCATCATTACGTCTACGCAATTTTCCTACAATATTGAATCGCAATATTGAACTGTGAGTTATAGTCTCCCTTTTTAAATACTTTAAATATTTTTGGGCTGAGAATACATGCAATTTATTTTAAACGCAATAAGACACAAGTACATACAAAATTCTACACTGAGTTAAACCGAAAATCCCTTAGCTTTGGTAACTAGTAGCTGCCAGTACATAGAATATGGACTGGTGGGCGCGAATAATTGTATATGGATCCATAGGGCTTGACATCCCCGTCCGAGCTAGAGCGCTAGCCTTTTAACGGACGTATGTTATTTGAGTTTAAGACACGTTGGTTTGCGTGTATTAAAACGAATGGGGTAATTATCACTATAGTGTTAAGTTTAGTTACCAGGGTGCTCTGTTACGTAGAATCTATTGATAAACTTTTGATGAAATCTTGTGATCTATCTTTATACATGTTTATGACTCGAGCAATTAAACCTATAACTCACCAACATTCGTGTTGACTTTTTAGCATGTTTTATTCTCAGGTCCTTAGAATGCTTCCGCTGTGATGTGCTTGTTGCCTGCATGGAGTCTCTCATGCTTTGTACAAAGTTTATTGCATTCAAAATAAAACTGCGTTGTGTAATAAATAATTGGACTGTGATGTCAACCTGTAAATTAAAGACTTATGTATTTTGGGGTTTTGCTTATACCTAAGCACTCGCCCACATGTTTATAACTTTCTATGTTTAGAAAGTCACTTATTTTAATGAATGCAATATTTTATCAAAACGTATCATATAGAGGTCAAAACCTCACTGTGAAATCAATGATTAACGTGCCGCGTCAATAGCGATTTTGACGGGTCGTTACACTACCTGACTCGTATGATCAACTCATTATTAACTTAACCAATAATGTTCTCTCGGAGTATCTAGTCTATGATGAAGTTGCGGCTGCTATTCTAGAAGAAGAAAATCAGCGCAATAACAAGGAGGACAAACAGGCTGGTTCATGACAAATGGAGGCCTTGGTGGTGTCAGGAGGGAGATCAACGGAACGTGGCCCAAGTGGGAGTCACAATCATGGTAAACCGAAGTCTAAAAAGAATAAGACTTATACATGCTACAATTGTGGCAAGAAAGGTCATATGAAGAAGGATTGTCGGAGTTTAAATAACTCTAATCCTCAAGGAAATACTGCAAGCATTTCAGAATATGGGACTACTTTGGTTAGTGAAGCAGTAATAGCAAATGAAGGCAGAAAGACATTTGTTGATGTATGGTTATTTGACTCAGGAGCTACTTTTCACATGACCCCTAGAAGAGAATGGTTCAAACAATATGAACGTATCTCGGGAGGATCTGTATACAGTTGCAGTGATCACCAACTAAAGATTATTGGAATTGGAGATATCATTCTAAAGATGCATGATGGTACAGTTCGTACTATTCAAGGTGTGCGACACGTGGAGGGTTTGAAGAAGAACTTATTGTCTTTAGGACAATTAGATGATCTTGGTTGTAAGATGGTGATACATGAGAAGATCATGATAATCAAGAAAGACGCGGTTGTACTTATGAAAGGAGAAAAGGTGGGTGTTAATGTATACATTCTGAAAGGTGAGACGGTACAGGAATCGAAAGCATCTGTTGCTTCGAATAGTTCAGGTGATAAAGTTGCTATGACATGGCATCAAAAGCTTGGACACATGTCTGAACAAGGTATGAAGATTCTTGTTGAAAGAAATCTTATTCCTGGTCTTACAAAGGCATCACTACCTTTCTGTGAGCATTGTGTAATCAGTAAGCAGCATCGCCTGAAGTTTAACACATCAAATTCTAGAAGTAAATTGGTTTTAGAATTGGTTCACTCTGATGTATGGCAAGCACCAGTTCAATCCCTAGGAGGAGCAAAGTATTTTGTATCATTTATTGATGATTACAGTAGGAGATGTTGGGTTTACCCAATCAAGAGGAAGACAGGTGTGTTTGAAGTTTTCAAAGTTTACAAAGCGCGGGTTGAACTCGAATATGGTAAAAAGATCAAATGTTTGAGGACATAAAATGGAGGAGAATACACTGGTGATGAATTTGATAAGTTTTGTAAATAAGAAGGTATCAAAAGGCAGTTTACGATGGCATACACTCCTCAACAAAATGGAGTGGCAGAGCGGATGAATAGAACCTTGTTAGATAGAACAAGGGCGATGTTGGCAACTGCAAGCTTGGAAAAATCATTCTGAGCAGAAGCAGTAAGTACTGCCTGTTACATGATAAATCGGTCACCATCAACTGCAATTGAGTTGAAATCGTCGATGGAAATGTGGACTGGAAAACCAGCTGATTATTCTGACATTCATGTATTTGGAAGTCCTGTGTACGCAATGTACAATTCTCAAGAAACAACAAAGTTGGACCCGAAGTCCAGAAAGTGTTTGTTCTTGGGGTATGCTGATGGAGTTAAGGGGTATCGCTTGTGGAACCCCACCGCCCACAAAGTAATCATCAGCAGAGATGTTGTCTTTACGGAAGACAAAGATCTTAAAGATGTTAGCACTTCAAAAGAAACTGCACAGATACAGGTTGTAAATGAATTTTATAAAGATTCTTCTGAAGCAGTACCAGAGCACGATGAAAATCAAGTAGTCGTTGATGAAGCTCCAGCGACTCGTATTTCTAATATGGAAAAGAAACGTCCAGGGTGGCACTCGGATTATATTATGGAAAGTAATGTTACATATTGTCTTCTAACAGAGGACGGAGAGCCAACAACTCTTCACGACGCACTGAATCATTCAGATGCATCTCAGTGGATGACAGCTATGCAGGAAGAAATATAAGCTCTTCATAAAAATAAAACATGGAAACTTGTGCCATTGCCGAAAGGTAGAAAACCTATTGGAAATAAATGGGTGTATAAGATCAAGCGAAATGGCGATGATCAAGTGGAGCGGTATCGTGCAAGACTGGTGGTTAAAGGATATGCTCAAAAAGAAGGTACGGACTTTAATGAAATATTTTCTCCTGTGGTTCGACTTACAATAATTCGAGTAGTTCTAGCGATGTGTGCTATATTTGATTTGCATCTAGAGCAGCTAGATGTGAAAATGGCATTTCTTCATTGAAATCTTAAAGAAGAAATTTATATGCTTCAACTAGAAGGTTTTGAACTACAAGGAAAAAAGAACTTGGTTTGCAGGTTAAAGAAATCTCTGTATGGTCTCAAACAGGCGCCGAGATGTTGGTACAAGAGATTTGATTCTTTCATAATGAGCCTTGAATATAACAGACTTTATGCAGACCCTTGTGCATATTTCAAGAGGTTTGGGGACAATGATTTTTACATTTTGCTGTTATATGTAGACGACATGTTGGTTGCAGGCCCCAACAAAGATCGTATTAATAAGCTGAAGGCTCGATTGGCTAGGGAGTTTGAAATGAAAGACTTGGGTGCCGCAAACAAGATTCTAGGGATGCAAATTCACCAAGACAGAGATAATAGGAAGATTTGGCTTTCTCAAAAGAATTATTTGAGGAAAATCTTGGAGCGTTTCAATATGCAAGATAGTAAGCCAATCTCAACCCCACTTCCTACTAATCTCAATGTAGTGACCCGAACTTTTCCATGTTTATATATATTAAATGAAATTGGTATTTACATGATTAAGTGTTTCCAACATGTTAAGCAATCAAACTTGTTAAGACGTGATTAATTGAAATAGGTTTCATATAGACAATTGACCACCCAAGTTGACCGGTAATTCACGAACGTTAAAACTTGTAAAAACTATATGATGACATATATATGATTATATATATAGTTAACATGATATTATGGTAAGTAAGTATCTCATTAGGTATTTTAACAATGAGTTATATACATAAAATTGTGTTTATTTAATTAAGAAACTCGAAATGATATATATAACGATTATCGTTAAAACAACGTCTTACTAATTACATATGAATCATATTAAGATATTGTTACACTATGTTTAATCATGATAAATGATAAGTAAACATGTCATTAAGTGTATTAACAATGAACTACATATGTAAAAACAAGACTACTAACTTAAGGATTTCGAAACGAGACATATATGTAACGATTATCGTTGTAACAACATTTAACTATATATATATATCATACTAAGATATATTAATATATCATAATATCATGATAATGTAATAATTTAACATCTCTTTAGATATTATAAACAATGGGTTTACAACATTTAACAAGATCGTTAACCTAAAGGTTTCAAAACAACATTTACATGTAACGACTAAGGATGACTTAACGACTCAGTTAAAATGTATATACATGTAGTGTTTTAATATGTATTCATACACTTTTGAAAGACTTCAAGACACTTATCAAAATACTTCTACCTAACAAAAATGCTTACAATTACATCCTCGTTCAGTTTCATCAACAATTCTACTCGTATGCACCCGTATTCGTACTCGTACAATACACAGCTTTTAGATGTATGTACTATTGGTATATACACTCCAATAATCAGCTCTTAGCAGCCCATTTGATTCACCTAACACATGTGGGAACCATCATTTGGCAACTAGCATGAAATATCTCATAAAATTACAAAAATATTAGTAATCATTCATGACTTATTTACATGTAAACAAAATTACACATCCTTTATATCTAATCCATATACCAATGACCAAAAACACCTATAAACACTTTAATTCTTCAATTTTCTTCATCTAATTGATCTCTCTCAAGTTCTATCTTCAAGTTCTAAGTGTTCTTCATAAATTCTATAAGTTCTAGTTTCATAAAATCAAGAATACTTCCAAGTTTTCTAGCTTACTTCCAATCTTGTAAAGTGATCATCCATCCTCAAGAAATCTTTCTTATTTATAGTAAGATATCTTTCTAATATAAGTTAATACTCATATTCAAACTTTGTTTCAATTTCTATAACTTTAACAATCTTATTTCGAGTGGAAATCTTACTTGAACTTGTTTTCGTGTCATGATTTTGCTTCAAGAACTTTCAAGCCATCCAAGGATCCTTTGAAGCTAGATCTATTTTTCTCATTTCCAGTAGGTTTATCCACAAAACCTGAGGTAGTAATGATGTTCATAACATCATTCGATTCATATATATAAAACTACCTTATTCAAATGTTTAAACTTGTAATCACTAGAACATAGTTTAGTTAAATCTAAACTTGTTCGCAAACAAAAGTTAATCCTTCTAACTTAACTTTTAAAATCAACTAGACACATGTTCTATATCTATATGATATGCTAACTTAATGATTTAAAACCTGAAAACACGAAAAACATCGTAAAACTGGATATACGCCGTCGTAGTAACATCGCGGGCTGTTTTGGGTTAGTTAATTAAAAACTATGATAAACTTTGATTTAAAATTGTTCTTCTGGGAAAATGATTTTTCTTATGAACATGAAACTATATCTAAAAATCATGGTTAAACTCAAAGTGGAAGTATGTTTGTCAAAATGGTCATCTAGACGTCGTTCTTTCGACTGAAATGACTACCTTTACAAAAACAACTTGTAACCTGTATTTCCGACTATAAACTTATAATTTTTCTGTATATATTCATAAACTTAAGTTCAATATGAAACCATAGCAATTGGATTCACTCAAAACGGATTTAAAACGAAGAAGTTATGGGTAAAACAAGATTGGATATTTTTTGCTTGTTGTAGCTACGTGAAAATTGGTAACAAATTTATATTAATCATATTCTAGCTAACTTATATTGTATTATACATGTATTCTAATATATTATGTAATCTTGGGATACCATATACACGTATGCAAATATTTTGACATATCATATCGATCCATCTATATATATATTATTTGGAACAACCATAGACACTCTATATGCAGTAATGTTGGAGTTAGCTATACAGGGTTGAGGTTGATTCTAAAAATATATATACTTTGAGTTGTGATCTAGCCTGAGACGTGTATTCCATGGATCGTGGATTGGGTCAAGATAATATATATCAATTTATTTTCTGTACATCTAACTATGGACAACTAGTTGTAGGTTACTAACGAGGACAGCTGACTTAATAAACTTAAAACATTAAAACATATTAAAAATGTTGTAAATATATTTTGAACATACTTTGATATATATGTACATATTTGTTATAGGTTCGTGAATCGACCAGTGGCCAAGTCTTACTTTCCGACGAAGTAAAAATCTGTGAAAGTGAGTTATAGTCCCACTTTTAAAATCTAATATTTTGGGATGAGAATACATGCAATTTTATAAATATTTTACGAAATAGACACAAGTAAATGAAACTACTTTATATGGATGATTGATCGAAGCCGAATATGCCCCTTTTAGCTTGGTAGCCTAAGAATTTGAGAACAGACCCCCAAATTGACGCGAATCCTAAAGATAGATCTATCGGGCCCAACAAGCCCCATTCTTTAATTTGAAATGCTTTAGTACTTCAATTTTATCATGTTCGATGGATGTCCTGGAATGATGGGGATATTCTATATGCATCTTGTTAATGTCGGTTACCAGGTGTTCACCGTATGAATGACTTTTATCTCTATGTATGGGATGTATTGAAATATGAAATCTTGTGGTCTATTATTATGATTTGATAATATATAGGTTGAACCTATAACTCACCAACATTTTTGTTGACGTTTTAAGCATGTTTATTCTCAAGTGATTATTAAGAGCTTCCGCTATTGCATACTAAAATAAGGACAAGATTTGGAGTCCATGCTTGTATGATATTATGTAAAAACTGTATTCAAGAAACTTATTTTTGATGTAATATATTCTTATTGTAAACCATTATGTAATGGTCGTGTGTAAACGGTATATTTTAGATTATCATTATTTGATAATCTACGTAATGCTTTTTAAACCTTTATCGATAAAATAAAGGTTATGGTTGTTTTAAAAATGAATGCAGTCTTTGAAAAACGTCTCATATAGAGGTCAAAACCTCGCGACGAAATCAATTAATATGGAACATTTATAATCAATATGAACGGGACATTTCACTCAAGTTATCCTCCGTTATGTGTTCTAGCAGTGAATACGAGAGGAAAGAGATGCCTCGCATACCGTATGCATCAGTAGTGGGAAGTTTAATGTTCGCAATGATATGTACAAGACCAGACATTGCACATGCAGTGGGAGTAGTTAGTCGGTACATGGCGAATCCTGGTAAAGAGCATTGGGATGCGGTAAAGAGGATCCTAAAATACATTAAGCGTACTTTGGATGTTGCATTATGTTATGGGGAACCGGAATTTATTGTCAAAGGGTATGTTGATTCAGATTATGCAGGTGATATGGATAAAAGTAAATCTACCACTGCATATGTTTTTACACTTTGTGGTGGAACAGTAAGCTGGGTTTCAAAACTGCAGTCAGTTGTGACGACATCAACAACAGAAGCAGAATATGTAGCAGCTACTCACGCTACTAAAGAGGCAGTATGGTTGAAGATGTTGTTGGAGGAACTCGGGCACAAACAAGAGAATATCACTCTATTTTGTGACAACCAGAGTGCCTTGCATCTTGCAAGGAATCGATCATTTCATTCAAAGACATGGCATATACGAGTTCAGTATCACTTCGTTCGTGAGAAAGTGGAAGAAGGAACCGTGGATGTGCAGAAAATTCATACTGACGACAAGGTGGCCGATTTTATAACAAAGTCAATCAACCGTGGCAAGTTTATTTGGTGCCGTTCCTCATGCGGCCTAGCAGAAACGTAAGCAACATCATTGGCAAGGAAGGATTATCGTGTGAAGATTGATTAAGCTTCAATCGAATCTTCAAGTGGGAGATTGTTGAAATAAAAATATAAATGGTTGTTGGTAGATGTTGTTGGTGGATGTAGTTGATAAAATAAGTAAATGGTTGTTGGTGAGTTGTAGGTAAGACTTTTCATTACCTAACTTACCTAACTCTCACCAAATCCCAATCCTTACTACTATAAATAGAGCCATAAGCAAGCATTCAAATCATTCCAAAACACATTCTTCTTCTTATATTCTAAGAGTGTCATAGAGAGTTTGAGTTTGGTCTCCTAATTACAAGAGATATAATCATTAGTAATTATCCTTGTAATTAGAGAGAAGTTGTAATTCCTATTATTCTTATTAGTGAAACGTTTCTTTCCTTGCAAGTGGTTTTTACCCTATTGGGGTTTTCCACGTTAAATCTTGGTGTTCCTTTATTGTCATTATTTTAATTATTACTAGCGGTTTGCTATAATTCGGTGTCGCTTTTCTCAACAATATTCAGCATAAAAAATTACAACTACGTATTATGTTTAGGGGTAAAATAGTCATTATATTTATTCAGTCGATTTATTCAACACAATAAGTAAACATAATTGTTCTTTTAATGATTACTACATACAGTCATTCCATATCCATTCTGTCATCTTTATCCATAAATAACTTAATGAAATATAAAGTAAACAGCCCCTAAGTTAGAACGTAAATATCTTATCGAGGTTTACTTATTGCCATGTTATTCTAACTTTTTATATTATTGGTATTATTGAATATTGAATTGAATTATTATTAATTATTAACTAGTCCGGACCGGCCCGCGCGTTGCAGCGGGGGATTTCGGGTTGCGTATTCATATTTAACGTAGCGTTGCGTATTTACAGAGGGGAACACAGCCCATGTGTTAAGCGCCGTTTTAGATGTCGTTGTGTTAAGCGTTTTTAAAAAGTATCCGTTTTGAACGTAGTTAGTTTTGTTTTGTTCAATAAATTTTTTCGAGTGTAACGGTGTTGTTGGAAAAATTTAACTCGCGGCGAGCAGAAAGATACGAGTTGTCGTTGTGTTTAGCGTTTTTTAAAAAGTGTGCGTTTCGAACGTGGTTAGTTTCGTTTTGTTCATAAAAATATTTTGAGTCTGACGCTGCCGTCGAAAAAATTTAACTCGTGGCGAGCGGGAAGATACGGGTTGTCGTTGTGTTTAGAATTTTTTTAAAAATTGTTCGTTTCGCGTATAGTTAGTCCCGTTGGGTTCGTGAGATTTTTCCGAATTGAACGGTGGCCTCGGAAAAATTTAACTCGCACCGAGCGAGAAGATTGGGCCCGTTATAAATTCGGGTGGAATTAGTTTCATTTATTTTAATAAAAGTATATGTTTACACTTTTAACCTCTGAAAAAGTGTAAACTTGAAGGGCCGTTATCTAAAAATAGCCGAAGTTGAGGGGCCGTTTGTAATGTAAACGCAAACTCAAGATGACAATCGAATTAAAACTACACAAAAGTGCACCACATTTAGTATACAAAGATTAATAATCACTATCACTATATACATTAAAAGAGAGTCTATTAGCTAATAAATGTTTTCAAAACTCCATTAATTACCATTAGATTAGAAAATTACATTATAATATCCCTTGATCCAACGGTTCTTATTCATCTACTAAAAAAATTAGCTAATAAATCAATTGTTAAAATAATCATTCCTAAAATATCCTTTTCTAAAAATTAAAAAAAAAAACACGGATAATCTAAACCCTTTCGATCAATTAACATCCCTAATCATTGTAACCCTATCAACCTCTTCTGCCTTCCTCTTTCAATCAATTAGGGGTTCGTTCAACTTAGGGTTTCAAAATTGGCCGTTGATAACCTGTCTCAGGCGCAAACACTATCGCCTTCTCCGAATGTAACCCACTTCGTCACAACCATCATCATATTTATTATCTATGTTTATCAGCTCTTTGTATTTTTATTTTTTTTACATATTGATTTACTCAGGTCAATTCTAACCAATCTCAGAATCTGCAACCGGTTAATGTCGTAATTTCTTTACTCTTTTGTACAATAACGTTGATAATGATATATGTGGTATTGTTCTAGGGTACATAAACGCAAGTCAAAACAAATCGACATCAACAATCTAAGGTAACAATAACTTTCGGTTACACGACCTCTTATATTTATGCTCGATTGAATTGTGTTGCTGCGATTGAAATGGTCGATGAATCAAGTGGTTTTTCTGCTGATTCCTTTATTGATAACGATAGTGCCATGTTTCATCAATTATGAGTTTTTAAATTTTGTTTATATGACTATCATATTGAGTGATCAGTTGATTGTGTTTGCAAATGAAGGTGAGGAAGGCAGAAGGATTAAAACAGACTGGAAGAAATATAGCTCAAAGGAGTTTGGGATTACAAATTCGATGATCAAGAAACCTACACGAATAGTTTAAAATTCTGTAAATTTTTTTTATCATACTTCTAAATTTTGTTTACAAAATCATTGAATAATTTTTGGGAAAAGGGATTGGTCACAAGTAGAGGTCGGGTAAGTGTTCGCTTTATGTTATCCAGTTTTATAAATTAATCATCCAGTTTTATATTGTTTTTAAATAAACTATCTTCAAAATAGAGAAGTTGTAATCTATAGTTCTTAAATTATCACTCCACCTATATAAATTTTTTTGATGAGTGCTTGTCATTTTTGTTTTTACTACTTGAATCTTCAAGGTACCAAATAAGATTGTGTTTACGTGTTAGTGTATAAGTATGTTGATATTTTTTTAAATAGATAATGTGATATATTCAAACTTGTGATTGTTTTGCTTTTTTTTTTTTTAACAGCGAGTCGACTTCAATATATACAACCCTAACACGTCGCTAACAAGTGAAATAGTTCCATGCAATAGTAGCTCATGTAAACTTCAACAACAATGCTCTGCAAGACCTGATATTTGTCCATATCAAGTAAATTATCTTTCGAGTAATACTTCATCAACTGGCATCTTGATAGAAGATCATCTTCACTTGACAACAGAAAATAGTTCAGCGAAAGCTGTCGATGCAAAAATCACATTTGGGGACAAATTATCATCCTTTTAATTATTCATATAACCTGTGAAGTTTAACTTTTGACTTTTGGGTCAAACTTAATATTTTCATCATCAATATTTAATGTGGGTTCTCATGGTAATTCGATACCTAAATCTTTTCGTACGTGGTTTCGAAATAAGGCTTACAATAAATATGGAAATAGTACCAACTTTCAAAACAATCATTGCTGACTTTAAAAGTCAAACTGTGCTTGTTTGACCTCACAAGTTGTCTTATTTTGATGTACCTTATTGCAGGTGTGGAATGGTCCAAACCGGTTCATTTTTAGATGGTGTAGCCCCGAACCGACTGTTTGGGCTTGGCATGGAGAACTCATCGGTTCCTAGCATTTTAGCCAAGAGTGGTCTTGCGGCTAATTCGTTCTCGATGTGCTTCAGTTGTAGCGACCCGTCTTAATCCATCTGGACGAAGTCCATATCGATTATAAATGATTCACAATAGTTGGTTACATCGCGAGGTACTTGACCTCTATATGATACATTTTACAAACATTGCATTCGTTTTAAAAGACAACTTTTATTACATCGAAAGTTGACAGACATGCATACCATTTCATAATATATCTAACTATAATTGACTTAATAATAATCTTGATGAACTCAACGACTCGAATGCAACGTCTTTTGAAATATTCCCTGAATGACTCCAAGTAATATCTCTAATATGAGCAAATGCACAGCGGAAGATTTCTTTCATACCTGAGAATAAACATGCTTTCAAATGTCAACCAAAAGGTTGGTGAGTTCTTAGTTTAACATAAATAAACATTTCCATCATTTTAATAGACCACAAGATTTTCATTTCTCATAAATATACGTCCCATGCATAGAGACAAAAATAATCATTCATATGGATTGAACACCTGGTAATCGACATTCACAATATGCATATAAGAATATGCCCATCATTCCGGGATCCTCCTTCGGACATGATATAAATTTCGAAGTACTAAAGCATCCGGTACTTTGGATGGGCTTGTTGGGCCCGATAGATCTATCTTTAGGATTCGCGTCAATTAGGGTGTCTGTTCCCTAATTCTTAGATTACCAGACTAAAAAGGGGCATATTCGGTTTAATAATCCAGCCATAGAATGTAGTTTCATTTACTCGTGTCTATTTCGTAAAACAGTTATAAAAGCAGCGCATGTATTCTCAGTCCCAAAAATATATATTGCAAAAGCATTTAAAAAGGGAGTAATGAAACTCACTGTACTGTATTTTGTAGTAAAAATACATATGACGACATTGAACAGGTGTAGGGTTGGCATCGGATACACGAACCTATATCATTTATATATATATATATATATATATATATATATATATATATATATATATATATATATATATATATATATATATATATATATATATATATATATATATATATATATATTAACACATATAATTGAAGTTGAATAAATTTATATATTATTATTAATATAACTGTTAGTTTTAGTAATACATGTGTTTCATTATTAACTTAAATATATTTACTTTATATACTTTAAATAAAAAAAGTAGTTTTATTATATATAACTAACTTTTATAATAATAATATTAATAGTAATATTGATAATAAAAATAATATAGTTGTAATAATAATAATGGTAAAAGTAATAATAATGATAGTAATAATACTAAAAATGATAGAAATATTAATAATAATGTTAATACTAATAATAATAATGATAAAATAATAATATTTCTAATGAAAATAATATAAATTACATTAAGGATACTAATCATGTTATTAATAATATTAATAATATCTAAGAATACCATAATACTAATATACAATAATAATAATAATAATAATAATAATAATAATAATAATAATAATAATAATAATAATAATAATAGCATTAATCCTAAATAATAATTAATTGCAATGATAATAATTATAAAATTAATAATAATAACAATAATAATAATAGTAATAATTTTTAAAGAGAAAACTACCTTTCAAAAGCTTTTGTAAAAAAAATTGTCCCGAGTCGAGTTCAAACCCGAGACCTCTCGCTCACCCGCACACATCCTTAACCATTGATCCATAACCGTTTTTCGGATTTAAACCCAACCAAAATAAGTATAATCCGTATTTTCTTATCATCTCGGCCCAACAGACTATTACTAATTCTCGGCCCAACAGACTATTACTAATTCTCGGCCCAACATACTATTAATACTCCTTTAACAAATAAAAAGGCCCAACATATCATGATCCATGAAACATAATCCAGATTCCTTTGCTAGGATAGGTTTAGGAAGGAAAGATAAAAAAAAATAAAAAATAAAAAAATAATAAACTTTCGGTGGTATGTTATGATTAAAACCGAAATGTTTATGCAGCTATCCATTAACTTTTCCTTTCCATCATCATCTATCTCACACAACTTGGATTATATCATTGTCTGCATTCATCATGATATCATATATCACTAACATGATATCATTATCCAAGTAACCCAAGAAGTCTTCGGTCCCCACTACATCCTTCCTTTCGGTAATTAGAAAAATATGAGGAAACTCCCACAGCACTAGTCGACCAACTAATCTCCTTTGCCCCACACTTTAATCACAAAAAGTAATTAAAAACAAAAGTTCTTTATTAAATCTCATTTTCGACCAGCATGTAAATGTGTAATCGTTTTCACTAAGGTCCCCACCATAAACATTATCATTCCACTAAGAATTATTCAGACTTTATAAATAATCATGCGGCCTTTATATAAATGGTTAAGTAACTGTAAAGAAGCGATAAAGTTTAAATTTGCTTATCGTGTCGGAATTATATAAAGATTAAGTTTAAATTTGGTCGGAAGTTTCTGGGTCGTCACAGTACCTACCCGTTAAAGAAATTTCGTCCCGAAATTTGAGTGAGGTGGTCATGGCTAACAATAAAAATGTTTTCCTGATGAATATGAGTTGATAAATAGAGTTTTATCATCATTGAGTAATATGGATAAAACAATTCGATTATTCAAAGAGTACGAGTGAAGCTATCATAAAAGAAATGTAATGGGAAATAAAGTTTCGTCTTAACTTTTGATGTTGTATTGGTTGAATTCCAGAATTCAAGGGATTTAAAGAAAACTTCTAAATCTAAAATATTTGATTCTTCAGCGAATAAGAAAATTAAGATTCTCTAATTAAATGCGGAGATCTGCCTTGATTTTTCTATCAGATATTTTACTATAAATTAACTTCTTCCATTCCGTTACTTTTACCATTCCTATACCTAATTCCCAAATTCAAAAGTTTATGAAAATGCTAAATCTCGTTCTGATCCTTGTCCTTATCCTTACTATCACAACCATCATTCTCCTTTTCCAACTTCCACCAGGGGAATCTGCTTACTTCTACTTCGCCCTTGGGGTTATAGTGCTTTTAATCCTCCCGTGTCGTTATATTGCTATAAACATTGATATACACAGTTTGTAATTTATGTGTTGTTATCGGGCTTTATATATTCCCTTATACTTCAAAGTCCTTGTTTCTGTTTTCTATAATCATTGTCATCCCCAGTTAATACTCCCCCCTATTTGCTGCAATTTATACTCCAATTTCTATTTCGGAGCTTTGTCCCTTCGTTTCTTCTTCTTGCGATTGGGCATCTCTTGTAATGGTCCAGAATTCGTAGATATAAGTTTCAGAATGAACATTGTTAATGTTCTAAGAAAGAAATGGTAATAGCACAATTTGACTTGTCAAATTACCAGAATTCAAGGAAAGATAGGACTATCAAGAAAAATATTTTCTTGATATGCTTATAGATTAGACGGAACGTAAGAGTCGTGTTGAAGGTATTTCATAGGCCCGAGAGACATATTAAATTAATGTGGCTAATGTGTTATGATCCAAGTCGGGTCATACCCAATAACAAGCTTACCGACACCTTATCTGTATTTGATCTTAACGATTGGACCGTTGATTAAATTACGCAACACTTGAATTTTAAGAAAATGGTTTCTGAAAATAATTGCACTTGATATGTGTATATATATAAATCATGGAATGCTTTATATACAATAAGGATTTAATTATTTATAGGCTAAATAATTAAGTCATGTTGCATTTTATAAATTATGATTTTATAAAGTAATGTATACATGACAAATAATATGGAATTTTATACATTTGGTTTTATAAATAATACATACATAATTTATAAAATGCAAGTTTATGAAATTTGTTTTATAAAATTTAATTTTACAAAACAAGTTTATAAAAGATGCATGCTTATAAATATGTCAAGTATTATTTTATAAAAGGAAGGGAGTGGCCTTGGAATTGGATGTAAGCATGCTAGAGATTCCATCTTGGTTAAATAAAATTCCCATTCCATATACATGCAAGTCAAGACTCTTTGGAAAGACACTTGCATTCAAAACATATCAAATTAAAAAAAAAAATTCTGCACTCTCTCTTCCTACTGCAGCAGGCCGTGGCCTTTCTTGGCCATAGGAGAGTTCATTTTATTTTTTTTGCAAGCTATATTCAAGTGTGATCAAATCCTAACCAAAGTACAAGGTGTTGGTGCAAAGTTTGGGGTATAACAACTTGAGGTTTCATAATTTTGGAGCTCCAATCATCATCATCATCTTCATTACTAATCAACAAGCTTGGAGTAGGTATAAACTCTTTTCTTGCTTGTAGTTTGTAAGTATGTTTCACAACTTGATCCTAATTGAGATTTAACTTTAATTGGTTAAAGTTTAACATGTTCTAAAATGGTAATTACATGCTTCCACTTTGATATGATTCTTAAAATGGTTTAAGTGTTTTTGAACTTGTTAAATCCCAACACGTGTAACATGGCACATGATGACGTTATAATCTGTGAATCATCACGTTCCATTTAGAAACTCAGCATGACTTAATGTAATATAATCACGCTGATCAAGTGTCATTATATTATACTAACTCATGCATCAGTTCCCAACATTACTTCAATAACATTCATATTTTAAGCTCGAAAATTTACAGAATATAGAAACTAACAGTTTCTATATGATGTAATACTGATAACACGAAGAGATTAATGATTTTAGATAAGAATAGTTATAAAAATATCTTCAGAAATATGGAGGATATTTATAATGAAAAATACGATGATATCTTGGAATTTCTAATATCGAAGGATGGTGAAGAAAATTTGTCCACAAGAGTTTGGAGTAAGAAGCAAGGTATTCGTTAAAGATTTCATCAGAAACAGAATCATCAGGATTCTTAATGTACAAGTTTAGTCCTTGTGATTTGTTCAGAGACTTCTTCGTAGTTTGCTCAATTAGTTTTTTTAGTTTTAAACTTTTTCTAAGCTTTGCCAACATACAATTCTTTATCATCAACTTTTGGCTGTTGAGGTCGTTTACAGTTTTTGTGCTTCATTCAACTTTTCAAAATTCAGAGTATTAATTCACAGACTGGGTGCTTTTCAGAATTTCAGAATGGAAGATCATAGTTCTAAGAGATGAATGTTATATGGATACATATAACTGTTGATGTGGAAACGTTGCGAGGCTCACAATACAGATTTGCTGATTCCCGGCAATTGGTATGGCAATTCTTGTTACAAGATGCGGATGAGTACATTATGACACTTCAATAGATAAATATAGTGATTTGTCGGAGAGATTTAAACCAAGGAGCGACGAGGTTGCTGGTACATCTGCTGGTAATATGGTGGAATATAAAAGGTTCCCCGGTAACAACAAAAGAGCACGCATATATATCAAGATTATAATAAGGTTAATCCGAATGAAAATCGAAGTTGACTTGCTGAAGCTGTGACAAAATTGACTAATTTTGAAAAGGGATTGCAATGTTATTTTCAGTAATAACAACGCCAAAAGAGCTAGCACATATACGTGTTAAATGTTTACTCAGGTTCCGAGTGTTTTCAGACGCATAACTATATGCATAAGTTCTTCCTTTCGTAGATGAAGTGCGGTTGGTTCATCCTCTCGATTGAGGTGTTTTCAAGAGTCATGAAAGATTTTGAACGCAGATTGTAATCGTCAAGATACAAATGAGGCTTAGGATGAAATCAAGTGGCAAACTTGAAGAATTGTTTAGTTTCATATGTTATAATCAATATTTTAATTCATTTTAATTGTCCAATGTTATTAGTCCACAGTCGATAGTCCACAGTTAACAATCCAATATTTCATATATAGTTTAATACATAATATAATCGAATTAATTAATGTGTGTCGTGACCCGTGTACATGTCTCAGACAAGATCACAACTCAAAGTATATATATTATTGTAGAATCAACCTCAACCCTGTATAGAGAACTCGATCATTACTGCATATAGAGTGTCTATGGTTATTCTAAATTATATATATATATATATATATATATATATATATATATATATATATATATATATATATATATATATGCGTCGATATGATATGTCAAAACCTTGTATACGTGTCCTGGTATTTAAAGTGCATAAAATAAATACAGAAATTAAATGACGATAAATAAAATGAGTAAAGTAAATAACAGAAATTAAATGGCGATAAATAAAATTGCGATAATTAAATTGCGATAAATAAACTGCGATAAATAAAATGTAATCAGTTAGCTAGGAACAGTTAGCTAGGATTTTGTTAGCGTGGATTCTTAACAAAATTTCTCATAGTTAATTTGTTTGTTTCTAACAATTTTTTTTTTATTTTGTCAAATGTTTTCTTCATTATGCCACTTGTTGGATTCCGATAGGTCAAAATCCAAATATGAAATTGAATGAAAATGGTTATTCTGCGGTGAACGGATACGTATATCTGTGGTTGTAAATAGGATAGTAAATGACTGTTGAATCAGATTGAAAGAATGTACAGTATAACATGTTAATATGAAAGCTAAATATTTCCTCGGGTATTACCTACCCGTTAAAATATTTTCATCATTAACAGTTTGTACGAAAGAATTTTTAATTACAATCTTTATGAACACATATATACATATATATTTTCTTCAGATGTAACCATGGATTTAATGAGTCAATATGATATTAAACTCATTTGATTTACCGTTAAAACAAGAATATATAATCTCTAAAACATTAGGGATTACATAATCGCCATGTCGAATGAAGATAAATGATGTAGAATGATACGTAGAACGATGATTATACTTGAGGTATAGAATGAGATGTTGAGGTTTGTGCTGCAGATGTTGTTGTTGATGGTACTGGTATTACCGGTGCTGTTGCTGAAGCTGGTAGGTTTTGCACCACGTTTTCCAGGTTGATTTTTCGAGCGCAAAGTTTGTTGACTTCTTCCATTATTCCGGGATGATTGTCGGTCGGAACTAGCGGATGAATAAGGTTTAGATTTGTGGATAGAATATAATCATGAAAAGATACTCTAGAAATGAGCGAGAAAATGGTATTACGGACAGGTTCGCCGGTAAGTACTTTAGGTTCATCATCAAGAGGGTAATTTGGTTGGTGGAAATGATCGCCTTCTTCGCGTCTCCATTGATTAAGTCGACTACAAACCCATCAAATAAATTGGGGATGGCTGATTGGTTGATTCATTCTGGTGACACTGCTTTCGGAGCTTAGGTGAACATCCATGCCGGAATAGCTGTCGGAATAACTATTGGAATAGCTATCGAAATCTGAGGGACTCGAACTGGTTGAGGGATTCATCTCGTACGATCAGATGAAGGATTTTCGATAAGAAATAGATTATAGGATGTAGATTAGTACCCTGTAATACATAATTTACATATGCATGTATAATACTAAAATCCCATAAGTTACGGAGGAATCTACGGAATATGTTAGGAAAAGTTTACAGTAATAGATATGCTAAGATATGAATTAGCAGATACGCTAAGATATGAATTTTGTCTATACACTATTCATACAATCCAGGCAGTAAGATATGTCTAGATTAAGAATGATAAGCAAGTGATTCCCTAAGAATGATAAGCAGAAAATTTTCGACACGAAATGATAAGCAAAACTTTTGACATGCAGACACGGTCGGAGTCCGGACTTACTAATGCATCCTAACGACTTATCAGTTAGACACACTAATAGAGACCTGGTTCGCTAAGACCATCGCTCTGATACCAACTGTAGCGACCCGTCCTAATCCATCCGGACGAAGTCCATATCGATTATACACGATTCACAATAGTTGGTTACATCGCGAGGTACTTGACCTCTATATGATACATTTTACAAACATTGCATTCGTTTTAAAAGACAACTTTTATTACATCGAAAGTTGACAGACATGCATACCATTTCATAATATATCTAACTATAATTGACTTAATAATAATCTTGATGAACTCAACGACTCGAACGCAACATCTTTTGAAATATGCCCTGAATGACTCCAAGTAATATCTCTAATATGAGCAAATGCACGACGAAAGATTTCTTTCATACCTGAGAATAAACATGCTTTCAAGTGTCAACCAAAAGGTTGGTGAGTTCATTAGTTTAACATAAATAAACATTTCCATCATTTTAATAGACCACAAGATTTTCATTTCTCATAAATATACGTCCCATGCATAGAGACAAAAATAATCATTCATATAGATTGAACACCTGGTAACCGACATTCACAATATGCATATAAGAATATCCCCATCATTCCGGGATCCTCCTTCGGACATGATATAAATTTCGAAGTACTAAAACATCCGGTACTTTGGATGGGGCTTGTTGGGCCCGATAGATCTATCTTTAGGATTCACGTCAATTAGGGTGGCTGTTCCCTAATTCTTAGATTACCAGACTAAAAAGGGGCATATTCGGTTTAATAATCCAGACATAGAATGTAGTTTCATTTACTCGTGTCTATTTCGTAAAACAGTTATAAAAGCAGCGCATGTATTCTCAGTCCCAAAAATATATATTGCAAAAGCATTTAAAAAGGGAGTAATGAAACTCATTGTACTGTATTTTGTAGTAAAAATATATATGACAACATTGAACAAGTGTAGGGTTGGCCTCGGATTCACGAACCTATATCATTTATATATATATTAACACATATAATTGAAGTTGAATAAATTTATATATTATTATTAATATAACTGTTAGTTTTAGTAATACATGTGTTTCATTATTAACTTAAATATATTTACTTTATATACTTTAAATAAAAAAAAGTAGTTTTATTAAATATAACTAACTTTTATAATAATAATATTAATAGTAATATTGATAATAAAAATAATATAGTTGTAATAATAATAATGGTAAAAGTAATAATAATGATAGTAATAATACTAAAAATGATAAAAAAAAATATTAATAATAATGTTAATACTAATAATAATAATGATAAAATAATAATATTTGTAATGAAAATAATATAAATTACATTAAGGATACTAATCATGTTATTAATAATATTGATAATATCTAATAATACCATAATACTAATATACAATAATAATAATAATAATAATAATAATAATAATAATAATAATAATAATAATAATAATAATAGCATTAATCCTAAATAATAATTAATTGCAATGATAATAATTATAAAATTAATAATAATAACAATAATAATAATAGTAATAATTTTTAAAGAGAAAACTACCTTTCAAAAGCTTTTGTAAAAAAAATTGTCCCGAGTCGAATTCGAACCCGAGACCTCTCGCTCACCCGCACACATCCTTAACCATTGATCCATAACCGTTTTTCTGATTTAAACCCAACCAAAATAAGTATAATCCGTATTTTCTTATCATCTCGGCCCAACAGACTATTACTAATTCTCGGCCCAACATACTATTAATACTCCTTTAACAAATAAAAAGGCCCAACATATCGTGATCCATGAAACATAATCCAGATTCGTTTGCTAGGATAGGTTTAGGAAGGAAAGATAAAAAAAATAAAAAAAATAAATAAATAAACTTTTGGTGGTATGTTATGATTAAAACCGAAATGTTTATGCAGCTGTCCATTAACTTTTCCTTTCCATCATCGTCTATCTCACACATTTTGGATTATATCATTGTCTGCATTCATCATGATATCATATATCACTAACATGATATCATTATCCAAGTAACCCAAGAAGTCTTCGGTCCCCACTACATCCTTCCTTTCGGTAATTAGAAAAATATGAGGAAACTCCCACAGCACTAGTCGACCAACTAATCTCCTTTGCCCCACACTTTAATCACAAAAAGTAATTAAAAACAAAAGTTCTTTATTAAATCTCATTTTCGGCCAGCATGTAAATGTGTAATCGTTTTCACTAAGGCCCCCACCATAAACATTATCATTCCACTAAGAATTATTCAGACTTTATAAATAATCATGAGGCCTTTATATAAATGGTTAAGGAACTGTAAAGAAGCGATTAACAGAAGCATAAACTTATGTAATTTGGTTCGATAGCAGTGTTGATTGTTGTTCAAACAAGAAAGAACGAAAGAGTGTTTATATGGTGGTCGTTTGTTCTCGGTTTTAAAAGTGGTTAATGGTTATGTTTGGACAAAGGTGGTGGTTCATGCTTTGGTTGTCAGAACAAGAGAAGAGAAGAAAAAGAAAAAAAAACGAAGGTGGTGCTTTGGTTATGATTATATTCGAAGGTGGTGAAGATGATTAAATGGGTTTGAGGTGTTAGTTGTTGAGATTCGAGATTGGAGGAAGCAGATAGAGTAACGAGAGGTAGAGATGGTGGTGGTATTCGGTACCTTTGATGAAGGTGGCTAAATGGGTTCAAGAACAAAGGTCGATGGATTTTCTTTTTATCTTTTCTCTTACCCTTCATTACTTGTAGTAGTATTTTATATAATGTGATTGAGTACGTTATTTAATAGTTAATCTGATCATAATTGATTTGTATTGTGTATTGAAATCGACCCTTAACAGATTGCAGACAAGAATTTTTCAGTAAAATATAAATAATAAAAAGGCAGCTTCTTTTCAACTAATTAGTATGATAAGAGTGTGATATCTAACAGATTTTGAAGTCTTGTGCTTATTTTGGAATCAAATTGTACTGGTTTAGATAGAAAGCAAGATTTCCTGTTGCTTGAAAATAATTGAAAACTGCATACATTCTTATTCTATTTTTATATTCAATATATACTGTATCTATATAATCATATATCCGTATACTTGTATTAATATTACACTTTAATATTGTAAATGATAATAAAAATAATAACATAATAATAATGATAATGATAACTACAATTCTAATCCTAATAACAATAACTATTAATAATAATCATAATTGTAACTAGGGTTATGATAATAATAATAATAATAAAGGGTAACTAATACTTGTATTAATGCTAACTAATAATAATGAAGATACTAATATTAATAATAATAATAATAATAATAATAATAGAAATACTAATATTGATATTGATAAAGATAATTAATAATACTGATATTAACATTAATAGTAATAATAATAATAATAATAATAATAATAACAATAATAATAATAATAATAATAATAATATGTTTATAATAATAGTATTGATATTAACATTAAAAGAAACAACAATATTATTATAACAATTAATAATTAAATTTAGTATTTTAGTATTATATGTTATTGCTTATGTATGTATCTATATAATGTATATTATAGAACTAATATTAAATATTAAGTTTTTATACATTTTAACCTATATTACAATATACATATAATAAGAATTATATATAAAAATCATATATTTATATATGAGTTCAATTTAATTATTTTATATCTTAATTCACATATTTAAATTTTAATGTTTATTTTATAATTTCAATTATATATATATATATATATATATATATATATATATATATATATATATATATATATATATATATATATATATATATATACATTTATATAAATATACATATTTATTTACAACAATTGTTCGTGAATCGTCAGGAATAGTCAAAGGTCAGATGCATTCATAAAAGTAGTTCTATATTTTGAGACTCGGTTTAATAGACTTTGCTTATCGTGTCGAAATTATATAAAGATTAAGTTTAAATTTGGTCGGAAGTTTCTGGCTCGTCACATCAGTCCTGAAGTGCAAGGCGAATTAATTTCGGAGATAAAAGCACCTCAGATCAAGGAGAAACACCAATTAATCTCGATACATCTCAGTAAGTTGACTTGGAATAAATTTTTAAATTGTCAAGTGATTTAAATTGACTTTGACTCCCGGAAATTCAACATTTTTTTTGTACCAATAAAACTTATAACATCAGCATGATACAAGTAGTCGTGGGAGAAAATGGAGGTAAGTTATTATCCGGTTTAAGAAATGTACAACTTTTTATTGATGGTGGATCTGGGTTTTTCAGGTGGTAAGTACTTTTAATATTATTTATATTTTTCATTTTATATCTCATATTTATTCTGCTCCAACCATCAATTGTGATTGTGTAAGTATGTTAGATGCACACTAGGTGTTTGATTAAATGTTTGTGAGGGCTTCAACATTCATATCTCTATGTAACAATCAGATATACTTATGTTAATTCAAAATAGTAAACTATGCTTTTCAGTCTGATTTTTGGAGATTTATAGATGAAAGTCTTGATCGTTATCGTGATGTTGCTTCAGCTGCTATGGAACACTCCAACCGGGTATTTACTCTATATTATATACATTGCCTGTTTGACCTTATACATTATCTAATGGATCAAACAGTCAACATAACGTAAATAGTTGAACTCTTGAAATGTAATGGTAGTGTCTATGCGGCATCTTTGAATTGATTGAAGATTTAGTGCTGAAATTAGGGTTTCAAGCGATCGACCTGAAATCGACGTCATCGACATCTGTGTTTGTTTTATTGTCGTTCATGTGCCACCGTTGCCGCCATCTCCAACGTAGTAAATGCTGAACGGTATTTTTCATGTACCACTTCTTATGCTAACAATACTTCCATTTCTCTCAAAATCATTCAATTCGGTGGTCTATTTTTTTTCTTATGTTTTTTTGTTGTTGTTGGTTACTTGGGCATTCTCTTTTTTAATTTATTTTTCTTACAACTTTCTAGAAGTTAACTGCTTATGTTCAAGTTTGTTAACATTTTGATTGTTTGTTGCTTGCTGTATAATATCATCCATTTGCATAGTCATAAATTGAATGTGTTTCATGGGCCATTAGATGTTACCACTTCAATAGGTGTTACCACGTGAATGACATTAATAGTATTTAATTTCTCTGTGTTCGTTGATGGTATGTCAAGATGGTTCAAAAATCTGCATGTTTCGTCTGACCTTTAAAAGTCAAATGGAGGTTTATGGCATCTGCTGTTATGGCTCTCTTATAGGTCTTAATCATGGTGACGTTATGGTTACATATAGTTTTGTTATAGGTGGGATTGGTCCGGTGGATGTAATGCTGCTGATATATATATATATATATATATATATATATATATATATATATATATATATATATATATATATATATATATATATATATATATATATATATATATATAGGTTTGATAGTTTGACTATCAATAATCAAACTGTCATGGTTTGGAAGTTGTTATTCAAATGGGTTGTGGGTATAGAAATATGAATAGGAAAGGAGTGTAATTTTGGTAATTGTTGCATTTATTGTCTTATATCTTTGAACATGGAAATTAGTTGTGAAATGGGTGGGTTGTGTGTAATTGTTCAAAATAGGCAATCTTGGGCTGTGTACTTGAGTTGATCCAAAATAATGTATGTGTTGATGTATGTATTAATTAATGTTTAGGGAAGTATGCCACTTTATGATTCACTCTAAGTTGTTTTTGTTTATCTTTATTGTTAAGTTTTCACTTTCACACGGTTAAATTTTTTGGTTATTTGCGTCTTTTTAAGCCGTGAATTGTTTTGTATTGATGTGTGGTTTTCTATTTTGTTATAACAGGTTATTAAACGCGAAATTGTTTTCATCATTGTCAAGTTAGTGTCGTATTTACAATGTTTTGTGTTAAAATAAATTAGTTTGGTTTTTTTGAGTTGATTTATTTTTGGTACACAGTCAAAACCCTAAATCTAAACTCACAAAATCACATATTTATGGTTAAACCCTGTTTAGGGTTTACGGTTTATGGTTTACAGTTTAAGATTTAGGGTTTAGGGTTAAGATTTTAGAATTTATGCTTTAGGGTTTCGGGTATAGGGTATAGGGTATAGGGTTTAGGGTTTAGAGTTTAGGCTTTAGAGTTTAGGGTTTAGTTTTTAGAATTTATGGTATAGTGTTTAGGGTTTAGGATTTTATGGTTTAGGGTTTAGTGTTTAGATATAGGGTTTAGGTTTTAGAGTTCAGGGTTTAGTTTTTATAATTTATGATTTAGGGTTTAGGGTATAGGGTTTAGGGTTAAAGGTTGGTTGATTTAGGGTTTTGGGTTTAGATTTAGGGTTTAGGGTTTAGATTCTAGGGTTTAGATTTTAGGGCTTAGGGTTTAGGGTTGGGGTTTAGATTTAGTTTTTAAATCAAAGGCTTTAGAAGAGTATAAGGTTTAAGGTGTAGGGTTTAGATTTTAGGGTTTAGAGTTTGGTTTAGAGTTTAGGTTAGGGTTTAGATTCTTTGGTGTCGGGTTTTGGCTTTATATTTAGGGTTTAGGGTTTAGGTTTGGGGTTTAGGGTTTAGGGTTTAGGGTTTAGGGTTTTGGGTTAAGGGTTGGTTGATTTAGGGTTTTGGGTTTAGATTTAGGGTTTTGGGTTTAGATTCTAGGGTTTAGATTTTAGGGCTTAGGGTTTAGGGTTTAGGGTTAGGGTTTAGATTTAGTTTTTAAATCAAAGGATTTAGAAGAGTATAAGGTTTAAGGTGTAGGGTTTAGATTTTAGGGTTTAGGTTAGGGTTTAGATTCTTTGGTGTCAGGTTTTGGCTTTAGATTTAGGGTTTAGGGTTTAGGGTTTATATTTTAGAGTTTAGGGTTTAGAGTTTAGGGTTAAGGGTTGGTTGATTTAGGGTTTAGGGTTTAGATTCTAGGGTTTAGATTTTAGGGCTTAGGGTTTAGGGTTTAGGGTTTAGGGTTAGGGTTTAGATTTAGTTTTAGTTTTTAAATCAAAGGATTTAGAAGAGTATAAGGTTTAAGGTGTAGGGTTTAGATTTTAGGGTTTAGAGTTTGGTTTAGAGTTTAGGTTAGGGTTTAGATTCTTAGGTGTCGGGTTTAGGGTTTAGATTTAGGGTTTAGGGTTTAGGTTTGGGGTTTAGGGTTTAGGGTTTATATTTTAGGGCTTAGGGTTTAGGGTTAGGGTTTAGAGTTTGTAGGGGTTAGATTAGGGTTTTGGGTTTAGATTTAGGGTGTAGGGTTTAGAGTTTGGGTTTAGGGTTTTGGGTTTGGATTTAAGGTTTAGGGTTTAGGTTAGGGTTTAGATTTTAGGATTTGGAGTTTAGGTTTAGGGTTTGGGGTTTAGATTTAGGGTTTAGGTTAAGGTTTAGGGTTTAGATTCTAGGGTTTAGATTTTAGGGCTTAGGGTTTAGGGTTTAGGGTTTGGGTTTAGATTTAGTTTTTAAATCAAAGGATTTAGAAGAGTTAGGGTTTAAGGTGTAGGGTTTAGATTTTAGGGTGTAAGGTTTAGATTTTATGGTTTAGATTATAGTGTTTAGATTTTACAGATCATATGTGATCTGTAATCTCTACATTGGTTAGAACATTGGTTTTACTAATTAAATCTGTAATCTGTATATTATGATGTATTTTTACTATAATTATTTATGAGTTTATTTGGTTTGACTTGGTTACATTCTTTGATGTGATTTGTTGATGTACACTCAGCATTGTGTATGTGTATCTGCAGGATCAAGGACATCATCTCAAGAAGCCAGTAAGTCTCCATTACAGTTTAAGGTGAAAAAGAATCTGAAAATAAAATCAAAGAAACCAATCAAGCGAAGAGAGGGGGAAACATGTGAGTAGCGTCATTTATTAGTATAGTTGGACGTGTGGTAGCTGTATATGTTCTTGTGATCCTTCTCATCAGGTAATTTATAGTTTATGTTCTCTTTTACTCATTTTTTCTGTCTCTTATATTGCAATTACTATTTGGTAGGTATTTACCTAGGCATACAAAGGATGAAGGCGGCGAAGTAGAGTTTATAGATGGGAAAACATGTGTCGGGAATTCTGTTGACCATGCAATTATAATCTTCACGATTGCGGTATGTGTGTTTTATTGGAGTAATTGTTCCTTTAAATTGGTAACATATCTTACTTGTGTTTATTCGATCATGAGACTAAAGTTTTTAAATTGTATTATTTGCTTACAATCTTTGTGCATTTGTCTAATTGTTCTTAAACGTAAAATAGTTGATTTCCTGAACTCCAGAGGATAACATCAACAACAATTGTAATATGAGAATCATTTTCGTAATGATTTTAATCCATTTGCATTATCAACTGTAATATTAGGTATTCATTGAGAAATAATCATGAAACACGTAAATCGGTCATTCTAATTGTTTACCTATTTATTGAGAATAAATAAAGTATGTAACTATACTTGCGGTATCTAAATATATGAACTCCGTGTGATGATCAATCTGCTATTTGTGATCTACTCTATCTACTTTTACTTAATACATTAAAAGAAATAAGTAATCGAAATCAGTACTCAACTATTTGTTTTAGTGGTACAAGACAACTAAATTCGTTTAGTAGTAGAGCCCTACCAAAAACTAATCAAATGTTTATGTGTGTACTTGGTACACATGATAAATTGGGCGGGTTACATGGGTTAGTTAATTGAAGACCATTTGTGTAATGAGCTTCTGTTTTAGATTATGTCTTGAACATACCAGATTATCTTAGTACGTCACAGGCTAATCAGCTAAGTGAAAACGCTTTAAAGGAGATCCGAAAGATAATCATCCCAAGACAATAAGCTATGAATGTATTCAATATTCATGACTATTACGGAGTACCTAACAAGACTCACTATAGTATCTCAAATATGGGAAACTTGGAGAAAAAATGACTACTAGATCTATCAAACTACATTTATCATATCATATTACATATTATTCTTATCATTGTTTTTGACTTTACTGTCGTTATTTTATTCTAATGGAGTACTTCATTCGATATTTGTCTCTTGATATAGATAGTTTACTTTTGTCTTCCATTACTATTACATCGCAACTATTGTTATCTAACATCGTAATTATATCAACTCCAAAAAGATCCCCGCGAATTCGCGGGTCTTTAACTAGTAATAATTAATAATTATAATTATTATACTAAAAATACGATACTATTACTTGATGGGCCGAATGTCACAGCCACTGATATAATGAGTTTGAAATTTGTATCGGTCTATAATTAAAGGAATATCTTACCAGGGCATAATGATTATACAGCTTTAAATGGGCTGATCACGACCCATTATTAGCCCATTTTGCACTTTTTAAATGTCAATGAAGTATGCCGGTATGTATCCTGTCTTTTCTTTTTAAACCTCTATATATTTAATCAAACTCCCGATCTCAAAAGATACACCAAAAGTCCAAAACTCCACAGGACCACTAGTAGCGAACCAGTTACAAGATTTCGGCTGTTTCGTCAATTTTTATTGCGTTAAAACTAAAAATAGGCTATATACTTTCTCAAATATCTCGATGTCGCCCATATACTCATTTGCGTCTCACTGTCAACTATATATTTTCAAAAAGTGTACCATTATAAGCCACTATACTTTTTTTACCTGCAACGAAAACAATTGATGATGTGACTTCTAAGTAGTCATGACACGTTGGAGATACATCGGAACAAAAAATGAAAGTATAAAACTTACACTGGAACAAAACTGAAAGTGTATGACCTATTTGTAGCCATATAAAATGAAAAATATATTAAATAATTAACTTTGCCGGTTCAGCAGGTAACTGGTAACGAAATATTCACATTGGTACACTTTTGAAAGTATATAGCCGTCAGTGAGACGCAAATGGGTATATGGGCGACATGAGATATTTAAGAAAGTATATAGCTTTTTGTTGCTTTAACCCATTTTTATTACATAAGATTTAATTTAATTTAATCTCCAACTATATATAAAAACTCGAAACGCCTGGTAGCCATCCCAACTGCTATTTGATCACTCGTATCAGCCTTGAAGGGTTTGATCTCTAGTCTTCCAAGTTACCTTTAAGAATTGAACTCCTTTTCAAAATCCATAGAAAAGATAGAGCCCGAGTGTTAATTAATATGTCTTCGTTTAGGATAGCGTTTCTCCTATCTGGATCCTCGTGAATCAGTCAGTGTCTCCATTTCCAAATTAGCCACAACAAGACGTACATGAATGCTATACAAGCACGATTAACCTCGGTTGCTCCAATGTTAATATTAGCAGCACTTAAAACATTATTTATTCCAGACAAACACGTATAATCAATTTGCCATCAATTATGAAAATTCCTCCAAAGTGGAGTTATGTACCTGCTATCTGTGAACAGATGGTCTCTATTATCCTGATCAGTTTCGCAATGGACATAACTCTGATTCGATTGTTACTCCTCTATTTTCATATTATTACGTGTCAGGATTCTATTTAAATTTAGGCGCCAAATAAAGAAATCGACTTTCTTTAGCTGCCATTATATCCAACCACACGAGCTCATGTTGATTGCTCTGAAAAATACGATCATCATTAAGGCGTTGATAACTTGTTAATCGTGAATTTGTCGTTGTAGAAATTTACAGATCTAATCAAAACCAGAATCAGTACACTAATTGTGTACCAACAAAATCAATAATACCAACAGATCAATCAATGATCTACAACACAGATAACAACTTAAACAAACGAATTAGTTCATCAACTAGATGAACACACCAATTTCTTAACGGCAGCTATAATTTGTTTTTACAGATTTTGAGAGAGAATGATGAAAACTGGATGAAAAACAATGAGTCGGGTTAACTCTCTAACCCTAATTTTGGATACATGTAGGATCTTATATCAAAAGTTTCGAATAGACCCCTCAAGATAAAGACTTCATGTTTTTCACCACATAAACTTTAACCAGCTTCTTTCAAGTTTCTTTAATTCAACTTTGGCCACCAAAACATCCAGAAAACAGCAACACAAGTCCAACTATGCTCTTCAATCAACAAATCATCACTTGATCAATCCAATGATAGAAAACCTGCATGATCTAATCATATACTAAGTAACAATGACAAAATATTAGGAATTAGATTGTTTTATTATACCTTTTAACACCCCTCCTCAATCTAATTCCCAAACACATCTTTCAATCCCAAAAAATTTATAAGTTTATTATGTTGAAAAACAGTTGAACCTTTTGTAAAAACATCTGAAATATTATTATTTGAGTCAACCTTTGTTATTTGTAAAATTCTATCACTTATTTTTTGTCTTACAAAATGTAAATCTATCTCAAAATGTTTGGTTTTCTCATGAAAAACAGGATTTGCTGTAATCTTAATTGCAGCAGAATTATCCACATTAATCTGAACAGGCAGAACAGTATTAATTTTGAAATCTTGAAGAATTTTTAGTAACCAAATAATTTCACATGATGCATCTGCCAAAGCTCTATATTCAGTCTCAGCTGATGATCTAGAAATAGTGGGTTGCTTTTTACTTTTCCAAGTCAAAAGAGATCCATTTAAAAATACACAATATCCTGTAACAGACTTTCTTTCCATGACTCTTTTAGCCCAATCAGAGTCAACAAAATAAACCAGCCCAGAAATATCACTTTTGTTTATACAAATACCTCTACCTGGAGATGATTTCAGATATCTCAAGACTCTTAGAGCACATTTTAAGTGTGATTGTTTAGGACTATGCATAAACTGACTCAAAACATGCACAGAATAAGAGATATCAGGTCTAGTAAGTGTTAAGTAGATTAATTTTCCAATCAATTTCTGATATTCAGTAATATTTTTCAAAGGTAAATCATCAGGATTATCATTATCAAGATAAGTAATGTTTGGTTCAATAGGTGTATGTATTGGTTTACTGTTAAGTAACCCAAATTCAGCAAGTAAATCAAGAGTGTATTTTCTTTGAGACAAACAAATATTTTTATCTATTCTTATAACCTCAATACCTAAGAAATATTTCAACAACCCTAAGTCTTTTATTTGGAATTTTGAGTTCAAGAAAGACTTAACCAATTTAATCTCATCTTCATTATTACCAGTTATGACAATATCATCAACATAGACAAGAACAGAGACACACATTATCAACAGATTTTATAAACAAGGAATAATCATTTAAACTCTGTTTAAAACCATTTTCAACTAATGAACTAGTTAACTTCTCATTCCATTTTCTAGGAGCCTGTTTCAACCCATATAAAGATCTTTTAAGTTTACAGACTTTATTACAATTATCATTATAATACCCTAAAGGTAACTGCATATAAACATCTTCATCAAGATCACCATAGAGAAAAGCATTATTAATATCAAGTTGATATAAATTCCAGTTATTTTGCACAGCAATATTAATCATACATCTAACAGTAGCCATCTTAACAACAGGTGAAAAAGTCTCATCAAAGTCAACACCCTCTTTTTGATTATACCCTTTAGCCACTAACCTAGCTTTAAACCTATCAACTTCACTATTAGATTTATACTTAACTTTGTACACCCATTTACTCCCAATAAGCTTTCTGCCTTGAGGTAAATCAACCAGATCCCAAGTATCATTTCTATCGAGAGCTTCCATCTCTTGATTCATGGCATCAACCCAATGTTTGGATTTACAAGCCTCCCAATAATTAGCAGGCTTAACCAGTTTGTTCAGATTAGAAGTTAAGCCATAATATCTTTAGACAAACTGGAATAATTAACGTATTTGTTAATATCATATTTAGCATTACTGTTTAAGACATAATCATTAAACCTCTTAGGTCTGGAAACACTCCTTTGAGATTTTCTAACAGTGTGTTGAAAAACATTAGATTCTTGATTTGGTAAAACAGTGCCCTCATGGTTATTAATATTATCATCATTAAGTGTTGCAGACTGATTTGGTAACCTGGTATGTTCATCTAAATCTTCAAAAGTAGAAGACTCTTCAGAACTATCCATAGGTAATGAATCACTACTGCCATCACTTTGATGACCAGTTTCTTTCCCTTCATCATTGGGACTTTGAGCATTTGATACATCTAGCTCTAACTCTTCAAAAAAATTGATTTGACTTAAAACTTTATCAGAATTTGAATCACTTTGTAAAATCTTAAAAAAAAAATATTTTCATAAAACTTCACATCTTTTGACACAAAACAATTTTTATTATCTAAGCTATATAATTTGTAACCTTTTTGAATAGAGGAATATCCTAAGAAAACACACTTTTCAGACCTTTCAGAAAACTTATCATTATTATTTAAAATAGTAGAAAAAGCTAGACAACCTAAAATTTATAAATGGGAAAGATTTGGAATTATGTTATATACTATCTCAAAGGGGCATTTTCCATTAAGCAAAGAGGTAGGAGTCATGTTAATCAAATAGACAGCAGTTAGAACACATTCATCCCAAAACCTAATAGGAATCCCCCTTTGAAACATAAGTGCCCTTGCTACATTATGCAAGTGCCTATGTTTCCTCTCAACAAGTCCATTTTGTTGAGGAGTATATGCACATGAAGTTTGATGCACAATCCCATGTTTTTCAACAAAATCTTTAATTTTATGATTTATAAATTTTGTTCCATTATCAAACCTGAAACATTTAATTTGTTTATTAAACTGATTTTTTATTAAGAAAAACAAATTTATTACACAATCAGACACTTCTTCTTTAGATTTAAGCATATAAACCCAAACACCTCTAGAAAAATCATCAACAACAGTTAGAAAATATTTATACCCTTTATGACTTTGAGTCTTATATGGACCCCAGACATCAAGATGCATAATATCTCCTAATTCATATGTTTTAGACTACTATTTTTAAAAAACTCTCTTGTTTGTTTTGCCTTTTGGCAGACATCACAAGGATCATGTAGACCTTGATTGTTTAAGTTTTCAGCTGGGTGACCCAGTCTGCAGTGCCACAAATTAACAGACACATTGTTTATTTTACTTATGTTGGAACTACCAACAGTACCTTTTTCATTTCCAGTGAAATAATATAAATCAACACATTGACTACCAGTCACTTTTGTCTCCCTGGACACCAATTCCTGGATGTAACAAGCATTTTTATCAAAACCAACAAACAAACTATTATCCCTAACCAAGCAATATACAGATAATAAGCTTACACAATAATCAGGTACAACCAACACATCTTGTAAAATTATGTCATCTGAAATTTTTAAGTTTCCAATTTTGCTAATCTTGGCTTTAGTCCCATTGGGATGAACCACAGTTAGATTTAAATCATTAACATCAACATAAGATACAAAATTTAAAGTAGAGTTGGTCATATGTTGGTTGGCACCAGAATCTATAATCCACCCATAGTGTATATCATCATTATCATTGCTAGATAAGTTGGACTTATAGAAAGTATTAAAATTTGAATTAAACTGTGCACTATAGTTCTCAAAGTTACCAGTCATATTTGATGCACCAGTTTTAACACCATTTTTATCATCAAGAAGACTTAACAGCTTCATAATCTGATCATTGCTTAAGGTATTAGAAGCAGAGGAGCTGCAGCCTTGATAATCACTGTTTGATTTGCTTGCATTACCCCTAAAATTGTTGTTAGAACCAAAACCTTTCTTTTTCAAATTGTTAGGATAACCAATTACTTCAAAACATCTATCAACAGTATGATTAGTCATCCCACATTTAGTGCATTTTAAACCTCCAACTCTAGGTGGATATCCAACAACTTCAAAACACCTATCAACAGTATGATTTATTCTACCACATTTAGTACATTTTAATTCTTTACCTTGTTGATTAGGTTTAAAGTTGTTTGAATAAAAAGCAGATGACTCAGAAACCTTTTTTCCACTTGTGACAGACTTCCTATGTGATTCTTCTCTAGATATTATTGAAAAAGCAGTATTAACAGATGGTAATGGATCTCTAGTTAAGATATTACTCCTAATAGGTTGATATATTTCATCCAAGCCCATTAAAAACTACATTAACTTTATTAAATTTGTATGATCTTTAAACTCTTTGGAAGAAGTAACACTGCAGCTAGGAAGCTGTACCATAGTATCATATTGTTTCCACAGTGAATTAAGTGTGTGATAATAATCAGAAACTGAATTACCACCTTGAGTTAATGAATTTAGTTTTTGATAAAGATTAAAGATTACAGAACCATCAATTTTATCATATGTCTCTTTAAGTTCTTTCCAAACATCAGATGCAACTTTAGATAAATTTGACCACTATAAAGTTCTTCTGTCATTGATCCAAGGATCCATGACAAAACAACTGCATTACACCTATCCCACTGGATACCAAGAACCTCATTACATTCATCTCTTTTTAAAGTACCATTAATAAAACTGTAAGACCCTGTTTCTGTTTTTGATTTTGCAGTAGATCGGGACACCGTCCAACCTTCGGGATGCCGTCCAGCAAAGAAGGACGGGACGACGTCCAAGATTTGGGATGCCGTCCAAACTGTCTGTCGAGCCAGCTGTTTTAATTAATTAAAAAGGGGTAAAATGGTAAATTCACTTGGATGCCAGTTTGGAGCCTTCAAGGCTGGTTCCTTGGTCATTTGTGGATGATATTTCATCCTCACAAACACTCTCAACCTTATCTAGAGAGAGAGGAGGGTTTTAGAGAGAGAGAGAGAGAGGTGGATTTGGAGAAGAATGAGTCGGATTCTCGCAAAAGCTCGGGTTCTAAAGTTGTTCATCTCGCTCCTAGCTACGTTGTGGTGGTATTGGTAAGCTCAAACTCCGAATTTCATTTGTTAGATTTGATGTTCAAATTAGGGTTTTGAGCTAGATTGTTGTGAAACCCTTTTCGATAATGAAGTAGGTTCATGGTGACTTGTTAATCTTGTCACTTGACGGGTTTTGAGTTGGGTGATGTTTTAGCGTTGATTAGGGTTTGATCTTGAGTTTAATCACTAGGTTTAGTGATTATGGAAGTGGTGAAACTCTTTTGGGTGAGTTTGGCTAACTAATTTTGAAATGGGTTAAAATTAGGGTTTTGGTGTCAAAATGGGTATGACACGTGTTTAACACTTGTGTCCGGGTTTAATTGGCGTGTTAGGACCATTTTCACTCGTGTTAGTGGTTATTGGTTAGTTTGGGTGCGATTTGTGCTTGGAAGTGCATTTGGGTCGGAATTGCACTAAGTGTCATATGGGTTGATTTGTAAGTCAACCCTAATTGTGTTGTTGTATTTATGATAATGGAATAGGTACGTTCCATCGACGCGTTGCGGATTATTTTGGAAGCATTCATCAAGGCGACAAGGTGAGTGTTAATATCCTATATGCATATGTATGTGTAGGATGGGTGCGGGTCGGGTGAAGGGGTTCTCGCTTATAGAGCTCGCTTCTCGTATAGGTGGAATTGTTAGACTTGTGTATAGGTCCAATTGGCACGGTTGTGCGTTTTAGTTGACCACTTTGGCGAGGTGCACACTTTGTGTGTACGTTATCACATGGGCGTGTGATGTGGACTTATATAACCCCAATGACGAAGGGTTAATATAGTGAGTGGAATAATTATATGCGTAGGTATATAATGTATTTATTTGTTATAGCGTGAGATGTGAAGTTTCGATGTGCTAAGACACCACATTTCACGTGACGAGTGAAGTGTCGATGTGCTAAGACACCACTCAAAGTAATGTGACGGGGGGGGGGGGGGGGGAGTGTCGATGTGTTAAGACACCACCCGGAGTGAAGTATCGATGTGCTAAGATGCCACTCCAAGAGAATAACGGGTGAAGTACTGATGTGTTAAGGCGCCACTCGAGGTGAAGCATCGAAGTGTTAAGATGCCACCTCAAGTAAAATGAAGAGTGAAGTGTCGAAGTGTTAAGACACCACTCGGGGTGAAGTGTCGACGTGTTAAGACGCCACCCGGGTGAAGTATCAAAGTGTTAAGATGCCACCCGTGGGGTTAGTGTACGAAGTGTTAAGTGCACTAATGGTTGTTATGAACATCGATGACTTGTTTCGCGAAGTCATTCCCTTGCGAAGATTTGGTTAACCATGGTTATTGTGTTGTAAGCAATTATGTTATTCGGGATATATATATATATTGTATACATATAATGTTGTATTGTCGTGATGTAGCTAACCCTCCAGGTGTAGCTTATTGCCATTGTTCACATCGTTGTTGGTGAACTTATATTTTGTTGATGTATCTTTAGCTCATTGCTTAGTGATCTTACGGTATGCTTAGACTAGCTTGCCTTTATGCTTGGATGCTCCGATATGCGGTATTTGGTTTTGTGTGGCGTGTCCATTTTATGCATATATATGTATGTAGTATATTATCACTCACTAAGCGTTAGCTTACCCTCTCGTTGTTTACATTTTTATAGATTGCATGGATGAGGTGGCTCGGGTAAGCGGGGATTAGTGGACTTGCGTAGTTTGCTTTAGAAGACTTGCTTTTGGATTTGATTAGGATTGGGTAGCGTGTCCCCAATCCCATGCTCGGTCTATGTTTTGTATAAACTAATGGGTCGAAATAGTCACTTGTGGTATTTTGGGTCGATGTGGGCCCAGTGTCGTAAAACTCGGTTTTTATTGTGAAAAACTCTTAGTTTAAACTATTATAATCTATTGTGAAAGTGTTTTGGTTTAAAAGTGTCGGGAAGCGGGTTTTCGCCCGCGTGTGTTCGAAAAACTGATCAGAATGTTTTAGTACATCTGGACGCCATCCCAGATGGCTGGACGCCGTCCCAGTCTTAGGTGCTGGACGCCGTCCAAGCTTTTGGATGCCGTCCAGATCAACTGTTCCAGAAATTTTTTTTTTTTGGCACATTTTCGGAAGGTTAACGGGTTGGGTTGTTACAAGTGGTATCAGAGCATGGTCTAAGGGATTTAGGCGACTTGAGATAGGTGCCTAGACTTAGACTTTTGTGTGTGCTTAATTTGTTACGGGACTTGTAGGAGTACGGGTTCGGAATAGGTTATAGTTAGTGCCTTGTTGTAGGTGGACTAACGTCGATATTGGTAATGCGGATATTATTAATATATTAATTGTGTTGTGATAATAATTCTCGCGTATGTGTATATCGCGTAGAATTTTGTTTGTGTTTGTTTATATCATCGAGCGAGGCGGTCGTTGTACTAACGAGTTAATACGGCGTGTGTACGTAATAAGGACTTGCAAACCTTATTACGGGTGCAAATCGTGTCTAACAAGTGATGTACGACGAGTGTTGAGCAAGATGGGGCGGTGTTATGCGTCTTGTTTTATACGTTCGTGGACTAATCGTTTTGCATTATTTAGAATGACGACACGAAACGAGATCGATACGAATGACGAGGAGTTTAACTCTAGAGTTACGGCCGCCGTTGCGGAGCAAATGAGTGCGTTTCGAGAAGAAATGGATAGGAAGTATTCCGAATTTTGGGGTAGTAGTGAAATGGAGCGTTGTCTTAAGAGCTTCATGAGGACTAAATCCCCGATGTATGACAGGAAACCGGATCCTTTGATAAGCATAACTTGGATCTTAGATGTCGAAGGGTGTTTTCATACTATTGAATGCCCTCCTGAGAAGAGGACAAGACTCGCTACTAGTTTGTTGCGGGGTAGGGCGAAGGATTGGTTGGATGGTAAGATTGATCTTGTCGGTGGTGAGCCGTTTATGGCATTATCATGGGACGAGTTTAAGAAGGAATTCTTCAAAGAGTTCCGGACTTCAGCCGATTTGTCGGAAATGCGTAATGAGTTGCGAAATTTGCAACAGGGTTCTATGGATTTGAATACTCTCAAGACGACCTTTATGGCGAAGGTTCGTTTTTGCTCGGAGTATTTGGGGAATGATAATTTGTTGATGCAAGATTTCTATCGAACCTTGAATGATGACCTGAAGAATAAGATTAGCCGGGGTCACGCGAAATCAGTTGCGGAATTATTCACTGTGGCTAGAGGTTTCGAGTCGTATACGCGATCAAAGATTGGTGAACCTTCAAGTGAGAGAAGGGTTGTTTCGTATGGTGCTCCGAGTAAGAGGACTAAGGGTCCGAGTGTGAGCACGGGAGGTAAGCGGACGGGTATACCGGATTCTAGTGCATCTAGATGTTACAATTGTGGCATGAGGGGTCACAAGTCTTGGGAATGTTCGGTACCAAAGGGTGATGGTATGGTGTGTTTCAATTGTCAAGAGGAAGGACATCGTAAGTCGGAATGTCCCAAGTTATCGGGGACGGGTGCGGAAAGGAGACGTTAAGGTACGTTTCGTTTTAATAAATATGTTCTTTGATTATTTATTAAGTGCCGTTGAATTTGAGTTTGTAAAATGCCTTGTGTTGTGCATATTGTTGTTATGGGTGACGTTCCTAATGGAAGTACCCTATGGTGACGTTTGATTGTCGGGCGAAGGGCGTAAGACTTGGTGCAACCAAGCATTCCTTAGTATCTGGGAAATGTTCCTACCAAGCTGATGCGGTAGCGGAGTGGTATAAAATACTATTAAATTTTTGCAGGAAATACTATTAAATACAATACAATTTTACACAAGATATTTATTTATTTATAGAATGGATATACTTAAACCTTGCTACAACACTTATAGGCAGTGTACCTAATCGTACAGTAGTGTAGTTTTTAGTAAGTCCGGTTCGTTCCACAGGGAAAATCTTTAAACAAAGCTTAACGCTATATTAGTTTACTTTTATAAAAATACAAATATATATATATATAAGTAATATTATTATTATAAAGGGGGGTTTTTACCGTTTAATGACCGGTTTGTCGATTTTAAAACTTTAGTCGCAGTTAAAACCAAATGTAAAATATTAAAAATGAATACAAGACTTAAATTAAAGCATAAAGTAAATAACGATAATGAAATTGCGAATAATAAAAGTGCGATAAAATAAACTTGCGATAATTAAAAAGTACGATAATTAAAAGTGCAATTAAATACAATAATAATAAAAATGCGATATTTAGAAGTGCAATTAAATATAAAATAAAGGAAATTAAATATGAAATAAAAGAATTATGCTTATTTAAACTTCCGTAATCATGATGTTTGACGTGTTGATTTTTGTTTTATGCTCATGGGTTAATTGTCCTTTGTCCTGGATTATTTAATATGTCCGTCTGGTTTTTGTCCATAACAGTCCATCAGTCATAAATATAAAATGCGAGTGTCCTCGTCAAATTATCCTTATACCCGAAGTTAAATATTCCAACTAATTGGGGACTTAAACTGTAACAAGATTTTAATACTTTGTTTAATAATTACACCAGGATGTCGACTGAGTGTAACCCAAGGTTTTAATATTTTGTTATCAATTATACCAAGTGTCCTTGTACATAATTTCACCCCTGTTTTAATTATTCTAGTGGCTATTAATCCATTCCCGTGTCCGGTTAAATGAACGATTATTCGTTGGTATAAATACCCCGCCCATCGTGTCCGATCGAGTGTATATGGTAATTTATAGGGACGCCCAATTGTAAATCTTTATATTAACATTAACAAACTATCATTTAGTTAAACAAATATAAAGCTCATTAATAGCCCATAGTCTAATTTCCACAAGTGTCGTTCTTTTGTCCAAACCCCAATTATGGTACAAAGCCCAATTACCCAATTTTAGTAATTAGCCCAACATCATGATTACTTCGTTTTAACTAAGCATAATAATAACTTAGCTACGAGACATTAATGTAAAAAGGTTGAACATAACTTACAATGATTAAAAATAACGTAGCGTTACACGGACAGAATTTCGACTTACACCCTTACAATATTCACTAACATACCCTTATTATTAGAATTTAGAATTATAATTAAAATTAAAATTAAAATATAAATTATAAATATAAATATATCGTATGAATGAGGAGAAAAAAGATGATGATTTGCGATCAGAATTCGGTTGCTTTTATAGGGATTTTTGACATTTGGGGCTCCGCGACTCGCGGTGAAATACTCTTCAAACTCCGCGAGTCACGGAGAATGAAATTACAGCTCAGTCCCTTTGGAGTCTTTCTTGCCGACGGTTTTTATTATTTATTATAATATATAAATAATTATAAGAATTATTTAAATATTATATTATATTTATGTGCATAGTTGACTTGTAATTTTTAGTCCGTTGCGTCGAGCGTTGAGAGTTGACTCTAGTCCCGGTTCCGGATTTTCGAACGTCCTTGCGTACAATTTAATATCTTGTACTTTGCGTTTTGAATCTTGTACTCTTGTAATTTCGAGACGTTTCTTATCAATAATTGGAACCTCTTTGATTGTCTTTTGTACTTTTGAGCTTTTTGGTCGTTTGCGTCTTCAATTCGTCGAATCTGTCTTTTGTCTTCACCTTTTATTATTTAAACGAATATCACTTGTAAATAGAACAATTGTAACTAAAAGCTTGTCTTTCTTGAGGAATAATGCTATGAAATATATGTTCGTTTTTAGCATTATCAAATATTCCCACACTTGAGCGTTGCTTGTCCTCAAGCAATATCGTCTTGAAATACTAGAATCACTTCTTTATTCTTCACACTTTGTACATCAGTGATTTCTATACGGCGGTATAAACAATGGTAGTAACGATATGGTTTACAGTCCCACATGACTATAAAAATTTAGATCCATTAAGGAAATTGGATCTTTATGAAAACATTTGATCTTTTGAAAATTAAATCTAGTTTTTACCCTAGATAAGTTTTCCGGAATAACCCTTTACCGGTGTTTGCAAAATATTTTTGTGGGTTTGGTGGGTTTCAGATTTGAAAATTTTAGCTCAAAACTTGCGGTTTTGTGTCATCCACTTGCTAACCTTGTATTTGGAAAGCAACACGTCCAGTTTACTTGTCCCGTATATTACCTTTCGGTAAACTACCGTCCGGTTGAAAGGAAAGCGTTGAACAAGCAACTGTTAAGGCAATGTCCCCTGATATGCTTTTAATTATGGTCTATAACGTGTCGGACGCAATTACTATCCTTGGTAGGAGTAATAGTAAAGCTCACCCTTATAATAATTTTTTTTTTTTCGGTATGGCACAAGGTCCTGTCTTTTACCACTATGCAACCACCGTTCTTACGGTTGATACCCGATTTAGTTCAGGTGACCTAATGAATTCCAGGTGAATTCCTAGAATTTTACGTTCAATGGTAATGAACGCATTGAAAATAGGGTTTTCAGAAAACAAATCGGTTTGTAATTTTGATCAAAATATTTTCTCGTTTAAGCTCGAGTTTAGATATCATTGAATTCCATGAGTTTGAATTCTCAATCTTTAAGGTCAATCTGAAGGATTGAGTAATATCAGTCTTAAAAGCTGATTTTTAATCTTTAAGGAGATTATCCTTTCTGGGGATCTGATTCATTAGTCTTATCCAGCTAATTTGCATGGTGCCCCCCCATTGTATGAGATAAATCCTTCTCATGGTTAGGATAAATCTGACCACTTGGCGACCCTGTTTAATGCTGAGGTCCGTGGATTTCCTGCTGATTTTAGTGATGACTTTTCTAGATTTTTCGTCAACCTACAGCTGGTCTGGACGACAACTTCATGACCTAAATCAAGAAGCGCGTTTCTTTTTCGGAAGACTTTACTTTCTTTTAATGATGGAATTGATTCATCGTGTAGATCCATCTCTTCTTTTCTTTCATCAGTTAAAACAGTTTAGTTTAGTCCAAAGCAAAAGTATTTTCAGTTATTTGTTACAGATATATGTGACATATGTTTAAGATAACTTGGTAAATTTTCCCACACTTGGCTTTTATTTTCCTTTTTATCGTCCTCTATTCCATTTTAAATGAATTTTAACATTTTAGTTTGTTTCTCAATTTATGTCCTTTCCGAGGTAACAATAATTTCGGTGTTAAAACCTAGTTTTATCGTTCATAAATATGTATAAACATGATTTTGAGTTCATTTAATTGAAAATTTTGAAAAATTTTACTAGAATTGGGTAGTTAGTATATAAGACTAGGGCTGTTCTTTTTTATCAGAGAGCACTAGATTCTAATACAACTACTGCTTTACTAGTATTTTTAATGGTAACCAAGTGTATAAAGTAAAAAATTTTAAAATCCGAAAGAATTTAACCCCTTCCCACACTTAAGATCTTGCAATGCCCTCATTTGCAAGAAATCAAGAATAATTTAAATTATTGAGGGTGATTTGTGTGAAAATGATTAAATTTTTACCAAAGTTTCTAAATATATTGGCGTTTGTTTGCTGAATGATAAATGGTGCACATCATTTGTTCATTCCGTCTTGTTGTTATTTCACATATATTTTGCATCTTGTCGTCAAAATTAGTTGCTTTTGCTGAACTTATTGCCAGTCTTTGAAAATGCGTTGTTTTACCCTGTTGTGTACATAAGATAAACTGCAACCATATATACAATTTTTTTTTGAAGTTTGGTATATTACCCCACATTCAAAAATTATTAAAATCTAAGAATAAAAGTTAGACAATTATAAAAACTATTACAATATTAACAAAAGTATTAAACGTATCAATCATTACAAATTACAAAAAAAAAAAAATAAGTATACTAGGGATGATACTGGTACCAATAGGGGTTCCAGGCATAACCATAGGTGCTATAGAATGCTTCGGCAGGGTTATACGTAGGATATAGTGGCTGCATCTCTATAGACCAGGGAGGGAAGATGGGTTTCGGTGTAGGAATATAGTTTCTACCTATATGTTGGCAATGAGCTATGATTTGGTTCTGATGAACTTGCCAATCTTCAAATGCTCTCTGTCTAGCATTTTTGTATTCCTGAGAAGCTATAAACCTTTGCATTTCTTGCATCTCATTCCCCCCTCCTACATTACCTTGCTGTTGGTTTCTCTCCACCTGTGAATGTCTACCATGGTATCGTACTGCGGCGTTATTTCGCCTCTTCAAAACTTTCGCACCATGGTATACATTTAAACCTATAGTATCGCGGGGTTCTGGTTCTTCTACTAATAATCCCCCCGACTTATATCCACACCGAGATATTCACCAATCAAAGTAATAAAAATACCACCTCCTATTATGCTATGCGGTCGCATCCCCCGAACCATAGCTGATAAATAATAACCTACACAATACGGTATACTTACAGCGCTTTGTGGGTCTCGAATACACATATGGTAAAACAAATCCTGTTCATTTACTTTTTCCTTGTTCTTACCCCTTTGTGTAATCGAATTAGCTAAAAACCTATGTATCACTCTTAATTCGGCTCTATCTATATCCAAATAAGAGTAATTTCCCCCTTTGAAACGGTGATGGCTTGTCATTTGACTCCACACACCGTGTGTATCAAAATTTTCATCTATCTTTCTACCGTTTAGTATCAACCCTCTACAATCGGCAGATGCTAACTCCTCAGGCGTATATATACGTAAAGCCTGAGCCATGTCTAGTAAAGACATGTGGCGCATCGAACCGCCTAACAAAAATCTAATAAAAGAACGATCGGTTAAACTAGCTACCCGATCATTCAACTCTATACTACACAATAATTCTTCACACCATACTTTATATACAGGTCTACGCATGGTGAATAAACGTACCCAGTCATTAAAAGTAGAATTACCATACCTCTGTACAAGTAATTCCCTAATTGGCCCGGCCAATTCTACAGCTTCTAAGGGTCCCCATTCTATGACCCTCGGTACCTCAACAACCTTAGAATGAAGAGTATGCAAACCCCTTTGATATTTTGGATAATCTATCCAAAGTCTGTCAAATCTCAGGTTCGGGTGCAACTCTTCCAAGTGCATATCGGAAAAGGTCATGACTGGATGAGGTATATCCTGCTTGTAGTAGTTATCTACCTCCTGTTGTTCCGCATTCTCAGCAGGAGCATTACGGGCTTGGGATGAAGATTCACCCCTTTCAGTCTGCAAAACACATCAAACACAATTTTTGTGCATCCAAATATGCATTAGTGTCAGTAAAATCATCAATCAAAATAATTACAATGACATTTTAAACTTAAGCTTATTTTCACATTTTTATCAAATCTACACTTTTTCAAATAAGCATATACGAAAATGTTCGCCAAGTTCATAAGCATTCAACTCAAATAACATGTCAAAATAATCATTACTAGCAATTAAACAAGTCTCAAATGGCATTATCTTTCAAAAATCAAGTTCATGAATTTTAGACTTGAAAAAGTCCACTTTAATTCTCAAAATCATGTTTAGGCTCAAAGTTTGGATCATTTAACTACCTAAACATGTTACACTACTTAATTTAGCAATAATTCATGACAAAAATCGGCCATAACCTGTTTATATCAAAAAGCCCCAAATTGCTCAAGAACACAAACCCTAGATTATTCAAAATTTGAAGTTTAAGGCTTCTAATCATGTTAAACAGCATCAATCTAGGTTATACAAGCATAATACATAAACAATTTAAGCCTAATTACACTAAAAAGCATCAAAATCAAATTGGGGAAAAAATTGCTCAAGAACACCAAATTTCGGATTAAATGGTGTTTAGGTGTAGAAATTTACCGTTTTTCTTGAGTAATTCCTAGATAGCATCCTTCTCAACATGATTTTAGTAAAAAATTTGGTGATTAACGGTTAAAAATTGTGATTTTGGGGTGTATTTTTCGGGTTTTTGCGTGCAGTTTTTCGCAGGTTTTTTTTTGTTTTGGGGTTGGGACTGATCTGTTCCAGCTCTTTATTTTTTTTTCTGATTTTTCATCCCTCCGCGACTCGCGGTGAATTACACTTCAAACTCCGCGAGTCGCGGAGTTTGCTATTTTTTTTTTTTTTTTAGTCATTAACTTATAAAACAATTAAGTACTTAATTTTAAAATTTTGTTTCCCTTGTTATTTAGGACGAGGTCGTTTCGGATCGATGTCCTAGTCCGTCCCTCGACAAAATTTCAAAATTTGTCTTTTTGTAGCGATTGTTTTAAAAGCTAAGATTTTTGGGTTTTTTTGTTTTTTTTGTTTTTGGCATACTTTAATTCAATGAGATTAAAAATAATGATAATAAAAGTTCTCGTCCCTCTCTCGGGTAAAGCAATTTCGGTTCAAAGACATAGTCTTCAACTTACGACGAATTTTAAAAATCATATTTTTAACTTAATGAAATAAAGTAAATTTTTGTTTTTAAATTCACACAACTTAAATATAAAATTCAAAATTTATATTAAAAATTCACACCAAAATTAAAATTCGAAATGCATAAAATTAAAAATTCACACCAAACTTAATTTAAAAATTTATATTATAAATTCATACCAAACTTATATTAATTTTTCAAATATTTACAATTTTAAAAATATTTTTTTTTTTTTACAAAGTTTACAATATTAATTTAAGATTTAAATATTAATTTTAAAAACATGGTAAAAATAAAATTAAAAATCTTTTTGGCTTTTTATCCCACTTTAATCAATCAAATATTATCAAAAATATGCGCCCCTCTTTTCGGTAAAGTAATTTCGGTTCCAAAACCTAATTTAACTCATGACGAATTTTTGAAATATTTTGGGTTGATTGTTTAAAGATATTTATACCTTAAGAATAAACGTTAAATTTCGCAGTGATGTAATAAATTTTTTGAATGATATCAATAATTTCGGTCGCCAAACCTAATTTTATTCAATACCAATTTAATACTTTTTAGCGAACAAATTAGCATTTATTATCAAAAGGTTAAAAATAAAAATAAAAATAAAAACTGTACAGACATACCTGTGGAATAGATTTCTTAGTTATATGGTCTATCCCATTCATAAGATAGTCGGTTTAATTGGTTTTCCATGGCTACATAGGCGTAACCTCGAGCATTCAGTGTCTTTTCTTCTAAACATATGAACGGTCCGTCTCTGCATAAAGTAACAAATTCGGTATTTGAATAGGTTTGATTATTTGAACATTTACCTCCATGTGACCATTTTCCGCATTTGTGACATCTTTCTAGGTGTCGTGCTCTTCTTTTCGCTGCGGATTTTGATTTTCCTTTACCAAATTGTAACTTATTATCTTCGCATCTGGATTCTTTTCTAACTCCGTCCATTCTTTCTCTGATTACTGATACTATTTCACTTGGTAGTATGTCATTATTTCTTTTAGTGATCAAAGCGTGTAGCATTAGACCATGGTTTAGTTCACAGGCAGTCTTCATTTCCTAAAAACCTAAAAAAAATAAAAATTCAGAATGGGGGGAGAAGACTAGTTCTTTAGGGTCTGCTAGGGAAAGACCATTCGGGTTCCATTTTCGAGAACTACACGAAAACAGACAATCTAACTCTAACAGAAATACATATTATCCTTTAAAGACTTGATTCTCCCCACACTTAGTTAGCTGTGGTGTCAAAATTGTGATTAACTTCGTTGTCGACTTCCATTGGTCCATGTATGTAATGTTTAACTCTGTGACCATTAACTTTAAATTCCATCCCATTTGAATTTATTAATTCTATCATTCCGTATGGGAAAACTCTTTTGACTATGAATGGTCCAGACCATCTTGATTTCAATTTTCCAGGAAATAGCTTGAATCGTGAATTGAAAAGAAGAACTCTGTCTCCTTCTTTAAATTCTTTTGAACTTCTGATTCTTTTATCATGCCATTTCTTCGTTCTTTCTTTATAGATTAACGAATTTTTGTATGCTTCATGTCTTAATTCTTCTAATTCGTTTAGTTGACTTAATCGTAGACGTCCGGCTTCATGTAAATCAAGATTACATGTTTTCAAAGCCCAAAATGCTTTGTGTTCAATTTCTACTGGAAGATGACATGCTTTTCCATAAACAAGTCTAAAAGGTGTGGTTCCAATTGGAGTTTTGTAGGCTGTTCTAGAAGCCCAGAGTGCATCCTCCAATTTAATGGACCATTCCTTCGGATTTGATCCTACGGTTTTCTCTAGAATACGTTTTAAAGCTCGGTTGGTATTTTCAACTTGTCCACTTGTTTGTGGATGATATGCGGTGGAGATTTTATGAGTTACTCCATATCTTTTAAGAACTTTCTCAAGTTGATTATTACAGAAATGAGTACCCCGATCACTTATTAAAGCTTTCGGTGTTCCAAACCTTGCAAAAAGACGTTTTAAAAAGTTGACTACAACTCGTGCATCGTTAGTTGGGAGAGCTTGTGCTTCCGTCCATTTAGATACATAATCAATGGCTACGAGTATATATAGATTATTATGAGATTTTGGAAATGGACCCATAAAGTCAATACCCCAAATGTCAAATACTTCACATACTTGGATGACATTTTGTGGCATTTCATCACGTTGACTTATTTTTCCGGCCCTTTGACATGCATCACAGGATTTGCAAAGAAGGTGTGCGTCTTTGTAAATTGTAGGCCAATAGAATCCAGCATCATAAACTTTTCTTGCTGTTAGTTGAGGCCCATAATGCCCTCCTGTTGGTCCTGTGTGACAATGGTTTAATATTTTACTAGCTTCATCTCCAAATACACATCGGCGTATTATTCCATCGGGACAACTTTTAAACAGATGTGGATCTTCCCAAAAATAGTGTTTTATATCACTGAAGAATTTCTTTCGTCTTTGGTACGATAATCCTTTTTCAAGGAATCCACAAACTAAGTAGTTTGCATAGTCTGCAAACCATGGGATTTCTTTATAATCTATTTTCAATAGATATTCATCAGGAAAGTTGTCTTGTATGGCTGATTCATTTAGAACTTCTAATTCGGGATTTTCAAGACGAGAAAGATGATCAGCGGCGAGATTTTCTGCTCCTCTTTTATCTCGGATTTCAATATCAAATTCTTGTAAGAGTAAGATCCAACGGATTAATCTTGGTTTAGCATCTTGTTTTGAAAATAAGTATCTAAGAGCAGAATGGTCGGTATAGACCACCGTTTTTGCTAGAATGAGATATGATCGAAATTTGTCAAAAGCAAAGACAATAGCAAGGAGTTCTTTTTCAGTAGTTGTATAGTTCGTTTGTGCTCCTTGTAACGTCTTACTAGCATAATATATAGGTTGAAATCGTTTTTCAATCCTTTGTCCTAAAACGGCTCCCATTGCAAAATCACTTGCATCGCACATTAGTTCAAATGGTAGATTCCAATTTGGTGTTATCATGATCGGCGCATTAGTGAGTTTCTCTTTAAGAATATTAAAAGATTTGATACACTCATCTGAAAAGATGAATGGCGCATCCTTTTCTAGGAGTTTATTCATAGGAGTGGCAATTTTAGAAAAATCTTTTATGAAACGTCGGTAAAAACTGGCATGCCTTAGAAAACTCCTAACTCCTCTAACATTGGTGGGATGTGGAAGTTTAGCAATTACATCTACTTTAGCTCTATCCACTTCAATTCCTTCTTTTGAAATTTTATGTCCAAGAACGATGCCTTCTTTAACCATGAAATGGCATTTCTCCCAATTAAGAACTAGATTTGATTGTTCACATCTAATTAGCATTCGTTCCAGATTAACTAGACATGATTTAAATGTATCACCGAAGACTGAAAAGTCATCCATGAATACTTCCATGCATTCTTCTATCATGTCGTGAAAAATCGCCATCATACACCTTTGAAAGGTTGCAGGGGCGTTACTGTAGTGACCCCAACTTTTCCATGTTTATATATATTAATTGAGATTGATGTTTACATGATTAAATGTTTCCAACATGTTAAGCAATCAAACTTGTTAAGACTTGATTAATTGAAATATGTTTCATATAGACAATTGACCACCCAAGTTGACCGGTGATTCACGAACGTTAAAACTTGTAAAAACTATACGATGACATATATATGGTTATATATATAGTTAACATGTTTTTATTATAAGTATGTATCTCATTAGGTATTTTAACAATGAGTTATATACATAAAAATGAGACTATTAATTTAAGAAACTCGAAAACGATATATATAACGATTATCGTTATAACAACGTCTTACTAGGTACATATTAATCATATTAAGATATTGATACACTTGGTTAATTATGTTAAATGATAAGTAAATATATTATTAAGTGTATTAACAATGAAATACATATGTAAAAATAAGACTACTAACTTAATGATTTCGAAACGAGACATATATGTAACGATTATCGTTGTAACGACATTTAACTGTATATACATCATACTGAGATATATTATATATCATAATATCATGATAATATAATAATTTAAAATCTCTTTTGTTATTATAAACATTGGGTTAACAACATTTAACAAGATCGTTAACCTAAAGGTTTCAAAACAACACTTACATGTAACGACTAACGATGACTTAACGACTCAGTTAAAATGTATATACATGTAGTGTTTTAATATGTATTTATACACTTTTGAAAGACTTCAATACACTTATCAAAATAATTCTACTTAACAAAAATGCTTACAATTACATTCTCGTTCAGTTTCATCAACAATTCTACTCGTATGCACCCGTATTCGTACTCGTACAATACACAGCTTTTAGATGTATGTACTATTGGTATATACACTCCAATGATCAGCTCTTAGCAGCCCATGTGAGTCACCTAACACATGTGGGAACCATCATTTGGCAACTAGCATGAAATATCTCATAAGATTACAAAAATATGAGTAATCATTCATGACTTATTTACATGAAAACAAAATTACATATCCTTTATATCTAATCCATACACCAACGACCAAAAACACCTACAAACACTTTCATTCTTCAATTTTCTTCATCTAATTGAACTCTCTCAAGTTCTATCTTCAAGTTCTAAGTGTTCTTCATAAATTCCAAAAGTTCTAGTTTCATAAAATCAAGAATACTTTCAAGTTTGCTAGCTCACTTCCAATCTTGTAAGGTGATCATCCAACCTCAAGAAATCTTTGTTTCTTACAGTAGGTTATCATTCTAATACAAGGTAATAATCATATTCAAACTTTGGTTCAATTTCTATAACTATAACAATCTTATTTCAAGTGATGATCTTACTTAAACTTGTTTTCGTGTCATGATTTTGCTTCAAGAACTTTGAGCCATCCAAGGATCCATTGAAGCTAGATCCATTTTTCTCTTTTCCAGTAGGTTCATCCAAGGAACTTAAGGTAGTAATGATGTTCATAACATCATTCGATTCATACATATAAAGCTATCTTATTCGAAGGTTTAAACTTGTAATCACTAGAACATAGTTTAGTTAATTCTAAACTTGTTCGCAAACAAAAGTTAATCCTTCTAACTTGACTTTTAAAATCAACTAAACACATGTTCTATATCTATATGATATGCTAACTTAATGATTTAAAACCTGGAAACACGAAAAACACCGTAAAACCGGATTTACGCCGTCGTAGTAACACCGCGGGCTGTTTTGGGTTAGTTAATTAAAAACTATGATAAACTTTGATTTAAAAGTTTTTATTCTGAGAAAATGATTTTTATTATGAACATGAAACTATATCCAAAAATTATGGTTAAACTCAAAGTGGAAGTATGTTTTCTAAAATGGTCATCTAGACGTCGTTCTTTCGACTGAAATGACTACCTTTACAAAAACGACTTGTAACTTATTTTTCCGACTAGAAACCTATACTTTTTTTGTTTAGATTCATAAAATAGAGTTCAATATGAAACCATAGCAATTTGATTCACTCAAAACGGATTTAAAATGAAGAAGTTATGGGTAAAACAAGATTGGATAATTTTTCTCATTTTAGCTACGTGAAAATTGGTAACAAATCTATTCCAACCATAACTTAATCAACTTGTATTATATATTATGTAATCTTGAGATACCATAGACACGTATACAATGTTTCGACCTATCATGTCGACACATCTATATATATTTCGGAACAACCATAGACACTCTATATGTGAATGTTGGAGTTAGCTATACAGGGTTGAGGTTGATTCCAAAATATATATAGTTTGAGTTGTGATCAATACTGAGATACGTATACACTGGGTCGTGGATTGATTCAAGATAATATTTATCGATTTATTTCTGTACATCTAACTGTGGACAACTAGTTGTAGGTTACTAACGAGGACAGCTGACTTAATAAACTTAAAACATCAAAATATATTAAAAGTGTTGTAAATATATTTTGAACATACTTTGATATATATGTATATATTGTTATAGGTTCGTGAATCAACCAGTGGTCAAGTCTTACTTCCCGACGAAGTAAAAATCTGTGAAAGTGAGTTATAGTCCCACTTTTAAAATCTAATATTTTTGGGATGAGAATACATGCAGGTTTTATAAATGATTTACAAAATAGACACAAGTACGTGAAACTACATTCTATGGTTGAATTATCGAAATCGAATATGCCCCTTTTTATTAAGTCTGGTAATCTAAGAATTAGGGAACAGACACCCTAATTGACGCGAATCCTAAAGATAGATCTATTGGGCCTAACAAACCCCATCCAAAGTACCGGATGCTTTAGTACTTCGAAATTTATATCATATCCGAAGGGTGTCCCGGAATGATGGGGATATTCTTATATATGCATCTTGTTATTGTCGGTTACCAGGTGTTCACCATATGAATGATTTTTATCTCTATGTATGGGATGTGTATTGAAATATGAAATCTTGTGGTCTATTGTTACGATTTGATATATATAGGTTAAACCTATAACTCACCAACATTTTTGTTGACGTTTTAAGCATGTTTATTCTCAGGTGATTATTAAGAGCTTCCGCTGTCGCATACTTAAATAAGGACAAGATTTGGAGTCCATGCTTGTATGATATTGTGTAAAAACTGCATTCAAGAAACTTATTTTGTTGTAACATATTTGTATTGTAAACCATTATGTAATGGTCGTGTGTAAACAGGATATTTTAGATTATCATTATTTGATAATCTACGTAAAGCTTTTTAAACCTTTATTGATGAAATAAAGGTTATGGTTTGTTTAAAAATGAATGCAGTCTTTGAAAAACGTCTCATATAGAGGTCAAAACCTCGCAACGAAATCAATTAATATGGAACGTTTTTAATCAATAAGAACGGGACATTTCAGTTGGTATCCGAGCGTTGGTCTTAGAGAACCAGAAAATTTGCATTAGTGTGTCTTATCGAGTTTGTTAGGATGCATTAGTGAGTCTGGACTTCGACCGTGTTTTCTTTAAAAATGATTGCTTAACATTTTTGTTGGAAACTATATATTTTTAACATATGAATATTATGTGATATATTAATCTCTTAACGTGTTTGATATTATGTGATAGATGTCTACCTCTAGAACAAGTCCCATTGACTCACCTAATAATAATGAAGAGTCAAATGTAAATTGGAATGATTTGTGGACTGATTCACAAGTTCCCGAAGAGGAACCGGAAGAAGAGTCGGAACCGGAAGAAGAATCGGAACCGGAAGAAGAATCGGAACCGGATGAAGAAATAGAACCGGCGGGGGAAATAATAAAACGGTTAAGTAAAAGAAAATCCTCAACCAACCGACCAAAGTTAATTATGGTCAATGGTGTTTCCGCCAAGGAAGCAAAATATTGGGAGGATTACCAATTCTCCGATGAATCGGATTCCGACGAGAATTCCGATGATGTTATAGAAATTACCCCAACTGAATTTAAAAAGGCAAAAGAAAATAATAAGGGAAAGGACATACAAATAGAGAAATCTAATTCCAACCCCGATGAACTTTATATGTATCGTCAACCCCCGAAGTCCTTAAGTTGTAACAATGACCCGGGAACCTCTAAACCACCAGGTTTTTCTAAACCAATGTGGACAACGACGGCTCGTATTAGGGGAACATCATATATCCCTAGAAACTTGGCAAAACGAACCAAAACCGAAGAAGAAGAAACGAGCGAGTCGGAATAAGATAGTTGTATTCGTGTGGTGTAATATATGGAATATAGTGTTCTTATGCTTTATGATATATGTAAAAATTGCTTGTATTAATAAGTATTTTTTTATGAATCTAACTCTTGTCTATTTTACAGTTTAAAAACACAAAATGGATAGACAACCCAATATTTTAAGAGACCTACCCGGAGACATGATTGATGAAATCTTGTCTAGAGTCGGCCAGAATTCTTCGGCACAACTATTTAAGGCGAGATCAGTTTGTAAGACATTCGAAGAACGTTCCAAGAATGTCTTGGTTTATAAGAGACTTTCGTTTGAAAGATGGGGGATATCACATTGGGAAACCCATAAGTTACGATGTGTTTACTTTGACGCATATATTGCGGGGAACCCAAATGCTATTTTACGCAACGGGTTAAGAAATTATTTTGACTCAATATATCCGAATATTGGACTTCGTGATTTAGAAAAAGCGGCTAACATGCAACATAAAGAAGCATGTTATGCTTACGGATTAGTAATGTTCGCTTCTCACCAAAGTGAGAACAAGAACATCGGGCTACAACTATTAAACAAAACGTTTCCACAAGTGACGGAGTCGGTAATTGGGGTAAGAAATGAGGTTTTTAGATTATTACGGGACTGTTGGACATTACGTAACCCTCGTCCCTTTGATGACGTTACAACACGCTATCTTATCAACGGCCATAACGGTTATGTTGCACAAGACCAAGGATGGGAAGTAGTCCTAGTAAAACCAGAATGCATGACTTGTTTCTGGACGTATGAATTACGTGTCTTTATTGCCTTTGCTGAACGACTTGTATACTAGCTAGAATTGTCTTCACAACTATCTTGTATCAAAGTTATTGTGTGCTATATTTCATGCTTTATGTAAAATAAGCGGTATTGTAAGTTTGTAAAATATTGTATAAAAGTTTGAACGCGAAATATTATTATAATCAGTTTTTCATATAGAATTGTAGTAGTTGAATTGTATATTAGCTACTAAGTATGAACTTAACGGGTAGGTACTACCCGAATTTAAACTTATAAAACGCTAATATGAAGAAAAAGCTTTTATAAATGAGTTCATATTATGCTACGAAATACTATTAACTACTCTTAATATTCTGTATGATTAGCTTGTTCCATTTAACTATTTTGAAGGAAATGGCACCGACTACTCGACACACCGTGAATATGAATGAAGAGGAATTCCGTACTTTTCTAGCTTCAAACATAGCCGCAGTACAGGCTGCGCTACATACCAACAATAACCTTGGATCTAGCAGTACAGGAAATCGTGTAGGATGCACCTACAAAGAATTCACTGCCTGCAAACCTTTGGAATTTGATGGAACCGAAGGACCGATCGGATTGAAACGGTGGACCGAGAAGGTCGAATCGGTGTTTGCCATAAGTAAGTGTACTGAAGAGGACAAAGTAAAGTACGCTACGCATACCTTTACAGGTTCTGCGTTAACATGGTGGAATACCTATCTAGAGCAAGTGGGACAAGACGATGCGTACGCACTACCGTGGTCAGCATTCAAGCACTTGATGAACGAGAAGTACCGTCCCAGAACCGAGGTCAATAAGCTCAAGACAGAACTTAGAGGGTTACGAACCCAAGGATTTGATATTACCACGTACGAAAGACGATTCACAGAATTGTGCCTATTGTGTCCGGGAGCATTCGAAGATGAGGAAGAGAAGATCGACGCGTTTGTGAAAGGATTACCGGAAAGAATCCAAGAAGATATAAGTTCACACGAGCCCGCCTCCATACAACAGGCATGTAGAATGGCTCACAAACTCGTGAACCAGATTGAAGAAAGAATTAAAGAACAGACTGCTGAAGAGGCCAATGTGAAGCAAGTCAAAAGAAAGTGGGAGGAAAACGGTGATAAGAATCACCAATACAACAACAACAGCAATTACAACAATAATCGCAACAATTATCCCAACAATCGCAACATCAATCTCAACTACAACAAACGGCCCAACAACAACAACAACAACAATAACAACAACTACAACAATCATCCCAATAACAATAATAACCGCAACAACAACAACAATCAGAAGCAGCTATGCCAAAGGTGTGAAAAGAATCACTCGGGGTTCTGCACCAAATTTTGCAACAAGTGTAAAAGAAATGGTCATAGCGCGGCGAAGTGTGAGGTCTACGGACCAGGGGTTAATAGAACGAAAGGAACAAATGGTGTCGGAACGAGTAATGGCGGAGCAAGTAGTGTCGGAGCAAGTTATGCCAATGTAGTTTGTTATAAATGTGGAAAACCAGGCCACATTATTAGAAATTGCCCGAACCAGGAGAACACGAATGGACAAGGCCGTGGAAGAGTTTTCAATATTAATGCGGTAGAGGCACAGGAAGACCCGGAGCTTGTTACGGGTACGTTTCTTATTGACAATAAATCTGCTTACGTTTTATTTGATTCGGGTGCGGATAGAAGCTATATGAGTAGAGATTTTTGTGCTAAATTAAGTTGTCCATTGACGCCTTTGGATAGTAAATTTTTACTCGAATTAGCAAATGGTAAATTAATTTCAGCAGATAATATATGTCGGAATCGAGAAATTAAACTGGTTAGCGAAACATTTAAGATTGATTTGATACCAGTAGAGTTAGGGAGTTTTGATGTGATAATCGGTATGGACTGGTTGAAAGAAGTGAAAGCGGAGATCATTTGTTACAAAAATGCAATTCGCATTATACGAGAAAAAGGAAAACCCTTAATGGTGTACGGAGAAAAGGGCAACACGAAGCTACATCTTATTAGTAATTTGAAGGCACAAAAACTAATAAGAAAAGGTTGCTATGCTGTTCTAGCACACGTCGAGAAAGTACAAACTGAAGAAAAGAGCATCAATGATGTTCCCATTGCAAAAGAATTTCCCGATGTATTTCCGAAAGAATTACCGGGATTACCCCCACATCGATCCGTTGAATTTCAAATAGATCTTGTACCAGGAGCTGCACCAATAGCTCGTGCTCCTTACAGACTCGCACCCAGCGAGATGAAAGAACTGCAAAGCCAATTACAAGAACTTTTAGAGCGTGGTTTCATTCGACCAAGCACATCACCGTGGGGAGCTCCTGTTTTGTTTGTCAAGAAGAAAGATGGTACATTCAGGTTGTGTATCGACTACCGAGAGTTGAACAAACTTACCATCAAGAACCGCTACCCACTACCGAGAATCGACGACTTATTTGATCAACTACAAGGCTCGTCTGTTTATTCAAAGATTGACTTACGTTCCGGGTATCATCAAATGCGGGTGAAAGAAGATGATATTCCAAAGACTGCTTTCAGAACACGTTACGGTCATTACGAGTTTATGGTCATGCCGTTTGGTTTAACTAATGCACCAGCTGTGTTCATGGACCTTATGAACCGAGTGTGTGGACCATACCTTGACAAGTTTGTCATTGTTTTCATTGATGACATACTTATTTACTCAAAGAATGACCAAGAACACGGTGAACATTTGAGAAAGGTGTTAGAAGTATTGAGGAAGGAAGAATTGTACGCTAAGTTTTCAAAGTGTGCATTTTGGTTGGAAGAAGTTCAATTCCTCGGTCACATAGTGAACAAAGAAGGTATTAAGGTGGATCCGGCAAAGATAGAAACTGTTGAAAAGTGGGAAACCCCGAAAACTCCGAAACACATACGCCAGTTTTTAGGACTAGCTGGTTACTACAGAAGGTTCATCCAAGACTTTTCCAGAATAGCAAAACCCTTGACTGCATTAACGCATAAAGGGAAGAAATTTGAATGGAATGATGAACAAGAGAAAGCGTTTCAGTTATTGAAGAAAAAGCTAACTACGGCACCTATATTGTCATTGCCTGAAGGGAATGATGATTTTGTGATTTATTGTGACGCATCAAAGCAAGGTCTCGGTTGTGTATTAATGCAACGAACGAAGGTGATTGCTTATGCGTCTAGACAATTGAAGATTCACGAACAAAATTATACGACGCATGATTTGGAATTAGGCGCGGTTGTTTTTGCATTAAAGACTTGGAGGCACTACTTATATGGGGTCAAAAGTATTATATATACCGACCACAAAAGTCTTCAACACATATTTAATCAGAAACAACTGAATATGAGGCAGCGTAGGTGGATTGAATTATTGAATGATTACGATTTTGAGATTCGTTACCACCCGGGGAAGGCAAATGTGGTAGCCGATGCCTTGAGCAGGAAGGATAGAGAACCCATTCGAGTAAAATCTATGAATATAATGATTCATAATAACATTACTACTCAAATAAAGGAGGCGCAACAAGGAGTTTTAAAAGAGGGAAATTTAAAGGATGAAATACCCAAAGGATCGGAGAAGCATCTTAATATTCGGGAAGACGGAACCCGGTATAGGGCTGAAAGGATTTGGGTACCAAAATTTGGAGATATGAGAGAAATGGTACTTAGAGAAGCTCATAAAACCAGATACTCAATACATCCTGGAACGGGGAAGATGTACAAGGATCTCAAGAAACATTTTTGGTGGCCGGGTATGAAAGCCGATGTTGCTAAATACGTAGGAGAATGTTTGACGTGTTCTAAGGTCAAAGCTGAGCATCAGAAACCATCAGGTCTACTTCAACAACCCGAAATCCCGGAATGGAAATGGGAAAATATTACCATGGATTTCATCACTAAATTGCCAAGGACTGCAAGTGGTTTTGATACTATTTGGGTAATAGTTGATCGTCTCACCAAATCAGCACACTTCCTACCAATAAGAGAAGATGACAAGATGGAGAAGTTAGCACGACTGTATTTGAAGGAAGTCGTCTCCAGACATGGAATACCAATCTCTATTATCTCTGATAGGGATGGCAGATTTATTTCAAGATTCTGGCAGACATTACAGCAAGCATTAGGAACTCGTCTAGACATGAGTACTGCCTATCATCCACAAACTGATGGGCAGAGCGAAAGGACGATACAAACGCTTGAAGACATGCTACGAGCATGTGTTATTGATTTCGGAAACAGTTGGGATCGACATCTACCGTTAGCAGAATTTTCCTACAACAACAGCTACCATTCAAGCATTGAGATGGCGCCGTTTGAAGCACTTTATGGTAGAAAGTGCAGGTCTCCGATTTGTTGGAGTGAGGTGGGGGATAGACAGATTACGGGTCCGGAGATTATACAAGAAACTACCGAGAAGATCATCCAAATTCAACAACGGTTGAAAACCGCCCAAAGTCGACAAAAGAGCTACGCTGACATTAAAAGAAAAGATATAGAATTTGAAATTGGAGAGATGGTCATGCTTAAAGTTTCACCTTGGAAAGGCGTTGTTCGATTTGGTAAACGAGGGAAATTAAATCCAAGGTATATTGGACCATTCAAGATTATTGATCGTGTCGGACCAGTAGCTTACCGACTTGAGTTACCTCAACAACTCGCGGCTGTACATAACACTTTCCACGTCTCGAATTTGAAGAAATGTTTTGCTAAAGAAGATCTCACTATTCCGTTAGATGAAATCCAAATCAACGAAAAACTCCAATTCATCGAAGAACCCGTCGAAATAATGGATCGTGAGGTTAAAAGACTTAAGCAAAACAAGATACCAATTGTTAAGGTTCGATGGAATGCTCGTAGAGGACCCGAGTTCACCTGGGAGCGTGAAGATCAGATGAAGAAGAAATACCCGCATCTATTTCCAGAAGATTCGTCAACACCTTCAACAGCTTAAAATTTCGGGACGAAATTTATTTAACGGGTAGGTACTGTAGTGACCCCAACTTTTCCATGTTTATATATATTAATTGAGATTGATGTTTACATGATTAAATGTTTCCAACATGTTAATCAATCAAACTTGCTAAGACTTGATTAATTGAAATATGTTTCATATAGACAATTGACCACCCAAGTTGACCGGTGATTCACGAACGTTAAAACTTGTAAAAACTATACGATGACATATATATGGTTATATATATAGTTAACATGTTTTTATTATAAGTATGTATCTCATTAGGTATTTTAACAATGAGTTATATACATAAAAATGAGACTATTAATTTAAGAAACTCGAAAACGATATATATAACGATTATCGTTATAACAACGTCTTACTAGGTACATATTAATCATATTAAGATATTGATACACTTGGTTAATTATGTTAAATGATAAGTAAATATATTATTAAGTGTATTAACAATGAAATACATATGTAAAAATAAGACTACTAACTTAATGATTTCGAAACGAGACATATATGTAACGATTATCGTTGTAACGACATTTAACTGTATATACATCATACTGAGATATATTATATATCATAATATCATGATAATATAATAATTTAAAATCTCTTTTGTTATTATAAACATTGGGTTAACAACATTTAACAAGATCGTTAACCTAAAGGTTTCAAAACAACACTTACATGTAACGACTAACGATGACTTAACGACTCAGTTAAAATGTATATACATGTAGTGTTTTAATATGTATTTATACACTTTTGAAAGACTTCAATACACTTATCAAAATAATTCTACTTAACAAAAATGCTTACAATTACATTCTCGTTCAGTTTCATCAACAATTCTACTCGTATGCACCCGTATTCGTACTCGTACAATACACAGCTTTTAGATGTATGTACTATTGGTATATACACTCCAATGATCAGCTCTTAGCAGCCCATGTGAGTCACCTAACACATGTGGGAACCATCATTTGGCAACTAGCATGAAATATCTCATAAGATTACAAAAATATGAGTAATCATTCATGACTTATTTACATGAAAACAAAATTACATATCCTTTATATCTAATCCATACACCAACGACCAAAAACACCTACAAACACTTTCATTCTTCAATTTTCTTCATCTAATTGAACTCTCTCAAGTTCTATCTTCAAGTTCTAAGTGTTCTTCATAAATTCCAAAAGTTCTAGTTTCATAAAATCAAGAATACTTTCAAGTTTGCTAGCTCACTTCCAATCTTGTAAGGTGATCATCCAACCTCAAGAAATCTTTGTTTCTTACAGTAGGTTATCATTCTAATACAAGGTAATAATCATATTCAAACTTTGGTTCAATTTCTATAACTATAACAATCTTATTTCAAGTGATGATCTTACTTAAACTTGTTTTCGTGTCATGATTTTGCTTCAAGAACTTTGAGCCATCCAAGGATCCATTGAAGCTAGATCCATTTTTCTCTTTTCCAGTAGGTTCATCCAAGGAACTTAAGGTAGTAATGATGTTCATAACATCATTCGATTCATACATATAAAGCTATCTTATTCGAAGGTTTAAACTTGTAATCACTAGAACATAGTTTAGTTAATTCTAAACTTGTTCGCAAACAAAAGTTAATCCTTCTAACTTGACTTTTAAAATCAACTAAACACATGTTCTATATCTATATGATATGCTAACTTAATGATTTAAAACCTGGAAACACGAAAAACACCGTAAAACCGGATTTACGCCGTCGTAGTAACACCGCGGGCTGTTTTGGGTTAGTTAATTAAAAACTATGATAAACTTTGATTTAAAAGTTTTTATTCTGAGAAAATGATTTTTATTATGAACATGAAACTATATCCAAAAATTATGGTTAAACTCAAAGTGGAAGTATGTTTTCTAAAATGGTCATCTAGACGTCGTTCTTTCGACTGAAATGACTACCTTTACAAAAACGACTTGTAACTTATTTTTCCGACTAGAAACCTATACTTTTTTTGTTTAGATTCATAAAATAGAGTTCAATATGAAACCATAGCAATTTGATTCACTCAAAACGGATTTAAAATGAAGAAGTTATGGGTAAAACAAGATTGGATAATTTTTCTCATTTTAGCTACGTGAAAATTGGTAACAAATCTATTCCAACCATAACTTAATCAACTTGTATTATATATTATGTAATCTTGAGATACCATAGACACGTATACAATGTTTCGACCTATCATGTCGACACATCTATATATATTTCGGAACAACCATAGACACTCTATATGTGAATGTTGGAGTTAGCTATACAGGGTTGAGGTTGATTCCAAAATATATATAGTTTGAGTTGTGATCAATACTGAGATACGTATACACTGGGTCGTGGATTGATTCAAGATAATATTTATCGATTTATTTCTGTACATCTAACTGTGGACAACTAGTTGTAGGTTACTAACGAGGACAGCTGACTTAATAAACTTAAAACATCAAAATATATTAAAAGTGTTGTAAATATATTTTGAACATACTTTGATATATATGTATATATTGTTATAGGTTCGTGAATCAACCAGTGGTCAAGTCTTACTTCCCGACGAAGTAAAAATCTGTGAAAGTGAGTTATAGTCCCACTTTTAAAATCTAATATTTTTGGGATGAGAATACATGCAGGTTTTATAAATGATTTACAAAATAGACACAAGTACGTGAAACTACATTCTATGGTTGAATTATCGAAATCGAATATGCCCCTTTTTATTAAGTCTGGTAATCTAAGAATTAGGGAACAGACACCCTAATTGACGCGAATCCTAAAGATAGATCTATTGGGCCTAACAAACCCCATCCAAAGTACCGGATGCTTTAGTACTTCGAAATTTATATCATATCCGAAGGGTGTCCCGGAATGATGGGGATATTCTTATATATGCATCTTGTTATTGTCGGTTACCAGGTGTTCACCATATGAATGATTTTTATCTCTATGTATGGGATGTGTATTGAAATATGAAATCTTGTGGTCTATTGTTACGATTTGATATATATAGGTTAAACCTATAACTCACCAACATTTTTGTTGACGTTTTAAGCATGTTTATTCTCAGGTGATTATTAAGAGCTTCCGCTGTCGCATACTTAAATAAGGACAAGATTTGGAGTCCATGCTTGTATGATATTGTGTAAAAACTGCATTCAAGAAACTTATTTTGTTGTAACATATTTGTATTGTAAACCATTATGTAATGGTCGTGTGTAAACAGGATATTTTAGATTATCATTATTTGATAATCTACGTAAAGCTTTTTAAACCTTTATTGATGAAATAAAGGTTATGGTTTGTTTAAAAATGAATGCAGTCTTTGAAAAACGTCTCATATAGAGGTCAAAACCTCGCAACGAAATCAATTAATATGGAACGTTTTTAATCAATAAGAACGGGACATTTCAGTTACAAAGTCCAAATGGCATGCGTTTGTAAGCAAAAGTACCATAAGGGCACGTGAATGTGGTTTTCTCTTGGTCCTCGGGTGCTATTGAAATTTGAAAATATCCGGAAAATCCATCTAGAAAACAATAGTAACTATTTTCGGCTAATCTTTCCAACATTTGATCTATGAAAGGTAAGGGAAAGTGATCTTTTCTGGTGGCGTCATTTAATTTTCTATAATCAATACACACACGCCATCCTGTTACAGTCCTAGTAGGAATAAGCTCATTTTTCTCATTTGTAATGACAGTCATGCCACCCTTCTTCGGCACGCATTGAACTGGGCTTACCCATGGACTATCAAAAATTGGATATATCAAACCTGCATCTAGCAGTTTAATAATCTCTTTCTTAACTACATCTTGCATATTAGGATTTAGTCTTCGTTGGCGTTGCACATACGTTTTATGACCTTCTTCCATAAAGATTTTATGTGTGCAATACGAAGGACTTATTCCTTTAATATCATGAATCTTCCATGCAATGGCTGGTTTATGAGCTTTCAACACAGAAATGAGTTGTGATTTCTCATTTTCAGTAAGAGAAGATGATATTATTACAGGTAATTCAGATTCACCATGTAAATAAGCGTATTCCAAATGGTTTGGAAGTGGTTTTAACTCTAATTTCGGAGGTTCTTCTATCGATGATTTATATCGATATATGTCTTCTTCTTTTAGCATTTGAATTTCTTCTGTTGTTGGTTCATATCCATTAGCTATAAGTGTAGCTAACATTTCAGCTTCATCAATTGGTTCATTACCTTCTCCTAAAGAACATTCTCCTGTTCCTTGTAATTCTGGAAATTCTTCTAATAATTCTGCATGTGCATCTATAGTTTGAATATAATAACATGTATCATCTGCAGATTGTGGTTGTTGCATTGCTCTATCAACTGAAAAGGTAACACTCTCATCCTCTATACTTAGGGTCAGTTTCTTATCGAACACGTCTATCATTGCTTTAGCCGTGTTTAAGAATGGTCTTCCTAATATGAGAGGAACTTGAGAATCTTCTTCCATGTCCAAAACAACAAAATCTACTGGAAATACTAAAGTACCAACTTTAACTAGCATGTTCTCCATTATCCCTCTAGGATATTTTATTGATCTATCGGCTAGTTGTATGCTTATTCTGGTTGGTTTCAATTCTCCAAGGTCTAGTTTAGTGTATAGTGAATACGACATTAGATTTATACTAGCACCTAAGTCTGCCAATGCTTCTATTGAACTAAGACTACCCAGAAAACATGGAATTGTGAAACTTCCTGGATCAGATAATTTTTCTGGTATCTTATTCAACAGCACTGCTGAACAATTAGCATTCATAGTAACAGCCGAGAGTTCTTCCATTTTCTTTCTATTTGAAATTAGATCTTTCAAGAATTTAGCATATCTAGGCATTCCTGAAATCACATCAATAAAAGGAAGATTTACATTTATCTGTTTAAACATATCCAAGAATTTGGATTGCTCGGCTTCAAGTTTCTCTTTCTTCATTTTACTCGGGTAAGGAAGTGGTGGTTGGTATGGTTTAACATAAGGTTTATCCTTAACTGTGTTATCTTCATTAACCTTTTCAACTACTGGTTCTTTTTCCTTATCTTGATCAGGTTGTGGTTCTTGTGGAGTAGGAATGGCTTCATCAGAAGTTACAGGTATTTCAGGTGGTTTAAGTGTTGTACCACTTCTTGTGGTAATGGCTTTAGCTGTTTCACTCCGGGGGTTAGCATTTGTATCACTAGGTAGACTTCTCGGTTTTCTTTCACCTATTAACCTTGCTAGGTTACTCACTTCTTGTTCCAGATTTTGAATAGAAGCTTGTTGATTTCTAAATGCTTGAGCATTTTGTTCATTGGTTTGTTTCTGAGATGTGAAAAACTGCGTTTGAGTTTCAACTAGCTTCGTCATCATATCTTCTAAATTCGGCTTTTTATCATCGGTTTGTTGTGGTGGTTTGTTTTGAAAATTAGGTCTTTGCTGATTATAAGTATTATTGGATACTTGTTGATTGCTAGGACCTTGTTGGTTGTTGTATGGAATATTTCTGTTATAATTCTGGTTTTGATTGTAAATCGGTCTTGGCGGTTGATAATTATTCTGATAATTATTTCCAGGCCTTTGGTTTATGTATGAAATATTCTCTCTTTGTTCCATTGTTAATTCAATACTGAGACAATCTTTTGTCAAATGTGGTCCTCCACACTGCTCACAACTAATTCGTATTGAGTGAATATCTTTAGTCATCTTCTCCATTCGTCTCTCCACAGCATCTATCTTTGCGGAAATGGAATCTAAGTCATGGCTAGAATCGGCTCTAGCTGCTTTAGATGATCTAACGATGTCTTTTTCTTGGTGCCACTCATGTGAGTGGGAAGCAGTATTATCAATAATTTTGTAAGCATCAGTTTCGGTTTTCTTCATAATAGAACCACCAGCTGCTATATCTATGTCTTTTCTTGTAGTGATGTCGCATCCTTGGTAGAATATTTGTACTATTTGACAGGTGTCTAAACCATGTTGCGGAAATCCTCTTAACAACTTTCCATATCTAGTCCACGCCTCATATAGAGTTTCATTTGGTTTCTGTGTGAACGTAACAATTTCTGCTTGAAGTCTTACGGCTTTAGATGTAGGAAAGAATTGTTTAAGAAATTTGTCAACTAAAACGTCCCATGTATCGATCGCCCCTTCAGGTAACGATTCCAACCAATCTTTGGCTTCTCCCTTTAAAGTCCAGGGAAATAACATGAGATATATCTGTTCATCCTCCACTTCTCGGATTTTAAATAGTGTGCAGATCCTATTAAAGGTACGTAGATGTTCATTTGGATCTTCCTTCAGCGCACCACTAAATTGGCATTGATTAGTCACCATGTGTAGAATTTGTCCTTTGATTTCATAATCTGGCGCATTAATGTCTGGATGAGTAATTGCGTGACCTTGGCCAGTGCGTTTAGCTCTCATTCGGTCTTCCATACTTAAAGGTTCCAGATTCTCCATAATTGAATTTGTTGAATCGGTATCACTAGATGATTCTGATTTAATGGTTCGTTCCTCAACAATCTCTGTTTGAATGATTGGTGGCTCCGGAGGAAAGTTTAATGGTTCAGGATCTACGAACCGTTCCTGAATATTTTCCGGATTCTCAATTGTGAGGTCGGGTTCAAAAAATGGATTATCGGAAATTTGAACTGAAGTACTTGGTCTACTGGATGACGATTCTAAAGAAAAATCAACGGCGGTTATATTTGTAAATGTCTTGATCTAGTTACAGGTGGTGAACGTACAAAAGGTGGTGAACGTCTTGCTCGGTGCATTCACTGAATATCCTATTAGTTTTTAAAAGGAAAGAAAAATTATAATAAGTTATCCAATCAATAGACTTTTCTGATTTTGCCCACGTTTCGAATAGCCAAAAGATGCAGCAGAGGGGCAGGATTCGTTTGGTCTCAATATAATTGAGGACTGTTTGGCTCCAATAACCCGGTCCACGTACAAATCCAACTATTACTACGAACCAGAAAATTTTGATGTCTATTAATTTAACCACTCAAAATAAATTTTCGTAATTTTAAGAAATTTAGATAAGAAGTAGAATAAAAATCTATGTCCTAAAACTAGAATAGCGAGAAATAAGAAAGAAAAAGAGTTCGTCGAAAAAGATCGAAAAAGAAAAATGGTTGAAAAATAAAAGGTGACGAAAAAATAAAAGAAACTTATAAAACTTAAAAATACTTGACTAACCTAACCTTATTACTACAACTAACTTAAAATTATAATCGCAAATTGAAATTACTAATTGGAATGATAATTGATACATAGGTAAAAGTCGTCTAAAAATATTAAAGCTTACAAGAAAAACTAAATCCCAAATGGAAATAACTTAAAAAGAAACTAAAACTTAAAAAGACGTCGCAAAATTCTAAAGTACCTAAATCTTAGTCTAAAGAAAAAGCACTTAAGGAATTCTACGGCAAAGCCTAAAAATCTAGGAGTAAAAATGACTATGGCAAAAACTAAGTTTAAAATTAAATATGAGCGAAAAATACAAATATTACGCTACAACGATTAAAAAGGGACAAAATATAAAAATATACAAAAAGTTGTAAAAAGTACAATTTTTATAAAAATATTATTTTTATATTATTTATTTAATAAAACTACTAATTTTACAATTTAATTAAACTAATTTAACTAAAATATAAATTAAATAAAACTTAAATTAAAAATAAACTTAATTATAATAATAATAATAATTAGGGTTAATAATAATAATAATTAATAATAATCCGTAATAAATGCAGGATTAGGGCTTCCTGTTCGTGTGTCAGGTCCCCTCCGCGACTTGCGGTATTCAAAGCTTCAAACCCCGCGACTCGCGGAGTTCAGAAATTCAGATGACAGGTTTAATCTTCGACGCGTTTTTCTTTATTTATTTATTTTTTTATTTTATTTTTTTCTGTTTTCTATTTTTATATAAATAAAAGATATTTAAATAAAACTTATATTTTTATAAACTAAAATAAAAATAAAGAAACTTATAAAACTTAAATATTTAACAAAATCTTAAAAATACTTATATTTTTGTTTTTCTTTTTATATTTTCGAATATTTAAAACGTATTTTTACAAAAGCGACTTTTAATAGAAGTAAACTAAAAATCTTTTTTTTTTTTTATATTAGCGTTCCGCTTCCGGCGTTTAGAAAGTTCCTCGGCAGCGGCGCCAAAAATACTTGATGAGGTAGCGGAGTGGTATAAAATACTATTAAATTTTTGCAGGAAATACTATTAAATACAATACAATTTTACACAAGATATTTATTTATTTATAAAATGGATATACTTAAACCTTGCTACAACACTTATAGGCAGTGTACCTAATCGTACAGTAGTGTAGTTTTTAGTAAGTCCGGTTCGTTCCACAGGGAAAATCTTTAAACAAAGCTTAACGCTATATTAGTTTACTTTTATAAAAATACAAATATATATATATATAAGTAATATTATTATTATAAAGGGGGGTTTTTACCGTTTAATGACCGGTTTGTCGATTTTAAAACTTTAGTCGCAGTTAAAACCAAATGTAAAATATTAAAAATGAATACAAGACTTAAATTAAAGCATAAAGTAAATAACGATAATGAAATTGCGAATAATAAAAGTGCGATAAAATAAACTTGCGATAATTAAAAAGTACGATAATTAAAAGTGCAATTAAATACAATAATAATAAAAATGCGATATTTAGAAGTGCAATTAAATATAAAATAAAGGAAATTAAATATGAAATAAAAGAATTATGCTTATTTAAACTTCCGTAATCATGATGTTTGACGTGTTGATTTTTGTTTTATGCTCATGGGTTAATTGTCCTTTGTCCTGGATTATTTAATATGTCCGTCTGGTTTTTGTCCATAACAGTCCATCAGTCATAAATATAAAATGCGAGTGTCCTCGTCAAATTATCCTTATACCCGAAGTTAAATATTCCAACTAATTGGGGACTTAAACTGTAACAAGATTTTAATACTTTGTTTAATAATTACACCAGGATGTCGACTGAGTGTAACCCAAGGTTTTAATATTTTGTTATCAATTATACCAAGTGTCCTTGTACATAATTTCACCCCTGTTTTAATTATTCTAGTGGCTATTAATCCATTCCCGTGTCCGGTTAAATGAACGATTATTCGTTGGTATAAATACCCCGCCCATCGTGTCCGATCGAGTGTATATGGTAATTTATAGGGACGCCCAATTGTAAATCTTTATATTAACATTAACAAACTATCATTTAGTTAAACAAATATAAAGCCCATTAATAGCCCATAGTCTAATTTCCACAAGTGTCGTTCTTTTGTCCAAACCCCAATTATGGTACAAAGCCCAATTACCCAATTTTAGTAATTAGGCCAACATCATGATTACTTCGTTTTAACTAAGCATAATAATAACTTAGCTACGAGACATTAATGTAAAAAGGTTGAACATAACTTACAATGATTAAAAATAGCGTAGTGTTACACGGACAGAATTTCGACTTACACCCTTACAATATTCGCTAACATACCCTTATTATTAGAATTATAATTAAAATTAAAATTAAAATATAAATTATAAATATAAATATATCGTATGAATGAGGAGAAAAAAGATGATGATTTGCGATCAGAATTCGGTTGCTTTTATAGGGATTTTTGACATTTGGGGCTCCGCGACTCGCGGTGAAATACTCTTCAAACTCCGCGAGTCGCGGAGAATGAAATTACAGCTCAGTCCCTTTGGAGTCTTTCTTGCCGACGGTTTTTATTATTTATTATAATATATAAATAATTATAAGAATTATTTAAATATTATATTATATTTATGTGCATAGTTGACTTGTAATTTTTAGTCCGTTGCGTCGAGCGTTGAGAGTTGACTCTAGTCCCGGTTCCGGATTTTCGAACGTCCTTGCGTACAATTTAATATCTTGTACTTTGCGTTTTGAATCTTGTACTCTTGTAATTTCGAGACGCTTCTTATCAATAATTGGAACCTCTTTGATTGTCTTTTGTACTTTTGAGCTTTTTGGTCGTTTGCGTCTTCAATTCGTCGAATCTGTCTTTTGTCTTCACCTTTTATTATTTAAACGAATATCACTTGTAAATAGAACAATTGTAACTAAAAGCTTGTCTTTCTTGAGGAATAATGCTATGAAATATATGTTCGTTTTTAGCATTATCACAAGCCATGGAAATGGGTTTTGGTGTTCGATTGTTAAGCGCGTGTTCGCTATAGTGTGGAAGTTGATGAACTATGAGGTTCGTCGGGTGGTTGGAACCCTTGAAATCGAGTGTTTTGAATCTCGATGTATGTTGGTAATGGAGTTTATATGACGCGACATTAGGTGCCTCTTTTATACCTACTAGCGTGGTGTTCAACTCCGATTGTGTTGCGGTTACATTGTACTTAGGGTACCGAAGTGAAACCCTTAGGTACATAAGTGACTAGGTGGAAATTGACAACCTAGAGCAATTGGATGATTGCGAGGGTGTGGTTTGTGTAATTGTAGTACACTTTTCGTTCGAAGTGTTTGAGGAATGATTTAAATCCTTCGTGTGCTCTCGGTTGGAGCAAGATGTGGTGATGGGTCGTGTGAACCCAATTGTTGGTAAAGTCTACCTTTGGTAGCATGGTACAGTTGTACGAGATGCGGTTATGTGATGTAGTTCCAAGTGGGGGAGTTACACTCCCGCCCGAGGAAGTTTTAGTGTGAGATTTCGGATGACGTTTTAGTAAGATCCAAAAATTGTGTTGGGACCTAGTTTGGTCGATTTGTGGTAGATTACAATTTTGGATAAATTGTACTTATGGTTTGGATTTGAATTATCACCGAGGTGGTAATGTGATAAATCTCATTGAGAGATAATGGACGTGTTTGGTGAGCAAGGTGAAATCCTTCGGTTAAGGGAGGTGTGTCGGATTCTCTTCTAGAGAATTATTGTTTTGTGCCTATGTTTGATATAGGTGGTTCTTGCTCGAGTGTGTGAATGGTTAGTGGTATCCGTTAGGATTCACTATGGCGTAGCAGAGCGCGATGTTACGCTACTCGTCGTTCGGGGCCAAAAGGGCGTTGATTGATGAAGCATGACTTTCGGAGTCCGCTGACTTATCATGGTATTGGTGATTGATGAAGCATGACCTTTAGGGTCCGCTGACTTCATCATGGGAGTATGCGATTGGTGGAGCATGACCTTTAGGGTCCGCTGACTTCATCATGAGCGAGGTGTTATATCGGTGGAGCATGACCTTCAGGGTCCGCTGACTTCATCCGGTGTTGAGATTGGTGAAGCATGATCTTCGGGTCCGCTGACTTCATCATGGTAGTGGATCGCGTGTAGTTCGGATTCACAAATGACTCGTGTGGTTTCGGTCATTGTATTGAGGAGTGAGTCTCGTGTAGTTCGGATTCACAAATGACTCGTGTAGTTCGGTCATTCCTCTGGGATAGTGAGTCGCGTGTAGTTCGGATTCATTAAGGCGCGTGTGTTTTCGGCCAGCCTTCGTGTGGTGTGATCTATCGGTTGTTTTATACACCGATGGTGGGGTCGTAAGGACCGTGTGGTTTGATCTATTGGTTGTTTTATGCACCAATGGTGGGGTCGTAAGGACCGTGTTGTGGGAACTATCGATTGTTTTATACGCCGATGGTAGGGTCGCGAGGACCATGTTGTGTGATTAGTGATGCGATAGCCGTGTTTCGCTCACGTGTTGTTACGGGTGTGACGATCGTTGAATTTGTACACCTTGGGATCTAGAGTTGACATGACCGTCTTGGGCGCTATAGGTTTAAACCGTTTGTTATGATGTTACGGTAGTTGCGCATTGGTCGTATTGCGCACTACAAGGGATGTTAGTGATTGGTGTTATCCGTAAGGATTCGTTTGGATCGGTCTTCATCGTTTCGGATTGTTGACTTTAGGATTGAGACTTGGTTGCTTTTAGCATTGTACTTGGTAATGGTACGCTAGAGGTTTGATATCTCGGTTCGAGATTGGTTGAGTTTTTCCCGATGTGAGGGATGAAGCATGGTCTTGGTGCTCGAAGTGTGATTTGATAAATCGCGTGCGACGATTTCGGTTGTTAAAGGTGATTCATGGGGAAGAGTTGCCTAGGAAACTCGGATTGGGGCTATGTTTGAGGACCGTTGAGTGAGGTCTGTTCGGTTGCGTGTTACAGATCGCGAGGACGCGATCGTGTGTAAGTGGGGGAGAGTTGTAAGACCCTGTTTCTGTTTCTGATTTTGCAGTAGATCGGGATGCTGTCCAACCTTCGGGATGCCGTCCAGCAAAGAAGGACGGGACGCCGTCCAAGATTCGGGACGCCGTCCAAACTGTCTGTCGAGCCAGCTGTTTTAATTAATTAAAAAGGGGTAAAATGGTAAATTCACTTGGATGCCGGTTTGGAGCCTTCAAGGCTGGTTCCTTGGTCATTTGTGGATGATATTTCATCCTCACAAACACTCTCAACCTTATCTAGAGAGAGAGGAGGGTTTTAGAGAGAGAGAGAGGTGGATTTGGAGAAGAAGGAGTCAGATTCTCGCAAAAGCTCGGGTTCTAAAGTTGTTCATCTCGCTCCTAGCTACGTTGTGGTGGTATTGGTAAGCTCAAACTCCGAATTTCATTTGTTAGATTTGATGTTCAAGTTAGGGTTTTGAGCTAGATTGTTGTGAAACCCTTTTAGATGATGAAGTAGGTTCATGGTGACTTGTTAATCTTGTCACTTGACGGGTTTTGGGTTGGTTGACATTTTAGCATTGATTAGGGTTTGATCTTGAGTTTAATCACTAGGTTTAGTGATTATGGAAGTGGTGAAACTCTTTTGGGTGAGTTTGGCTAACTAATTTTGAAATGGGTCAAAATTAGGGTTTTGGTGTCAAAATGGGTATGACACGTGTTTAACACTTGTGTTAGGGTTTAATTGGCGTGTTAGGACCATTTTCACTCGTGTTAGTGATTATTGGTTAGTTTGGCCGCGGTTTGTGCTTGGAAGTGCATTTGGGTCGGAATTGCACTAAGTGTCATATGGGTTGATTTGTAAGTCAACCCTAATTGTGTTGTTGTGTTTGTGATAATGGAATAGGAACGTTCCATCGGCGCGTTGCGGATTATTTTGGAAGCATTCATCAAGGCGACAAGGTGAGTGTTAATATCCTATATGCATATATATGTGTAGGATGGGTGGCGGTCGGGTGAAGGGGTTCTCGCTTATAGAGCTCGCTTCTCGTATAGGTGGAATTGTTAGACTTGTGTATAGGTCCAATTGGCACGGGTGTGCGTTTTGGTTGACCACTTTGGCGAGGTGCACACTTTGTGTGTACGTTATCACATGGGCGTGTGATGTGGACTTATATAACCCCAATGACGAAGGGTTAATATAGTGAGTGGAATAATTATATGCGTAGGTATATAGTGTATTTATTTGTTGTAGCGTGAGATGTGAAGTGTCGATGTGCTAAGACACCACATTTCACGTGACGAGTGAAGTGTCGATGTGCTAAGACACCACTCAAAGTAATGTGACGGGGGGGGGGGGGGGGAGTGTCGATGTGTTAAGACACCACCCGGAATGAAGTATCGATGTGCTAAGATGCCACTCCAAGAGAATAACGGGTGAAGTGCCGATGTGTTAAGGCGCCACTCGAGGTGAAGCATCGAAGTGTTAAGATGCCACCTCAAGTAAAATGAAGAGTGAAGTGTCGAAGTGTTAAGACACCACTCGGGGTGAAGTGTCGACGTGTTAAGACGCCACCCGGGGTGAAGTATCGAAGTGTTAAGATGTCACCCGTGGGGTTAGTGTACGAAGTGTTAAGTGCACTAATGGTTGTTATGAACATCGATGACTTGTTTCGCGAAGTCATTCCCTTGCGAAGATTTGGTTAACCATGGTTATTGTGTTGTGAGCGTAAGCAATTATGTTATTCGAGATATATATATATATATATATATATATATATATATATATATATATATATATATATATATTGTATACATATAATGTTGTATTGTCGTGATGTAGCTAACCCTCCGGGTGTAGCTTATTGGCATTGTTCACATCGTTGTTGGTGAACTTATATTTTGTTGATGTATCTTTAGCTCATTGCTTAGTGATCTTACGGTATGCTTAGACTAGCTTGCCTTTATGCTTGGATGCTCCGGTATGCGGTATTTGGTTTTGTGTGGCGTGTCCATTTTATGCATATATATGTATGTAGTATATTATCACTCACTAAGCGTTAGCTTACCCTCTCGTTGTTTACATTTTTATAGATTGCATGGATGAGGTGGCTCGGCTAAGCGGGGATTAGTGGACTTGCGTAGTTTGCTTTAGAAGACTTGCTTTTGGATTTGGTTAGGATTGGGTAGCGTGTCCCCAATCCCATGCTCGGTCTATGTTTTGTATAAACTAATGGGTCGAAATAGTCACTTGTGGTATTTTGGGTCGATGTGGGCCCGGTGTCGTAAAACTCGGTTTTTATTGTGAAAAACTCTTAGTTTAAACTATTGTAATCTATTGTGAAAGTGTTTTGGTTTAAAAGTGTCGGGAAGCGGGTTTTCGCCCGCGTGTGTTCGAAAAACTGATCAGAATGTTTTAGTACATCTGGACGCCGTCCCAGAAGGCTGGACACCGTCCCAGTCTTAAGTGCTAGACGCCGTCCAAGCTTTTGGACGCCGTCCAGATCAACTGTTCCAGAATTATTATTTTTTTTTTGGCACATTTTCGGAAGGTTAACGGGTTGGGTTGTTACAAAAACCCATTTTATTCTTTGTTTGCAAAGCAAGTTCCATGGCACAAGACCAAGATTTATAGTTTTCAGTACCTTTAAGTTTTATAGTAATTATAGGAGTACTAGTTATATCACTTGGATGAAGATAAAGAGTATCCCCAAAATCCAGTTTACTGATTTGAGAAGAACTACCAGAACTATCAACGTCTTTAGCCATGGTTAAAGATGATATCTAGTTTCAAACACAACAAGATATAACACAGAAAATAACAAAAAATAATAATAAACCCTAAAAGGTAATCCAAGCAGTGATCCAGATAAGTGAATTCTCAAAAGAAAATCACTCCAGGTCTTTCTTGGGACCTTCTCTTCTACCAAAAAACCAAGAAACGTTAGTACACAATAAAGATAAAGAAGAGTTAGAAGTAACCGATCAATCACGATTGATTGATGATGCAGCGAAAGACAATCAAGAATCAGAAGATGTAGATTTATGAACGATGAACACCAAACCCTAATTGAAGAAAATTAGGGTTTTCAGCAATTGATGGATTCAACGATCTATCACTCCAGATCTCAGAATAGAACGATGAAGAAAGACAATCAACAACACTTCGATCGATCTTTATCGCTCTGATACCATGTAGAAATTTACAGATCTAATCAAAACTAGAATCGGTACACTAATTGTGTACCAACAAAATCAATAATACCAACAGATCAATCAATGATCTACAACACAGATAACAACTTAAACAAACGAATTAGTTCATCAACTAGATGAACACACCAATTTCTTAACGGCAGCTATAATTTGTTTTTACAGATTTTGAGAGAGAATGATGAAAACTGGATGAAAAACAATGAGTAGGGTTAACTCTCTAACCCTAATTTTGGATACATATAGGATCTTATATCAAAAGTTTCAAATAGACCCCTCAAGATAAAGACTTCATGTTTTTAACCACATAAACTTTAACCAGCTTCTTTCAAGTTTCTTTAATTCAACTTTGGCCACCAAAACATCCAGAAAACAGCAACACAAGTCCAACTATGCTCTTCAATCAACAAATCATCACTTGATCAATCCAATGATAGAAAACCTGCATGATCTAATCATATACTAAGTAACAATGACAAAATATTAGGAATTAGATTGTTTTATTATACCTTTTAACAGTTGTTGTTGGTGATTAGTCATACATAACAACGGGTTCGGAGAGTGTGGAGTACACGCCCGTAAGAGTTGACTAGACACTGTCGCGATTATAGCGGGGGTCAAGGGGGTTGTGCCCCCTTGCGGGGTCCAAGGGGCAGCGCCCCTGGCTGGGGTCTGGCTCAACCAAAAAGGCAGCGCCCCTGATCGAGGCAGAGCCCCGAAACCTCAACTGAAAAGGCACTGTAATCTATATTGACTCGTTGAGCCTCCAACCGGTTTTCTCGCCAAAAAGCGTGTCTGTTTTATAACAGGTATTCCCGCCATATTGAAGGGTTGTATCCCTTCAATTTTAACTGCCGAATTAATATCTCTGTTATGGCACACTTGCATTCATTCATACAAAAATTCACACAGAAAATACACTCTCAAATACACTTTGATTTGAATCTTCTTGCCTGGAATTAAATCTTGTTCTTGTCTTATCCAGATTAGAATTTCGTGATACCCGAGGCTTGTAGGGTCGAAATACTTAATCGAGAAAGTGATTACACGATTCAAGAACTAATCCGATTATCAATTACAACCCTATTCTTTGACAATCGTTAGTCCTTAAAGACCATAACCACTAATCGTACATAGATGATAATGTTTCAGCATCTTGAAAACAAGAATTTAATCAAGCTAATTCTAATAAAGATCTTCATCATAGACTTACACGCCAGCTCGACATGTTGGAGTGCGAAGTTCGAATTAAACAAGGTTTGCTGAATCTGTGAATTTGGTGACCGCGAGTTTAGAGTTATGGTGGCAAGAATCACATTTGTGCTGAGAAAACAAAACTCGCGACCACTAGAATTTCATCGCGGTCGCGAGAATGGTTCTGACGGGAGAAAATTCTAGAATCGAGTTTTCTTGCTCGTTAAGTTGTTTCCTTGTTTAGATTTGCATATATAAACACCCTATGTAACCCATACAATGTGTGCACGAAATTAATAGTGAAAAATCTCTGATTTGCGCCCGTGGACTAAACCCTTCTCCGTGTTTTGGAGTTGGGATATAACCACGTTAAATCCTTGTGTCGTTTTATGTTTTTATTTATCGTTATGCTTTAGTATCGTATGTCGTTCATGGGCGTGGTGATTAGTATAAATCACCTGTTTTGTTTGGGTCCTAAATCCTAACATGATACCCCTTTTAAACCTCGTGAATCATTAACCACTCTATCTTTCACAGGTGCTTCTTTATCAATTTTGTACGCATACAACCTTGGGGAACTATGAGGTTGTCATTTGATTTGGGAATCCTAAGTCTTAAGTCCTAACCAAGGTTGCAATAGTTGTGAGACGGGGTCGAGATTGTCGGGTCCTAAATGAAATGTCCCGTTCTTATTGATTAAAAACGTTCCATATTAATTGATTTCGTTGCGAGGTTTTGACCTCTATATGAGACGTTTTTCAAAGACTGCATTCATTTTAAAACAAACCATAACCTTTATTTCATCAATAAAGGTTTAAAAAGCTTTACGTAGATTATCAAATAATGATAATCTAAAATATCCTGTTTACACACGACCATTACATAATGGTTTACAATACAAATATGTTACAACAAAATAAGTTTCTTGAATGCAGTTTTTACACAATATCATACAAGCATGGACTCCAAATCTCGTCCTTATTTAAGTATGCGATAGCGGAAGCTCTTAATAATCACCTGAGAATAAACATGCTTAAAGCGTCAACAAAAATGTTGGTGAGTTATAGGTTTAACCTATATATATCAAATCATAATAATAGACCACAAGATTTCATATTTCAATACACATCCCATACATAGAGATAAAAATCATTCATATGGTGAACACCTGGTAACCGACATTAACAAGATGCATATATATAAGAATATCCCCATCATTCCGGGACACCCTTCGGATATGATATAAATTTCGAAGTACTAAAGCATCCGGTACTTTGGATGGGGTTTGTTAGGCCCAATAGATCTATCTTTAGGATTCGCGTCAATTAGGGTGTCTGTTCCCTAATTCTTAGATTACCAGACTTAATAAAAAGGGGCATATTCGATTTCGATAATTCAACCATAGAATGTAGTTTCATGTACTTGTGTCTATTTTGTAAATTATTTATAAAACCTGCATGTATTCTCATCCTAAAAATATTAGATTTTAAAAGTGGGACTATAACTCACTTTCACAGATTTTTACTTCGTCGGGAAGTAAGACTTGGCCACTGGTTGATTCGCGAACCTATAACAATATATACATATATATCAAAGTATGTTTAAAATATATTTACAACACTTTTAATATATTTTGATGTTTTAAGTTTATTAAGTCAGCTGTCCTCATTAGTAACCTACAACTAGTTGTCCACAGTTAGATGTACAGAAATAAATCGATAAATATTATCTTGAATCAATCCACGACCCAGTGTATACGTATCTCAGTATTGATCACAACTCAAACTATATATATTTTGGAATCAACCTCAACCCTGTATAGCTAACTCCAACATTCACATATAGAGTGTCTATGGTTGTTCTGAAATATATATAGATGTGTCGACATGATAGGTCGAAACATTATATACGTGTCTATGGTATCTCAAGATTACATAATATACAATACAAGTTGATTAAGTTATGGTTGGAATAGATTTGTTACCAATTTTCACGTAGCTAAAATGAGAAAAATTATCCAATCTTGTTTTACCCATAACTTCTTCATTTTAAATCCGTTTTGAGTGAATCAAATTGCTATGGTTTCATATTGAACTCTATTTTATGAATCTAAACAAAAAAGTATAGGTTTATAGTCGTAAAAATAAGTTACAAGTCGTTTTTGTAAAGGTAGTCATTTCAGTCAAAAGAACGACGTCTAGATGACCATTTTAGAAAACATACTTCCACTTTGAGTTTAACCATAATTTTTGGATATAGTTTCATGTTCATAATAAAAATAATTTTCTCAGAATAACAACTTTTAAATCAAAGTTTATCATAGTTTTTAATTAACTAACCCAAAACAGCCCGCGGTGTTACTACGACGGCGTAAATCCGGTTTTACGGTGTTTTTCGTGTTTCCAGGTTTTAAATCATTAAGTTAGCATATCATATAGATATAGAACAGGTGTGTAGTTAATTTTAAAAGTCAAGTTAGAAGGATTAACTTTTGTTTGCGAACAAGTTTAGAATTAACTAAACTATGTTCTAGTGATTACGAGTTTAAACCTTCGAATAAGATAGTTTTATATATATGAATCGAATGATGTTATGAACATCATTACTACCTCAAGTTTAGTAGGTAAACCTACTGGAAGTGACAAGAAATGATCTAGCTTCAAAGGATCTTGGATGGCTTGAAAGTTCTTGAAGTAGGATCATGACACAAAAACAAGTTCAAGTAAGATTTTTACTCGAATTAAGATAGTTTATAGTTATAGAAATTGAATCAAAGTTTGAATATGAATATTACCTTGAATAATAAAGATAACCTACTGTATATAACAAAGGTTTCTTGATCTTAGATGATTACTTGGAATGGATTAGAAAGCTTGGAAGTAAATTAGTAAACTTGAAGGGATTTTTGAAGTGTTCTTGAAGTGTTCTTCCTATGATGATTATAGCTTGATTCTTGAAGTGATTTTTGATGAAGATGATGATTAACTACTGGAAAAATACGTTCATAATAGTGTGTGTGTGTTGAGAGAGAATTAGAAAGAGAATTGGAAGTGAAATGGAGTGAATGATGAGTGGTAATTGGTGAGTGGTGAGTGGGGTTAAAAGGAGTTCTAGTTAGTTGACTAGCTCATGGTAGAAGTTAAAATTGATTAGTCATACATGACATAATCAAGAGTGGAATCCCATGCTAGTTCCTATTGGTATATACTCATAGTAAGTACGTTTTGAAGCTGTGTATAATACGGGTGAGAATACGACTAGAATTCTTGATGAAAGAAAAGAATGAAAAAGTAACTGTAACCATTTTCATTAAGTATGAGTGTTTTGATATATGTCTTGAAGTCTTCTAAAAGTATTTTAATACATCTAAATACACTACATGTATATACATTTTAACTGAGTCGTTAAGTCATCGTTAGTCGTTACATGTAAGTGTTGTTTTGAAACCTTTAAGTTAACGATCTCAATTAATGTTGTTAACCCATTGTTTATTATATCTAATGAGATGTTAAATTATTATATTATCATGATATTATGATATATTAATATATCTTAATATGATATATATACATTTAAATGTCGTTACAACGATAATCGTTACATATATGTCTCGTTTCGAAATTCTTAAGTTAGTAGTCTTGTTTATATGTATATAACTCATTGTTAATATACTTATGGAGATACTTACTTATCATAATCTCATGTTAACCATATGTATATCTATATATATATCGTCATGTCGTTTTTACAAGTTTTAACGTTCGTGAATCGCCGGTCAACTTGGGTGGTCAATTGTCTATATGAAACATATTTCAATTAATCAAGTCTTAACAAGTTTGATTGCTTAACATGTTGAAAACATTTAATCATGTAAATATCAATCTCAATTAATATATATAAACATGGAAAAGTTCGGGTCACTACACTAAAAAGGTCGAGACGGGGTCGAGACAGACGTTGGTCAAAGTTGACTTTTAAATATATATCAATTTATATATGTGTACATATTTTAAGGCCAGTGATATTTCCACTCCCATATTCTATAAATCCACTAATTTTTGTACATAACTACCCAAAATGCCCTTAAAGTTAAATTCTTTTACTTTTCTCTATTACTACGTATTTAATTTAATGGTAGTTCCCTACTTCCAAAGCAATAAATTATTTTGCTTCTTCTCCTTCCCACTTAATGGTTTCACTCTCAATTTTTACCATACGCTTTTCTTCCATCTCCATAAACTACGGTGTAGCGACCCCGACAAATCGTCAAGTGACGGCGTCGGCTACGTGGGTCCCATTACCTGATTATAAGTCTTTAAGATAACGTTTGACCAAAATATGTCGCCTTCATTTCAAAATAAGGATTGTTTCAAGTTTACAAGAATTGTTCAACCAAAAGTTTAGTTACAACGTCATAGATACGATTGAAATCTAGGCGACACGGTTTAAAGTAAAGTCAAAAGACGCTCCATGAAATGCATGTATACTCGACATCGGATGCAAGTATCAAATAGTAAGCGGAAGCATGTTTCACATATCGTGCAAGACCTGAGAAAAACATAGAAATCTGTCAACGAAAACGTTGGTGAAATCATAGGTTTAAGTAAGTAAGTACAAGTGAACCACAAGATTTGCATCAATGAAATAATAGTAATACATTCCAAAAGTTTGTTTCACGAGCACCCAATTATCAAAGCTTAACATTCCTTCCATTGTATACCCCATCACTTAGTGCTAGAACAAACACTGATTCTCGAAAATATATTTCATCCGTAGACGGTAGCGAACCGTCAAGGATGAGGGCTGTCAAACCCATATGGCCATATAACATAAGTTCTCGCTTACACCCGGCAAGTGTAACTAATGATAATCGAATTGAGGATTTTGTTCTAAACTCGTATGTAGAATGTTTGTTTTCCCGTTCTTGTGTTCACTTAGTTCAAAAGAATCGTTTATGTTTTCTCATCCCAATATAAGTTCAAAAAGAGTAAAAGTGGGACTATGATCTCACCTCGGGTGCACGAGTATAAAAGTACTTCAACAAGTAAACGTGTGCATGAAAGTTGCTTAGCCTTGACCTAAACAAGTAAGTTATATCAATTAACTGGTTACGACACAAGGTCGGGTGAAATGTGTTCAATTAGTCCTATGGCTCGACACGACTCGATTATGTAGCATGTGAAGCAAATTGTCAAGTTTCATGCAAGATACAAGTATAAAAATAAGTTAGGAAGGTTGCATAATCATTTGGTTAAGTTTGACAAAAAGTCAAACTTTGGTCGGTCAAAGTCAACGAAAGTCAACACGTTCGGGTCGGGTTCCGAACTATTTTTCTAATCTTAGAAATCATATATGAGCATGTTGGCCAAGTTACATGTTAATCGGAGGTGCGTAGCATGCCAAACATTATTCAAAAATTGACCAAGTTGGACAGAATTCTGGCCAGGCCATTTGGCGCGCCGCGCGGGGTAGGGGCGCGCCGCGCCACCCTCTGTGCAGGGATTTCTGGTCAGTTTTCAAAGTATGCACGAACCAAAACACAAACAATCACATTTTATGATCCGCAAACAATTAGAACATGTATTTTATATCATCGGAAAGCTATTTCGACAAGGAATACAACTAACCACATATCATCAATCAAAAACATCATTTACAATAAACGAAAACTCGTCAATTGATCGAGAAAGGTTTATTTTCAAGTTTCAAGTTCGTAAAACGTATTTTATGATTCGGGAATCCAATTTACACATACGATATGCCGTTTTGAAGGTAATGAAGCATACATTGCTACTAGACACTAACAATTAACATTCCATGGCATTTAAGCATCCAAAAGTTCATGTCAAGAACTATCAAACCCTAGTCAAACATCACAAAATCATTAATCGGGTTTTTGAAGTTTCCTTAATCAACCTACACATCCAAATGTGGCTAATGATACTAGTAACACAATTAAAACATGCACTTTAACAATCTAACAACATTAACTCATCCAAAATCAAGGATTAAGCATCCACTTTTCATTTTCAAGCTAGTTACACCAAAACATCAAGATCGAGCATGCAAATCATATAATCATGCTAGACACGAGCCATAGACACTAACTAACAACATTTCAAGTCAAAAACACGAATTTAAAGAAATCTAGAGTTTTAGAAATGTTACCCAAAATCGGTGTAGTTAGTATCAAATCGTAGAGGATGAAGAGAGGATCACGAAAATGTAATTTGTTTTGTTGTAAGCCTCCTAGATCGAATTTAGATGATGATTTAGTGAAGTTGGGAGAAATGGGGTTCTTGAGCTAGAGAGAAAAGGGAGAGAGATGGAGGGATTGAATGGATGAGAATGGTGGGTTGACTAGTTGACCTAGTCAACTAGTTTGCCCACTTGACAACTTCGGTCCCTCAAGTTTCAAAGCGGGTGCGGGATTTAACCGATCGAATATTTTTAAAACGCATGTTAACGAGAGATGTTATAGTTAAATGACGGAATTATTATGAACGTTAGTCAACGGAAACTACGAATTTAAATAACGAAAGGTATTATTTAAAAGAAAAAAGACGGTGTTAAAAATAAATTTAACGGAAAACGCGGGATGTTACATTATCCACAACTCAAAAGAAATTTCGTCCCGAAATTTAGTTGGAAGTAGTAGTCGATATCTCTTACTCGAGACTTTACGTTGTCAATGCTATGAATAAGTGAAAGTACGTTCTTGAGGGTTCTCATGAATTTGGATAGTCAGGGTTTTACGTTGCATTAAGGTTCGGTTTTTACGATCCCCAGTTTCAACTGGTTTTCCTATGAAGAGAAGTTTGTCATCGATAGTTGATGTATCCGGCAGGATTGCACGTTCCTGTTCCGCAGGACACGTTTCTAAGTTTGTTACACGAAATGTAGGGTAAACGGAAACTTAATTGAGTCGGAAGTTCTAAACGGTAGGGAGCGGTTCCAATACGCCCCAAGGTTTCAAAAGGGTTAACATGTCGCGGGTTTAACTTTCCCTGATTCCCGAAACGGATTACACCCTTCCAAGGTGCGGGTTCTCAATATTACGCGGTTACACACTGGGATTTGTGAGGTTCTCCTCTAAGTTTGGTATAACTCTTCTGGTGACAATGGGTTGTCTCGAGCCCTTCTCGGACTTGAACGATCTCAATTGTTGTTTCTTGATGGAGTTCAGATTTCGGTGGTTGATGCTTTGGTTAAATGAACAGGGGTATGACATTAGCGGTCATATAAGGTTTCGAAAAGTGCGCGTGAACACACGAGTGGTAACTACTGTTGTAAGAGTGATCTACTAAAGGTGACAATACGAGTTTGTGATATGTCTTTCCAAGACGTAAATCGTTCGTTTGCTCGGTTCGTCAGTTTGTGGGTGGTACGCGGTACTCATGTCTACGCGGGTTCCCAAGGTTTCTTGTAAAACTAGAAGTGAAGCGAGTATTTCGATACAGAATAATTGACAAAGATACACCGTGTTGGAATAGAATCTCTTAAGATACGTTTGAACAAGTTAGTTAGGGTTCGAAAAATGTTCGTTAGGACTATTCACCCTCGTGGCGAATACTTATGTAATATGAGGAGTTTCTCTATCCATGGAGAAATGTTACAAGGAGTTTCTTTAAACGGAAATGCGAACGGTAAAGATAGTAGTGAAATGAGGACTTAGAATAGGATGAGTTTACATCTCGAGGTTGCCATAACGTGCCTCTAGTTGTCAAAAGTTGAAGTCTGAAAGAGAAACGAGATCGTACACGTAGTTGTTTAGTTCGGGGTTGAATAATAGTTGGCCGATTATTAGAAACACAATGACATTAAGTCAAAGAAGAGTGAAGTATCATTGGATCGTGTGTTATCTTAAGTTCCAGTAATATCAGACGGTAACGGTGAAATAACAGAGATATGTAGCGTGGTATGTGATGACGAGAAAATTGATCGGATCCACAATTTAGTATTAGAATTCTTCGCGCAAAATAACGAATTTCAGTTACACTGATTTTGAGTCGAGAGAGCATGCCTTCCGGCGTTCATGTAGAAATATTTTCATAATTGAGTTCCATCTGGTGCTATACGATTTTTAACTAGAAATGTTGGTGTGAAGTATCACGCTCAAGGTTCGGACATGGGGGAGGTTTAAATTTTTCCCTCAGTGAGTTAACGAGGTTAAAAGTCGTGTAACACGAGAAAAGGCAGAAATGAATCTTCGGTAATAACCGGCGAGATCTAAGATTTTACGAATACAAGTCTGAGTCGGGGGAGTTTCCTGATTACATGCGGCTTGATTTCGAGATTGATTGAAATGCCTAGACCCTTCACATCATGGTTTAGAAAATTGTACTTCGTTCAACAGAAATTCTCACTCGGAGAATTTGGTATAGAGTTGCTCTTTTCTCAAAAGTTCGAGCGTAAGATGGTGATGTTGTTCGTTTTCCTTCTTTACTTGAATAACTCAAGATGTCATCTATAAATACGATAACCGATTTGTCTAGATAAGTTCGCATACGTGGTTTAGGAGGTTCATGAATACGGACAGAGTCCTAAATAAATCGAATGGTACTAAGAAAGATTTACAACTAACGTTGCGAGTTCGGAGAGTGGCTTAGGAGACATCGTCTCACTTAACCCCCAATTGATGATAACCGGAACGGGGGTCGATTTGGAACATACGGGATTCGTGCAAATAATCATGAGGTCATGGATGCGAGGGAGAGGGTATCGGTTTCCAACCGAAAATTACTCAGTTCACAATAATCTATACAAGATGATGGGGAAACAATTTTTTTTTTTTTTTTTTTTTTTTTTTTTTTTTTTTTTTTTTTTTACGAAAAGGTTGGTGTCAAGTCAAAAGTCTTAACGTATTTCCTCCAATAAATTTATAGGCACACAATATTTTTCCGTCGATCACTTAAATCGTCTAAGTAGTATCTGGGGGAAAGAGGTGGAATATAAAGAGCATGAGTCAAATCCTTGGTTATAAAACGTCTAGCGGTACTCGAATCGAACAAGTATGAAATATACGGTTTGTTGTGAAGAAACGTACCCGTTACTAGTCCATCGTCGTTCCGGGCATCATTGGTGTCGATGTCGAAGGTTCAACGGCGTGCGTTGGGGTTGATTTTCTTATTTGGGCACACATTCCTAAAATGACCCAGTTGACCACATTCGAAGCAAGCATCCGTTCTGTGTGCGTTGGGCATCTTTCGAGCGACGGGTCCTTGGCGCCGGTGGCGAAACCTGCCACATCCTTCAAAGTGATGCTTGTGGCATTCGTCACAAAAAGGCAGCTTTCCGGCATAGCCTTTCTTGTCGTTGGAGGTAAAAGGCTTCTTGGCGGGGTTGTTGTTATTGTTGTGGTTGCTTGATTGAGAGGCTTCCCATGCTCTTTTGTTGTTACTCGGGTGGTTCTCGACCATTGGTGCCGGTGCTTCCATTTCATTCACCGTTTCTAAGGCTTGGCGGGCCATTGTTAAAGCCTCTTGTAGGTTAGTGGGTTGAGATGTCATTACCTTGTGTTGAATGCTCTTAGGGAGGCCATCCATGTAAAGTTCGATTCTTAGGGATTCGGGAGTCATGAGAATTGGACACATCGAGACTAGTTCGGTAAACCGTTGATTATAAGCTCCGAGGTCATTCCCGACCGTTCTTAAATTCCTTAGCCCTTGCTCGAGCCTTCGAGTCTCATCGCGCGGGAAGTATTCGGTGATCATTCTTTCTCTTAATTCGGTCCAAGAGAGTGTAAGGGCTTCATCGATACCCACTGATTGTACATACGTGTTCCACCATGAGAGAGCGATACCGGTGAAAGTGAGGGTGGAAAACTTGACCTTATCTTGGTCTCGACAACCGCTTGTGTTAAAAATGGTCTCCATTTGTTCAAACCATCGGGTGAGAGTAACCGGTCCTTCGGTTCCATTGAAAGTGGGAGGATTGTACTTCATGAAGTTCTTGTAGGAGCAACCCTCGATTGAATTACCGGCCCCATGATTGTTGTTGTTAGAAAAGTGATCGGCCACGGCCGTACCCACGGCGGTGGTTATCATTTGTTGAAGAGCTTGTTCCAGAGTTTCGAGAGGAGTATTGTGTTGACCTTGGTGAGCCATTGTTCCTTCATGAGACAAGAATATCGTTGGTTAGTATTTTCAACAATACTAACCGGAGTATGGAAATAGGATAGAGAGGAAATTTTTCCTTGACTCGCCTTAAATTCTTTACGTCATAATGTCGGAACGTCCATGTGAATCACCGTAATATAATCCCGGAAATTATATTACCCTGATTCTCATGTGCATTTAACATTACTTCATAAAGTCAAGGTGGCGCATCAACAAAATTTATCAACGTAAGATCAAGATCGAATACGAGTTAGATATGATAGAAGAGTTCGAGTATAAATGCACAATTTGTCAAATAATTCCTACTTCAGTCTATATGCCGGTTGTAGTCTAGATTCACCTATGTACCCTATGACTCGGGGTGGACACAAATGAACTCTAAATCCCTACAACCAAGGCTCTGATACCAACTGTAGCGACCCTGCAAGTAGCTACAGATGGGGTAGAAACCCACCCAGTGCCTTTCCAGCTAACCGCTTGGTGACCACTGAGTGTACCTCAGACACTGATTTTACGGCCCGCATTTCTGCCAAACTGCCAACCCTCAAATTCCAAGGGATCGCAAGGGGTAAGAGCCAATGCCTCGTCACAGGTAACACTGTGAGAACCCCCTCTACGATTAACCCGCCAAAAAGCATAGTCCGTATGAGTGCCCGGCCTAACAGCCGGCGCGCGTGACTACCTTTACGGCTAAGGTTAAACCAGCTCTGATACCAACTGTAGCGACCCCGACAAATCGTCAAGTGACGGCGTCGGCTACGTGGGTCCCATTACCTGATTATAAGTCTTTAAGATAACGTTTGACCAAAATATGTCGCCTTCATTTCAAAATAAGGATTGTTTCAAGTTTACAAGAATTGTTCAACCAAAAGTTTAGTTACAACGTCATAGATACGATTGAAATCTAGGCGACACGGTTTAAAGTAAAGTCAAAAGACGCTCCATGAAATGCATGTATACTCGACATCGGATGCAAGTATCAAATAGTAAGCGGAAGCATGTTTCACATATCGTGCAAGACCTGAGAAAAACATAGAAATCTGTCAACGAAAACGTTGGTGAAATCATAGGTTTAAGTAAGTAAGTACAAGTGAACCACAAGATTTGCATCAATGAAATAATAGTAATACATTCCAAAAGTTTGTTTCACGAGCACCCAATTATCAAAGCTTAACATTCCTTCCATTGTATACCCCATCACTTAGTGCTAGAACAAACACTGATTCTCGAAAATATATTTCATCCGTAGACGGTAGCGAACCGTCAAGGATGAGGGCTGTCAAACCCATATGGCCATATAACATAAGTTCTCGCTTACACCCGGCAAGTGTAACTAATGATAATCGAATTGAGGATTTTGTTCTAAACTCGTATGTAGAATGTTTGTTTTCCCGTTCTTGTGTTCACTTAGTTCAAAAGAATCGTTTATGTTTTCTCATCCCAATATAAGTTCAAAAAGAGTAAAAGTGGGACTATGATCTCACCTCGGGTGCACGAGTATAAAAGTACTTCAACAAGTAAACGTGTGCATGAAAGTTGCTTAGCCTTGACCTAAACAAGTAAGTTATATCAATTAACCGGTTACGACACAAGGTCGGGTGAAATGTGTTCAATTAGTCCTATGGCTCGACACGACTCGATTATGTAGCATGTGAAGCAAATTGTCAAGTTTCATGCAAGATACAAGTATAAAAATAAGTTAGGAAGGTTGCATAATCATTTGGTTAAGTTTGACAAAAAGTCAAACTTTGGTCGGTCAAAGTCAACGAAAGTCAACACGTTCGGGTCGGGTTCCGAACTATTTTTCTAATCTTAGAAATCATATATGAGCATGTTGGCCAAGTTACATGTTAATCGGAGGTGCGTAGCATGCCAAACATTATTCAAAAATTGACCAAGTTGGACAGAATTCTGGCCAGGCCATTTGGCGCGCCGCGCGGGGTAGGGGCGCGCCGCGCCACCCTCTGTGCAGGGATTTCTGGTCAGTTTTCAAAGTATGCACGAACCAAAACACAAACAATCACATTTTATGATCCGCAAACAATTAGAACATGTATTTTATATCATCGGAAAGCTATTTCGACAAGGAATACAACTAACCACATATCATCAATCAAAAACATCATTTACAATAAACGAAAACTCGTCAATTGATCGAGAAAGGTTTATTTTCAAGTTTCAAGTTCGTAAAACGTATTTTATGATTCGGGAATCCAATTTACACATACGATATGCCGTTTTGAAGGTAATGAAGCATACATTGCTACTAGACACTAACAATTAACATTCCATGGCATTTAAGCATCCAAAAGTTCATGTCAAGAACTATCAAACCCTAGTCAAACATCACAAAATCATTAATCGGGTTTTTGAAGTTTCCTTAATCAACCTACACATCCAAATGTGGCTAATGATACTAGTAACACAATTAAAACATGCACTTTAACAATCTAACAACATTAACTCATCCAAAATCAAGGATTAAGCATCCACTTTTCATTTTCAAGCTAGTTACACCAAAACATCAAGATCGAGCATGCAAATCATATAATCATGCTAGACACGAGCCATAGACACTAACTAACAACATTTCAAGTCAAAAACACGAATTTAAAGAAATCTAGAGTTTTAGAAATGTTACCCAAAATCGGTGTAGTTAGTATCAAATCGTAGAGGATGAAGAGAGGATCACGAAAATGTAATTTGTTTTGTTGTAAGCCTCCTAGATCGAATTTAGATGATGATTTAGTGAAGTTGGGAGAAATGGGGTTCTTGAGCTAGAGAGAAAAGGGAGAGAGATGGAGGGATTGAATGGATGAGAATGGTGGGTTGACTAGTTGACCTAGTCAACTAGTTTGCCCACTTGACAACTTCGGTCCCTCAAGTTTCAAAGCGGGTGCGGGATTTAACCGATCGAATATTTTTAAAACGCATGTTAACGAGAGATGTTATAGTTAAATGACGGAATTATTATGAACGTTAGTCAACGGAAACTACGAATTTAAATAACGAAAGGTATTATTTAAAAGAAAAAAGACGGTGTTAAAAATAAATTTAACGGAAAACGCGGGATGTTACATACGGGTTCCATTATAAGTTTAAAGCTACCTTTTAACTTAGTCATGAACTCCATGAGTATGTATTACCAGTATAATTTAAATTTATTACATATACTTATGAACACAAGTCTTCTTAAAAAAATTATGAACGTGCTGCTCTACTAATTAACTCTCCGATTTTTATGAGTTGAAATGATGTGTTGCTACTATAACCAAAATAACATTTCCTTCTGATGGGCAATTAATTTAGTTCGTGGAAAGCCCGTCACTTCTGGACCAGGAGCCTTGGCGGTGTACACGCAGCAGGAAGACCGGAAACAACTCATTAAAAGTGGCCGAAATTTCTTTCCGGCGAGGTGGTGTTGCGGCGCGTGGTAGCGCATATCTAATCGGTCTCCGCTAAAAACTGTACGGTTGGGTTCAGGACGTCGTTACGAGTTTATGAGTGTTACTCTCAACTTCTAAAACGCTGGGAGTTAGAAGCATTTGTCAGTCAAAAATTTGAGGTGGTTTTTAAGTTTGATTTGATGGTGAATTGAAATAAAGCTGGTAAGATAATATTCTGGAGGAGAGAGAAACAAAATACGAGTAATAGGGTAGCAAGACTAAGGAGTATATTTTAAGGGGTATTTTGGGTAGTTAAGTAAAAAGAGAGTGGATCTATAAAAAACAAAACTGGAAATATCAGCTCCCATATTTTAAAGCCAAAAGCTTTAATTGACTAATTTGTACACATAATCGCTATCACCGTTAATATAATACAGAAAATTCAAACTAAACTACGACAAATTTGACCGATTTTACGACTTTCTGGCTTTTCCAAATTTTGAGTGACTTTGACCTGATTTTTTTTTTCAACTGTGATCCGAATTTTGACCGTTGACTGTCATATTAGACCCATAATCACTATCACCGTTAACATGACTTTTTATTCTTGAGGGCTGTCATTTATAAGGAGTACATAAATATAATCTTAGTGACAGCTTAATAACTGTCATTAAAAAAATTCTATATAAAAAATTTACGTTACGTTTCATATTTTATATGATGTGAAAAAATACGTTAATAAATAATCTTTTATCTTGATAAATCACATACATAAAACTGCCACGTGTCACAGCCTTATTCAATCTCACAGAATACCTTTTTGTCAGAATTTTGAATTAAAAAATTCATAAAATCCATACATCTGACGCGTGTCCCAAAATTCGTCTATGGTGGTTGATGATTTTTTCCTTCATTCTCCATCACCATTTAGGGTTTTTCTACCAGATATGCGGATTTAGGACGAGCAAAATCAACGTTAATATCAAACCAAAAGCCCAAATCATTCAGTCGGGTAAGTAAATCTTATTTCCATGAACACTGTGTTCATCATCAAACAAAAATCGATGCTGCTGCAGGTTTTTTTTATAGATTTACATTAAGATTTTTGACTCTATTTTTTGTTATCTACAATTAGGTATTTGGGGTATTTGATTCTAGATGTTTTTGTATCGAAAAATTTATTCACCGTTCGTCAACCCTAATTCTCGATTAATCTATCGCGTTGTTATACGATTTCATTGTAATCCAATCCGTCAAAAACACCATCATCGTCACAGTCTACAGCCCAAGCACCGTCCCTTTCTCCGCCTGTTACCTACTCTGTTGTGAAGACCCGTCCTAATCCATCCGGACGAAGTCCATATCGATTATAAACGATTCACAACAGTTGATTACATCGCGAGATACTTGACCTCTATATGATACATTTTACAAACATTGCATTCGTTTTTGAAAAGACAAACTTTCATTACATCGAAAGTTGACAGGCATGCATACCATTTCATAATATATCCAACTATAATTGACTTGATAATAATCTTGATGAACTCGACGACTCGAATGCAACGTCTTTTGAAATATGCCATGAATGACTCCAAGTAATATCTATAAAATGAGCAAATACACAGCGAAAGATTTCTTTCGTACCTGAGAATAAACATGCTTTAAAGTGTCAACCAAAAGGTTGGTGAGTTCATTAGTTTAACTTAACAATCATTTTCATTATTTTAATAGACCACAAGATTTCATATTTTCCATTCCTCATAAACATACGTCCCATGCATAGAGACAAAAATATCATTTATATGGATTGAACACCTGGTAATTGACCTTAACAAGATGCATATAGAATATCCCCTATCATTCCGGGATCCTCCTTCGAATATGATATATATTTCGAAGTACTAAAGCATCCGGTACTTTGGATGGGGCTTGTTGGGCCCGATAGATCTATCTTTAGTATTCGCGTCAATTAGGGTGTCTGTTCCCTAATTCTTAGATTACCAGACTAAAAAGGGGCATATTCAGTTTAATAATACAGCCATAGAATGTAGTTTCGATTACTTGTGTCTATTTCGTAAAACATTTATAAAAGTAGCGCATGTATTCTCAGTCCCAAAAATATATATTGCAAAAGCATTTAAAAAGGGAGCAAATGAAACTCACCTAATGTATTTTGTAGTAAAAATACATATGACGACATTGAACAAGTATATGGTTGATCTCGGATTCACGAACCTAGATCAATTATATACATTAAAACATATAATATAAATTAACTAAGTTTATATATACTTTATTATGTATTAAGATTAATATTTCTATATGTAATTTTATTAATACTTATAACATGTTATAATACTTATTTGATATGTAATTAATGTTATAATAATAATATATTAGTTAATGTATTAAAACATAGTAGTTTGTAATATTAGTTATATTTATGTTACATGAAATAATTATATGTTATATAAAGAATATTTGTTGTAATATTAATAATAGTACTAGTAGTAATATTAGCAACACAAATAATGTTTATAATAATAATGTCAACAATAAAAATTTTAATGTTAAAAATAATAATGCTAATAATAATAATAATAATAATAATAATAATAATAATAATAATACTAATAATAATAATAATAATAGTATTCATAATTTTAATTAATAATAATAATAATAATAACTCTTAGTTAATAAAATTAACTTAACAATAATAATAATAAAGAAGTATTAATAAAAAAATAGATAACTACCTCAAGTGTAAGCTTTAAAATTTTTTTTTTCACGAACCGGGCTTGAACTCCCGACCCCTAGCTCATCCACTAATCCCCTTAACCACCCCTCTGTCTTACATTTTCTGATTATTTTTCTCAGCCAAAATCATATAACCTGTACTTTCTTGTTACCATTTACTCATCTTCTTTACAAAACCAATTCGACCAGAGTATAACAAGGATCATGGCAGCGAGTATTCTTTCTCATCTATTATCATTAAACATGTATTGTCATCATCGTAACCTCTATCATCATATCATATCCCACTATCATCTTATCCTCATGACCCGTTTACCATCATCCCCGATATCATACGATCATCATTACTAATCATAATCTTTTTTTTTCATCAATTTTCTTTAATCATAATGTATCATCATTTTATTGTTAACTGTTTAAAAAAAAAAATTAATGTTACAGCAGGAGTGGCCGGCTCGTTTAGAAGATCAGATAAAGGAAACAAATTTGGCAGGTGGTTTTGTATGGATTGGGTAGCAATAGGTTTTAGTTTAGCCCAAGTGGATTTTTGAAACTTGATGGCCCAAGAAAAAATTCAGTACATGTATCATTATCTAACTTAGGTTCGATGGCAGCCTAGTTTGTGGGTTTAAGTTGGCAAAAAAAAAAAATTATAAAATAGACATGAGATTATTTACATCACGCAGGAGCTACAATAGTAGCTTGGTCCACCTTCTTTGTTGGAATGCAAGTGGGTGGGGATCACAAACAATTAGCTCGGTGTTGATGAATAAAAAAAAATCGAACATGATCAATAATTTAAGCAACAAATCGATACCTTTAACAAGTGGGGTTTGTTTGGTTGGTAATTGTCGGCCAAAGAGTAAAAGTAGGAGTATTTAATATTTCTTCAAGTTAATTCTCATATCCATCATCACCTTATATAATGTGTTATACGTTGAAGAGAAGAAAAACAAAATTAAACGAACGAGTATAATTGTTTGATGGTGAGGTTCCAGTTATGGGAATTACAAAGAAAGTTGGTGCATAGAGGGTCACGTTGGTGGGTTGCTCAAGGTTGCAGGTGGTTCTCGACCAACTTTAAGTAGTGATTGTTTATGATTATTACGGTGTGGTTGTTTCGGATGCAAACAGCAAGCATAAGTGAGTGAGAAAAAGAGGATGAGGGAGAGAGGAGGTTTCTTGGTGGTGGCTGATAGTTACGAAGAGAAGCAACTACAGCAGAAGCAAGAATATACGAGTAGTGCAGGTTATGTTGAGGTGGTTTGCGAAGGGTTACATAATGGTGTTCGTGAGTGTAGTTGAAGAAGACCGAAGGAAGTGATGTTGTGGTGTCGTGAAGATGATCAAGAGGAATATTAATGTTGGAATGGGTGATTTTGGTCGTGAGTTATATTTCATAGTTTTTTTTCTTCTTTTCTGATTTCTTTTTCTCTTGAAAGCAGTTGTTTGTGATTACCATCGATAGTGATATTGACGAGTTGAATGATTTCCTAATACATTGAACAATCATTTGTTTTATTAGCGAAGGTGTATCGACATGAATTATCACAAGGACAGAAAAATATCATAAAAATATATAAAGTCTGATATTGCTGTAACAGATTTGTACAATTTATTCTGATATCTAATAATACTAGACAGAAACAAAATTTACAGAATGTTGATGTGGATATGTAACGGTTTCAGCATCTCTCTATACAATTTTTCAATTAATTAATGAATATAAATATTATATTAATAATATTTTAATTCTAATAATAATATATATATAAAAAATAATTTTTGTAAAAAAAAAAATGATAATATTTATAATGATAATAATACTAAGATTGATACTACTAATAAGGATATTCAATAATATTAGCATTAATAATAATAACTATAATAATACTAGTGACAAAAATCATAAATTACTACTAAGTATAATGATAATCATTTTAATAATAGTAACAATAATATTAGTAATAATTATAACAATTTAAATGTATCAAATTTCACAACTATATATTATATATAGTAATATTAATAATACTGATATTAACACACATATTAAGATTAATAATAATAATGAACTAATAATAATAATATTAGTATAACAATTATATTTTTAACTTGTAACCCCATTTAATATATTAATACTACAATTTATTAATTATATCCTATTTACTAATAACATATATTTAATATTTAATATTTATACATATTATATATATTACAACATACATATGATATAAATTGTGTATAGAATTCATATATATATTTATTTACATATTTATTTAAACCTAATTGTTCGTGAATCGTCGGGATTGGTCGAAGGTCAATTGTACATATGAAACAGTTCAAAATTTTTGAGATTCAATATTACAGACTTTTGCTTATCGTGTCGGAATCATAATCAAATTAAGTTTAAATTTGGTCGGAAATTTCCGGGTCGTCACATCTGTCACAATCACCATCATTGACTCTGCCATCGATTTACCAGGCTAAGTTTTGACAAGACTGTAATACTCGATTTTAGAAATTTGTATTTTGATTTGAGTTGTTATTGTTTAGGGTTTTTTTTTGTTAATATTGGATATATGACTAGATGACTAATTTTATATTTGTTATAGTTTAGATTTGTCAATTTAGGTATGCAGTTTATAAAAGGTTGTGACCGAATAATACCGATTTTTGTTTAAGATTGTTCACATATTGACTTTAAATCTAATTGATAATTACATATTTATCTTCTATATTCTACGTGTTTATTAATCAATACTTATTCAGGTTTATTAGTTGATTGATAAATGAGGAGCCATTCATTATGGACTTTGTCTGAATGTGTTGGTACACAATATGCATCAACAATTTGATTATGTTCAAGCAAAAGGGTGTCATCCGAAACCTATCCTCATCGGCACATTAACTGATAGGTGATTGGTTATATTCATTTTGATGTTTTATTATTTAATTTTGTACCTTTTTATGCTTAATATAGATTTATATTTGATATTTTTGATTAAAATTATTGCATTATTATTATTGATTTATGCTGATTTGGATTAATACAATATAAAACTGACCTAATTTTTATATTTGTATTTTGAAGTTGATTATATTTGTGGTCATATTTTTTGAGGTATTACCAAAGAGTAAAGATTCTTACTGAAATGCTGAATAGAGAACAATTTTGATGAGTTAGTAACATTAATGATAAATATGACTTTTGCTGAAGTGAAGTTATCTATATTCATATATCAGGTTCTTTTCTAGAACCTTTTTCTATATGTTGTATCTTTGAAGATTTCTTTGTTTCTAAAATGTGTGTATATATACATGTTAGTTAGAGTTAAGTAACATGCCTGTATAGTTCAAGTCTTTTTGTCCTTTATATTTTATGTTTATCAATGATTGTTATTATCAAACATCCTGTTACTAAAGTTGTACTTCATATAATTTAATCATTTTCAATAAATTAACTGATGACTATGGTGTTACATGTTCACATGATGTTCATCAAGAAACAACTGAAGCTATAATTATTTGTTCAATGCTATTACAAGTTGTATTTTCAAATGGCATTAACTTGGCTACAGTTTGATAGGCTAATCTTTCTGATTTTTTGTTTGAGAACATAAAATTTTGGGAGTCTTCCACATCAAAGTCCATTGTTCTTTTGAGTTGGTGCTAATATATATCTTTGGTTAATCAAAATATTGTAATAATATTTGGGGTAAAATTCTTTATTTCGGGTATGCATTATCAATGAATTGTTTTTTTGTAGTTTGTGGTATATGATTGAATTATCAAAAAAACTATTTTTATTGCCTAAAAAGATTTGAAAGTCTTCCCATTGTCCAACGTACTACCATCTCCATGATCTGTTAAAATTATTCACGGAATGTTTATAATATGTGGATATACTTGTCATTGCAGATGTGTAGGATCCTGTTGAAATTTCAGGACTTCCAAAGGATAATGTGTAATTTGCAGCCTTGAAAGATTTCCAGGTTATTTTCTATCATTGTTCAATTGATTGATTCTAAAAAAAACAAAAAAGTCTATATTATGCTTATTTGATTTACTATTTTTAATGTTTTATACCATTGTTCAGTAATAAACTTTGACGTGAATTAATATACTTTGTTTTGTTTTTATATTTCTCATAACATTGAATCACACAGGTAGCCAACTGTCAGGATGCAATGTTGGTATGTCAACAACCAGATGGTCCATCCAGCAATAAGTCACCCCTGTCTTAGTTGTGTGTAGGGTATTAGCTGATACTTTATATGCACACATGCATCCCTTTCTTCATGCTTGCTCGAATAGATAAGTACTTATGTTGCTTTTAATATTTCAATTGCTTTGGATCAAGTGTCAATAAATTCTGAAGATTCACTTGGTTGAAGCTAACACCAGTTGTAGCCTCCAATCTAATTTTTTTATCTTTCTGATATACGGATGTTAATTGTGACGTTCGTTCATTATCCATTTTTTTGCTGTCAGGTGAGCGTCTAACAGCATGTTCTTCATCTGTAGTCCAACATAGACTCTCTCTGGCAAAGAGCACGCACGTTTGTTCCTAATTTTTAGTTTGTATGTAATTCTTCTTTTATTCTTACTTTTTTATATAGGGTGTTTGATTGTAGTGTTATTATGATACAATAGTTTAGTAGTTTAATAGTGAACTGTTTTGCCTTAAAATAACTTATTTCTTATGCTTTGTGCTTTGTTGAACAAGTGATGATCTTTGATCAATTACGTGTTTTCGTTAGCGAGCGTATGATAGTTAGTAGAAATAAGTCAATTAAATGTTTAGGTAGGTGATGATGTAATTGAATGATATCATATAGGATAAAAGAAGTAAATGTAGGTGAAGAACGTGGCTGTTAGAGTTGTTGAAACCCAAAGGTTAAGAATCATTTAATGATGACTTAAAATTACTACACAAATAAGTTGTAATGAGTTTGGAAAAAATTGAGAATTAATTGTATGAAATGGGTCAGAATTGTTGTACATGTGAAAAATTACCCAATAGTTTCATGTGACAACTTATTTAGATATAGATGCTTAGTAATGTTAAATTTTTGTTAAATAAACATTTCCATTATACTTAGAATATAACGTGTAAAAGAAGACTTACATGTTGTGATATTATAGACTGCACACAAGTTATTGCGTTTATTGTAACGTTAGCCTATTTAGGGCCACTGAGCTTTTCAGGCAGGTGGGCTGATACGGTTTGCCCGTATGCCTAATATCCTACAATGCTTACACCAAAATAACATAATAGTCTCACACTGTATTGCATATACAGACCTTTCTTCTGATGAAGTTGTCAATTTCAGTTATTTATTTGCTTTGAATTGTTAGTAAAATATGTATTTATATATAGTGATAGGATCAAGGAGGAAGTAACCAATCGGTGGAAAGCGGGGGAAGCAAATTTTTTTTTTTTTTTCCTTTTTTGAAAAAACTTTGTTCATGAACATTATAGATTGGATGAAAATATGAACATTTTAGATATTAGGGTTTAGATATTAGGGTTTATAGGGTTTAGATTGAGTTTTTAACACGAACGGTTTAGAGTTTAGTGTTTAGAGTTTAGGGTTTAGGGGTTGGGGTTTTGGGTTTACGGACTAAGCCCAAAACACCAAACCCTAAACCCTAAACTCTAAATCGGGCTAAATTTTACTTCATAAAACATGAAAAAACTGTTAACATTCTTCACGATCAATATTATCTTGAATGTTATTTTTGTCGATCGTTTTCCCGCCTAAATAATAACATTCATCACGAAGTGTCTTTGCTGGATGTTCATATTTTCGTGTGATCTTGATGCCTGAAAAAAAATTCCAAAAAATACGAAGAAAAAAAATTTCGCTTCCCCCCCGCTTCCCCCCGATTGGTTACTTCTCCATTGATCATGCCCCTATATATCAACTTATAATGCTTTTAATTGTGACGTTTAGAGTAGCAGATTATTGAGGTATTTTATATAATTTTTGTTCATTGCACAATCTGTTTTTTAAGACATAAAATTCTGCTTTTGGAGTTAAATTATATAATTATAGTCCAAAGTTACTAATTACAATTTATAAACTGTGTTTATGTTTTAATACTCACAATTGTTCTTTTCATGTGGTACAATGCTTCAAAGTCTATAAACAAGTAAGCTTGCACTTTTCGACTACATTAGTAGATTGTGAATTTATTATTATTATTATTATTATTATTATTGTTATTGTTATTGTTATTATTATTATTATTTGAGGTTCTATTGACTGGTATGTTTATGTTTATTATTATTATATGATAAGATAGATAATGAGCCTACTCATTAAATTTCATTCGAGTTTTGATGTTTATTACGTATTGTATATCCTACTGTTTGCCCTTATGTTGTGTAGTTTTGTTCGCAATTGATTGTTAATTTTGTTGTTTGTTACATCGGAGATAAGTATATTGCCATGTAAAAATGTACAATTGATATTAGGTTTGGGTCAAATGTTGATATAATTGATGTTCTTTTGATTAACTTTTATATGTATATTTTATTTCATTGTAAAAAGGATCCGGAGGGTATGGTTATTTGTTAGAATCACTATGGTGGATTTGCGTTTTTAATAGTAAGTTTTGTCGTTTTACTTATCATTTTAATCAATATCAGGAAATGATATGATTATTTGAATTGTTAGTTATGATAAAATAATGTGGATTTGTTGAAATGGGCAGTGGTTATTGGATAATTCACGAATTTTATACCTTATATTTACACATCAGCTGTGCTCGCAACTCCACTTGGAGCATTGAGTATTATCGTTAGGTGAGCATTAGTACAAAAATTTGTTGGTGAGTTGATTGAGTGATATATATTTTATTTAGATTTTGAACGATTTAATTACTTTAACTTTGCAGTGCAGTTCTGGCACATTTCTTACTCAATGAGAAATTGCGGAAAATCGGAATACTTGGTTGTGTGCTATGTATAGTGGGGTCAACCGTTATTGTGCTTCATGCTCCTGGTGAACATAGCATAAAGTCAGTAGAAGAATTTGGGATTTAGCAACACAACCAGGTAGGTTATGTGATCTTATGACTCATTTCTTGATTTTTTAATCATTAACATACTCTAATTTTGGGTTAGTTGTTCGGCTTTTTTTTATACATCAGCAACAATAGCTATGGTATTCGTATTGGTATTGCACTGTGACCACTCTATGTAGAGACTAATATGATGGTGTATATTGGGTTATGTTCGATAAATGTTTCATTGACGGTTAGTCTCTTTTGAATTTTTTTTACATGATTTAATAATATATGCATTTACATTGTTTGACTATACATGGAACTGAATTTTTTTCTATACATGGACTATCTGATACATATCGAACATGGTAATAAGCTTACATCACATACATCAACCATATATAACTTACAGTCAATGTATATGATTTCTGAATCTTGATAGAAATCATATTCTAAATTTTAGAAATCATATTCGGAACAAGGTTCAAAGTATTTTGATAGAGTTAGGTTTAAGTGTGATTTCTAAATCTTATAAGTTTTGAATTTGTATATCAAGGTTCAAAGTATTTTGATAGAGTTAGGAATATATTTTTCCCCAGTAAATACGATCATTTATAAGCGAATTTTGTTATCTGAATGTTGATCCCTTGCCGTTTGTTTCTTTAATTACAATTGTGTCGTAGTGTTATATAGGAAGAAAACTGAAGTGGTGTATTCCTTGCTCAACTCCATATGTTCACTATACTTAATAATGAATGTCCAACGTTCTGTTTCATTACAAGCCATTTGATGATTTTATTAGAGTCCAGGACAATTTACGCTTCTTCAGTGTTTTCATATTGGACAAGGTATGACTTTATAGAGCATACATATTGTGTTGTAAATGGACAGGTATGTACTTATAGAGCATACATATTGTGTTGTTTAAAATAAAATCCTAATTCAAACGGTCATAATCACTTGATTTTTACATTTCCGATATTAAAGCTTTTTACCATGACTTAGTTTGATTTTTTTCATTGTTTTTTTGATGTTGCACCGTCTTGTATTTTTTTGTTTGTAGCGTCTGCCAAACAAATTGATGTTACTTCCGGGCTTACGAAGTGGTAAAAAAGTTTCATGCTTCAATATGGAGAAAGTTAAGTTCAAATGGAAGTTGAAACAAGAGAAGTCGAAAAAAAAACCATATCTATGTGTGTCTTATGGATTCAAGCAATTCAAACAAGAAAATCGACTAAAGCCAGGCACAAACTTCTTATTCGAGTACCAGTACAAGGAACGTGTTTTTTATCTTTTAAATGTTTTTAGTTAACATTAACGAAAACTTGTGGGATTTGGGTTTGGTTGTTGTTGTTGTATTAACGAAAACTTGTGTTATGAACATTTATAGGATAAACATATTTGGCACGTTTTAGTTATATTTATTCTTTGTCCTCTTCAAATTATACGTACAACTTTTATTTAGAAAATGACCGAAAAAAGTACATAATTTTTTCGGATGAGTACCCGTCCAACGGACGGGCTCATAAATCTAGTTAAATATATAAGGGTCCCATTTATTTAGTCCAGCTACTGATCTACATTGTAAAATCGGCCAACTAGACTAACCTACCTTTCTTCATTTCTAGTTTTCATCGCCACCCCTGTATCAAGTTCCTCTGTTTCTTTTCAGTTTTCATAACACTTACCTTTAATTCATTTTATTTTTTTCAAAATCACGATGATGATGATGATGATTCAACAATTTAAGTCACCATTTTCAATAAAATGTGATTCAACAAAAAACAACAACAATATCACTTCAAGTGAATCAATCAAATTCGATAAAGATTCAATTAACCCTACATCGTTGATGGCCTCTTCTTCAAAATCACCTCCGTATCCGGGCGGTATGGGCCCGTTTACCGGTCGGGATCCGAATGTGAAGAAACCCGGTTGGCTCCGACAAAAAGCTCCACAAGGAACCAAGTATCAGGAAGTTAAAGAATCGTTATCAAGATTGAAACTTAATACTGTTTGTGAGGAAGCACAGTGCCCTAATATTGGTGAGGTATAATCATCATTAAATTTATTTATTTTTCTAGTTATATATAAGCATAACTATTTAGGGTTTGATTAATTAGTGCTTTTTACTAAATGGCACAAACCCAATTTTATTACTACTAAGCTTTGTTTTTTAATCATAAAGATTAGACCTTTTTTGTTCCCTTTAAATAACAGGCACGACCCAATTTGTTATTTAGGTTTGTTTTTTTAATACAAAAATCAGACCTTTTTTTTTTGTTCAAAAACACCAGAGAAGAAAATAAATACAATTACCTTATATTCAAAATTGAATAAGCCAAACAGAGTTGAATACAGGAATTGATAATTTTGATAAAGTTGTGTACTTTTTATACGAATTCGCTTTCTTTATTTTTAATTATATGATTATGGTGAATATTAGTGTTGGAATGGGGGTGGTGATGGTATTGCAACGGCAACAATAATGCTGCTTGGCGATACGTGTACAAGGGGATGTAGATTTTGTGCTGTGAAAACTAGTAGTAATCCTGCACCACCTGATCCTATGGAGCCACAGAATACTGCTGAAGCCATTGTTAGCTGGGGGTATAAAACAAATAAATAAACTTTTATTTATGTGTTTGTTGAACGATGTTAGAAATCGTAACTTGGAACGTGTTACTGTATGTCTTTACAGTGTGGATTATATTGTGTTAACGAGTGTGGACCGGGATGATCTTCCAGATGGCGGAAGTGGTCATTTTGCAGAGACTGTTAGAGCAATGAAGGTATATAAATTGTCCTGATTATTGTCTGTCGTATGGAATAGGCTTTTGTGACTTGTAAAGTGGTAATTTCGACCTGTTTTATGAATTGGTAGATCTGGATTATGCTTGATCTCTAACGGGTCATATGGGTCTATTTCCAAAAATAATAGTTCATATGGGTGGTTTAAAAAATTGTTCAAATGCTCTGCCATATCTGGTTTAAAGGGAAATGGGTCAAAGTGATAAGAAACACAAATACACAGCAGCAGATTATGAAGAATAGTACAGGTTATGAAGAACTAATTGATAAGAACTAAATAATAGATTCTGAAGAATAGTAGTTGAACACTTAAATTGATAATTGAAATACTTAATTGACTAATAGATGAAGAACAACAAGAAGATAAATTCAGATGAGATCCACAACTTGGATTCAATCTGACCCTAATCAGAGAAGTAGCACAAGCTAACTTCCTGCCCAAGTTCACTCAAGAACCTATACAAACACACACATAATATTCTCAATGACCTTTCCCTAACTAATAACACACTTTATATAGACATTCTTATTGGACTTGGCCTTGATTATCATTATTGGGCTTGGCCTTGCTATTCTCTATCACAAAGTTTGCCCAAAGGGTGGTTTAGTTTCACAAAACCTTCTTAGGGTGCGTTTTATTACCTCTTAATTGAATGGTTTAGCTAACCATCCAACACCGTTTGATGGTGGTGACATATGGTGCTAAATGGTTTAGTTAATGCACTCTCTTAACCATTAAGCAAATAAATATTATGTAATATCTTCTTTAAATTATATCAATAACACTTACTAAACAACTATATTGTTTTTTAATTCATGTAAAAGGTTAATTAGGCAATTTTACATTGATCACATTATTCGTTTACAATGATCGTCAAACGGGTTATCGTCGTGTAGATTATGAACCGTTCAGCGCTTAATCATTCAGTTGTATCAAAATTACCCTTAATCATTTAGTGAATATATGTTTTTAGTGTGATGTAATAAATTTAGTTTATAATCACATTTGACAGACTAATTACTTAGATATATAAAATCAGAAAATTTGGGCAAACGCTGTTGTAAGTCAGCTCAGCCCGTTTTGACCCGAAATCTAATCTGTTATTTATGGTTATATCTTACAACGTTCAAACAATGTAAATAATGATGATTTGCATTCTTTTCCTTGTCCGAGCAGAATAAGAAGCCTGAGATCATGGTTGAGTGTTTGACTTCTGATTTTCGAGGTGATTTAGAAGCTGTGTCCATGTTAGCCAACTCGGGATTAGACGTTTTTGCTCATAACGTTGAGACTGTTAAACGTATGCAGCGACTTGTAAGAGATCCACGCGCTGGGTGAGTAATTAAAGTTCTTGCATTACAACTTCATTAGTTGACTTTTTATTCCACTACGTTAATGGATGACAATTTCCTTGCGTTTACGAAATTTTATAAGTATATCAACAAAAGATTAAATTAGTTTGTTTTCTAAAAGCTAGCTAATATGTTTGTGGTTAGTGTAGATACGAGCAGAGTTTATCAGTCCTGAAACATGCGAAACTTAGCAAGGAGGGAATGATCACTAAAACTTCGATAATGTTGGGACTAGGAGAAACTGACGATGAGTTGAAGGAAGCCATGGCTGATTTGCGTGCCATCGATGTTGACATTTTGACTCTCGGACAGTATTTACAGGCAAGCTTTATTCCATGTCATTATTAAAATCAGAGTGGCAGAACTCGGAATTACTCGGCCAGTACTTGGCAATTACTAGGCCAGTGCTCAGTCAAACTTAGTCAAGCTCGGGATTACTCGGAAAATCGGTAAAACTCGGGAAATCGGTCAAAACTCGGTCAAAGTCAAACTTGGTTAACATCCGAGTACTCCCTAAAAAGTCCTGACCGAGTACCCCTTGAGTAGCGATTTTTGCGCCCTTGATTAAATTAGGGAGTTTAGAATTGATACAAATAGTCGTACTTAATCCCATTTCAGACTACTATCATACCCATACATACCCACACTCATAGTGAATCTTGAATGTTAAGAATTCAAGATCCATTGATGCTAATTTATAATATGTATGTTTGCAGCCTACTCCTTTGCATCTTACTGTTAAAGAGTACGTGACACCTGAGAAATTCGCATTCTGGAAAGATTATGGGGAGTCCATCGGCTTTCGTTATGTAGCAAGTGGACCTTTGGTACTACTTTTTTTTGTTTTCTATAAAATCTGAGTTTTGCTAAAATTTTAATCAAGATGACCTAAAGAATACGTTAACAGTGTTTATGTTGTCGAATGCAGCTAATTATGAATATGAATTTTAATTATTTTCAGGTACGATCATCGTATAGGGCAGGGGAGCTCTTTGTTCAAACCATGGTGAAAGAGAGGACCAAAAGCTTATCTACATGAACACATACATGATCTTATGGTATTATTATTATATTTACTTCATTCATCAAAGGAAATGAAACTTTAACATTTTTGTTATTTTTATTTTTTTGAAGGGTTGTTGTAAGTGCGATATTGTAATATTCTTTAGCAAAATTTCTTATATGGTCATTCAAAATTGTTTAGATACATTATGCTTCCTGTATTTAAACAATTTAAAATTGAAGTATCTGATTAACAGTTAAATTATTTAGGCAAAATCATCTTGTGCTTTTTCTTGTCCAATTGTAAATTCCAGAAATATATAACTATTTCATCACCTTATCTAATGTGAGTGACAACTAGTGTATTATTTTGAATAATATAAACATAGTACTATATCGACAACTGTATCTATGTGGACAATCTAGAATTTTATTATATGTTGTTTCAAAATTACATTTTCATATTTGTCACAAAGTTTAAATTTCAAAATGAATATATATATATATTTATAACCAAAAGCAAAGATGATTCAAACACATTCTAATCTACAAATATGAAACACAAAATAAATATACATACATGCCTACCACAAAATAAGTTCAAAAATTTCTGCATAGACCGACCATAAACCATGGATCAATGGCCTAAAATCCTTCTATCTAAACAATATACTAGTATAATAGATTAGGAAAATACTCTTTAAAAGCATCCAAGTGCTATCCTTAACATATTTATTTAAGTTCAAAATCTTGATCTTGACCTTCACTTTTCAACTTTATCCATTTTATGTTGCACCTTCTAATTTGTCTAGCCTAATGCAAGTTGGTCATATACTACCCACTTGACCATATACTGGTTTCATATATTGAAAGTTTGAAACATACTCATTATTAAATGCTGCAAGAAACTACATTTTACTCAAAAGTTCAAATTTTTTTGAGAAATATTATGATGATCAAACTGATTAATATTATGAAAGTCCGTAAACATAACTTCCTCCTATGACAAGCGTGTCAAGAAATTCAAAGAGACGTGTTTCAGTCGCTCATTACCCAATCACGTATGCTCATTACTAAATGCAGTCTCTTATCACCTCACCGCTTAAGAAATAAAGCTAACACTAACTTACAGCAAAGTTTAATGATCTTTCGGCTATTCTTGCGGAAGCTAAAGTAGCTAATGAATCTTGCAAGCTGTATTCGTTGTCCGCTTTCCAAATTTAAGCTTCCCTTCTCTTCTCTACTACTTCCTCACTTTCGTAATCAACATTCTTCTGTTTTTTTATCTATTTATGGAACCAAATGTAACAGAAAGTAAATTCGCGTACCTACTTTATACGCAACAAAGGATCATCATCCAACACATTGCAAAACATAAAAGGAGAATCCTTCAATTCTTGATCTTACACTAAGTTTTAATCCTGGCTCTTAAATTTGTTTCCTTTTCAAAATCAAGAGTTAGAAGAAACAGTGCATCAATGGATATTAGGCAAGTTATGGGAGCTGTTCTTACATTTTCCATGTTTATGATGCTCGGTAACATGATCAAAAGAGACCACTTTGATGGCGATGTTTTGGTAAGTGTACTGAAAATCATACCTGTTAGTTAGTATTATTGTTATAAGCATTACACTATTTTATAACTATGATGATGATGATGATGATGATGATGATGATGATGATGATGATGATGATGATGATGATGATGATGATGATGATGATGATGAATGTATTCATTTTTCTTGAAGCATGAAGTCCCAGTGACATCCAGTGTTGATCTAGAGGCCATGAAAGTAACAAGGCATAGATTTTATCAAGTTACCAATGAATCGAAAAACAATGGCCAGCACTTAAAGCTTTGTTGGAACAATTCATCCTTACGTAAGTACTTTATATTTCAAAAAATAGGCGAAAGGTGTATCTAAATAGCATATCTTTGATGTAACCGTATCTGTTATTGTTATAGCGAAAGGACGAGAGAACACAGAAGGTTTTGTTACTTTTTCGTTAACTGATGGTCCTGAATATCACATTTCGCAGGTTCGACCTCATTTTTTATTTAATTTTATAATTATAATTATTATTTTATGTTTCGCTTGATATAAGTATATAACTAACATAAAATGGTTCACTCAGGTTGCTAATGCTGTGCAAATTGCTAAACATCTTGGTGCAACTCTTGTGCTACCAGAGATCATTGGGAGCAAAGGTGAAAAAAGGTGGGTGCAATTAGTACAAATCACATATTGCCCTTATACAATGCAATTTGATTTTTTTAACTTACTGCTTATTTACTACTTATACTTTGAATTATTTCAGGGGTTTCGAAGAAATTTATGATGCTGAGAAGTTTTTGACGAGCGTGAAAGGCGTAATTCAAGTAAAAAGGCGTAAACATTCAGAAATATTTGCACAAAAACTTACTAGCGTAAAAGTTCCCTACAACGCTAACAAGAACTACATTATGACTAACATCGAACCTCTATTTCAAACAACACGAAACATACATGTTACAACCAATTTTCCATCAAAACAAGATAAAGTCGATAAGGATATGAACCCTCATTCGTGTTGGGCGGTGTTTGAGGCTCTTCGTTTGAAACCCGAATTGCAAGAAGTGGTGGACTCTGTTGTAGCCAAGCTAAGAAGTCATGAACCAAACGGCCAATTTGTTGCAATTGATTATAAGGGTGAGATGTTGAAAACAAGTACTTGTCGAAGTGACGCAAACAAAGGGATGAAAAATTGCTACAACCCTGTCGAAATTGCACAGTTTCTTCAAAGAATCGGGTATCCTCGAGATACGATAATTTACGTGACTCAAACCAAGATGGATCGTAGCCTTCGCTCGTTTAAAGATTTGTACAGAAACACATTCACAAAGGTACAAGTTGCAACTCATTTACTTATAAATAGGTCGGTATGGGTAAAAATCAATCTGGGTTAAAAAAGAAAACGATTCAAATGGGTCAAAACTATCGAAAACGTGTTTTGAATGCAAACAAATTCTTGTAACATTTAATTAAAGAATTATGGTTTTCTTGAAAATGAATAGAAAGTGTTTGTTGTATGAAACAGGAAGATATAATGCAAGAAACTCAGAAGGGGAAATTTCTGAGCTCCGAGAGCTTTGAATTGGAACAAGAGATTATCGACTTGAATATATGTTCTGTTAGCGACGTTTTTGTGCCAGCAAAGTCTGGTCTTTTTTATGCGAACGTGGTCGGAAATAGGATCGCAGCTAGCAAGACCGAAGTTCTTGTGCCAGCTCAGATAACATCAAGCTTAGCACAAGACCATGTGTCCTCTTACATAGCCAAAAAGAGTCACCCAGCATATACTTGCTTCTGTTAATAAACAAAACCCAAGTTGTATTTAAAGCAAATAAGACAACTCTAAGTTAGTTGCATGTGTTAAACAGAAAATGTAAAGTCAAATTTGTGTTTTCCTTTGCAGTGTTGAAGTTGTTAAACAGTGTCATAATATAAAGATTCAAGAGTAATTATTATACAATCACCAAAAGCGAACATTAAAAAATGTATAAAAGGTTATGTGCAAATCCAATGTACAAGGGAAAAAAAACATGTGTTTAGAACAAGGAAAATACCAAAATCAAAAGGTGTAACCGCAAGCTTTGTGTGCTAAGTATATAGTTAATTGCCTACTAAAGCCTATATAGTAAGTTTAGTATGTTAGCATCACACCACTAAACACATAGAAACTCTACTACAACCTCGGTATAACGTTCAGGTGTCATCCCCGTTTCCTCTTGATGAACCTGCAACAAAAAGATGGTAAAACGTGTGAGCAATTAGATCATTACCACACATACGCACACAATCAAATATGGTAAAAGGTAAGCAAGATGGTAAAACAGCATTTGGTTTTGCGGCGTCACATGATGAAAAAAAATCAAATATGAAATAAAAAAAAGTTTGAGATGGACCTCTATTTCTCCTTTGAGATGGCTTGCAAGACTTGTAAATACTAGTGAAATATTTGCTAAAAGGCCGCTCAGAAACAGGAATCAATTTCCCAACCACAGCAAGAGGCCAACTGTTGGTCACCGTTAAAAACAATAATGAGCAAAGAAAAAAAAAATAAAGAAATAAAACAGTCTATTTAATGAAATTACTTTCAATAACACCAACCTAATAAGGCCAATTACAATAGATACTAGCCACAATTGCCAACTGAGCCTAACCGTTGTCGTGAATTTGCCTAAGAACATGATTATGATGACCTGAAAACAAATACATTCGATAAGTCGTATATCACAAGATGCATTGCTCTGTATGTCGTGTTATACGGAAAAGTAAGAAACGCGATCTCACTTGAAGTATGACAGTAAAGGATATAATTCCAATAAACAAGCGATTTTTGGTAACCCCTTGAAATACATTGAACTCGTCAGGCTTCCGAGCGTTGAATTCATTGAATATCTGCAGTTAGAAAACTCAGTTCCCTAATAATTTTAATCTTCAACAGGTGATAATTAAAAACTTTCAGTTAACAAAAGAAGTGACAAAAGTTGCCCATAATGTATGTACTCATATGCTAATAACCTCCTATTCATTCAACTAAAAAAGACATTGTTATTTTGTAGAGAAAATGATCAAAAAGGTGGTAGCAGATCAATTTTGCCCCATCTTGTAACAAAAGTCACCAGTTTTGACCCAAAACCGGCTACACAACCTCTCCATTTTACCACCTCTACACATTATCTACTAGAATCATCACCTGACAAAAGACAAAGGCATTAAAGATGAGTGTATTCTTCTTTTTAAGAGCATTCTCTTTGGTCTCATGCTCTAAATTAAGAATCCTTTTCCCATCAAAGTTGAGTACAAGGAGAACTGTCACTTGATACATCGCCTGCAGTTTTATTGCCATTCAACCACAATCAGTACATAAATACTTATAATTATTCAAAAAATATGACATTAACAACAAATAAATTTTCACAGCTTATACCTGTATTAACAAATTTCTCCACATGATGTTTGTTATAAGAGGCTCCCTAACAAAACATAAAGAAGAAAATAATCAGACAAATTTTTATGCGAATCGGATGGAGATAGCAGGTTCAAATCGTTCATATGTTTTGGTTTCCTATTTTTACCCCTAAAACGGATAAGAATATCAATTATCAAATGTGGCTCAAACTAGTCAAAATTTCAGTCTATTTTTAATAAATATAACCTCCTAAACTAGATTAATTTAATTTAAAATATACATAGTAACTGAAGCGATATAATTTTCTGTAATCATATTTAACAAAAAAAGATATATAAGGAGATTGAAACTCAGGGGTATGAAAGTGTTTCAAAACAAACCCCAACCAAATAATCAAAATGGTTTGACCCATACATAGAAGTATCTGTAACCTACCCACCCATTTTGCAATGATTAGAAAGTCTAACCTTCGACCAACTGGCGTTCGGTCCATAAGGTGGTCTGTTGGTGGTTCAGTAGCTAGAGCAAGTGCACCAAGAGTGTCCATTATAAGATTCACCCAAAGAAGCTACAAAAGACCAAAAGTATAGTCAGTGGTTAGGTCCATGTGTGTGTCTGACATATATACATACCTACATACATATAGTCATATACTTATATAGTTATGTGTGTGTGTATAGAGAGAGAGAGAGAGAGAGAGAGAGAGAGAGAGACCTGCACTGCATTTAGTGGGACATCACCAGAAGAAACAGCAGCCACAACATTAATCACAAGAGCTGCAACATTTACAGTGAGCTGGAACTGGATGAATTTCTGGATATTGGCATATACGGATCTTCCCCATCGAACAACCTGTAATAATAAATAATAAACTCATACCTGTTATAATATATAAATATATATATATAAATGGATAGTCAATTATTGATACACAAAAGTAATATTATTGTATTACCTAAACTTGTGATATTTTTGCTATAAATAGCCATGAATGCAAGCATTAAACTTGCACCATTTCTCACACTTACAAAGTGTTTCTTTCTTTCTCTCCATTATCATCTTTGTTCTTACACTTCATTATTAGTATTCTTAATCAAGAATCAAATCACTAAAGGTAGTTATAAGCCTACTGAATTATAACATCAAGAATCAAACCACTAAAGGTAGTTATAAGGCTACTGAATTATAACACGTTATCAGCACGATAATCTTAATACTAATTATGGTTGGCTCTGCCACCTAAATGATATATGGTCGGTTATACCACCTGAATAATATATGGTCGACACTATCGTCTAATTATCATTTATGTTACTAACATTTATATTTCAATTATCTAACATTTATATGGCCGACACTGTCGCCTAATTATCATTTATGTTACTAACATTTATATTTCAATTATCTAACATTTATATGGCCGACACTGTCGCCTAATTATCATTTATGTTACTAACATTTATATTTCTATTATCTAACATTTATATGGCCGACACTGTCGCCTAATTATCATTTATGTTTACTAATATTTATATTTATTTATATTTATGTTATATAACATTTATTAATGATTGCTTACATATGGTCGACACTGTCACCTACTTATCATTTATGTTATATTAAATTTATGTTTAATGTTTATATACTTATGAATATAAAGTGACTATAATTTATCATGTTGTTTGTTTTAATAGAAAATGTCGAATCTGGAAAAGCTTAAATTTACTCCTTTAGAATCAACTGGAAACAACTACATGCCATGGGTTATAAAAGTAAAAATGCATCTTAAATCAATAGGCATTCTTGAAGCCATAAATGAAAACAACACTTGTTCTGAAAAAGAACAAGCAACGGCATGTTGCTTTATTCATCAACATATTGATGAATGCTTACAAAATAATTATGTGACTGTAGAAGATCCCCATGTTTTATGGGAAGGTCTCAAAAGCAGATTCAATAATCAAAGAGAAATTTTACTTCCAGCTGTTATGGAACAATGGAGAACATTAAGGTTCCAAGACTTTAAGAAAGTAAATGAATATAGCTCAGCTCTGTATAATACATGTTCACAACTTAAATTCTGTGGACATGAAATAAGTGATGCAGACATGATGGAGAAAACTTTCTCCACAATGAATGCTGCAAACATCACAGTGCAAAGAAATTTGAGAATGCTAAAGTTCAAAACATATCCTGAACTTAATTCATATCTCTTAGTTGCAGAGCAAAATGATGAGCTATTAATGAAAAATCAGCAATCCCGTCCTACTGGTACACTTGCAATCCCTGAAGCAAATACTGCAAATAATTATAAACAGGGACAAGGACGCGAGCAAGGTCGTGGTTATAATAACCATCACCATCATCATGCCAAAAGCCATAACTATGGTAGAAACCATCCTTATGGTAATGGTAATGGGCGAGGACGTGGTCGTGGCCGTGGTGGTCAAAGAAATAATAATCCACGAAAATATAAATATCAACCACAAAACAAGCCCACTAAACAAGATGTTGAAGAAAATTCTTCTAAAAATTCTGAAGAATCTTGCTACAGATGTGGTAGAATGGGTCACTGGGCTAATACTTGCCGAACATCTAAACATCTTGTTAAGATGTATCAGGATTCGCTGAAAGATAAAGAAAAGGAAGTAAACTTTGTGGATAACGTCGATCCAACAGTCACTGAGAAACCATCTGATTTATATGAAGATTTCTTGAATGTTTAAGTTGTGTGTCTTTCGAAAAATAAACGATTTAATATCGTCTGTCTTTGTCATTATGTTTGCTAAATGTTTCAGTACTATCTATTTGCGTGTAAAATATTGTGTAATATTAATGTACTCACTATTTATTTCTTATATATGAAGTTCAATATGAATTTTGCTGGAATACAACATCAATCAAGTGGTGGAGATCTCTGTATAGCAGACAGTGGAACTACACACACTATACTTAAATCCGAGAAATATTTTATTGATCTAAAACCAACGGAAGGAACTATACATACAATATCAGGACCTGCTAACTTGATAAAAGGGATAGGAAAGGCAAATTTCATACTACCAAATGGTACAAAATTTTTAATAAATGATGCCTTATTTTCTCCCAAGTCAAGCAGAAATTTATTGAGTTTCTCCGACATATACCTTAACGGGTATGATTATCAGTCAGTGACAACAGAAAATGAGAAATATTTAAGTATCACTGACAAGAGTCATGTGGTTGAAAAACTGCCAAGACTTAGTTCTGGATTATATTATACACATATAAATGTACCAGAAATACATATGGTAGTTAACGAAAAATATATTGATCCTGGTGTATTCAGTTTATGGCATAACAGATTAGGCCATCCAGGATCAACAATGATGAAAAGGATTATTGAATGTACTCATGGACATCCACTAAAGGATAGAAAAATCCATCATGATACAATGGTTCCATGTACATCTTGCTCTCTTGGAAAATTGATAACTAGACCCTCACCACTTAAGGTTGAGAAAGAATCACCAATGTTTCTTGAAAGAATTCAAGGTGATATATGTGGACCAATTCATCCACCATGTGGACCATTTAGATATTTCATAGTTCTAATAGACGCATCTAGCAGATGGTCTCATGTTTGTCTGTTATCAAGCCGTAATGTGGCATTTGCAAAATTTCTTGCCCAAATTATTAAATTGAGAGCTCATTTTCCTGATTACACCATTAAAAGGGTGAGACTTGATAATGCTGGTGAATTTACATCTCAAGCATTTAATGACTATTGCATGTCTATAGGAATTGTTGTTGAACATTTTGTTGCTCATGTGCATACACAAAATGGTTTAGCCGAGTCATTGATTAAACGTTTACAGTTAATCGCTAGACCATTGATAATGAGAACAAAACTCCCTGTATCTATATGGGGTCATGCAATTTTACATGCTGATGCATTGATTCGCATCAGACCAAGTGCAAGTCATAAATATTCCCCCCTACAACTTGCTTTTGGTCAAGAGCCAAATATTTCCCATCTTAGAACATTTGGTTGTGCAGTGTATGTTCCAATTGCGACACCACAACGTACAAAAATGGGTCCTCAAAGGAGGTTGGGAATATATGTTGGATATGAAACATCTTCAATATTAAGGTATATTGAACCTATGACAGGTGACGTTTTTACAGCACGTTTTGCTGATTGTCATTTTAATGAAACATTGTTCCCTAGATTAGGGGAAGAAATGAAAAATAAAGAAAATGATGTTTCATGGTGTGAACCTCAATTAAAGTATCTTGATCCTCGCACAAAAGAATGCGAGACGGAAGTTCAAAAGATAATGCATATACAAGAACTTGCAAATCAATTGCCTGATGCATTTACAGATACAAAAACGGTGACAAAATCATATATACCAGCAGTAAATACTCCAGCTCGAATTGAAATTCCAAAAGCTGGCAATAACGTCACTCATGAATCTTTGCCACGTCAGAAACGTGGAAGACCAATTGGTTCAAAGGATAAAAATCCTCGAAAAAGAAAATCAGCTGATAATGAAGTAAAAGAAAGTGTTCAAGAAGAACCACAAATCAGTACTCCTACTGCAGAGGAGATTGATGCTGTCAATACAGAAATTGCAATCAATTATGCATATTCAAAAATATTATGGAACCGAAATGAAATGAAAAATCTTGATGAGAAATTTTCATTTAATGTTGCATATGACATCATGAATAATGATGATGATCCAGAACCAACATCTATGGTTGAATGTCAAAATAGACATGATTGGGCTCAATGGAAAGAAGCAATACGAGCTGAATTAGAATCACTCAATAAAAGAAAAGTTTTCGGATCCATCATTCTCACTCCTAAAGATGTGAAACCTGTAGGATACAGATGGATTTTTGTCCGAAAAAGAAATGAGAAAAATGAAGTTACAAGGTATAAAGCTAGACTTGTAGCTCAAGGTTTTTCTCAAAGACCGGGAATTGATTATGAAGAAACTTATTCTCCTGTTATGGATGCAATTACTTTTAGGTACTTAATCAGCCTGGCAGTTTCTAAAATTTAGAAATGCATCTCATGGATGTTGTGACTGCTTACCTATATGGATCACTTGATAGTGATATATATATATGAAGATACCTGAAGGATTTAAGGTACCAGAAGCATCAAATGCAAAACCCAAAGAAATGTATTCGATTATATTACAAAGATCTTTATATGGGTTAAAACAATCGGGACGTATGTGGTATAACCGATTAAGTGATTACTTGATAAGCAAAGGGTATACAAATAACCTTACTTGCCCTTGTGCTTTCATTAAGAAAACAACATCCGGATATATGATCATAGCTGTTTATGTTGATGATCTTAACATTATAGGTACAAATAAAGAGATCTATGAAGCCATTCAACTTCTAAAGAAAGAATTTGAAATGAAAGATCTCGGAAAAACCAAGTATTGCCTTGGTTTACAAATTGAGCATATGCCTAATGGTTTACTTGTACATCAAACAACATATACTGAAAAGATTTTGAAACGTTTCAATATGGACAAGGCAAAACCATTAAGTACTCCTATGGTTGTTAGATCACTCAATATTGAAACTGATCCATTTCGTCCATGTGAAGATCATGAAGATATTCTTGGACCAGAAGTACCATATCTTAGTGCAATTGGAGCTCTTATGTATCTTACAAATTGTACAAGACCTGACATTTCTTTTGCAGTTAATTTGTTGGCAAGGTTCAGCTCTGCTCCTACCAAAAGACACTGGAATGGGATCAAACACATATTTCGATACCTTCGAGGAACTACTGATTTAGGATTATTTTATTCTAACGAATCAAAACAAGATTTGGTTGGTTATGCTGATGCAGGTTATTTATCTGATCCACATAAAGCTAAATCTCAAACTGGATATGTATTCCTAAATGAAGGTACTGCAATATCATGGCGTTCTCAAAAACAAACACTTGTTGCTACATCATCAAATCATGCCGAAGTGATTGCATTACATGAAGCTACTCGGGAATGTTTTTGGTTGAGATCAATGACACAAATCATTACTGATTCTTGTGGACTAGAACGCGATAAAAGTCCAACAATTATCTATGAAGATAATGCAGCTTGCATAGCACAGATGAAAGAAGGGTATATCAAAAGTGACCGAACCAAACACATACCTCCTAGATTCTTCTCATACACTCAAAATCTCATTAAGGACAACGAGATTGAAATGAGATATGTTCAATCCAGCAAAAACTCTGCTGATCTTTTCACGAAAGCACTTCCAACTGCTATTTTCAGAACAGACGTTCATAACATTGGCATGAGACATGTTCAAAAGATGTAACAACCGAAGCGATGTCTACTTGAGGGGGAGTCAACTCCATGCTGCACTCTTTTTCCCTTAGCTAAAGTTTTTCCCACTGGGTTTTCTTTAGCAAGGTTTTTAACGAGGCAGTAACTTACAGTTGATCTTCAACAAACAAAATTGCTATCCAAGGGGGAGTGTTATAATATATAAATGGATAGTCAATTATTGATACACAAAAGTAATATTATTGTATTACCTAAACTTGTGATATTTTTGCTATAAATAGCCATGAATGCAAGCATTAAACTTGCACCATTTCTCACACTTACAAAGTGTTTCTTTCTTTCTCTCCATTATCATCTTTGTTCTTACACTTCATTATTAGTATTCTTAATCAAGAATCAAATCACTAAAGGTAGTTATAAGCCTACTGAATTATAACATAAGAATCAAACCACTAAAGGTAGTTATAAGCCTACTGAATTATAACAATACCAACATTGCTCATACTAAAACAATACATTAAAAAAAATAAGCAAAATCATTAAAAAAACATACCTTGACAACTGAAGCAAAATTGTCATCCAATATTATGATATCACTGCTCTCTTTCGCCACTTCGGTTCCTTGGATACCCATAGCCAGCCCAATATCAGCCTACATTCCAATACATACCAAAATAATTTAGTGTGACAAATAATAAATAAATAAATAAATAAATATTTCTTAATTTGGTCAACTGTAATTAAAATTAGTAAAAGATTAAATTTTGGATGGTTAACACTTGTTTCTGACCTCATGTAACGCAGGTGCATCATTAGTACCATCTCCAGTAACAGCAACAACATGCCCATTTTTCCTTAGTGCTTGTACAAGTAGTAATTTATCATTAGGGGAAGAACGCCCCATCACCTGTGGTCACAAATGACATTAATGCCCCTATTCCTTTATCGTTTTCTTTAAAGGTTATAATAATACAACAACATACCGATATCTTGTCAGCAACTTGTAGTCGTTGTTCTTCTGAATATCCCCTGAATGTTTTCCCTTCGATTAAATTTGGTTCTTTAGCATCTGCATTTGACTCTAGTATTCCACATTCAAGTGCTATTGCTCTTGCTGTTTGAAGATTGTCACCCGTCACCATTCTTACCTTCACACCAGCCTTTATGCACAGTTGAACTGCATCTTTCACATTAGGCCTACATGGATCCTGCATATATTTGAAACAAATTACATAAGGTCAATATAATATAAATGAATAATAAACATATACAAATGAATTGCAATTATTATAAGTACCTTTAAACCAATAATGGCTAACAAAACAAGATCATCCTCAGGCATTTGCCAATGCTCTAATTCCTCATCACTTGTCGGAAAATTTTCCCATTTAAATGGACGGTAGGCAATAGCAACACAACGCAAACTTCCAACAGCCATAGTTTCAATCGCTTTTTTAAAATATTCAACCTGCCAAAAATAACAAAAGAGTAAAATATATAATAAACGCCTGGAACTATAAAAGATTACTTAACAAGATAAAAAAACGACAAATTTCTCAAACCTTATCATTATCCAAAGGCACCAAGTTCCCGCTAGTATCCATGTAGCTCGTACATGCTGCTAACACAATTTCAGCAGCTCCTTTCCAGTGTATATGAACTTCTGAAGCAGGCTATAATAATAAAATAAAAATTAAAAAATTAAACATTAATAAAAGTTTCAGACAAAACTACAGCATATTTCCAAGGTTAGGGAGTACAATTACCGTTTTCACTGCAACGCCTCCTCGTTTTTTCTCTGAGTTAAACGGGAATGCATGCACGATTGTAGACTCTGACCTCACTACATCAAAATCCATTCCAAGCTGCATATTTTTATACAAATGATAACCATCAACGGATGTACTGACTTTAAAATAAAAAAATAAGAAAAAAGAAAAAAAATAATAAGAACTTAAAAATGGCCACTAACATTAACACCCCACTGAAGAATAGCTTTCTCAGTTGGTGATCCAGAAACTTCAACATTTCCACCACCCTAAAAAAATTTATGTAAAAATTATTTGATTATTTCAATAAAGAGAAAAAATTTAAGAGATATATTACTAGGTAGTAGGTACATACCTCAGGCAAAAAGACGCTGCCAGTTGTATTTTGAGCTATGGCTTCGATAAGAAGAGATACAAGTGTAGATGGTATTTCAGATTTGTTATTTGGTGGGTCGATTTTCTTACCACAGATATAGGTCTCGACCACTGTCATCTGAAAAAAAAAAAAGCAGAATTTTATCATTTCAAATGTTAAAAAAAAATTAGAAGAAGCATCTCAAATTAAATGTAGGTCTCAATTACTGTCATCTGAAAAGAAGGACATAAATTTATCATATTACATGTTGTACAATCTAGAAGAATCGTATCATATGGATCTAAGAAAACAGAGAGACAAACCAAATTTAATGTCAATGTCCCTGTTTTATCACTACAAATAGTAGTAGCCGAACCCATTGTCTCACAAGCCGAAAGCCTTCTAACCTGTAATTGGAGAATTATCAAAAACAAACATAAGAATATTACAATATTACAACAGTAATATACGGACAATTTTTTTGCAAAATGTAATTAATTAAACTTACGAGTGCCTTGTCCGCCATCATTTTACGCATGGAATAAGCAAGCCTTTTAATAGGAAGCAGAAACACAATGTGATTAATCCCAACCAAATTTCAATTTCAAAAATGAAATAAAAACAAAGTCTACTACTAGTGAAAAAGATAACTGATTGTATAAAAAAAATAAACTTACGTTAATGTGACAGCTAAGGGAAGCCCTTCTGGCACCGCAACAACAACAATAGTAACCTACAGATTATTCAAGACCTTAAAATGTGAACACAAAATAAACTCATACTTATATAGTTTCTTTTTAACTAGTAGAAACAGTTTTTCCTGTCAAGTTTGATTCAATGTAAACTAATCTACTACTGTAAAAAACTATTTTCACTGTAAAGTTGAAAGATTTGACGGGACACTTATTAAGAAGGGAATCGAGTATCAATACAGTAAATGTAAAAGTTACATACTGCAACAGTAAAAATCTTAATTGCACCATCCACAGCATCACCAAGACTAGTTTTACCAGCAGTAAATTGTACACTCTCGTCCGGATTCTTTGAGTGCCCAGTGAAGTACCTACCAGACAAAATGGAAATTAAAATAAAATAAAAAAGAAACAGTAAATGCTGTATTTTACCGACTTTATACTAAAAATACTATGAACAAAATCATCATAAAACTATGTATTTACCTTGCAAGAAGGATAATAAGAACAGCTATAGCAACTACAAGCCCAACTATACCAATGAAGGTGGCCACTCCATTCAAACGCACCTACCAATAATTTATTGAAACAATTAATCATTTTAAGTTATAGTTAGTAATGCGATTCATTATTACTGGTAATAACGAGTTTAAATGTTTAGTGAACTAACTTGTAATGGTGTTTCCTCGCCATTATCTTCAGAGATGCTAGCCATAAGTAATCCCCATTCGGTATTTATTCCAACGCTAGTGACCTGAACACAATTAAACAAAAATGATTTTGGTGATTGCAAAAATAGAAAATAGAGAAAAATACAAAAAAAAAAAAAAAAAAAAAAAAAAAAAAAAGTAACCTTTTTAATTTCTTACCAGCATAGTACCATAGCCATCCGCAACCTTGCACCCAGACATTAAAAAAGGTGCTTTCTGGTCCTTATGAACCTGATCCACCAAGAGAAATAAAGTTAATTAATTAAAAAAAATCATTCAAAATATGTAAGCTCACAGATCGAAAAAAACTCACAATTTTACTCTCGCCAGTCATACTTGATTCATCAATAGCCAGGGAGTGACCAGATATTAGAATCCCATCAGCAGGAACCTGGTTTATAAAAATTTGTGAATATAATAAACAAGAAAAAAATGTTAAGATAAAGAAATGGAGCTTATTATTATTTATACCTGATCACCAATTTTTAAAGGTATCACATCACCAACAACGATATCGAATATTGATATTTCAACCCTTCTCCCACCTCTTACAACCTAGAGTTCATTTATATTAGCGCAAGTAATAACTAATAAGGTAATTTATTAGATGAATAAGAGTAAGTGGTTGAGAACGCACCTCCAAATGTATATTTTGTTTCTCCTCGTTAAGATTTTGAAATTGAAGTGATTGTTTATAATCACTTACAGCTAAAACGCAAGAAACAACATAAAAAATGTCATTAAATATAGGAAACTGCAATAAAGACTACCTTCCAATGAAGTTAAAATTATAACCTATTAGTCAATTAACAATAAACCCCAAAAACAAATATCTAGCATCATTGAAACAAAATGATTTTCACTCAGTGTCAAAATTGTCTCCTTGTAATTAAATACCTGTAACAACTATAACAATGATAACAGCCATAGCTATGCTCCCACCATCATACCATCCTTCTTGGATACCCTGAAATCGGTTGAAATTGGAATAAAAAAATGAAAAACAAACTTATTCGTGTATTATATAATGATCTTGAGAAAAATAAATAAATCCGAGCAGTAAATATGGTATCTATGTGTGAGACGTGCTATACCAAAACTTGTTCGTTACATTCTTTTCAACAGAAAATTCTATATTTACCTATACAACACTTTTTAGTGTATAGTGATGACCGTATTTAATTGTACCTCTGTTTTTATACCCAAAGCCAAAGAAGCAGCTGCAGCAACCATCAAAATAATCAAAGTTGTATCTCGACATGCATCAAGTACAAACCTCTATCAAAATCAACAACAAAACAACTTCAAATTATAAAACATCCCAAACACACACACACACACACACACACACACACACACACACACACACACAAAAAACATGTAAAACAACAGAATTCCAGACTTCAGCATGCATACCCAAAAGCTTCTTCCTTTTTTTCGTGGGTACGTGTTTGACCCAAAAACATTTTTCCTCTCCAATAAGTTAGACTCGTCATCATGAATTCCCTTATCAGGATTTGTCTTTAACTTTTCTGACAGCCCATTAACCTGAGGTGACAAACCAAATCTTAATTGCATATTTTCGTGTATAAAAGTAACAAAAGCAAATAATGTGTATATAATAAACTTGCCCCTCCAAAATTTTGCAACGCAGATGAGTCATGATCTCTAGTCATTGAAGCAAGCTGATCTGGGCTAATACTATAATCGCCAGTAGGAATAGGAGACGAAAGTGCTTTTTCAGCTCCTGTTAGCAACCAAATAAAAAAGCTAAATCGGATACAAATGCAAGTAACCTTATATATGAACCTATGTACATTAGAGGTGGAATATGGGTGAGGGTTGAGCAAGTTGGAAAATGGGTCATACAAGTACAAAAGACACACACACATTATATAATTACAATGACAATCTCTTTTCCTAATCTACTACCAATTTGATCCGCTAAATTCTTTACCATTTTAGCTGGTATTTAAAAATTCACCCGTTTGACCTATAAAAGACGATGTGATAACGTGAATCAACCATTTACTCATTAATGGGTATAATACACCTCTAATGTACACCATTAGATTCTCCATATATGTAAGTGTGATGTAGATAAAGATATTTGATTTCATATTAATAACCAAGTACCATTTGTTTGTGCTGCAGCAGCTTGAAAAAGGTAGGCTGCCTGAAAGAGGTGCAATAAGGGATGATGAATATAATGTAGCGGATATAAACTATTAACAAAAAAAAAAAAAGTAATAAATGTATTACTCGTATGACTTGTGCATGGGTCCTGATCTTGGCTACAATTTCTTTCTTCTCTTCCGCTTTTTTCAAATCTAAGGTGTATCTAAATCGACGTGACGCATTCAGCACGAGTGCCGCTTGCTGTAACAAAATTACTTTGTTAATGCAACTATTTACATCTAAAACAATATGAGGCTGATGAATACAGATATATGATTATAAAGGTGCAAAGTAGAATGTAAATAACTAACTTGAAAAAAATAGTTACTCCTCTCAAACTTCATATCTCACCACAAACCAAATTAAGTGCATAATCTACATAATCTACTTTATAAGCAAAACCTAAATCAGCTGTTATATATATGGTAACATAGAAATAGAAATCTCTTTATAAAGAAAGGCACATTTATTGCTAAAGGAAGACGTCGCACGGTCTGTTTTATTAAAAGAAGAATATCTGCTTTCAATTTCCAAAAAATTCAAACATTGACTTGAAGCATAATTTAATAAAAACCTTTTGACTCCATTTTCACTTCTATTTTCGCTCCATTTTCACCAAACATCTATCATCTTTATACAAAAATGTCAATTTTAGCACTTTGATCTTTTGGTATATCATATAATCAGAATTAAAAACATATTTAAGTAGCTGTTCTGCGGTTACGACACCTTCAAACATCATAAGCACATCCAAATATACCTAAACAGCTAAGATCAGGTATAAACATTCCGAAAACATGTTGTGTTTTATGGGGAAACCTAAACTAATATGTAGTTTGTTTCAGGAGCGTGGTATGTCAAAATAACATTAGCTATGAACGTTACATTTGAAATGTACAGTAGATGGTTACAAATGATTAATATACAAATGTATAATATCATGCCATCAAATATTGAAAGTAGGGACGTGACACCTATAACCGAACCTCCTTAAAGTAAGTAACTAAACTTATGTTTCCAAGTAACTATATAATCATAATCATACAACGATCTATCTACTGGAAATTCACCAATCATTCAAAAAACACAATGTATTTACTCAAATTCCACCAATGACAAGCATTTAAATATATACTTCCACGAGTTTGAAACTTCGATATTTGCTTCATAACTATATAGTATAAACCTAAATCTAACCTTCAATTACATTAATCAAATATCCGTTTTCCGCATACAACCATTAAAATACCACTATATCCACATTATTAAAAATCATCTCCCTGTAACATACAATGTCACTACATCTACATTAAACAGAGTAGTCCATTAACCAGATGATACATATATCTACAAAAGACATTGTACATAAACCACTATAATTTAGATCGATAATGTAATTACAAATTTCAAATAAATAAATAAATAAATAAAAGGAGAGGCAATTACCCTCCATCTTCTAAGACGGTCAACAGAAGCACTTTTAGTGCTAACAATGTCAAAAGGATCAGATGCAGATTCATCATAATCCTCAAAACCTCCGGCAGACTCCACGTCATTCCGGTGTCTCCGGTACGGCGAACTACCACCGCCACTCATTTCACTGTAAATTTAGGTTTCAAATCAAACTGCAGGTAAGATGAAACATCTCAATTTCGATCTCTTAATAGATAAATTATTCAAATGAACAGAAGAAGCGACAAAAACAAATTTATCATTTTATCGAAATTAGGGCTTGATACATTATTATTATTATTATTTATTCATATATTATAAGTACATACTTTCAGAGAAGACTGTAAAGAGTGATTTATGATTAAGTAACAAATATTCATTGCAGTAAAATAAAAATTAAAAAAAATAATTAAAAATTAAAAGGAATTTATAAGGAACCTGTGAAGATAGAGATAGAGGAAGAAAAAGAAAAGTTAGGAATTGGTGATTTGGGATTTTTCTGTTGTTTGGTGAAGTGAGGCAACTTCTAGGAAGTTTCTGCCTGATTTGTTTTTGAACTTAAAGTGCAGGCATTTTTATTTTATTTTTTATTATTAAAAAAATATTCAAAATGAAGCTACACTGATAAATTAATTAATTAATTATTAATTAATTAGTCAATTACAGGGGGTATAAGAAGATTTAAACTTCTGGCTTTCCCTAAAACTTGGACGGATACGTTTACCCTTTGTTTTTACAGAAAAAATGAGAATGAAAATTAAATATATAGACTCAAATCATCAAAATTAGATATAGATATTCATATTTATTTGTATTATTATTATTATTATTATTATTATTATTATTATTATTATTATTATTATTATTATTATTATTATTATTATTATTATTATTATTATTATTATTATTATTATATTATTATTATTATTATTATTAAGTTTAATCAATATTTTATGTTCTTAATAATACTTATGTGTTAGTTACGTAGACTTATGAATATACGAATGATATGAATTAGGTTCATCTTCCATAAACAAACCTAATAGAAAATAACAAATGTTAAACATTTTAGTATCCTTGGTATTAAGTGTTAAACTTACTTCGTCAAGATGTTTGAATTATGTGTATAGTTTCAAAGTAAGTTACGCACGTCTAATTTTGACCCATGCTCTTCATTAACAACATTTATTAATAATAAATAGTCAATCGGAATGGTGATGTAGGGTTTACCCGGATTAGGGCTCACACGATTGACTTCGCCCACAAGTCATCTGAACCTTAATTCTCATCTATAAATATGAATATCGTGCAAAACCTACATCAAGTTCACAACCCCAGTTGCACACTCTCCCCTCATAACAACACGTACAGTTTCATCGTCAGATCTCTCTCCACCACGATCGTCTACACAATCAGAGCACCATCACCAACACTAGGGTTTTTACCAACGGATCTCGTCGGGTTTTGTCCCTTTCGTCGTCCATAGATTCCGACTATCGGTCAGCGGGCAAATCGTTAACCACCCTATCGAGATCATCATCTCAGGCACAGGTTATCACGGTAACCGAACCGGATGTTAATGACGTTGACGCCTAAAAAACCCCTCTCATGTCGTTGTCCAAAGATATATTTTCCCTCGAAAAATATATGCAAGAACAGGAACATGCATAATTAATCTACAAGTCAAGGTCGATTAATAAGTCCACTCCCAACGGTACTCTAGTTCTCTCTGCCCTCATCGAGGACTACCAGGGCCTTAACGGCATTCCCTAGTCCTCACTTTAGCCCTCAAGCTTTCCGCTATCCCATTCGTGCTTTTTTGAGATAATTGAGGACGGATGTTTGGAATATTTAGTTATACTATTAGGCTTATTACTTGTACACTTATTAATTAAATAATATGGTGAATCCCAATTTTTACGAGTAAATATGTCATGGTTTGGCCTTAGGAGTGTTTAGCCTAGGGTTAGTCCGGTTAAGAAAGTGTTAACGTTTTGCTGATGTGGCAGTTACTCCCGTGAATGAAGTATGTCATGGTTGAGAGTGGCCTAAGTTGATTGACTCTAAGCTGGCTCTTACAAAGGGTCTGTACAAAAGTCATGTTGTTCTACATTTGTTCAGCGCAACTTTGTGTCGTGTCTCTTTGTTAAGTGAGCACATGATTTTTGATGTTTCTTTAATAACTTTTGTAACATCCCGCCTTTTTCCGTTAAATTTATTTTTAACACTATCTTTTTTTTTAATAATATCTTTCGTTATTTATATTCGTAGATTCCGTTGACAAACGTTCATAACATTCTCGTTATTTAATTATAACATCACTCGTTTACTTGAGCGTTTTTTAAAATATTCGTTTGGTTAATTCCCGCACCCGCTTTCAAACTTGAGGGACCAATATTGCCAAGAGACCAAAGGTGTGACTAGTCAAATGGCCAACACCTTCCTCATCCATTCATTCATCCACCTTCTTCTTTCTTTCTTACTTTCTTTTTCTCTCAAGAACACAAACAAGAATTCATCATCTAAATTCGGTTTAGGGAGCTAGCAACAAAACAAATTACATATTTGGAATCATCTCTTCATCCTCTACAATTTGATACCAACTTCATCTCGTTTGGGTAACAATTCTAAAACTCTAGATTTCTCTAAATTCGTGTTTTTGACTTGAAATGGTGTTAGTTAGTGTCTATGGCTCGTGTATAACATGAATATATGATTTGTTTGCTCGATTTGTTGTTTTGGGTAACTAGTTTGAACATTTGAAATGGGTTTGCTTAATCTTTGATTTTGGATGAGTTGATGTTGTTAAATTGTTAAAGTTCATGTTTTAATTGTGTTACTAGTATCACTAGCTTCGTTTTGATGCGTAGGTTGATTAAGAAAACTTCAAAAACATGAATATTGATTTTTTTGGATTTTGGTTAGGGTTTGATAGACTTGAAATGAACTTTTGATGCGTTGAATGCTTGTTAATGTTGTTAGTAAGTGTTTAGATGCAATGTATGCTTAATTACCTTCGAAACGGCATATCGTATGTGTAAATTGGATTCCCGAATCATAAAATACGTTTTACGAACTTGAAACTTTGAAAATAAACCTTTCTTGATCAATTGATGAGTTTTCGGTTATTGTAATTGATGTTTTTGCTTGTGAAAGGTAGTTAATTGTATTCCTTGTCAAAAGAGCTTTCCAATGATATAAGGTGCGAGTCCTAAGTGTTAGCGGTTTGTGTTTTATGCACAAAAAGGTTTTGGATTGAGACTTGAACATTTGGGACTGGCCAGGCACCAGCACCCGGCCTTTGCCGCGGCGCGGCCCTTTCCTGTCGCGGCGCGACATATAAGGGGGCCAGGTTCTGACCTCCTTGTCCCAAATGTGAAAAATGTTTGGCCCGTTCTAGACCTCCGATTCACATGAGACTTGTTCTAACATGCTTATATATGAATAAAAACCTCAGAAAAATAGTTCGGGACCCGACCCGACCCCGTTGACTTTTTCGTTGACTTTGACCAAGTTTGACTTTTAGTCAAACTTAACAAAACACTTATACAATCGTTCTAATCTTATTTTATACTTGATTCTTGCATGAAACTTGACAACGTGATTCACATGCTATATAATCGAGTCGTAATGAGCCATAGGACTAATTGAACACATTTCGCCCGACCTTGTGTCGTAACCGGTTAATTGATACAACTTACTTGTTTAGGTCAAGGCTAAGCAACATTCATGCACACATTTACTTTGTGAAGTACATTTATACTCGTGCACTCGAGGTGAGATCATAGTCCCATCTTTCAACAACTTTTATACTTTTAAATCATGAGATGAGAAACATATACGGTTTTATACTACATACTTTTACACTTTGAACACAAGTACGGAAACGAACATTCCACGTACGGGTTTGAACAAAAAGCCTCAATTCAATTATCATTAGTTACACTTGCAGGGTGTAAACGTGAACTTATATTATGTGATCACATGGGCTTGACGAGCCTCATTCGGACGGTTCGCTACCGTTAGCGGATGAAATATATTTTCGGGTCTAGTGTATGTTCTAACACTACGCAAAGGGTGCAAAACAGTTAAGTTTGATAATTGGGTGCCCGGGATACAAACAACAACTTTGGAATGCAAATGATTTTGATAATCATCTTATACTAAATCTTGTGGTTCAAATACAACGTTTACTAAAACACCTATGATTTCACCAACGTTTTCGTTGACAGTTTTCTATATGTTTCTCAGGTCCATACATGGCTATTTGATACATGCTTCCGCGTACATTCATACTTGCTTGGGGTCAAGCATACATGCATACACTCTGATTTCTTGCTTGGAGTCAAGCATACATACATGCATACGCTAGTGATAGCACCTTTGGATTCAAACATATTGTTTACGTACTTACGCTATTTATAGCAACTGTGATTTTAAACTAATTATGTCGCAAGATATTTCATTTGTACTTTACTACTTTTGTAAACTTAAACTTGTTGTCGATCCGTTTGGTGAACTAAACTTTGCAAGTCATGCACGTTTCAAATGAATGCGACATAATTTTGGTCAAACGCGTCTCATATAGGGACTATGACCACGCAACGGGACCTAAGTTAACGGCGCCGTCAATGACGATTTTGTCTGGTCGTTACAACTTAGGCCTTAGCACAACGTTTCTACCGTGTCTTCATATAGCAGCATCACTTTGCAAAACGACTTCTTTATTAAATACATTAAATGTGTTAAGTGTGTTGGTCGTTTACTGGAGAGATGTAGGTTTATGATCTTGAGTGTTTACTTAATCATATACATACTTAAGGTTGTTGTGTTCATCATTAAAACAAAGATTATCACAACGTTTGAATATCAACATGAGTGTGTTACCAACATATTCCAATCTCCAAGTTTTAAAAATTAAATGCATATAAGCAATACCAGATATATAAATTAAATTCTTGCGCTTTCAACCTAGTCGACTAACCATACCAAGAATCTCATCTTTTAAACAACAATTCCATAGAAAAAAGTTTTTTGTGGAAGTTAACTTTTAGTCCGAACATTTTCGAAGCAGTTCAACAGTTTAATGAGATCATAGGTGTCTTTCCTTACTCTTTTACTTGGTTTTTATGCATATAAATGCGACAAATTATATCTTAATTGTAGACGTTATTTGGATCTTAGATCAAACGTAAAACCTAGGTTAAATGCGGAAAACAAAAACTAGGGTGAATCGAATACGAGTTTCACTTTCGGGATCAATCTAACCAACAATATGTTGATATAATCGACGCCTAGATGTTTGTATTCGGTTGGGGTTTGGTCTGGGACTGTAATCACAGAGAATTACGACGACTAAAGTGTATTGGGTGTGTAACCTAACAATGAAACCCAAAACCCGTATTTATATATAATCACAGTGACCATCGACCGGTGGTCTCTGACCTACGGCCGATGGTGATAGTCCCTCGACCGATGGTCTTTACCATCAGTCGATGGTCTGAGCAGCCAACCAAACTACTCGAACCATTTCACGTCATTATATTAAACAATCCAAACACAATGTATTAATGACGTAGTCCTTACACGACTGAAATAGAAAATACAATACGAATAGAACTTATTACAAAATAGAACTTGGGATTATGCACCAACATTAATATTATTTAATTTTATAACACTAACAAGTAAAGTTAAAAATCATAAATTATATGTTAAATTGTAAATTATATAAATTGTTCTGCATGTTACAAATACTTGAGCACATGTGAACGAAATCATATATTTGATTATATAGGTAAATGAGAGATTTCAAACTATTTTATGTTTAAGTTAATTTTCAACAACATTCATATGTGATTCAATCTAGTCACATGTGAAAATCATATTATTTAACCTACTCATATGTAAAAACTTATTTTAATTAATCCTCGCACTTTAGTATCTTTAGTTCTCGTTTAATACATATAATATATATATATATATATATATATATATATATATATATATATATATATATATATATATATATATATCTATATATATATATATAAGATTTTAATTTATATTATCTTTTATCATTAGGCAATTAGTTTTCCTTTTATCATATATATGTATAATGTATAAAAGCAAAAATCAAGAATTCTTGATGAGTCATGCATGTAAAAATAGTTGTGTAGTATAAGAGAAAATGGCTAGATACAACATAAGTTTCATGAGTATTAAATTTTCTAATTAATATTATATTAATTGTTTTGGTAAATATTTAATTATTTTGATTATTTTGATTATTTTGATTATTATTATTATTATTATTATTATTATTATTATTATTATTATTATTATTATTATTAACCTTTATATACTAAAAGTGGTTCAAAATGATGTAGCTTTAGTTACACTTTATACTAAAAGTGGTTCAAAATGATGTAGCTTTAGTTACACTTGTAACTTGATTGTAGTTTTGAGTTTGCGTTTACATTACAAACGATCCCTCGACTTTGCCTATATTTCCACAACGGTCCCTCAAGTTTACACTTTTTTAGGAGTGAAAAGTGTACATTATATAATTTAATTAAAATATAAAAAACTAGATCCACCCAAATTTATAACGGGTCCTATCTTCTCGCTGGGTGCGAGTTAAATTCAGAGACCACCGTTCAACTCGAAAAAATCTTACCAACCCAATGGGACTAACTATACGCGAAACGAACACTTCTCAAAAAAACGCTAAACACAACAACAACCCGTATCTTCCCGCTCGGCACGAGTTAAATTTTTTCGACGGCAGCGCCAGACTCGAAATAATCTTATGAACAAAACGAAACTAACCACGTTCGAAACGGGCACTTTTTGAAAAACGCTAAACAGAACGACAGCCCGTATCTTCCTCCTCGACGCGAGTTAAATTTTTTCGACAGCACCGTTATACTCACAATAATTTTATCAACAAAACGAAACTAACTACGTTCGAAACAGATACTTTTTAAAAAACACTGAAGACGACGACACCTACAACGTCGCTAAACACATGACCCGTTTTCCCCTCTATAAATACACAACGCTACATTAAATATAAATACGTAGGTCGAAAGCTCCCGTCGCAAAGCGCGGGCCGGTCCGGACTAGTTATTATTATTATTAGTATTATTATAATTATATTATTGGGCCTAACACGAAAAACAAATTTCGACCATTGGACCACTAGTCCATGAGATTTACATGTGCCATTCATTCATTTAACACACATAAAAACACGGTCCATTAATTCGCGTGATCGTGAATCCTCACATCTTATTTGTTGTGATTATAAAAACATGAGAATAAGAATTTTCATATTTCTAAGAAGTTATGTTTATAAATTTTACTAGAATATGAATATAAATATGTGTTATATTAAACTGATGACTGAGAATAGTTATTGTTAAAGAGTTACGTAATAATTTGTGCATGTAAATTTCTTAAACGTAGCACTTAATGACATGTTTAGCATTTTCTTAAACAAATATCATCGTAATGTATTTTCTCATAAACTCTAATATATTCTAATATTCATTTATATATTTAACCATATGTATGTGAAATAAATGTTCATGTAAGTATCTTACCATAGGCCACTTTATTACGTAAATGGAAAGGAAACGAATTAGTGATGGAGTGGTAGATTCAGATAATTTTTTGACGAGGGCAAAACATTAAAATTTTTAAAAAGATGATAAAATAACTTAAGGCATCAAATTTTAATATATAAATACAATAAAAAAATATTCAGTTGCTCATCAGGGACGACTGATCCTTATTATTCTAAACTTGATCTGCTCGAAGTCAGGTCATCAGGTCATCAGAATCATGCACCGCCTCTAATCTTATATAAATGAAATGAGCCAAGTTTGAATGAATTCGACTCTGTTTGATTATAATTTTCAGTATGATATTCGACACTTAACACTAGAGTTTGTGATCGATATGGGCCAAATTTGAAGTACACTGGGCTAGATATTATATGATACATATTTTAAGTGGTCTAAGAGAGTACTTAATAATTGAATGTCTATTGTTCTATTCACAAGTTTATTATATTTTTAAAATGTTGCACTTGCAAGAAAAATGAATTATATGGAATTATTCTCATTTTTACACGAAAAAACCAACTAACTAATGGGTATTGATTTGTTCTTACGCGTTAAAATCCGAATATATATTGAAAAACGAAGAAATTTACTGTTTCCTAGTAATTTGATTCTTTTCTTACAGTGGACTATCAATCCCTCTTTTACAAATGATGCTTTGATTAGAAGCAAAGCTAAGAATATAAAAAGTCTTTGAAATACACATCACTCTGTCATCATCACTTTATCTAAAGAAAAAACATCCTTTCAACTAAGAAACTATGAGTACGGATAATGGTGATTGTAATGTGAACCGGATAAGGAGTATTATTTAGAGTATGCATGTTACGTGTTAAGATTGAGGGTTGTAGTGGGGAAGATTTTTGAGGATTTTGTGAGTTATGTGTCAAATCATAATTGGTGGTTCGATTAAAAGGTAGTGAAAATGAGGAAGAAAAAATGAAATCAAAACGTTGCTGATTTCCTTCGTTTCCCTGACATACGCCCACGAAATTTTAACCACAAACCGGCATGGAGCTTGAAAATTAACTCGAGGGTGGCAAAGTTAATCAAAACATATAGTGACACACACATATATAAGTGTGTGTATCTATAAACATAAAGCATCCATAAAGATTGTTAAAATTCATTTAATAACAATAAAAAATACTACAATTCAGCTCGACAACCCTTAAGGTTCTTAAATCGTCAATTACTGACTCTGAAGCAAACATTCACGCAAATTTTCTTTCGACATAAACTACCAAGTTATATGCAAGAAACTCGTTCAATTATATACTCGAGAGGCTATCGTCGGATAACAGATGCGGCAGAAAATCCTAATTAACAAATATGTGACGACTCAAAAAGACCAAAATACCCCTGACGATATAGTAATAAGGTGAACAGTAAGTGTATGTGTTATAATGCTATAATTATAATATAAAAATAACTGCAACGGAAGATTGAAGTGATATATATATATATATATATATATATATATATATATATATATATATATATATATATATATATATATACTGGTAGGATCAAGAGAGAAGTAACTAATCGGGGGGAAGTGGGGGGAAGCAAAATCTTTTTTTTTTTTTTTTTCGTTTTTTGAAAAAACTTTGTTCACGAACATTATAGATTGGATGAAAATATGAACATTTAATAAAAACACTTTGTGATAATTTTTTTTATTTTGGCGGAAAACCGCTCGAAGAACTAATATATAACAATTATCGTGTTTTTCGAGCGTATGTTGAGGTTTTAGATATTAGGATTTATAGGGTTTAGATATTAAGGTTTAGAAATTTAGGGTTTAGGGTTTAGATTTAGGATAATAACTTTTAACCACAATTCACAAAAACTTTTTGGTTTATATATATATATATATATATATATATATATATATATATATATATATATACATATATATATATATATATATATATATATCAAATTAATTAATTTTAATTTAAATAAGAAAACTTTCGTAGCTTTCTTTAATTTCTCTCTAAGATTTCGTATCGGTAGGAACAATTACTTCATATCTCACCAACGATTTAAATTATTCCTCCTTCATACAATTTTATTATTATTTTGAAAAACAATAAAATTATCATATTGTTATTACTCAATTAATTATTAAATCTTATCATCGCTATTATTTATTTAAATTAATAATTAATATACAAGATAAATATATAAATATATAAATATATATATATATATATATATATATATATATATATATATATATATATATATATATATATATATATATATATATATATATATATATAACTAAGTTATAAATAAATTAATTAAATAACTAAGTTAGTTATTTACTAATAAATATTATTAATAAAAATAAAATATCATGGGCTCTTAAACTCAAAAGAATAATTATTTTATTGACCATGGAATGTACGGGTTCAAAAACCTATTACATCAAAATTGAAAAGTGATATTTAACTATTTTTTAACTACCGTGTAATGCACGAGCTCGATACACTAACTATTTTATAAAGTGTTAGCAATTTAATAGTAATTTTATCAAATATTATCATATTATTGTAAATATTAGCTATAAAAAATACTTTGTATTTATTTGATAAACTCAATTAATTTTGCACGGTTATTTACTCATCCGTGCAACGCACGGGCTCTAAAATCTAGTATATATATAAAATAGAAACGAGCGAACATTTTAAATATATCTTTTTGATCTCCACTCATTTGAATTTCCTTCATTACTAAAATTAAAAGTTGGTTGTATTTTTTAATTTAAAAAATATAAGAGTTGAGCAAGAAAACAAAGTAAAACAAAAACTTCAATTCCCAGTTCTGAAATCCTGAGGCTTTGAATCGGACTGTTGGATACACAAAATGGGATGGCCCAATATATTTATTTTTCATATTTAGCCCAAAAGAATAAGAAAATAGCTATATAGAACAAACTAGTTGTGGAGCCCTCGCTTCGCGCCGGAGCTCCGTTTTAAATGCGAGTTTAAAAAAAAAAAGTCTTGATCTATTTTGTAAAAAAGAATTTTTTTCGACATCTAACATTGAAGGGTTGTTCCTTCTGTGAAAGTTGCTTCTTTTAGCGTTCGGGTTTTATTATTTTTTTTTTTAAAAAAGTTAGTTGATCTATTTTGTAAAAAAGAATGTTTTTGGACATCTTTTGGTAGCATTGAAGCGTTGTTCCTTTAACGAAAGTTGCGTCTTTTATCGTTGGAGAAAAAAAAAATTAGCACAGTAGTGGCCTATGTGGGTCCTACTGTTTGAGCGCAGTGTACAAGTCAGTAAAGCGTGGTGAGTGTTATTATTCAGTATTTTTGGTGTTAGTGATGAGATTAATAATAATTTAGAATATATGTATAAAGTAGGGGTTCGATTTGTATTTTAATAAAAGTAAAGGGGTTAAGTTTGTGGGGTTCGATTTGTATTTGTATATTAATAAAAGTAAAGGGGTTAAGTTTGTGAAAATTGGAAAAACGAATAGTATAAAGTGGGGGTTGATTTGTATTTTAATAAAAGTAAAGGTTAATAAAAGTAAAGGGGTTAAGTTATAAAGTGGGGGTTCGATTTGTATTTTAATAAAAGTAAAGGGGTTAAATTTGTGAGGTTCGATTTGTATTTTAATAAAAGTAAAGGGGTTAAGCTTGTGAAAATTGGAAAAACGAATAGTATAAAGTGGGGGTTGGATTTTTATTTTAATAAAAGTAAAGGGGTTAAGTTTGTAAAAATCGAAAAAGTGAATAGTACTATTCATAAGCTTTTGTTCAAAAGTTATACTCAGTGTGGTAAAAGTCGGCCGACTTGACCGACGCGTCGGCCGATGCGTCGTTTTTTTTGGTTCTCCGTCCCGTTTTTTCTGAAAACGACTCAAAAGACGGTCAAAGCTAAAAGTTCGGTCAAAGACGGTCAAAGTTGGTCAAAAACGGTCAAAATCATTCAAATTTTCGTCAAGATGTGATATGTTTTAAAATTAGGGTTTGTTTTCATTTTTTGGGCCGCTCTTTTCTCTGTGTCCTTGCTGATTATGTACTCGGTAATATTAATTAAGTTTGAAGTTTGATTGTATTTAAATTCAAGTTCTTATTTAAGAAATTTACGGTACAGAATCAACTATTTTATACACATATAAATATATATTTAAAAAATTATCAATAAAGTCAACGTTGGTCAACGACCGATGCGTCCCCGACTCGGCCGACGCGTCCTTTTTAGGTCTCGACCGATGCGTTCCCGACTCACGACTTTTACAACCTTGGTTATACTAGTTGTGGCGCCCTCGCGATGCGGCGGAATAATGTTAGCTAAATTCAATTATGAAAAGTAAAGAAAAAAATAGAAGCAAATGACATAAACTGAAATGGGTAAAAAAAAAACTCAAATTATAAAAAAAATCGAACAATTACATTAATAGTAGCAACATTAACGATTTGTAATAAGTGAAAAGTTATGTGGTTGATTCTTAGTAAATGGAATGTTATGTGTTTGATTTCTAATAAACGTAAAGTTAAACCATAATAATAATAATGGTTGTGGTTGAATTACGAAAGATTGAAAGTTTGTTGTAAAATTATAGAAACCATAAAGTTCACTATTTGGTTTTACCTTTTAGTATATAGGTATAATAATATAATTATGTGGTTGATTTATAATGAATGAGAGGTTTTATGGTTAAATTATAAAATGTGAAAAGTTTGTGGTAAGTTTATAAAAATTATAAAGTCAACAATTATAAAGGGTGTGGTTGAATTTTAAAAAATAAAAGTCTGTAAGATATGCGAACATTTTGAAGTTTACTATTCATTTGTACTATGCATTTTACATTTTGAAGTTTACTATTCATTTGTACTATGCATTTTAGATATGTAGAGTAATTTTTGTGGGGTGGCCCTGCCCTTTATATGCTCCGTCCATGACCACAAACGTGTCATGATAAACGTTTGTGTCAACACAAACGCACTATTATCCATAGTCTATAGATGAAAAGATGTTATTACCAAAACGCATGATCGGGTTGATTCATACAATAACATAATTAGTGTAGCCCATATTTGTTTAAATTAATTTATTGGAGCTTTGTACACTTTTAAGTTTTAGTAAACAAAAAACAATACATATAAAACAAGTTTTCTCCGTTGAGATTACTATTTCTTTTATAAATCAATATACTGGAAGTTCAATACATGGGTTGACTAAAATGAAATTTAGTACCCAAAAGTAAAATTTCTTGTCATAAAATTATTCTTGTGCATGTTGTGCCAAGCCAAACTTGAACTCAACTAATATTTTAAAACTATTAATTAATGAATTACTTACACGGTTTATTTATTGTTTATTCGTATTCTTATCTTATTTTCTTTAGTAATGATGAGAAGTGGACTAACGGCAACTTTGAGTCGGATATTCTTTTTTTTAACAGCTATTTGGGATTACTCTCGAGGACTAAACCAGTTGCATAATTCGCCCCCAATTGCTACTCTAGAGGAAATTCGGATCAATCCGAAGTCATGGCCGGTAAAACCCGCCCTTCCCGTGGCCCCAGAGAATGTTGTTACCCCATAGAATCGAACTATCAACCTCTAACAAAGAGGCATGGACCATTACCACTGGACTAGCAACAAAAGAATTCTGTCGGATGTTCTATCCTTTACGTCGAACTTTATACTATGTATCACGACATATACCGACCATGACATTCTTGTTGTAATTATACAGTATATATATATATATATATATATATATATATATATATATATATATATATATATATATATATATATATATATATATATATATATATATATATATATATAGTTAATGAGATCACGCGTAAGACATATATAGTTGAGAAATTTCGTATGAAATTTCCATGACAATTGATCATTCAATGATGGTGACTTAAACCACCGACCACGTCCCACATTCGTGATAATTGACACAAGCGTAACGTGCATATCATGTCAAGTGAGTACGAAGATGTTCAGACGTACCTGTCAATTATCTAATTCAAACTACAACAATTTATGATTCTCGTCATATAGGGCCCGTTAAAAATTCAGGTAGAATTAGTTTCTTTTATTTTAATAAAATTATATATTTACGCTTTCTACTCCTGAAAAAGTGTAAACTTGAGAGGTCGTTGTGTAAATTGAGCCGAAGTTGAGGGACCGTTTGTAGTGTGAATGCAAACTCAAAACGACAATCCGATAGAACTGAAAAGACGAAATCTGGCGCGAGTTTTAGTATATAGGTATAATTGCCGTATGTATATATGTAATATGTATGTACCTATGTATGTATGTATGCTTATGTAGGTATGTATGGTATGTAAGTATGGTTTCGTCACACTATGGGAGCTGGCCATGCCCGAAGTCGTTACCTTAACCGCAAGGAGGGGGATGCCGAAGGCATGGCTAGTGACTGGAGTGAAACTTCCCTTCCGGCATTAGGGATTCTTCCATAAACTTCATATTTGTTTTGCCTACGTGGATGTAACAACCCAACCTGATAAAGGTACCGAAATCGTATAGTCATTTCTATTGGTTTTTCCATCCCGAGCTCTACGAAATGGAGGCCAGATGCTTCACAGGGCAATTCAAACAAAGTACAAATAGGCAACAAAAGAGGAAGAGTCTACGTTAAGCTGATTCTCGTCTTCCCCTAGCTAACTCCCAATCTCCTATCTTAAAACAAGTCTTTATGCGTCAAAGAAATGAGTGTATGGATATATGTATGCATGTGCGTAGGTATGTTTCATGTAGTATGTTGGTATGTCTATGTACGGATGTATGGAGGTATGTATATAGGTTTATGTATTTTATGTGTGTGGGTGGGTAGGTGGGTGGGGGGGAGGGGGGTTGAGGTTTGTGTGTGTCGTGAATCGTTCGGTGCAACTTGAGGCTATTATGGATGAGATCGATCTTCTTTGCTCTTGAGCTTGGTTGGTTTTATTTTAGTTGTGTGACTTCAGGGATGTCTACCGTAAAGGCGTAAAGGTGCATGAGTGGTGTTTGGTTTGTTACGGGTGGTTAGCTCTTTGCTTGCGCAACAACTTCCACCTAGCATGCCTTTCGAGTTCTGTTTACAAGGTCTTTTAACTCTATTTATTGAGGCAACAATAAGCGTTGATTTAGTGGCAACTTGACTGCCGCAAAGAGCCTAAATTGATTTTCAGATAGGCTTTAAAACACATGAAAATTTGATTCTAACATTTTCATGACGTCTTATTTTTATTGTTATTATTCCTCCTTTTTGTTTATTTATTCATTATTATTATTAATTTTTTTCATCTTTTTATTTATTTATTTATTTATTTTTTGCATGGAAGTCTCCACGGAAACAATCTCTCTACCCTGGTGTAGAGAGAGATGACTTTCTCTTTCTGTGGGTGGAAATTTTTCTCTCGACTCGTGGCTAGAGAAACGACTTCTCTTCTACTCTAGGGTAGAGGAAAGATTGTCTACATCTCACCTCCCTCATACCTCGCATGTGCGGGATTGAGTTTTGTAGTTGTTGTTATATGTAGTTTCAGATAAATGTATATAATTTTTTGTTTATTATGTAACGTCGTGTATGAAATTAATAGTAAGGAATTGGAATTGGAGGTAAACTCAGCATATTTGATCAAGCCTAAGCGTAGACCGCGAGTACATGACTTTGGCAATAGAGAGTAGTCTCCTTTATAGTTGTCCTGGCCTGCCCCCAAAGGAAAAAAATGTGTTTGTCAGATTCGGTTCTTCTTAGTTGAGTGCAAATTAGAAATTACAAGCTACTAAGATGAACCAATTGTTTACCCCGATAACTGTAGTGACCCGAACTTTTCCATGTTTATATATATATTAAATGAAATTGTTATTTACATGATTAAGTGTTTCCAACATGTTAAGCAATCAAACTTGTTAAGACTTGATTAATTGAAATAGGTTTCATATAGACAATTGACCACCCAAGTTGACCGGTGATTCACGAACGTTAAAACTTGTAAAAACTATATGATGACATATATATGAATATATATATAGTTAACATGATATTATGATAAGTAAACATATCATTAAATAAATTAACAATGAACTACATATGTAAAAGCAAGGCTACTAACTTAATGATTTTGAAACGAGACATATATGTAACGATTATCGTTGTAACGACATTTAATGTATATATATCATATTAAGAGATATTCATACATCATATTATCATGATAATATAATAATTTAAAATCTCATTTGATATTATAAACATTGGGTTAACAACATTTAACAAGATCGTTAACCTAAAGGTTTCAAAACAACACTTACATGTAACGACTAACGATAACTTAACGACTCAGTTAAAATGTATATACATGTAGTGTTTTAATATGTATTCATACACTTTTGAAAGACTTCAAGACACTTATCAAAATACCTCTACTTAACAAAAATGCTTACAATTACATCCTCGTTCAGTTTCATCAACAATTCTACTCGTATGCACCCGTATTCGTACTCGTACAATACACAACTTTTAGATGTATGTACTATTGGTATATACACTCCAATGATCAGCTCTTAGCAGCCCATGTGAGTCACCTAACACATGTAGGAACCATCATTTGGCAACTAGCATGTAATATCTCATAAAATTACAAAAATATGAGTAATCATTCATGACTTATTTACATGAAAACAAAATTACATATCCTTTATATCTAATCCATACACCAACGACCAAAAACACCTACAAACACTTTCATTCTTCAATTTTCTTCATCTAATTGATCTCTCTCAAGTTCTATCGTCAAGTTCCAAGTGTTCTTCATAAATTCTACAAGTTCTAGTTTCATAAAATCAAGAATAATTCCAAGTTTGCTAGCTTACTTCCAATTTTGTAGAGTGATCATCCAACCTCAAGAAATCTTTCTTATTTACAGTAATATATCTTTCTAATATAAGGTAATACTCATATTCAAACTTTGATTCAATTTCTATAACTATAACAATCTTATTTCGAGTGGAAATCTTACTTGAACTTGTTTTCGTGTCATGATTCTACTTCAAGAACTTTCAAGCCATCCAAGATCCTTTGAAGCTAGATCCATTTGTCTCTTTTCCAGTAGGTTTATTCACAAAACTTGAGGTAGTAATGATGTTCATAACATCATTCGATTCATACATATAAAGCTATCTTATTCGAAGGTTTAAACTTGAAATCACTAGAACATAGTTTAGTTAATTCTAAACTTGTTCGCAAACAAAAGTTAATCCTTCTAACTTGACTTTTAAAATCAACTAAACACATGTTCTATATCTATATGATATGCTAACTTAATGATTTAAAACCTGGAAACACGAAAAACACCGTAAAACTGGACATACGCCGTCGTAGTAACACCGCGGGCTGTTTTGGGTTTGATAATTAAAACTATGTGAAACAACCCAACTCGTACTCTGTACGATATATTTTTTTTTTAAAATATAATACACATTTACGCGCCAATTAAATATGTAACCCATTTCACACGATTCGTCAAAACACACTACGAGTTTAATGTCTACAAAAAGGCACAAAGGCCATTAACGAATGTGATACTAGTTTGACCAACAACAAAATGATAGTTTATAATCCAAACGACACTCGAGCATGGTTTGGGGCTAAACTACCCAAAACGTTCGGCCACTTCAAAAGCTATCCCAAAAGCATCCCCTGTCAACACAAACGGGAGACAACTAATCTAACCGTATGCCCTTACCCTTGTCCAAGCCGGAACCTATAAAATGGTAAACAACGAGAGGGTAAGCAATGCTTAGTGAGTGCAACAATTATACATACATATATATAACCTACTTACTTGCAAACACTTACCAAATCCGCATACATACTAGTTACATACTTAGCATACATTTCACAAGTATAACGCTAAGTACCACGATAGCAAGGCTAGTATAACAATAGCATATATCACAACAACACATTATGCTAAAATACAAGTATAACGATGATGTTCACAACATCCATAGTACTCAAGATCTCAAGGCTAGCCCAACGAATGGTATCGTCAACATCGAACTTAAACCCCATTCACCTACATTAATGTGGTATCGTCAACACCGAACTTTAAACCCACATATGAGGTATCGTCAACATCGAACTTTAAACCCTCATCAACTCACTACAATAGTCGTATGGCATCGTCAACATCGAACTTTAATTCCATACGTGAGGTATCGTCAACAACGAACTTTAAACCCTCATCACAACACAATATACTCTAGTGTATGGTATCGTCAACAACGAACTTTAAACCCACACCCCACAAGTAAATAAATTATATATATACACATATAATTATTCCACTCACCTTGTCACAAGGATGATGATTTAGCACTTCCGAGCTTCAACGCAATGTACCTAAATCATTAAGTGCACATTCAATTTCACAACTAGTGGGATTTATCACAATACTCCCACTTGAGCATTTAATGACCCAATTTGCATTAAATGACTCGACTACACACAACCGCCCAATAATGGCCAAGACTCGACTTTAATCACTAAGACTAGTGAATTAAAGTCTATTAACTTCAATTAACACAAAACTTAAGGTAATCCATACCCATTTCAACTAATTAGGTCAACTAGTACATTTTGACCCATTTTATAACACTTAAACTCACAATCAAGTCAAACTCGCCCATTAACACCTCTTTCATAATTCTTAAAGTGCATTAGTGGCTAACAACACCAATTGACACTTACAACCTCAAATCACAAGGCCAAAACCCTATATTGTGGCTATTAGGGTTTCATTACAACACATAACCCAAACTCGCCCATTTTACCACCAAATGGGTCTTACAAATCTCTAGTACCCAAAACCATAGTCATTAACCAATTAAAACTCAAAACTTAGAGTTAGAACTTACCGAGACTATCAACGCGTAGCTAGAGACACAAGGAACAACTTTAAATCTCGCTCCTAGGTTTGATTCACCAATCTCCAACTTCAAATCTCAAGATCAAGCTAGGTGGGTTTTGTGTTTTGGGAGAGAAATAGGAAAGAAAATGGAAATGAAAATGAAATAAATGGATGTGTGGTGGAGAGTTAATGCTCCCACCAGATTTACATGTCAAATTACCATTTTGTCCCTCAAAGTCATTTAATTTAAGCTAAAACCGGAATCAGAACTGCAGGACTGTCGCGGCGCGACCTTAATCGTCATGGCGCGACACATAAAGGGAAAATATACCCTTCTTAAGCCAACTTCTGATCCCAATTTGCTTGTTATGCCGCGGCGCGGACCCAATTGTCGCGGCGCGGCCTAAGGCTAGAACTGGAAAGCTCGGCCAACTTATACACTTTTCGATTTTATTTACCTTGCACAATCCAAACCCGCTTCCTATGTTCACCTAGCCTTCCACAAGAGTCTCACAAGACTTAACGCTAACCAAACCCATGATTAAACTTATACATGCACACATTATCAAGTGCACATATAAGTATATATATATATATATATATATATATATATATATATATATATATATTCATCCATTTACGCATAAGCTAACGAGTTATAAACGTACAAATGATTAAGTAGGTACCTTTCGATACGTACGGAAAAAATGGGATGTTACACTATGATAAACTTTGATTTAAAAGTTGTTCTTCTGAGAAAATGATTTTTCTTATGAACATGAAACTATATCCAAAAATCATGGTTAAACTCAAAGTGGAAGTATGTTTTTCAAAATGGTCATCAAGACGTCGTTCTTTCGACTGAAATGACTACCTCTTACAAAAACAACTTGTAACTTATATTTCCGACAATAAACCTATACTTTTTCTGTTTAGATTCATAAAATAGAGTTCAATATTAAACCATAGCAATTTGATTCACTCAAAACGGATTTAAAATGAAGAAGTTATGGGTAAAACAAGATTGAATATTTTTTTTTTGATTTTTGTAGCTACGAGAAATGTTAACAATTCTATACAAATCATATCCTAGCTAACTTATTTTGTATTATACATGTATTCTAATATATTATGTAATCTTGGGATACCATAGACACGTATGCAAATGTTTTGACATATCATATCGACCCATGTATATATATTATTTGGAACAACCATAGACACTCTATATGCAGTAATGTTGGAGTTAGCTATACAGGGTTGAGGTTGATTCCAAAAATATATATACTTTGAGTTGTGATCTAGCCTGAGACGTGTATACACTGGGTCGTGGATTGATTCAAGATAATATATATCGATTTATTTCTGTACATCTAACTGTGGACAACTAGTTGTAGGTTACTAACGAGGACAGCTGACTTAATAAACTTAAAACATCAAAATGTATTAAAAGTGTTGTAAATATATTTTGAACATACTTTGATATATATGTACATATTTGTTATAGGTTCGTGAATCGACCAGTGGCCAAGTCTTACTTCCCAACGAAGTAAAAATCTGTGAAAGTGAGTTATAGTCCCACTTTTAAAATCTAATATTTTGGGATGAGAATACATGCAGTTTTATAAATGTTTTATGAAATAGACACAAGTAATTGAAACTACATTATATGGGTGAATGATCGAAGCCGAATATGCCCCTTTTGCTTGGTAGCCTAAGAATTAGTAAACCGATCTACTAATTGACGCAAATCCTAAAGATAGATCTATTGGGCCTAACGAACCCCATCCAAAGTACCGGATGCTTTAGTACTTCGAATTCGTTTTTATCATGTCCGAAGAATTTCCCGGAATGATAGGGGATATTCTTATATGCATCTTGTTAATGTCGGTTACCAGGTGTTCACCATATGAATGAATTTTATCTCTATGTATGGGATGTATATTGAAATATGAAATCTTGTGGTCTATTATTATGATTTGATAGTATATAGGTTAAACCTATAACTCATCAACATTTTTGTTGACGTTTTAAGCATGTTTATTCTCAGGTGATTATTAAGAGCTTCCGCTGTCGCATACTTAAATAAGGACGAGATTTGGAGTCCATGCTTGTATGATATTGTGTAAAAACTGCATTCAAGAAACTTATTTCGTTGTAACATATTTGTATTGTAAACCATTATGTAATGGTCGTATGTAAACAGGATGTTTTAGATTATCATTATTTGATAATCTACGTAAAGCTTTTTAAACCTTTATTGATGAAATAAAGGTTATGGTTTGTTTTAAAATGAATGCAGTCTTTGAAAAACGTCTCATATAGAGGTCAAAACCTCGCAACGAAATCAATTAATATGGAACGTTTTTAATCAATAAGAACGGGACATTTCAGTTGGTATCAGAGCGTTGGTCTTAGTGAACCAGAATTTTGCATTAGTGTGTCTTATCGAGTTTGTTAGGATGCATTAGTGAGTCTGGACTTCGACCGTGTTTACTTGAAAAATGATTGCTTAACAAATTTTGTTGGAAACTGTATATTTTTAACATGTGAATATTATGTGATATATTAATCTCTTAACGTGTTTGATATTATGTGATAGATGTCTACCTCTAGAACAAGTTCCATTGACTCACCTAATAATAATGAAGAGTCAAATGTAAATTGGAATGATTCGTGGACTGATTCACAAGTTCTCGAAGAAGAACCGGAAGAAGAGTCGGAACCGGAAGAAGAATCGGAACCGGAAGAAGAAATAGAACCAGTGGGGGAAATAATAAAACGGTTAAGTAGAAGAAAATCCTCAACCAACCGACCAAAGTTAATTATGGTCAATGGTGTTTCCGCCAAGGAAGCAAAGTATTGGGAGGATTACCAATTATCCGATGAATCGGATCCCGACAAGTATTCCGATGATATTATAGAAATTACCCCAACACAATTTAATAAGGCAAAAGAGAACAATAAGGAAAATGGCATAAAAATAGAGAAATTTGATTCCAAACCCGATGAACTTTATATGTATCGTCAACACCCGTATTTCTTAAGTTGTGACAATAACCCGGGAACCTCTAAACCACCAGGTTTTTCTAAACCAATGTGAAAAATGACGGCTCGTATTAGGGGAACATCATATATCCCTAGAAACTTGGCAAAACGAACCAAAATCGAAGAAGAAGAAACGAGCGAGTCGGAATAAGATAGTTGTATTCGTGTGGTGTAATATATGTAATATAGTGTGCTTATGCTTTATGATATATGTAAAAATTGCTTGTATTAATAAGTATTTTTTTTATGAATCTAACTCTTGTCTATTTTACAGTATAAAAACACAAAATGGATAGACAACCCAATATTTTAAGAGACCTACCCGGAGACATGATTGATGAAATCTTGTCTAGAGTCGGTCAGAATTCCTCGGAACAACTATTTAAGGCGAGATGAGTTTGTAAGAAATTCGAAGAACGTTCCAAGAATGCCTTGATTTATAAAAGGCTTTCGTTCGAAAGATGGGGGATATCACATTGGGAAATCCATAAGTTACGATGTGTTTACTTTGACGCATATATTGTGGGGAACCCAAATGCTATTTTATACAACGGGTTAAGAAATTATTTTGACTCAATATATCCGAATATAGGACTTCGTGATTTAGAAAAAGCGGCTAACATGCAACATAAAGAAGCATGTTATGCTTACGGGTTAGTAATGTTCGCTTCTCACCAAAGTGAGAACAAGAACATCGGGCTACAACTATTAAACAAAACGTTCCCACAAGTGACGGAGTCGGTAATTGGGGTAAGAAATGAGGTTTTTAGGTTATTACGAGACTGTTGGTCATTACGTAACCTTCATCCTTTTGACGACGTTACAACACATTGTCTTACTATCGGTCACAACTGTTATGTTCCACAAAACCAAGGATGGGAAGTGGTATTAGTAAAACCAGAATGCATGACTTGTTTCTGGACGTATGAATTACGTGTCTTTATTGCCTTTGCTGAACGCCTTATTTATTAACTAAAATTATCTTCGCAACTACTTTGTATCAAAGTTTTATGTGCTATATTCCATGCTATATGTTAAATAGCGGTATTGTAAGTTTGCAAGTTATTGTATAAAGGTTTGAATATGATATATATATTTTTTTGTGATTAGTTTTTCATATAGAATTGTAGTAGTTGAAATGGTATGTTAGCTACTAAGTATGAACTTAACGGGTAGGTACTACCCGAATTAAAGAGTATAAAACGCTAATATGAAGAAAGAGCTTTTATAAATAAGTTCATATTACGCTACGAAATACTATTGACCACTCTTGATATTCTATATGATTAACTCGTTTCTTTTGGCCATTTTTGAAGGAAATGGCACCAACTACTCGACATACCGTGAGTATGAACGAAGAGGAGTTTTGTACCTTTCTTGCTGCAAACATAGCCGCAGTACAGGCTGCGCTGCATACCAACAATAATGCTGAATCTAGCAATGCAGCTAACGGCGCAAGAAATCGTGTAGGATGCACCTACAAAGAATTCACTGCCTGCAAACCTTTGGAATTTGATGGAACCGAAGGACCAATTGGATTGAAACAGTGGACCGAGAAAGTCGAATCGGTGTTTGCCATAAGTAAGTGTACTGAAGAGGACAAAGTTAATAAGCTACACATACATTCACAGGTACTGCATTAACGTGGTGGAACACCTATCTTGAACAGGTAGGACAAAATGCTGCTTACGCACTACCGTGGTCGGCATTCAAGCAATTGATGAACGAGCAGTACCGTCCTAGAAACGAAGTCAATAAACTCAAGGCAGAACTTAGAGAGTTAGGAACACAAGGGTTCGACGTTACCACATATGAACGACGATTCACAGAGTTGTGCCTATTGTGCCCGGGAGCATTCGAAGATGAAGAAGAGAAGATCGACGCGTTTGTAAAAGGGTTACCAGTAAGGATTCAAGAAGATGTAAGTTCACACGAGCCCGCTTCTATACAGAAGGCAAGTCGAATGGCTCATAAACTCATAAATTAGATTGAGGGAAGAATTAAAGAGCAGGCGGCCGAAGAAACCAACACGAAACAACTCAAGAGGAAGTGGGAGAAAAACGGTGACAAGAGTCACCAGTACAACAACAATAACAATTACAACCACAATCGCAACAACTATCTCAACAACCACAACAACAATCGCAGCAATAACCGCAATCCTAACAATAACTACAACAAACATCCCAACAATAACAACAACTACAACAACCGTTTCAACAACAATAACAATCCCAACAACAACCTCAATAACAACAACGGCAACAAAAACCAAAAATAGCCATGTCATAGGTGTGAAGAAAATCACCAGGGGTTTTGCACGACATTTTGCAACAGATGTAAAAGAAATGGTCATAGCGTGACAAAGTGTGAGGTCTACGGACCAAAGTTTAACAGAACTAAGGGAGCAAATAATGCCGGAACAAGTAATTCCAAAACGAATAGTGTCGGAGCAAGTAATACCAACGATGTTTGTTATAAATGTGGAAAACCGGGCCACATTATTAGAAATTGCCAGAATCAGGGGAATACTAATGGGCAGGGCCGTGGAAGAGTTTTCAATATTAATGCTGCAGAAGCACAGGAAGACCAGGAGCTTGTTACGGGTACGTTTCTTATTGACGATAAATCTGCTTATGTTTTATTTGATTCGGGTGCGGATAGAAGCTATATGAGTAGAGAATTTTGTGCTAAATTAAGTTGCCCATTGAGGCCTTTGGATAGTAAATTTTTACTCGAATTAGCAAATGGCAAATTAATTTCAGCAGATAATATATGTCGGAATCGAGAAATTAAACTGGTTAGCGAAACATTTAAGATTGACTTGATACCAGTAGAGTTAGGGAATTTTGATGTGATAATCGGTATGGACTAGTTGAAAGAAGTGAAAGCAGAGATCGTTTGTTATAAAAATGCAATTCGCATTATACGAGAAAAAGGAAAACCCTTAATGCAAAGTTAAATCTTATTAGTAACCTGAAGGCACAAAAACTAATAAGAAAAGGTTGCTATGCTGTGCTAGCACACGTCGAGAAAGTCAATTCCGAAGAAAAGAACATCAATGATATTCCCGTCGCAAAAGAATTTCCCGATGTATTTCCGAAAGAATTACCGGGACTACCTCTACACCGATCCGTTGAATTTCAAATAGACCTTGTACCGGGAGCTGCACCAATAGCTCGTGCCCCATACAGACTCGCACCTAGCGAAATGAAGGAACTTCATAGCCAATTACAAGAACTTTTAGAGCGTGGTTTCATTCGACCAAGCACATCACCGTGGGGAGCTCCTGTTTTGTTTGTCAAGAAGAAAGATGGTACATTCAGGTTGTGTATCAACTACCAAGAGTTGAACAAACTTACCATCAAGAACCGCTACCCACTACCGAGAATCGACGACTTATTTGATCAACTACAAGGCTCGTCTGTTTATTCAAAGATTGACTTACGTTACGGGTATCATCAAATGCGGGTGAAAGAAGATGATATTCCAAAGACTGCTTTCAGAACACGTTACGGTCATTACGAGTTTATGGTCATGCTATTTGGTTTAACTAATGCACCAGCTGTGTTCATGGACCTTATGAACCGAGTGTGTGGACCATACCTTGACAAGTTTGTCATTGTTTTCATTGATGACATACTTATTTACTCAAAGAATGACCAAGAACACGGTGAACATTTGAGAAAGGTGTTAGAAGTATTGAGGAAGGAAGAATTGTACGCTAAGTTTTCAAAGTGTGCATTTTGGTTGGAAGAAGTTCAATTCCTCGGTCACATAGTGAACAAAGAAGGTATTAAGGTAGATCCGGCAAAGATAGAAACTGTTGAAAAGTGGGAAACCCCAAAAACTCCGAAACACATACGCCAGTTTTTAGGACTAGCTGGTTACTACAGAAGGTTCATCCAAGACTTTTCAAGAATAGCAAAACCCTTGACTGCATTAACGCATAAAGGGAAGAAATTTGAATGGAAGGATGAACAAGAGAAAGCGTTTCAGTTATTGAAGAAAAAGTTAACTACGCCACCTATATTGTCATTACCTGAAGGGAATGATGATTTTGTGATATATTGTGACACCTCAAAGCAAGGTCTCGATTGTGTATTAATGCAACGAACGAAAGTAATTGCTTATGCGTCTAGACAATTGAAGATTCACGAACAAAATTATACGACGCATGATTTGGAATTAGGCGCGGTTGTTTTTGCATTAAAGACTTGGAGGCACTACTTATATGGGGTCAAAAGTATTATATATACCGACCACAAAAGTCTTCAACACACATTTAATCAGAAACAACTGAATATGAGGCAGCGTAGGTGGATTGAATTGTTGAATGATTACGACTTTGAGATTCGTTACCACCCGGGAAAGGCAAATGTGGTAGCCGACGCCTTGAGCAGGAAGGACAGAGAACCCATTCGAGTAAAATCTATGAATATAATGATTCACAATAACCTTACTACTCAAATAAAGGAGGCGCAACAAGGAGTTTTAAAAGAGGGAAATTTAAAGGATGAAATACCCAAAGGATCGGAGAAGCATCTTAATATTCGGGAAGACGGAACCCGGTATAGGGCTGAAAGGATTTGGGTACCAAAATTTGAAGATATGAGAGAAATGGTACTTAGAGAAGCTCATAAAACCAGATACTCAATACATCCTGGAACGGGGAAGATGTACAAGGATCTCAAGAAACATTTTTGGTGGCCGGGTATGAAAGCCGATGTTGCTAAATACGTAGGAGAATGTTTGACGTGTTCTAAGGTCAAAGCTGAGCATCAGAAACCATCAGGTCTACTTCAACAACCCGAAATCCCGGAATGGAAATGGAAAAACATTACCATGTATTTCATCACTAAATTGCCAAGGACTACAAGTGGTTTTGATACTATTTGGGTAATAGTTGATCGTCTCACCAAATCAGCACACTTCCTGCCAATAAGAGAAGATGACAAGATAGAGAAGTTAGCACGACTGTATTTGAAGGAAGTCGTCTCCAGACATGGAATACCAATCTCTATTATCTCTGATAGGGATGGCAGATTTATTTCAAGATTCTGGCAGACATTACAGCAAGCATTAGGAACTCGTCTAGACATGAGTACTGCCTATCATCCACAAACTGATGGACAGAGCGAAAGGACGATACAAACGCTTGAGGACATGCTACGAGAATGTGTTATTGATTTCGGAAACAGTTGGGATCGACATCTACCGTTAGCAGAATTTTTCTACAACAACAGCTACCATTCAAGCATTGAGATGGCGCCGTTTGAAGCACTTTCATTTTCTTCATCTAATTGATCTCTCTCAAGTTCTATCTTCAAGTTCTAAGTGTTCTTCATAAATTCTACAAGTTCTAGTTTCATAAAATCAAGAATACTTCCAAGTTTGCTAGCTTACTTCCAATCTTGTAGAGTGATCATCCAACCTCAAGAAATCTTTTTTATTTACAGTAAGATATCTTTCTAATATAAGGTAATACTCATATTCAAACTTTGATTCAATTTCTATAACTATAACAATCTTATTTCGAGTGGAAATCTTACTTGAACTTGTTTTCGTGTCATGATTCTACTTCAAGAACTTTCAAGCCATCCAAGATCCTTTGAAGCTAGATCCATTTGTATCTTTTCCAGTAGGTTTATCCACAAAACTTGAGGTAGTAATGATGTTCATAACATCATTCGATTCATACATATAAAGCTATCTTATTCGAAGGCTTAAACTTGAAATCACTAGAACATAGTTTAGTTAATTCTAAACTTGTTCGCAAACAAAAGTTAATCCTTCTAACTTGACTTTTAAAATCAACTAAAAACATGTTCTATATCTATATGATATGCTAACTTAATGATTTAAAACCTGGAAACACGAAAAACACCGTAAAACTGGACATACGCCGTCGTAGTAACACCGCGGGCTGTTTTGGGTTTGATAATTAAAAACTATGATACATTTTGATTTAAAAGTTGTTCTTCTGGGAAAATGATTTTTCTTATGAACATGAAACTATATCCAAAAATCATGGTTAAACTCAAAGTGGAAGTATGTTTTTCAAAATGGTCATCAAGACGTCGTTCTTTCGACTGAAATGACTACCTCTTACAAAAATGACTTGTAACTTATATTTCCGACAATAAACCTATACTTTTTCTGTTTAGATTCATAAAATAGAGTTCAATATGAAACCATAGCAATTTGATTCACTCAAAACGGATTTAAAATGAAGAAGTTATGGGTAAAACAAGATTGGATATTTTTTTTGATTTTTGTAGCTACGGGAAATATTAAAAATTCTATACAAATCATATCCTAGCTAACTTATATTGTATTATGCATGTATTCTAATATATTATGTAATCTTGGGATACCATAGACACGTATGCAAATGTTTTGACATATCATATCGACCCATGTATATATATTATTTGGAACAACCATAGACACTCTATATGCAGTAATGTTGGAGTTAGCTATACATGGTTGAGGTTGATTCCAAAAATATATATACTTTGAGTTGTGATCTAGCCTGAGAAGTGTATACACTGGGTCGTGGATTGATTCAAGATATTATATATCGATTTATTTCTGTACATCTAACTGTGAACAACTAGTTGTAGGTTACTAATGAGGACAGCTGACTTAATAAACTTAAAACATCAAAATGTATTAAAAGTGTTGTAACTATATTTTGAACATACTTTGATATATATGTACATATTTGTTATAGGTTCGTGAATCGACCAGTGGCCAAGTCTTACTTCCCGACGAAGTAAAAATCTGTGAAAGTGAGTTATAGTCCCACTTTTAAAATCTAATATTTTGGGATGAGAATACATGCAGTTTTATAAATGTTTTACGAAATAGACACAAGTAATTGAAACTACATTATATGGGTGAATGATCGAAGCCGAATATGCCCCTTTTGCTTGGTAGCCTAAGAATTAGTAAACCGATCTACTAATTGACGCGAATCCTAAAGATAGATCTATTGGGCCTAACGAACCCCATCCAAAGTACCGGATGCTTTAGTACTTCAAATTCATTTTTATCATGTCCGAAGGATTTCCCGGAATGATAGGGGATATTCTTATATGCATCTTGTTAATGTCGGTTACCAGGTGTTCACCATATGAATGAATTTTATCTCTATGTATGGGATGTATATTGAAATATAAAATCTTGTGGTCTATTATTATGATTTGATAATATATAGGTTAAACCTATAACTCATCAACATTTTTGTTGACGTTTTAAGCATGTTTATTCTCAGGTGATTATTAAGAGCTTCCGCTGTCGCATCCTTAAATAAGGACGAGATTTGGAGTCCATGCTTGTATGATATTGTGTAAAAACTGCATTCAAGAAACTTATTTCGTTGTAACATATTTGTATTGTAAACCATTATGTAATGGTCGTATGTAAACAGGATATTTTAGATTATCATTATTTGATAATCTACGTAAAGCTTTTTAAACCTTTATTGATGAAATAAAGGTTATGGTTTGTTTTAAAATGAATGCAGTCTTTGAAAAACGTCTCATATAGAGGTCAAAACCTCGCAACGAAATCAATTAATATGGAACGTTTTTAATCAATAAGAACGGGACATTTCAATAACTTTACAAACCTGATTGGGATCTAAATTTGTGAGGGTGGTAAACAATCGATGGTTAAATTCTTAGATGACGAGATTTAACAATGCAATGACAAATACTGATAAGGAATAATCGAAATTTAATCGTAGTTTCTGCTAGGTTACATGTGCAAATTGACTTTTAATTTAACAAGCAGGGTGGTCAGCCGCTCGTTGCGACGGCCACTCCTGTGCTGTTTACGAGATAAAAAAGATAGTATATTATGATATATTTCTATAATTAATATTCAAAAATTAATGAGCGTAAAATTACCTAAGAGACAATATTCGTTTTAATATACAAAACACATATTACAATTGTAAAGAACGTAGTGTCGTATTCGATTTTTCCTTTTGATTGTATACTAACTATTTACATACGTGGTATATGATATAACTAGTTTTATGAGCCTGTGCGTTGCACGGAAGTTGAAAATTTTTGTTTTCGCAAATGTAAATAACGGTTTGAGCCCGTGCGTTACAAGAAAGTTGTAAATTCATGTTTTCGCAAATGTAAATATCATACTTTGAGCCATTGCGTTGCATGATTGTTAATAAGCAAAAAAAGTATACGTGTAATTATATCGAATGATCAAAGTATTTAAATGAATTTGCAGTTACACGAATCGATAACCTCTAATGGTATTATTGACGTATCAATTTTAAAACTGACTATCTTTGAAATTTATTAGTAATAAATTCAACCATATATAAATTAGACATACTAACAGTGATTCATATAAATATAGGGTGGTCGGCAAAATGAAAGTGATTTAATTTAAGAAAATTTTTAGTAACAACCCTAAGGGTTGTCATTAAAAAATTAAGACATGCTTAATTAAATTGTGCATCAATATTAATAACCCATCACATGAAAATAACTACCACCAACTATCAAATTGTACTAATTTTTTTAAGCATAAATTTACTTCTAGTGACAACTCTAATGGTTGTTATTAGAAAACTTCTTAATTTAATTAATGATAGTAAAAGAAAAGATGTGTATAAATAAAAAAAGTTAAATACTGACCATAAAATAAAAAAATAAAATGACAATTAACGAAACACGTGATATACATACTTGTATGTTGTTTTTAAGCTTTGATGTTTTGGAGATAATTATAGTAATTAACTCATACACAAATTGATAACTTTATACGGGGTATAATCTATCTATAGTTTTTATTAAAATTCTATAATGATAATGTCATTATTAGGCTAATTTCTTTATTAAGAAAAAATCAAAAAGAAAAAAAATCAAAGCCCTTAAAGTGATGTCATTAATCTAATTAATGACTAATTAAATTAAATCTACTTATTTATTTATTTCATATTTTTCGGAAAACAAATTCACTCTCATTAATTATTAATTATTATTATATTAATATTTAAATTCAAATATAAGTTTCCTTTACGAGATTAATTACGTTATATATGTATGCGAAATATACGTCTCAATAAAAGGTTCAAATGTAAACTTTTTTGACAAGGAAAATAGTAATTGTGATGAAAATTGAAAGATGATGGTGAGAGAATAAATGTAGTTCATTTATTCCGACCAAGTTAAGTACATCAATGTGTTTGTAAAAACAACGAGAAATTTCTTAATCGAAATCCGTCAGGTCATTAAACTAAATAACTTTAACGTTGAATTCACTTAATACCTAAAATATATCATTAAACTGTTTCATTTAAACAAACTCGGGATTCCACGGGTCATTTCACTAATTTTTTTTTAATTCTCTAAACTTTTGATTTATATTGCCTACATATATTACAAGACGATATCTATCTTACTTTAAATATAGGAGTAGGATATGCTTACACTTTTTATAGGTATTGATCAATATAATAAATAATAATAATATAATAATAACAAAAATACAAATTAAAGGAGATATTGACACGTGGCATAATTAATCAGGTGATGACACATTAGCTAATTGCACACGCTTTATATAAGAGCATACGATGTCCAAGGATTTTCTCACCGTCCTTTGAAAATTGATTGAGGGTACGCGACCCCCCCTCAGTGTCCATTTCACCATTTGCTTCCCACCGTCCATCCATCGACGGTGGGTTTGTGAGTTTTTTTTTTCTTTTTAAATTATTCTATTTTATTATTGGTGTACATCATTGAAATGGACACCGAACGACACCCACACTTTAATCAATTTTGAGGTCCATTTTCGACCTTGAAATAGACATCGAAATATGGACGCGGACTTCATCATGGTATTGTTGATTGGTGAAGCATGACCTTCGGGGTCCGCTGACTTCATCATGGTTGTAGTGTTATATCGGTGAAGCATGACCGTTGAAGGGGTCCGCTGACTTCATCCGGTGTTGAGTGATCTATCGGTTGTTTTATACACCGATGGTGGGTTCGTAAGAACCGTGTGGTGTGATCTATCGGTTGTTTTATACACCGATGGTGGGATCGTGAGGACCATGTTGTGTGATTAGTGATTGCGATAGCCGTGTTTCGCTCACATGTTGTTACGGGTGTGACAATAGTCGATTTTGTACACCTTAGGATTAGCGTTGGCATAGTCGTTTTGGACGCTTTTGGTTTTAGCCGTTGCTTATGATGTTAGGATAGTGGCGTATTGGTTGTATTGCGCACTACAAAGGATGTTTAGTGGTAAGTGTAATCCGTAAGGATTCATGTGGTTCGATCTTCAACGTTCGGATCGTTGACTTTAGGTTGAGACTTGGTCACTTTTAGCATTGTCCTTGGTAAAGGTACGCTAAGGAATTGATATCTCGGTACGAGATTGGTTGAGTTTTTTCCAATATGGGGAAAAGAGCAGGTTTTAGTGCTCGGATAGTGGTTTTGATAAATCGCGGGTGACGATTTTAGTTGTTAAAGGTGATTCATTGGGAAGAATTGTCTAGGAAAGTTCGGATTAGAACTTAGGATTGAGGGCCGTTGAGTAGTTCCGGATTGGTTAAGTGGAGAAGATCACGAGGACGTGATCGAGTTTAAGTGGGGGAGAGTTGTAAGATCCAAATATTTATTGTACATAGTGTATTTATGGTGTACGATGCGTGTATGAAGTGTACGCAGCATGTACGTGTTGCTTGCTCGAACGTCGAAGGAAACTGGACGTTGTCTGAAGTGACAAGGTGTGTACGTATCTTTTCAACCCCAAATAAAGTTTGAGTTGATGTTTCAAAGCCTTACCATTGGAAAGAAAATCTTATTACGTTTCCAACGATATTTGATTCATCGAAAACGGAGCTACGGTCAAAAAGTTATGGCCAAAACAAGAAACTGAAAACTGACCTGAAGGTTGGAGCGGCGCTCCACCTTATGGCGCAGCGCTCCGAATGCGTCAGAAGCAATTTTCAGCTTTTTTAAAAGGTTTAAATGAGGGGTACTTTGGTCTTTTCATTTAGGGTCGGTTTAGGGTCACCAAAACTGATCTAGAACTCCATTGGAGCTCATTTCTCACCCACACAAACACTCTCATCCATATTTAGAGAGAGAAGAAGAGTTCTAGAGTGAGAGAGCTTGATTTGGAGAAGAAGGAGTCGAATTCTACCCAAAGTTCGGGTTTTAAAGTTGTTCATCTCGCTCCTAGCTATGTTTTGGTAGTATTGGTAAGTTCTAACTCCGAATTTCATTTGTTAGATTTGATATTCAAGTTAGGGTTTGAGATTGTTAGTTGTAAAACCCATTTGGTTGATGAAGAGGGTTTATGGAAACTTGCTATTTTGATATTTGGCGGGTTTTGGGTTGGTTAATGATTTAACCATGTTTAAGACTTGTAAATGGTGTATAATCACTTGTGTTAGTGATTATTGGTGTTTTGGAAACCATTAGGGTTCTTATGGTTGACTAATTTTGACTAGAGTCAAAATTAGGGTTTGTTGATGATTATGACTCAATTGCCGATTTAATAAGGTTTATAAACTTAAAATGGATTAAGTTGAAGCATAGAACCGAGTTAAATATGTTTTGGTGTCAAAACTTGCTAATGGCGTGATATTGACTTCTTATGGGTCAAATTAGGGTTTAAGTGTCATTATGGTCAAGATAGGTGTTTAACACCTATGATTGGGTTTAATTGGCGTATTAGGACCATTCTCACTTGTGTTAGTGATTATTGGTTAATTTGGGCGCGATTGGTGCTTGGAAGTGCATTTGGGTCAAAATTGCACTAGTTGTCAATTTGGGTTGATTTGTATATCCACCCTAATTGTGTTACTTGTTATGTGATAAATGGAATAGGTACATTCCATCGGCAAATTGCGGATTATTCGGTGGCATTCTTCAAGGCGGCAAGGTGAGTGTTAATATCCTATGTGCATATGTATGTGTAGGATGGGTGCGGGTCAGGTGAAGTGGTTCTCGGTCATAGAGCTCACTTCACATATAGGTGGATTGATGGATGATGTCGAACGAGGTGTATATAAAATAGTTATTATTTTACTAGGAAAACACTATTAAATACGATACAATTTTACACAAGATATTTATTTATTTATAGAATGGATATACTTAAACCTTGCTACAACACTTATAGGCAGTGTACCTAATCGTACAGTAGTGTAGTTTTTAGTAAGTCCGGTTCGTTCCACAGGGAAATCTTTAAACAAAGCTCAACGCTATATTAGTTTACTTTTATAAAAATACAAATATATATATAAGTGATATTATTATTATAAAGGGGGGTTTTTACCGTTTAATGACCGGTTTGTCGATTTTAAAACTTTAGTCGCAGTTAAAACCTAATGTAAAATATAAAATAAATACAAGACTTTAAATTAAAGCGTAAAGTAAATAACGATAATGAAATTGCGAATAATAAAAATGCGATAAAATTAAATTGCGATAATTAAAAGTACGATAATTAAAAGTGCGATTAAATAAAATAACAATAAATAAAAGTGCGATAATTAGAAGTGCAATTAAATATAAAATAAAGGAAATTAAATATAAAATAAAAGAATTATGCTTATTTAAACTTCCGTAATCATGATGTTTGACGTGTTGATTTTAGTTTTATGCTCATGGGTTAATTGTCCTTTGTCCTGGATTATTCAATATGTCCGTCTGGTTTTTGTCCATAACAGTCCATCAGTCATAAATATAAATTGCAAGTGTCCTTGTCAAATTATTATTATACCTGAAGATAAATATTCCAACTAATTGGGGATTCGAATTGTAACAAGGTTTTAATACTTTGTTTAATGAATACACCAGGTTATCGACTGCGTGTAAACCAAGGTTTTACTACTTTGTTAACAATTACACCAATTACCCTTGAATGTAATTTCACCCCTGTTTTAATTATTCTAGTGGCTATTAATCCATTCCCGTGTCCGGTTAAATGAACGATTATTCGTACATATAAATACCCCGCCCATCGTGTCCGATCGAGTGTATATGGTAATTTATAGGGACGCCCAATTGTAAATCTTTATATTAACATTAACAAACTTTCATTTAGTTAAACAAATATAAAGCCCATTAATAGCCCATAGTCTAGTTTCCACAAGTGTCGTTCTTTTGTCCAAACCCCAATTATGGTACAAAGCCCAATTACCCAATTTTAGTAATTAGCCCAACATCATGATTACTTCGTTTTAAACAAGCATAATAATAACTTAGCTACGAGACATTAATATAAAAAGGTTGAACATAACTTACAATGATTAAAAATAGCGTAGCGTTACACGGACAGAATTTCGACTTACACCCTTACAACATTCGCTAACATACCCTTATTATTAGAATTATAATTAAAATTAAAATATAAATTATAAATATAAATATATATTACTCGTATATATTGAGAGAGAGATGAAAATATCATGTTTTTTGATCAGAATTCGGGTTGATTTATAGCCAGGAATGAAATTTGGGGCTCCGCGACTCGCGGCAAAAAGCCCTTCAAACTCCGCGAGTCGCGGAGAGGTATTTTCAATTCACACCCTTGGAGTTTCTGGCTGCCGACAGTTTTAAATATATATATATATAATATATATATAATTAATATAATTAATTATATATTATATTATATTTATATACATAGTTAACTTGTAATTTTTAGTCCGTTGCGTCGAGCGTTAAGAGTTGACTTTGGTCCCGGTTCCGGATTTTCGAACGTCCTCGCGTACAATTTAATATCTTGTACTTTGCGTTTTGAATCTTGTACTTCTGTGATTTCGAGACGTTTCTTATCAATAATTGGAACCTTTTTGATTGTCTTTTGTACTTTTGAGCTTTTTGGTCGTTTGCGTCTTCAATTCGTCGAATCTGTCTTTTGTCTTCACCTTTTATTATTTAAACGAATATCTCTTGTAAATAGAACAATTGCAACTAAAAGCTTGTCTTTCTTGAGGAATAATGCTATGAAATATATGTTCGTTTTTAGCATTATCAAATATTCCCACACTTGAGCGTTGCTTGTCCTCAAGCAATATCGTCTTGAAATACTAGAATCACTTTTTTATTCTTCACACTTTGTACATCAGTGATTTCTATACGGCGGTATAAACAATGGTAGTAACGATATGGTTTACAGTCCCACATGACTATAAAAATTTAGATCCATTAAGGAAATTGGATCTTTATGAAAACATTTGATCTTTTGAAAATTAAATCTAGTTTTTACCCTAGATAAGTTTTCCGGAATAACCCTTTACCGGTGTTTGCAAAATATTTTTGTGGGTTTGGTGGGTTTCAGATTTGAAAATTTTAGCTCAAAACTTGCGGTTTTGTGTCACCCACTTGCTAACCTTGTATTTGGAAAGCAACACGTCCAGTTTACTTGTTCCGTATATTACCTTTCGGCAAACTACCGTCCGGTTGTAAAGGAAAGCGTTGAACAAGCAACTGTTTAAGGCAATGTCCCGTGACATGCTTTTGATTATGGTCTATAACGTGTCGGACGCAATTACTATCCTTGGTAGGAGCAATAGTAAAACTCACCCTTATAATTTTTCGGTCTGGCACAAGGTCCTGTCTTTGACCATGCTATGCAACCACCGTTCTTACGGTTGACACCCGATTTAGTTCAGGTGACCTAATGAATTCCAGGTGAATTCCTAGGATTTTACGTTCAATGGTAATGAACGTATTGAAAATAGGGTTTTCAGAAAACAAATCGGTTTGTATTTTTGATCAAAATATTTTCTCGTTTAAGCTCGAGTTTAGATATCATTGAATTCCATGAGTTTGTAATTCTCAATCTTTAAGGTCAATCTCAAGGATTGAGTAATATCAGTCTTAAAAGCTGATTTTTAATCTTTAAGGAGATTATCCTTTCTGGGGATCTGATTCATTAGTCTTATCCAGCTAATTTGCACGGTGCCCCCCCATTGTACTTGATAAATCCTTCTCATGGTTAGGATAAATCTGACCACTTGGCGACCCTGTTTAATGCTGAGGTCCGTGGATTTCCTGCTGATTTTAGTGATGACTTTTCTAGATTTTTCGTCAACCTACAGCTGGTCTGGACGACAACTTCATGACCTAAATCAAGAAGCGCGTGTCTTTTTCGGAAGACTTTACTTCCTTTTAATGATGGAATTGATTCATCGTGTAGATCCATCTCTTCTTTTCTTTCATTGGGTAAAACAGTTTAGTTTAGTTCAAAGCAAAAGTATTTTCAGTTATTTGTTACAAATATATGTGACATATGTTTAAAATAATTTGGTAAATTTTCCCACACTTGGCTTTTTATTTTTCTTTTTATCGTCCTCTATTCCATTTTAAATGAATTTTAACATTTTAGTTTGTTTCTCAATTTATGTCCTTTCCGAGGTAACAATAATTTCGGTGTTAAAACCTAGTTTTATCGTTCATAAATATGTATAAACATGATTTTAATTCATTTAATTGAAAATTTTGAAAAATTTTACTAGAATTGGGTAGTCAGTATATAAGACTAGGGCTGTTCTTTTTTATCAGAGAGCACTAGATTCTAATACAACTACTGCTTTACTAGTATTTTTAATGGTAACCAAGTGTATAAAGTAAAAGTTTTAAAATCCGAAAGAATTTAACCCCTTCCCACACTTAAGATCTTGCAATGCCCTCATTTGCAAGAAATCAGTAACAATTTAAATTATTGAGGGTGATTTGTGTGAAAATGATTAAATTTTTACCAAAGTTTCCAAATATATTGGCGTTTGTTTGCTGAATGATAAATGGTGCACGTCATTTTTTCATTCCGTCTTGTTGTTATTTCACATGTATTTTGCATCATTGTCGTCAAAATTACTTGCTTTTGCTGAACTTAATGCCAGTCTTTGAAAATGCGTTGTTTTACCCTGTTGTGTACATAAGATAAACTGCAAACATATATACATATTTTTGAAGTTTGGTTTATTACCCCACATTCAAAAATTATTAAAATCTAAGAATAAAAGTTAGATAAATATAAAAATGGTTACAATATTAACAAAAAATATTAAACATATCAATACTTACAAATTACAAAATAAAAATAAAAATAAGTAAACTAAGGATGATATTGGTACCAATAGGGGTTCCACGCATAACCATAAGTGCTATAGAATGCCTCGGCAGGGTCATACGTAGGATATGGTGGCTGCATCTCTATCGACCAAGGAGGGAAGACGGGTTTCGGTGTAGGAATATAGTTTCTACCTATATGTTGGCAATGCGCTATGATCTGGTTCTGATGAACTTGCCAATCTTCAAATGCTCTCTGTCTAGCATTTTCGTATTCCTGAGAAGCTATAAACCTTTGCATTTCTTGCATCTGGTTCCCCCCTCCTACATTACCTTGTTCCTGGTTTCTCTCTACCTGTGGATGTCTACCATTGTATCGTACTGCGGCGTTATTTCGCCGCTTCAACACTTTCGCACCATGGTATACATTTAAACCTATAGTGTCGCGGGGTTCCGGCTCTTCTACTAATAATCCCCCCCGACTTATATCCACACCGAGATATTCACCAATCAAAGTAATAAAAATACCACCCCCTATTATGCTATGTGGACGCATCCCTCGAACCATAGCTGATAAATAATAACCCACACAATATGGTATACTTACAGCGCTGTGTGGGTCTCGAATACACATATGGTAAAACAAATCTTGTTCATTTACCTTTTCTTTGTTTTTACCCCTTTGTGTAATCGAGTTAGCTAAAAACCTATGTATTACTCTTAATTCGGCTCTATCTATATCCAAATAAGAGTAGTTTCCCCCTTTAAAACGGTGGTGGCTTGTCATTTGACTCCACACACCGTGTGTATCAAAATTCTCATCTATTTTCCTACCGTTTAGTATCAATCCTCTACAATCGGCAGACGCTAATTCCTCAGGCGTATATATACGTAAAGCCTGAGCCATGTCTAGTAAAGACATGTGGCGCATCGAACCGCCTAACAAAAATCTAACAAAAGAACGATCGGTTAAACTGGCTACCCGATCATTCAACTCTATACTACATAACAACTCTTCACACCATACTTTATATACAGGTCTGCGTATGGTGAATAAACATATCCAGTCATTAAAAGAAGAATTACCATACCTCTGTACCAGTAATTCCCTAATTGGCCCGGCCAATTCTACAGCTTCCAAGGGTCCCCATTCTATGACCCTTGGTACCTCAACAACCTTAGAGTGAAGAGTATGCAAACCCCGTTGATATTTTGGATAATCTATCCAAAGTCTGTCAAATCGCAGGTTCGGGTGCAACTGTTCCAAATGCATATCTGAAAAGGTCATGACTGGATGAGGTACATCCTGCCTGTAGTAGTTATCTACCTCCTGTTGTTCCAAGTTCTCAGCAGGAGCATGGCGGGCTTGGGATGAAGATTCACCCCTTTCATTCTGCAAAACACATCAAACACAAATTTTGTGCATCCAAATATGCATTAGTGTCAGCAAAATCATCAATCAAAATAATTACAATGACATTATCAATTTATATCAAACTTAAGCTTATTTTCACATTTTTATCAAATCTACACTTTTTCAAATAAGCATATACGAAAATTTTCGCCAAGTTCATAAGCATTCAACTCAAATAACATGTCAAAATAATCATTACTAGCAAATAAACAAGTCTCAAATGGCATTATCTTTCAAAAATCAAGTTCATGAATTTTGGACTTGAAAAAGTCCACTTTAATTCTCAAAATCATGTTTAGGCTCAAAGTTTGGATCATTTAACTACCTAGACATGTTACACTACTCATTTTAGCAACAATTCATGACAAAAATCGGCCATAACCTGTTTATATCAAAAAGCCCCAAATTTGCTCAAGAACACAAACCCTAGATTCTAAAGATTTTGAAGTTTTTGGCTTCAAATCATGTTAACAAGCATCAATCTAGGTTATACATGCATAATATACTAACAATTTAACACTAATTACACTAAATATTAACAAAATTCAAATTATGAAAATATGCTCAAGAACACACTAAAATTCGGATTTAAAGGTGATTTGGGGTGTAATTGTACCTGTTTTCTTGAGTAGTTCCTAGATATCATCCTTCTCAACATGATTATAGCAAAAAATTTGGTGATTAACGGTTAAAAATTGAGATTTTTGGGGGTGATTTTCGTGGGTTTTCGGGGGTTTTTTCGCTGTTAAAATTGCAGTGTTTTTGTGTGTGGTGTGTACAGATCGTGCAGCTGGTTATATTTTTTTTCTGTAATTTGGTCCCTCCGCGAGTCGCGGAGGTTTTCACTGAAAACTCCGCGAGTCGCGGAGTTATTTTTTTTTTTTTTTTTTTTTTTTTTTTTTTTTTATTTTTTATATTCTTTAACTTATAAAACAATTAAGAAATTAATTTTAAAATTTTGTTTCCCTTGTTATTTAGGACGAGGTCGTTTCGGATTGATGTCCTAGTCCGTCCCTCGACAAAATTTTAAAATTTGTCTTTTTGTAGCGATTGTTTTAAAAGCTAAGATTTTTGGGTTTTTTAATGTTTTTGGCATACTTTAAATCAATAAGATTAAAAATAATGATAATAAAAGTTCTCGTCCCTCCCTCGGGTAAAGCAATTTCGGTTCAAAGACCTAGTCTTCAACTTACGACGAATTTTAAAAATCATATTCTTAACTTAATGAGATAAAGTAAATTTTTGTTTTTAAATTCACACAACTTAAATAATAAATTCAAAATTAAAAAATTAAAAATTAAAAATTCACACCAAACTTAAAATTTGAAATGCATAAAATTAAAATTCATATTTTAAAAATTAAAAATTCACACCAAACTTAATTTAAAAATTCATAAATTCATATCAAACTTATATTAATTTTTCAAATATTTACAATTTTAAATATATTGTTTTTATAAAGTTTACAATATTAATTTAAGATTTAAATATTAATTTTAAAAACATGGTAAAAAATAAAATTAAAAATCTTTTTGTCTTTTTATCCCACTTTAATCAATCAAATATTATCAAAAATATGCGCCCCTCTTTTCGGTAAAGTAATTTCGGTTCCAAGACCTAATTTAACTCATGACGAATTTTTGAAATATTTTGGTTTGATTGTTTAAAGATATTTATACCTTAAGAATAAACGTTAAATTTCGCAGTGATGTAATAAATTTTTGAACGATATCAATAATTTCGGTCGCCAAACCTAATTTTATTTAAAACCAATTTAATACTTTTTAGCGAACAAATTAGCGTTTATTATCAAAAGGTTAAAAATAAAAATAAAAATAAAAACTGTACAGACATACCTGTGAAATAGATTTCTTAGTTATATGATCTATTATATTCATAAGATAGTCGGTTTAATTGGTCTTCCATGGCTGCATAGGCGTAACCTCGAGCATTCATTGTCTTTTCTTCTATACATATGAACGGTCCGTCTCTGCATAAAGTAACAAATTCGGTATTTGAATAGGTTTGATTATTTGAACATTTACCTCCATGTGACCATTTTCCGCATTTGTGACATTTTTCTAGGTGTCGTGCTCTTCTTTTCGCTGCGGATTTTGATTTTCCTTTACCAAATTGTAACTTATTATCTTCGCATCTGGATCCTTTTCTAACTCCGTCCATTCTTTCTCTGATTACTGATACTAATTCACTCGGTAGTATGTCATTATTACGTTTAGTGATCAAAGCGTGTAGCATTAGACCATGGTTTAATTCACAGGCAGTCTTCATTTCGTAAAAACCTAAAAAAATAAAAATTCAGAATGGGGGGAGAAGACTAGTTCTTTAGGGTCTGCTAGGGAAAGACCATACGTGTTCCATTTTCGAGAACTACACGAAAACAGACAATCTAACTCTAACAGAAATACATATTATCCTTTAAAGACTTGATTCTCCCCACACTTAGTTAGCTGTGGTGTCGAAATTGTGATTAACTTCGTTGTCGACTTCCATCGGACCCTGTATGTAATGTTTAACTCTGTGACCATTAACTTTAAATTCAATCCCATTTGAATTCATCAATTCTATCGTTCCGTATGGGAAAACTCTTTTGACTATGAATGGTCCAGACCATCTTGATTTTAATTTTCCAGGAAATAGCTTGAATCGTGAATTGAAAAGAAGAACTTTGTCTCCTTCTTTAAATTCTTTTGAACTTCTGATTCTTTTATCATGCCATTTCTTCGTTCTTTCTTTATAGATTAACGAATTTTCGTATGCTTCATGTCTTAATTCTTCTAATTCGTTTAGTTGACTTAATCGTAGACGTCCAGCTTCATGTAAATCAAGATTACATGTCTTCAAAGCCCAAAATGCTTTGTGTTCAATTTCTACTGGAAGATGACATGCTTTTCCATACACAAGTCTAAAAGGTGTGTTTCCAATTGGAGTTTTGTAGGCTGTTCTAAAAGCCCAGAGTGCATCCTCCAATTTAATGGACCATTCCTTCGGATTTGATCCTACGGTTTTCTCAAGAATACGTTTTAAAGCTCGGTTTGTATTTTCAACTTGTCCACTTGTTTGTGGATGATATGCGGTGGAGATTTTATGAGTTACTCCATATCTTTTAAGAACTTTCTCAAGTTGATTATTACAAAAATGAGTACCCCGATCACTTATTAAAGCTTTCGGTGTTCCAAACCTTGCAAAAAGACGTTTTAAAAAGTTTACTACAACTCGTGCATCGTTAGTTGGGAGAGCTTGTGCTTCCGCCCATTTAGATACATAATCAATGGCTACGAGTATATATAGATTATTATGAGATTTTGGAAATGGACCCATAAAGTCAATACCCCAAATGTCAAATACTTCACATACTTGGATGACATTTTGTGGCATTTCATCACGTTGACTTATTTTTCCGGCCCTTTGACATGCATCACAGGATTTGCAAAGAAGGTGTGCGTCTTTGTAAATTGTAGGCCAATAGAATCCAGCTTCATAAACTTTTCTTGCTGTTAGTTGAGGCCCATAATGCCCTCCTGTTGGTCCTGTGTGACAATGGTTTAAAATTTTACTAGCTTCATCTCCAAATACACATCGGCGTATTATTCCATCGGGACAACTTTTAAACAGATGTGGATCTTCCCAGAAATAGTGTTTTATATCACTGAAGAATTTCTTTCGTCTTTGGTACGATAATCCTTTTTCAAGGAATCCACAAACTAAGTAGTTTGCATAGTCTGCAAACCATGGGATTTCTTTATAATCTATCTTCAATAGATATTCATCAGGAAAGTTGTCTTGTATGGCCGATTCATTCAGAACTTCTAATTCGGGATTTTCAAGACGAGAAAGATGATCAGCGGCGAGATTTTCTGCTCCCTTTTTATCTCGGATTTCAATATCAAACTCTTGTAAGAGTAAGATCCAACGGATTAATCTTGGTTTAGCATCTTGTTTTGAAAATAGGTATCTAAGAGCAGAATGGTCGGTATAGACCACCGTTTTTGCTAGAACGAGATATGATCGAAATTTGTCAAAAGCAAAGACAATAGCAAGGAGTTCTTTTTCAGTAGTTGTATAGTTCGTTTGTGCTCCTTGTAATGTCTTACTAGCATAATATATAGGTTGAAATCTTTTTTCAATCCTTTGTCCTAAAACGGCTCCCATTGCAAAATCACTTGCATCGCACATTAGTTCAAATGGTAGATTCCAATTTGGTGTTATCATGATTGGTGCATTAGTGAGTTTTTCTTTAAGAATATTAAAAGATTTGATACATTCATCTGAAAAGATGAATGGCGCATCCTTTTCTAGGAGTTTATTCATAGGAGTGGCAATTTTAGAAAAATCTTTTATAAAACGTCGGTAAAAACCGGCATGCCCTAGAAAACTCCTAACTCCTCTAACATTGGTGGGATGTGGAAGTTTAGCAATTACATCTACTTTAGCTCTATCCACTTCAATTCCTTCTTTTGAAATTTTATGTCCAAGAACGATGCCTTCTTTAACCATGAAATGGCATTTCTCCCAATTAAGTACTAGATTTGATTTTTCGCATCTAATTAGCATTCGTTCCAGATTAATTAGACATGATTTAAATGTATCACCGAAGACTGAAAAGTCATCCATGAATACTTCCATGCATTCTTCTATCATGTCGTGAAAAATCGCCATCATACACCTTTGAAAGGTTGCAGGGGCGTTACAAAGTCCAAATGGCATGCGTTTGTAAGCAAAAGTACCATAAGGGCACGTGAATGTGGTTTTCTCTTGATCTTCGGGTGCTATTGGAATTTGAAAATATCCGGAAAATCCATCTAGAAAACAATAGTAACTATTTCCGGCTAATCTTTCCAACATTTGATCTATGAAAGGTAAGGGAAAGTGATCTTTTCTGGTGGCGTCATTTAATTTTCTATAATCAATACATACACGCCATCCTGTTACAGTCCTAGTAGGAATAAGCTCATTTTTCTCATTTGTGATGACAGTCATGCCACCCTTCTTAGGCACGCATTGAACTGGGCTTACCCATGGACTATCAGAAATTGGATATATCAAACCTGCATCTAGCAGTTTAATAATTTCCTTTTTAACTACATCTTGCATATTAGGATTTAGTCTTCGTTGGCGTTGCACATACGTTTTATGACCTTCTTCCATAAGGATTTTATGTGTGCAATACGAAGGACTTATTCCTTTAATATCATGAATCTTCCATGCAATGGCTGGTTTATGAGCTTTCAACACAGAAATGAGTTGTGATTTCTCATTTTCAGTAAGAGAAGACGATATTATTACAGGTAATTCAGATTCACCATGTAAATAAGCGTATTCCAAATGGTTTGGAAGTGGCTTTAACTCTAATTTCGGAGGTTCTTCTATCGATGATTTATATCGATATCTGTCTTCTTCTTTTAGCATTTGAATTTCTTCTGTTGTTGGTTCATATCCATTAGCTATAAGTGTAGCTAACATTTCAGCTTCATCAATTGGTTCATTTCCTTCTCCTAAAGAACATTCTCCTGTTCCTTGTAATTCTGGAAATTCTTCTAATAATTCTGCATGTGCATCTATAGTTTTAATATAATAACATGTATCATCTGCAGATTGTGGTTGTTGCATGGCTCTATCCACTGAAAAGGTAACACTCTCATCCTCTATACTTAGGGTCAGTTTTTTACCGAACACGTCTATCATTGCTTTAGCCGTGTTTAAGAATGGTCTTCCTAATATAAGAGGAACTTGAGAATCTTCTTCCATGTCCAAAACAACAAAATCTACTGGAAATACTAAAGTACCAACTTTAACTAGCATGTTCTCCATTATCCCTCTAGGATATTTTATTGATCTATCGGCTAGTTGTATGCTTATTCTGGTTGGTTTCAATTCTCCAAGGTCTAGTTTAGCGTATAGTGAATACGGCATTAGATTTATACTAGCACCTAAGTCTGCCAATGCTTCTATTGAACTAAGACTACCCAGAAAACATGGAATTGTGAAACTTCCTGGATCAGATAGTTTTTCTGGTATCTTATTCAACAGCACTGCTGAACAATTAGCATTCATTGTAACAGCCGAGAGTTCTTCCATTTTCTTTCTATTCGTGATTAGATCTTTCAAGAATTTAGCATACCTTGGCATTCCTGAAATCACATCAATGAAAGGAAGATTTACATTTATCTGTTTAAACATATCCAAGAATTTGGATTGCTCGGCTTCAAGTTTTTCTTTCTTCATTTTACTCGGATAAGGAAGTGGTGGTTGGTATGGTTTAACATAAGGTTTATCTTTAACTGTGTTATCTTCATTAACCTTTTCAACTACCGGTTCTTTTTCCTTATCTTGATCAGGTTGTGGTTCTTGTGGAGTAGGAATAGTTTCATCAGAAGTTACTGGTATTTCAGGTGGTTTAAGTGTTGTACCACTTCTTGTGGTAATAGCTTTAGCTGTTTCATTCCGGGGGTTAGCATTTGTATCGCTTGGTAGACTTCCCGGTTTTCTTTCACCTATTAACCTTGCTAGGTTACTTACTTCTTGTTCTAGATTTTGAATAGAAGCTTGTTGATTTCTAAATGCTTGAGCATTTTGTTCATTGGTTTGTTTCTGAGATGTGAAAAACTGCGTTTGAGTTTCAACTAGCTTCGTCATCATATCTTCTAAATTCGGCTTTTTATCATCGGTTTGTTGTGGTGGTTTGTTTTGAAAATTCGGTCTTTGCTGATTGTAAGTATTATTGGATACTTGTTGATTGCTAGGACCTTGTTGGTTGTTGTATGGAATATTTCGGTTATAATTCTGGTTTTGATTGTAAATCGGTCTTGGCGGTTGATAATTATTCTGATAATTATTTCCAGGCCTTTGGTTTATGTATGAAATATTCTCTCTTTGTTCCATTGTTAATTCAATACTGAGACAATCTTTTGTCAAATGTGGTCCTCCACACTGCTCACAACTAATTCGTATTGAGTGAATATCCTTAGTCATCTTTTCCATTCGTCTCTCGAAAGCATCTATCTTTGCGGAAATGGAATCTAAGTCATGGCTAGAATCGGCTCTAGCTGCTTTAGATGATCTAATGATATCTTTTTCTTGGTGCCACTCATGCGAGTGGGAAGCAGTATTATCTATAATTTTGTAAGCATCAGTTTCGGTTTTCTTCATAATAGAACCACCAGCTGCTATATCTATGTCTTTCCTTGTAGTGATGTCGCATCCTTGGTAGAATATTTGTACTATTTGACAGGTGTCTAAACCATGTTGCGGACATCCTCTTAATAACTTTCCATATCTTGTCCACGCCTCATATAGAGTTTCATTTGGCTTTTGTGTGAACGTAACAATTTCTGCTTGAAGTCTTACGGCTTTAGATGCAGGAAAGAATTGTTTAAGAAATTTATCAATTAAAACGTCCCATGTATCGATCGCCCCTTCAGGTAACGATTCCAACCAATCTTTGGCTTCTCCCTTTAAAGTCCAGGGAAATAACATGAGATATATCTGTTCATCCTCCACTTCTCGGATTTTAAATAGTGTGCAGATCCTATTAAAGGTACGTAGATGTTCATTTGGATCTTCCTTCGGCGCACCACTAAATTGGCATTGATTAGTCACCATGTGTAAAATTTGTCCTTTGATTTCATAATCTGGCGCATTAATGTCTGGATGAGTAATTGCGTGACCTTGGCCAGTGCGTTTAGCTCTCATTCGGTCTTCCATACTTAGAGGTTCCAGATTCTCCATAATTGAATTCGTTGACTCGGTATCACTAGATGCTTCAGATTTAATGGTTCGTTCCTCAACAATCTCTGTTTGAATGATTGGTGGTTCCGGAGGAAAGTTTAATGGTTCAGGATCTATGAACCGTTCCTGAATATTTTCTGGTTTCTCAATTGTGAGGTCGGGTTCAAAAAATGGATTATCGGTAATTTGAACTGAAGTACTTGGTCGACTGGATGACGATTCTAAAGAAAAATCAACGGCGGTTATATTTGTTAAACGATGTCTTGATCGAGTTACAGGTGGTGAACGTACAAAAGGTGGTGAACGTCTTGCTCGGTGCATTCACAGAATATCCTATTAGTTTTTAAAAGGAAAGAAAAATTATAATAAGTTATCCAATCAATAGACTTTTCTGATTTTGCCCACGTTTCGAATAGCCAAAAGATGCAGCAGAGGGGCAGGATTCGTTTGGTCTCAATATAATTGAGGACTGTTTGGCTCCAATAACCCGGTCCACGTACAAATCCAACTATTACTACGAACCAGAAAATTTTGATGTCTATCAATTTAACCACTTAAAATAAATTTTCGTAATTTTAAGAAATTTAGATAAGAAGTAGAAAAAATTCTAAGTCCTAAAAACTAGAATAGCGAGAAATAAGAGAGAAAAAGATTGCGCGTCGAAAAATGTCGAAAAAAAAAAAAAATGGTTGAAAAATAAAAGGTGACGGAAATAAAAGAAACTTATAAAAACTTAAAAATACTTAACTAATTTATCCTTATTACTACAACTAACTTAAAATTATAATCGCAAATTGAAATTACTAATTGGAATGATAATTGATACATAGTAAAAGGTCTAAAAATATTAAAGCTTACAGGAAAAACTAAATCCCAAATGGAAATAACTTAAAAAGAAACTAAAACTTAAAAAGGCGTCGCAAAATTCTAAAGCATCTAAATCTTAGTCTAAAGAAAAAGTACTTAAGGAATTCTACGGCAAAGCCTAAAAATATAGGAGTAAAAATAACTATAGCAAAAACTAAGTTTAAAATTAATTATGAGCTAAAAATATAAAAGTTACGCTACAATGATTAAAAAGGTACAAAATATAAAAATATACAAAAAGTTGTAAAAAGTACAATTTTTATAAAAAATATTATTTTTATATTATTTATTTTATTAAACTACTAATTTTACAATTTAATAAAAACTTATTAAAACTAAATACATAAATAAAGTAAAAAGTAAAAATAAAACTAAAATTAATAATAATAATAATAATAATTAAGTTAAATAATAATAATAAATTAAAACTCCGTAATTAATGCAACTTTAGGGTTTTGTCCGTGTGTCAGAAGACCTCCGCGAGTCGCGGCAAATAAAGAGGAAAACCCCGCGAGTCGCGGGGTTCAGAAAAACAGTTGACAGGTTTCACTTTTTACGCGTTTTTCTTTAATTTTTTTTTTTTTTTTTTTTTTTTTTCTGTTTTCTGTTTTTAATTTAAATAAACGATTTTTAATAAAATTTATATTTTTATAAATTAAAATAAAGATAAAGAAACTTATAAAACTTAAATATTTAACAAAATCTTAAAAATACTTATATTTTTGTTTTTCTTTTTATATTTTTGAATAATTAAAACGTAATTTTACAAAAACGACTTTTAATAAAAGTAAATAAAAATCTTTTTTTTTTTTTTATATTAGCGTTGCGCTTTCGGCTTTTAAGAGTAATTTCCCCGGCAGCGGCGCCAAAAATACTTGATGTCGAACGAGGTGTATATAAAATAGTTATTATTTTACTAGGAAAACACTATTAAATACGATACAATTTTACACAAGATATTTATTTATTTATAGAATGGATATACTTAAACCTTGCTACAACACTTATAGGCAGTGTACCTAATCGTACAGTAGTGTAGTTTTTAGTAAGTCCGGTTCGTTCCACAGGGAAATCTTTAAACAAAGCTCAACGCTATATTAGTTTACTTTTATAAAAATACAAATATATATATAAGTGATATTATTATTATAAAGGGGGGTTTTTACCGTTTAATGACCGGTTTGTCGATTTTAAAACTTTAGTCGCAGTTAAAACCTAATGTAAAATATAAAATAAATACAAGACTTTAAATTAAAGCGTAAAGTAAATAACGATAATGAAATTGCGAATAATAAAAATGCGATAAAATTAAATTGCGATAATTAAAAGTACGATAATTAAAAGTGCGATTAAATAAAATAACAATAAATAAAAGTGCGATAATTAGAAGTGCAATTAAATATAAAATAAAGGAAATTAAATATAAAATAAAAGAATTATGCTTATTTAAACTTCCGTAATCATGATGTTTGACGTGTTGATTTTAGTTTTATGCTCATGGGTTAATTGTCCTTTGTCCTGGATTATTCAATATGTCCGTCTGGTTTTTGTCCATAACAGTCCATCAGTCATAAATATAAATTGCAAGTGTCCTTGTCAAATTATTATTATACCTGAAGATAAATATTCCAACTAATTGGGGATTCGAATTGTAACAAGGTTTTAATACTTTGTTTAATGAATACACCAGGTTATCGACTGCGTGTAAACCAAGGTTTTACTACTTTGTTAACAATTACACCAATTACCCTTGAATGTAATTTCACCCCTGTTTTAATTATTCTAGTGGCTATTAATCCATTCCCGTGTCCGGTTAAATGAACGATTATTCGTACATATAAATACCCCGCCCATCGTGTCCGATCGAGTGTATATGGTAATTTATAGGGACGCCCAATTGTAAATCTTTATATTAACATTAACAAACTTTCATTTAGTTAAACAAATATAAAGCCCATTAATAGCCCATAGTCTAGTTTCCACAAGTGTCGTTCTTTTGTCCAAACCCCAATTATGGTACAAAGCCCAATTACCCAATTTTAGTAATTAGCCCAACATCATGATTACTTCGTTTTAAACAAGCATAATAATAACTTAGCTACGAGACATTAATATAAAAAGGTTGAACATAACTTACAATGATTAAAAATAGCGTAGCGTTACACGGACAGAATTTCGACTTACACCCTTACAACATTCGCTAACATACCCTTATTATTAGAATTATAATTAAAATTAAAATATAAATTATAAATATAAATATATATTACTCGTATATATTGAGAGAGAGATGAAAATATCATGTTTTTTGATCAGAATTCGGGTTGATTTATAGCCAGGAATGAAATTTGGGGCTCCGCGACTCGCGGCAAAAAGCCCTTCAAACTCCGCGAGTCGCGGAGAGGTATTTTCAATTCACACCCTTGGAGTTTCTGGCTGCCGACAGTTTTAAATATATATATATATAATATATATATAATTAATATAATTAATTATATATTATATTATATTTATATACATAGTTAACTTGTAATTTTTAGTCCGTTGCGTCGAGCGTTAAGAGTTGACTTTGGTCCCGGTTCCGGATTTTCGAACGTCCTCGCGTACAATTTAATATCTTGTACTTTGCGTTTTGAATCTTGTACTTCTGTGATTTCGAGACGTTTCTTATCAATAATTGGAACCTTTTTGATTGTCTTTTGTACTTTTGAGCTTTTTGGTCGTTTGCGTCTTCAATTCGTCGAATCTGTCTTTTGTCTTCACCTTTTATTATTTAAACGAATATCTCTTGTAAATAGAACAATTGCAACTAAAAGCTTGTCTTTCTTGAGGAATAATGCTATGAAATATATGTTCGTTTTTAGCATTATCAATGGACTTGTGTATAGGTCCAATTGGCACGATTGTGCATTTTGGTTGACCACCTTTGACGAGGTGCACACTTTGTGTGTACGTTATCACATGGGCGGGTGATGTGGATTATATAACCCCAATGACGAAGGGTTAATATTGTGAGTGGAATAATTATGCGTTCATGTTTATGGCGTATTTGTTTGTGGATGTTATGGTAGCATCGAGTGTGAACCACGAGCCGGTAGCACTATAAAAATAGATGTGAACCACGAGCCGGTAGCATCGAGTGTGAACCACGAGCCGGTAGCATCGAGTGTGAACCACGAGCCGGTAGCACTATAAAAATAGATGTGAACCACGAGCCGGTAGCATCGAGTGTGAACCACGAGCCGGTGGCACTATAAAACGAGGTGTGAACCACGAGCCGGTAGCGTCGAAGTGTGAACCACGAGCCGGTAGCACTATAAAAGAGTATGACTCAAATACGTATGGTGTGAACCACGAGCCGGTAGCACCATAGCGTTATGGTTAACCATATTGTGTTTGTGATTGTTTAGCATGTTAAATATTGTATACGTATAATGTTGTATTGTCGTGATGTAGCTAACCCTCCGGGTGTAGCTTATTGGCATTTGTTCACATTGTCGTTGGTGAACTTACTCATTGTTGATGTTGTTAGCTTGTTGCTTATTGATCGTACGGTATGCTTAGATTAGCTTGCCTTTATGCTTGGATGCTTCGGTATGCGGTATTTGTTTATTTATGTGGCGTGTCCATTTTATGCATATATATGTATGTAGTATATTCTCACTCACTAAGCGTTAGCTTACCCTCTCGTTGTTTACCTTTTTATAGATTTGCATGGATGCGGTGGCTCGGGTAAGCGTGGGACTAGTGGACTCGCGTAGTTGCTTTAGAAGGCTTGCTCTTGGATTGATTAGGATTGGGTAGCGTATCCCCAATCGCCATGGTCGGCTTTATTTTGTGTTAAAAGTCGTGTGGTCAAAAACTTGAAATTGGTACTTAAAGGGTAATTTGGGCATATGTGGGCCCGGTGTCGTAAAACCCTTTTTATTGATGGAACGTGTTAGTCTTAACTATTATAATATGTTGTGAAAACCGTTTAGTCTAAATGTGTCGGGAAGTGGTCAAACATTTTCGCATTTGGGACTTTTTGGGACAGCAGCCTGTCCAGGCCCTTTTGCGCGCCGCGCGGGGTCATGGCGCGCCGCGCCATTTGCTGCACAAAGAAATTTTGTTTTTTATTCCGCGTTATTGGTTGGTTAACGGGTTGGGTTGTTAAATGACTGAACCTGAAAATTTGAAGAGCACTTAAACCGAGAAAAAAGTGGGCGAATACTAAAACCGTGAAAAAATGGGAGGGGCATATCGTAACTTAACAATTTAAAAACAAAATTAGGTTCGGTTGATGTATTATTTTGAAAAATCGAGCCTAACCGATCAATTCGAAGCAACCATGTGTTACCCGAGCCTAGGCCCAGGACTTTTCAATTTGAATATATATAATAAAACAAAATGAGTGTGATGAGTGAAATATGTTCAAATGAATGACTTTGACGTTTTAAATGAGCGAAAGTTTGTTACAAGAATAATGTTGACGTGGTACATGTACAACTCGTGTGTGTAACAAACTTTTCGAGTTAAAGGGCTCACATGGCATGCATGCTCTCGATGTGTGCACACTCTTAGATGATTAGGGGCTTATGTGACACATTCCTATGTTGCGTGTTGAATGCCCATAGTTAAGGGCTTGCATAGTTGATCATGGACATGTACAATTGCTCAACTGTTGTATTCCTTTGATTATAATCATTCATAACTCGATCGTGCACATTGGCGGATCTAGAAAATGTAGTCACTGGTGTCACTACTTAAAAATTCAAAAAATTTACAACTATATAGTGGTTAGTGGCGGATTAAAAAAAAAATCTCAAGGAAGCGAAAAAACTACTAAAGTCTATAATATACAGAGCAAAATTTATAAATTTGAAAGCACAAGACATTTTATATAATGATTCTTACGTAGTAATATATAAAAATTAATAATAATAATAATAATAATTATAATTTATAATCTAATAATAATAGTAATAGTAATTAAAAATAAAAATAATAATAATAATAATAATAATAATAATAATAATAATTGTTATTATTATTATTATTATATTCTATTTTCTTAAACAAATTCTCTCAATTGACTTTAGGCTTCTCAATCAAACATGGGATTTGTGTTTTGTTTAGAAACCTAATTGGCTATATCTACACGTGATATTGATATACAGACATTAAGAGAAAAATATGCAACATTTGTTTTATATGCTCCGTTATAAATTTACCACTACATCACTACTTTTTGATTTTTAAAGAAAATAATACGAAGTATAGTACTACAAGAGTACAAGATACGCAAACTACCCAACTCTTTATTTATTCCCTCTCCACTATTTATCTTTTTCCTTCTTTCCTCCCACCTCCATTCTATCTTTGGTTGCAAACACCAAAACTAAATGGTGGCACCAGTTAGAAGACCCAATTTTTTACACTATATGAACTCATTTCACTAGTTGCTAGTAGATCCGCCCCTGATTGTGCATATCCCACCTTCATACCTCTTCTTCGTAGGGCGTATTATTAATCATTAATATTTATTATCGAACAGCTCTATGATTTTATTGAATGCTTATTATATCGACAACGTATTTCATAAAAATATATGAAGATTATGAATCAAAAGGTAACTGGGAGAGGCTATAAGGCAAGATACTTTAGAAACTGAGTTATGAATCTACATCCGTCTCGACTCCGTTTTTTCCATTGCGACGTTTTAAGGTCTCTACTGTCTTGACCTCTCACTTCTTTTTCAACCTTATATACAAGTTATTCAAGGTGTTGAGGGAGTCCGAACACTATTCTTATTAAAGTGTCGTGATTAAAGTTTATGCATTACGTTTATGTCAGACCATAGTGTGAAACCGAGCTTAAAAAAACATATCAAAATTATATTATAAATATACATCGTCGCAATTAGGTAAAATGAAGTTTTTAGGACATTATATAGTCTCTGTAAAAATATAAATATGCTGACCTTTATATAAGTCACCGATGAAAACTAGCTTTACCAATCAATTGTTTCGCGAATACTTAGTTCATCCTCATTGTTCTTTGACATATAAAAGATGCTAAATAACTAAGAAAAGAAAAGAAAAGAGAGATTTGTAGATGTGGGAGCAAATGAACCAAATTGTTGATTAATTATAGTGGAATGATTCTCACACACACTTTTTTGATCCTCACACACCAATTTAAAGAAATGGAGTATTATTAGAAGAGTAAAAGGTTAAAATAGGTGTGTGAGGATCAAAAAAGAGTATGTTAGAATCATCCCCCTTAATTATATATAGGCGTATATAATAGTAAATGATGTTGACGAATCAACTAGACTCTCTTTTATGGTCATTGTATAGGTTTTTTTTTTTTTTTTTTTTTTTTTTTTTTTTTTTTTTTGAACTGCAAAATTTTATTAAATAGAAACTCCCTTAGTAAGGCACTAGGAAAGATCCGAAACAATTACAAAAGATTAATTTGCCAAGTGTCTCAATGCACGCTCACTTTACATCTACTACACAATCAATTATAAGAATAATTTCTAATAGAATCAAATAAAATTTCTTTCCTCATTCTTCGGGAGCCAAACATAACACAATCCTGGTACCTCCAAATACGCGAAAACGAGCGATGCAACAATGATATATATCCGCAACTTTGATGCAGACGAGAGGTGACATGTATCAAACCAATTTAACCATTCGTTCCATGAGTTGAATGAAGGTACACCGATGTCTATCCATGATCTAATCCTTCTCCACAAATCCGAAGCAAGAGCACTAACCAAAAAATAAGTGATTAAGAGACTCAACATTACATTGGCAAATGGAGCAACCAATATCTTCAATCTCCAATCCTTTCGACGAAAGGTTGAGTCTTGTCGGTAAACGATTCCAAGCTACTCTCCACAAAAATATATTGATCTTTTTTGGTAACTCTTTTAACCAACGAGTGGGATCCGCAATGGGTAAAAATGCATCATCTAAATGAAGTCTCGTGCAAGCTACCTGATATGAAATGTTAGACAACAAAGACCACTCCCATGATTCCTTGTCGTTGTTTAAGCCTATATCACCAATAGACGAGATGAGTTGCTGAACGAGAGCTACATTTCGAGCACCTATGTCTCCCCTTGACCATTACCATCTCCACTCTCCTGCCACAAATCTATCTGCTAAACTGCAATTAACATTTGATTCCAGGTGCAACAGTCTTCTATATTTTTACGCGAGGGTACCGTCGCCTTTCCAATTATCATACCAAAATCGAATATCTTGTCCATTACTGACTCTAGCCCGCATGACATTACAAGGGAGTTTACCATCAGCTTTTAGTTTATTGAACAGTTTAACAATCGTAGGCCATGTACTTGAGCCACAAATCTCCCCTTCCAACCCCAATCACATCCATATATTCCAACCGAGACCCCCGTTATCTACAGAAGCTAACGTTTGATCCAATGTATCTTTCTATTTCCATCAGATCCTCCCCAAAAAACTGAAGCTCGGGTGCTTTCAATCGAGTTAACCACTGGTTCCGGACATTTATAAATGGACAAGTAATAAATACCCATAATCCAAAACCGACTTAACAAGAGTAGCGTGCCCACCAATTGAAAGTAGGTTCGCTTGCCATCCCGCTAGTCTCTTCATAAACTATTCACAAAACGATTTCCAACTAGCAATTCGACTCATAGAACATCCCATCGACAATCCCAAATAAACAAAAGGGATAGACCCCTTACTACAACCTGCATATGAAACCAAGCTATCAACTTCACTATCATGTACACCCATTCCAAATGGAGCCGATTTGTTTCTATTGATTGCCAACCCTGAGTAAGCGTGAAACTCTTCAAGGATTCGAAACATACAGTCTATATTTTGTCCTTGCCAACTAGAGATAAAAATAGCGTCATCTGCATACAACAAGTGTGAGACAATGGTATGATTATCACCAACTAAAATACCTTTGAGGTCACCATTCTCTAGTTTCGATTTGATGCATAAATGTAGACCTTCCATGACGATTAAGAACAAAAACGGACTTAAAGGGTCACCCTGTCGTAAGCCTCTCCGAATCGCAAATTCAAATGTTGGACTTCCATTTATGAGAATGGATGTACGTGATGATTGTAACACTATTCCGATCCACGAGCACCATACATTCCCGAATCCAAGAAACAGTAACATATAATCGAGAAACTCCCAATCGACCGAGTCATAAGCTTTCTCAAAATCAATCTTCAAAATCATTGGTCTTTCTTTTTTCCTCTTGCGCCATTCTAACGTTTCGTTCAAAATGAGTGGACCATCTAGGATTTGACGTCCCGCAATAAATGCCGATTGCTCTTTACAAATAATTTTATCCATGACTTTCACCAATATAGATGCCATGATCTTAGTTATAATTTTATATGGGACCCCTATTAAAGAGATAGGTGTAGTCTTTGACGAACGAGGGATTTCTAACCTTCGGTATCAAAGTGATAAAAGCCGATCCAGCACCTTTCGGTATTCTGTTATTATCAAAAGCATATATCACGATATTAACTACTTCTTCATTTAGGATATCCCAATACCTCTTTATGAAAGCGAAATTAAATTCGTCAGTACCGGGAGCTGTATTACTACCGCAATCCCAAACCGCCGAACGAACTTCATCTTCCGTAACCTGTCTCTCCACTTCGTTAGCCTCAGCTATAGAAAGTACCTAATCGGGGATGAGATTTGGGATTCTACTGCCTTCATGTTGCGCTGAAAATTTTTCTTTATAAAAATTAAAGAAAGCATTTTTTATAAGGTTTGGTTCGACAACCGAGTCACCGTACAGCGATATCTCTTTAACCATTTGATCTCCTTTGTTTCTAGGTTTGCTTTGTTATTTTCAGTTTTATGTTGAAGTGTTGGAGTTCTTAATTTAGTTTGTTTCATTTTAGGTTGTTCTTAAGCTGTCTCCCTTGGTTTGGCTTGTACGGTTTTTTTTCTTTCAATTTTTGAAAAAAAAAAAAGCATCCATTGTGTCATTTTGGCTTTCCTTATCGTCCTATATGTAACGGACCTTGCAACATCTTTATGTATATACTCCGTATTTGATAAATCAAAGTTAGATGTTGTACCATAGTGTCATCTTTTATATATATATATATATATATATATATATATATATATATATATATATATATATATATATATATATATATATATATATATATATATATATACTAGCCTTAATAGCCCGTGCGCTGCACGGTTGCTTTAAAATTGTTATCAATAACTTATTAAATACATTTGGTAACGCATGTTTAATAAACATCGTTAGTGATAAAAAAAAATATCAATGTAGTTCATGTAAACGTTTGCAAATGGACAAGTAAAGGTACATTCAAAATTGCTCGTGTAGTATGCAAGTATCTAAAAAGGTGTTGTCACTAATGTTATTTCCGTATATGTTATATCAATTAACAGTATGATAAAAAGAAAATCACAAGTATTATATTTTTCGATGAAAGAAATCATTAATGAAATTACCCTGATTAAGATATTACTTTTTCAATTTTTTTGTGACAATATACAACATAAGTAATACAAAATGTTTTGTTCAAAGAGATAAGTTATTACTAAAGAGTTAAAATTGAATTTTAGCTTATAATGAACAAAGTAAGTGAGACGATAATTAAGAAGTAAATTACCCTATTTAAATAGTTTTAGTAATCATTATTTATTATAATTCAGTAGGCTTATAACTACCTTTAGTGGTTTGATTCTTGATTAAGAATACTAATAATGAAGTGTAACAACAAAGATGATCATGGAGAGAAAGAAAGAAACACTTTGTAAGTGTGAGAAATGGTACATCTTTAAATGGCTACCATACATGCCTATTTATACTACATTAAGAGTGTTACATATTTGACTTTTATGAATTGTATATAAAATTGTTAGCCACCTTCAATAATTGATTGTTAGCCACCTTCAATAATTGATGCATTATTATAACACTCCCCCTTCGATGACAATTTTAATAGCAAACAACTAGTACTGCCTCGTTAAAAACTTTGCTAAAGAAAACCCAGTGGGAAAAAACTTTAGCTAAGGGAAAAAGAGTGGAGTATAGAGTTGTCTCCCCCTCAAGTAGACATTGCTGAGTTGTTACATCTTTTGAACATGCCTCATGCCAATATTGTGAACATGCGTTCTGAAAATAGCAGTTGTGTAACATCCCGCATTTTTCCGTTAAATTATTTTTTTTTACGCCGTCTTTTTTATTTTTATTTTATTATTTAATATCCTCAGTATCTCGATTCGTATCCTCCATTAGCTACATTCTTAAAATATTTTCGTTATTGGATTATAACGTCTCCCGTACTCCCGTGTAATTCAAAATATTCGTTCGGTTAATTCCCGCACCCGACTACAAACTAGAGGGACTAGTTTTGCCAAAAAGACAAAGAGGTGACTAGCACTTTGACTAGTCAACCTCCTCCCCATCTTTCTTTTTCATTTCTTTTCCAATTTCTTTTCATACTTCTCCATTTTCTCTCAATCCTTCAAAAAGGAAATCATCATCCATATTAAATCGATCAAGCTTCGGGCCAAACAAATTACATATTTGAACTCCTCGTGATCTCCTCTTCGATTCCATACCGATCTCATCAAATTGGGGTAACTTTCTAAAATCACTAATTTTATGTGTTCTTGAGTTTTTGAGTTAAAAAGGTTGTTAATTAGTGTCTATGGCTCAAGTCTAGTATGATTATGTATTTTGTATGCTTGTTCTTGCTATTTTGGTGTAACTAATTCATATTGAAAGAATGCTTGCTTAATCTTGAGTTTTAGGTGTTCATATGTTGTTTAAAGATGAAAGATCATGTTTTAATTGTGTTCCTAACATCACTAGCTTCAAATTGGTATGTAGGTTGACATGGATTAGTTCATAAACTTGATTATGAAATTTGGTGAATATGGGTTAGGGTTTCATGAACTTGAAATGGTTTTGTAATGCTTTGAATGACATGTAATGTTGTTTGTAAGTGTTTAGATACATTGTATGCGTGATTATCTACACAACGGTGTATTAAATTTTCGAATCATTAAATTGCATTTATGAACTTGGAAGTAATAAATGTGAGCATTAATGGTGATTTTGATATGAGTTTGTTTGGTTTTGATTGAGTAAATGCATTTAGTTATCTTCCTTGTCAAATTACCTTTCTAATAAAATATGATATGCGTTTTAAATGTTTTCGGTGCATGAAATGTGTTAAATTGTGTTTTGGGTCGTGACTTAGACCAATTTTCTGCAAACAACATGTTTCCCAGGTAGTGCGCGCCGCGCACATACCTGCGCGCCGCGCATAATCAAAAATCCCAGATGTCTGCCTTCTTGGTTAAGTTCTGACCAGGATTTACACTTGGGTGCGCGCCGCGCAACCCACAGCGCGCCGCGCATTTGGTCCAGCTCATTTTTGTCTTTGTTTTTCATATCACAAAATGTTCCCGCTTAACTATAATCCTGTTTACCATGAGACTTGACTATTATGCTCATATATGATTTCTCATCATGAGAAAATTGTCGGACACCCGACCCGACCCCGTTGACTTTGACCAAGTTTGACTTTAGTCAAACTTAACCAAACAATTATACAATCGTTCTAACATGTTTAACTACTTGTAACGTGCATGAAACTTGACAATTTGCTTCACATGCTATATTAATCGAGTCGTATTGAGCCATAGGACTAGTTGAACATCTTTGACCTTTCGTGACTATCGATATTGATACAACCTAATTGTTTAGGTCAAGACTAGCATTGTTCTTTGCACACGTTACTTGTCGAAGTACTTTTTGTTCGTGCATACAAGGTGAGATCATAGTCCCACTTTTTTTTTTTTTTAATCACTTTTATTCTTTACATCGTGGGCTGAGAAACACATACATTTCATACTTATTTACTTTTCATGCTTTTACATTGTGAACAAATACGAATACAAAGATGCATACGAGTTTGAACAAAAGTCCTCAATCCAATTATCATTAGTTCCACTTGCAGGGTGTAAGTGTAAGCGTGTAATTATGTTGTGTGGCCATACGGGTTTAACAAACCCTCATTCAGACGGTTCGCTACCGTTAGTGAATGGAATATAATTTCAACAATGTATAGTGTAAGTTCTAACACTAAATTCAAAATTCAGAGGGAAGATTCGGTTAAGCCTTGATAATTGGGTGCTCGTGATACAAATACTATTTTGGAATGTGAACGATTTTGGTTAAGCAATTCATAAAGAACCTTGTGGTTCAATACAATTTACTTACTAAACCTATGATTTCACCAACGTTTTCGTTGACAGATTCTTCTATGTCTTTCTCAGGTTTTGAATGCTTAAGTGATACATGCTTCCGCACTCTTTTGATACTTGCTTGGATGTCGAGTATACATGCATATTTGGAGCATCTTTTTGACTACTTTTAAATTGTGTCGCATAGGTTTCAATTGTACGTTTAACATTGTAATGTAACTAGCCGTCGAACTTCTTTTGTAAACTTGAAACACCCTTTTACATTGAAATGAATGCGACATATTTTGGTCAAACGTTGTCTTAAAGACTTATGACCATGTAATGGGACCTACGTAGTCGACGCCGTCACTTGACGATTTGTCGGGGTCGCTACAAGTTGGAAGTGCTTTGGTGAAAAGATCAGCAGAGTTTTTACTGGATTGAACATATCTCATTTCAATCTGGTTGTCCTTGATGAGATCTAGGGTGTATGAGAAGAATCTAGGAGGTATGTGTTTTGTTCGGTCACTTTTGATATACCCTTCTTTCATCTGTGCTATGCAAGCTGCATTATCTTCATAGATAGTTGTTGGACTTTTATCGCGTTCTAGTCCATAAGAATCAGTAATGAGTTGTGTCATTGATCTCAACCAAAAATATTCCCGAGTAGTTTCATGTAATGCAATCACTTCGGCATGATTTGATGATGTTGCAACAAGTATTTGTTTTTGAGAACGCCATGATATTGCGGTACCTCCATTTAGGAATACATATCCAGTTTGAGATTTAGCATTATGTGAATCAGATAAATAACCTGCATCTATATAACCAATCAAATCTTGTTTTGAATCGTTAGAGTAAAATAATCATAAATTAGAAGTTCCTCAAAGGTATCGAAATATGTGTTTGATCCCATTCCAATGTCTTTTGGTAGGAGCTGAGCTGAACCTTGCCAACAAATTAACTGCAAAAGAAATGTCAGGTCTTGTACAATTTGTAAGATTTTTCATCATCATCATTCATGATGTCATATGCAACATTATATGAAAATATCTCATCAAGATTTTTCATTTCATTTCTGTTTCATAATATATATATTTTTTTGAATGTGCATAATGGATTGAAAATTCCGTGTTGACATCATCAATCTCCTCTGCAGAAGGAGTATTGATTTGTGGTTCTTCTTGAACACTTTCTTTTACCTCATTATCAGCTGATTTTTCTTTTTCGAGGATTTTTATCTTTGGAACCAATTGGTCTTCCACGTTTCAGACGTCGCAAAGACTCATGAGTGACATTATTGCCAGCTTTTAGAATTTTAATTCTACCTGAAGCATTTACTGCTAGTATATATGATTTAGTCAATCCTTTTTGTATCTGTAAATACATCAGGTAATTTATTTGCAAGTTCTTGCATATGTATTATTTTTGAACTTTCTTTTCGCATTCTTTTGTGCGATGATCAAGATACATTAATTTATGTTCACATCATGAAACATCTTTTTCTTTATTTTTCATTTCTCCCCCTAATATAGGGAACAATTTTTTTTATTATAATGACAATCAACAAAATGTGCTGTAAAAACATCACCCGTCATGGGTTCAATATATCTTATAATTGAATATGTTTCATATCCAACATATATTCTCATCCTCCTTTGAGGACCCATTTTAGTGCGTTATACACTGCACAATCAAATATCTTAATGGTGTGAAATATTTGGATCTTGGCCAAGATCAAGTTGTAGAGGAGAATATTTATTAGTCGCACTTTGTTTAATGTGAAATAAAGTCGCAACATGTAAATTTGCATGTCCTCATATAAATTCTTAGAGTTATGTACTCATTTTTAATGATCTAGCTATTAGTTGCATGCTTTTAATTATTGATTCAGCTATACCAATTTTTTTTATCCACATGAGCAACTGGATGTTCAATAACAATCCCTTTAGACATATAATAATCATAAAATGCTCGAGATGTTGACTCACCAACATTATCAAGTCTCACCCTTTTAATGGTGTAATCGAGAAATGTGCTCTTAATTTAATAATTCGAACAATAAACTTTCCTAATGCCACATTTCGATTTGATAATAAACAAATATGAGACCATCTGTTAGATGTGTCTATTAGAACCATGAAATATCGAAATGGTCTACATGATGGATGTATTGATCCATATATATCACCTTGAATTCTTTCAAGAAACATTTGTGATTCCTTTTCACAATATACTTTTCATTAATCACCATATGTGCTTTTCATTAATCACCATATGTACTTTTTCATTAATCACCATATGTGCTTTTTCATTAATCACCATATGCGCTTTTCATCATATATCCTTTTCACCATATGCGCTTTTAATCATATGCGCTGCACTTTTCATCATATGCGCTTTTCATCATATGCACTTTTAATCATATGCGCTGCGCTTTTAATCATATGCGCTGCGCTTTTCATCATATGCGCTTTTAATCATATGCGCTGCGCTTTTCATCATATGCGCTTTTAATCATATGCGCTGCGCTTTTCATCATATGCGCTTTTAATCATATGCGCTACGCTTTAAATCATATACGCTGCGCTTTTCATCATATGCGCTTTTAATCATATGCGTTGCGCTTTTCATCATATGCGCTTTTCATTACTCAATAAATAATAATACAAATCCTTATTATCTTATTTAACTCGCAAACTCATTTCATAACTTGTAATCATTTTCACTATTTTTATGGTTACATATAATATATTTTTGTTTAGTTTAGAAGAATCTATTACATACGGAGTAACTTTAGTAAACTATCTGTAAACTGTAATCTTATAGTTCTAGAAAACTTACAAGATATACTTTACGAGTTAAGTTAAAATTTAATAATTATAGAGACATAAAATCAGCTATAATGCTATTGAAAATTCGTAGTTAGTCTAACTCAATATGACACGTTACATATAACTAACATAACTAAAATCTTACTTTAAAATGCTTTTCTTCACTTAGAAAACGTATAAACTATTTTTCGAGTGATCCTTTTTTTTTTCTTTTCTTTTTTTATATTATGATTCAAAGTTTATCATCTTAGTCTAAAGCTATGGGGCATATCTCTATATTTTCGCTTAGGGCATTAAAATTCGTAGGACCGGCCCTGAGAGTAAGTACTTACAAATCTTCGGTGGACGGATCGACATCATTTCCCACCATATAAAAATTAAGAAGCTACCTAGCATAATTAGTAGAGCTTCAAAGAATATAAGTTTTAAGTTTTTAACACAACATCAAGTTTCTAAAGAAGAAACTAAAACAAGGTGGGAAAAAGGGGTGTTTGTGAAGTAAACGGAAGGTTAAGTGAACAAAACAATAACACGGATCTCAAGAGAACAGGGACAAATAAATGATACACAAAACCACACAATGCAGTATATGTTTATGTTTATATGTACTCCGTATGTGTTAATAATAATTTTAATAAAAGAATTTAATTAATATAAATACGATTATTATAAATGCATTTAGTATAAATATGTTTAGTATAAATACGAAGATTAAGAGAATAAACATATTATGCATAAATAATAAATTTTAAGAATAAACATTAGTATGCATGAAATAAATAATGATTAATTGCATAAGTAATCATAAATGTTAGATAACATAAATACAAATGTTAGTGAAGTTAATAAGAGTTAGATTACAGAAATATAATTCAAGCGGTATAACCGACCATATATAACATAAATATAAATGTTAGTGAAGTTAATAATAGTTAGATTACAGAAATATAATTCAGGCGGTATAACCGACCATATATAACTTAAATGACATAAATATAAATGTTAGTTATGATGATAATAATATTTACCTTACTAATAAATAATAGAAGATATCGTCAAAGATTTTTTTTTTATTATTACCTTGATTAGTGACTTGTGCTTGCTTAGATAAACCTTGATTATACGGAGCACTTCGTGCTGATAACGTGTTATAATTCAGTAGGCTTATAACTACCTTTAGTGGTTTGATTCTTGATTAAGAATACTAATAATGAAGTGTAAGAACAAAGATGATCATGGAGAGAAAGAAAGAAACACTTTGTAAGTGTGAGAAATGGTACATCTTTAAATGGCTACCATACATGCCTATTTATACTACATTAAGAGTATTACATATTTGACTTTTATGAATTGTATATAAAATTGTTAGCCACCTTCAATAATTGATTGTTAACCACCTTCAATAATTGATGCATTATTATAACATTATTATATATTTGTACAACTATTTGTTAACTTCTCAATTATGTTGTTATATACTTTTAGCAGACAACAAATCATCTTCAAAAGAACCTTTGATGATTCATCTAGTGTGACTTTTATAACGAAATGCCCAAATATTACACTAATATCTTATGTTTAACTTTAACAAAAAAGCCTCATACAAATTATAGTTCGTGTACTTATTCTTAAACAACATAGCATTATCTGACATACGTTATACCTTTAGACAAATGATATTTATAACCAAAAGGTATCATCTATTCCGATAGTGAAGCATGATCCACATCTTTGTTACCAAAACATATCAGGATGAAATCAAATCTCCTGGGGATTGAGCTGCTTTCCTGTGCTTGCCGCATATGCATTGTCAATGCGTAGTTATTCACCTGTAAACATCAATATACATCAATACTATGTGATACAAGGTAACTTATTACTTTTTTTAAAGATAAAAAAAAATCGAATTTCTGTTAGAGGTTGTGTGCTCCATTATACTTACGTTACAGTTTACCAAAACTTATGACACACGTCCATTAATGCACTCCTACTCAGGAGTCAAGACTAACATTCACCCTCAGGATAGGAGTTGAGTAATAATAGACAACAATGGGTACATTTTAGTATGGGTTGAAACGGGTGAGTGAGTTTGAATTATGAGTCACAAACAATTTGGGTCCATTTTATCCTATTCATATTCATATTAAATGCATCAAATACAGGTATAAAACTTATGCTATAACGCTAACAAACTAATAGTAATTATAAAAGCTATTTAAAAGGTTGTAAACATCTCAAATACACTATGAATAACTTCCCATCCATTTGACATGTATTCTTACGTAGCAAATGTTAATTTGGCCCATTTAACCATTAGATAAACCATAACCAAGGTTGACTCTTAAATAATGACCATAAGTAAATGAGTCATTAGGTACATCAACCACACAAAAAATCCTAAGCAAGTTCAACCATATGGAAAGAATTGGTTATGTACTTATGTTTAACAAATTTGGAACAATGAAGCACCAGCTCCTCTAAAGCAAGCTTTACTCTATTTTTAGTTACTACTTTTGCTATTTAGACTCATAATGCATCTTAGAAACTCATTACAAACAGTGTGTAGTGTGTAGCAATTCTTAACCATAAAAAGTGTGTAGCTAATAAAAATATAGTATTAAGGTGTGCTTAAAATGGATTAAGAATATGTACGTAAAGAATTCCGTATTCTTACCTATATATTCCCAAATGCTTTGCATCATCATGTGCATCCGAGCAGGTGCAGTATTTTTCCCTATAGACTTTTCCCTATATACTATCAAACGCTCTGTATCATCACGGCTGATGACCATTTAGGTAACATTGTCCTGTTCATTTGCATCCGATTTAGCTTCATTTCCAGCCCATAAAATACAAACGATCTATCAAAATCCGGCTTGTCATGTGCTGGTTCTGTTAGTACTAATTAGTTGAACTATAAAATAATGTTACTAATATTTTAAAAAACAGTGACTCAATTAGTCATACCTGATCATCTTCATCAAAGCTCAATTCGTATATACATTCCTCGTTGAGCCATAAGTTGTCAACCTACGTTTATTAAAGATTTTACTCATCATTTTCTATAGATAAAAATTACACAATAACAGTACCAAAGAGAGGATGAGTTACTTATGGGGGATGCACTTATCTTCAGATAATTCCTTTTCCAAACTTTGTTCAAATGAAATGGCAAGCCAATTAACTTTCTGATCCTATATACTCATAAAGATATATAAATACAATTATTCATCATTAATCCTTAATTTGTCAAAGTTATTATAGAGGGAGAAAACAAAGTTGCCTCATCGTCATATGCTACATGTATTTTAGTTTGAATATGGGTTAGTTGTTTGAAATTTTTTCCCGAAAAGCAAATTATATTATTAAATCACGAAAGGGCCAAGCAGTAGCCCAGCCCGATACACGTACATACAACCCAGTTACAAAGTCCTCTGGGACTGCGGAAGATTAAAATATGGATGGTTTAACATGTACGCTGTACAAACTTAAAACAGTAAAGAAAAGGCTGCAGAGCCTACAACTAAAACTCTACTACAAACAATTTAAACACAATACTTAAGAGGATTTGAGAGTCATTCCAACCACTCGATGTGTTTTTAAGCCGATGAGCAATCCAATCATATGATTTTAGTTGAATTTTCATTGGTCCCGAAGGTCCGTTCCAACTGAGATGTATTTTATTGTTTTTGGCATGAAAAACAACTTAGATTTTATACGAAATTGCAACCAACTCTTTTTATAATATAAGGAAAAAAATTACTATACTAACCGAAAGGATTTATACTTGTAACCAACATTGATCCATGTGTTTCTTCAACTCCAGGTACATAGACTAATAAACCATATATGAACTTTTATCATCGTGTAACATAACACTAAGATATGTAAAGTAACACTAAGATATATAGTTACAAATAAGTCATTTAAATTGAAAACGCATTTGTACATGTCATCACTGACCTAACCAACCAACAAACATAAACTCACCCACTAATTAAACCTATAATTAAATAATAGATTTTTTTAATTAATGATTTATGCGTTCTTATTGTTTACAAAATTAGAGACCTACTAATCCACTATCAAATCAATGAAAATCTTCTATTTTACCTCCAAAACCTTTTTCTAATGTGATGCAAATTGGTTTGGTTTTTTTTTTACATATTTAAAAGGAGGCAAAGGCATTTTTTACTTTAAGGCAGGGGAGCTACAAATGAATGGAGATTATGCAAAATATTTACAAATGATATTTCACACATGTAGTTACTTTCTGGAATAAATTGACAGTAGCTAACAAATTATCGATTAGAAGTTGCATAGAACATAAATACCATGTAAAAATAAATAAATGGGTCAAAATTGTCAACTTGTTAGGATAAGATCCATTAGAGAGATTGTCATGTTTCCATAATCACCATGGTCATCATCCTGACATTGTGTTTATAGATAGTCAGTTAAAGACATGTTAAAAATACATATTAAAGTATGACTTGTAAAATTTATATATATTTGTCCATCAGGTTAAGTATAAATATTTTTTAAAAGCAACCTGGATTCATTTAAAACTCTCATAACTGTTGTTTGCAATAGAGCTACATCATGACTTTTTAATGCGGCATTAACCTGTATTATTAGCCTAGGTTGCATCAACCTGGATCATATCAAAATAAAACATTTTAAGCCATGTAAGTAAATGCAAGAAAATAAAACCATTTATAAACTGATTATAAATCAATACTTCACATAACATAAAACATAAACTCATTATAAATCAATAGTCAAATAAACTCATAAACTCATTATCAACAAAAAACATCAGGTTTAGCGCATAGGGATTTCACAATGTCTGAAACCGCGAGAAACATATGTAAGATAACCAAAATATAAAAATTTACGGCAACCTTTTGTCTCCAACATCATATTACCAAATACAAAGTCTGAAAATCTGCTGTAAAATTGAAATTTCATGCTTTACTGTCATTCAAAGCTGCAAGTTGGTCGAAAGATTCGTGTTGAATTATGATAACGAAAACAACCAACCTATAAAAACTATTAGTTCCTATTTACCGTCAGTTTTGATGACCATTGGCTTTTGTTTTCCTTAGTCTCGACTTCAACTAAAACTGAGTGTAAGTGTGGCTTTCATTAACACTCAGCTGTTGCAATAAAGGTGGGTCAAAAATTCAATGTCTAAGTAGAGAAGTCAATGTCCGTGATCTTTTTCGCTATAACCATGTGTTGTCCTAAAACTAATGTCTAAGTAGAGAAGTCAATGCCCATGATCTTTTTCGCTATAACCATGTGTTGTCACAGACATTTGATTAAACACATTCAATGCATCTTTATAAACAGACTTCTTTTGTCACTTTTATATATGGTTATTCATACTATCTAAGAATCACCAAGTATAAAGAACACATAATCACTTAATATAAAGAACACAACAACAAACTATAGCATCATCAATGGCCAATACAGAGACCAACAACATAATACAACACGTTATTAATTTACATATTTGCATTGAAAAAAATTACAGGATCAATACCACTTATCGATTGTGACGACGGAGATGGCGGCAGCGGTGGTTGTGATGACAATGTTTGGAGTTTTATCGCCTCAAACGCTAATCTTTACCCCCAATAATCGATTTGAAAAAAAAAAACATGAGAGAAGGATAACCCGTCATCACGATTAACAGATTCAAAGGGTGAAAATGAGAAGATACTGAAACGATTAAATAGCCAAATTTACAACGAAATTGAATGATGAATATCGTACAAAATTAAAAATCACATTTTTTGATGATAGTAACAAATTGGATATGCATTCGTTACCTTCGAAGATTTTTCGTTCTAGTATCGTGAAGGGTTTCACAAATCAAATGTGCGACCTACAATCGATTACATCTCACGTTTGTTCCGATTCAAAAGAATAAAGGAAGAAAATTAGGTTCTGAAAAAATAACAACAATCGCTCCAAGAGGATGAAGGGTAGAAATTCGAAAACCCTAGTTGAAGAACAGGTGCCGATTTAGGGGATTTGAATGAGAAAAAATTAGGAGTGGAATGAAAGAGAAAGAAACGTATGCTGTGATGTGGTAAAAGGAACTAACTGTTCTTGGACAGATGTCATCTTCTCAGCATAGTGAAATAGAGTAGGCAGTAGGGTAAATTGTAGACATACACGTGTCAAATGCATACGGAATATTACAGATTAGGTCAACCCTAGTGACTAACACTATTCATCTTCTTAACTGTCACATCAGCGCCACATCAACAATTATATTCTATAACTAACCCATAAAATCCTATAACTAAACACTCCCTATAATAATTACCAATAACCAACAATGTACAAAAAATATAGCACAAAGTATAAATATTTTAAAGCATTGAGGGTCCCACATGCATATAACACTCGCCAAATCCATGGTGAATGCGTATAACTAAAGCGGGTAACTAAGTGCTGCCTATGATTAGTTATGGGTGGTGACGGATAACTAGCGGGTAACTACCTATAATTTATCCATAGGGAGTGCTCTTATATATATATATATATATATATATATATATATATATATATATATATATATATATATATATATATATATACATCAAGCATGGGCGGATCTACTAACAAGTGACCGGTAGCACATGCTACCAGTGAAATAAGTTCATATAGTGTAAAAATTGAGTCTTCTAACTGGTGTCACCATTGAATTTTGTTGTGTGCAACCAGAGATAGAATGGAGGTGGGAGGAAAGGAGAAAAATAAATAGTGGAGAGAGAATAAATAAAGAGTTGGCTAGTTTGCGTACCTTGTACTCTTGTATAAGGGCGGATGTTTGTGTAGACAGGGCGGGGCACCAACCCCAGCTAGATTTATAAAAAAAATGTACACTAATTTTTTTTAACTAATAAATAAGGTTTTTATAGTGTTCGCACCAGCTGTCATTAAAAAATTTAATAAAATTTTACAGCCGCCACATTTGTGATCGGGTTTAAATTCCGCCACTACTCTTGTAGTACTATACTGCGTATTATTTTCTTTAAAAATCAAAAAGTAGTGTTGTAGTGGTAAATTTATTATGAAGTATATAAAACATGGTTAATGCTACATATTTTTCTTTCAATGTATTATATATCACGTGTAGATATAGCCAATTAGGTTTCTAAACAAATCACACAAATCCCAAGTTTGATTGAGAAGCCAAAAGTAGAGAATTTGTTTAAGAAAATAGTATAATAATAATAATAACAATTATTATCATTATAATTATTATAACTTTTATTTTTATTTTTAATTACTATTACTTATTATAAATTATAATGTAATAATATAATAATTATTATTATTTTTAATTGTTATATATTACTACCTAAGAATCATTATATAAAATGTCGTGTGCTTTCAAATTTATAAAGTATGCTCCGCATATTATAGACTTTAGTAGTTTTTTCGCTCCGGTGGATTTTTTTTTTTAATCCGCCACTAACCACTATATAGTTGTAAATTTTTTGAACTTTTAAGTAGTGACACCAGTAACTACAATTTTTCGATCCCACTGACATCAAGTACTTGTATCATACAAACAAGTGTGCACGACATAAAAGAGCCGTTGGGTATTGTTGGGTTTTATTTAAGTTTTCCATTTATGAGGAAGCACAAGCCCAACAAAATAGGCCCAAGATGAAGTTTGACCTGGTCAACATCTGGGGGCATTAATATGTTAATTGTTTGCAGCTGTATTTATCAAGAGAGATCAGAGAGATAGATCAAGAAAAAGAGTGAAACTCCATTTCCGTCTACAGTGACAGCAGGCCAGAAAATCGACGATCCCCGGAGATCCGACCGTTGAATCTTTTTCATTTTTGGGCTGTGTCTTCCTGACATCAGTGCCAACATTTTCAACCGTTGAATTTGTCTAAAGAGGCCTGTAGCTCGTGTTCTTGCTGCTGGAACAGAGGGCAGTTTATTGGTAGTGTTGTTCATCTTTTGTCTTTAATTTCTTCATATACTTGTTGATTATTGTTGTTCAAGAGTAGATGATGTTGTATACCTCTAGTTGAGCTAGAGAAGGATTATTGTATTGCTCTCTTGTTGATGATAGTGGAACATTAAGTGACTTACGAGTCCCGTGATTTTTACTCTCGATTTTGAGGGGTTTTCCACGTAAAAAGTCGCGTGTATTTAGTGTGTGCTTGATTATTGTTTGGCTACTGATTTGGAACAGATTTGGGGACTGAATTGGGTTGGATTTGATATAGCTTGTTTGTTAGTTTCCTCACGGGTTCATACGGGTCGGGAAAGTGTTGGTCAAACAGGTTTGTTTCCGCTTTGTAGATTGTCCGTTGTGATTATTTTCCCATCAGGTACGTCTTACCAAAACGTTGATGGGATGATTCTTATAAAATTATAAAATAGTACACGTTATTAAAATTAAAATCATATTTAAATTTTATTCCAAATTATCCGAAACAAATAATCTCTATAACAAGTTTAACTCAAGGTTGATTCATTTAAGGTACCTCCTCAAATAACATCCAACCCTTTTTCTACAACGTTCGAAACAAATAATCTCTATAACAAGTTTAACTCAAGGTTGATTCATTTAAGGTACCTCCTCAAATAACATCCAACCCTTTTTCTACAACGTTCATCATGCCAAAACCTTTGCAACATTTCTTTCCCGCAATATGGAATCTCAAAATTCATCATTTTTGCATAATCATTATTATAAAACTACCGCAAACAGATGGTCAAGTGAAGAATGACTTTGTAAGTACTGTATATATTTAGCAGGCATATCCCACCAATATTTTTAACAACTTATAAATACACTCAATTCCGTGCTTTTTAGTTCATTATCACTTTCTCTTAGATTGCATAATATTTACCTCTTTTATTTTTATAATTGTTAAAGGTGAACTCAGGTTACATCCTTTGTCCACTAATGAAGCAATGATGAGCAAGTAAATGTTCATATGAACTTACCGAGTTGGTAAAATTCACGAAGCATGCATGTGTCGAAGGCGACAAATAGGAAGTAAGATTCAATACTTACAGACGTCGAAAATGCCGACCGACAGACAAAACTGTACCCTAAATCACAAAAAGTAGTCGGGAAACATCAGACCATGTTTTTAGAATCATATGAAAACAGTAGAAATTAGAACAGAATGACTCACTAAATGTACTCTTGCTTTCAAGCTCCAGCAGAAAACTCCTATGCTTGATCAACCACAATGACCAAACAGAGCTTTATTACAATAATTATAATACAGTTCGAAATAAGTACAGAGTATGAAACAAATTAACAAGAATAAATGTAAAGACTTATGTAGCCTTAAGTCACCCATCAAGTCTCCTAACACAGCATACATATATAATACAACTAAAAAGAGGCATAAAGGCTGTTCGTTTTTATCATAAAGTTCAACACTGGGATATGTATTGTACCAACTGATATATAAACGAATTCATCATCTAAAATCATCTAAAACCAACCTACAAGTAGGATAGTACGACTCACTAGGGCGTGTAAAAACAATATAAGGGAACATTTAAAAGGTATTATTTAAAATAATTATTATAAAACAGGACACAATAAGCTCCAAACAAACAAACCAAGATACCTTCTCCAAACTGCCACTACACATCTGTAGCACCGTCTAGTGTGACCTCATACCACTGACAGCTTCCTGTTACAACAAAATTAATTAGACTCGTAAATAAAATAAATCTATAATTTATTTTAAAGAGGAAAATTAACATCAAGTGCTCATTCAAGAGCACAGTAACACATTTCATATAATTACAAAAAAAAAAGCACATCAATCTGGAATTCTGTAAAATGCTTATTTTACAAAGAAAATGCTTAAAACTACCATCAATAACGAATACAAGAAAAGAAAAGCGCAATGTGGCGAGTTATCTTACAATAGAACAGTACACATTCAACTGAAAAGAACCAATTGCCACGTCATCTGCTGATGTCAAAAACCGTGTTCAAAGTTATTAAGCCAAGTCACACAGATAAAAAGACAGTTAAACAACAGTAAATTAAAATTAAAAAAGACAACTGCAAATTCTCCAGGTCAGCATCAAAAACTATCACTTGCCCGTGATAAATGGATGCTTGCGTGCTTGTTTTACACTAATCCTCTTATCGGGGTCTAATATGAATATCTTCTCTAAAAGATCCTTAAAGTTTGCTAGCAATTGTGGATCCTCGCCAGGTGACCCCGTAACAAACGTACGGATGCCTTTTGCCTGTGTATTATTAACCAGCCTCTTTACAATCTGTAAATTTTGTATAGCATGTCACTAACTTCATCATCTAGAAACAGAGTAAATACAAAGTTATCAAAAGTCCAAATTAGTCATTCAAAGTTAAAGTTATCATGTTAAAGTAGGTCAAATACAGTAAAAGTCAAAGTTGGTCAAAGTCAAACTAGTATCCGATGGGACCCCTACAAGGTCCCAACTAGCTCTGAAGTTATCATAATCTAACTTGGTCATTTAAGGATAGATTTATTAGGCCAAATTAGGTTATATATAGTAAAAGTCAAAGATGGTCAACATTGACTAGTACCTACAAGGCTACAAGGTCCAAAACGACTAGTCCCCACTAGCTTTGACTTGGTCAGAGTTGTCATAAGTCAAACTTGGCCATCCAAAGGAGGATTTATTAGGTCTAATATAGTACAAGTCAAAGTTGGTCAACACCCCACTATTCTCTGATTAGGTAATTATGAACATGAAGTAAAAATTGAAATTTTACCTTCTTAGTAACGGGGTCCTCCTCTATGGAAACAAAGTTCAGATGATCATCAAAATGGTATTTGATGAATTTTGCCTACAAAAAAAATTTGACAAAAAAAGTAAATCATAAATATCATTCATATAAAACATGTACATAAACCACATAAGTCAAATAAAGTCAAAGTCAAAGCACCTTTTCCGTAAGCATCTTTTTAGGAAAAGAGCCTTTAAGTTCCATTTGCAGGCGAAGCATATGATTATTTGTAGCACCCGGGAATAAAACTTTCCCGGTATAAAGCTCAAACAAACAGCAACCAACAGACCACATATCAACAGGATGACCATAAGTCAACCCTAAAACTGCATCACAAAAAAAAAATAAAAAAATAAAAAAAATAAAAAAAATCAATGATCTAGTCCATAATAAATAATTTTAAATTAATTAAACTGAGCTACTTACTTATTTCAGGGGCACGATAAAAACGGCTGACGAGGTACGGTGTAATCTCATTCTTCCCAGCAAACATTGCGTTCCCAAAATCACAAAGCTTTAACACATTTTTAGCATCATTTACCTAATAAAAAATAAATCGTATTTAGTATGTCTACACTAATTAATAAAATACGGGATGATACATTAAAAGGCCACCTAAGTTGATAATTTTATTTTTGTAAGGCACCTATATTTTGAGAATAATTTTGTAGGCCACTCAAATTCCTATTTTGTTCATTTTATGGCATATCTACCTATAAATTCTACCTATGTAGAATTGTTGAGTTTTTTTTTTTTTTTTTTAAAGGATTAACTCTATTAACTATATTTCCTATGAACTTTTAAGCAAATTCGATATAAAATGGGCAAAGGGTACTGGAATTTGAGTGACTATAAAATCATTTTCAAATCGGGTGACCTAGGATACACTTGGGTGGACTCCTGATACATAAGAAAATATATATAGAAAAACATAAATATAGTAACTGACCAGCATGTTATCAGGTTTGATGTCTGTATGAAGAACACCACATTCTCTGAGGTGTTTTAGAGCAATAAAAATCTGTTTGGCATAGTTCCTTACAGCAGTTAGTCTAAGACCAACATTACGACCAAATTTCTTTAAAACTTGACGAAGATTCATATTAAGTGATTCAAATACTAAACAAAGATGGTTTCGGTACTTGAATTTGGATAAAAACCGAACACAATGTGGTGCGGTGTCTTCCAAACCTGCACCTACTAACTTCTTTGGGTTTTTCTTTGAACTGCCAACTACTAACTTCTTCAGTATCAGCAATTCTTTTGAACCCGCTTCATACCTGGTAAAAAAACAAAAATAAAAAAGGTTGAATTTTTGGGATAAATGGATAAAGGACTGTGATTTAAAGTGCATACGTTTTGTGATTGTTGCGTATGATTTTTATTGCTACTTCTTGTGGATCGGTGGGTCCGGGTTTAAGATCTTTAGCACGAACGACTGTTGAATAAACGCCTTTACCATGAGCAGCAATAACTTCATACCGACTATCGAGTATTTCCCCAAAACGGTAACCTGCAAGTAAAATCACAATATCAAAGTTAATTATATCTATTTATTTACGTATTGACGAGTGTATTTAAAGGTGCTAAAACGGTTAATTATTATAGATAACACTTACTGTAGTAACCTTCCGCATCATCCCAGTTATCCTGGGGGCCACTTCTCTGAATGGGGAGATTATCAACTTTTCCCTGAAAAGATAACACAACTTGATCAGTTAAGGTTTATGTTGTTATTATGTATCCATGTTTTTAAGGAAGAGTTCACTAAATGACATAAATATAACGAAGAATATTACATTTTTTCTTACACCGGCTGGTGATTCTCCAAATATATCATCAGAGAACATGTCATTCGATCTCTCTTTCTGCGCATTTCAGAGAAACTAAAGTCATTCATTGATAAATTTCACGGCTAACTGGTAAATAATACTCGTAATAAACATGTAGTACTATATACATGTATACATACATATATATTTATATTTATACACACAGTAAGACTTACCGTTTCACGAACTCGAGGTGGAGAATCTCCAAATATATCATCCCCATTGGATCTATCCCTCTGCAATATCTATTGTGATAACATATACCAGTAAGTAACAAACACAGACAACTAATATTAGGAAAAAAAAAAAAAAAAAAACACAGCCTTAATTGAAAAATTGCAAAAAAAACACACACCTTTGGAGTACCCCCTCCTAATCCACTCTCAACACCAGAATTACCACTTTGTAGTGGTGATCTACCAACAGACTCATCTCCTGAATTTTCATTAACTGTTCAATCCAATATAGTTGACCACCAATTAGTCAACATGGGTCATAAAATTTCTAGTTTTACTCATAAAAAGGTAAAATTAGAATTACCTGTCTCATTTGACTGAGGCTTTGACGTATTCTTGTACTTTTCAAGAATGGCTTGTCTTCGTCTTCTAGACTCTTCTTTAATCCTGTTAAGATCTTCTTCTTCTTCTTCGTTATCTTCAACTTGCATAGCACTTATGTCCTCATATACCTCTTCATTAACCTCCTCCCTATAATAATAAAAAAAAAAAAAAGTCAACTTCAGAACATATTTAAACCCAACAGATATAAGTTGATAAACAAGGTTGCAAAAGTTGTTATTTGGGGAGTAATCAGTCAGGACTTCTCAAGGAGTAAACAGGAATTCGGGGACTTGGACTGAGATTCATCCCATTTTGACTAAATTTGACCGATTTTTAACCCTTTTTGACCAAGTAATCACCGATAACCGGGGTTTACCGAGTTTTGACCAATTCTCCAAAAACGGAGTACTACACAAGTATTTCCGAGTTCAGGAACAACACTGTTGATAAATATTAAAAAAATGTATATAATTAGAAAACAAACCTGTTACTCTTCTTGGTATCTACATCTACCTTGGTGCTATGATCTTTTTGTCCATCATATTTCCTAGATCTATCATTGTAATCATCAATGTCTTCATGTCTATGATGTTTGTAATCATTTCCCCTATCACGAGCACCACGTACATCCCGCGTATCATCATAGTTACGATCCCGACTATGTCTGTTGTAACTGGAACCGCCTCTAACATAATCCCGACTGACACGTCTATAATCTTTCATCATCCTATTATTCCTTCCAATCTCACCATCTTCATCATATTTCCTGCTTTTATAATAATATTCATCACCCTCTTTGTGTTTATCAAGATGAGATGGTCCACGAGAAATGCTCCGAGACCGAGACCGATCTTCCCAATTTTTTTCATCAACAGATTTGCTGGATGATTCTTTATGAACTTTAGTATAATTTCCATTAGAGGTGGTCCTCTTTCGATCCCTCACCTCATAATCATCTTCACGATGACTCTTGGTATAACCACTTCCTTTATGAGACGAATAATTAAACCCATTAATAATATGCTCCTTGGTAACACTAACCTCTTTATTGAGCACAACAGCATCACCATTAGTTTCCTGCAAGCAACACATAGAACAAATGATGAATCATAGAGTAAAATTGTGAAAAGAAAGAACACAAGACATGTAACGTAACCAGTTCTTACAAATTACTTGAAAATCATCATCAGTAGTAGTAGCAGTCTTCAAGATACGCCTAAATAATTTAACTGTATGCCTGAAAATAGATGTAACTGGTGGTGGAGTGCATAGCTCCTTTTCAGGAGCATATCACTTTTCTGTGTGTTGCAAACATGATCTTAAAACATTTGTTAAATGAACATATAAAGAAGAAAATAATAAAAAGTTACCAACATGCTAGTTATAATTGCCATTGCAAGTGCCCTAGCAGTGTTTTGCAAAGTTTAGATAATATAAGGTTAATTTAAATCTGGTTCCGTGAATTCGAACCAAACAAATCGAAATTTAACTACAATTTATATGAAACTAAGGTCAATTTCTCAGCAGAAACTACATAAATCAATTATTAATTTAGTAATTTTGAAAAAAGTAACGGGAATTCGAACAGACCATTTTAATTTCACCAGATTCAGCATCAGAATCAACTATCTTCTTCGCCACGGCATCATCACCGGCTTCTTCCACAATCTCTCCTTCCTCCATATCATTATCGGACCGGAGGTTAGTCGGCGGAATAAACGGTGGTGGCGGCATATCCGTAACTTGTTCGTCAACCTCATCGCATTTATCTTCATGTTTTTTACTGTGATGATGGTGGTGACGTCGACGGTAGTGACGATGCTTTCTTCGTTTGGACGGCTCTTTAGATTCGTCGTCAGATGAACGACGGTGCTTGAGTTCTTCGTGGTCGCTAGTCATCGCAAAATCTAGGGTTAGGGTTTGCAGAAAAATAAAGAAGGCAAAACTGAAGGAGAATGCAACAGTTATATAGATTCGAAGGTTTGCTTTTTATTTTTATTTTTATTTTTTGACAAAAACTAAGAAATGTATTAATTTTGGAGGACATACCCAAGTCCAAAAACAAAATACCACACACCAATCTAATACAGAAACAGAGAACACAAAAACAAAAAACTAAACAATTCTAAATCCCATATCTTGCCACTGGAGGTCCCACATCTTGGCTGCTTTCAACACAGCAACAGACTTTTTAACTTTGAATGTTATCAATTTCAACTTAACATACTCCTTGATATCTCCACACAAAACTGCAGCATCTTTCTCCTTTTGAGCAAAAAGCCTACAATTCCTCTCATTCCAAATGAAATACACCCCTGCTGCAATAACAATCCTATTGATAATACACCAAATATTATTTGAAAATGGGTACTGTGCCATATCCTGCATAATCCCTGGCAAATGATTTGGCAGGCCTCTAAACACTAATTTGCTTTTCAAAAAATTCCAAACACTTGCACTATAATCACATTGGAAGAACAAGTGCTTAACAGAATCATTAGTCTTCCCACACAAAGCACAACTGAACATTTTATGAGGATACCAAACTTGCATTCTGTCTTGAGTGCTTAACCTATTGAGAACAGCAAGCCACAAAACAAATGCATGCTTAGGGTTAAAATATTTAAACCATACCACATGATGCCAAAGAACTTCACTTTTGTTGCTTTTGAAATCCCTTCAGACTTGATGTGTAGAAAATACCACTTTCCTACCTTCATTAGTAAGCCATAAAATCTCTTCTCTACCATTCCTTCTATCAACACAAACATGTGGCTTGACTTTTTCTCTCAATGCTATTAAAAATTTCCAACCACAGCTATCATTAGAACCTGGTTGAATATCCCAAAAACTTCTCCCATTAAGTTTGACCACATTGACCCATTTTCCCCAAAGAGACTCTTTTTGAGTCAAAATCCTCCAAATTTGCTTAACCAGTAATGTTTCATTCCATTCTTTTAGAGATTTTAAACCTAAGCTACCTTGATCTTTAGGGTAACAAACAGATTTCCATGCCACTTTAGCTTTCCCTTTTGAACTTTCTGATTGACTCCACAGAAAACCTTTAAGAAGCTTTTCAATATCATCAATCACACCTTGTGGAAGCACATAAACAGAGGCTCAATACAGCTGCATAGCACTTAAAACAGATGCTACTAATTGTAGAAACATAAAACAGAAGGTTTCAGCACTTAAAACAGAAGGTTTGCTTTTTACGTAAAGAGATCCAGGGTGCAAAACTGAAGGAAATTGCAAGGGTCATATACGATACACTTTGGAACTCGGTGTATGGGCCGATTTCTATCTTGCACTCCAAGGTAATAAATAATATGCCTTATTTTTGCGTTATTTATCGCTATAGAATTATAGAATGATGAATGATGAATACAAATCCAATTCTATACAAATATCTAAATATCTACCGTCATCTAATACACCCATACAGTTTCAGCGGGAAGTGATCGTATGCTGAGACTGTCTCAAAAGTCATTAAACAAGATACGCGGCAAGCCTTTAATAAAAATATCTGCATTTTGAAAACAGACGGAACATGTAAGACGCGAACTTCTCCTCGTGCAACTTTTTCACGTACGAAGTGAATATCCATTTCAATGTGTTTCGTGCGTTGGTGTTGAATAGGATTTTTAGAGAGGAAGATGGCCAAAACATTATCACAAAAAACCAAGGTACACTTCGGAAGCGGGCAACACTACTACAAAAATGAGCAAAGAAACCCTATTTGGAACCTGTTTTTTAAAAAATCTATAAAAACATGTTTCAAAAACCATAAGAGACCGGTTTCGTGAACTTTACTTAGAAACAGGTTTCTTTGATCAACTTTAGAAACCTCTTTTTTACTAAAAACCGCTCCAAGCCTTTAGAACCTCTTTTTCCTAAAGAACCGGTTTCTTTACTTCCACTTTAGGAACCTCTTTTTTATTAAAACAGGTTTCAAATTTTTGAAACCTCTTTTTTATTCAAAACCGGTTTCAATTTTGCATTTTTTAGAGGGATCAAAAAGCGGGAAATGAAAAATAGAAAACTAATTTGAATTTGAATTTCATATATCTGCACCTAAACCTCACACTTTCTTTTCTAATTTCTAAACAAACCCCCACATATTCTTGTTTAGCGTGATGTTATAGCTAATATCAAATTTTTTCATGGAGACTATATATAGGTTACGGAGTACTTTTTTTGCTGTCAAGGGAATTAAATTCATGTAAGATTTTACTTTAAGCACAATACTTGATACTTGATAATAGTTGTACATATGTATCATAATATATTTGTATTAGTTGGGGGTATTCGGATGTGTTTGATAAAATGTAATTTGGTTACTGCAAGGACTATAATGCTATGTGATATAGTCAAATCGTTTGAATGGATCTCGTGTAGGCTTAAAGGAAAAAAGATTGAGTGGCTTACTTGGTTATCTAATCCTTATTTGTATTTATCTATTTAGTTTTTTAGTATGGGATGCAACCTTTGCACCCTAGTTTGTAGCTCGTGATCTTGTGCCCAACCTTGTAGTTGTATGGTTGCGGCCGTGTTTGTATTCGTTGTCTTTATTAATAATAGTTTCTTGCTTTTCAAAAAAAAAAAAAAAAAAAAAAAAATGCTATGTGATATTATTTAAATATCCAACAATTTTTGCAACTGGATATACCTTTTAATATTGCAGGGACTAAATAATTTATGATTATTATATATGTCTTCACTTGTTTGTGTAGTGATATTGCATCAGCCATTAAGCAAAAAGAATCCATCAAGCCATTAACTCCAAGGCCATCAAGTAAGATCTTCAAGCCATCAAGAACTATCTTTTTGAATACTAGTAGTAGTTTACTCGTGTGTTAGAAATCCACATTTCTTTGTAAATTTGAATTCATATATGATATATCCTATCAAGATTACTAATATATGCAACTTTGCTGATATACATATAAGTTTATCATTAAACTTTAATATTGTTCCGTTGTCAACACTAAGTTTGTCACAACTCACAAGAACTTGTTTTGGTTATACAACTACCAGAATACGGATTATTATTATTATTATTTTAAAAAAAACACATAGAAACCGGTTTTTAATTAGAAACACTTCTCTTTAATCAAGCAAAGGAACTTGTTTTTAGAAAAAAGAGGTTTCTAAAGTTAGTCAAAGGAACCTCTTTTATAACCGGTTCTCTACTTTAGGAACCCCTAGTGATAGGAACCTCTTCTAAAACCGGTTCCAAAGGCCTTAAAAACCGGTTCCAAAGGTCACTTTTTGTAGTAGTGCAAGTAATAAATTGCGAATCCAACACCAGAGAAATGTCTTGGGTTAGTGATGGAAAAATATACGCTAATGTGACATGAGAAAGAATGCGATCATATGGCTGTGTTAATTAAAACATGTGCTTAATGAATGTGCTTAATGATTGTGATGGAAAACAAATACAATGATGGGTGGCGGTGTGTTAAATAAAACATTGGCTTAATGGTTGGGAGGAGTCTTATAAAGGAGGCTTTGCTGTTTTCTTTTGTATAAAACATTTTTTTATTGTCAGAATCATAAATCAATGGATAACAGACATTAGATGTAATAAAATCAACGTTGAAGGATCCAACTGAAAGTATTTTGGTACATTTAGTAAGGTTTGGCAAATTTTTTCTATAATAACTATTGCAACAACGCTAATAGCATTACTTTCGTTGGGCGGGTGATGATAATTCTACTTTATTCTATAATAAATTCACTCATGTCTATCCATAACACTTGGTATTATACAAAGGATACACTAATTTAGTGGGTTTATCAAAAAATCAAGTGGAAATGTCATCACCCCCTTGGTGGATCATAACCTCTAGGTATCTTCTTAAACTAGAGCTTCAATTATTTGGTTGCAATTTTACTCTTTTAACCAACTTTAGCATTGCCCAGCTGCTCAAGGCTCATAAGAGCACACAATCTTAATTGACCATAAGCCCAAAACCAACAAAGATATTTTATGATACCCGACAATTCAAACTTGTTCGATTTCATTTTTTAACACCAAACAAATCGAACGCAAAGAGTCTGCATGCATAATCATCAGTATTAGTGTATTACAAAGGAAATATTGGTAAAAACAAAGTGGATAAGTAAAAATTACACTTAAATCTGGATCAAAATTTGTGGTGCACGGATACAAGATAAATAAGATTTTACTTCAGCACAAGAATGAAACAACAAATGGAGTGTGTTTCAAGAGAGAAAACTGAAACCATGACCTTAGCAAATCACTCTTCGTCGGAGAGTTATTGTACTTTAGCATAACAATCTCATAAAATCAAACCTAAAGAAAATCCTCTTAATAATATTTTTTCAAATTATTATTTTACTTATTTAATTTATCAACATATATTCATTGTATTATTCATCATGTTTTCCTAACCTATTATAATTGCAGATTAAATTAACATGTAAGGTGTAGAAAGTAGCCAGGAGCAGACCCAGCAACAACAGATCATCTTATCTAGTTCTATGGATCTTGTTGCTTCTAAGAACCATAATATCTGTGCCACGTTTCAAGTATAAAGAGTATATCTAGCTCACGTGCTGATTCAAAGGTGATTTCAAGGCGTTATAAACAGTATATCTAGCTTACGTGCTGATTCAAAGGTGAACAAGGCTGACTTCAATACAAATTTCAAGTATGTAGCTCACCAAATGTACTACTCTCGCTTTCAATCTCCAGCAGAAACACATATGCTAGATCATCACATCCACAATGACGAAACAGAGCTTTATTTATAGAATTATAATACGGTTTGAAATATGTATGAAACAAATTAACATGAATTAATGTAAAGACTTGTGTAGTCTTAAGTCACCTATGAAAGCAAAAGGCTATTCGTTTTTATCATGAAGTTCAACACCGGGATCTGTATTGTACCAACTGATATAAACGAATTCATCATCTAAAACCTACAAGTAGGATAAGTGGGCGTAAACAATATAAGGGAACATTTAAAAGTCTTTATTCAAAATAATTATTAAACAGGACACAAGCTCCAAACAGACAAACCAACCTTCTCCAAACTGTCACTACAAAGGAAAAAAACGCACATCAATTCAGAATTCTGTAAAATGCTTATTATACAAAGAAAATGCTTAAAATGATATAATACTTGATGTTCATCATCAATAACTAATACAAGAGAAAAACGTCATGTGGCGAGCTATCTTACAATAGAACAGTAAACATTCCACTGAAAAGAACCAACTGCCACGTCATCTGCTGATGTCAAAAACCGTGTCCAAAGTTATTAAGCCAAATCACACAGATAAAAAGACAGTTAAACTGATAATCAGAAAAAAAAAAAAAACACAACTGCAATTTCTCCAGGTCAGCATCAAAAACTATCATTTGCCCGTGATAAATGGATGACCGCGTGCTTGTTTTACACTAATCCTCTTATCAGGGTCTAAGAAGTTTGCTAACATTTTTGGATCCTCACCAGGTGACCCCATAACAATCGTACCAGCCTCTTTACAGTCTGTAAAACATGTCACTAACTTCATCATCTAAAAACAGAGTAAATACATAGTTGTGAACTCGAGGTGGAGAATCTCCAAATATATCATCCCCATTAGATCTCTCACTCTGCAATATTTATTGTAATAACATATATCAGTAAGCACAAACACAGCAAACTAATATTACACATACCAAAAAACACAGCCTTTTTTGTACTAAAAATTGCAAAAAAAAAAAAAACACACCCCCCTTTGGAGAACCCTCTCATGATCCACTCTCAATACCAAAATTACCACTTTGTAGATGTACTCTCCCAACAGAAAAAGGTGTGCCTCCAGTGTTACTTCTGAACCAAATGAAGTTCGCCTCTATGCCGGTGTTGTTTTTAGGAAGTTATTAAATATCAAAAATGAAACAAAGGAATTTGTGCAATGGTGGTCGTCCGTGGATGCGGGATATAGATCTTATATAATAGTTTGGTTGGTAAGTTCTCTTTCAAGTAAAGAGGGGTATAGGGTTGCACTAATTATTGCTAAAATTGGCTCCATTCTGATCACAAAAGAAAATCGGCCAGACCTCTTCTCTAGTTTGAGTGTTAATATGATCTATGAAGATTAACCGATGCCTTTAAAGAAGACAACCATGTTGGCCCTTCGGTGTGTTTATCAAGAGCTGCCTGATAATGGTTTCCTTTGCACTAGAAAATAAGTTAAAGTATATCACAACACAGGCATTAGTGCAAATCAGCAACATCATGTTCGTATTGATGCAATTACAGTACTAAACAGTGCTCTTCACTTATTCTCAATCAAATTTAAAAACGAATTAGAGCAAAAACGTATAATTTTGGTCATTTGTGAAGTTGTCAACGTTAATGATAATGACATAAAACAGGTTTCTCTCGAGTGTATTGCTTCGATTTGTTACAAATATTGTGATTTGATAGCTTCACACATACAGATCCTCTTCGATCCATTAGTCAATGCTGTTAGAGAAGATGAAAAACATCTATGCTATTAAAATTATTGAATATTTTATGATGATACCCAGAAGTGGTGCAAGTGGTCAGCCACAGCCTCATGCGCAATTTATTGATATGTCTCTTCAAATGTTAATTTTGTTGCTCCTCGATACCCTGTTGAGGCAAGATTCGGGTATGAATCTGGATGATGAGAAAAATCAAAATGTGCCGAGTGTTGCAAAAGAGGAGTGTGTCTCTGTGTTCTTGCGATAGTTTTTAAGGACAAAATCTTGTCTTTAGTTGTTCCTTCTATTGAGGAAAACATTGGAAGACAAGATTTTGTCCTCAAAAACTCTCGCAAAAACACAACACGCTTTGGCAGCAATTGACACATTCCGACTTTTCTCATCATCGAAATCCAGACCCAGATCTTCTCTCAATAAGTTATTGAGAAGCAACGAAACTAACATTTGAAGAGACATATCAATAAACCGTGCATGAGGCTGTGGCTAACCACTTGCACCAGTCCTAGATAAAATCATAAAAAATCGATTGTTTTAATAGCAAAGATGTTTTTCACCTTTTCTAAAGGCATTGGCTAACGGATCAAAGAGGAACTGTATGTGTGGCGCTATCAAATCACAATATCTGTAACCAATCAAAGTAATACACTGAAAAACAACCTCTATCATGTCATCATCGTTTAGTGCATAATATTCTTCCGCTTTCAATCAAAGTAATACATTGAAATTATACTCTTCCGCTTTAATTCATTTTCAAATTTGATTAGGAATAAGTGAATAATATTGTTTAGTGCAGTAATTGCTTCAATACGAATATGAGGTTGCTGCTTTGCACTAATGACTTTTAATATGGTAGTTTTGATATACTTTAAATCATTTTTTGTGCAAACAAATCCATTGTCAGACAACTCTTGACAAACACACCCACGGGCCAACATGGTTGCCTTCTTCAAAGGCATTGGATAATTTTCATGGATCATATTAGCATTCAAACTAGATAAGAAGCATGACTAGCATTCTCTTGGAATCAGAATGAAACTAATTTTACCAATAATTAGTCCAACCTTATACCCCAATCTACTCAAATAAGAACTCACCAACCAAACTATCATATATGATATATATCCTGCATCCATAAACCACAATTGAACAAATTACTTTGTTTCATCTTTAGCATCAAAAAACTTCTTGAAAACAACATCGGCATAGAAGCCAACTCTAACCAGTCATCAACACTGACAAACACACTTAGCAAGGCGAAGAATAATTCATGGACATTTTCCTCCTCGACCTTTTCCAGTGAGTTGGGGGGCTTCTTTTCTAACAAAAGAGATTCAATGTTATCTCTAACCTTTCTCACCATTTCTTACAAAATATAACGAAAACAATCAATATCAATACACAAACCCTAAAGCTACCGATATTCCATTACAGAAATATAAATAGCAACAGATATATTTCATTAGTGGCGACTAGCACCACTAGTTACGGAAAGAAATTCACAAACCATTATTAATTATTAATATAATTACAGGACACCACTAAATGTAAATGGGACTCCATATTTTTTTTGAAGTTTGTAATTTTAGAGTTTAGATAACATATGGTTAAATTTAAATCTGGTTACCTGCTGAGATATCCAATCCGTGAATTCGAACCACACAAATCGAAATTTTAACTCAAGTTTATATCAAACTAAGGTAAATTTCTCAGCAGAAACTACAGTTAACTACACATAAATTCGTTTTATAATTAGTAATTTTGAAAAAAGTGAGGGTAATTCGAACAGACCATTTTGATTTTACCAGATTCAGCATCAGAATCAACTATCTTCTTAGCCACGTAATCATCACCGTCTTCTTCCACAATCTCTCCTTCTTCATATCATAATAGGACCAGAGGTTAGTCGCCGGAATAGACGGTGGTGGCGGCATATCCGTAACTTGTTCGCCAACCTCACCGCGTTTATCTTCATTTTTTTTTACTGTGATAATGATGGTGACGCCGACGGTGGTGACGGTCCTTTCTTCGTTTAGACGGCTCTTTAGATTCTTCGTCAGACGATCGACGGTGCTTGCGTTCTTCGTGGTCGATAGTCATCTCAAAAACTAGGGTTAGGGTTTGCAGGAAAAAAGAGGGCGAAACTGAACGAGATTGCAAGATTTATATATATTCGAAGGTTTAATGTTTGTGTGTGTTGGGCTTGAGTGTTTGTTGTTTGTGTGTGTTGGGCTAAGGTATATCCGGACCATGTATTGCTTTGAACAGTTCTAATATATTCAAGAGATTGAAAAAGTGGGTGACAAATCAAGCATTCAAATGTGCTTTATGTGGACAAGTGAAAGATTCAATTAATCACTTGTTCTTTTTTTTTTTGGTTATAGAATGCACATTGATATATTCAACATCATTTTTACTTCGGCCATCATAACTGTGCATTAAGACCACTCGTAACAGTGCTGGCCAACGCCGTTGTAGCCTAGCTGGAGGACCAAAAACGCCGGACAAACGCCGTAACGGCGCCGTGGTGGGCGGCGTTGGGACGATGCAACGGAGAGGGAAACGGGAGTGGTGGACAGGTGGATGATTGTGGTTGGGCTAGGAAACTAGCCGTTGGCCAACGGAAAAAAAAAAAATTTAATATATTTATTTTATCTATATATATACATAATTACCTTATAATTTTACACACAACAATTATCTTTCTTTCATTCTTTAACTCTCTTCTTACTAAAAAAAATCACAAAAAATGGATAAGGCCTTCAAAATGTTTAACTTTTTAATCGATGATTCGGATGATGAAAAAATTGTTACGTTCGTTAACAGTTTATGGGAAGAAGAGGAAGAAGAAGTAGAAGGAGAGGCGAGTAGTTCACGAGTCCCTCGTCCCCGCACTTATATTGCACGAGTAGTTTCTAGCCGTTGCAATTCAATTTTTTTTTTAAATTTAATTTTATTACATTAAATAATAATAATAAGTTAAAAAAATAAAATAAAACAGGAAAATACAAAAATAAATGCCACATCAGCATTCCACTACCACAACACCAACCCACAACACCAACTTTCAACACCACCACTACTCCACTCTCTCCCACAACACATCCTAATCATCAAATAACTCACAACACCACCCCACAACATAGCACACCATTACAAATGGTCTAATAGATTGTACAGTACAACAAATTAATGCATAATTTATATTGGACGAAGTAAAAATGATGGTGGATACACCACCTTTATAGAATTAAAGTCCGGACGAATATGAAGTCCAAAATGTTGTTTAAAGGTATTCCAGATCACTTATAGGATATTATTCATGGGTTATCTCATTACCCATGTACTAATAATATATATGACATATTATTAATAGACTAGTGCTGCTACTAATGTCTATTATATTTAGCAAGAAAGACACTACATAACATTCAAGATCTAAAGAAGATATGGGGAGGAGTTTGTTGGAGCTAATCGATTCATTGTGTCTCAAATCGGAAAGTGAAATAAACGAATGTGCATATAAAAAAAAAAAAAAAAAAACTTATGGGAACCTCCCTCTATCACCAATTGGTTTTAGAGAAATGAGGGACTCATGAGCTTATATGCATGGCATGTTAGTGGACCTAAATCGATCCAACAAATGGTATCCGAGCCTGGTTATAGCCTAGATGTGTGGACGGTGCAGAATGGTAGCGGAGGTTCAAACCGAGATGACTATGGACGTGACCGAGGAGGAGGTCGGGTGTCCGGGAAGAGTCGAGATGGTATTGAACGTGTCCGTGGAAGTAGCGTGGAATGAATCGATTAAGGGGGTGATTGTTGGAGCTAATCGATTCATTGTGTCCCACATCGGAAAGTGAAAGAAACAAATGTGCATATATAAGCTTATGGGAACCTCCCTCTATCACCAATTGATTTTTGAGAAAAGTGAAACTCATGAGCTTATATGTTGTACATGGTGGTGGACCTTAAACGATCCTACAGAGTTGAACAAGATTATTTAGAATTATTTTGATTTAAGTTGATTTTGGTGAAGGTTAAAAAGACGTAAGCGGTTTATTCCAATCGCGCCAATAGCTTCTTTAAAAAAAGTTTTTTGGGCGGGATGATACTAAAGCCATTGGGATATTGTAACAGGTCAAAACATCCATCTCCGGTGACTATTTCTTTGAGATTCGTGAAGTTCTGACAGACTTATGAAATTCCGGCGACGAAGTGGTGTTCCAGATTTCGAATTCGTTGCAATTCTGATATAGCTTTGTATATGCAAGTTCTCATTTTTATTTTGTTGGTTACTGTGAAATCATGGCTTATAGAGTAAACCTTGATTCAAGATGAAGATGAAATGGCTCTGGGTTTTTTGGTTTGTTTTAGATCGTAAATGAAAATATAAAACCATTTTATGCAATGCATTTGAGCTACAAAGATATAGTATTGTTTTTTATTTTTTGATTTGGTTTCATTTTGATTTTGGGATGATGATGAAGAATTGAAGTGTTAGGAGTAAGGGCTTGAATTGGTTTAATTAGGTTTTGAAAAAATGGGGATGAAGATGAATATGCTACAAGCATTTTACAATTTAATCTTTCTTATTTACTTAATTTAATTTCATGCACAATATTTAGTGCAAATGGACAAAACTACCCTCATCTGCGTATCTAACAACATCTTACTATTAGCACGCGCGGTGCCAATAAGGTGCATATGGGGTCAGATGACCCGGGTCCAATTTAAGGCCCAACTAGCAATTTTTTTTTTAAATAATAGCCAGAGTTTTGCCCCTGGCCCAAATTCACTTCTTCATCAATTAACTGTTTTAAATAAGCGACATTGGACTTCACCTTCTTTATTATTTAGGTCATCAATTTTGCATCTGATCGAATCGAAGCTCTCGCCAATGTTAAAGATGAAGATGTGATTCAACGTTTCCAGAATATGCGTTTCGTAAAGGAAAAGTGTAGTTAATGGACATATTTTGTGCAGTTTGATTTGGTAGAATTCATGTTTTTTTTTTTTTTTTTGTAGAATCCATGCAGTTTTTTGATAGTAATTGGGTGGTTTTGAACCTGTTTTGAACATGCTTAATAGTGAAGTTAGTTTGTTTTAAATTATTGTTGATGATGTAGTTTTTTCGCCCCCATCATTATAAATTCCTGGATCCGCCACTGACTATTAGGACATGAAGAAATTGGACTATCTGGAAATAAGTCTCTGGACTATTTAGTTGAAAAAATCAAGTTTAGACTATCCATGTGATTTTGAGCAAACCATAAGGACTATTCGTGTAATTTTGTCTTTTTAGTATATAATAGATATATTTATTAATATATATAAAGAAAATTCTATTTTTAAACCGATGAAAAATCAATAAAATTAATAACGAATCCGTAGATAGATAATTAGATAATAGGTAATTACAATTCAAACAAAAGTAACCCAAAAACCAACTCTAATCAACAAAACAACCGCGCACGCGCACATGTGACATAACAAGAGTCCTATACAATATACTCACCAACAGGGTGAAGAAACAATTGAATAGCAAAAAACATGCGACAAAAGTATAACAACACGAAGCTAAGGAAAAAACATGCATAACAGTTTGTATTATACAATAAAAAGATGCACTACTTTAGTGAATTTATAAAAAAATCAAGTGGAAATATCATCACCCTTGGTGGGTGATGTATAACAAAAACCTAATTAATACAATAACCTCTAGGTATCTTCTTAAACTAGAGCATTAATTATTTGGTTGCAACTTTATTCTTTAAACCAATTTTAGCATTGCCTAACTGCTCAAGGCTCATAAGAGCACAAAATCTTAATTGACCATAAGCCCAAAACCTACATAGATCTTAATGATACCCGAAAGTTCAACTTTGTATGATTTCATTTTCTAACCGCGAACAAATCGACCACAAAGAGTCTGCATGCATAATCATCAGGATAACAAAGGAAATATTGGTAAAAACAATTTGGATAGGTAAAATTACACTTAAATCTGGATCAAAATTTGCGATGGATACAAGATAAGTAAGATTTAACTTGAATCTTCATCATATGGTTGATAAGATGGCACAAGAATGGAACAACAATAAGGAGTGCTTCAAAAGAGATGACTGAAAGTCTGAAACCATGACCTTAGCAAATCACTCTTCGTCAGAGTTATTAAACTTTATCGAGTGAGATTGCAAATCTATTTGACCTCCTCTGTAGCTTCCACGCTTCTTTTTTGTCTTCTCGTGACGAAAGTCCCTAAATTAAATACTGAGTTTAGCAACTTTCTATATCTGTATCTATATCTAACATCCATAATACCATCAAGCATGTATGTATAAAAACCCCAAGATGCCAATACATACTACTTGACCAAGAACTTCTTGCGCTTTAGCACCATATCCAATATCTGCACCATCCTGCAGTGTACAGTTTTAACATTAGAACATAATAGATTTTCATTTCATGGGTCCTACCAATATTATGTATGTAATAATAATAAAAAAAATCATACCTTGGCCCAGTAGGAATTATCTTGTAATTTCTCATGAGCAAATTCTACTTGATCAATTTTCACCCTTTGAAATGCATTATAAAATATTCATTATTCATATAAATCAAACCTACAGAAAATTCTATTTTTTTAGAGGTCAGTAAATCACTATTTCAATGAGCTTCATTAGAATCACAACTGATTTTTATAAAATTACAAAAAAAAAAGGACATGGTAACACAATTACACAAACCTCTGCTGAATCAGTACGTTGCTTTTTCCCCGATTTCTTAATTCCTCCATTCATCTCCGGTTTCTCAGATCCTTTTTTATCAGACGTTACATGTGCATCACTTTCATTAACAATTTGATTAATTTCAATCTTTGCAGACTGATGCTCGTTTTCATCAGACACCAATCTTTTCCTTTTCTTACAACTTTTTTGTTCTTCATTAGCCACTTCTAGTTGAACATTTTCATTTTCTTTAGTAGATACCTCTTTTTCATTGCTATTTATCTTCTTATGTTTGTTTTTTTTTCTTTGATTCCTTTACCTCTAATCCATTTGTAGTATCGTCTATAGGCTTCTCCAAAAAATCCGCTTTTGTTTCTTTATTTTCATCACCAGAAACCAACTCATGTTTGTTTTTCTTCTTTTTTACTTTAGTTTCAGTTTCAACAACTACATTATCTTCAGTTTGTCGACTGCATAACACAAAATCCATCATTCACATCATAAAACTTATATCTATAATTGTTCATATTAATTACAGTATATGATTTATTGAATTATGATCAATCAAGGTATTCATTAAAAGAAAGGCGAAAAATAAAAGAAAATGATTGTTTGTGCCATCTTACCATGCATTTACGTATTTGCAATAGATGTCCTCTAAATTAGCAGACGAAGCTTTCCATGTGTCATTCTGCATTAAAAGCAAAATCATCAACGTTTCATAGTCAGCTATAAACTGTTAAAATACAATGCAAATTTAGAATAATATGGAATTAGTAAATGTATATGGGTAAAATATCTAGATATTAATATGTATATGAAAAATATCTAGATATTAAAATGTATAGAAAAATCTAGATATTTATATGTGTAAGAAATATCTAGATATTTATATGTATAAAAATATCTACATATTTATATATCCATGGAAATATCTAGTTTCTAGAAACTTCCATGGAGTAGTATAAATATAGGTGGTGGGTTCATTTGTGTAAGGGGTGAGTAAGTGAAGTGTGAAGTAGAGAAGAAGTAAGAAGTGAAGAAGAGTTAGAAGAAGAAGTTGTGAAGAAGTAAGAGTGTGAGTTGAGTCCATAATATTGTAATTGTTTTTTTGTATTAATAAAAGTGTTCTTTGTTAAGTTTCCCGGTTAAGCCTTAGTTCGTGTTTGAGTTCTTAGTGCACTTGTGTTATTTTTATTATATGGTCGGCTCTGCCGCCTAAGTGATATATGGTCGGTTATACCGCCTGAATGATATATGGTCGACACTGTCGCCTAAATATTATTGTGCACTAAGGATTTATAAAATTAAAGGCTAACCAACGTCAAAGTGTTGGTCTAGTGAGTGAGTATAGCCTAAGTCCTCTATAGTGGGTGTGTTGGGCTCGTCGAAGCTTCCAACAATTGGTATCAGAGCGGGTCGTCCGGGACCATTGCTAGTGGAGGTACTCATCGGTAAACGTTGGACGTTTACATCGACTTGTTTTCACCAAGGCTCTAAGGGAGATTCTGTCGGAGCACAGTTAGGAACTGTGAAAGCTCATCGGTCAGGGACCAAGCTTATTGGACGTTGGACGTCATGATGGCAGATCTTGCAAGTACGAGCAGTGGAATCAAGAGTCTCAATAACCACAACTATGGTTATTGGCGGACTTGTATAGAATCCTACCTACAAGGACAGGATTTATGGGAAATAGTTGCTGGCAGTGACACAACGCCTCCACCGAAAGAAAATGCCGAAGCCTTGAGAAAATGGAACATCAAGGCCGGGAAGGCTTTATTTATATTGAAGACTACAATCGAGGAGGATCTATTGGAGCACATCCGTGACGAGAAAACACCAAAGGCAGCTTGGGAAACTTTTGAAAAATTATTTTCAAAGAAGAATGAAGCACGACTCCAGCTCTTGGAAAATGAGCTCGCAGGTATCTCACAAGGAAGTCTATCTATTTCTCAGTATTTCACCAAGGTGAAATCTATTTGCCGTGAGATATCTCAACTTGCCCCTGAAGAGAAAGTGAGTGATGCAAGGATGAAGAGAATTATCATCCACGGCTTAAGATCCGAGTATAATGGATTTATAGCCGCTGTGAGAGGATGGCCTACTCAACCATCATTAATAGAGCTGGAGAATTTATTGGCTAACCAAGAGGCATTAGCCAAGCAGATGAATGAAGTAACCGTAAAAGACGGAGAAGATGCACTCTTCACCAATAAAAAGAAAGCAACATCTCGAAGACAAGAGGCGATGAAAGAAAGTAAGACATATGGGTGGAAGGGTCACCCAAAATCAAAAGGCAACGCTTCAGGGGGAGCTCAACAAGGAAGAAGAGATCATCGCCAACAATACGGGGAAAATGATAAGAGAAAGAATGGTGAATGCTTCAATTGTGGCAAGAAGGGTCATTTTGCTCGAGATTGTAGATTCCCCAAAAGGCGAACTTTCGAAGGAAATGTGGCCGCCACAAGAGATGAGAAGAAAGAGGTCACATTCGAAGCAACCATTAATGAGGAAACATGGGATGCAGAAGCTGAACTCTCTGTTGAAGCTGACATAGATGATCAAGCTCTTACAACAACTTTAAAGTCAAAAATAAACTACAAAGATGATTGGATCATCGATTCTGGGTGCTCAAATCATATGACCAATGATGAGACGAAGCTGCAAGAAATGGAGGATTACAAAGGAAAAAGAGTCGTGACAGCCAACAATTCAAGGTTGTCTATTTCTCACATTGAAAAGACAATAATTCCAAGTGAAGGTGACTCTCATAAGCTCCATCTCGAGAAGGTGTATCTTGTCCCTGGCCTAAAGAAGAATTTACTGTCAGTACCACAATTGACAGCAGAAGGAAATTATGTGCTCTTTGGACCAGAAGATGTGTCTGTATTCAAGAGAGTGAAGGTGGTTGGCAATCCAATTATGCAAGGAAAAAGAATAGAGTCGGTCTATGTACTATCTGCTGAAACAGCATATGTGGATAAGACTCGAAAGAATGAGAAGGCTGATCTGTGGCATGAACGTCTTGGGCATGTGGGATACAATAAGTTAAAGGAGATGATGGTGAAACGCATAGTAAATGGGCTTCCTCAAATTGATATCCGAACAGATACAATATGTGCTGGATGTCAATTTGGCAAAGCTCACCAATTGCCATTCAAGGAGTCAGCGCATCAGTCCAAGACACCACTAGAGCTAATACACTCAGATGTCTTCGGCCCAGTGAAACAAACATCACTTGAAGGAATGAAGTATATGGTGACATTCATTGATGACTTCTCAAGGTATGTCTGGGTTTACTTCATGAAGGAAAAGTCGGAGACTTTTCAGAAGTTTAAAGAGTTCAAGAAGAAGATAGAAAGTGAGCTTAATAATAAGATTAGGTGCTTACGCACAGATAATGGAGGAGAATATTTATCAACCGAGTTCAATATCTATCTTGAGAAGCACAAGATCAGAAGGCAATTAACTTGCCCTAATACTCCACAACAGAATGGAGTGACAGAACGTAAGAATCGTCATCTTGCTGAAACCTGTCGAAGTATGCTTCATGGTAAGAATGTACCAGGAAGATTTTGGGCCGAATGTATGAGGACGGCTTCATACGTGATTAACAGACTCCCACAAACAAAGTTGGGATATATTTCACCATATGAAAGATTATGGAAGATCAAGCCAACCGTCAACCATCTCAAGGTTTTTGGATGTGTATGCTACGTCTTCGTACCAGATCATCTACGAAGCAAATTTGATAAGAAGGCAATTCGGTGCATTTTTGTCGGTTATGATGAATCAAGAAAAGGATGGAGATGTGATCCAAATACTGGGAAGTGTCATACTTCAAGAAATGTGGTATTTGATGAAGCTTCTTCATGGTGGTCATCTCAAAAGATAGAGCTTCCAGAATCTCATGGATTAGAAGAAGTTCCAGAAGAGAAAGAAAAACATAAAGAGCACATATCGGATCCAATTAAAGAAGGAGATGGATCGTACTCTAAGGAAACGAGTCCATGGAAAACTGGGGTACATCAATCTACATCCGAAGAGGTTCGTCCAAGCCAAATGGATGCCGAGGAGCATGTGCAAGAATTACGGAGATCAACAAGGCCGAGGCAACCTAATCCGAGGTATGCCAATGCTGCTCATGTGGATGAATCAATACCTATTGAGCCTTCCACTTATGAAGAAGCAGCACAAAGTCAAGAATGGCGGAAAGCAATGGAAGAAGAAATTAATGCATTAAAAGAAAACCAGACATGGAGTTTAGTTCCAAAGCCAAAAGATGTAAAACCAATATCTTGTAAATGGGTTTACAAGGTGAAGACTCGATCAGATGGCTCCATTGAAAGGTATAAAGCTCGACTTGTTGCTAGAGGTTTTTCTCAACAATATGGGCTGGATTATGAAGAAACGTTTAGTCCAGTGGCGAAGATCACAACAATTCGAGCTCTACTAGCTTTAGCCGCTAGCAAATCTTGGAAGCTGTGGCAGATGGATGTCAAGAACGCTTTCTTACATGGAGAACTTGACAAAGAAATTTATATGGAGCAACCAAGAGGCTTTGAGAACAAGTCCCATCCTGACCATGTCTGCAAATTAAAGAAAGCACTATACGGCTTGAAGCAGGCTCCAAGAGCTTGGTACGGGAAGATTGGCGAGTTTTTAGTAAAAAGTGGTTTCACAGTTGCTCCTTCAGATTCTAGTTTATTTGTGAAACAAGATCAAGGAAAACTAGCCATAGTGCTAGTATATGTGGATGACTTAATCATCACGGGAGATCACTATGAGGAGATCCAAAGAACAAGAGAGAATCTGTCTATCAGATTTCATATGAAGGAGCTTGGAGAACTCAAACATTTTCTTGGACTCGAAATAGAGCAGAAAAGAGAAGGATTATTTCTGGGACAACGAAAATATGCGCGAGATCTTTTACAAAAGTACGGAATGCTTAATTGCAAACCTATCTCAACTCCGATGGATCCGAATACAAAACTACGAGCAGATGAAGGAAAAAGTCTTCAAGATGTTACCATGTATCGAAAGATGGTCGGAAGTCTTATTTATCTCACACTAAGCCGGCCAGATATATCTTATGCAGTTGGAGTGGTTAGTCGATACATGAGCAATCCGAAGAAGCCTCACCTTGATGTTGTACGACGCATCTTAAGGTATGTTAAAGGCACTATTAACTTTGGTATTTTATACAAGAAAACAAAAGAATGTCACGTGACTGGATATTGTGACGCCGATTATGCTGGAGACTATGATACACGACGATCAACAACTGGATACATGTTTAGTCTTGGATCGGGAGTAATATCATGGTGCAGCAAGAGACAACCAACTGTATCCTTATCAAGCACCGAAGCAGAATATCGATCGGCAGCATCAGCAACACAAGAAATTACATGGTTGAAACAACTAATGGAAGATCTTCATCAATCAACAGACTATCAAGTAGAGCTTTTCTGCGATAACTTATCAGCTATACGTCTAGCAGAAAATCCAGTCTTTCATGCAAGAACAAAACATATAGAAGTGCACTATCACTATGTACGCGAGAAGGTCCTTGAAGGGGAGATCAAGATGGTGCCAACAAAGACAGATGAACAAGTTGCAGATATATTCACCAAGAGCCTAAGTAAACCAAAGTTTGAAAAATTCAGAGAAGCACTTGGAATAGTCTGCAAGACATCGTTGGAAGAAAATTTGCATTGAGGGGGAGTGTTAAAATACAATGCAAATTTAGAATAATATGGAATTAGTAAATGTATATGGGTAAAATATCTAGATATTAATATGTATATGAAAAATATCTAGATATTAAAATGTATAGAAAAATCTAGATATTTATATGTGTAAGAAATATCTAGATATTTATATGTATAAAAATATCTAGATATTTATATATCCATGGAAATATCTAGTTTCTAGAAACTTCCATGGAGTAGTATAAATATAAGTGGTGGGTTCATTTGTGTAAGGGGTGAGTAAGTGAAGTGTGAAGTAGAGAAGAAGTAAGAAGTGAAGAAGAGTTAGAAGAAGAAGTTGTGAAGAAGTAAGAGTGTGAGTTGAGTCCATAATATTGTAATTGTTTTTTTGTATTAATAAAAGTGTTCTTTGTTAAGTTTCCCGGTTAAGCCTTAGTTCGTGTTTGAGTTCTTAGTGCACTTGTGTTATTTTTATTATATGGTCGGCTCTGCCGCCTAAGTGATATATGGTCGGTTATACCGCCTGAATGATATATGGTCGACACTGTCGCCTAAATATTATTGTGCACTAAGGATTTATAAAATTAAAGGCTAACCAACGTCAAAGTGTTGGTCTAGTGAGTGAGTATAGCCTAAGTCCTCTATAGTGGGTGTGTTGGGCTCGTCGAAGCTTCCAACATAAACCGCACCGATGCATTAACCAAACACAATTTTATTAAGAAAAGAGGGAGACAGCAGCTATTAGCAAACATAAAATCTACATAAAATACTTAAAAAACAAAGAGTCTTCCAAATCCTAAATTTAATCTCAGACTACAGTTTTGCTGCTTGTGAATAGAAATATGGAATATATAATTCAACTATATTGCAAACTCGTGTTTCTGACATGGTATTCGAATCTTAAATGATCTCACAAAGTTATCTACTACTTCCATTGCAAACTACATCCCTATCAGGGTAAAACTGTAAGTTTACAGAAAACTAACCGCAGACTATAGCTAAAACATACCCATCATAATTTCTACAGAGTTACGTTAGAATGTTAAATACTTAAATAAATTGTATATTTACAAAGTGAGGGGATAAGTTCTTTAGTATCATGCTTCACATCCATATTTATAATTTTAACACTTGAAATAAAATTGCACCTTATTATGTGTAATAAATTACTGTATATATTATGCTAAAAATGTAAATTGGCAGAGTTAGTCCATTTCTAAGATGTGTCTGTGAACGTTCCCAGTGTCAATTTCCCCAAAATGAATATAAATTAATTAATGCATAAAAAAAATAAAAGAAAAAAAGAAACCTGAATGCGAGATTCGGATTGAAATCGTTTGAAGGTTTTTGGGAACCCGTTACGATGAAGGTAGTCAAGGATGATGGATTAGTGAAGGATCTGTTTTGTTTCTGGTGTCATTATTACGAATTCGCCGTTTGTAGCTGTCATTTTACTGTTATTTAATATCAGAATTTATAAATTAGTACTCCGTATGATTTTAGTTCTGGTTCTAAGGTTTATATTATGCCCTGGCAAATCAAACCCACAATTTAAAAAATGGGTTCATTGGATCTTAATTTTAAGGTCTAGTAGGGTGCGGACAAAATTTCATTCCTCGTCCCTGAACTTTACATCGATTTTGACTTCCTGTCCTTTTTCTTTTTCTTTGTGCATACCTCGTCCCTAAACTATCAAAAGAGTACATTCCTCGTCCCCCGTCTACTTTCTGTCAAAACCTGCCGTTACCCCTTATCACGTGCATGTCATGTGAGGGTATTTTAGTCTTTTTGATGTTTTTTTTCCCAAACTGATCTTCTTTCTCAAATAAAATATACTACTACTAAAACACATAATACAAGTACTCAATTCATCTTCAATTCATCTTTATCTTCAAGTTACACATGAACATATCCAAATCCAAATACAAATACAAACACACTCAAATCCCAACCACATTAAACGATTAAATCTAATAAATTTACAAATATTCCATTAAAAATATCATATCTCTTTTCAAGCATCAAATGCGCTAATTCCACAATCGAGTATCCATCCCTTTGTTTTGAGTTTAGTTAAAGCATCAATTTCGCTAATTCCACAATCAGTCCACTTCAATGTACACCACCACCTTCTTACGATCGTAGAAATGGTGTCCCACTTCATATAAGTTTAGTAGAGAACACAACAAAATAACGTCCAATTGAACGGAAACTATCCCTTTTTTTTTATCAAAGTAACCAAACCAATGAAAAAACCCTGGATTAGTCATATACCTTTCGAGAAAATTCATAAGGACTCCACAATGCATTGGCAACATCAGGAGGTATCATCATTTCAGAAACACCTTGATTAGCAATACCAACTATTTTGACTTTAGATGCAATGCCTTCCTCACCATCTGTAAACAGGTACATAAACAATAAAAATAATCTTTATCCGCTTCCTCCATTTCATTATTATCACACACAAATTTATCTTTTGTGGGTGTGCCCTCTTTTTTGGAGTATCCATCGCTTCCGTACACTGTCCCGGAGATCCAACTCCATTTTGAAAGTTCTTCACCTACAATGAAGAACAAAATTGAACAAAAGTACTTACCTTGAAGCTTCATAAAAGTACTTACCTGCAAAGTTCTTCACCTACACTGTTCATGAAACCCTAATTCATAAAAGTACTTACCTTGAAGCTTCATCTCCCTCATTCATCACAAAATATAAACCCGAATATCTAATTAAATCCAAACTAAACAAATACGAGTAAACCCTAACTAAATTACAATCAAAATTCATAAACGAAACACACTTTCGACAAAAACTTAAATCAAAATTTCTTTTTCACTTTTTCTTTCATCACCTACCTGCAAATTCTTGCTTTTTCTTCAATAACCTCATCATCAAAGACCCAAATCGAAGACCCAAATCGAAGATTGATAGAAGACCTAAGTCGAAGAACCAAATCAAAGGCTCAAAAACCAATTCGAAGATCCCTTGCAATTGATCGAAGACCCAAAATCGAAGGTTCAAAACCCATGAAGATCCGATTGCCTGTTCCCCATGAAGATTTAATATGTGGTTGCCTAACAGGAGAAATGATATATGAGATTGAATATGTGGTTGCCTAAAGATCTTGTGGTATGATTTGATTTTCAATTACACCCATTTAGGTGATTTTTAATTGAGTCAGTGATTGTAAATGAAAGTTTTAGAGAGATGAAAGTTTTAGAGAGAAAGGTTTTAGAGAGAAGATAGTGACTATGGTTTAAATGTTTAATTGGGGGTTTATACAAAAATGATAAAAATACCCTCACATGACATGTACGTGATAAGGGGTAACGGCAGATTTTGACAGAAAGCAGACGGGGGGACGAGGGATGTACTCTTTTGATAGTTTAGGGACGAAGAATGCACAAAAAAAAAAGAAAAAGGACAGGGAGTCAAAATCGATGTAAAGTTCAGGGACGATGAATGAAATTTTGTCTAGGGTGTGAGTTTATAAAGGATAAGAAATCTTGTGGGTCAAAAATTGAACTATTTATATCACAAGGAAAAAGTGACGGGTCTATCGGGTCCTATGTTCGGGTCCAATGGGTTCTACGTTTTCGATGCCCGTTTTCGTCGTAAAATTTCGACGCGCATTTTCGACGCGCGTTTTCGACGCCCGTTTTCGCAGCGCGTTTTCGGGCGCGAGTTTTCTTAGCGCATTTTTGGCACTTGATTTCGGCGTGCGTTTTCGGCGCGGTTTTCGCAGCGCTTTTTCTTCTGGCGTTTTCAACGCGATTTCGGCGGGCGTTTCCGACGCCCGTTTTCGGCGAGCGTCTCCGGCCGGCGTTTTCGGCTGGCGTTTCCGGTGGGCGTTCTCGGCACCCGTTTTCGGCGCGCTTTTTCGGCGCCCGTTTTCGGCGCGCTTTTTCGGCGCCGGTTTTCGGCGCGCGTTTTTGGCGCAGGTTTCCGGTGCGCGTTTTCTGCCGGCGTTTTCGGCGCCCGTTTTAGGCGAGCGTTTCCGGCGCGCGTTTTAAGAGGGCGTTTTCGGTGCGCGTTTTGTGATGACCCGGAAAATTTCGACTAATTTAAACCAATTCTCTATATGATTTAATATTATTTAAATATATATATATATATATATATATATATATATATATATATATATATATATATATATATATATATATATATATATATATATATATTATAAGATGTACAAGTAAAACACTCATTGCTACTGTAAAACGACTTTGCTGCAGTAAAACACTATTTGCTACAGTGAAACCGTATTTTGCTACAGTGCTCACTATTTGCTACAGTAAACACTGTTTGATGTCGACGAACTAGCAAACAAAAACGGAAAAAGCGGCCATGCGATCGCATGGCAAAAACACTGAAAACTCATGCGATCGCATGAGCTACAGTAAATGGAAAAGTATTATAAAAGGTCAGTTTGCTCGACGAAGTAACACACCAATACTTTCTTATATTTATATTATAATTATAATTAAAATTTATAATTTAAGTTTAATAATAATAAGGTATATACGCGGGTGTTTTTAATTCGAGTTTCAAACCGTTTTAAGCTAAGAAAATATTGGGTATTGTTCGGGGTATTGTTCTTGAATCCAAGGCCAACCATACAGTCGTCTACCATCATTACGTCTACGCAATTTGCCTACAATATTGAGTCTCAATATTGAACTGTGAGTTTATAGTCTCCCTTTTTAAATACTTTAAATATTTTTGAGCTGAGAATACATGCAATTTATTTTAAACGCGATAAGACACAAGTACATACTAAATTCTACACTGAGTTAAACCGAAAATCCCTTAGCTTTGGTAACTAGTAGCTGCCAGTACATAGGATATGGACTGGTGGGCGCGAATAATTGTATATGGATCCATAGGGCTTGATATCTACGTCCGAGCTAGAGCGCTAGCCTTTTAACGAACGCATGTTATTTGAGTTTATGACACGTTGGTTTGCGTGTATTAAAATGAATGGGGTAATTATCACTATATCGTTAAGTTTAGTTACCAGGGTGCTCTGTTACGTAGAATCTATTGATAAAGTTTTGATGAAATCTTGTGGTCTATCTTTATATATTTATGACTCGAGCAATTAAACCTATAACTTACCAACATTCGTGTTGACTTTTTAGCATGTTTTATTCTCAGGTCCTTAGAATTCTTCCGCTGTGATGTGCTTGTTGCCTGCATGGAGTCTCTCATGCTTTGTACAAAGTTTATTACATTCAAAATAAAACTGCGTTGTGTAATAAATAATTGGACTGTGATGTCAACCTGTAAATTAAAGACTTATGTATTTTGGGGTTTTGCTTATACCTAAGCACTCGCCCACATGTTTATAACTTTCTTTGTTTAGAAAGTCACTTATTTTAATGAATGCAATATTTTATCAAAACGTATCATATAGAGGTCAAAACCTCACTGTGGAATCAATGATTAACGTGCCGCGTCAATAGCGATTTTGACGGGTCGTTACAGTTGGTATCCGAGCTTGAGGTCATAGGGAACCAGAAATTACATTAGTGTGTTTAACTGGTAATTGTTAGGATGCATTAGTGAGTCTAGACTATGACCATATCTGTTTTTACTGATTTTTGCTTATCATTTGGTCAAAAACATTATATGTGATATATTTATATGCTAACGTAATTGTTATTTCAATTATGTGATAGATGACTTCTTCTAATCCTATCATTTTGTACGACTCAGAATCGGACACTGAATCTATTATATCCACAACTGAAAAGGGCGTTCCAATACCTATTAAAGAAGAAATTGTGTTAGCCGGGGAATCTCAACTTCAGGTTAACCCAGAGGAGGTCTCAGCTCCACCCAGCTTTAGTTTTCCAGAGCCACAGTATCGTTGGCATGGACCCATGATCCCTGGAGTAAACGAGGATCGTCCATTTCTAAACGAACATGGACATTGGGCCAGATACACCGCCGACGGACGGGTTGTGAATATTACGCCTGGCAGATTTCGGTTCATGACCACCGGTACATATTCTCGTACACATGATGCAGACAGTTCGTCATCATATTCTCCTACACATGACTCAGATAGTTCGTCATCAGACGAGATCAGTGAGGAGGAGGATTTCGCTAATGAAATAAAAGAAGTCACTAAGGAGAAATTCTGTAACGACCCGGATTTTTCCGATCATTTTATACCTATGAGATTAATATTTACATAAATTAAACCTTACCAACATGATAAGCAATCTAAATTGTTGAGATTTATGTTTTTAATAAGAGTTTTACACAACGTTTGACCGTCCAATTTGACCGATGATATCACGAACTATATAACAAACGATAATTATATGTTTGTGTATATATATGTATTTATATATATTTAACATGATCTAAGAATGGTTTAACATCTCATTGTGTACTAATAACAATAAGTTATAAGTATACTTTGAGACTACTAACTTAAGTTTTCAAAATGATAACTATACGTAACGTTATTTGACATATATACCTTTAACCTATAATACTTATACAAGTATCGTATAAATATGTATTTAATCACTTTTAAAGGGCTTATATACATAAAACAATATAAGTATATTTACAAAAGATAGCTATATTTGAATTCTCGTTCCGTTTCCTCAAAATTTCTACACGTATACCTAGAGTATATGTACTCGTATCATACCCAGCTCCTATACGCATTTACTATTAGTATATACACATCACAATCACTTTATTAGCAGCCATGAGTCAGCTAATTTTGGATCTTAGCATGCATGATTAATCAATTTGGCATATTACAAGACTTTTGCACAATATTACAAATTTATACATCTTTTCACCACCATTTATACTCCATTCCAATTTCATTTTTACTACACATTTTCTCTAACCAAAAACACACTCTTAGGAACCTTAAGTGTTCTTCACAATCTCAGCAAATAACCATGAAGATCTAGCTTCAAAAACAAGCCTTAATCATCATAATAAATTCCTTACAAGAAAATTTCAATAATCCTTCCAAAAATACAAGTTTACTTCCAACCTTTTGATCCAACTCCACCACTCTTTTGGTTCTAAGATTTTTCTCATCTTTTACAGTAACTTTGTCCAAGTAACTTGAGGTAGTAACCTTGTTCATAACCTTATTCAATTCATATTTATATAGCTATCTTATTTTGTGTTGTAAAATTTTAACAACAAGAACATAGTTTGAATGATTTCAAACTTGTTTGCAAACTAAATAGATCCTTCTAACTTAACTTTTAAAACACTTCAAGACCTGTAATATATCATAATGATATGCTAACTTAACAAGATATAACTTGGTTTTACAAAGAACATCTTAAAAACTGAATCTACGTCGTCGGAGTGCAACCGGGGGCTGTTTTGGGTTGGATAATTAAAAACCATCTTAAGCTTTGAATTGGAAGTTCATGTTCTGGAAAAATGATATTTCTTATGAATATGTTAACACATAAAAATTTCATGGTTTAACTCAAAGTGTAAGTATTTTTAGAAAAATGATCATTAAATGTTGTTTTTATGATGGCAAATGATCACTTTCATAAGTTTCACCAAAGTTTGACCTATAACCTGTGATTTCGAATACAACCTAAGGTATTTTCAGTTCATATTCTTAAAATTTGACTCGATCCAAGGAAGTGGCAAGTTGAACCAACAAAAACGGAGTTGTAATGAAGAAACTACGACTAAAACAAGATCGGGTATCCGAAGCTAGTTTAGCTACGAAAATATTTGGAGAAAAATTAAATTAATCATATATTTCTAATTAATATGATATTTCATATATATTTACTTATGATTTGATTTTATATATTTCAGGACCACCCGTAAACAACACGAGAAGATTAATCATAAGACCTCATGATTGTACGCAACACGTCATTTGACAACACGGTACTTTATGTACGTAACACGTCACTTGACAACATGGTACCATGGGTCGAGATTAATTCTGATCAATACGAATACGATGGGGTCTTTATTTATTTTATTTAAGCAACTAATTGTGGACCACTAACATCGGACTGCTAACTACGGACTAAGAAAATATTAAAAGTATTAAAAGTATATATATATATATATATATATATATATATATATATATATATATATATATATATATATATATATATATATATATATATATATATATATATAACGATTACTTAAAAAGAAAATATGTTGATATTATATATATATATATATATATATATATATATATATATATATATATATATATATATGTAACGATTACTTATGATTTGATTTTATATATTTCAGGACCACCCGTAAACAACACGAGAAGATTAATCATAAGACCTCATGATTGTACGCAACACGTCATTTGACAACACGGTACTTTATGTACGCAACACGTCACTTGACAACATGGTACCATGGGTCGAGATTAATTCTGATCAATACGAATACGATGGGGTCTTTATTTATTTTATTTAAGCAACTAATTGTGGACCACTAACATCGGACTGCTAACTACGGACTAAGAAAATATTAAAAGTATTAAAAGTATATATATATATATATATATATATATATATATATATATATATATATATATATATATATATATATATATATGTAACGATTACTTAAAAAGAAAATATGTTGATATATTATATATATGGTTAGGTTCGTGATATCTATCGGAGACCAAGTCGTGATAAATACCTTCAAGGCAAAAGTGAGTATATAGTCCCACTTTTAAACTCTAAATATTTCGGGATGAGAATACATGCATTTTATGATTTACGTTATGGACACAAGTGATTAAAAATATATATTCTACGTTGAGTTGTACCACTGGCATACTTCCCTGTAACTTGGTAACTATTATTTACATGAGGTATTGTAAACACGAATCCTGTTGATAGATCTATCGGGCCTGACAACCCCAACCGGACTGGACGACCAGTATTCAACGGTTGCACAGTACTTCATTTCGGTAACTACACTTGGTACGGTGTAGTAAGATTTCATAATAAAGGGAATATGCGACGTTGATTAAATGTTAAGTATGGTTATCAAGTGCTCAACAACTTAGAATATTTTTATTAAAACGTTTATATATGAAATCTTGTGGTCTATATTTATAACGCTGCCGGCATTAAACCTATATCTCACCAACTTTATGTTGACGTATTAAGCATGTTTATTCTCAGGTGATAACTAAAAGCTTCCGCTGCAACATGTTGAATTTAAGCAAGATCTTGAGTATGCATATTTGTGTCAAAAATAAAACTGCATATCGGAGGATTTGTAATGTAAAATATGTTGGAAGTCGTATTGTTATTATCACATGTAAAGTTTGTAAGTCTAAGATTATCGCTAAACGATAATCATTATTAAGTTGTTTAAACCTTGTATTTGTAATAAAAGCTATGGTTTGTATTGTAAAAACGAATGCAGTTTTTGAAAAATGTCGCATATAGAGGTCAATACCTCGCGATGAAATCATATGTTATTGTAATCGTCCTTATGGTTAAGGTTGGGTTATGACAAATTCCAACTTGCTATAGATAATAAAAACAACCACAGTAATAAAAAGACCTTAATTATTAAAAAGAAACAGGACCATTCGATCCGTAACCACCCTTATTGTATTAAACCCACTGAGGCAACGGGTACCTTAAAACCCCAACCAAAAATTAAATACACTACCAGAATGTCTGTCGGACCATGTGCACACAAACAATTGGCAGAGAGAACCAAATGGGAAGAAGTTTTCGATAGTTCTGAATAAACGACCTCGCAACCATAAATCTTCCATGTGCTATTCTATTGCTTATGAGTGCCACTCTATCTTGTTATGTAGAATAAGCATATGTAAAATATCGGTATTGTATGGTATTGTATTATTTTGGTTTATTAATAATAAATGCATGGAATGATTATTTGTATTATTACTTATTATTATTATTATTATTATTATTATTATTATTATTATTATTATTATTATTATTATTATTATTATTATTATTATTATTATTATTATTATTATTATTATTACATAATAACGTAGTAACTCACTATAATTTTTCATAGTGGAATATTATCAGGATTTTAGTAGTTAATTCCTTGTACTAGCTATTATGTATGAACTTAACGGGTAGGTAATACCCTAGAAATAATTATAAAATGCTAATAAGAAGAAAATGCTTTTATAATAATTGGTTCATATTATTAATATGCTACGATTAACTATTGACAACTCATTTTACCTATAATATTCTATATGATTAAATTATCTCTGTTGTGTTTATTGAAGAAACATGTCTCAAATGTCGGATGCTGAGTTCGAGGAACTAGTCGAGAAACGTGTGAATGAAAGAATTGCTGCAGCCGAGGCAACAAAAACAGCAGCCGAAGCAGCAGCCAAAGCAGCAGCTGTGAACACAAACTCACGAAACGGATGACTCATACAAAACTTTTCAAGTATGCAAACCACAGATGTTTAGTTGAACCGAGGGACCAGTTGGTCTAATCCGATGGTTTGAAAAGATGGAGTCCGTTTTCAAAATCAGTAATTGTGCGAACGGAGACAAGTCAAAGTATGCTTCGTGCACGTTGCAAGACGGTGCACCTACTTGGTGGAACAATTATGCTAAAGCAGAAGGAATAGATACAGCATATGATATCTCTTGAGAAGAACTGAAAAAGATGCTAATCGAGGAGTACTGTCCTCGAAATGAGATTAGAAAAATGGAATCTGAGTTACGTAATCTGAAGGTTTTCAGTGCGAATATCAATAACTATGAAAAGCGTTTCATGGAACTAGCCTTGTTGTGTCCCGAATTGGTGCCAAACGAGAAACGAAAGATAGAAATATATATTGACGGTTTATCGATCAATATCAAAGGAAATGTTACATCGTCCAAACCGAATACGATGCAGGAAGCCATGACAATGGCACACCAACTCATGGACCAGATCACAGAGAGTTCGATTAAGGCACCAATTACCGAAGTCAAGACAACTGAAGGAAAGAGGAAATGGGAAGACTATAAGGGCAAAAGTACTCACCTGAAGAAACAAGAAACTTTTAAAGGTAAACAAGATGGGGCAACTGCAAGTCCAAACTATAAGGGACCCCATCCGTTCTGCAAAAGATGTTACACACATCATGCAGGTTATTGCCAAGTGGTCTGTGATAAGTACAACAAGAAAGGACATGTGGCGAAAGATTGTTATGCCACCGTTTCTGAAGTAAAGACAAAACCGACCGATGTCAAGAAATGTTTTGGATGCGGGAAGTCTGGTCACTTTAGAAATCAATGCCCTGATAAGGAGAAGAACAAAGAACCCGCACGTGGGAGGGCATTTAATGTTAGTACCAGTGAAGCACGTGAGGATCCTAATCTTGTCACGGGTACGTTTACCGTTAATAATCAACTAGCTTCTATTATGTTTGATACGGGTGCTGATAGAAGTTATATGTGTAAAGACTTTAGTCCTAAACTAAAATGTTCATCATTGCCTCTAGACGATAAATATACTATTGAATTAGCTAATGGTAAACTGATAAAAGCCGATAAAATTTGTCATGGTTGCGAAATAAATCTCGCTGGTGAAACCTTCAAAATCGATTTGATACCCGTAGAATTAGGAAGTTTTGACGTAATCGTTGGCATGGACTGGATGTTCAAAACAAGAGCGGAAGTTTTTTGCGTTGAGAAAGCAATCCGCATCCCTCGTAAGGATGAAATGTCATTAATGATTTATGGGGAGAAGAGCAACTCGAAGCTGAACTTTATCAGCTGTATGAAGGCCCAGAAACTTATAAGAAAAGGTTGTTATGCTATTCTGGCACACGTAAAAAAGATCGATACTGAAGAAAGAAGCATTGATGACATGCCAGTTGTAAGAGAATATCCCGGAGTATTTCCAGAAGAATTACCGGGGCTACCTCCACACAGATGTGTAGAATTCAAGATTGATCTCGTACCAGGAGCCGCACCTGTAGCCCGATCCCCATATAGACTTGCACCTTCAGAAATGCAAGAATTACAAAAGCAGTTGCAAGAATTATCGGACCGTGGATTTATTCGTCTCAGTTTTTCACCTTGGGGTGCTCCTATTCTGTTCGTCAAGAAGAAGGATGGATCTATGAGAATGTGCATAGATTACCGAGAATTAAACAAATTAACGATCAAGAATCGGTACCCATTACCGAGGATTGATGATTTGTTTGATCAATTGCAAGGATCAAGTGTTTATTCTAAGATTGATCTACGCTCCGGATATCATCAGCTGAGAGTGAAGGAAGAAGATGTTCCTAAAACCGCGTTCAGAACCCGTTACGGTCACTATGAATTTTTAGTCATGCCTTTTGGATTAACTAATGCTCCAGCAGTATTCATGGATCTAATGAATCGCATCTGTAGACCGTATTTAGACAAATTTATCATTGTTTTTATCGACGACATATTGATTTACTCGAAGAACAAGGAAGAACATGAGCAACACTTAAGACTGGTACTAGAGATACTCAAGAAAGAAGAATTGTACGCAAAATTTTCGAAGTGTGATTTCTGGTTACAAGAAGTACAATTTTTGGGCCATGTTGTCAGTAAACATGGAATTAAAGTTGACCCTGCCAAGATCGAAGCCATTAGTAAATGGGAAACACTGAAGACTCCAACACAAATCCGCCAATTCTTAGGTCTTGCTGGTTACTACTGAAGATTCATCCAAGATTTCTCTAGAATCACCAAACCCTTAACTGCATTGACTCAAAAGGGAAAGAAGTATGATTGGTCCACGGAACAGGAATCCTCATTCCAGTTATTAAAGAAGAAGTTAACGTCTGCACCCATTTTGTCATTACCAGAAGGAAATGATGATTTCGTGATCTATTGTGACGCTTCGAGCCAAGGTTTAGGATGTGTATTAATGCAACGCACAAAAGTTATCGCATATGCCTCACGACAACTAAAAATTCATGAAAAGAACTATACGACGCATGATTTGGAACTTGGAGCAGTAGTTTTTGCACTCAAAATTTGGAGACACTATCTATATGGCACCAAGTATACAGTGTACACTGACCATAAGAGTCTTCAGCATATTTTTGATCAAAAACAACTCAATATGAGGCAACGTCGCTGGGTAGAGTTGTTAAACGATTACGATTGTGAAATCCGTTACCACCCCGGAAAGGCTAATGATGTGGCTGATGCCCTAAGTCGGAAAGAAAGAGTAAAACCTCTTAGGGTCCGAGCTTTGAATATTACAATTCGTACTGATCTCACAAAGCAAATTCAAGCAGCACAGTTAGAGGCTTTAAAAGAAGAAAATGAAAAAGGCGAAATGAGCAGAGGGTTAGAAAAACAGCTTGAAGTAAAAGCCGATGGAACCCTGTATTTTGCTGGTAGGATATGGGTACCAAGACATGGTAACCTAAGGCAACTAGTACTAGATGAAGCACACAAAACAAGGTACTCAATTCACCCAGGAAATGGGAAAATGTACCACGATCTCAAGAAGTTCTATTGGTGGCCTAATATGAAGACATAAATTGCTACTTATGTAAGCAAATGTTTGACGTGTGCAAAGGTCAAAGCTGAGCACCAAAAGCCGTCAGGATTACTGCAACAACCGGAAATTCTGCAGTGGAAATGGGAAAGAATAACCATGGATTTCATTACGAAATTTCCAAGGACTGCAAGTAGTCATGATACTATTTGGGTGATAGTTGATCGTCTAACTAAATCAGCTCACTTTCTACCAATAAAGGAGACAGACAGTATGGAGAAATTAGCACGCCTATATTTGAAGGAAGTAGTTTTCAGGCATGGTGTACCTATCTCCATCATATCTGATCGCGACACCCGATTCACATCACATTTCTGGCAGTCATTACAAAAAGCATTGGGAACTCGATTAGATATGAGCACCGCTTATCACCCACAGACAGATGGTCAAAGTGAAAGAACAATACAAACATTGGAAGACATGTTACGGGCATGCGTGATTGACTTTGGAACCACTTGGGATCGACACTTACCGTTGGTAGAATTTTCATACAATAACAGCTATCATACGTGCATCAACGCAGCGCCATTTGAAGCACTTTACGGTAGAAAGTGCAGATCTCCTATCTGTTGGAGTGAAGTAGGAGAAAGACAACTTACTGGACCATAAATTATTCATGAAACCACCGACAAGATCATTCAAATACAATAGCGATTGAAAACGGCCATGAGTCGCCAAAAGAGTTATGCTGATGTAAGAAGAAAACCGCTAGAATTTCAAGTGAGCGACAAAGTCATGTTGAAAGTGTCACCCTGGAAAGGCGTTGTACGATTCGGTAAACGAGGAAAGCTAAGTCCTAGGTACGTAGGACCCTTTGAAATCACCGAAAGAATTGGAGCAGTTGCTTATCGATTAAAGCTACCGCAAGAACTTAGTAGTGTTCACGACACATTTCACGTGTCAAATTTGAAGAAATGTTTAGCTGAAGAGGATGTCGTAATTCCTCTTGACGAAATACAAATCAATGATAAAATCCATTTTGTCGAAGAACCTGTTGAAATTATGGACCGTGAGGTCAAACAATTAAAACAAAGCAAAATACCGATAGTTAGAGCTCGTTGGAACGCTAGACGAGGACCCGAGTTTACTTGGGAACGTGAGGATCAAATGAAGCAAAAGTATCCACATTTGTTCACTGATATCGCTCATAAAACAGGTACTACTCAAAATTTCGGGACGAAACTTTCTTTAACGGGGAGGTTATGTGATGACCCGGAAAATTTCGACTAATTTAAACCAATTCTCTATATGATTTAATATTATGTATATGTATATATATATATATATATATATATATATATATATATATATATATATATATATATCATAAGATGTATAAGTAAAACACTAATTGCTACTGTAAAAACGACTTTGCTACAGTAAAATACTATTTGCTACAGTAAACACTATTTGCTACAGTAAAACACTATTTGCTACAGTGAAACCGTATTTTGCTATAGTGCTCACTATTTACTACAGTAAACACTGTTTGATATCGACGAACTAGCAAACAAAAACGGAAAAGGCGGCCATGCGATCGCATGGCAATAACACTGAAAACTCATGCGATCGCATGAGCTACAGTAAATGGAAAAGTATTATAAAAGGTCAGTTTGCTCGACGAAGTAACACACCAATACTTTCTTATATTTATATTATAATTATAATTAAAATTTATAATTTAAGTTTAATAATAATAAGGTATATACGCGGGTGTTTTTAATTCGAGTTTCAAACCGCTTTAAGCTAAGGAAATATTGGGTATTGTTCGGGGTATTGTTCTTGAATCCAAGGCCAACCATACAGTCGTCTACCATCATTACGTCTACGCAATTTGCCTAAAATATTGAGTCTCAATATTGAACTGTGAGTTTATAGTCTCCCCTTTTAAATACTTTAAATATTTTTGGGCTGAGAATACATGCAATTTATTTTAAACGCGATAAGACACAAGTACATACTAAATTCTACACTGAGTTAAACCGAAAATCCCTTAGCTTTGGTAACTAGTAGCTGCCAGTACATAGGATATGGACTGGTGGGCGCGAATAATTGTATATGGATCCATAGGGCTTGACATCCCCGTCCGAGCTAGAGCGCTAGCCTTTTAACGGACGTATGTTATTTGAGTTTATGACACGTTGGTTTGCGTGTATTAAAATGAATGGGGTAATTATCACTATATCGTTAAGTTTAGTTACCAGGGTGCTCTGTTACGTAGAATCTATTGATAAAGTTTTGATGAAATCTTGTGGTCTATCTTTATATATTTATGACTCGAGCAATTAAACCTATAACTTACCAACATTCGTGTTGACTTTTTAGCATGTTTTATTCTCAGGTCCTTAGAATTCTTCCGCTGTGATGTGCTTGTTGCCTGCATGGAGTCTCTCATGCTTTGTACAAAGTTTATTACATTCAAAATAAAACTGCGTTGTGTAATAAATAATTGGACTGTGATGTCAACCTGTAAATTAAAGACTTATGTATTTTGGGGTTTTGCTTATACCTAAGCACTCGCCCACATGTTTATAACTTTCTTTGTTTAGAAAGTCACTTATTTTAATGAATGCAATATTTTATCAAAACGTATCATATAGAGGTCAAAACCTCACTGTGGAATCAATGATTAACGTGCCGCGTCAATAGCGATTTTGACGGGTCGTTACACGTTTACAGAGGGCGTTTCCGGCGGGCGTTTTCGGCGCGCTTTTTCGGGCCCCTTTTTCGGCGCGCGTTTTCGGCCGGCGTTTTTCAACGGGCGTTTTCGGCGCGCGTTTTCGGCGCGCGTTTCCTGCGAGAGTTTTCGGCCAGCGTTTTTGAGCAGGTGTTTTCGGCGCCCGTTTTCGGCGAGCGTTTCCGGCGAGCGTTTCCGGCGCCCATTTTCGTCGCGCGTTTTCGGCCGGCGTTTTTCAGCAAGTGTTTTCGGCGCCCGTTTTCGGCGAGCGTTTCCTGCGCCCGTTTTCGACGAGCGTTTTCCGGCGCCCGTTTTCGTCGCGCGTTTTCAGCGCGGGTTTCCGGCGGGCGTTTTCGGCCAGCGTTTTTCAGCGGGTGTTTTCGGCGAACGTTTCCGGCGCCCATTTTCGTCACGCGTTTTCGGCCGACGTTTTTCAGCAAGTGTTTTCGGTGCCCGTTTTCGGCGAACGTTTCCGGCGCCTGTTTTCGGCCAGCGTTTCCGACGCCCGTCTTCGGCAAGAGTTTCTGGCACGCGTTTTTGGCCGGCGTTTTTCAGCGGGTGTTTTCGTCGTCCGTTTTCGGCGAGCGTTTTCGGCAAGCGTTCCCGGCGCCCGTTTTCAACGCGCGATTTCGGCGAGCGTTTTCGGCGCGGGTTTCCGGCGCGCGTTTCCGGCCGGATTTTTTGACGGGCGTTTACGGAGGGCGTTTTCGGCGTCCGTTTTCGGAGGGCGTTTTCGGCGCGCTTTTTTGGCCCCCTTATTCGGGGCGCGTTTTCTGCGCGGGTTTCCGGCACGCGTTTTCGGCCGGTTTTCAGCGGGCGTTTTCGGCGCGCGTTTTCGAAGCTCTTTTCCGGCGGCCGTTTTCGGCGCCCGTTTTCGGCGGGCGTTTTTGGCACGCGTTTTCGGCTGGCGCCAAGCGTTTTCGTCGCCCGTTTCCGTCGAGCGTTTTTGGCAGGCATTTTCCGGCGCACGTTTCTAGCGTTCGTTTTGGCGCCCGTTTCCGGCAGGCGTTTTCGGTGCCATTTCCGGCGGGGCGTTTTCGGCGCGCTTTTCGGTGCCCGTTTCGTCGCCCGTTTTTGCCGCGCTTTTGCACCGCGTTTTCGGCGCATGCTTTCGGCGCCCGTTTTCGGCGCGTTTTCAGCGAGTCTAAAAATGAAAACGAAAATTGGAAACGTAAAAAAATTGAATAAAGAGGGTCTCGACCCGACCCAACCTGGGAAAAAATGGGTCTCGACCCGACCCAACCCGACCCGACCCGCTCTTAACCCGACCTGTTGGACCCGTTCAAAATTTCTGACCAGTTTAGACCCGGACTCGTTCAAACCCAAACCCGTTTTGACCCGACCCAATCCCGACCCAACCCAACCCGATTGCCAGGTGTAGTTTATATGAAACAATTCTATCTCAGAGCGCCTACAGGGGCAAGAGGGTTTTGTTCATGAGCAACTAGGGTTTAATGTGTTGTACCGCCTAAAGTACCGCCTAAAGGCAAGGATTGTGCCTTTGAATCTTTCATGTTGAACCGCTCTAACGTTTTCTCAATATATTTGGTTTGAGACAAAGTTAAAGTACCTTCAACTCGATTCCTTGTAATACTCATCCCGAGTATTTTTTTCAGCAGCACCTAAATCTTTCATTTCGAACTCAAGAGATAACTGTCTCTCCAACTTATTGATCTCCGACATGTCCGATCCTGCAATCAACATATCATCAACATATAGTAACAATATAACATAGGAAGACTTGAATTTCTTCAAGTAACAACAATGATCCGAATTGCTTCTCATAAAGCCTTTCCTAGTCATAAAGTCATCGAACTTCAAGTAACATTGCCGAGGTGCTTGTTACAACCCACACAGACTTTTCTTTAATTTGCAAACCCACTTCTCTTTACCAACTACCTCGAAGCCCATAGGTTGCATCATGTAAATCTCTTCATTAAGATCCCTATGTAATGTAACGACCTGGCAAAAACGTCATTGATGGCGTCGTTAACTTAGGTCCCGTTACGTGGTCATAGTTCCTAAATGAGACGCGTTTGACCAAAATTATGTCGCATTCATTTGAAACGTATAAGACTTGCAGAGTTTTAAGTTACCAAACGGTTCGAAAAAAAGTTTAAGTTTACAAAATTTATAAAGTATAAATGAAATAACTTGCGACATAATATAAGTTGAAATCACGAATGCTATCAATAGCGTATGCATGTAAACATTAAGTTTGAATCCAAAGGTGTTATCACTAGCGTATGCATGTATGCTAGACCCCAAGCAAGTAATCAAAGTGTGCGGAAGCATGTATCAAGTAGCCAAGTATGAACATGAGAAACATATAGAAAACTGTCAACGAAAAACGTTGGTGAAATCATAGGTGTATTTGTAAACGTTACTTTTGAACCACAAGATTTTGTATAAGTTGATTATCCAAATCGTTTGCATTCCAAAGTTGTTGTACGTTCGCGAGCACCCAATTATCAAGACTTAACTGTTTTACGAACCCCGTTATCATAGTGTTAGAACCTACACTATATACTTGAAAATATATTTCATCCGCTAACGGTAGCGAACCGTCCGAATGAGGGCTTGTCGAGCCCGTATGGATCCACACAACATAAGTTCAAGTTTACACCCTGCAAGTGTAACTAATGATAATTGAATTGAGGCCTTTTTGTTCTAACTCGATGTGGAATGTTTGTTTTCGTACTTGTGTTCAAAGCATAAAAGTGTGACGACCCGAAAATTTCTGACCAAATTTAAACTTAATCTTTATATGATTTCGACAAGATAAGTAAAGTCTGTAATTTTGAGTCTCAAAAACTTTGAAACTATATTCATGTAATCAATTACCCTATGACTATGCTCGAAGATTCATGAACATTTATGTGTATATAGATATGTATATACAATATATAGTTATAGTAATTGAAAACGATAACAAAGTATTAGATGTATAATACTTTACATGAACGTATTGGTTTCAATACATGTTTAACATATTTATCGAAGAAATTAAAAGATAATATCAAATGATTGAATTATCAAATACATTGCGATATGATTACGAGTCTCTGTTGTGAGGTCCACGTTGATTTGAGAAATCTTGCCATTTTAACAATATTCGGAAAATGGTAAAATGATTTACAAGTAAGAACAAATATGTCAATTAACGATAACTAGACAAATGTTAGTGGAGATTCCTAGTTAATTTACAATGATATTCTTGTGCGTCTTGATATGTTAACTAATTAGCTTTTATGATATTTAATGGATGACGATATGTTAAGCAAATGAATATGTTGCATCTAAATGATTTCATACGTTTGATTATCCATTAGACTTAACTCTACGATTCACGAATAAGCTGTAAATTAAAAACTAGAAACCATTACGACTTACAAAATTTTACTTTATGAAAACGTTTTATAATATAACAATTATTAAAACCATTTTAATAAAATGACTTTGAATATGTAGTTTTGGAAAAACTAAACTTTATAATATTGTTTGATTTGGTTTCAAACATATAGAAACGATTTCAAGAGCTGAGTTTGTAAACCTGTTGTTTATAAAGGTAAATTATTTATATAGAATTAGAAGAATTTAATTAAAGCTTTATATTATAAATTATATATATATATATATATATATATATATATATATATATATATATATATATATATATATATATATATATATATATATATATATATATATTGTTTCAAAAAACGTAAACGTAGTACGACATAATATTTTCTATTATTTAAACAATTATAAATAAATGTTGGAATATAATTAGTTTTGAAAAACTAAATATTATATTATTAAATAAATACTTAATATGTACAAATTTATATTTTTAAATAAATATATATAAATATATATTTTATAAAGTGATTAAATATAATATTAATTAGATACAAATCGTTTTGATTTAAATTAATATTATCATATGTATATATAACGAGACGTTGATTCATAGAAGCAAATGACCATAGTACTCAAAAATATAGGTTACATTTCTTATAATATAAATTATTGGGATATAAGTCTAATTATTGATAAGGGTACGTGCCGCGAAACGTAAAGTACTAGTTTTCTCAGCGTACGAGTTAACGATCGAAAAACCGGAATCGGGACATTAGTCGGGTGACAACGCATGAGTTATCGGAACAAAAATTACAAACTAACTATGTGTATGAATATTATATAATATATAAGTAATTATATAAATTATATATATATATATATATATATATATATATATATATATATATATATATATATATATATATATATATATATATATATATATATATATATATATATATATATAAACTGTCGGCAGAAGAGATAAAAAATGGATGGAGTGCTGGACAGCTATCCCACGCGATCGCATGGGAAATATGTAACATCCCGCCTTTTTCCGTTTACTTATTTAAAGTCCGTTATATATTTATAACATCTCCCGTTGACACGCATTTTAAATTATCTCGTTTAGGTAATTCACGCACCCGAATGAAAGTTGAGGGACCAAACTCGCCAAAGGATCAAACCTTTGACTAGGTCAAAGGGTCAAACCCCTCTTATCCATTCATTATCATCTCTCTCATTTTACTACTTCCTCCATTTTCTCTCAACACCCAATTTCAAAGAATCATCATCCAAATCCGAGCTAGCGGGTGTTTTGCAAAACAAATTACATTTTTGGAATCCTTGCAACTTCCTCTTCGATTCCATACCGATTTCACTACATTTGGGTAACTTTCTAAAATCACTAGATTTTGTGTTCTTGATGTTTTTAACTTATAAAGTTGTCAATTAGTGTCTATGGCTCAAGTCTAACATGAATATATGATTTATATGCTCGATCTCGTTGTTTTAGTGTAACTAGCATGAACATGAAAAGTGTGTGCTTAATTTTGAGTTTTGGATGATTTAATGTTGTTGTTATGATAAAGTGCAAGTATTAAATGTGTTCCTAGTATCACTAGCTTCAATTTGATGTGTAGGTTGCTTTAGAAAACTTCATGAACTTGATTATTGATTTTGGTGAATTTGGGTTAGGGTTTGATGAACTTGAAATGGACTTTTGATGCTTTGAATGACATGAGATGTTATTAGTAAGTGTTAGGTTGTATTGTATGCTTGATTACCTTCGAAACGGCATATCATTCATGTAAATTGGTTGCCGAATCATTGATTTTCATTTATGAACTTGAATGCATTAAATGATGAGCTTTGAATGTGATTTTGGTTGTTGTAAAGGTAAATGTGATTGATGAAATGTGTTTAGATGTTTTCCTCATCAAAATACCTTTCCGATGATATAAGATACTTGTCTTGATTGTTTGCGGGTCATAAATTAGGATTGTTTGAGTTTTGGTTCGTGCACTTGTGTGTTTTTAGCAAAATATTTTCTGCCCAGATGTTTGGACGCCGTCCAGCCTTTTGGACGCAGTCCAGGCTTTCAAACTTGGACGCCTTCCAGGCCTTTTGGATGCCGTCCAATTTGCCTGTTCTGTGCTGTCTTGATTTACCATTTTACGGAAAATGTTTGCTATGCTACGCACCTCTGATTCACATGTAACTTGTTTTAACATGCTCATATATGATTAAAAACTTCAGAAAAATAGTTCGGGACCCGACCCGAACGTGTTGTCTTTTTCGTTGACTTTGACCCGACCAAAGTTGACTTTTAATCAAACTTAACCAAATACTTATGCAACCATTCTAACATGCTTTTATACTTGTACCTTGCATGAAACATGACAATTTGATTCACATGCTATTATAATCGAGTCTTAACGAGCCATAGGACTAATTGAACACTTTGACCGACCGTGTTTACCGATATTGATACAAACCTATTTGTTTAGGTCAAGACTAGCATTCGTTCTTGCACACGTTTACTTGTTGAAGTACTTTTACTTACGTGCACTCAAGGTGAGATCATAGTCCCACTTTTACTCTTTTGAACTTACATTTAGGATGAGAAAACATAAACATTTCTTTTTACTAAGTGAACACAAGTACAGGAAAACAAACATTCTACATACGAGTTTAGAACAAAATCCTCAATTCGATTATCATTAGTTACACTTGCTGGGTGTAAGCGAAAACTTATGTTGTATGGATCCATATGGGTTTGACAAACCCTCATTCAAACGGTTCACTACCGTTTACGAATGGAATATATTTTCGAGAAACAGTGTATGATCTAACACTATTGTGATGGGGTTCTATGGAAGGGAATGTTAAGCATTGATAATTGGGTGCTCGTGAATATTAACTTTTGGAATGTATTACTATTATATCAATGTCACAAATCTTGTGGTTCACTTGTATTTACTTACTTAAACCTATGATTTCACCAACGTTTTCGTTGACAGATTTCTATGTTTTTCTCAGGTCCTTGAACGTTTTGTGATACATGCTTCCGCTCATTACTTTTGATACTTGCTTGGATGTCGAGTATACATGCATACGTGGAGTGTCTTTTGGCTACTTTTAAATTGTGTCGCATATGTTTCATTTGTACTTTAAACTTTGTAAACCTTGAAACATCTTTACTTTTGAAATGAATGCGATATACTTTTGGTCAAACGTTGTTTTAAAGACTTATGACCACGTAACGGGACCTAAGTAGACGGCGCCGTCAATGAAGATTTTGTCGGGTCGCTACAGATGGTATCAGAGCGTTGGTTGTAGGGATTTAGAGTTCATTGGTGTCAACCCCGAGTCATAGGGTACATTAGTGAGTCTAGACTACAACCGGCATATAGACTTGAAGTAGGAATTACTTGACTACTTGTGCATTTATACTCGAATGTTTCTACTCATATCTACTCTTATTTCATCTTTATCTCACGTTGTTTAATTTGATTGACACGCCACCTTGACTATATGAAATGATGTCGAATGCACATATGAATCAGGGTAATATAATTTTCGGGATTATATTACGGTGACTCATATGAACGTTCCGACATTATGGCATAAAGAATTTAAGACGAGTCAAGGAAAATTTTTCTCTATCCTTTTTCCATATCATGATTAGTATTATTGAAAATACTAATCAACGGTATTCTTGTATTTTAAAGGAACAATGCCTCCTCATCGTGTGCCACGCCATGAGACTCCCGAATAAGCTCTACAACGAATGATAGCCACCGCCGTGGATGCGGCCATGGCCGGTCACTCCTCCAACAACAATAACAACAACCACAACAACAACAATCAAGGGGCCGGTAACTCAAGCGAAGGGTGCTCCTACAAAGCCTTCATGTGGTGCAAACCTCATACTTTTGATGGAACCGGGGGACCGGTTACTCTCACTCGATGGTTCGAACAAGCGGAGGCCGTTTTTAGCATAAGCGGTTGTCGGGACCAAGATAAGGTCAAATACTCCACTCACACTTTCACCGGTGTCGCCCTCACATGGTGGAATACCTATGTACAATCGGTGGGTACCGATGAAGCTCACGCCCTCTCTTGGGCCGACTTAAGGGAAAAGATGATTGTCGAATATTTCCTTCATGAAGAAACCCGAAGGCACGAACAAGAGCTAAGAACTTTAAAGGCGGTCGGGAACGATCTCAAGGCCTATAATCAACGATTTTCCGAACTAGCCTTGATGTACCCAAACCTTGTGAACCCCGAAGCTTTAAGGGTTGAACTTTACATGGATGGTCTCCCAAAGAGCATCAAACACGGGGTAATGTCATCCAAACCCACTAATCACCAATAAGCCTTGAACATGGCCCGCAAGTTGATAGAAACAGTGGACGAAATTATAGTGCCGGCACCTAAAGCCGAGGATAAGTCGGGTAACAACAAAAGAAAATGGGAAGCCCCCAAATCAAGCAACAACAACTTTGCCAAGAAGCCTTTCACCTTCGATGGCAAAAAGGGTTATGCCGGAAACCTACCTCTTTGCAACAAATGCAACAAACATCACTTTGGTGAATGTGGCAAGTTAATTTGTCATCGGTGCTAAGGAGTTGGTCATAAGGCCAATGAGTGTAAAAGTGTTGCCCCCGTCGCTCGAAAAGGGCCCAATGCACCAAAGACGGGCACTTGTTACGAATGTGGCCAAACGGGCCATTATAGAAATGCATGCCCGAAGAAGAAAGATAACCCCAACACGCGCAGCCGAGCTTTCAACATCAACATCGAGGAAGCCTGAGATGACAATGAATTAGTCACGGGTACGTTTCTTCTCAACAACTCTTATGTTTCTTGCTTATTCGATTCGGGTGCCAATAAATGCTTTGTATCCAAGACTTTGATTCATTCTTTTAGCACTCCACCACTTCCATTAGATGCCACTTATACCATTTAAGTGGCCAACGGGAAACTATTGAGTGCCGACACATATTACTGGGGGTGTACATTAAACATTTTGGGTAATGAGTTTGAAATTGACTTGATACCCATGGAACTAGGAAGCTTCGATGTAATAATCGGTATGAATTGGTTAGCCAAAATGAAATCTCACATCCTTTGTGATCTTAACGCAATCCGAATTCCTATCGAGAATGGTGAACCCTTGATTGATTGTGGCGATAAGAGTTGCACCGAACTCAACCTCGTTTCATGCCTTAAAGTTAGAAAACTACTCCGTAAGGGTTGTTTTGCGATCCTTGCCCACGTTAAGAAAGTCGAGTCTGATGAGAAGCATATCGATGATGTGCCAATTGTTAGTGACTTTTCTGATGTATTTCCCGATGAATTTCCGGGTCTTCCACCTCATCGACCGGTAGAATTCCAAATCGATCTTATTCTGGGAGCTCCACCCGTAGCGCGTGCACCATATAGACTTGCCCCCTCCGAAATGTAAGAATTGAAAAGTCAAATCCAAGAACTACTTGACCGTGGTTTTATCCAACCTAGCCATTCACCATGGGGCGCTCCGATTTTGTTTGTTAAAAAGAAGGACGGATCCCTACGAATGTGCATTGATTATCGTGAACTAAATAAATTGACGGTTAAGAACCGATATCCTCTTCCTCGCATCGATGACCTCTTTGATCAACTACAAGGATCTCGTGTATATTCAAAAATCGATCTCCGCTCGGGTTATCATCAATTAAGGGTTAAGGGGGAAGATGTCTCCAAAACTGCTTTCCGGACTCGTTATGGTAGTTATGAATTTCTTGTTATGCCATTTTTTCTCACTAATGCACCGGCGGTGTTTATGGATCTTATGAACCGCGTGTGCAAACCGTATCTCGATAAATTCGTTATTGTGTTCATCGATGACATCTTAGTCTATTCTAAAAGCGAAGAAGAGCACGAACAACATCTTTGACTTGTGCTTGAACTCTTGAGACAAGAAAGACTCTATGCCAAATTCTCCAAGTGTGAATTTTGGTTGAAGGAAGTTCAATTTCTTGGTCATGTTGTAAGTGATCAAGGTATTAAAGTCGATCCCATGAAAATCGAAGCCATTAGTAAATGGGAGACTCCTACTACTCCTACTCACATTCTTCAATTTTTGGGTCTCGCTGGATACTACCGTAGGTTCATCAAGGATTTCTCTTTGGTTGCTCGTCCTCTAACCGCGTTAACTCACAAGGGAAAGAAATTCATTTGGGCAACCGAACAAGAATCCACATTTCAAATCTTGAAGACAAAGCTAACCACCGCTCCTATCTTATCACTTCCCGAAGGCAATGATGATTTTGTTGTATATTGCGATGCCTCGAAACATGGTTTTGGGTGCGTATTGATGCTACGAAAGAAAGTCATTGCTTATGCCTCTCGACAACTCAAAATTCATGAATGGAACTATACTACACATGATCTCGAACTCGAAGCCGTTGTCTTCGCACTTAAAATGTGGAGACACTATCTTTATGGAACCAAAAGTACCATCTTCACCGATCACAAAAGCCTTCAACACATCTTCGATCAAAAGTAACTAAACATGAGACAATGACGGTGGATTGAAACTTTAAACGATTATGATTGTGAGCTTCGTTACCATCTCGGGAAGGCAAACGTAGTAGTCGATGCCTTGAGTCGAAAAGAAAGAGCGGTGCCTCTTCGTGTCCGAGCTTTAAACATCACCATTCACACCAACCTTAATAGTCAAATTCGTGTAGCCCAAGACGAGGCTCTCAAGGACGAAAACATCTCTCTTAAACACTTGAACGTCCTCACCTCTCAATTCGAAGTTAAAGAAACCGGACTTCGATATTTCGCCGGAAGAATTTGGGTACCTAGTTATGGGGACTTGCGAAGCCTTATTTTAGACGAAGCCCATAAGTCAAGATATTCGATTCACCCTGGTGCCAATAAGATGTACCACGACCTCAAAGAACAATATTGGTGGCCGAACATTAAAAGGGACGTTGCTACTTATGTTGGAAAGTGCCTAACTTGCTCCAAAGTCAAAGCCGAACATCAAAGACCATCCGGACTACTTCAACAACCTGAAATCCCACAATGGAAGTGGGAAAGGATAACGATGGATTTTATCACCAAACTACCAAAGACGGTGGCGGTTATGATACTATTTGGGTTATTGTTGACCGTCTCACCAAATCCACACATTTCCTAGCCATGAAGGAGACCGACAACATGGAGAAACTAGCACAACTTTACATTAAAGAAATCGTAGCGTAACACGGTGTACCCTTATTGATTATCTCTGACCGAGATGGTCGATTTGTTTCTAGATTTTGGCGTACTTTACAAGAAGCGTTGGGAACGCGTTTAGACATGAGCACCGCATACCATCCGCAAACTGACGGACAAAGCGAACGCACAATTCAAACCTTGGAAGACATGCTACGAGCTTGCATTGTCAACTTTGGAAAATCTTGGGATAAGCACTTGCCTCTCGCCGAATTCTCCTACAATAATAGTTATCACGCAAGTATTAACGCCGCACCATTCGAAGCTTTATATGGCCGAAAATGTCGTTCACTTCTTTGTTGGGCCGAAGTAGGCGACACACAAATCACCGGACCTGAACTCATTCATGAAACAACCGAGAAGATCGTTCAAATTCGAGATAGGCTTAGGACGTCCCGAAGTCATCAAAAGAGCTATACTGACAAACGAAGCAACGACCTTGAATTTCAAGTCGGTGATCGCGTAATGTTAAAAGTCGCACCTTGGAAAGGTGTAATCCATTTCGGGAAACACGGGAAGCTAAATCCACGGTATATTGGTCCTTTCGAAATCTTGGAGCGTGTTAGAACCGTTGCTTATCGTTTAGATCTTCCGCCTCAATTAAGCTACGTTCATCCTACTTTCCATGTATCCAACTTGAAAAAGTGCCTTGCCGAACCCGATATCGTCATCCCTCTCGAGGAGCTTACCATTGATGACAAACTTCATTTCGTGGAGGAACCAGTTGAAATTGTGGACACCTCCGTCAAAACGTTAAAATAAAGCCGAATTCCAATTGTCAAGGTTCGTTGGAACGCCAAAAGGGGACCCGAGTTTTCTTGGGAAAGACAAGATCAAATGCAAAGGAAGTATCCCCATCTATTCTCAAATTCGGAAACGCAAAATCCCGAGGAAGAAACAACGACTACTATGCCTACTTAAAATTTTGGGACGAAATTTCTTTTAAGGAGTAGGTAATGTAACGTCCCGCCTTTTTCCGTTTACTTATTTAAAGTCCGTTATATATTTATAACATCTCCTGTTGACACGCGTTTTAAATTATCTAGTTTAGGTAATTCACGCACCCGAATGAAAGTTGAGGGACCAAACTCGCCAAAGGATCAAACCTTTGACTAGGTCAAAGGGTCAAACCCCTCTTATCCATTCATTATCATCTCTCTCATTTTACTACTTCCTCCATTTTCTCTCAACACCCAATTTCAAAGAATCATCATCCAAATCCGAGCTAGCGGGTGTTTTGCAAAACAAATTACATTTTTGGAATCCTTGCAACTTCCTCTTCGATTCCATACCGATTTCACTACATTTGGGTAACTTTCTAAAATCACTAGATTTTGTGTTCTTGATATTTTTAACTTATAAAGTTGTCAATTAGTGTCTATGGCTCAAGTCTAACATGAATATATGATTTATATGCTCGATCTCATTGTTTTAGTGTAACTAGCATGAACATGAAAAGTGTGTGCTTGATTTTGAGTTTTGGATGATTTAATGTTGTTGTTATGATAAAGTGTAAGTATTAAATGTGTTCCTAGTATCACTAGCTTCAATTTGATGTGTAGGTTGCTTTAGAAAACTTCACAAACTTGATTATTGATTTTGGTGAATTTGGTTTAGGGTTTGATTAATTTGAAATGGACTTTTGATGTTTTGAATGACATGAGATGTTATTAGTAAGTGTTAGGTTGTATTGTATGCTTGATTACCTTCGAAACGGCATATCATTCATGTAAATTGGTTGCCGAATCATTGATTTGCATTTATGAACTTGAATGCATTAAATGATGAGCTTTGAATGTGATTTTGGTTGTTGTAAAGGTAAATGTGATTGATGAAATGTGTTTAGATGTTTTCCTCGTCAAAATACCTTTCCGATGATATAAGATACTTGTCTTGATTATTTGCGGGTCATAAATTAGGATTGTTTGAGTTTTGGTTCGTGCACTTGTGTGTTTTCAGCAAAAAAATTTTCTGCCCAGATGTTTGGACGTCCAGGCTTTCAAACTTGGACGCCGTCCAGGCCTTTTGGACGCCGTCCAATTTGCCTGTTCTATGCTGTCTTGATTTACCATTTTACGGAAAATGTTTGCTATGCTACGAACCTCTGATTCACATGTAACTTGTTCTAACATGCTCATATATGATTAAAAACTTCAGAAAAATAGTTCGGGACCCGACCCGAACGTGTTGACTTTTTCGTTGACTTTGACCTGACCAAAGTTGACTTTTAATCAAACTTAACCAAATACTTATGCAACCATTATAACATGCTTTTATACTTGTACCTTGCATGAAACATGACAATTTGATTCACATGCTATTTGAACACTTTGACCGACCGTGTTTACCGATATTGATACAAACCTATTTGTTTAGGTCAAGACTAGCATTCGTTCTTGCACACGTTTACTTATTGAAGTACTTTTACTTACGTGCACTCAAGGTGAGATCATAGTCCCACTTTTACTCTTTTGAACTTACATTTGGGATGAGAAAACATAAACATTTCTTTTTACTAAGTGAACACAAGTACAGGAAAACAAACATTCTAAATACGAGTTTAGAACAAAATCCTCAATTCTATTATCATTAGTTACACTTGTCGGGTGTAAGCGAGAACTTATGTTGTATGGATCCATATGGGTTTGACAAACCCTCATTCAAACGGTTCGCTACCGTTTACGAATGGAATATATTTTCGAGAAACATTGTATGTTCTAACACTATTGTGATAGGGTTCTATGGAAGGGAATGTTAAGCATTGATAATTGGGTGCTCGTGAATATTAACTTTTGGAATGTATTACTATTATATCAATGTTACAAATCTTGTGGTTCACTTGTATTTATTTACTTAAACCTATGATTTCACCAACGTTTTCGTTGATAGATTTTTATGTTTTTCTCAGGTCCTTGAACATTTTGTGATACATGCTTCCGCTCATTACTTTTGATACTTGCTTGAATGTCGAGTATACATGCATACGTGGAGCGTCTTTTGGCTACTTTTAAATTGTGTCGCATATGTTTCATTTGTACTTTAAACTTTGTAAACCTTGAAACATCTTTACTTTTGAAATGAATGCGACATACTTTTGGTCAAACGTTGTTTTAAAGACTTATGACCACGTAACGGGACCTAAGTAGACGGCACCGTCAATGACGATTTTGTCGGGTCGCTACAAAATAGCCTGTAAAGCCATGCGATCGCATGGCAGTCAGGATCAGGCAACATCTATAAATCCGAGCGAGTTTCTGCACTTGTTACACACACATATATTCGATATATCTCTCTCTTATATATATTTATATTATTATTATTATTATTATTAAGATTAATATTATTATTAATCATATTATTATTAGTAGTATTAGTATTATTATTAGTATTATACATAAAATACTACGACGAGGCTATGAGTGAATTATTTCAAAACGGGTTTTACGAGCTGGACAGAGCTAAGGAAATTATGGGTAATGGCTATGGAGTTTATGGGTATGGTTCGGGGGTATTGCTCGTGAGGTCAACCTAGTGTTTATCATCTTCGTTGCGTCTACGTACTTTCCTGCAATATTGAATCACAATATTGATACGTGAGCATTCATATCTTATCTTTTATATATTAATAGTGTATCCCTGACTAGTGCTCGAGTATATAGGATTATGCATGCTTGTATGCTTAATATTGTCGTTAGATAGTTTATGATGAATCATGAATTTAATACATATGCTACTGAGATAAGGTATATGATATGCATGTCGTCGGAAAGCTGGCGAAAAATTAATAACTTTTCATTTAGAAAGCGTATGGTTTAGATGAACGGATTAAAAGATATCGTCAACTGAATTATCATTAATTTTAGTATTATTATTAAAAATGATTAATATTATTACAATCGTCGTATTTATCGTCGTTATTATTATTATTATTTAAAAATTATTATTATTATTAACATTATCGTTATCAATATAAATATTATCATTAAAAATTGTTATTATTAAAACTATCATTATTATCACTAAGGTTATTATTATTATTATTATTATTATTATTATTATTATTATTATTATTATTATTATTATTATTATTATTATTATTATTATTATTATTATTATTATTATTATGATTATTATTATTATTATTATTATTATTATTATTATTATTATTATTAGTATTATTATTATTATTATTATTATTATTATTATTAGTATTAGTATTATCATTAGTATTATTAGTATCATTATCATTAAAACTAATATTAGTATTACCTAATTATTATGATTACTAATATTATCATGAATGCGATATAAAAGAGGACTAAAAGCTATTAAACAAATCGATTAAGAAATAATGAGTATAAGTATCATGATGAAATTAAAATATTGTAAGATATTGATTTAGATAAAAATATCGTTTTCATTATTTTTATCATTATTACTATTATTAAAAGTATCATTAAAATTAAAACTATCATTTTTATTAAAATTACCATTTCTAATAGAAATATCATTGTTATTATCATTTTAGAATTATTATTATTAAAGATTATCATTTTTAATAAAATTATCATTTTTATATAAAATATTATTATTATTACAGTTAATATTAAAAAGTATCGTTATTATTAAAATCATCAACATTAGAATTATCATTTTATCATAATTAATATCATTAGTAAAAATAAATATTATTATTATTATTAGTAGAATAATAATAATTATTATTATTATTACAAAATAATACAACTTTTACTTATTATGATTATTATCAATATTATATTAATTAATCAAATAAATATTTGATACAAATATATATTTATTACATGTAATACAATTATATTAATAATACATATCACTATATTTTATCATTAAAATGATATTATGTAAATGTTATATAAATTATATTACTTAATATATAAAAATATATTTTATCAACATAAATTTTTATCATTAATACATTATAATAAATGATGAAATAATTTAAGAAATATTTACTATATAAATATTAACTACTTAAAATATGTAGAATAAATAAAAGTTATTTAATTAACCTATAATTCATTAAAATAACATGTAGATTACAAATAAAAATATATAAACTTATTACATTGATTTATCTAAAAATTTCCGAATATAACAACTTAGTCAGTGATGTGATAATTTGAGTTTTGTAAATTATCGATTCAGTCAACTATCAAGAATTATACTTTGATAAAATAATTATATAATGAACATGTATGGATTTTGAAAGTCATTTTTGGATTAGATGACTTTTGTTGACTTTTGCATGATAATCTCGAGCATTAGGATTGTGATACACTACGACTTGACCTAAATTGTTAGACAGATATTGACCAACATATAAATATATATATACACTTAATATAGGTTCATGAATCCGAGACCAACCCTACACTTGTTCAGTGCCGTCATATACATAATTGCTACGAAATACAGTAGATTGAGTTTCATTTGCTCCCTTTTAAAATGCTTTTGCAATATATATTTTTGGGACTGAGAATACATGCACTTTTATAAATGTTTGACGAAATAGACACAAGTAATTGAAACTACATTCTATGGTTGAATTATCGAAATCGAATATGCCCATTTTTAGTCTGGTAATCTAAGAATTAGGAAACTGGCCCCTAGTTGACGCGAATCCTAAAGATAGATCTATTGGGCCCAACAAGCCCCATCCAAAGTACCGGATGCTTTAGTACTTCGAATTTATCATGTCCGAAGGGAGTCCCGGAATGATGGAGATATTCTATATGCATCTTGTTAAGGTTACCAGGTGTTCAATCCATATGAATGATTTTTATCTTTATGTAGTGCGAAATGCCTGATATGAGTTGATGTTTATGAGAAATGAAAATGAAAATCTTGTGGTCTATTAAATTAATGGAAATGATTGTCTATGATAAACTAATGTACTCACCAATCTTTTGGTTGACACTTGAAAGCATGTTTATTCTCAGATATTAAAGAAATCTTCCGCTGTGCATTTGCTCATTTTAAAGATATTACTTGGAGTCATTCATGGCATATTTCAAAAGACGTTGCATTCAAGTCGTTGAGTTCAATAAAGATTATTATTAAGTAAATGACAGATTAGGTCACTTATAGTTGGATATTATGAAATGGTATGCATGCCTGTCAACTTTCGTTGAAATGAAAGTTTGTCATTTAAAAAACGAATGCAATGTTGTAAAATTTATCATATAGTGGTTAAATACCTCACAATGTAACCATATGTTATTGTATTCGTCCTTATAGATTAGGACGGGTCGTATCATGTGGTATCAGAGCGGTGGTCTTAGCGAACCAGGTCTTGCATTAGTGTGTCTAACTGATAGATATTAAGATGCATTAATGAGTCTGGACTTCGACCGTGTCTGCATATCAAAAGTTTTGCTTATCATTTTTGTCGGAAATTACCTGCTTATCATTCTTAGTCTAGACACGTCTTACTGCATTGAGTGCATGAATAGTGTATAGACAAAATTCATATCTTAGCGTATCTGCTAATTCATATCTTAGCGTATCTGTTACTGTAAACTTTGCCTGACATATTCCGTAAATTTCTCCGTAATCTACGAAATATTTTGTTCTATATATATAGATATTCTATGCAATTAGAATACCATCCGATAGTCGGAAAATCATTTCATATCGAAAATTCTTTATTCAATCGTACGAAATGGAACTCGCCACTAGTTTAAGTCCCTCGGATTCCAATATAGAGTTTCACTCGAGCTCCGAAAGCAGTGTGACCGGAATGGATCAACCAATTAGACATCATCTATTCTGGATGAATTAGGGATGGATTCGTAGTCTACTTAATCATTGGAGATAAGAAGAAGGCGATCCCTTTCATCCACCACATTTCCCTCTTGGCGAAGAACCTGAAGCACTTACCGGCGAACCTGTTCGAGACACCATTTTCTCTCTCATTTCCAGAGTATCTCGGCACGATTATATACTATCTCAAATTCTAGATCTTATCCACCCGCTCGTTTGAACCACCAATCATCCCTATGTAATAGAAGAAGTCAACGAGCTTCGCGCTCGAGTATTGGCTTTGGAGAATATGGTGCAAAGATTACAAGCACCATCAACAACACCAATACCACCAACAACATCCACCTCGTAAGCCTCAATACCACAAGCACCAGCAGTATCACCGGCATCAACAGTACCATCATCAACACCAACAGTATCATTACCACCACCACCAACAACATCCACATCCCATGCCTCGACATCACAATCTGTACCTCGAGCATCAACTTCATACGCCTCATAGATACCAAGGAATCCCAACAACAAAAACCGATGAAGTATTGATTCATAAAGTATTCTGTGGTGATTATGTAATCTCTAAAGTTTTAGAGATTACTTATTCAAAACCTAACTGTAAATCAGATGAATGGACAGAAATGATAGAAGAAATCCTGACAAGAATGATGCGTGATTTACAAGCTAGACTTGTTATACAAGCGCCACCGGAAGTACCACCAGCAACACTTGTAGCACCACAAGCTACACCAGCTCCATAACCATCAACGATATCGACACCACAATCATCAATGGGTATATTGAAATAACGAGTTATAGAAGTATTAACTCATTATTTCCAAAGAATTTATATATTATATATAAATTTTGAAACCATAATATATCTGTTTGAACTAAGCTATTATGTATGAATTAAAAAAAAGGGTAGATACTACTCGGTTAATTCATGTTACTAATATGCTATGATATACATCATTCGTTAACGACTTAATCATTGTAAACTACAATCTCTGTTTTAACTCAATGAATACCGTTTCATAATAAGTCAAGTGTATTATTCAAATACATGTTTGAGTTTACACTTTCATTTTCAAAGTACTCAAAACTTTCTAGAAATCATCATTTGTGCCTTGCGAAGTTCACAAGGATTCCACAAACACCAGCATCATTCATCAAAGAAATATAAATAGATGAATAACAAAGTAGTAATTCATAATGGAAGAAATACTCAGCGAGAATTTTGTAATCTCTAATGTTGTAGAGATTATTCTTTTCTTGTTCTAACCGAAAATCAAATGAGTTTAATTTAATATTAACTCATTAAAGCTGTATATATATATTTTCATAAAGACTGTAATAAAATTTTCTGGTACAAAATATTATTTGGGAAACTTTTAACGGGTAGGTAGATCCGAGAGATATATAAATTCACAATTAATATATTACATTCTTCAATTCTGATTCAGCAAATCATTAACTATACTCACTACTTTCACAATGAGATACATTCTTTCGTAAAAATCAAAACAACCATACTCATTCAAATTCAATTACCTATTCTGATTTTTAACATATCAGAATCCAAATCGAGATATAACCGATATCATCACTCTTAAATCCCTACAACTTTCAAAACTATACTTTGACTTCAAAACGGTGATAGAACATCGTTTCTAATCATAAAACCAGAAAAATATTCGTATTATTCAAAATTCTAGAACATCATATGTATATTGACAATGACAATATGCGTTCAAACCCTTTATGATTCTTAAAACCCCTCAATTAAGAAACAATCGAGATGATGATCCAACCACATGTTATCCACAGTTATGCACCTGGAAAACTCCTGGAACTTAAGTAAAAGTTTAACACATATCTGCGTCAGATCCTTTGGCATTTATTACCAAAAATAACTTTGTGATCCCTTTTCAAAGTAGCAAATTCTGTCACATATAACGACCCATCCTAATCCATCTGGACGAATACATTACATTTGGTTACATCGCGAGGTACTTGACCTCTATATGATACATTTTACAAACATTGCATTCGTTTAAAAAAAAAACCAACTTTCATTACATCGAAAGTTGACGGCATGCATACCATTTCATAATATATCCAACTATAATTAACTTAATAATAATCTTGATGAACTCGACGACTCGAATGCAACGTATTTTGAAATATGTCATGAATGACTCCAAGTAATATCTCTAATATGAGCAAATGCACAGCGGCAGGTTTCTTTCATACCTGAGAATAAACATGCTTTCAAGTGTCAACAAAAAGGCTGGCGAGTTCATAAGTTTATCGTAAACCATAAAATTCATCATTTTGATAGACCACAAGATTTAAATACAGTACACCTATCTCGTGTACAAAAACCATTTTTCATAAATCTTAGTAACCGTACACATATCTCGTGTACAAAATCTCATACACATAACCTGTGTATAAAAATTATTCTCTCGATACATAACATTCACTTTGCTTTCATAGCTTGGCTTGGTAACCGACCTTAACATATAATGCGCATCAATAATATCCCTAAAACAGAACATCTCGTCTGTATAATAATCATATAAACTTCGAAGTACTAAACACCACGCCCACTAGCCCTTCCGTCTAGTGAACATTCTGGGTGGGGGTGTTAAACCCGGTAGCTACCTTTAGGATTCGCGTGAATTAGGGATCATTTCCCTAATTCTTAGGCTACCAGACTTGAAGGGGCAATATTCGGTTTAATAATCCAACCATAGAATGTAGTTTCGCGTACTTGTGTCTATTTTGTAAAACATTTAGAAAGCTGCATGTATTCTCATCCCAAAAATATTAGATTTTAAAAATGGGACTATAACTCACCTAATGTATTTTGTAGTAAAAATACATATGACTATATTGAACAATACAGGGTTGGCCTCGGATTCACGAACCTATATTAATTGTATTTCTATTAAAAACATATAATAGAAATCTCCAAATTTTATTTATTAATTATATAATTTTTATGTGTTTGTAGTTATATAAATTTTTATACTAAATTTTATTTATTACATATACTTTATTTATATGTATTATATCTTGAGTTATATGTTATATATATCTATGTTGTATATTTACATTTAAAATACTTAATATCTATTCATTCAATCATATTAATATATCTATATATATGTTTAGTATTATATTAAAAACCGATAGTTTGTTATATGTAAGTATTTATATAAATAATGTTAATATGTTTGATATATGGTATAAAAACTATTAATATAATTATAATATATGTATTAAGTATATTTTAAGTACAAAATATTTTTCTGTAACAAAAGTGATAGTTTTGTTAATAATGATTTACTGATAATAATAACTTTATTAAAAATGACAGAATTAACAATAATAATGATATTGTTAAAAATGATACCTTTGTTTAATAATAGTAATACTAATAATTACAAAAGTGATATTAATACTAACATTAATGAAAATGATAATAACTCGTATTATTTTCATAATAATAATAATAATAATAATAATAATAATAATAATAATAATAATAATACTAATCATAATAATAATACGATTATTAGTGATAATAATAATAATATTCGTACCTGTATTTATAATCCTAATAAATGAAAATTTGTATCATTACACTTATATTAGTAATCATAATATTAATGATTAATTTTTCATAATACATAATAATAATAATGATTCTAATAAATAATAATAATAATATATTTAAAAAATTGAAATCTACCTCAAAAAATTCGGAATAACAAGAAATGGCTCAGCCGGGTTTCGAACCCAAGACCTCTCGCCCACCGCAACAACCTAGACCACTCCTCCGTTCTAATCTTTCGGATCTAATTCGTTTTCTACTTTATTTACGCATACCATTTCTGTATTCTTTTTCCCTTCTTCTTCCTTACGAGTCCAATCAATCCAATTTCAATTTCATACTTATAAAATTGAGTTACCAGTTTAATCTATGTTTTAAAATCAAAACAGAAACGATTAAAAAGTTTTTGAATAGATTTAATATAACAGAAAATAAAAAAAATTATATAAGTCGCTGTATAAAAAGATGAACACGTTCGTTGAACTCAATTTGACTTTCGAATTTTTATAATGTATTAGCCCTAGCTTTCAACATGAAAAAGTTTATAAATCCTTATTAGAACCTTTATGTATCATCAATTTTAGTAGAATCATCAAACAAAAAATGAATTTAGTGATGAACACAATCATTGACTTTTGAGACATAACTTTGACTTCCAAAATTGAAACTCGATACTAAAAATTGGACCTTACAATTTTCCAGATAGTTTACTTGGAATGTTTCTAACATATCTACATTTATACAATTTAAAATTTCATTTGAATTCGAAGAATTTGAAAAACTGACCAAGAACAGGGACGTGAGCTGTGTTCTTCATTTTTCCAGTTTAAATTCGATAGATAACTGCTGTAATTGTTTCTAATTGATATTGAGGATGTATAAATGAAAGACTTAATCAATATGAGTGTGTAATTCATTTGATATATAGCCGATTGATTTTTTACAGTTAATTTAATCGAAAATTTAAAAAATATTTGGTAATTGTAATTCCTCTGATTGGTACGATCGACTACGATGGGTAACACTTTTATAGATTCAAACAAAAATCAGGTGCAGTAATTGATGGAGAGGTGTAACTGAATTCGATTCCAAGCATATACAACCGAATTTTTATATACTTTTTGTTAATAATTGATAATTAATAATTAAAATTATATTAATAATAATAATCTAAATAATATTGATCATATCTGTTATCTAAGGATTTTTGTACTGGACTGAATTTACCTATCTGAGGTTGATTCTCAACATACACGTTACTTTTATATTTACAGTTTATTTATATAATATAAATATATTAATAAGAATACAATTGATATTATAAAACAAATACTATTAATAATAATAATAATAATAATAATTGAAATAATAATATTAATATTAACAATTAATACTAAAAATGTTATTAATAATAATGATAATAATATTGATAAAGGTACTGGTAATAATATTGATAATCTTTGATACGGTTGAAAATAATTAATAATAATGATAATAAAAATGATATAAATAAGATACTGATACAAATACTAAAAATGATAAAATACTACTAACATTGATAATAATCATGCCCAATAATAATACTAATATTTATCATAATATTTAACATTATAGCTTTACTACTAGTTATAAAATGATGATAATCATAATATTATATTATTTATATTAATTATTTATATTATTAATGATAATAATATTACTAGTAAAAATAATATCATAACAATTTTTATATATCATGTTTCATATCTACAACATAATATTATTAATACAGATATTTATTTTAATAATAATGAAAGTAATACTATTATCATAACAACTATATTTTAATTTGTGATTACATTTAATATATTAATATTACCGTTTATTAATTATGTAATGTTTAATAATTATATCATTCACTTTATGATATCATTTATTGAATATTTGATTCTTATACATTACAACATAACAATAATTATGAATAGAAATTATATATATATATATATATATATATATATATATATATATATATATATATATATATATATATATATATATATATATATATATATATATACACACATTTAAATATATATGTATTCATTCACAAATAGTTATTCATGAATCATCGAGAACAGTCGAAGGTCAATTGAATATATGAAACAGTTCAAAAATTTTGAGACTCAACCTAACCGACTTCGTTTTTTATGTCGAAATAATATAAAGATTAAGTTTAAATTTGATCGAAAATTTCCGGGTCGTCACAGTACCTACCCGTTAAAGAAATTTCGTCCTCGAAATTTGATCGAGATCGTCATGGCTAATCATAAGAATGTTTTCCTGGCGAATATGAGTTGATAAATAGAGTTTTATTACCGTTGAGTAATATGGATAAGATAATTCATTTACTCGAAGAGTACGAGTGAAGCTATCGTAAAAGAGTGAAATGAATAAATGAAAATTCGTCTTAACCGGTGACGTAGTCACGGTTGATTTCCGAAATTTAAGGAATTTAGAGAAAATCTTCGAAATCTATAAAAGGTTTGATCCTTCGAAAATTAAGGAAATTAGGATCTTCTTTGATTTAATTCGATAATCTGGCTTGATTGCTTTGTCTAATATTTCACTATAAATCCACTACCTTCGTTTCCTTTATATTTCGGAGTTCCATACTTTTGTTTTCTCTTTTATCCATTAAGCACAGTAAATAATGGTTCAGAATTTCGTAGGTATGAAATTTCGAATGACCATGGCTCATGTTCTAAGAGAGAGATTGTGATAGCACGATCTTGATCGGTTAAATTACCAGAAGTCACGAAAAAAGATAGAACTATCAAGAAATATATTCTTGATATAATTAGAGATCAAGTAGAATGCAAGAGTCGTGTAACATGGCACATGATGACGGTATGATCTGTGAATCATCACGTTCTATTAGAAACTCAGCATGACTTACTGTAATATAATCACGTTGATCAAGTGTCATTATATTATACTAACTCGTGCATCAATTTCCAACACTACTTCAAAAACATTCATATTTTGATTCGAATTTTTTTCCCCAGAATTTAGAAACGAAAACAGTTTCCTTTCTGATGTAACACTGATATCGTGCTGAGATAAATGATTTCAGATAAGAATAGTTATGAAATTATCTTTAGAAATATCGAGGATATTTATAGTAGAGGATACGATAATATCTTATAATTTTAAAATCAAATTGTGATGAAGAAATTCATTCACGATGATTTAGAGCGATTAAGGAGCAAGATATTCGTTAAAGATTTCATCAGAATTAGAATCATCAGGATTCTTTATGTACAAGTTTAGTCCTTGTGATTTATCCACAGCCTCCTTCATAATTTCGCATAATCTGCTTTTTGGTACTAAATTTTCTATTGAGTGTTTCCAACACTCCATTTTTTTTTATCATCATACTTTTGACGGTTAAGGTCGTTTATGGTTGTCTACCGTTTCTGCTGCTTCATCAGCGTTTTTCAAAATTCAGGGTACTGATTCGTAGACTGGGTGCTTTTCAGAATTGAAGATCATAATTCTAGGAGATAAATGTTATATGTATACATATAACTGTTGATGTAGAAACGTTGCGAGATTTAAAATGCCGATTGCTAATTCTCGATATTGGTATGGCAATTCTCGCTACAAGATGCGAATGAGTATATGATAGGGTTTTAATGAACAGATATAATGGTTCTTTGGTGCGACTTAAGCTAATGAGTAATGAAGTTGCTGGTAAGTTTACTGCTAATGTGGTGGAATATAAACGGTTCCCCGATAACGATGATGAAAGCAAACTTATATATCAAGGTTATAATAAAGCTAATTCGGTTGAAAAGTTGAAGTTGACTTATTGGAGCTGTGATAAAATTGGCTAATTTGAAAAGGAATTGCAATGTTATTTTTGGTAACAACAATAACAAAGGGCTAGCACAGATATGTGTTAAACGTTTACTCAGGTTCCGAGTGTTTTCAGGTGCATAACTATATGAATTAATCTTTTCTTCCGTAGATGAAGTGCGGTTGGTTCATCCTCTCGATTGAGGTGTTTTCAAGAATTATGAAAGGTTTAAACGCAGTTTGTAATAGTCAATATACAAATGAGGTTTAAGATGAAATCAAGTGGCAAACTTGAAGAAAATGTTTAGTTTCATATGTTATAATCAATATTTTAATTCATTTTAATTGTCCAATGTTATTAGTCTACAGTCGATAGTCCACAGTTAACAGTCCAATAATTCATATATAGTTTAATATATAATATTCGAATTAATTAATACGTATCGTGACCCGTGTACATGTCTCAGACTCTATCACAACTCAAAGTATATATATTATTATAGAATCAACTGCAACCCTGTATAGCTAACTCAAGCATTACTGCATATAGAGTGTCTATGGTTATTCCAAATAATATATATAGATGCGTCGATATGATATGTCAAAACCTTGTATACGTGTCCCGATATTTAAAGTGCGTAAAATAAATAACAGAAATTAAATGATGATAAATAAAATTGCGAGAATATAAATTGCGATAATTAAATTGCGATAAATAAAATGTAATCAGTTAGCTAGGAATAGTTAGCTAGGAACAGTTAGCGTGGATTCTTAACAAAATTTCTCATAGTTAATTTGTTTGTTTATAACAAATTTTATTTTGTCCAATGTTTTCTTCATTATGCCACTTGTTGGATTCTGATAGGTCAAAATCCAAATATGAAATTGAATGAAAATGATTATTCTGTGGTGAACGGATACGTATATATGTGGATGTAAGTAGGATAGTAAATGAACGTTGAATCCGATTCGAAGAATGTACAGTGTAACTTATTATTGTGAAATCTAAATATTCCTCGGGTATTACCTACCCGTTAAAATATTTTCACCATTAATAATTTGTACAAAAGAATTTTTAATTACAATCTTTATGAAAACATATATACATATATATTTTCTTCAGATGTAATCATGGATTTAATGAGTCAATATGATATTAATCTCATTTGATTTACCGTTAGAACATAATATATAATCTCTAAATCATTAGAGATTACATAATCTCCATGAAGTGTGACGACTCGGGAATTTCCGACCAAATTTAAACTTAATCTTTATATGTTTCAGATACGATAAGCAAAGTCTATAATGTAGATCCTCAAAACTTTTGAACTATTTTGACCTTTGACCATTCCCGACGATTCACGAACAACTATTTGTAAGTAGATAACATATATATTTAAATAGATATTTATAATTTGAAATATAATTTAGAATATTATATAATATGATTATTAGGATTAGGATTTATATTGTAAAATAAATAAAAATAAAATGCGATTAATGGAAACTATATTTAAGAATATATAGATATATACAAATATGTATATAAATATTACTTGTAAATATATAAAGTTATATTAAATCTGTTTGTTTAAAAATATATAATATATTTGTTTTAGTAATTAAACTTACTATCTTAAAACTGTTTATATATAGAAAGAGAATATATTAAAAATAAATGATTTCGAACATGATTGGTCAACGTTAACAAAGTATTAAATGTACGATGTTATACTTTGAATTTATCTAAGTAATACAACTTGATGTTTAAAACCGAATCATATATATAGTAATGTGAATATATATATATATATATATATATATATATATATATATATATATATATATACATATATATATATATATAAATATATATATATATATATATATATAATTATTACTATAGATGTATATAATGTTGAAATGTATAAATATTAAATATACAATATGTATTATGTAAACATTGAATATTATAAAATTAATAGTATATAAAATAAATAAATGTAATTACAAGTTGTATAATTAATATATATATATAATTATAAGATAAAACAAAGTTGCTATACTAAAATGGAGATTATTAAAATACATATTAATATTAGTAATAGTAATATGAATATCATTATATAATATATACATATATATAAAATTTGATACAATTAAATCGATATATCATTATGGTTACCAAAAAATAACCATTTACATTTAAAATCTTTATCATTATTATTTTTATTATTACGATATTATTAATAATATCATTATTAATCTTAATATTGTTATTATTAGTAATATTTTATTTAATTCTGATATTATTAATATATATATATATATATATATATATATATATATATATATATATATATATATATATATATATATATATATATATATATATATATATATTTTTCCATTATTAATAAATGCACTGTTATTATTTATTATTATTATTAATATCAAATTTTTTTTTTAAAATAAGGAAGAATCAAAAATCAGATTTCCATTGCTATCACACTTATCCAATTTTTGTTTTTGCTCTTTAAGTTGTCTCATATCAGTATCAAACGTAAGATATTAGTTACCAGTCATTATCGGTTTATTATTTTTTTATTCTTCTTTCTTTCTTTTTCTTTCTGATTGAAACTTTCGTGTCCTTATGTATGACCTTGTTATCTATCAATTTCATTAATCAATACAGACCACCAGAGATCATACAATCATTGTATATAATTCGTCTACCCCAAATTGAGTTGGAAAAACAGAAATTTTAAGAAAAACCCGACGGTTTCCCTGTACGCTCAACTTTTCTCCTATAATTCGAATATGAATCAATTATCAAAATGTAACAATGCTGTTAAGCTAGGAATCCTTCGTTTAAACTGCTTGAGAAGTTTCAAAACTCAATTTTTCATATCAAGCTTGAATTTCGGAGTCAAAGTTTCGAGTGAAAAAGTCAAACAGTTTGATTTTCGCGAAATTCGAATTCGTTTGTAAGTTTCTGGTACAATTAATGATTCAAAAAGTTTCTAATATTAATTTTAAACACAATTCATGTTGTGGTCCTTGTATAAAACGGTCTTAAAATTGAAATTAGCGTTTGAGTTCATAACGGGTTATCAGAATCTATTTCTTTTAATTTTTGTTATTTAATTTCTTTCTCTGATTAATCCCAATCACGATTTCAACCCGTTTCTGTTTCAATTAATGAATTTAGATCGTTTAGTAAACGAGTGGTGTTGATTAGTATATGTCTCTGGTCGATGTAAAGTTGAAGAAGAAGAAGAAGCAGTAGCCGACGGGTTATATATATAAGATTAAGAATTAAAACAGATATGATGGAATAGAGGAATGGTTGTGTGCCTTGTCGGGTTATCGAGAGGTCTGAGGTTCGAGTCCTAGCATGGTCGTTTATTTTTTTGAGGCTCTTTCAAGTATTTTTATTATTATGTTGTTGTTATTATTATTATTATTATTATTATTATTATTATTATTATTATTATTATTATTATTATTATTATTATTATTATTATTATTTTTATTATTACTTTTGTTATTATTGTTATTATTAGTTGTTATTATTATTAATACTAGTAATATGTTTATTAGAGTAACTAAAAGTATTATTATTATGGTTGTTACTAAATATAACTATTATTATTATTAACATAATTAGGAATATTATTGTTATTATTATCAGTAGTTTGAAAAAGAATAAAATTTATTATTATTTTCCTTAAATACTAGTATTATTATTATCATTATTAACATAAGTAGTATTATAAATATTATTATTATTATTATTATTAATATAATCATTAGTGTTATTATTATTAAACTTATTGTCATTATTATCATTTATATAAAATTATTATTTTGTTATCACTAAAACTATCAGAATTATCACAAATAGATACTTTATATAAAAATACATTACACTATACTTTTATTACTAAGAAGATATTAGTTAAGCTATATCAACTAATATACAAATATATATAAAACTTTAATATATGGTTTTTATTATTAATAATAAGTAATAGATATATAAAACATATAAACTAAATATATTAAATTTATCTAATAACATATGGTATAACAAGTATATTATTAATAACAAAAACATATATATAATTGATCGATTACGATTATGTGTATTAATATATCCACAAATGATATAGGTTCGTGAATCCGAGGCCAACTCTGCATTGTTCAATGTCGTCATATGTATTTTTACTACAAAATACAGTATTGTGAGTTTCATTACTCCCTTTTTAAATACTTTTGCAATATATATTTTTGGGACTGAGAATACATGCCCTTTTATAAATGTTTTACGAAATAGACACAAGTAATCGAAACTACATTATATGGTTGAATGATCGAAGCCGAATATGTCCCTTTTGCTTGGTAACCTAAGAATTAGTAAACTGATCTACTAATTAACGCGAATCCTAAAGATAGATCTATGAGCCCGACGAACCCCATCCAAAGTACCGGATGCTTTAGTACTTCGATGTTGTTTTATATCATGTCCGAAGGATTTCCCGGAATGATAGGGGATATTCTTATATGCATCTTGTTAATGTCCATTACCAGGTGTTCAATCCATATGAATGATTATTTTTGTCTCTATGCATGGGACGTATATTTATGAGAAATGAAAATCTTGTGGTCTATTAAAATGATGGAAATGATTATTTATGTTAAACTAATGAACTCACCAACCTTTTGGTTGACACTTTAAAGCATGATTATTCTCAGGTACGAAAGAAATATTCCGCTGTGCAATTGCTCATTTTAAAGATATTATTTGGAGTCATTCATGACATATTTCAAAAGACGTTGCATTCGAGTCGTTGAGTTCATCAAGATTATTATTAAGTCAATTATAGTTAGATATATTATAAAATGGTATGCATGACGTCCACTTTCGATGTAATGAAAGATTGTCTTTTCAAAAACGAATGCAATGTTTGTAAAATGTATCATATAGAGGTCAAGTACCTCGCGATGTAATCAACTGTTGTGAATCATTTATAATCGATGTGGACTTCGTCCGGATGGATTAGGACGGGTCGTTAGAGTTGGTATCAGAGCGGTGGTCTTAGCGAACCAGGTCTTGCATTAGTGTGTCTAACTAGTAGTTGTTAGGATGCATTAGTGAGTCTGGACTTCGACCGTGTCTGCATGTCAAAAGTTTTGCTTATTATTTCGTGTCAGAAATCATCTGCTTATCATCCTTAAGAAATTACCTGCTTATCATTCTTAGTCTAGACACATCTTACTGCAATGATTGTATGAATAGTATATATACAAAATTCATATCTTAGCATATCTGCTAATTCATATCTTAGCATATCTGTTACTGTAGACTTTGCCTGACAGCTTTCGTAGATTTCTCCGTAACTTATGGGATTTTAGTATTATATATGCATATGTAAATTATGTATTGCAGGGTACTAATCTACATCCTATAATCTATTTCTTATTGAAAAGTCCTTCATCTGATCGTACGAGATGAATCCCTCAACCAGTTCGAATTCCTCAGATCCCGACAGCTATTCCGATATGGAGTTTCACCTATCAGCGTCACCGGAAGGAATCAACCAATCTGTCATCCCCAATTCATCTGATGGGTTCGTAGTCGACTTAATCAATGGAGACGCAAAGAAGGCGATCCCTTCCACCAACCGAATTTACCTCTTGGCAAAGAACCTGAAGCACTTACCGGTGAACCAGTCTGAAATATCATTTTCACCCTCATTTCTCGAATATCTCGTCATGATTACATAATATCTCAGATTCTAAACCTTATTCATTCGCTCGTTCCAACCGACAATCATCCCGGAATAATAAAAGAAGTCAACAAACTTCGCGCTTGAAAAATAAATTTGGAGAATATGGTGCAAAATTTACCAGCTTCAGCAACATCACCGGCACCAACAGTACCATCAGTAACAGCACTAGTACCATCAACAATCCATGCCTCAACATCTCATTCTGTACCTCGAGCATAATCATCGTTCTACGAATCGTTCTACATAAACTATCTTCGTCCTTCATGGCAATTATGTAATCTCTAAAGTTTTAGAGATTATGTACTCTAGTTCTAGCCGTAAATCTGATGAGTTTAATATCACATTGACTCATTAAATCCATGATTACATCTGAAGAAAATATATATGTATATATATTTTTTCATAAAGATTGTAATTTAAAATTCTTTCGTACAAACTGTTAATGGTGAAAATATTTTAACGGGTAGGTAATACCCGAGGAATATTTAGATTTCACATTAATAAGTACACTGTACATTCTTTTAAATCTGATTCAACAGTCAATTACTATCCTACTTGCATCTACAGATATACGGATCCGTTCACCGCAGAAATAACCATTTTCATTCAATTTTATATTTGGATTTTGATCTATCCGAATCCAACAAGTGGCATAATGAAGAAAACATTGGACAAAATAAAATTTGTTAGAAACAAACAAATTAATTATGAGAAAATTTGCTAAGAATCCACACTAACTGTTCCTAGCTAACTGTTCCTAGCTAACTGATTACATTTTATTTATCGCAGTTTATTTATCGCAATTTAATTATCGCAATTTTATTATCGCAGTTTTCTGTGGCTTGTCAGAAGACCTCATGTGATCGCATGAGTTCTAAGTTACCCAGCCATGCGATCGCATGGGCTAGGGTTTCGGGTCAGAGTTGGGCTGCTACAGTACCAGGCCGAGAGTTTTTATATTTTTTTTTCTGTTTTGCTGAATTATATATTTATAATATATTTATATAAATTAAATAAAACTTATATTTTTACAAACTAAAAAAATAGAAATAAAGAAACTTTATAAAACTTATATGTTTAACAGACTCTTAAAAATATTTATATTTATATTTTTCTTTTTATATTTTCAGAAACTAAAACGTATTTTTATAAAAGTAAACTAAAAATTAATAAAAATCTTTTTTTATATATTAGCGTTGCGCTTCCGGCGTATAAGCAGAATTGTTCCCCGGCAGCGGCGCCAAAAATACTTGGTGTGTGCGAGGTGTACTAGGAAATAGTATTATTTTTACAACGAAATACTATTAAATACGATACAATTTTACACAAGATATTTATTTATTTATAGAATGGATATACCTAAACCTTGCTACAACACTTATAGGCAGTGTACCTAATCGTACAGTAGTGTAGTTTTTAGTAAGTCCGGTTCGTTCCACAGGGATACACTTAAACAAGCTTAACGCTATATTAGTTTTAATTTATAAAAATACAAATATATATATAAGTAATATTATTATTATAAAAAGGGGGTTTTTACCGTTTAATGACCGGTTTGTCGATTTTTAAAACTTTAGTCGCAGTTAAAACCTAATGTAAAATATATAAAAAAATAAATACAACTTAATTTAAAGCGTAAAGTAAATAACGATAATGGAATTGCGAATAATAAAAGTGCGATAAAATAAAATTGCGATAATTAAAAAGTACGATAATTAAAAGTGTAATTAAATACAATGATAATAAATAAAAGTGCGATAATTAAAAGTGCAATTAAATATGAAATAAAAGAATTATGCTTATTTAAACTTCGGTAATCATGATGTTTGACGTGTTGATTTTAGTTAATTCCCATGGGTTAATTGTCCTTTGTCCTGGATTATTTAATATGTCCGTCTGGTTTTTGTCCATAACAGTCCATCAGTCATAAATATAAAGTGCGAGTGTCCTCGTCAAATTATCCTTATATCCGAGGTTAAATATTCCAACTAATTGGGGACTTAAACTGTAACAAGGTTTTAATACTTTGTTTAATAATTACACCAGGTTATCGACTGCGTGTAACCCAAGGTTTTAATACTTTGTTATCAATTATGCCAAGTGTCCTTGTACATAATTTCACCCCTGTTTTAATAATTCTATAGACTATTAATCCATTCCCGTGTCCGGTTAAATGAACAATTATTTGTACATATAAATATCCCGCCCATCGTGTCCGATTGAGTGTATATGGTTATTTGTAGGTATGTCCAATTGTAAATCTTTATATTAAAATTAACAAACTATCATTTAGTTAAACAAATATAAAGCACATTAATAGCCCATAGTCTAATTTCCACAAGTGTCGTTCTTTTGTCCAAACCCCAATTATGGTACAAAGCCCAATTACCCAATTTTAGTAATTAGCCCAACATCATGATTACTTTGTTTTAAATAAGCATAATAATAACTTAGCTACGAGACATTAATGTAAAAAGGTTGAACATAACTTACAATGATTAAAAATAGCGTAGCGTTACACGGACATAATTTCGACTTACACCCTTACAACATTCGCTAACATACTCTTATTATTAGAATTAAAATTAAAATTAAAATTAAAATTATAATATATATATATATATATATTATACGTTGAGTAAGAAGAAGGAAAAAGATGTGTTTTACTTTGATCAAAACCGCGAATTTTATAGGCATGTGGGCTGGAAAAGGGGCTCATACGATCGCATAAGTTTTGATCCTCTAGGCCATGCGATCGCATGGCCAGCTGGGGAGACTCACATGTCTTTGTTTCTTCTGCCGACGGTTTTTATAATATAATATATTATAATATATATATTAATTTTAAGAATTAATTATATATTATATTATATTCATGTGCATAGTTGACTTGTAATTTTTAGTTCGTTGCGTCGAGCGTTGAGAGTTGACTCTGGTCCCGGTTCCGGATTTTTGAACGTCCATGCGTTCAAATTAATATCTTGTACTTTGCGTTTTGCTTTTTGTACTCTTGTAATTTTGAGACGTTTCTTATCAATAATTGGAACCTCTTTGATTATACTTTGTACTTTTGAGCTTTTTGGTCGTTTGCATCTTCAATTCGTCGAATCTGTCTTTTGTCTTCACCTTTTATTATTTAAACGAATATCACTTGTAAATAGGACAATTGCAACTAAAAGCTTGTCTTTCTTGAGGGATAATGCTATGAAATATATGTTCGTTTTTAGCATTATCAAATATTCCCACACTTGAGCGTTGCTTGTCCTCAAGCAATATAGTCTTGAAATAAAAATACTAGAATCACTTCTTTATTCTTCACACTTTGTACATCAGTGATTTCTATACGGCGGTATAAACAATGGTAGTAACGATGTGGTTTACAGTCCCACATGACTATAAAAATTTAGATCCATTAAGGAAATTGGATCTTTATGAAAACATTTGATCTTTTTGAAAATTCAATCTAGTTTTTACCCTAGATAAGTTTTCCGGAATAACCCTTCTCCGGTGTTTGCAAATTGTTTTTGTGGATTTGGTGGGTTTCAGATTTGAAAACTTTAGCTCAAAACTTGCGGTTTTGTGTCACCCACTTGCTAACCTTGTATTCGGAAAGCAACACGTCCAGTATACTTGTTCCATATATTACCTTTCGATAAACTACCGTCCGGTTGTAAAGGAAAGCGTTGAACAAGTAACTGTTAAGGCGATGTCCCCTGACATGCTTTTAATTATGGTCTATAACGTGTCGGACGCAATTACTATCCTTGGTAGGAGCAATAGTAAAGCTCACCCTTATAATTTTTCGGTCTGGCACAAGGTCCTATCTTTGACCATGCTATGCAACCAATGTTCTTACGGTTGACACCCGATTTGGTTCGGGTGACCTAATGAATTTCAGGTGAATTCCTAGGATTTTAGGTTCAATGGTAATGAACGCATTGAAAAATGGGTTTTCAGAAAACAAATCGGTTTGTATTTTTGATCAAAATATTTTCTCGTTCAAGCTCGAGTTTAGATATCATCGAATTTCATGAGTTTGTAATTCTCAATCTTTAAGGTCAATCTCTAGGATTGAGTAATATCAGGCTTAAAAGCTGATTTTTGATCTTTAAGGAGATTATCCTTTCTAGGGATCTGATTCATTAGTCTTATCTAGCTAATTTGCACGGCGTCCTCCCCATTTTACGAGACAGATCCTCTCATGGTTAGGATAAGTCTGACCACTTGGCGACCCTGTTTGATGCTGAGGTCCGTGGATTTCCTGCTGATTTTAGAGATGACTTTTCTAGATTTTTCGTCAACCTACAGCTGGTCTGGACGACAACTTCATGACCTAAATCAAGAAGCGCTTTTCTTTTTCGGAAGACTTTACTTCCTTTTAATGATGGAATTGATTCATCGTGTAGATCCATCTTTCTTACAAATGTATTACATTAAATTGGGTAAAACTGATTAGATTAGTCCAAAGCAAAAGTATCTTCAGTTATTTGTACAAAAATATGTGATATATGTTTTAAATAACTTGGTAAATTTTCTCACACTTGACTTTTATTTTCTTTTATTTGCCTTTTTATTGTCCTCTATTCCATTTTAAATGAATTCTAACATTTTGGTTTGTTTCTCAATTTATGTCCTTTCCTAGGTAACAATAATTTCAGTGTTAACACCTAGTTTTATCGTTCATAAATATGTATAAACATGATTTTGAATTCATTTAATTGAAAATTTTGAAAATTTTTACTAGAATTGGTAGTCAGTATATAAGACTAGGGCTGCTCTTTATTATCAGAGAGCACTAGATTCTAATACAACTACCGCGTTACTAGTATTTTTAATGGTAACCAAGTGTATAAGTTAAAAATTTTAAAAATTTTAAAAATTTTAAAAATTTTAAAAATCCGAAAGAATTTAACCCCTTCCCACACTTAAGATCTTGCAATGCCCTCATTTGCAAGAAATCAGTAACAATTTAAATTATTGAGGGTGATTAGTGTAGAAAAATGATTAAATTTTACCAAAGTTTCCAAACATATTGGCGTTTGTTTGCTGAATGATAAATGGTACACATCATTTGTTCATTCCGTCTTGTTGTTACATCACATTTGTTTTTCGTTTTGTCGTCAAAAGTACTAGCTTTTGCTGAACTTAATGCCTGTAGCGACCCGACCAAATCATGTTTGACGGCGCCGACTACTTAGGTCCCGTTACGTGGTCATAAGTCTTTAACATGACGTTTGACCGAAATATGTCGCAATCATTTCATAAGTAAAAGGATGTTTCAAGTTTACAAAAGTAGTTCAAAGACTAGTTACATTACAAAGTTTAACGTACGAATGAAACCTATGCGACACAATTTAAAGTAGTCAAAAGACGCTCTAACTATGCATGTATACTCGACATCCAAGCAAGTATCAAAAAGAGTGCGGAAGCATGTATCAAGTAGCTTTCAAGGACCTGAGAAAACATATAGAAAACTGTCAACGAAAACGTTGGTGAAATCATAGGTGTTTTAGTAAACGTTGCATTTGAACCACAAGATTTAATATAATATGATTATCTAAATCATTTGCATTCCAAAGTTGTTATTTGTTTCGCGGGCACCCAATTATCAAACTTAACTGTTTTGCACCCTTTACGTAGTTTTAGAACATACACTAGACCCGAAAATATATTTCATCCGCTAACGGTAGCGAACCGTCCGAATGAGGCTCGTCAAGCCCATGTGATCACATAATATAAGTTCACGTTGACACCCTGCAAGTGTAACTAATGATAATTGAATTAAGGATTTTCGTTCAAACCCGTACGTGGAATGTTCGTTTTCGTACTTGTGTTCAAAGTGTAAAAGTATGATACGTATATGTTTCTCATCCCATAGTTTAAAGCATAAAAGTTGTTCGAAAGATGGGACTATGATCTCACCTTGAGTTCACGTATGAAAAGTACTTGACAAAGTAACGTGTGCGAAGGATAGTGCTAGTCTTGACCTAAACAAATAGGTCGTATCAATATCGGTAAACACGATAGGTCAAAGATGTTCAATTAGTCCTATGGATCGTTACGACTCGATTATGTAGCATGTGAAATCAAATTGTCAAGTTTCATGCTAGATACAAGTATAGAAACAAGTTAGGAAGGTTGCATAATCATTTGGTTAAGTTTGACAAAAAGTCAAACTTTGGTCGGTCAAAGTCAACGAAAAAGTCAACACGTTCGGGTCGGGTCCCGAACTATTTTTCTGAGGTTTTTATTCATATATAAACATGTTAGAACAAGTCTCATGTGAATCGGAGGTCCATAGGGTGCCAAACATTTTTCATAATTTGACCAAAGAGGTCAGAACCTGGACACGGCTTAGGCCGCGCCGCGACCCAGGATTGTCGCGCCGCGACAATACACGGGAGCTGGTACCTGGTCAGTCTCAAATGTCCAAGTCTCAATTCCAAACACTTTCAAGCATAACTCGCAAACCGCTAATACTTAGAACTCGTATCTTATATCGTTAGAAAGGTAATTTGACAAAGAACACAACTAAATGCATTTCACCAACCAAAAACGTTATTTGTAACAACCGGCTTTCCAAAGTAAATGATCAATTAATGCACACATTTAATACTCAAATTTGATAAGTGCACATTTATGAATTGGGCATTTAATGCATACATACAACATGCCGTTTTATAGGTAATCGAGCATACAATACAATTAACTACTTACTAACAATAGTTCATGGCATTCAATGCATCAAATATTCATTTCAAGCTTATCAAACCCTAACCCAAATTCACCAAAATCACTAATCAAGTTTATGGAGTTTTCTCAAGCAACCTACACATCAAATTGAGGCTAGTGATACTAGGAACACATTTAATACATGCATTTATAACATTTAACATCATTCAAACAACCAAATCACCAAATCAAACACACAAAGTTTATGTTCATGCTAGTTACTTCAAATAACAAAATCGAACATATAAATCATATATTCATGTTAGACTTGCGCCATAGACACTAATTAACAACTTTATAAGTTAAAAATATCAAGAACATAAAATCTAGTGATTTTAGAAAATTACCCAAACTTGATGAAATCGGTATGGAATCGAAGAGGAAGATGAGAGGATTCCGAATATGCAATTTGTTTAGATGGATGCTTGCTCGATTTGATTTGGATGATGAATCCTTAAAGTGATTTTTGAGAGATTTGGTGAAAGTATTAGAGAAAAAGGAAAAAGAAAAAGGAAATAAATGAAAAGATGAGGGTGAAGGGTTGACTAGTTGACCTAGTCACCTCTTTGCTCTCTTGGAAACAATGGTCCCTCTAGTTTCATTCGGGTGCATGAATTACCTAAACGAGATATTTAAAAACGCGTATCAACGGGAGATGTTATAAACATATAACGGACTTTAAATAATTAAACGGAAAAGTAAACGGAAAAAGGCGGGATGTTACATTACCTACTCCTTAAAAGAAATTTCGTCCCGAAATTTAAGTAGGCGTAGTAGTCGTTGTTTCTTCCTCGGGATCTTGCGTTTCTAGAGCCGGGAACAAGTGAGGGTATTTCTTTTGCATTTGATCTTGCCTTTCCCAAGTAAACTCAGGTCCTCTTTTGGCATTCCAACAAACCTTGACAATCGAGATTCGGCTTTGTTTCAATGTCTTGACGGAGGTGTCCACAATTTCAACCGGTTCCTCTACAAAATGAAGTTTATCATCAATAGTAAGTTCCTCGAGAGGGATGACGATATCGGGTTCGGCAAGACACTTTTTCAAGTTAGATACATGGAAGGTAGGATGAACGGAGTTCAATTGAGGCGGAAGATCTAAACGATAAGCAACGGTTCCAATACGCTCCAAGATTTCGAAAGGACCAATATACCGCGGATTTAGCTTCCCGCGTTTCCCAAAACAGATTACACCCTTCCAATGTGCGTCTTTTAACATGACGCGGTCACCGAATTGAAATTCAAGGTCGTTGCGTCTTTTGTCGGTATAGCACTTTTGACGACTCCGGGCCGTCCGAAGCCTATCTCGGATTTGAACGATCTTCTCGGTGGTCACCTACTTGAGCCCAACAAAGAGGAGAACAGTATTTTCGGCCATATAACGCTTCGAATGGGGGCGGCTTTAATACTCGCGTGATAACTATTGTTGTAAGAGAACTCGGCGAGAGGTAAGTGCTTGTCCCAAGCTTTTCCAAAATCAACCACGCAAGCTGTAGTGACCCGAACTTTTCCATGTTTATACATATATATTAAATGAAATTGTTATTTACATGATTAAGTGTTTCCAACATGTTAAGTAATCAAACTTGTTAAGACTTGATTAATTGAAATAGGTTTCATATAGACAATTGACCACCCAAGTTGACCGGTGATTCACGAACGTTAAAACTTGTAAAAACTATACGATGACATATATTTGGTTATATATATAGTTAACATGATTTTATTATAAGTATGTATCTCATTAGGTATTTTAACAATGAGTTATATACATAAAAATGAGACTATTAATTTAAGAAACTCGAAAACGATATATATAACGATTATCGTTATAACAACGTCTTACTAGGTACATATGAATCATATTAAGATATTGATACACTTGGTTAATTATGTTAAATGATAAGTAAATATATTATTAAGTGTATTAACAATGAAATATATATGTAAAAATAAGACTACTAACTTAATGATTTCGAAACGAGACATATATGTAACGATTATCGTTGTAACGACATTTAATTGTATATATATCATACTAAGATATATTATATATCATAATATCATGATAATATAACAATTTAACATATCATTTGTTATAATAAACAATGGGTTAACAACATTCAACAAGATCGTTAACCTAAAGGTTTCAAAACAACATTTACATGTAACGACTAACGATGACTTAACGACTCAGTTAAAATGTATATACATGTAGTGTTTTAATATGTATTCATACACTTTTGAAAGACTTCAAGACACTTATCAAAATACTTCTACTTAACAAAAATGCTTACAATTACATCCTCGTTCAGTTTCATCAACAATTCTACTCGTATGCACCCGTATTCGTACTCGTACAATACACAGCTTTTAGATGTATGTACTATTGGTATATACACTCCAATGATCAGATCTTAGCAGCCCATGTGAGTCACCTAACACATGTGGGAACTATCATTTGGCAACTAGCATGAAATATCTCATAAAATTACAAAAATATGAGTAATCATTCATGACTTATTTACATGAAAACAAAATTACATATCCTTTATATCTAATCCATACACCAACGACCAAAAACACCTAAAAACACTTTCATTCTTCAATTTTCTTCATCTAATTGATCTCTCTCAAGTTCTATCTTCAAGTTCTAAGTGTTCTTCATAAATTCCAAAAGTTCTAGTTTCATAAAATCAAGAATACTTCCAAGATTGCAAGTTTACTTCCAAGTTTTCTAAATCCATTCCAAGTAATATATGTAATATATATAATATAGTGTGCTTATGCTTTACGATATATGTAAAAATTGCTTGTATTAATAAGTATCTTTTATGAATCTAACTCTTGTCTATTTTACATTATAAAAACACAAAATGGATAGACAACCAAATATTTTAGAAGACTTACCCGGAGACATGATTGATGAAATCTTGTCTAGAGTCGGTCAGAATTCCTCGGCACAACTATTTATGGCAAAATCAGTTTGTAAGACATTCGAAGAACGTTCTAAGAATGCCTTGGTTTATAAAAGGCTTTCGTTTGAAAGATGGGGGATATCACATTGGGAAACCCATAAGTTACGATGTGTTTACTTTGACGCATATATTGCGGGGAACCCAAATGCTATTTTACGCAACGGGTTAAGAAATTATTTTGACTCAATGTATCCGAATATAGGACTTCATGATTTAGAAAAAGCGGCTAACATGCAACATAAAGAAGCATGTTATGCTTACGGGTTAGTAATGTTCGCTTCTCACCAAAGTGAGAAAAAGAACATCGGGCTACAACTATTAAACAAAACGTTCCCACAAGTGACGGAGTCAGTAATTGGGGTAAGAAATGAGGTTTTTAGGTTATTACAAGACTGTTGGTCATTACGTAACCTTCGCCCTTTTGACGACGTTACAACACGTTGTCATACTATCGGTCACAACGGTTACGTTCCACAAGACCAAGGATGGGAAGTGGTATTAGTAAAACCAGAATGCATGACTTGTTTCTGGACGTATGAATTACGTGTCTTTATTGCCTTTGCTGAACATCTTATTTATTAACTAGAATTATCATCGCAACTACTTTGTATCAAAGTTTTATGTGCTATATTTCATGCTATATGTAAAATAGCGGTATTGTAAGTTTGCAAGTTATTGTATAAAGGTTTGAATATGATATATATTTTTTTGTGATTTGTTTTTCATATAGAATTGTAGTAGTTGAAATGGTATGTTAGCTACTAAGTATGAACTTAACGGGTAGGTACTACCCGAATTAAAGAGTATAAAATGCTAATATGAAGAAAGAGCTTTTATAAATAAGTTCATATTACGCTACAAAACACTATTGACTACTCTTGATATTCTATATGATTAACTCGTTTCATTTGACTATTTTGAAGGAAATGGCACCGACTACTCGACACACCTTGAATATGAGTGAAGAGGAATTTGGTGCCTTTCTTGCTTCAAACATAGCCGCAGTACATGCCACGCTACATACCAACAATAACCTTGGATCTAGCAGTACAGGAAATCGTGTAGGATGCACCTACAAAGAATTCACTGCCTGCAAACCTTTGGAATTTGATGGAACCGAAGGACCGATCGGATTGAGACGGTGGACCGAGAAGGTCGAATCGATGTTTGCCATAAGTAAGTGTACTGAAGAGGACAAAGTGAAGTACGCTACGCATACCTTCACAGGTACTGCGTTAACATGGTGGAATACCTATCTAGAGCAAGTGGGACAAGATGATGCTTACGCACTACCGTGGTCAGCATTCAAGCACTTGATGAACGAGAAGTACCGTCCCAGAACCGAGGTCAATAAGCTCAAGACAGAACTTAGAGGGTTACGAACCCAAGGATTTGATATTACCACGTACGAAAGACAATTCACAGAATTGTGCCTATTATGTCCGGGAGCGTTCGAAGATGAGGAAGAGAAGATCGACGCGTTTGTGAAAGGATTACCGAAAAGAATCCAAGAAGATATAAGTTCACACGAGCCCGCCTTCATACAACAGGCATGTAGAATGGCTCACAAACTAGTGAACCAGATTGAGGAAAGAATTAAAGAACAGACGGCTGAAGAGGCCAATGTGAAGCAAGTCAAAAGAAAGTGGGAGGAAAATGGTGATAAGAATCACCAATACAACAACAACAGCAATTACAACAATAATCGCAACAACTATCCCAACAATCGCAACATCAATCGCAACTACAACAAACGGCCCAACAACAACAACAACAACAACAACAACAACAACAACAACAACAACAACAACAATAACAACAACAACAATAGCAACTACAACAATCATCCCAATAACAATAACAACCGCAACAACAACAACAATCAGAAGCAGCTATGCCAAAGGTGTGAAAAGTATCACTCGGGGTTCTGCACCAAATTTTGTAACAAGTGTAAAAGAAATGGTCATAGCGCGGCGAAGTGTGAGGTCTACGGACCAGGGGTTAACAGAACGAAAGGAACAAATGGTGTTGGAACGAGGAATGGCGGAGCAAGTAGTGTCGGAGCAAGTTATGCCAATGTAGTTTGTTATAAATGTGAAAAATCGGGCCACATTATTAGAAATTGCCAGAACCAGGAGAACACGAATGGACAAGGCCGCGGAAGAGTTTTCAATATTAATGCGGCAGAGGCACAGGAAGACCCGGAGCTTGTTACGGGTACGTTTCTTATTGACAATAAATCTGCTTACGTTTTATTTGATTCGGGTGTGGATAGAAGCTATATGAGTAGAGATTTTTGTGCTAAATTAAGTTGTCCATTGACGCCTTTGGATAGTAAATTTTTACTCGAATTAGCAAATGGTAAATTAATTTCAGCAGATAATATATGTCGGAATCGAGAAATTAAACTGGTTAGCGAAACATTTAAGATTGACTTGATACCAGTAGAGTTAGGGAGTTTTGATGTGATAATCGGTATGGACTGGTTGAAAGAAGTGAAAGCAGAGATCGTATGTTATAAAAATGCAATTCGCATTGTACGAGAAGAAGGAGAACCCTTAATGGTGTACGGAGAAAAGGGCAACATGAAGCTACATCTTATTAGTAATTTGAAAGCGCAAAAACTAATAAGAAAAGGTTGCTATGCTGTTCTAGCACACGTCGAGAAAGTACAAACTGAAGAAAAGAGCATCAATGATGTTCCCGTCGCAAAAGAATTTCCCGATGTATTTTCGAAAGAACTACCGGGACTACCTCCACATCGATCTGTTGAATTTCAAATAGATCTTGTACCAGGAGCTGCACCAATAGCTCGTGCTCCTTATAGACTCGCACCCAGCGAGATGAAAGAACTGCAAAGCCAACTGCAAGAACTATTAGAACGTGGTTTCATTCGATCAAGCACATCACTATGGGGAGCTCCTGTTTTGTTTGTCAAGAAGAAGGATGGTACATTTAGGTTGTGTATTGACTACAGAGAGTTGAACAAACTTACCATCAAAAACCGTTATCCACTGCCGAGAATTGACGACTTATTTGATCAACTACAAGGCTCGTCGGTTTATTCGAAGATCTATTTACGTTCTGGATATCATCAAATGCGAGTAAAGGAGGATGATATTCCAAAAACTGCTTTTAGGACGCGTTATGGTCATTACGAGTTTATGGTTATGCCGTTTGGATTGACTAACGCACCAGCTGTGTTCATGGACCTTATGAATCGAGTGTGTGGGCCATATTTTGACAAGTTTGTCATTGTTTTCGTCGATGACATACTTATTTACTCAAAGAATGATCAAGGGCACGAAGAACATTTGAGAAAAGTGCTAGAAGTATTGAGGAAAGAAAAACTGTACGCTAAGTTTTCAAAGTGTGCATTTTGGTTGGAAGAAGTTCAATTTCTTGGTCACGTAGTGAACAAAGAAGGTATCCAGGTGGACCTGGCAAAGATCGAAACCGCTGAAAAGTGGGAAACCCCAAAAACTCCGAAGCATATACGTCAATTTTTAGGATTGGCTGGTTACTACAGAAGATTCATCCAAGATTTCTCCAAAATAGCAAAACCCTTGACTGCATTAACGCATAAAGGGAAGAAATTTGAATGGAAGGATGAACAAGAGAAGGCGTTTCAATTATTGAAGAAAAAGCTAACTACGGCACCTATATTGTCATTGCCTGAAGGGAATGATGATTTTGTGATTTATTGTGACGCATCAAAGCAAGGTCTCGGTTGTGTATTAATGCAACAGACGAAGGTGATTGCTTATGCGTCTAGACAATTGAAGATTCACGATCAAAATTATACGACGTATGATTTGGAATTAGGAGCGGTTGTTTTTACATTAAAGACTTGGAGGCACTACTTATATGGGTCAAAAGTATTATATATACCGACCATCTTCAACACATATTTAATCAGAAACAACTGAATATGAGGCAGCGTAGGTGGATTGAATTGTTGAATGATTACGACTTTGAGATTCGTTACCACCCGGGGAAGGCAAATGTGGTAGCCGACGCCTTGAGCAGAAAGGACAGAGAACCCATTCGAGTAAAATCTATGAATATAATGATTCACACTAACCTTACTACTCAAATAAAGGAGGCGCAACAAGGAGTTTTAAAAGAGGGAACTTTAAAGGATGAAATACCCAAAGGATCGGAGAAGCATCTTAATATTCGGGAAGACGGAACCCGGTATAGGGCTGAAAGAATTTGGGTACCAAAATTTGGAGATATGAGAGAAATGGTACTTAGAGAAGCTCATAAAACCAGATACTCAATACATCCTGGAACGGGGAAGATGTACAAGGATCTCAAGAAACATTTTTGGTGGCCAGGTATGAAAGCCGATGTTGCTAAATACGTAGGAGAATGTTTGTCGTGTTCTAAGGTCAAAGCTGAGCATCAGAAACCATCAGGTCTACTTCAACAACCCGAAATCCCGGAATGGAAATGGGAAAACATTACCATGGATTTCATCACTACATTGCCAAGGACTGCAAGTGGTTTTGATACTATTTGGGTAATAGTTGATCGTCTCACCAAATCAGCACACTTCCCGCCAATAAGAGAAGATGACAAGATGGAGAAGTTAGCACGGATGTAGTTGAAGGAAGTCGTCTCCAGACATGGAATACCAATCTCTATTATCTCTGATAGGGATGACAGATTTATTTCAAGATTTTGGCAGACATTACAGCAAGCATTAGGAACTCGTCTAGACATGAGTACTGCCTATCATCCACAAACTGATGGGCAGAGTGAAAGGACGATACAAACGCTTGAAGACATGCTACGAGCTTGTGTTATTGATTTCGGAAACAGTTGGGATCGACATCTACCGTTAGCAGAATTTTCCTACAACAACAGTTATCATTCTAGTATTGAGATGGCGCCATTTGAGGCACTTTATGGTAGAAAGTGCAGGTCTCCGATTTGTTGGAATGAAGTGGGGGATAGACAGATTACGGGTCCGGAGATAATACAAGAAACTACCGAGAAGATCATCCAAATTCAACAAAGATTGAAAACTGCCCAGAATCGACAAAAGAACTACGCGGACAGTAAAAGAAAAGATATAGAGTTTGAAATTGGAGAAATGGTCATGCTTAAGGTTTCACCTTGGAAAGGCGTTGTTCGATTTGGTAAACGGGGGAAAATAAATCCAAGGTACATTGGACCATTCAAGATTATAGATCGTGTCGGACCAGTAGCTTACCAACTGGAGCTACCTCAACAACTCGCGGCTGTACATAACACTTTCCACGTCTCAAATTTGAAGAAATGTTTTGCTAAAGAAGATCTCACTATTCTGTTGGACGAAATCCAAATCAATGAAAAACTTCAATTCATTGAAGAACCCGTCGAAATAATGGATCGTAAGGTTAAGAGACTTAAACAAAACAAGATACCGATTGTTAAGGTTTGATGGAATGCTCGTAGAGGACCCGAGTTCACCTGGGAGCGTGAAGATCAGATGAAGAAGAAATACCCGCATTTATTTCCAGAAGATACGTCAACACCTCCAACTGCTTAAAATTTCGGGACGAAATTTATTTAACGGGTAGGTACTGTAGTGACCCGAACTTTTCCATGTTTAAATATATATTAAATGAAATTTTTATTTACATGATTAAGTGTTTCCAACATGTTAAGCAATCAAACTTGTTAAGACTTGATTAATTGAAATAGGTTTCATATAGACAATTGACCACCCAAGTTGACCGGTGATTCACGAACGTTAAAACTTGTAAAAACTATACGATGACATATATATGGTTATATATATAGTTAACATGATTTTTTTATAAGTATGTATCTCATTAGGTATTTTAACAATGAGTTATATACATAAAAATGAGACTATTAATTTAAGAAAGTCGAAAACGATATATATAACGATTATCGTTATAACAACGTCTTACTAGGTACGTATGAATCATATTAAGATATTGATACACTTGGTTAATTATGTTAAATGATAAGTAAATATATTATTAAGTGTATTAACAATGAAATACATATGTAAAAATAAGACTACTAACTTAATGATTTCGAAACGAGACATATATGTAACGATTATCGTTGTAACGACATTTAACTGTATATATATCATACTAAGATATATTATATATCATAATATCATGATAATATAACAATTTAACATCTCATTTGTTATAATAAACAATGGGTTAATAACATTCAACAAGATCGTTAACCTAAAGGTTTCAAAACAACATTTACATGTAAAGACTAACGATGACTTAATGACTCAGTTAAAATGTATATACATGTAGTGTTTTAATATGTATTCATACACTTTTGAAAGACTTCAAGACACTTATCAAAATACTTCTACTTAACAAAAATGCTTACAATTACATCCTCGTTCAGTTTCATCAACAATTCTACTCGTATGCACACGTATTCGTACTCGTACAATACACAGCTTTTAGATGTATGTACTATTAGTATATACACTCCAATGATTAGCTCTTAGCAGCCCATGTGAGTCACCTAACACATGTGGGAACTATCATTTGGCAACTAGCATGAAATATCTCATAAAATTACAAAAATATGAGTAATCATTCATGACTTATTTACATGAAAACAAAATTACATATCATTTATATCTAATCCATACACCAACGACCAAAAACACCTAAAAGCACTTTCATTCTTCAATTTTATTCATCCAATTGATCTCTCTCAAGTTCTATCTTCAAGTTCTAAGTGTTCTTCATAAATTTCAAAAGTTCTAGTTTCATAAAATCAAGAATACTTCCAAGATTGCAAGTTTACTTCCAAGTTTTCTAAATCCATTCCAAGTAATCATCCAAGATCAAGAAACCTTTGTTACTTACAGTAGGTTATCTTTCTAATACAAGGTAATAATCATATTCAAACTTTAATTCAATTTCTATAACTATAACAATCTTATTTCGAGTGGAAATCTTACTTGAAATTGTTTTCGTGTCATGATTCTGCTTCAAGAACTTACAAGCCATCCAAGGATCCTTTGAAGCTAGATCAGTTTTTTCTCATTTCCAGTAGGTTTATCCAAAGAACTTGAGGTAGTAATGATGTTCATAACATCATTCGATTCATACATATAAAGCTATCTTATTCGAAGGTTTAAACTTGTAATCACTAGAACATAGTTTAGTTAATTCTAAACTTGTTCGCAAATAAAAGTTAATCCTTCTAACTTGACTTTTAAAATTAACTAAACACATGTTCTATATCTATATGATATGCTAACTTAATGATTTAAAACCTGGAAACACGAAAAACACCGTAAAACCGGGTTTACTCCGTCGAAGTAACACCGCGGGCTGTTTTGGGTTAGTTAATTAAAAACTATGATAAACTTTGATTTTAAAGTTGTTATTCTGGGAAAATGATTTTTATTATGAACATGAAACTATATCCAAAAATTATGGTTAAACTCAAAGTGGAAGTATGTTTTCTAAAATGGCCATCTAGACGTCGTTCTTTCGACTGAAATGACTACCTTTACAAAAACGACTTGTAACTTATTTTTTCGACTATAAACCTATATTTTTCTGTTTATATTCATAAAATAGAGTTCAATATGAAACCATAGCAATTTGATTCGCTCAAAACGGATTTAAAATGAAGAAGTTATGGGTAAAACAAGATTGGATAATTTTTCTCATTTTAGCTACGTGAAAATTGGTAACAAATCTATTCCAACCATAACTTAAGCAACTTGTATTGTATGTTATGTAATCTTGAGATACCATAGACACGTATACAATGTTTCGACCTATCATTTCGACACATCTATATATATTTCGGAACAACCATAGACACTCTATATGTGAATGTTGGAGTTAGCTATACAGGGTTGAGGTTGATTCCAAAATATATATAGTTTGAGTTGTGATCAATACTGAGATATGTATACACTGGGTCGTGGATTGATTCAAGATAATATTTATCGATTTATTTCTGTACATCTAACTGTGGACAACTAGTTGTACGTTACTAACGAGGACATCTGACTTAATAAACTTAAAACATCAAAATATATTAAAAGTGTTGTAAATATATTTTGAACATACTTTGATATATATGTATATATTGTTATAGGTTCGTGAATCAACCAGTGGCCAAGTCTTACTTCCCGACGAAGTAAAAATCTGTGAAAGTGAGTTATAGTCCCACTTTTAAAATCTAATATTTTTGGGATGAGAATACATGCAGGTTTTATAAATGATTTACAAAATAGACACAAGTACGTGAAACTACATTCTATGGTTGAATTATTGAAATCGAATATGCCCCTTTTTATTAAGTCTGGTAATCTAAGAATTAGGGAACAGACACCCTAATTGACGCGAATCCTAAATATAGATCTATTGGGCCTAACAAACCCTATCCAAAGTACCAGATGCTTTAGTACTTCGAAATTTATATCATATCCGAAGGGTGTCCCGGAATGATGGGGATATTCTTATATATGCATCTTGTTAATGTCGGTTACCAGGTGTTCACCATATGAATGATTTTTATCTCTATGTATGGGATGTGTATTAAAATAAGAAATCTTGTGGTCTATTGTTACGATTTGATATATATTGGTTAAACCTATAACTCACCAACATTTTTGTTGACGTTTAAAGCATGTTTATTCTCAGGTGAATACTAAGAGCTTCCGCTGTTGCATACTAAAATAAGGACAAGATTTGGAGTCCATGTTTGTATGATATTGTGTAAAAACTGCATTCAAGAAACTGATTTCGATGTAACATATTTGTATTGTAAACCATTATGTAATGGTCGTGTGTAAACAGGATATTTTAGATTATCATTATTTGATAATCTACGTAAAGCTTTTTAAACCTTTATTTATGAAATAAAGGTTATGGTTTGTTTTAAAAATGAATGCAGTCTTTGAAAAACGTCTCATATAGAGGTCAAAACCTCGCAACGAAATCAATTAATATGGAACGTTTTTAATCAATAAGAACGGGACATTTCACAAGCTCGTAACATGTCCTCCAAGGTTTGAATTGTGCGTTCGCTTTGTCCATCGGTTCGAGGATGATATGCAGTGCTCATGTCTAAAGGCGTTCCCAACGCTTCTTGCAAGGTACGCCAAAATCTAGAAATAAAACGGCCATCTCGGTCGGAGATAATCGATAAAGGTACACCGTGTCGAGCTACGATCTCCTTAATGTAAAGTTGTGCAAGTTTCTCCATTTTGTCGGTCTCCTTCATGGCTAGAAAGTGTGCAGATTTGGTGAGACGGTCAACAATAACCCAAATGGTATCGTAACTGCCCGTCGTTTTTGGTAGTTTGGTGATAAAATCCATCGTTATCCTTTCCCACTTCCATTGCGGGATCTCGGGTTGTTGAAGTAGTCCGGACGGTCTTTGGTGTTCGGCTTTGACTTTGGAACATGTCGAACACTTGGAAACATAAGTAGCTACGTCCCTTTTGATGTTCGGCCACCAATATTGTTGGTTAAGGTCGTGGTACATCTTATTGGCACCGGGGTGAATCGAGTATCGTGACTTATGGGCTTCATCTAAAATAAGGCTTCGTAGGTCCCCATAACTAGGCACCCAAATCCTTTCGGCGAAATATCGGAGTCCGGTCTCCCTAATTTCGAATTGAGAGACGAGAATGTTCAAGAGCTCGTGTGAAACGTTTTCATCCTTGAGAGCCTCATCTTGGGCTACCCGAATTTGGCTATTAAGATTTGTGTAGATGGTGATGTTTAAGGCTCGGACACGAAGAGGCACCGCTCTTTCTTTTCGACTTAAGGCATCGGCTACTACATTTACCTTCCCGGGATGGTAACGAAGCTTGCAATCGTAATCGTTTAAGGTTTCAATCCACCTTCGTTGTCTCATGTTTAGTTGCTTTTGGTCGAAGATGTGTTGGAGACTTTTGTGATCGGTAAAGATAGTACTCTTGGTTCCATAAAGATAGTGTCTCCACATTTTAAGTGCAAAGACAACGGCTTCGAGTTCGAGATCATGTGTCGTGTAGTTTCGTTCATGAATTTTGAGTTGTCGAGAAGCATAAGAAATGACTTTCATTCGTTGCATCAACACACACCCAAAACCATGTTTCGAGGCGTCGCAATACATAACAAAATCGTCATTGCCTTCGGGAAGTGACAAGATAGGAGCGGTGGTTAGCTTTGTTTTCAAGATTTGAAATGCGGATTCTTGTTCGATCGCCCAATTGAATTTCTTTCCCTTGTGAGTTAAAGTGGTTAGAGGACGAGCAACCAAAGAGAAATCCTTGATGAATCTACGGTAGTATCCGGCGAGACCCAAGAATTGACGAATGTGAGTAGGTGTAGTAGGAGTCTCCCATTTACTAATGGCTTCCATTTTCGTTGGATCGACTTTAATACCTTGGTCACTTACAACATGACTAAGAAATTGAACTTCCTTTAACCAAAATTCACACTTGGAGAATTTGGCATAGAGTCGTTCTTGTCTTAAAAGTTCAAGCATGAGTCGGAGGTGTTCCTCGTGTTCTTCTTCACTTTTTGAATAGACCAAAATATCATCGATGAACACGATAACGAATTTGTCAAGATACGGTTTGCACACGCGGTTCATAAGATCCATGAACACTACCGGTGCGTTAGTGAGACCAAATGGCATTACAAGAAATTCATAGCTACCATAACGAGTTCGGAAAGCGGTTTTGGAGACATCTTCCCCCTTAACCCTTAATTGATGATAACCCGAGCAGAGATCGATTTTTGAATATACACAAGACCCTTGTAGTTGATCAAAGAGGTCATCGATGCGAGGAAGAGGATATCGATTCTTAACCGTCAATTTGTTTAGTTCACGATAATCAATGCACATTCGTAGGGTTCCGTCTTTCTTTTTAACAAACAAAATCGGAGCGCCCCAAGGTGAATGGCTAGGTTGGATAAAACCACGATCAAGTAGTTCTTGGATTTAACTTTGCAATTCTTGCATTTCGGATGGAGCGAGTCTATAAGGTGCACGTGCTACGGGTGCGGCTCCCGGAATAAGATCGATTTGGAATTCAACCGGTCGATGAGGTGGAAGACCCGGCAACTCGTCGGGAAATACATCGGAATAGTCACTAACAATTGGCACATCATCGATGTGCTTCTCATCGGACTCGACTTTCTTAACGTGAGCAAGGATCGGAAAACAACCCTTACGGAGTAGTTTTCTAACTTTAATGCATGAAACGAGGTTGAGTCCGGTGAAACTCTTATCGCCATAGACGATCAAAGGTTCACCATTCTCGATAGGAATTCGGATTGCGTTAAGATCACAAAGGATGTGAGATTTCATTTTGGCTAGCCAATTCATACTGATTATTACATCGAAGCTTCCTAGTTCCATGGGTATCAAGTCAATTTCAAACTCATTACCCAAAATATTTAACGTACACTCCCGGTAATATGTGTCGGCACTCAATAGTTTTCAGTTGGCCACTTCAATGGTATAAGTGGTATCTAGTGGGAGTGGTGGAGTATTAAAAGAATGAGTCAAATTCTTGGATACAAAACTCTTATCGGCACCCGAATCGAATAAACAAGTAACATAAGTGTTGTTGAGGAGAAACGTACCCGTGACTAATTCATTGTCATCTCGGGCTTCCTCGGTGTTGATGTTGAAAGCTCGGCCGCATGTGTTGGGGTTGGCTTTCTTCTTCGGACATGCATTTCTAAAATGTCCCGTTTGGCCACATTCATAACAAGTACCCGGTTTTGGTGCATTGGGCACTTTTGAGCGACGGGGGCGGCACTTCTACAATCGTTGGCCACATGACCACCCCTTTGGCACCGGTGGCAAAATAGATTGCTACATTCACCATAGTGGTGTTTGTGGCATTTGTTGCAAAAGGGTTTATTTCTGCCATAACTTTTCTTGGCGTCGGAGGTGAAAGGCTTTTTGGTGAAGTTGTTGTTGTAGTTGTTGCTTGATTGGGGGGCTTCCCATTTTCTTTTGTTGCCGCCCGATTTATCCTCGGCCTTAGGTGCCGGAACTACGATTTTGTCAACCGTTTCGATCAATTGGCGGGCCATGTTCAAAGCTTGTTGTAAGTTAGCGGGTTTGGATGACATCACTCCTTGTTTGATGCTCTTTGGAAGACCATCCATATAGAGTTCAACCCTTTGAGATTTCGGGTTTACGAGGTTGGGACACATCAAGGATAGCTCGGCGTATTGTTGATTGTAGGCCTTGAGATTGTTTCCGACTGTCTTTAAAGTTCTTAGCTCTTGTTCGAGCTTTCGGGTTTCTTCACGAGGGAAAAATTCGACGATCATCCTTTCCCTCAAATCGGCCAAAGAGAGGGCATGAGCTTCATCGGTACCCACCGATTGTACATACGTGTTCCACCACGTGAGGGTGATACCGGCAAAGGTGTGGGTGGAATATTTGACTTTATCTTGGTCTCGACAACCGCTTATGCTAAAAACGGCTTCCGTTTGTTTGAACCATCGAGTGAGTACAACCGGTCCCCCGGTTCCATCAAAAGTGTGAGGTTTGCACCCCATGAAGGCTTTGTAGGAGCACCCTTCGCTTGAGTTACCGGCCCCTTGATTGTTGTTGTTGTAGTTGTTATTATTGTTGGAGGAGTGATCGGCCATGGCCTCTTCCACGGCGGTGGCTATCATTCGTTGTAGAGCTTGTTCGGGAGTCTCATGGCGTGGCACACGATGAGGAGGCATTGTTCCTTCAAAACACAAGAATACCGTTGATTAGTATTCTTAATAATACTAACCATGATATGGAATAAGGATAGAGAGAAATTTTCCTTGACTCGCCTTAAATTCTTTATGTCATAATGTCGGAATGTTCATATGAGTCACCGTAATATAAACTCGGAAATTATATTACCCTAATTCATATGTGCATTCGACACTAATTCATATAGTCAAGGTGGTGCGTCAATTAAATCAAGTAACGTGAGATTAAGATTGAATAAGAATTAGATATGATAGACGAGTTCGAGTATAATGCACAAGTAGTCAAGTAATTCCTACTTCAAGTCTATATGCCGGTTGTAGTCTAGACTCACTAATGTACCCTATGACTAGGGGTCGACACCAATGAACTCTAAATCCCTACAACCAATGCTCTGATACCATCTGTAGCGACCCGACCAAATCATGTTTGACGGCGCCGACTACTTAGGTCCCGTTACGTGGTCATAAGTCTTTAACATGACGTTTGACCGAAATATGTCGCATTCATTTCATAAGTAAAAGGATGTTTCAAGTTTACAAAAGTAGTTCAAAGACTAGTTACATTACAAAGTTTAACGTACGAATGAAACCTTTGTGACACAATTTAAAGTAGTCAAAAGACGCTCCAACTATGCATGTATACTCGACATCCAAGCAAGTATCAAAAAGAGTGCGGAAGCATGTATCAAGTAGCTTTCAAGGACCTGAGAAAACATATAGAAAACTGTCAACGAAAACGTTGGTGAAATCATAGGTGTTTTAGTAAACGTTACATTTGAACCACAAGATTTAATATAATATGATTATCTAAATCATTTGCATTCCAAAGTTGTTATTTGTTTCGCGGGCACCCAATTATTAAACTTAACTGTTTTGCACCCTTTGCGTAGTGTTAGAACATACACTAGACCCGAAAATATATTTCATCCGCTAACGGTAGCGAACCGTCCGAATGAGGCTCGTCAAGCCCATGTGATCACATAATATAAGTTCACGTTTACACCCTGCAAGGGTCACTAATGATAATTGAATTGAGGATTTTCATTCAAACCCGTACGTGGAATGTTCATTTTCGTACTTGTGTTCAAAGTGTAAAAGTATGATACGTATATGTTTCTCATCCCATAGTTTAAAGCATAAAAGTTGTTCAAAAGATGGGACTATGATCTCACCTTGAGTGCACGTATGAAAAGTACTTCACAAAGTAACGTGTGCGAAGGATAGTGCTAGTATTGACCTAAACAAATAGGTCGTATCAATATCGGTAAACACGATAGGTCAAAGATGTTCAATTAGTCCTATGGCTCGTTACGACTCGATTATGTAGCATGTGAAATTAAATTGTCAAGTTTCATGCAAGATACAAGTATAGAAACAAGTTAGGAAGGTTGCATAATCATTTGGTTAAGTTTGACAAAAAGTCAAACTTTGGTCGGTCAAAGTCAATGAAAAAGTCAACACGTTCGGGTCGGGTCCCGAACTATTTTTCTGAGGTTTTTATTCATATATAAACATGTTAGAACAAGTCTCATGTGAATCGGAGGTCCATAGGGTGCCAAACATTTTTCATAAGTTGACCAAAGAGGTCAGAACCTGGACACGGCTTAGGCCGCGCCGCGACCCAGGATTGTCGCGCCGCGACAATACACGGGAGCTGGTACCTGGTCAGTCTCAAATGTCCAAGTCTTAATTCCAAACACTTTCAAGCACAACTCGCAAACCGCTAATACTTATAACTCGTATCTTATATCGTTAGAAAGGTAATTTGACAAAGAACACAACTAAATGCATTTCACCAACCAAAAACATTATTTGTAACAATCAGCTTTCCAAAGTAAATGATCAATTAATGCACACATTTAATACTCAAATTTGATAAGTGCACATTTATGAATTGGGCGTTTAATGCATACATACAACATGCCGTTTTGTAGGTAATCGAGCATACAATACAACTAACTACTTACTAACAATAGTTCATGGCATTCAATGCATCAAATATTCATTTCAAGCTTATCAAATCCTAACCCTAATTCACCAAAATCACTAATCAAGTTTATGGAGTTTTCTCAAGCAACCTACACATCAAATTGAGGCTAGTGATACTAGGAACACATTTAATACATGCATTTAAAACATTTAACATCATTCAAACAACCAAATCACCAAATCAAACACACAAAGTTTATGTTCATGCTAGTTACTTCAAATAACAAAATCGAACATATAAATCATATATTCATGTTAGACTTGAGCCATAAACACTAATTAACAACTTTATAAGTTAAAAACATCAAGAACACAAAATCTAGTGATTTTAGAAAATTACCCAAACTTGATGAAATCAGTATGGAATCGAAGAGGAAGATGAGAGGATTCCGAATATGCAATTTGTTTAGATGGATGCTTGCTCGATTTGATTTGGATGATGAATCCTTGAAGTGGTGTTTGAGAGATTTGGTGAAAGTATTAGAGAAAAAGGAAAAAGAAAAAGGAAATAAATGAAAGGATGAGGGTGAAGGGTTGACTAGTTGACCTAGTCACCTCTTTGCTCTCTTGGCAACAATGGTCCCTCTAGTTTCATTCGGGTGCATGAATTACCTAAACAAGATATTTAAAAACGCGTATCAACGGGAGATGTTATAAACATATAACGGACTTTAAATAATTAAACGGAAAAGTAAACGGAAAAAGGCAGGATGTTACAATGCCAGTCTTTGAAAATTGCGCTGTTTTACCCCATTTTGTACAATCGACAATATACATACAATACAAATATAAACATGCATGGCAATTTGAAATGGGACTTAAAATCCCACTTTCAAACTTTCAAATCCTAAATGGGAAATATTAGTACACAATATTAATAAAAATGATAAAAATTACACAAATATATCCAATAACATAAGTTTAAACATGAATAAGTAAAAAGATAAAAACATAAAAATCATAAAAATAACCAATGGAACCAAATCAGTCTGGATATGGGTTCAAGTTCATCTCGTCAGGTGGGTTCCATTGTTGGTTATAGGTGTTCTAATAGGCTTGGTTATAGTCATACTGGTTAAAGGGTGGTCGGATGTCGGGGTTGTGTGGCGGAAAATGAGCAGGTCGAGTAGGCACGTAATTATTTGGTACCTGATATAATAGCTGGCTCATGATTTGGTGCTGATGAACTAACCAGCTATCGTGTTGGCGTCGCCTATAATCCTCGTATACTCGCTCGGAGTTCCACTGCTCGTACATACTATGTCTGGCCGCGTTCGTCATTGCTTCCTCATCTATACGAACGTGGACGTCAAGAATAGCATCTCGAAAGACATCCCTAATGTCTTCCGCTTCCTCCATTTCCTCGTCTGAACCTCTCTCTACCTGAGGATGATTACCTTCATAGGGAACTGCCTGGTTGCGTCTACTCTTCAATACCTTAGCACCCGCATAAACCCGCAATCCTATGGTCTCATCCTATTCTCTACAAACCTGTAATGGACCCCCTTGGTTCCTATCAACACCTAAATACTCTCCAATGAGAGTAACAAAAATACCTCCTCCTATTATACTCCCGTCCTGCATTCCTTCTACCATTTTAGATAAATAAAAACCAACACAGTAAGGGATATTAACAAAGCTTCTCGGGTCTCGAATACACTTTAGGTAAAATAAATCATGTAAGGTTATTTTCTCCTTATTGTGACCTCTCTGTGTAATCGAGTTAGCCAAAAATCTATGAATTACACGAAGCTCGGCTTTGTTAATATGTAAGTAGGAGTGTTTTCCTCCCAGTGTAAAAACATTATAGTTTGACATACGCCTCCAAACGGCGTTCGCGTCAAAATTCCTATCTACCCTTTCACCACGATAAATCAAATTCATACAATCGGGTAGTAGCAATTCACTAGGAGTGTAAATCTGTAATGCCCTGGCCATGTCCATCATGGACATTCTGTACATCCTACCGCCAAGGATAAATCTAAGAAAATTTCTATCATCTAACCTATCTACATCTACATTTAACGCTATAGTACTCATCAACTCAACACACCATTCCTTATATACAGGTCTACGAATGGTGAAAAGACGTTCCCAATCTGTAAAAGAAGAACTGCCATACCTTTGAATCAAATGCTGTCTAACACGGTCAGCTAGATGGACCGTTTCCAAAGGATTCCAATCAATTACCCTCGGCACCTCTACCTCTTTTGTTACCAATTTAAATTTATTACTTTGATATGCCGGGTAATCTCTCCATCGTCTATCGAATCTCAGATTAGGATGCAACGTATGTTCAGGAATCGTTGGGTATTCTACAGGTGGATGCATCGGAAATACTATGAATTCATTAGGTAACTGTAGTGGATCATAATAAGGTACATGTTGATCAGGCTGTTGTTGTGGTTCCTGTTGTGGTTCTTGTTCGGGTTCATATTGCATTTCTGGTTCTGGTTCTGGAGCTGGAGCAGGTCGTCTAGATGATGACGATGATGAACCTCCAGTATCGGCTTTCTGCAAAACACATTAAACACAAAGTTTGTGCATCCAAATTTGCATTAGTGTTAGCAAAATAACAACTTAAAACAATCACAATAACATGTTAAATCAAAATTAAACTTATACACATTTTCACATTTTTTACAATTCTATACTTTTTCAAATAAGCACATATGAAAATGTATACAAAGTTCATAAGCATTTAACTCATATAACATGTCAAAATAGTCATTACTAATAATTAATCAAGTCTCAAATGGCAATTATATCAAATTAATCAAGTTCATGAATTTTAGACTTAAAAAGTCCACTTTAATCTCCAAAAATCATGTTTAGGATCAATGTTTGGATCATTTAACTACCTAAACATGTTACACTACTTAATTTAGCAATAATTCATGACAAAAATCGGCCATAACCTGTTTATATCAAAAAGCCCCAAATTGCTCAAGAACACAAACCCTAGATTTCTAAAAATTTTGAAATTTTCGGCTTCAAATCATGTTAAATAGCATCTATCTAGGTTATACATGCATAAAACACTAACAATTTATCACTAATTACACTAGAAATTAACAAAATTGCATTAGGTAAAATATTGGTAATTATCACAAAAACTAAGAATTTATAGAGTTTAGGGGTGTAATTTTTACCTTTTTGCTGAAGAATGAGAATCTAGGCATGATTAGAGCAAGAAATTTGACGAATTAAGGTGAAAATTTTCGAATTTTAGAGAGTATTTTGGGGTTTTTTCGTGTATTTGTGTGTGTTGTGGTGAAGAACACAGACCCGCTGGTCTTTTGAGTCTGGCCAGTTTTCCAGCCTCATGCGATCGCATGAGGTTGGAGTGCAAACCCCATGCGATCGCATGGGGGTCCGGGTAAAGTACTTTCCCTTTTTTTTAACATAAAACCTTATAACTTTTTAAAACATTTAATTAATTAAATTCTAAAAATTTTGTTTTCCTTTAGGAGCGAGGGTGTTTCGGATCGTTGTCCTAGTCCGTCCCTCGACAAAATTTTTAAAATTTGTCATTTTTAAGCGCGGTTTTAAAAGCAAAGATTTTTGGGTTTTTTTTTAATGTTTTTGGCATACTTTAGTTCAATAAGATTAAAAATAATGATAATAAAAGTTCTCGTCCTTTCCTTGGGTAGAGCAATTTCGGTTCAACGACCTAGTCTTCAACTCACGACGAATTTTAAAAATCATATTTTTAACTTAGCGAAATAAAGTAAATTTTTGTTTTTAAATTCACACCAAACTTAAATTTAAAATGCATAAAATTAAAAATTCATATTATTAAAATTTAAAAAATCACACCAAATTTATATTATATATATTTTTATACATACAAACTTATATTAAAAATATTAATTTTTCAAATATTTACAATTTTAAAGAAGTTTACAATATTAATTTAATATTTATATATTAATTTTAAAAACAAAGTAAAAATAAAATTTAAAAATCTTTTTGGTTTTTATCCCACTTTAATCAATCAAATATTATCAAAAATATACGCCCCTCTTTTCGGTAAAGTAATTTCGGATCAATGACCTAATTTAACTCATGACGAATTTTTGAAATATTTTGGGTTGATTGATTAAAGATATTTACACCTTAAGAATAAACGGTAAATTTCGCAGTGATGTAATAAATTTTTGTATATATCAATAATTTCGGTCGCAAGACCTAATTTTATCGAATACCAATTTAATACTTTATAGCGAACAAATTAGCGTTTATTATCAAAAGGTTAAAAATAAAAATAAAAATAAAAAAAAACTGTATAAACTTACCTGTGAGATAGTATTCTCAGTGATATGCTCTAGCCCACTCATAAGATAGTCGGACTAATTGATTTTCCATGGCTACATAGGCGTATCCTCGAGCATTCAACGTTTTTTCTTCTAAACATATGAACGGTCCATCTCTGCATAAAGTAACGAACTCGGTATTGGAATATGTCTGATTCGTCGAGCATTTTCCTTCGTGTGACCATTTTCCGCATTTATGATATCTTTCAAGGTGTCGTGCTCTTCTTTTCGCTGCGGACTTTGATTTTCCTTTACCAAATTGTAACTTATTATTTTCGTTCCTGGATTCTTTTCTTACTCCGTCCAATTTACTTCTGATTAATGATACTATTTCACTTGGAAGGGTGTCATTATTACGTTTAGTGATCAAAGCGTGTAGCATTAGACCATGATTTAATTCACAGGAAGTCTTCATTTCGTAAAACCTAAAAAAAAAAAATTCAGAATGGGGGGAGAAGACTAGTTCTTTAGGGTCTGCTAGGGAAAGACCATTCGGATTCCATTCTCGAGAACTACATGAAAACAGTGAAGGTATTTCGTATGCCCGAGAGACATATTAAATTAACGCGGCTAATATGTTTTGATCCAAGTCGGGTCATACCCAATAACAAACTTACCAACACCTTATTCGTATTTGATTTCAACGATTGGTTCATTGATCAAATACGCGACACTTGAACTTTAAGAAAAATGGTTTTCTTAAAATATTACTTGATGTTTTTTTTTTTATATAAATTATGGAATAATTTATATAATATGGATTTAATTATTTATAGGTAAATAATTAATAATGATTATATTACATTTTGTTATAAATTGGTTTTATATAAAATGTATATATATTTGTATGTAGAAGTTTATAAAAATGGTTTTATAAAAATTAATACCTTTTATAAAACTAATTTCTTTTTATAAACAAGTGAATATGGCATGGGAGATGGGGATATTGGGTTAATAAACTCATGCTTTTGACTACTTGGTTCCCAATATATTCATATACCCATGCCTAGCTCTCTTGGGACTTCAACACACATGCAAAACACATCTTCTACTTGCAAAAAAAAAAATTCTGCACAGCATTTTTCTGCTTACTGCTGCCGTGACCTTTCTAAGGGGAAGAGGGGTTCAATTTCTTTTTTTTTGCAAGCTAATTCTAGTGTCTTTAAATCCTAACCAAAGTATATGGTGTTGGTGCACAAGTTTGGGGTATTATCTCTTGAGGTTTCATTGTTTTGAGGCTTCATTCATCATCATCCTTGGAGCTTGTTGCTGTCCAGAAAATAAGGTGCAAAAGAGTGGGTTTCTAGCTTAGTTAACAAGGTTGTTAAAGTTCTAAAGTCTAGCCAACTTCAAGGGTGGTGTTAATACACAATAGCTTGAGGTTCCATCATCTTCTTCTTCTTCAATATCACCCTCAATTAACTTGAGGAGGTAATAATCTTCTCCATTATTCTTATTTGTAAGTATATTTCAAGACTTGATATTAATATGGAATTTAACTAAATGGTTTAACATATAAACATGAACTTATTATCATGCTTCCGCTTTATTTAACTATCATAAAATGGTTTTATGAACAAGTAACTTAAGAACATGTTGTTTACATAGATGTTAAATTCCATCAATGGTATCAGAGCCGAAGTCTATGAAATATGCTTCTTATTTATGGTCTTTAAAACCCACCAACTTTGCATTCTATTAACATGCATGAAAGTAGAATGTAAAAATGTTCGGGTTTGGGTGGGTTATCTTTTAGGCCGAATTTGGAGGGGTTCCAAAAGTGGTTTTGGACTTGCCATTTGGTTCATATTTGTTGTAATATTGTAGTTCACAATCAATGCCTTGACCTTATGGTGTATGCATGTGTGTTTGAATGGATATTTGTTTGGTTGAATGGTTGTAATATTCATTCAAATTTGGTTTGTAAAATTAATTATTCATTTGGCATGTAATACTAGTTTTGGTTATGTAATTTATTTTATATTTGGCATGTAAAATAGATTAGGATGTATTTTCATTTTCTAGACAAAATGTATTAGGATATATTTTGTAACAAGATGAAGATGCATGGAGATCACAAGGAAGAACACAAGAAGCATGTGGATGCAAGGTTAAGTGGGAGGTTAAAACCTCTTACTTTGTGTTTTACCCATTAACCGGTAGCATTTTGTTTTCGGCTAAACAAAATGTCTACCAAAAGGCTTGATTGTGAACATTTGTTTTGCATGCGTGGTTGTTTTAATTTCTTGTATGATTTTGGATTGTGCATGTTACTACAACAAGTTATCACGCAAGTTAACCACAAGCAAAACTAAAATTTAATTGGTTGAATTATTAACAACATGAAATTTACCAAACGAAAATTTAATCGGTTAAATTGAAATGGCAAAAGGACACTAATAAATGGTTATTAACAACACCAAATGGATTTAATAAATGGTTATTAAAACACATATAAAATGGTTTATATCAAAGTAATAAAATCGGCTTTATTACATGACATGAAAATGGATTTCAAATAAACCATACACTAAATGCATGTTAGTGTATGGTGCAAAAGTTTTCTCAAACTATAATTAATGAAAACTTAAAATCCCTTATTAACAAGGCAAACAAGTTAAACGCCATCCTATTGTGTGACACTTAAAAGTATTAGGGAACTCATGATGGGATAAAGGTCACCTAACCATTATGAGCAAACTAATATGATTAAGGTAAATTTCGCATGCTTGTGGGATAAAGGTCACCTAACCACATGTATGTTAAATTTACAAGTCTATACAAATAGGACGACTTGATTTGGGAATCATGAACTTAGGGTCACCGAAGCATGAGGAACAAATAGGCGTTGATGGGATAAATATGCCATGCAAAAGGATTGCATGATCCCATACTCTAGGAGTTGCAAATGGATTGCAATTGTCATTTATTGACTACCTAGCTAAATCAAATTGCGGGATAAAGGTCACCTAACCGAAATTTGGTTTACCGTTGGATTCTAGAATTTAATAATTCAATTTGATTTAAAGGGTATTGAATGTTAAATTAAAATCGATACTTAAACGAACTTTGTTAATTTTGTAGATGGCCGCAAATAACAACAACAACATTCCAAACGCACCACTCAACCTAAACCACCTATCATTAAGGTCTCTCCTCGAGAAAGACAAACTCAACCATACTAACTTTATGGATTGGTTCCGCAATCTTCGGATTGTCCTCAAACAAGAGGATAAAGCGTATGTACTTGAGGACCCCATTCCCGATCAACCGGATGAGAATGATGTGGAAGCAATGGCCTCTTACGATAAGTATTGCCACGACTCCCTTCAAGTCTCATGCTTAATGCTTGGGACTATGATACCCGAACTCCAAAAGGATTTCGAGCATCATAGTGCATACGACATGATAACGCAATTGAAGGAGATGTTCCTCCAACAAGCGTGTGTCGAACGCTTCGAAACGGTTCGGGCGCTACATGCTTGTCGTATGGACGATACCCAATCGGTTTCATCTTATGTACTTAAGATGAAAAGCCTTATCGATCGTGCTAACCGTCTTAACCTAAACATATCTAATGAGTTAGCCACCGATCTTATCCTTAACTCCCTATCAAAAAGGTTTGATCAATTTGTAATTAATTACAATATGAATGGGATGGATAAGAGCATAGGTGAGCTTCACGGTATGCTTAGAACGGCGGAAACTAGCATGGGTAAAAGGGCTTTACCCGTGTTAGCAATCGATCAAGGTGGATCCAAAGGTAACACCTCTAAGCCAAAGGTGGCTAAGAGAAAAGGACCCGCCCATCAAGGCAAAGGGAAAGGGAAGATGGTTACCCCAACCAAGAACAAGGCTAAGAAGCAAAAGGTAGCCGAGAAGGCAAACCCCAAGGAAGACCCATGTTTCGGTTGCGGTGAAATGGGTCATTGGAAACGAAACTGTCCAGTTTACCTTAAGGAGTTGAAGGAAAAGAGGGATGCGGGGCAAACCTCAGGTAATATATATATGGTATATATTGAGCTTAATATTACTTCTTCTAATACATGGGTATTAGACACGGGATGTGGAACTCATATTTGCAATTCTTTGCAGGGGTTCAAAAGAAGTAACAAGCAAACGGGAACATCAAGTCTCTTCATGGGGAATGGAGCTAAAGTGCAAGTGAAAGCTCAAGGAGACTTTGTGTTAAAACTTCCAAGTGGCTTGGAACTTATTTTGAATGATGTTTTGTATGCACCCGACTTATGTCGAAACATTATTTCTGTTTCCCGTTTGAAACAATGTGGTTTTAATCCTAATTTTGTTAATGATGATATCCACATTTATTTAGATAATGTATTCTATTTCAAGGCTTCACCTTCAAATGGAATTTATGAATTGGTTCAAGATGACACATTATCTAGTAGCTCAATGTACCATACAAGCACCAAGAAACTCAAAAGGGATTTGAGTGATTCCTACTTATGGCATTGTCGCCTTGGTCACATAAACAAGAACCGAATGCATACACTTCAAAAGAATGGACTTTTGAAATCAAATGAAATGGATTCGTTTGATGTATGTGAATCTTGTTTACAAGGCAAGATGACTAAAGCACCTTTCAAAGGAACTTATGAAAGGGCTAAAGATTTATTGGGATTAATACATTCGGATGTGTGTGGACCCTTTAAACCCATGACTAGGAATTGTGAAAGATACTTTGTTACTTTCGTTGATGACTTTAGTCGTTTCGGATATGTCTACTTATTAAGACACAAGGACGAAACGTTTGAAGCATTCAAAGAATATCAAAACGAAGTACAAAATCAACTCAATAGGACAATTAAGGTACTTCGTACCGATAGAGGAGGTGAATACCTAAGCGATGCCTTCCAAGATCATCTTAGGAGTTGTGGGATTATCTCACAACTCACTCCACCCGGAACACCCCAACTCAATGGAGTTTCCGAAAGGAGGAACCGAACCCTAATGGATATGGTTCGATCTATGATGGCAAGAAGCTCGTTACCTCTATCATTTTGGGGTTATTGTCTAAACTCCGCGGCTCGTATTTTAAATGTGGCCCCAACCAAGAAAGTGGAACGAACTCCTCACGAGATGTGGTTTGGAAAACCTCCTTCTCTTTCATACTTGAAAGTATGGGGATGTGAAGCTTACCCTAAGCGTTATGTAGCAAATAAGCTACATGCTCGATCCACAAAGTGTATCTTCATAGGATATCCCAAAGGTGACATGGGATATTAATTCTATGATCCATCCGAGCAAACGGTATTTGTTGCTCGGAAAGCGGAATTCCTAGAAACCAAGTTCCTTATGGAAGGTGATGGTGAAAGGAAGATAGATCTTGTAGAGGTACAAGATCAAGCCGATGATACACAATTGGTTGGCACTAGTACTCAACATGAGGATGTTGAAAATGATCAAGTGGATGATCAAGGTACACAAGACATTCGAAGATCTAGTAGGATTAGTAATCCTCCCGAGAGATATGGGTTTCTCGTGGATGGTTGCTACACGGTTGATTTGGATGAACCGACAAACTACGAAGATGCTTTATCAAGGATTGATAAAGATAAATGGCAGGAAGCCATGAACGCCGAGATGCAATCCATGTATGAAAACCAAGTGTGGGAACTTGTTGAGCAACCTCCTAGCTCTAAGCTAGTTGATTGCAAATGGCTTTTCAAGAAGAAAACCGACATACATGGAAACTTGGATACATACAAAGCTAGACTTGTAGCAAAAGGTTTCACTCAAACTCAAGGGGTTGATTATGATGAAACTTTTTTGCCTGTGGCAATGCTAAAGTCTATTAGGATATTATTTGCCATTGCTGCTCATTATGATTACGAAATATGGCAAATGGATGTCAAGACCGCTTTCCTGAATGGATATCTTATGGAAGATGTCTATATGGTTCAGCCTGAAGGTTTTGTTAATTCAAAATATCCTAAAAAGGTATGCAAGTTAAAGAAGTCAATCTACGGATTGAAACAAGCATCTAGAATGTGGAATCATCGTTTTAATGAGGAAGCCGAGAAATTTGGCTTCATTAAAAACGGTGATGAAGCTTGTGTATATAAGAAAGCTAGTGGGAGCACTATCATGTTCCTTGTACTATATGTGGATGATATATTATTATTTGGGAATGATATTACCACAATGCAAGGAGTCAAAACTTGGCTAAAGAGTTGCTTCTCCATTAAGGATCTTGGAGATGCACAATACATATTGGGGATAGGGATCTATAGGAATAGATCCAAGAGATTGATAGGTTTAAGTCAAAGTACATACATTGATAAAATCTTGAAAAGGTTCAAGATGGAAAACTCAAAGAGAGGTTTGGTACCTATTCAAAAAGGAACCGTTCTCAGTTCATCTCAGTGCCCTGCCACGAAAGATGAACAAGAAAGAATGAAGAAAGTCCCATACGCGTCTGCTATTGGGTCTATCATGTATGCAATGATATGTACTAGACCGGATGTGTCATGCGCTCTAAGCTTGACAAGTAGATACCAGAATAACCCAGGAAATAGTCATTGGATTGCTGTTAAAAGCATATTGAAATACCTTAGGAGGACTAAGGATATGTATCTAATATATGGGTCTGGTGAGGAGGAACTCGCTGTAAAAGGTTACGTGGACGCGAGTTTCCAAACTGATCGAGATGACTCTCGATCACAATCCGGTTATGTCTTCATGTTAAATGGTGGTGCGGTCTCTTGGAAGAGTTCGAAACAGGAGGTTGTTGCGTTATCCACTACAGAGTCGGAGTACATTGCCGCCTCACTGGCAGCTCAGGAAGCTGCATGGATGAAGAAATTCATCAACGACTTAGGAGTGGTCCCTTCCATTCAGGACCCTCTTGAGATCTTTTGTGACAACGAGGGTGCGATTGCTCAAATCAAGGAACCTCGTGCTCATCAAAAGACTCGTCACATTGAGCGGAGATTCAACTACATCAGGGATGAGGTTGAAAAGGGAAAGATATGTATTCACAAAGTTCACACAGATCAAAATGTTGCGGATCCACTCACGAAGCTTTTATATGGGCCAAAGCATGAGGGACATGTTTGTGCATTAGGGCTTCGATATTCTAGTGATTGGATATGATCTATTTTATGTATTGTACCGGAACGAAATTATTCAAACTCATTAATATAACTATGGTGTTAATTTATTTGAGTTATGTTCCTGTTTTGCATATTTCATCCATGAATAAGCAATTATTCTAAATTTCCGTAGTCGATCACATTTGTGGAACAAGTGTGAGGTTTAGACTATTATGAACTCGGATTGGTATACATTCATAGGTTGAATGTGGGGCAAGGTTGCAACCAAGGTTCATAGATATTTGTGGGAAACAAATATTGGAAGACCCGCTCTCAAGATTTACTGTATGGAGCCTTTGTGGTTGATCACATGTAATCTTGAGTAAAGGAGAATATCATTGTATCCTCTGACCTGAGATACATATAGGGTTCAGATATTCACCAAATATTGTGCCTTGATTCTTTCCTTCGCTATTCTGAAAATGGTAGCTCATAAGGAAGGCTTCAGGTATGGTATGAAGTGTGGTGTCTTGGACGTATGTAGTCAAGATGGAATTTGTCCCTCTTATTCGTTGAGAGTCAGATGTCTAAGGCCTGATAAAGTTAAATCTATAAGAGAGTGATCACTCTATATCTCTTGGATTTAACATGACATCTAGGACGAAAGGATATAATGAAAGATTCACCTACATATATCAGTTCGAGTAGGGAGCTCGAAAGGGATGATGTTATTGAATGGCACAAAGTCATAACATATTAAGGGTGATGGACGGTGTGTTAGGCTGTATCCATCACTTGCATTAATTTCTTATGTTTCCCGTGCAAGTGGGAGATTGAAGGTATTTCGTATGCCCGAGAGACATATTAAATTAACGCGGCTAATATGTTTTGATCCAAGTCGGGTCATACCCAATAACAAACTTACCAACACCTTATTCGTATTTGATTTCAACGATTGGTTCATTGATCAAATACGCGACACTTGAACTTTAAGAAAAATGGTTTTCTTAAAATATTACTTGATGTTTTTTTTTTTATATAAATTATGGAATAATTTATATAATATGGATTTAATTATTTATAGGTAAATAATTAATAATGATTATATTACATTTTGTTATAAATTGGTTTTATATAAAATGTATATATATTTGTATGTAGAAGTTTATAAAAATGGTTTTATAAAAATTAATACCTTTTATAAAACTAATTTCTTTTTATAAACAAGTGAATATGGCATGGGAGATGGGGATATTGGGTTAATAAACTCATGCTTTTGACTACTTGGTTCCCAATATATTCATATACCCATGCCTAGCTCTCTTGGGACTTCAACACACATGCAAAACACATCTTCTACTTGCAAAAAAAAAAATTCTGCACAGCATTTTTCTGCTTACTGCTGCCGTGACCTTTCTAAGGGGAAGAGGGGTTCAATTTCTTTTTTTTTGCAAGCTAATTCTAGTGTCTTTAAATCCTAACCAAAGTATATAGTGTTGGTGCACAAGTTTGGGGTATTATCTCTTGAGGTTTCATTGTTTTGAGGCTTCATTCATCATCATCCTTGGAGCTTGTTGCTGTCCAGAAAATAAGGTGCAAAAGAGTGGGTTTCTAGCTTAGTTAACAAGGTTGTTAAAGTTCTAAAGTCTAGCCAACTTCAAGGGTGGTGTTAATACACAATAGCTTGAGGTTCCATCATCTTCTTCTTCTTCAATATCACCCTCAATTAACTTGAGGAGGTAATAATCTTCTCCATTATTCTTATTTGTAAGTATATTTCAAGACTTGATATTAATATGGAATTTAACTAAATGGTTTAACATATAAACATGAACTTATTATCATGCTTCCGCTTTATTTAACTATCATAAAATGGTTTTATGAACAAGTAACTTAAGAACATGTTGTTTACATAGATGTTAAATTCCATCAAACAGAACATCTAACTCTAACAGAAATACATATTATCCTTTAAAGACTCGATTCTCCCCACACTTAGTTAGCTGTGGTATCGAAATTGTGATTAACTTCGTTGTCAACTTCCATCGAACTATCTATGTAATGTTTAACTCTGTGACCATTAACCTTAAATTCAAATCCATTTGAATTTATTAATTCTATTGTTCCGTAAGGGAAAACTCTTTTGACTATAAATGGTCCAGACCATCTTGATTTTAATTTTTCAGGAAATAGCTTGAATCGTGAATTGAAAAGAAGAACTCTGTCTCCTTCTTTAAATTCTTTTAAACTTCTGATTCTTTTATCATGCCATTTCTTCGTTCTTTCCTTATAGATTAACGAATTTTCGTATGCTTCTTGTCTTAATTCTTCTAATTCGTTTAATTGACTTAACCGTAGACGTCCAGCTTCATGTAAATCAAGATTACATGTCTTCAAAGCCCAAAATGCTTTGTGTTCAATTTCTACTGGAAGATGACATACTTTTCCGTAAACGAGTTTAAAAGGTGTGGTTCCAATTGGAGTTTTGTAGGCTGTTCTAAAAGCCCAGAGTGCATCCTCCAATTTTATTGACCATTCCTTCGGATTTGATCCTACAGTTTTCTCTAGAATACGTTTTAAAGCTCGGTTGGTATTTTCAACTTGTCCACTTGTTTGTGGATGATAAGCGGTTGAGATTTTATGAGTTACTCCATATCTTTTGAGAACTTTTTCAAGTTGATTATTTCAAAAATGAGTACCCCAATCACTTATTAAAGCTTTCGGTGTTCCAAACCTTGCAAAAAGACGTTTTAAAAAGTTGACTACAACTCGTGCATCGTTAGTTGGGAGAGCTTGTGCTTCCGCCCATTTAGATACATAATCAATGGCAACGAGAATATATAGATTATTATGAGATTTTGGAAATGGACCCATAAAGTCAATACCCTAAATGTCAAATACTTCACATACTTGAATAACATTTTGTGGCATTTCATCACGTTGACTTATTTTTCCGGCCCTTTGACAAGCATCACAGGATTTGCAAAGAAGGTGTGCGTCTTTGAAAATTTTAGGCCAATAGAATCCAGCATCATAAACTTTTCTTGCTGTGAGTTGAGGCCCATAATGCCCTCCTGTTGGTCCTGTGTGACAATGGTTTAAGATTTGACTGGCTTCATCTCCGAATACACATCGGCGTATTATTCCATCGGGACAACTTTTAAACAAATGTGGATCTTCCCAGAAATAGTGTTTTATATCACTAAAGAATTTCTTTCGTTTTTGGTACGATAATCCTTTTTCAAGGAATCCACATACTAAGTAGTTTGCATAGTCTGCAAACCATGGAATTTCATTATAATCTATCTTCAATAGATATTCATCAGGAAAGTTGTCTTGTATGGCCGATTCATTTAGAACTTCTAATTCGGAATTTTCAAGACGAGAAAGATGATCAGCGGCGAGATTTTATGCTCCCTTTTTATCTCGGATTTCAATATCGAACTCTTGTAAGAGTAAGATCCAACGAATTAATCTTGGTTTGGCATCTTGTTTCAAAAATAGGTATCTAAGAGCAGAATGGTCGGTATAGACCACCGTTTTTGCTAGAACGAGATATGAACGAAATTTGTCAAAAGCAAAGACAATAGCAAGGAGTTCTTTTTCAGTAGTTGTGTAATTTGTTTGTGCTCCTTGTAACGTCTTACTAGCATAATAAATATGTTGAAATCATTTTTCAATCCTTTGTCCTAAAACGGCTCTCATTGCAAAATCACTTGCATCGCACATTAGTTCAAATGGTAGATTCCAATTTGGAGTTATCATGATCGGCGCATTAGTGAGTTTTTCTTTAAGAATATTAAAAGATTTGATACATTCATCTGAAAAGATGAATGGAGCATCCTTTTCTAGGAGTTTATTCATAGGAGTGGCAATTTTAGAAAAATCTTTTATGAAACGTCGGTAAAAACCGGCATGCCCTAGAAAACTCCTAACTCCTCTAACATTGGTAGGATGTGGAAGTTTAGCAATTACATCTACTTTAGCTCTATCCACTTCAATTCCTTCCTTTGAAATTGTATGTCCAAGAACGATGCCTTCTTTAACCATGAAATGGCATTTCTCCCAATTAAGAACTAGATTTGATTGTTCGCATCTAATAAGCATTCGTTCAAGATTAACTAGACATGTTTCAAATGTATCACTGAAGACTGAAAAGTCATCCATGAAAACTTCCATGCATTCTTCTATCATGTCGTGAAAAATCGCCATCATACACCTTTGAAAGGTTGCAGGGGCGTTGCAAAGTCCAAATGGCATACGTTTGTAAGCAAAAGTACCATAAGGGCACGTGAATGTGGTTTTCTCTTGGTCTTCGGGTGATATTGGAATTTGAAAATATCCGGAAAAACCGTCAAGAAAACAATAGTAACTATTTCCGGCTAATCTTTCCAACATTTGATCAATAAAAGGTAAGGGAAAGTGATCTTTTCTGGTGGCGTCATTCAATTTTCTATAATCAATACAAACACGCCATCCCGTTACAGTCCTTGTAGGAATAAGTTCATTTTTCTCATTTGTAATGACAGTCATGCCACCCTTCTTAGGTACGCATTGAACTGGGTGTAGTGACCCGAACTTTTCCATGTTTATATATATTAATTGAGATTGATATTTACATGATTAAATGTTTCCAACATGTTAAGCAATCAAACTTGTTAAGACTTGATTAATTTAAATATGTTTCATATAGACAATTGACCACCCAAGTTGACCGGTGATTCACGAACGTTAAAACTTGTAAAAACTATATGATGACATATATATGGATATATATATATAGTTAACATGATACTATGATAAGTAAACATATCATTAAGTATATTAACAATGAACTACATATGTAAAAACAAGACTACTAACTTAATGATTTTTAAACGAGACATATATGTAACGATTATCGTTGTAAAGACATTTAATGTATATATATCATATTAAGAGATATTCATACATGATAATATCATGATAATATAATAATTTAAAATCTCATTTGATATTATAAACATTGGGTTAACAACATTTAACAAGATCGTTAACCTAAAGGTTTCAAAACAACACTTACATGTAACGACTAACGATGACTTAACGACTCAGTTAAAATGTATATACATGTAGTATTTTAATATGTATTTATACACTTTTGAAAGACTTCAATACACTTATCAAAATACTTCTACTTAACAAAAATGCTTACAATTACATCCTCGTTCAGTTTCATCAACAATTCTACTCGTATGCACCCGTATTCGTACTCGTACAATACACAGCTTTTAGATGTATGTACTATTGGTATATATACTCCAATGATCAGCTCTTATCAGCCCATGTGAGTCACCTAACACATGTGGGAACCATCATTTGGCAACTAGCATGAAATATCTCATAAAATTACAAAAATATGAGTAATCATTCATGACTTATTTACATGAAAACAAAGTTACATATCCTTTATATCTAATCCATACACCAACGACCAAAAACACCTACAAACACTTTAATTCTTCAATTTTATTCATCTAATTGATCTCTCTCAAGTTCTATCTTCAAGTTCTAAGTGTTCTTCATATATTCTACAAGTTCTAGTTACATAAAATCAAGAATACTTTCAAGTTTGCTAGCTCACTTCCAATCTTGTAAGGTGATCATCCAACCTCAAGAAATCTTTGTTTCTTACAGTAGGTTATCATTCTAATACAAGGTAATAATCATATTCAAACTTTGGTTCAATTTCTATAACTATAACAATCTTATTTCAAGTGATGATCTTACTTGAACTTGTTTTCGTGTCATGATTCTGCTTCAAGAACTTCGAGCCATCCAAGGATCCGTTGAAGCTAGATCCATTTTTCACTTTTCCCGTAGGTTTATCCAAGGAACTTAAGGTAGTAACGATGTTCATAACATCATTCGATTCATATATATAAAGCTATCTTATTCGAAGGTTTAAATTTGTAATCACTAGAACATAGTTTAGTTAATTCTAAACTTGTTCGCAAACAAAAGTTAATCCTTCAAACTTGACTTCTAAAATCAACTAAACACATGTTCTATATCTATATGATATGCTAACTTAATGATTTAAAACCTGGAAACACGAAAAACACCGTAAAACCGGATTTACGCCGTCGTAGTAACACCGCGGGCTGTTTTGGGTTAGTTAATTAAAAACTATCATAAACTTTGATTTAAAAGTTGTTATTATGAGAAAATAATTTTTATTATGAACATGAAACTATATCCAAAAATTATGGTTAAACTCAAAGTGGAAGTATGTTTTCTAAAATGGTCATCTAGACGTCGTTCTTTCGACTGAAATGACTACCTTTACAAAAATGACTTGTAACTTATTTTTCCGACTATAAACCTCTGTTTAGATTCATAAAATAGAGTTCAATATGAAACCATAGCAATTTGATTCACTCAAAACGGATTTAAAATGAAGAAGTTATGGGTAAAACAAGATTGGATAATTTTTCTCATTTTAGCTACGTGAAAATTGGTAATAAATCTATTCCAACCATAACTTAATCAACTTGTATTGTATATTATGTAATCTTGAGATACCATAGAAACGTATACAATGTTTCGACCTATCATGTCGACACATCTATATATATTTCGGAACAACCATAGACACTCTATATGTGAATGTTGGAGTTAGCTATACAGGGTTGAGGTTGATTCCAAAATATATATAGTTTGAGTTGTGATCAATACTGAGATACGTATACACTGGGTCGTGGATTGATTCAAGATAATATTTATCGATTTATTTCTGTACATCTAACTGTGGACAACTAGTTGTAGGTTACTAACGAGGACAGCTGACTTAATAAACTTAAAACAACAAAATATATTAAAAGTGTTGTAAATATATTTTGAACATACTTTGATATATATGTATATATTGTTATAGGTTCGTGAATCAACCAGTGGCCAAGTCTTACTTCCCGACGAAGTAAAAATCTGTGAAAGTGAGTTATAGTCCCACTTTTAAAATCTAATATTTTTGGGATGAGAATACATGCAGGTTTTATAAATGATTTACAAAATAGACACAAGTACGTGAAACTACATTCTATGGTTGAATTATCGAAATCGAATATGACCCTTTTTATTAAGTCTGGTAATCTAAGAATTAGGGAACAGACACCCTAATTGACGCGAATCCGAAAGATAGATCTATTGGGCCTAACAAACCCCATCTAAAGTACCGGATGCTTTAGTACTTCGAAATTTATATCATATCCGAAGGGTGTCCCGGAATGATGGGGATATTCTTATATATGCATCATGTTAATGTCGGTTACCAGGTGTTCACCATATGAATGATTTTTATCTCTATGTATGGGATGTGTATTGAAATATGAAATCTTGTGGTCTATTGTTACGATTTGATATATATAGGTTAAACTTATAACTCACCAACATTTTTGTTGACGTTTAAAGCATGTTTATTCTCAGGTGAATACTAAGAGTTTCCGCTATTGCATACTAAAATAAGGACAAGATTTGGAGTCCATGTTTGTATGATATTGTGTAAAAACTGCATTCAAGAAACTGATTTCGATGTAACATATTTGTATTGTAAACCATTATGTAATGGTCGTGTGTAAACAGGATATTTTAGATTATCATTATTTGATAATCTACGTAAAGCTTTTTAAACCTTTATTTATGAAATAAAGGTTATGGTTTGTTTTAAAAATGAATGCAGTCTTTGAAAAACGTCTCATATAGAGGTCAAAACCTCGCAACGAAATCAATTAATATGGAACGTTTTTAATCAATAAGAACGGGACATTTCAGTTGGTATCCGAGCGTTGGTCTTAGAGAACCAGAATTTTGCATTAGTATGTCTTATCGAGTTTGTTAGGATGCATTAATGAGTCTGGACTTCGACCGTGTTTACTTGAAAAATGATTGCTTAACAAATTTTGTTGGAAACTATATATTTTTAACATGTGAATATTATGTGATATATTAATCTCTTAACGCGTTTGATATTATGTGATAGATGTCTACCTCTAGAACAAGTCCCATTGACTCACCTAATAATAATGAAGAGTCAAATGTAAATTGGAATGATTCGTGGACTGATTCACAAGTTCCCGAAGAGGAACCGGAAGAAGAGTCGGAACCGGAAGAAGAATCGGAACCGGAAGAAGAATCGGAACCGGATGAAGAAATAGAACCGGTGGGGGAAATAATAAAACGGTTAAGTAAAAGAAAATCCTCAACCAACCGACCAAGGTTAATTATGGTCAATGGTGTTTCCGCCAAGGAAGCAAAATATTGGGAGGATTACCAATTCTCCGATGAATCGGATTCCGACGAGAATTCCGATGATGTTATAGAAATTACCCCAACTGAATTTAAAAAGGCAAAAGAAAATAATAAGGGAAAGGGCATAAAAATAGAAAAATCTAATTCCAACCCCGATGAACTTTATATGTATCGTCAACCCCCGAAGTCCTTAAGTTGTAACAATGACCCGGGAACCTCTAAACCACCAGGTTTTTCTAAACCAATGTGGAAAATGACGGCTCGTATTAGGGGAACATCATATATCCCTAGAAACTTGGCAAAACAAACCAAAACCGAAGAAGAAGAAACAAGCGAGTCGGAATAAGATAGTTGTATTCGTGTGGTGTAATATATGTAATATAGTGTGCTTATGCTTTATGATATATGTAAAAATTGCTTGTATTAATAAGTATTTTTTTTTATGAATCTAATTCTTGTCTATTTTACAGTATAAAAACACAAAATGGATAGACAGCCCAATATTTTAAGAGACCTACCCGGAGACATGATTGATGAAATCTTGTCTAGAGTCGGTCAGAATTCTTCGGCACAACTATTTAAGGCGAGATCAGTTTGTAAGACATTCGAAGAACGTTCCAAGAATGCCTTGGTTTATAAAAGGCTTTCGTTCGAAAGATGGGGGATATCACATTGGGAAATCCATAAGTTACGATGTGTTTACTTTGACGCATATATTGCGGGGAACCCAAATGCTATTTTACGCAATGAGTTAAGAAATTATTTTGACTCAATATATCCGAATATTGGACTTCGTGATTTAGAAAAAGCGGCTAACATGCAACATAAAGAAGCATGTTATGCTTACGGATTAGTAATGTTCGCTTCTCACCAAAGTGAGAACAAGAACATCGGGCTACAACTATTAAACAAAACGTTCCCACAAGTGACGGAGTCGGTAATTGGGGTAAGAAATGAGGTTTTTAGATTGTTACGGGACTGTTGGACATTACGTAACCCTCGTCCCTTTGACGACGTTACAACACGCTGTCTTATCAACGGCCATAACGGTTATGTTCCACAAGACCAAGGATGGGAAGTAATCTTAGTAAAACCAGAATGCATGACTTGTTTCTGGACGTATGAATTACGTGTCTTTATTGCCTTTGCTGAACGACTTGTGTACTAGCTAGAATTATCTTCACAACCATCTTGTATCAAATTTATTGTGTGCTATATGTAAAATAAGCGGTATTGTAAGTTTGTAAAATATTGTGTAAAAGTTTGAACGCGAAATATTATTATAATCAGTTTTTCATATAGAATTGTAGTAGTTGAATTGTATATTAGCTACTAAGTATGAACTTAACGGGTAGGTACTACCCGAATTTAAACTTATAAAACGCTAATATGAAGAAAAAGCTTTTATAAATGAGTTCATATTATGCTACGAAATACTATTAACTACTCTTAATATTCTGTATGATTAACTTGTTCCATTTGACTATTTTGAAGGAAATGGCACCGACTACTCGACACACCGTGAATATGAATGAAGAGGAATTCCGTACTTTTCTAGCTTCAAACATAGCCGCAGTACAGGCTGCACTACATACCAACAATAACCTTGGATCTAGCAGTACAGGAAATCGTGTAGGATGCACCTACAAAGAATTCACTGCCTACAAACCTTTGGAATTTGATGGAACCGAAGGACCGATCGGATTGAAATGGTGGACCGAGAAGGTCGAATCGGTGTTTGCCATAAGTAAGTGTACTGAAGAGGACAAAGTGAAGTACGCTACGCATACCTTCACAGGTTCTGCGTTAACATGGTGGAATACCTATCTAGAGCAAGTGGGACAAGATGATGCGTACGCACTACCTTGGTTAGCATTCAAGCACTTGATGAACGAGAAGTACCGTCCCAGAACCGAGGTCAATAAGCTCAAGACAGAACTTAGAGGGTTACGAACCCAAGGATTTGATATTACCACGTACGAAAGACGATTCACAGAATTGTGCCTATTGTGTCCGGGAGCGTTCGAAGATGAGGAAGAGAAGATCGACGCGTTTGTGAAAGGATTACCGGAAAGAATCCAAGAAGATATAAGTTCACACGAGCCCGCCTCCATACAACAGGCATGTAGAATGGCTCACAAACTAGTGAACCAGATTTAGGGAAGAATTAAAGAACAGACGGCTGAAGAGGCCAATGTGAAGCAAGTCAAAAAAAAGTGGGAGGAAAACGGTGATAAGAATCACCAATACAACAACAACAGCAATTACAATAATAATCGCAACAATTATCCCAACAATCGCAACATCAATCGCAACATCAATCGCAACTACAACAAACGGCCCAACAACAACAACAACAACAACAACAGCAACTACAACAATCATCCCAACAACAATAACAATCGCAACAACAACAACAACAATCACAAGCAGCTATGCCAAAGGTGTGAAAAGTATCACTCGGGGTTCTGCACCAAATTTTGCAACAAGTGTAAAATAAATGGTCATAGCGCGGCGAAGTGTGAGGTCTACGGACCAGGGGTTAATAGAACGAAAGGAACACATGGTGTCAGAACGAGTAATGGCGGAGCAAGTAGTGTCGGAGCAAGTTATGCCAATGTAGTTTGTTATAAATGTGGAAAATCGGGCCACATTATTAGAAATTTCCCGAACCAGGAGAACACGAATGGACAAGGCCGCGGAAGAGTTTTCAATATTAATGCAGAAGAGGCACAGGAAGACTCGGAGCTTGTTACGGGTACGTTTCTTATTGACAATAAATCTGCTTACGTTTTATTTGATTCGGGTGCGGATAGAAGCTATATGAGTAGAGATTTTTGTGCTAAATTAAGTTGTCCATTGACGCCGTTGGATAGTAAATTTTTACTCGAATTAGCAAACGGTAAATTAATTTCAGCAGATAATATATGCCGGAATCGAGAAATTAAACTGGGTAGCGAAATATTTAAGATTGATTTGATACCAGTAGAGTTAGGGAGTTTTGATGTAATAGTTGGCATGGACTGGCTGAAGAAGGTGAAAGCAGAGATCGTATGTTATAAAAATGCAATTCGCATTGTACGAGAAGAAGGAGAACCCTTAATGGTGTACGGAGAAAAGGGCAACATGAAGCTACATCTTATTAGTAATTTGAAGGCACAAAAACTAATAAGAAAATGTTGCTATACTGTTCTAGCACACGTCGAGAAAGTACAAACTGAAGAAAAGAGCATCAATGATGTTCCCATTGCAAAAGAATTTCCCGATGTATTTCTGAAAGAATTACCGGGATAACCCCCACATCGATCCGTTGAATTTCAAATAGATCTTGTACCAGGAGCTGCACCAATAGCTCGTGCTCCTTACAGACTCACACCCAGCGAGATGAAAGAACTGCAAAGCCAATTACAAGAACTTTTAGAGCGTGGTTTCATTCAACCAAGCACATCACCGTGGGGAGCTCCTGTTTTGTTTGTCAAGAAGAAAGATGGTACATTCAGGTTGTGTATCGACTACCGAGAGTTGAACAAACTCACCATCAAGAACCGCTACCCACTACCGAGAATCGACGACTTATTTGATTAACTACAAGGCTCGTCGGTTTATTCGAAGATCGATTTACGTTCTGGATATCATCAAATGCGAGTAAAGGAGGATGATATTCCAAAAACTGCTTTTAGGACGCGTTATGGTCATTACGAGTTTACGGTTATGCCGTTTGGATTGACTAACGCACCAGCTGTGTTCATGGACCTTATGAACCGAGTGTGTGGGCCATATCTTGACAAGTTTGTCATTGTTTTCATCGATGACATACTTATTTACTCAAAGAATGATCAAGAGCACGAAGAACATTTGAGAAAAGTACTAGAAGTATTGAGGAAAGAAAAACTGTACGCTAAGTTTTCAAAGTGTGCATTTTGGTTGGAAGAAGTTCAATTCCTCGGTCACATAGTGAACAAAGAAGGTATCCAGGTGGACCCGGCAAAGATCGAAACCGTTGAAAAGTGGGAAACCCCAAAAACTCCGAAGCATATACGTCAATTTTTAGGATTGGCTGGTTACTACAGAAGATTCATCCAAGATTTCTCCAAAATAGCAAAACCCTTGACTGCATTAACGCATAAAGGGAAGAAATTTGAATGGAAGGATGAACAAGAAAAGGTGTTTCAATTATTGAAGAAAAAGCTAACTACGACACCTATATTGTCATTGCCTGAAGGGAATGATGATTTTTTGATTTATTGTGACGCATCAAAGTAACGTCTCGGTTGTGTATTAATGCAACAGACGAAGGTGATTGCTTATGCGTCTAGACAATTGAAGATTCACGAGCAAAATTATACGACGCATGATTTGGAATTAGGCGCGGTTGTTTTTGCATTAAAGACTTGGAGGCACTACTTATATGGGGTCAAAAGTATTATATATACCGACCACAAAAGTCTTCAACACATATTTAATCAGAAACAACTGAATATGAGGCAGCGTATGTAGTGACCCGAACTTTTCCATGTTTATATATATTAATTGAGATTGATATTTACAGGATTAAATGTTTCCAACATGTTAAGCAATCAAACTTGTTAAGACTTGATTAATTGAAATAGGTTTCATATAGACAATTGACCACCCAAGTTGACCGGTGATTCACGAACGTTAAAAATTGTAAAAACTATATGATGACATATATATGGTTATATATATAGTTAACATGATATTATGATAAGTAAACATATCATTAATTATATTAACAATGAACTACATATGTAAAAACAAGACTACTAACTTAATGATTTTGAAACGAGACATATATGTAACAAATTATCCTTGTAACGACATTTAATGTATATATATCATATTAAGAGATATTCATACATGATAATATCATGATAATATAATAATTTAAAATATCATTTGATATTATAAACATTGGGTTAACAACATTTAACAAGATCGTTAACCTAAAGGTTTCAAAACAACACTTACATGTAACGACTAACGATGACTTAACGACTCAGTTAAAATGTATATACATGTAGTGTTTTAATATGTATTTATACACTTTTGAAAGACTTCAATACACTTATCAAAATACTTCTACTTAACAAAAATGCTTACAATTACATCCTCGTTCAGTTTCATCAACAATTCTACTCGTATGCACCCGTATTCGTACTCGTACAATACACAGCTTTTAGATGTATGTACTATTGGTATATACACTCCAATGATCAGCTCTTAGCAGCCCATGTGAGTCACCTAACACATGTGGGAACCATCATTTGGCAACTAGCATGAAATATCTCATAAAATTACAAAAATATGAGTAATCATTCATGACTTATTTACATGAAAACAAAATTACATATCCTTTATATCTAATCCATACACCAACGACCAAAAACACCTACAAACACTTTCATTCTTCAATTTTCTTCATCTAATTGATCTCTCTCAAGTTCTATCTTCAAGTTCTAAGTGTTCTTCATATATTTTACAAGTTCTAGTTACATAAAATCAAGAATACTTTCAAGTTTGCTAGCTCACTTCCAATCTTGTAAGGTGATCATCCAACCTCAAGAAATCTTTGTTTCTTACAGTAGGTTATCATTCTAATACAAGGTAATATTCATATTCAAACTTTGGTTCAATTTCTATAACTATAACAATCTTATTTCAAGTGATGATCTTACTTGAACTTGTTTTCGTGTCATGATTCTGTTTCAAGAACTTCGAGCCATCCAAGGATCCATTGAAGCTAGATCCATTTTTCTCTTTTCCAGTAGGTTTATCCAAGGAACTTAAGGTAGTAATGATGTTCATAACATCATTCAATTCATACATATAAAGCTATCTTATTCGAAGGTTTAAACTTGTAATCACTAGAACATAGTTTAGTTAATTCTAAACTTGTTCGCAAACAAAAGTTAATCCTTCTAAATTGACTTTTAAAATAAACTATACACATGTTCTATATCTATATGATATGCTAACTTAATGATTTAAAACCTGGAAACACGAAAAACAACGTAAAACCGGATTTACGCCGTCGTAGTAACACCGCGGGCTGTTTTGGGTTAGTTAATTAAAAACTATGATAAACTTTGATTTAAAAGTTGTTATTCTGAGAAAATGATTTTTATTATGAACATGAAACTATATCCAAAAATTATGGTTAAACTCAAAGTGGAAGTATGTTTTCTAAAATGGTCATCTAGACGTCGTTCTTTCGACTGAAATGACTACCTTTACAAAAATGACTTGTAACTTATTTTTCCAACTATAAACCTATACTTTTCTGTTTAGATTCATAAAATAGAGTTCAATATTAAACCATAGCAATTTGATTCACTCAAAACGGATTTAAAATGAAGAAGTTATGGGTAAAACAAGATTGGATAATTTTTCTCATTTTAGCTACGTGAAAATTGGTAACAAATCTATTCCAACCATAACTTAATCAACTTGTATTGTATATTATGTAATCTTGAGATACCATAGACACGTATACAATGTTTCGACCTATCATGTCGACACATCTATATATATTTCGGAACAACCATAGACACTCTATATGTTAATGTTGGAGTTAGCTATACAGGGTTGAGGTTGATTCCAAAATATATATAGTTTGAGTTGTGATCAATACTGAGATACGTATACACCGGGTCGTGGATTGATTCAAGATAATATTTATCGATTTATTTCTGTACATCTAACTGTGGACAACTAGTTGTAGGTTACTAACGAGGACAGCTGACTTAATAAACTTAAAACATCAAAATATATTAAAAGTGTTGTAAATATATTTTGAACATACTTTGATATATATGTATATATTGTTATAGGTTCGTGAATCAACCAGTGGCCAAGTCTTACTTCCCGACGAAGTAAAAATCTGTGAAAGTGAGTTATAGTCCCACTTTTAAAATCTAATATTTTTGGGATGAGAATACATGCAGGTTTTATAAATGATTTACAAAATAGACACAAGTACGTGAAACTACATTCTATGGTTGAATTATCGAAATCGAATATGCCCCTTTTTATTAAGTCTGGTAATCTAAGAATTAGGGAACAGACACCCTAATTGACGCGAATCTTAAAGATAGATCTATTGGGCCTAACAAACCCCATCCAAAGTACCGGATGCTTTAGTACTTCGAAATTTATATCATATCCGAAGGGTGTCCCGGAATAATGGGGATATTCTTATATATGCATCTTGTTAATGTCGGTTACCAGGTGTTCACCATATGAATGATTTTTATCTCTATGTATGGGATGTGTATTGAAATATGAAATCTTGTGGTCTATTATTATGATTTGATATATATAGGTTAAACCTATAACTCACCAACATTTTTTGTTGACGTTTTAAGCATGTTTATTCTCAGGTGATTATTAAGAGCTTCCGCTGTCACATACTTAAATAAGGACGAGATTTGGAGTCCATGCTTGTATGATATTGTGTAAAAACTGCATTCAAGAAACTTATTTTGTTGTAACATATTTGTATTGTAAACCATTATGTAATGGTCGTGTGTAAACAGGATATTTTAGATTATCATTATTTGATAATCTACGTAAAGCTTTTTAAACCTTTATTGATGAAATAAAGGTTATGGTTTGTTTTAAAATGAATGCAGTCTTTGAAAAACGTCTCATATAGAGGTCAAAACCTCGCAACGAAATCAATTAATATGGAACGTTTTTAATCAATAAGAACGGGACATTTCAGTTGGTATCCGAGCGTTGGTCTTAGAGAACCAGAATTTTGCATTAGTGTGTCTTATCGAGTTTGTTAGGATGCATTAGTGAGTCTGGACTTCGACCGTGTTTACTTGAAAAATGATTGCTTAATAAATTTTGTTGGAAACTATATATTTTTAACATGTGAATATTATGTGATATATTAATCTCTTAACACGTTTGATATTATGTGATAGATGTCTACCTCTAGAACAAGTCCCATTGACTCACCTAATAATAATGAAGAGTCAAATGTAAATTGGAATGATTCGTGGACTGATTCACAAGTTCCCGAAGAGGAACCGGAAGAAGAGTCGGAACCGGAAGAAGAATCGGAACCGGAAGAAGAATCGGAACCGGATGAAGAAATAGAACCGGTGGGGGAAATAATAAAACGGTTAAGTAAAAGAAAATCCTCAACCAACCGACCAAGGTTAATTATGGTCAATGGTGTTTCCGCCAAGGAAGCAAAATATTGGGAGGATTACCAATTCTCCGATGAATCTGATTCCGACGAGAATTCCAATGATGTTATAGAAATTACCCCAACTGAATTTAAAAAGGCAAAAGAAAATAATAAGGGAAAGGGCATAACAATAGAGAAATCTAATTCCAACCCCGATGAACTTTATATGTATCGTCAACCCCCGAAGTTCTTAAGTTGTAACAATGACCCGGGAACCTCTAAACCACCAGGTTTTTCTAAACCAATGTGGACAACGACGGCTCGTATTAGGGGAACATCATATATCCCTAGAAACTTGGCAAAACGAACCAAAACCGAAGAAGAAGAAACGAGCGAGTCGGAATAAGATAGTTGTATTCGTGTGGTGTAATATATGTAATATAGTGTTCTTATGCTTTATGATATATGTAAAAATTGCTTGTATTAATAAGTATTTTTTTATGAATCTAACTCTTGTCTATTTTACAGTTTAAAAACACAAAATGGATAGACAACCCAATATTTTAAGAGACCTACCCGGAGACATGATTGATGAAATCTTGTCTAGAGTCGGCCAGAATTCCTCGGCACAACTATTTAAGGCGAGATCAGTTTGTAAGACATTCGAAGAACGTTCCAAGAATGTCTTGGTTTATAAGAGACTTTCGTTTGAAAGATGGGGGATATCACATTGGGAAACCCATAAGTTACGATGTGTTTACTTTGACGCATATATTGCGGGGAACCCAAATGCTATTTTACGCAACGGGTTAAGAAATTATTTTGACTCAATATATCCGAATATTGGACTTCGTGATTTAGAAAAAGCGGCTAACATGCAACATAAAGAAGCATGTTATGCTTACGGATTAGTAATGTTCGCTTCTCACCAAAGTGAGAACAAGAACATCGGGCTACAACTATTAAACAAAACGTTTCCACAAGTGACGGAGTCGGTAATTGGGGTAAGAAATGAGGTTTTTAGATTATTACGGGACTGTTGGACATTACGTAACCCTCGTCCCTTTGACGACGTTACAACACGCTGTCTTATCAACGGCCATAACGGTTATGTTGCACAAGACCAAGGATGGGAAGTAGTCCTAGTAAAACCAGAATGCATGACTTGTTTCTGGACGTATGAATTACGTGTCTTTATTGCCTTTGCTGAACGACTTGTGTACTAGCTAGAATTATCTTCACAACTATCTTGTATCAAAGTTATTGTGTGCTATATTTCATGCTTTATGTAAAATAAGCGGTATTGTAAGTTTGTAAAATATTGTATAAAAGTTTGAACGCGAAATATTATTATAATCAGTTTTTCATATAGAATTGTAGTAGTTGAATTGTATATTAGCTACTAAGTATGAACTTAACGGGTAGGTACTACCCGAATTTAAACTTATAAAACGCTAATATGAAGAAAAAGCTTTTATAAATGAGTTCATATTATGCTACGAAATACTATTAACTACTCTTAATATTCTGTATGATTAACTTGTTCCATTTGACTATTTTGAAGGAAATGGCATCGACTACTCGACACACCGTGAATATGAATGAAGAGGAATTCCGTACTTTTCTAGCTTCAAACATAGCCGCAGTACAGGCTGCGCTACATACCAACAATAACCTTGGATCTAGCAGTACAGGAAATCGTGTAGGATGCACCTACAAAGAATTCACTGCCTGCAAACCTTTGGAATTTGATGGAACCGAAGGACCGATCGGATTGAAACGGTGAACATTTGAGAAAGGTGTTAGAAGTATTGAGGAAGGAAGAATTGTACGCTAAGTTTTCAAAGTGTGCATTTTGGTTGGAAGAAGTTCAATTCCTCGGTCACATAGTGAACAAAGAAGGTATTAAGGTGGATCCGGCAAAGATAGAAACTGTTGAAAAGTGGGAAACCCCGAAAACTCCGAAACACATACGCCAGTTTTTAGGACTAGCTGGTTACTACAGAAGGTTCATCCAAGACTTTTCCAGAATAGCAAAACCCTTGACTGCATTAACGCATAAAGGGAAGAAATTTGAATGGAATGATGAACAAGAGAAAGTGTTTCAGTTATTGAAGAAAAAGCTAACTACGGCACCTATATTGCCATTGCCTGAAGGGAATGATGATTTTGTGATTTATTGTGACGCATCAAAGCAAGGTCTCGGTTGTGTATTAATGCAACGAACGAAGGTGATTGCTTATGCGTCTAGACAATTGAAGATTCACGAACAAAATTATACGACGCATGATTTGGAATTAGGCGCGGTTATTTTTGCATTAAAGACTTGGAGGCACTACTTATATGGGGTCAAAAGTATTATATATACCGACCACAAAAGTCTTCAACACATATTTAATCAGAAACAACTGAATATGAGGCAGCGTAGGTGGATTGAATTGTTGAATGATTATGACTTTGAGATTCGTTACCACCCGGGGAAGGCAAATGTGGTAGCCGATGCCTTGAGCAGGAAGGACAGAGAACCCATTCGAGTAAAATCTATGAATATAATGATTCATAATAACCTTACTACTCAAATAAAGGAGGCGCAACAAGGAGTTTTAAAAGAGGGAAATTTAAAGGATGAAATACCCAAAGGATCGGAGAAGCATCTTAATATTCGGGAAGACGGAACCCGGTATAGGGCTGAAAGGATTTGGGTACCAAAATTTGGAGATATGAGAGAAATGGTACTTAGAGAAGCTCATAAAACCAGATACTCAATACATCCTGGAACGGGGAAGATGTACAAGGATCTCAGGAAATATTTTTGGTGGCCGGGTATGAAAGCCGATGTTGCTAAATACGTAGGAGAATGTTTGACGTGTTCTAAGGTCAAAGCTGAGCATCAGAAACCATCAGGTCTACTTCAACAACCCGAAATCCCAGAATGGAAATGGGAAAACATTACCATGGATTTCATCACTAAATTGCCAAGGACTGCAAGTGGTTTTGATACTATTTGGGTAATAGTTGATCGCCTCACCAAATCAGCACACTTCCTACCAATAAGAGAAGATGACAAGATGGAGAAGTTAGCATGACTGTATTTGAAGGAAGTCGTCTCCAGACATGGAATACCAATCTCTATTATCTCTGATAGGGATGGCAGATTTATTTCAAGATTCTGGCAGACATTACAGCAAGCATTAGGAACTCGTCTAGACATGAGTACTGCCTATCATCCACAAACTGATGGGCAGAGCGAAAGGACGATACAAACGCTTGAAGACATGCTACGAGCATGTGTTATTGATTTCGGAAACAGTTGGGATCGACATCTACCGTTAGCAGAATTTTCCTACAACAACAGCTACCATTCAAGCATTGAGATGGCGCCGTTTGAAGCACTTTATGGTAGAAAGTGCAGGTCTCCGATTTGTTGGAGTGAAGTGGGGGATAGACAGATTACGGGTCCGGAGATTATACAAGAAACTATCGAGAAGATCATCCAAATTCAACAACGGTTGAAAACCGCCCAAAGTCGACAAAAGAGCTACGCTGACATTAAAAGAAAAGATATAGAATTTGAAATTGGAGAGATGGTCATGCTTAAAGTTGCACCTTGGAAAGGCGTTGTTCGATTTGGAAAACGAGGGAAATTAAATCCAAGGTATATTGGACCATTCAAGATTATTGATCGTGTCGGACCAGTAGCTTACCGACTTGAGTTACCTCAACAACTCGCGGCTGTACATAACACTTTCCACGTCTCGAATTTGAAGAAATGTTTTGCTAAAGAAGATCTCACTATTCCGTTAGATGAAATCCAAATCAACGAAAAACTTCAATTCATCGAAGAACCCGTCGAAATAATGGATCGTGAGGTTAAAAGACTTAAGCAAAACAAGATACCAATTGTTAAGGTTCAATGGAATGCTCGTAGAGGACCTGAGTTCACCTGGGAGCGTGAAGATCAGATGAAGAAGAAATACCCGCATCTATTTCCAGAAGATTCGTCAACACCTTCAACAGCTTAAAATTTCGGGACGAAATTTATTTAACGGGTAGGTACTGTAGTGACCCGAACTTTTCCATGTTTATATATATTAATTGAGATTGATATTTACATGATTAAATGTTTCCAACATGTTAAGCAATCAAACTTGTTAAGACTTGATTAATTGAAATAGGTTTCATATAGACAATTGACCACCCAAGTTGACCGGTGATTCACGAACGTTAAAAATTGTAAAAACTATATGATGACATATATATGGTTATATATATAGTTAACATGATATTATGATAAGTAAACATATCATTAATTATATTAACAATGAACTACATATGTAAAAACAAGACTACTAACTTAATGATTTTGAAACGAGACATATATGTAACAAATTATCCTTGTAACGACATTTAATGTATATATATCATATTAAGAGATATTCATACATGATAATATCATGATAATATAATAATTTAAAATATCATTTGATATTATAAACATTGGGTTAACAACATTTAACAAGATCGTTAACCTAAAGGTTTCAAAACAACACTTACATGTAACGACTAACGATGACTTAACGACTCAGTTAAAATGTATATACATGTAGTGTTTTAATATGTATTTATACACTTTTGAAAGACTTCAATACACTTATCAAAATACTTCTACTTAACAAAAATGCTTACAATTACATCCTCGTTCAGTTTCATCAACAATTCTACTCGTATGCACCCGTATTCGTACTCGTACAATACACAGCTTTTAGATGTATGTACTATTGGTATATACACTCCAATGATCAGCTCTTAGCAGCCCATGTGAGTCACCTAACACATGTGGGAACCATCATTTGGCAACTAGCATGAAATATCTCATAAAATTACAAAAATATGAGTAATCATTCATGACTTATTTACATGAAAACAAAATTACATATCCTTTATATCTAATCCATACACCAACGACCAAAAACACCTACAAACACTTTCATTCTTCAATTTTCTTCATCTAATTGATCTCTCTCAAGTTCTATCTTCAAGTTCTAAGTGTTCTTCATATATTTTACAAGTTCTAGTTACATAAAATCAAGAATACTTTCAAGTTTGCTAGCTCACTTCCAATCTTGTAAGGTGATCATCCAACCTCAAGAAATCTTTGTTTCTTACAGTAGGTTATCATTCTAATACAAGGTAATATTCATATTCAAACTTTGGTTCAATTTCTATAACTATAACAATCTTATTTCAAATGATGATCTTACTTGAACTTGTTTTCGTGTCATGATTCTGTTTCAAGAACTTCGAGCCATCCAAGGATCCATTGAAGCTAGATCCATTTTTCTCTTTTCCAGTAGGTTTATCCAAGGAACTTAAGGTAGTAATGATGTTCATAACATCATTCAATTCATACATATAAAGCTATCTTATTCGAAGGTTTAAACTTGTAATCACTAGAACATAGTTTAGTTAATTCTAAACTTGTTCGCAAACAAAAGTTAATCCTTCTAAATTGACTTTTAAAATAAACTATACACATGTTCTATATCTATATGATATGCTAACTTAATGATTTAAAACCTGGAAACACGAAAAACACCGTAAAACCGGATTTACGCCGTCGTAGTAACACCGCGGGCTGTTTTGGGTTAGTTAATTAAAAACTATGATAAACTTTGATTTAAAAGTTGTTATTCTGAGAAAATGATTTTTATTATGAACATGAAACTATATCCAAAAATTATGGTTAAACTCAAAGTGGAAGTATGTTTTCTAAAATGGTCATCTAGACGTCGTTCTTTCGACTGAAATGACTACCTTTACAAAAATGACTTGTAACTTATTTTTCCGACTATAAACCTATACTTTTCTGTTTAGATTCATAAAATAGAGTTCAATATTAAACCATAGAAATTTGATTCACTCAAAACGGATTTAAAATGAAGAAGTTATGGGTAAAACAAGATTGGATAATTTTTCTCATTTTAGCTACGTGAAAATTGGTAACAAATCTATTCCAACCATAACTTAATCAACTTGTATTGTATATTATGTAATCTTGAGATACCATAGACACGTATACAATGTTTCGACCTATCATGTCGACACATCTATATATATTTCGGAACAACCATAGACACTCTATATGTGAATGTTGGAGTTAGCTATACAGGGTTGAGGTTGATTCCAAAATATATATAGTTTGAGTTGTGATCAATACTGAGATACGTATACACTGGGTCGTGGATTGATTCAAGATAATATTTATCGATTTATTTCTGTACATCTAACTGTGGACAACTAGTTGTAGGTTACTAACGAGGACAGCTGACTTAATAAACTTAAAACATCAAAATATATTAAAAGTGTTGTAAATATATTTTGAACATACTTTGATATATATGTATATATTGTTATAGGTTCGTGAATCAACCAGTGGCCAAGTCTTACTTCCCGACGAAGTAAAAATCTGTGAAAGTGAGTTATAGTCCCACTTTTAAAATCTAATATTTTTGGGATGAGAATACATGCAGGTTTTATAAATGATTTACAAAATAGACACAAGTACGTGAAACTACATTCTATGGTTGAATTATCGAAATCGAATATGCCCCTTTTTATTAAGTCTGGTAATCTAAGAATTAGGGAACAGACACCCTAATTGACGCGAATCCTAAAGATAGATCTATTGGGCCTAACAAACCCCATCCAAAGTACCGGATGCTTTAGTACTTCGAAATTTATATCATATCCGAAGGGTGTCCCGGAATAATGGGGATATTCTTATATATGCATCTTGTTAATGTCAGTTACCAGGTGTTCACCATATGAATGATTTTTATCTCTATGTATGGGATGTGTATTGAAATATGAAATCTTGTGGTCTATTATTATGATTTGATATATATAGGTTAAACCTATAACTCACCAACATTTTTTGTTGACGTTTTAAGCATGTTTATTCTCAGGTGATTATTAAGAGCTTCCGCTGTCGCATACTTAACTAAGGACGAGATTTGGAGTCCATGCTTGTATGATATTGTGTAAAAACTGCATTCAAGAAACTTATTTTGTTGTAACATATTTGTATTGTAAACCATTATGTAATGGTCGTGTGTAAACAGGATATTTTAGATTATCATTATTTGATAATCTACGTAAAGCTTTTTAAACCTTTATTGATGAAATAAAGGTTATGGTTTGTTTTAAAATGAATGCAGTCTTTGAAAAACGTCTCATATAGAGGTCAAAACCTCGCAACGAAATCAATTAATATGGAACGTTTTTAATCAATAAGAACGGGACATTTCAGCGTAGGTGGATTGAATTGTTGAATGATTACGACTTTGAGATTCGTTACCACCCGGGGAAGGCAAATGTGGTAGCCGACGCCTTGAGCAGAAAGGACAGAGAACCCATTCGTGTAAAATCTATGAATATAATGATTCACACTAACCTTACTACTCAAATAAAGGAGGCGCAACAAGGAGTTTTAAAAGAGGGAAATTTAAAGGATGAAATACCCAAAGGATCGGAGAAGCATCTTAATATTCGGGAAGAAGGAACCCGGTATAGGGCTGAAAGAATTTGGGTACCAAAATTTGGAGATATGAGAGAAATGGTACTTAGAGAAGCTCATAAAACCAGATACTCAATACATCCTGGAACGGGGAAGATGTACAAGGATCTCAAGAAACATTTTTGGTGGCCAGGTATGAAAGCCGATGTTGCTAAATACGTAGGAGAATGTTTGACGTGTTCTAAGGTCAAAGCTGAGCATCAGAAACCATCAGGTCTACTTCAACAACCCGAAATCCCGGAATGGAAATGGGAAAATATTACCATGGATTTCATCACTAAATTGCCAAGGACTGCAAGTGGTTTTGATACTATTTGGGTAATAGTTGATCGTCTCACCAAATCAGCACACTTCCTGCCAATAAGAGAAGATGACAAGATGGAGAAGTTAGCACGACTGTATTTGAAGGAAGTCGTCTCCAGACATGGAATACCAATCTCTATTATCTCTGATAGGGATGGCAGATTTATTTCAAGATTCTGGCAGACATTACAGCAAGCATTAGGAACTCGTCTAGACATGAGTACTGCCTATCATCCACAAACTGATGGACAGAGTGAAAGGATGATACAAACGCTTGAAGACATGCTACAAGCATGTGTTATTGATTTCGGAAATAGTTGGGATCGAAATCTACAGTTAGCAGAATTTTCCTACAACAACAGCTACCATTCAAGCATTGAGATGGCGCCGTTTGAAGCACTTTATGGTAGAAAGTGCAGGTCTCCGATTTTTTGGAGTGAAGTGGGGGATAGACAGATTTCGGGTCCGGAGATAATACAAGAAACTACCGAGAAAATCATCCAAATTCAACAACGGTTGAAAACCGCCCAAAGTCGACAAAAGAGCTACGCTGACATTAAAAGAAAAGATATTGAATTTGAAATTGGAGAGATTGTCATGCTTAAAGTTGCACCTTGGAAAGGCATTGTTCGATTTGGTAAATGAGGGAAATTAAATCCAAGGTATATTGGACCATTCAAGATTATTGATCGTGTCGGACCAGTAGCTTACCGATTTGAGTTACCTCAACAACTCGCGGCTGTACATATCACTTTCCACGTCTCGAATTTGAAGAAATGTTTTGCTAAAGAAGATCTCACTATTCCGTTAGATGAAATTCAAATCAACGAAAAACTTCAATTCATCGAAGAACCCGTCAAAATAATGGATCGTGAGGTTAAAAGACTTAAGCAAAACAAGATACCAATTGTTAAGGTTCGATGGAATGCTCGTAGATGACCCGAGTTCACACGGGAGTGTGAAGATCAGATGAAGAAGAAATACCCGCATCTATTTCCAGAAGATTCGTCAACACCTTCAACAGCTTAAAATTTCGGGACGAAATTTATTTAACGGGTAGGTACTGTAGTGACCCGAACTTTTCCATGTTTATATATATTAATTGAGATTGATATTTACATGATTAAATGTTTCCAACATGTTAAGCAATCAAACTTGTTAAGACTTGATTAATTGAAATATGTTTCATATAGACAATTGACCACCCAAGTTGACCGGTGATTCACGAACGTTAAAACTTGTAAAAACTATATGATGACATATATATGGATATATATATAGTTAACATGATACTATGATAAGTAAACATATCATTAAGTATATTAACAATGAACTACATATGTAAAAACAAGACTACTAACTTAATGATTTTTAAACGAGACATATATGTAACGATTATCGTTGTAAAGACATTTAATGTATATATATCATATTAAGAGATATTCATACATGATAATATCATGATAATATAATAATTTAAAATCTCATTTGATATTATAAACATTGGGTTAACAACATTTAACAAGATCGTTAACCTAAAGGTTTCAAAACAACACTTACATGTAACGACTAACGATGACTTAACGACTCAGTTAAAATGTATATACATGTAGTATTTTAATATGTATTTATACACTTTTGAAAGACTTCAATACACTTATCAAAATACTTCTACTTAACAAAAATGCTTACAATTACATCCTCGTTCAGTTTCATCAACAATTCTACTCGTATGCACCCGTATTCGTACTCGTACAATACACAGCTTTTAGATGTATGTACTATTGGTATATATACTCCAATGATCAGCTCTTAGCAGCCCATGTGAGTCACCTAACACATGTGGGAACCATCATTTGGCAACTAGCATGAAATATCTCATAAAATTACAAAAATATGAGTAATCATTCATGACTTATTTACATGAAAACAAAATTACATATCCTTTATATCTAATCCATACACCAACGACCAAAAACACCTACAAACACTTTCATTCTTCAATTTTCTTCATCTAATTGATCTCTCTCAAGTTCTATCTTCAAGTTCTAAGTGTTCTTCATATATTCTACAAGTTCTAGTTACATAAAATCAAGAATACTTTCAAGTTTGCTAGCTCACTTCCAATCTTTCAAGTTTGCTTGGTTCAATTTCTATAACTATAACAATCTTATTTCAAGTGATGATCTTACTTGAACTTGTTTTCGTGTCATGATTCTGCTTCAAGAACTTCGAGCCATCCAAGGATCCGTTGAAGCTAGATCCATTTTTCACTTTTCCAGTAGGTTTATCCAAGGAACTTAAAGTAGTAATGATGTTCATAACATCATTCGATTCATATATATAAAGCTATCTTATTCGAAGGTTTAAACTTGTAATCACTAGAACATAGTTTAGTTAATTCTAAACTTGTTCGCAAACAAAAGTTAATCCTTCAAACTTGACTTTTAAAATCAACTAAACACATGTTCTATATCTATATGATATGCTAACTTAATGATTTAAAACCTGGAAACACGAAAAACACCGTAAAACCTGATTTACGCCGTCGTAGTAACACCGCGGGCTGTTTTGGGTTAGTTAATTAAAAACTATCATAAACTTTGAATTAAAAGTTGTTATTCTGAGAAAATAATTTTTATTATGAACATGAAACTATATCCAAAAATTATGGTTAAACTCAAAGTGGAAGTATGTTTTCTAAAATGGTCATCTAGACGTCGTTCTTTCGACTGAAATGACTACCTTTACAAAAACAACTTGTAACTTATTTTTCCGACTATAAACCTATAATTTTTCTGTTTAGATTCATAAAATAGAGTTCAATATGAAACCATAGCAATTTGATTCACTCAAAACAGATTTAAAATGAAGAAGTTATGGGTAAAACAAGATTGGATAATTTTTCTCATTTTAGCTACGTGAAAATTGGTAATAAATCTATTCCAACCATAACTTAATCAACTTGTATTGTATATTATGTAATCTTGAGATACCATAGAAACGTATACAATGTTTCGACCTATCATGTCGACACATCTATATATATTTCGGAACAACCATAGACACTCTATATGTGAATGTTGGAGTTAGCTATACAGGGTTGAGGTTGATTCCAAAATATATATAGTTTGAGTTGTGATCAATACTGAGATATGTATACACTGGGTCGTGGATTGATTCAAGATAATATTTATCGATTTATTTCTGTACATCTAACTGTGGACAACTAGTTGTAGGTTACTAACGAGGACAGCTGACTTAATAAACTTAAAACATCAAAATATATTAAAAGTGTTGTAAATATATTTTGAACATACTTTGATATATATGTATATATTGTTATAGGTTCGTGAATCAACCAGTGGCCAAGTCTTACTTCCCGACGAAGTAAAAATCTGTGAAAGTGAGTTATAGTCCCACTTTTAAAATCTAATATTTTTGGGATGAGAATACATGTAGGTTTTATAAATGATTTACAAAATAGACACAAGTACGTGAAACTACATTCTATGGTTGAATTATCGAAATCGAATATGACCCTTTTTATTAAGTCTGGTAATCTAAGAATTAGGGAACAGACACCCTAATTGACGCGAATCCTAAAGATAGATCTATTGGGCCTAACAAACCCCATCTAAAGTACCGGATGCTTTAGTACTTCGAAATTTATATCATATCCGAAGGGTGTCCCGGAATGATGGGGATATTCTTATATATGCATCATGTTAATGTCGGTTACCAGGTGTTCACCATATGAATGATTTTTATCTCTATGTATGGGATGTGTATTGAAATATGAAATCTTGTGGTCTATTGTTACGATTTGATATATATTGGTTAAACCTATAACTCACCAACATTTTTGTTAACGTTTAAAGCATGTTTATTCTCAGGTGAATACTAAGAGTTTCCGCTATTGCATACTAAAATAAGGACAAGATTTGGAGTCTATGTTTGTATGATATTGTGTAAAAACTGCATTCAAGAAACTGATTTCGATGTAACATATTTGTATTGTAAACCATTATGTAATGGTCGTGTGTAAACAGGATATTTTAGATTATCATTATTTGATAATCTACGTAAAGCTTTTTAAACCTTTATTTATGAAATAAAGGTTATGGTTTGTTTTAAAAATGAATGCAGTCTTTGAAAAACGTCTCATATAGAGGTCAAAACCTCGCAACGAAATCAATTAATATGGAACGTTTTTAATCAATAAGAACGGGACATTTCACTGGGCTTACCCATGGACTATCAGAGATTGGATAAATTAAACCTGCATCAAGCAGTTTAATGATTTCTTTCTTAACAACATTTTGCATATTAGGATTTAGTCTTCGTTGGCGTTGTACATACGTTTTATGACCTTCTTCCATAAGGATTTTATGTGTTCAATACGAAGGACTTATTCCTTTAATATCATGAATTTTCCATGCAATAGCTGGTTTATGAGCTTTTAACACAGAAATGAGTTGAGATTTTTCATTTTCAGTAAGAGAAGAGGATATTATTACAGGTAATTCAGATTCACCATGTAAATAAGCGTATTCTAAATGGTTTGGAAGTGGCTTTAATTCTAATGTCGGTGGTTCTTCTATCGATGATTTATATCGATATTTATCTTCTTCTTTTAGCATTTGAACTTCTTCTATTGTTGGTTCATATCCATTAACCATTAGTGTAGCTAACATTTCAGTTTCATCAATTGGTTCAGTTCCTTCTCCTAAAGAACATTCTCCTGTTCCTTGTAATTCTGGAAATTCTTCTAACAATTATGCATGTGATTCTATAGTTTGAATATAATAACATGTATCATCTGCAGATTGCGGTTGTTGCATTGCTTTATCAACTGAAAAGGTAACACTCTCGTCCTCTATACTTAGGGTCAATTTCTTACCGAACACGTCTATCATTGCTTTAGCCGTGTTTAAGAATGGTCTTCCTAATATGAGAGGAACTTGAGAATCTTCTTCTATGTCCAGAACAACAAAATCTACTGGAAATACTAAAGTACCAACTTTAACTAGCATGTTCTCCATTATCCCTCTAGGATATTTTACTGATCTATCGGCTAGTTGTATACTTATTATTGTTGGTTTCAATTCTCCAAGGTTTAGTTTAGCGTATAGTGAATACGGCATTAGATTTATACTAGCACCTAAGTCTGCCAATGCTTCTATTGAACTTAGACTACCCAGAAAATATGGAATTGTGAAACTTCCTGGATCAGATAATTTTTCTGGTATCTTATTCAACAGCACTGCAGAACAATTAGCATTCATAGTAACAGCCGAGAGTTCTTCCATTTTCTTTCTATTCGAGATTAGATCTTTCAGAAATTTAGCATATCTAGGCATTCCTGAAATCACATCAATGAAAGGAAGATTTACATTTATTTGTTTAAACATATCCAAAAATTTGGATTGCTCGGCTTCAAGTCTCTCTTTTCTCATTTTACTCGGGTAAGGAAGTGGTGGTTGGTATGATTTAACATAAGGTTTTGCCTTAACTGTGTTATCTTCATTAACCTTTTCAACTACCGGTTCTTTTTCCTTATCTTGATCAGGTTGTGGTTCTTGTGGAGTAGGAATAGCTTCATCAGAGATTACAGGTATTTCGGGTGGTTTAAGTGTAATACCACTTCTCGTGATAATGGCTTTTGATGTTTCATTCCGGAGGTTAGCATTTGTATCACTAGGTAGACTTTCCGGTTTTCTTTCACCTATCAACCTTGCTAGGTTGCTTACTTCTTGTTCCAAATTTTGAATAGAAGCTTGTTGATTTCTAAATGCTTGAGCATTTTGTTCATTGGTTTGTTTCTGAGATGTGAAAAACTGTGTTTGAGATTCAACTAGCTTCGACATCATATCTTCTAAATTTGGCTTTTTATCATCGGTTTGTGGTGGTTTGTTTTGAAAATTAGGTCTTTGCTGATTGTAAGTATTGTTGGATACTTGTTGATTACTAGGACCTTGTTGATTGTTGTATGGAACATTTCGGTTATAATTCTGGTTTTGATTGTAAATTGGTCTTGGCGGTTGATAATTATTCTGATAATTATTTCCAGGCCTTTGGTTTATGTATGAAACATTCTCCCTTTGTTCCATTGTTAGTTCAATACTGAGACAATCTTTTGTCAAATGTGGTCCTCGACACTGCTCACAACTAATTCGTATTGAGTGAATATCTTTAGTCATCTTTTTCATTCGTCTCTCGACAACATCTATCTTTGCGGAAATGGAATCTAAGTCATGGCTAGAATCGGCTCTAGCTGCTTTAGATGATCTAACGATATCTTTTTCTTGGTGCCACTCATGTGAGTTGAAATGTCCCATTCTTATTGATTAAAAACATTCCATATTAATTGATTTCGTTGCGAGGTTTTGACCTCTATATGAGACGTTTTTCAAAGACTGCATTCATTTTTAAAACAAACCATAACCTTTATTTCATAAATAAAGGTTTAAAAAGCTTTACGTAGATTATCAAATAATGATAATCTAAAATATCCTGTTTATACACGACCATTACATAATGGTTTACAATACAAATATGTTACATCAAAATCAGTTTCTTGAATGCAGTTTTTACACAATATCATACAAACATGGACTCCAAATCTTGTCCTTATTTTAGTATGCAACAGCGAAAGCTCTTAGTATTCACCTGAGAATAAACATGCTTTAAACGTCAACAAAAATGTTGGTGAGTTATAGGTTTAACCTATATATATCAAATCGTAACAATAGACCACAAGATTTCATATTTCAATACACATCCCATACATAGAGATAAAAATCATTCATATGGTGAACACCTGGTAACCGACATTAACAAGATGCATATATATAAGAATATCCCCATCATTCCGGGACACCCTTCGGATATGATATAAATTTCGAAGTACTAAAGCATCCGGTACTTTGGATGGGGTTTGTTAGGCCCAATAGATCTATCTTTAGGATTCGCGTCAATTAGGGTGTCTGTTCCCTAATTCTTAGATTACCAGACTTAATAAAAAGGGGCATATTCGATTTCGATAATTCAACCATAGAATGTAGTTTCACGTACTTGTGTCTATTTTGTAAATCATTTATAAAACCTGCATGTATTCTCATCCCAAAAATATTAGATTTTAAAAGTGGGACTATAACTCACTTTCACAGATTTTTACTACGTCAGGAAGTAAGACTTGGCCACTGGTTGATTCACGAACCTATAACAATATATACATATATATCAAAGTATGTTTAAAATATATTTACAACACTTTTAATATATTTTGATGTTTTAAGTTTATTAAGTCAGCTGTCCTCGTTAGTAACCTACAACTAGTTGTCCACAGTTAGATGTACAGAAATAAATCGATAAATATTATCTTGAATCAATCCACGATCCAGTGTATACGTATCTCAGTATTGATCACAACTCAAACTATATATATTTTGGAATCAACCTCAACCCTGTATAGTTAACTCCAACATTCACATATAGAGTGTCTATGGTTGTTCCGAAATATATATAGATGTGTCGACATGATAGGTCGAAACATTGTATACGTGTCTATGGTATCTCAAGATTACATAATATACAATACAAGTTGATTAAGTTATGGTTGGAATAGATTCGTTACCAATTTTCACGTAGCTAAAATGAGAAAAATTATCCAATCTTGTTTTACCCATAACTTCTTCATTTTAAATCCGTTTTGAGTGAATCAAATTGCTATGGTTTCATATTGAACTCTATTTTATGAATCTAAACATAAAAGTATAGGTTTATAGTCGGAAAAATAAGTTACAAGTCGTTTTTTTAAAGGTAGTCATTTCAGTCGAAAGAACGACGTCTAGATGACCATTTTAGAAAACATACTTTCACTTTGAGTTTAACCATAATTTTTGGATATAGTTTCATGTTCATAATAAAAATCATTTTCTCAGAATAACAACTTTTAAATCAAAGTTTATCATAGTTTTTAATTAACTAACCCAAAACAGCCCGCAGTGTTACTACGACGGCGTAAATCCGGTTTTACGGTGTTTTTTGTGTTTCCAGGTTTTAAATCATTAAGTTAGCATATCATATAGATATAGAACATGTGTGTAGTTAATTTTAAAAGTCAATTTAGAAGGATTAACTTTTGTTTGCGAACAAGTTTAGAATTAACTAAACTATGTTCTAGTGATTACGAGTTTAAACCTTCGAATAAGATAGTTTTATATATATGAATCGAATGATGTTATGAACATCATTACTACCTCAAGTTTAGTAGGTAAACCTACTGGAAGTGACAATAAATGATCTAGCTTCAAAGGATCTTGGATGGCTTGAAAGTTCTTGAAGTAGGATCATGACACAAAAACAAGTTCAAGTAAGATTTTTACTCGAATTAAGATAGTTTATAGTTATAGAAATTGAATCAAAGTTTGAATATGAATATTACCTTGAATAAGAAAGATAACCTACTGTATATAACAAAGGTTTCTTGATCTTAGATGATTACTTGGAATGGATTAGAAAGCTTGGAAGTAAATTAGTAAACTTGAAGGGATTTTTGAAGTGTTCTTGAAGTGTTCTTCCTATGATGATTATAGCTTGATTCTTGAAGTGATTTTTGATGAAGATGATGATTAACTACTGGAAAAATACGTTCATAATAGTGTGTGTGTGTTGAGAGAGAATTAGAAAGAGAATTGGAAGTGAAATGGAGTGAATGATGAGTGGTAATTGGTGAGTGGTGAGTGGGGTTAAAAGGAGTTCTAGTTAGTTGACTAGCTCATGATAGAAGTTAAAATTGATTAGTCATACATGACATAATCAAGAGTGGAATCCCATGCTAGTTCCTATTGGTATATACTCATAGTAAGTACGTTTTGAAGCTGTGTATAATACGGGTAAGAATACGACTAGAATTCTTGATGAAAGAAAAGAATGGAAAAGTAACTGTAACCATTTTCGTTAAGTATGAGTGTTTTGATATATGTCTTGAAGTCTTCCAAAAGTATTTTAATACATCTAAATACACTACATGTATATACATTTTAACTGAGTCGTTAAGTCATCGTTAGTCGTTACATGTAAGTGTTGTTTTGAAACCTTTAAGTTAACGATCTCAATTAATGTTGTTAACCCATTGTTTATTATATCTAATGAGATGTTAAATTATTATATTATCATGATATTATGATATATTAATATATCTTAATATGATATATATACATTTAAATGTCGTTACAACGATAATCGTTACATATATGTCTCGTTTTGAAATCCTTAAGTTAGTAGTCTTGTTTATATGTATATAACTCATTGTTAATATACTTATGGAGATACTTACTTATCATAATCTCATGTTAACCATATGTATATCCATATATATATCGTCATGTCGTTTTTACAAGTTTTAACGTTCGTGAATCGCCGATCAACTTGGGTGGTCAATTGTCTATATGAAACATATTTCAATTAATCAAGTCTTAACAAGTTTGATTGCTTAACATGTTAGAAACATTTAATCATGTAAATATCAATCTCAATTAATATATATAAACATGGAAAAGTTCGGGTCACTTCAGTACCTACCCGTTAAATAAATTTCGTCCCGAAATTTTAAGCTGTTGAAGGTGTTGACGAATCTTCTGGAAATAGATGCGGGTATTTCTTTTTCATCTGATCTTCACACTCCCAGGTAAACTCAGGTCCTCTACGAGCATTCCATCGAACCTTAACAATTGGTATCTTGTTTTGCTTAAGTCTTTTAACCTCACGATTCATTATTTCGACGGGTTCTTCGATGAATTGGAGTTTTTCGTTGATTTGGATTTCATCTAATGGAATAGTGAGATCTTCTTTAGCAAAACATTTCTTCAAATTCGAGACGTGGAAAGTGTTATGTACAGCCGCGAGTTGTTGAGGTAACTCAAGTCGGTAAGCTACTGGTCCGACACGATCAATAATCTTGAATGGTCCAATATACCTTGGATTTAATTTCCCTCGTTTACCAAATCGAACAACGCATTTCCAAGGTGCAACTTTAAGCATGACCATCTCTCCAATTTCAAATTCTATATCTTTTCTTTTAATGTCAGCGTAGCTCTTTTGTCGACTTTGGGCGGTTTTCAACCGTTGTTGAATTTGGATGTTCTTCTCGGTAGTTTCTTGTATATTCTACGGACCCGTAATCTGTCTATCCCCCACTTCACTCCAACAAATCAGAGACCTGCACTTTCTACCATAAAGTGCTTTAAACGGCGCCATCTCAATGCTTGAATGGTAGCTGTTGTTGTAGGAAAATTCTGCTAATGGTAGATGTCGATCCCAACTGTTTCCGAAATCAATAACACATGCTCGTAGCATGTCTTCAAGCGTTTGTATCATCCTTTCGCTCTGTCCATCAGTTTGTGGATGATAGGCAGTACTCATGTCTAGACGAGTTCCTAATGCTTGCTGTAATGTCTGCCAGAATCTTGAAATAAATCTGCCATCCCTATCAGAGATAATAGAGATTGGTATTCCATGTCTGGAGACGACTTCCTTCAAATACAGTCGTGCTAACTTCTCCATCTTGTCATCTTCTCTTATTGGCAAGAAATGTGCTGATTTGGTGAGACGATCAACTATTACCCAAATAGTATCAAAACCACTTGCAGTCCTTGGCAATTTAGTGATGAAATCCATGGTAATGTTTTCCCATTTCCATTCCGGGATTTCGGGTTGTTGAAGTAGACCTGATGGTTTCTGATGCTCAGCTTTGACCTTAGAACACGTCAAACATTCTCCTACGTATTTAGCAACATCGACTTTCATACCCGGCCACCAAAAATATTTCCTGAGATCCTTGTACATCTTCCCCGTTCCAGGATGTATTGAGTATCTGGTTTTATGAGCTTCTCTAAGTACCACTTCTCTCATATCTCCAAATTTTGGTACCCAAATCCTTTCAGCCCTATACCGGGTTCCGTCTTCCCGAATATTAAGATGTTTCTCCGATCCTTTGGGTATTTCATCCTTTAAATTTCCCTCTTTTAAAACTCCTTGTTGCGCCTCCTTTATTTGAGTAGTAAGGTTATTATGAATCATTATACTCATAGATTTTACTCGAATGGGTTCTCTGTCCTTCCTGCTCAAGGCATCGGCTACCACATTTGCCTTCCCCGGGTGGTAACGAATCTCAAAGTCGTAATCATTCAATAATTCAATCCACCTACGCTGCCTCATATTCAGTTGTTTCTGATTAAATATGTGTTGAAGACTTTTGTGGTCGGTATATATAATACTTTTGACCCCATATAAGTAGTGCCTCCAAGTCTTTAATGCAAAAACAACCGCGCCTAACTCCAAATCATGCGTCGTATAATTTTGTTCGTGAATCTTCAATTGTCTAGAAGCATAAGCAATCACCTTCGTTCGTTGCATTAATACACAACTGAGACCTTGCTTTGATGCGTCACAATAAATCACAAAATCATCATTCCCTTCAGGCAATGACAATATAGGTGCCGTAGTTAGCTTTTTCTTCAATAACTGAAACGCTTTCTCTTGTTCATCATTCCATTCAAATTTCTTCCCTTTATGCGTTAATGCAGTCAAGGGTTTTGCTATTCTGGAAAAGTCTTGGATGAACCTTCTGTAGTAACCAGCTAGTCCTAAAAACTGGCGTATGTGTTTCGGAGTTTTCGGGGTTTCCCACTTTTCAACAGTTTCTATCTTTGCCGGATCCACCTTAATACCTTCTTTGTTCACTATGTGACCGAGGAATTGAACTTCTTCCAACCAAAATGCACACTTTGAAAACTTAGCGTACAATTCTTCCTTCCTCAATACTTCTAACACCTTTCTCAAATGTTCACCGTGTTCTTGGTCATTCTTTGAGTAAATAAGTATGTCATCAATGAAAACAATGACAAACTTGTCAAGGTATGGTCCACACACTCGGTTCATAAGGTCCATGAACACAGCTGGTGCATTAGTTAAACCAAACGGCATGACCATAAACTCGTAATGACCGTAACGTGTTCTGAAAGCAGTCTTTGGAATATCATCTTCTTTCACCCGCATTTGATGATACCCGGAACGTAAGTCAATCTTTGAATAAACAGACGAGCCTTGTAGTTGATCAAATAAGTCGTCGATTCTCGGTAGTGGGTAGCGGTTCTTGATGGTAAGTTTGTTCAACTCTCGGTAGTTGATACACAACCTGAATGTACCATCTTTCTTCTTGACAAACAAAACAGGAGCTCCCCACGGTGATGTGCTTGGTCGAATGAAACCACGCTCTAAAAGTTCTTGTAATTGGCTTTGCAGTTCTTTCATCTCGCTGGGTGCTAGTCTGTAAGGAGCACGAGCTATTGGTGCAGCTCCTGGTACAAGATCTATTTGAAATTCAACGGATCGCTGTGGGGGTAATCCCGGTAATTCTTTCGGAAATACATCGGGAAATTCTTTTGCAATGGGAACATCATTGATGCTCTTTTCTTCAGTTTGTACTTTCTCGACGTGTGCTAGAACAGCATAGCAACCTTTTCTTATTAGTTTTTGTGCCTTCAAATTACTAATAATATGTAGCTTCGTGTTGCCTTTTCTCCGTACACCATTAAGGGTTTTCCTTTTTCTCGTATAATGCGAATTGCATTTTTGTAACAAACGATCTCTGCTTTCACTTCTTTCAACCAGTCCATACCGATTATCACATCAAAACTCCCTAACTCTACTGGTATCAAATCAATCTTAAATGTTTCGCTAACCAGTTTAATTTCTCGATTCCGACATATATTATCTGCTGAAATTAATTTACCGTTTGCTAATTCGAGTAAAAATTTACTATCCAAAGGCGTCAATGGACAACTTAATTTAGCACAAAAATCTCTACTCATATAGCTTCTATCCGCACCCGAATCAAATAAAACGTAAGCAGATTTATTGTCAATAAGAAACGTACCCGTAACAAGCTCCGGTCTTCCTGTGCCTCTGCCGCATTAATATTGAAAACTCTTCCGCGACCTTGTCCATTCGTGTTCTCCTGGTTCGGGCAATTTCTAATAATGTGGCCCAGTTTTCCACATTTATAACAAACTACATTGGCATAACTTGCTCCGACACTACTTGCTCCGCCATTACTCGTTCCGACACCATTTGTTCCTTTCGTTCTATTAACCCCTGGTCCGTAGACCTCACACTTCGCCGCGCTATGCCCATTTCTTTTACACTTGTTGCAAAATTTGGTGCAGAACCCCGAGTGATACTTTTCACACCTTTGGCATAGCTGCTTCTGATTGTTGTTGTTGTTGCGGTTATTATTGTTGTTGGGATGATTGTTGTAGTTGTTGTTGTTGTTGTTGTTGTTGTTGTTGTTGTTGTTGTTGTTGTTGTTGTTGGGCCGTTTGTTGTAGTTGCGATTGATGTTGCGATTGTTGGGATAATTGTTGCGATTATTGTTGTAATTACTGTTGTTGTTGTATTGGTGATTCTTATCACTGTTTTCCTCCCACTTTCTTTTGACTTGCTTCACATTGGCCTCTTCAGCAGTCTGTTCTTTAATTCTTTCTTCAATCTGGTTCACTAGTTTGTGAGCCATTCTACATGCCTGTTGTATGGAGGCGGGCTCGTGTGAACTTATATCTTCTTGGATTCTTTCCGGTAATCCTTTCACAAACGCGTCGATCTTCTCTTCCTCATCTTCGAATGCTCCCGGACACAATAGGCACAATTCTGTGAATCATCTTTCGTACGTGGTAATATCAAATCCTTGGGTTCGTAACCCTCTAAGTTCTGTCTTGAGCTTATTGACCTCGGTTCTGGGGCGGTACTTCTCGTTCATCAAGTGCTTGAATGCTGACCACGGTAGTGCGTACGCATCATCTTGTCCCACTTGCTCTAGATAGGTATTCCACCATGTTAACGCAGAACCTGTGAAGGTATGCGTAGCGTACTTCACTTTGTCCTCTTCAGTACACTTACTTATGGCAAAAACCGATTCGACCTTCTCGGTCCACTGTTTCAATCCGATCAGTCCTTCGGTTCCATCAAATTCCAAAGGTTTGCAGGCAGTGAATTCTTTGTAGGTGCATCCTACACGATTTCCTGTACTGCCAGATCCAAGGTTATTGTTGGTATGTAGCGCAGCCTGTACTGCGGCTATGTTTGAAGCTAGAAAAGTACGGAATTCCTCTTCATTCATATTCACGGTGTGTCGAGTAGTTGGTGCCATTTCCTTCAAAATAGTCAAATGGAACAAGTTAATCATACAGAATATTAAGAGTAGTTAATAGTATTTCGTAGCATAATATGAACTCATTTATAAAAGCTTTTTCTTCGTATTAGCGTTTTATAAGTTTAAATTCGGGTAGTACCTACCCGTTAAGTTCATACTTAGTAGCTAATATACAATTCAACTACTACAATTCTATATGAAAAACTGATTGTAATAATATTTCGCGTTCAAACTTTTATACAATATTTTACAAACTTACAATACCGCTTATTTTACATAAAGCATGAAATATAGCACACAATAACTTTGATACAGGATAGTTGTGAAGATAATTCTAGCTAATACACAAGTCGTTCAGCAAAGGCAATAAAGACACGTAATTCATACGTCCAGAAACAAGTCATGCATTCTGGTTTTACTAGGACTACTTCCCATCCTTGGTCTTGTGGAACATAACCGTTATGGCCGTTGATAAGACAGCGTGTTGTAACGTCATCAAAAGGACGAGGGTTACGTAATGACCAACAGTCTCGTAATAACCTAAAAACCTCATTTCTTACCCCAATTACCGACTCCATCACTTGTGGGAACGTTTTGTTTAATAGTTGTAGCCCGATGTTCTTGTTCTCACTTTGGTGAGAAGCGAACATTACTAACCCGTAAGCATAACATGCTTCTTTATGTTGCATGTTAGCCGCTTTTTCTAAATCACGAAGTCCTATATTCGGATATACTGAGTCAAAATAATTTCTTAACCCGTTGCGTAAAATAGCATTTGGGTTCCCCGCAATATATGCATCAAAGTAAACACATCGTAACTTATGGATTTCCCAATGTGATATCCCCCATCTTTCGAACAAAAGCCTTTTATAAACCAAGGCATTCTTGGAACGTTCTTCGAATGTCTTACAAACTGATCTCGCCTTAAATAGTTGTGCCGAGGAATTCTGACCGACTCTAGACAAGATTTCATCAATCATGTCTCTGGGTAGGTCTCTTAAAATATTGGGTTGTCTATCCATTTTGTGTTTTTATACTGTAAAATAGACAAGTGTTAGATTCATAAAAAAAATGCTTATTAATACAAGCAATTTTTACATATATCATAAAGCATAAGCACACTATATTACATATATATTACACCACACAAATACAACTATCTTATTCCGACTCGCTCGTTTCTTCTTGTTCGGTTTTGGTTCGTTTTGCCAAGTTTCTAGGGATATATGATGTTCCCCTAATACGAGCCGTCGTTGTCCACATTGGTTTAGAAAAACCTGGTGGTTTAGAGGTTCCCGGGTCATTGTTACAACTTAAGGACTTCGGGGGTTGACGATACATATAAAGTTCATCGGGGTTGGAATTAGATTTCTCTATTTTTATGCCCTTTCCCTTATTATTTTCTTTTGCCTTTTTAAATTCAGTTAGGGTAATTTCTATAACATCATCGGAATTCTCGTCGGAATCCGATTCATCGGAGAATTGGTAATCCTCCCAATATTTTGCTTCCTTGGCGGAAACACCATTGACCATAATTAACCTTGGTCGGTTGGTTGAGGATTCTCTTTTACTTAACCGTTTTATTATTTCCCCTACCGGTTCTATTTCTTCTTCCGGTTCCGATTCTTCTTCCGGTTCCGATTCTTCTTCCGGTTCCGACTCTTCTTCCGGTTCCTCTTCGGGAACTTGTGAATCAGTCCACGAATCATTCCAATTTACATTTGACTCTTCATTATTATTAGGTGAGTCAATGGGACTTGTTCTAGAGGTAGACATCTATCACATAATATCAAACACGTTAAGAGATTAATATATCACATAATATTCATATGTTAAAAATATATAGTTTCCAACAAAAATGTTAAGCAATCATTTTTAAAGAAAACACGGTCGAAGTCCAGACTCACTAATGCATCCTAACAAACTCGATAAGACACACTAATGCAAATTTTCTGGTTCTCTAAGACCAACGCTCGGATACCAACTGAAATGTCCCGTTCTTATTGATTAAAAACGTTCCATATTAATTGATTTCGTTGCGAGGTTTTGACCTCTATATGAGACGTTTTTCAAAGACTGCATTCATTTTTAAAAAAAAACATAACCTTTATTTCATAAATAAAGGTTTAAAAAGCTTTACGTAGATTATCAAATAATGATAATCTAAAATATCCTGTTTACACACGACCATTACATAATGGTTTACAATACAAATATGTTACATCGAAATCAGTTTCTTGAATGCAGTTTTTACACAATATCATACAAACATGGACTCCAAATCTTGTCCTTATTTTAGTATGCAACAGCGGAAGCTCTTAGTATTCACCTGAGAATAAACATGCTTTAAACGTCAACAAAAATGTTGGTGAGTTATAGGTTTAACCTATATATATCAAATCGTAACAATAGACCACAAGATTTCATATTTCAATACACATCCCATACATAGAGATAAAAATCATTCATATGGTGAACACCTGGTAACCGACATTAACAAGATGCATATATATAAGAATATCCCCATCATTCCGGGACACCCTTCGGATATGATATAAATTTCGAAGTACTAAAGCATCCGGTACTTTGGATGGGGTTTGTTAGGCCCAATAGATCTATCTTTAGGATTCGCGTCAATTAGGGTGTCTGTTCCCTAATTCTTAGATTACCAGACTTAATAAAAAGGGGCATATTCGATTTCGATAATTCAACCATAGAATGTATTTTCACGTACTTGTGTCTATTTTGTAAATCATTTATAAAACCTGCATGTATTCTCATCCCAAAAATATTAGATTTTAAAAGTGGGACTATACCTCACTTTCACAGATTTTTACTTCGTCGAGAAGTAAGACTTGGCCACTGGTTGATTCACGAACCTATAACAATATATACATATATATCAAAGTATGTTTAAAATATATTTACAACACTTTTAATATATTTTGATGTTTTAAGTTTATTAAGTCAGCTGTCCTCGTTAGTAACCTACAACTAGTTGTCCACAGTTAGATGTACAGAAATAAATCGATAAATATTATCTTGAATCAATCCACGACCCAGTGTATACGTATCTCAGTATTGATCACAACTCAAACTATATATATTTTGGAATCAACCTCAACCCTGTATAGCTAACTCCAACATTCACATATAGAGTGTCTATGGTTGTTCCGAAATATATATAGATGTGTCGACATGATAGGTCGAAACATTGTATACGTGTCTATGGTATCTCAAGATTACATAATATACAATACAAGTTGATTAAGTTATGGTTGGAATAGATTCGTTACCAATTTTCACGTAGCTAAAATGAGAAAAATTATCCAATCTTGTTTTACCCATAACTTCTTCATTTTAAATCCGTTTTGAGTGAATCAAATTGCTATGGTTTCATATTGAACTCTATTTTATGAATATAAACAGAAAAGTATAGGTTTATAGTCGGAAAAATAAGTTACAAGTCATTTTTGTAAAGGTAGTCATTTCAGTCGAAAGAACGACGTCTAGATGACCATTTTAGAAAACATACTTCCACTTTGAGTTTAACCATAATTTTTGGATATAGTTTCATGTTCATAATAAAAATCATTTTCTCAGAATAACAACTTTTAAATCAAAGTTTATCATAGTTTTTAATTAACTAACCCAAAACAGCCCGCGGTGTTACTACGACGACGTAAATCCGGTTTTACGGTGTTTTTTGTGTTTCCAGGTTTTAAATCATTAAGTTAGCATATCATATAGATATAGAACATGTGTGTAGTTAATTTTAAAAGTCAAGTTAGAAGGATTAACTTTTGTTTGCGAACAAGTTTAGAATTAACTAAACTATGTTCTAGTGATTACGAGTTTAAACCTTCGAATAAGATAGTTTTATATATATGAATCGAATGATGTTATGAACATCATTACTACCTCAAGTTTAGTAGGTAAACCTACTGGAAGTGACAAGAAATGATCTAGCTTCAAAGGATCTTGGATGGCTTGAAAGTTCTTGAAGTAGGATCATGACACAAAAACAAGTTCAAGTAAGATTTTTACTCGAATTAAGATAGTTTATAGTTATAGAAATTGAATCAAAGTTTGAATATGAATATTACCTTGAATAAGAAAGATAACCTACTATATATAACAAAGGTTTCTTGATCTTAGATGATTACTTGGAATGGATTAGAAAGCTTGGAAGTAAATTAGTAAACTTGAAGGGATTTTTGAAGTGTTCTTGAAGTGTTCTTCCTATGATGATTATAGCTTGATTCTTGAAGTGATTTTTGATGAAGATGATGATTAACTACTGGAAAAATACGTTCATAATAGTGTGTGTGTGTGTTGAGAGAGAATTAGAAAGAGAATTGGAAGTGAAATGGAGTGAATGATGAGTGGTAATTGGTGAGTGGTGAGTGGGGTTAAAAGGAGTTCTAGTTAGTTGACTAGCTCATGGTAGAAGTTAAAATTGATTAGTCATACATGACATAATCAAGAGTGGAATCCCATGCTAGTTCCTATTGGTATATACTCATAGTAAGTACGTTTTGAAGCTGTGTATAATACGGGTAAGAATACGACTAGAATTCTTGATGAAAGAAAAGAATGGAAAAGTAACTGTAACCATTTTCGTTAAGTATGAGTGTTTTGATATATGTCTTGAAGTCTTCCAAAAGTATTTTAATACATCTAATTACGCTACATGTATATACATTTTAACTGAGTCGTTAAGTCATCGTTAGTCGTTACATGTAAGTGTTGTTTTGAAACCTTTAAGTTAACGATCTCAATTAATATTGTTAACCCATTGTTTATTATATCTAATGAGATATTAAATTATTATATTATCATGATATTATGATATATTAATATATCTTAATATGATATATATACATTTAAATGTCGTTACAACGATAATCGTTACATATATGTCTCGTTTCGAAATCCTTAAGTTAGTAGTCTTGTTTATATGTATATAACTCATTGTTAATATACTTATGGAGATACTTACTTATCATAATCTCATGTTAACCATATGTATATCCATATATATATCGTCATGTCGTTTTTACAAGTTTTAACGTTCGTGAATCGCCGATCAACTTGGGTGGTCAATTGTCTATATGAAACATATTTCAATTAATCAAGTCTTAACAAGTTTGATTGCTTAACATGTTGGAAACATTTAATCATGTAAATATCAATCTCAATTAATATATATAAACATGGAAAAGTTCGGGTCACTACATGAGTGGGAAGCAGTGTTATCAATAATTTTGTAAGCATCAGTTTCTGTTTTCTTCATAATAGAACCACCAGCTGCTATATCTATGTCTTTTCTTGTAGTGATGTCGCATCCTTGGTAGAATATTTGTACTATTTGACAAGTGTCTAAACCATGTTGCGGACATCCTCTTAATAACTTTCCAAATCCTGTCCACGCTTCATATAGAGTTTCATTTGGCTTCTGTGTGAACGTAACAATTTCTCCTTGAAGTCTTACGGCTTTAGATGCTGGAAAGAATTGCTTAAGAAATTTTTCAACTAAAACATCCCATGTATCAATCGCCCCTTCAGGTAACGATTCCAACCAATCTTTGGCTTCTCCCTTTAAAGTCCAGGGAAATAACATGAGATATATCTGTTCATCCTCCACTTCTCGGATTTTAAATAGTGTACAGATCCTATTAAAGGTACGAAGATGTTCATTTGGATCTTCCTTCAGCACACCACTAAATTGGCATTGATTACTTACCATGTGTAGAATTTGTCCTTTGATTTCATAATCTGGCACATTAATGTCAGGTTGAGTAATTGCGTGACCTTGGCCAGTGCGTTTAGCTCTCATTCGGTCTTCCATACTTAAAGGTTCCAGATTCTCCATAATTGAATTTGTTGAATCTGAATCACTAGAGGATTCTGATTTAATGGTTGGTTCCTCAATAATCTCTGTTTGAATGATTGGTGGTTCCGGAGGAAAGATTAGTGGTTCAGGATCTATGAATTGTCCCTGAATATTCTCCGGATTCTCAATTGTGAGGTCGGGTTCAAAAAATGGATTATCGGAAATTTGAATTGGAGTACTTGGTCGACTGGATGACGATTCTAAAGAAAAATCAACGGCGACAATATTTGCTAGATGTCTTGATCGAGTTACAGGTGGTGAACGTACAAAAGGTGGTGAACGTTTTGCTCGGTGCATTCACTGAATATCCTATTAGTTTTTAAAAAGAAAGAAAAATTATATAAGTTATCCAATTAATAGACTTTTCTGATTTTGCCCACGTTTCGAATAGCCAAAAGATGCAGCACAGGGGCAGGATTCGTTTGGTCTCAATATAATTGAGTACTGTTTGGCTCCAATAACCCGGTCCACGTACAAATCCAACTATTACTACGAACCAGAAAATTTTGATGTCTATCAATTTAACCACTTAAAATAAATTTTCGTAATTTAAAGAAATTTAGAGAAGAAGTAGAAAATAAAATCTAAGTCCTAAAACTAGAATGGCGAGAAATAAGAAAGAAAAAGAGCGCGTCGAAAAATGTCAAAAAATAAAAGGGGTGAAAAATAAAAGGCGTCGAAAAATAAAAATAAGAAAGAAGCGCATCGAAACTTAAAAAGGAATTAAAAACTAAGAATTAAAAGTTGCGTCTAAAAATATTAAAGCTTAAAAGAAATACTATATCCCAAATGGCAATAACTTAAAAAGGTACTAAAACTTAAAAAGGCGTCGCAAAATTCTAAAGCACCTAAATCTTAGTCTAAAGAAAAAGCACTTAAGGGATATTACAGCAAAGCCTAAAAATCTAAAAATAAAAATAACTATGGCAAAAACTATGTCTTAAAACTAAATATGAGCGAAAAATACAAAAATTACGCTAAAACAATTAAAAAGGGGTACAAAATATAAAAATAAACTTAAAGTTGTAAAAAGTACAATTTTTATAAAAATATTATTTTTATATTAATTATTTTATAAAACTATTAATTTTATAATTTAATTAAACTAATTAAACTTAAACAGAAATTAAATAATAAAACTAAATTAACTAATTAAATAACTAAACCTAATTAGGGTTTTAAATTAAATAAAAAATAATACACCGTAATTAATGCTGTTTTAGGGTTTTCTGTGGCCTGTCAGAAGACCTCATGCGATCGCATGAGTTCTAAGTTACCCAGCCATGCGATCGCATGGGCTAGAGTTTCGGGCCAGAGTTGGGCTGCTACAGTACCAGGCCGAGAGTTTTTATATTTGTTTTTTTTCTGTTTTGCTGAATTATATATTTATAATATATTTATATAAATTAAATAAAACTTATATTTTTACAAACTAAAAAAATAGAAATAAAGAAACTTTATAAAACTTATATGTTTAACAAACTCTTAAAAATATTTATATTTTTATTTTTCTTTTTATATTTTCGGTAACTAAAACGTATTTTTACAAAAACGTATTTTTATAAAAGTAAACTAAAAATTAATAAAAATCTTTTTTTATATATTAGCGTTGCGCTTTCGGCGTTTAAGCAGAATTGTTCCCCGGCAGCGGCGCCAAAAATACTTGGTGTGTGCGAGGTGTACTAGGAAATAGTATTATTTTTACAACGAAATACTATTAAATACGATACAATTTTACACAAGATATTTATTTATTTATAGAATGGATATACCTAAACCTTGCTACAACACTTATAGGCAGTGTACCTAATCGTACAGTAGTGTAGTTTTTAGTAAGTCCGGTTCGTTCCACAGGGATACACTTAAACAAGCTTAACGCTATATTAGTTTTAATTTATAAAAATACAAATATATATATAAGTAATATTATTATTATAAAAAGGGGGTTTTTACCGTTTAATGACCGGTTTGTCGATTTTTAAAACTTTAGTCGCAGTTAAAACCTAATGTAAAATATATAAAAAAAATAAATACAACTTAATTTAAAGCGTAAAGTAAATAACGATAATGGAATTGTGAATAATAAAAGTGCGATAAAATAAAATTGCGATAATTAAAAAGTACGATAATTAAAAGTGCAATTAAATACAATGACAATAAATAAAAGTGCGATAATTAAAAGTGCAATTAAATATGAAATAAAAGAATTATGCTTATTTAAACTTCCGTAATCATGATGTTTGACGTGTTGATTTTAGTTTATTCCCATGGGTTAATTGTCCTTTGTCCTGAATTATTTAATATGTCCGTCTGGTTTTTGTCCATAACAGTCCATCAGTCATAAATATAAAGTGCAAGTGTCCTCGTCAAATTATCCTTATATCCGAGGTTAAATATTCCAACTAATTGGGGACTTAAACTGTAACAAGATTTTAATACTTTGTTTAATAATTACACCAGGTTATCGACTGCGTGTAACCCAAGGTTTTAATACTTTGTTATCAATTATGCCAAGTGTCCTTGTACATAATTTCACCCCTGTTTTAATAATTCCATACACTATTAATCCATTCCCGTGTCCTGTTAAATGAACGATTATTTGTACATATAAATATCCCGCCCATCGTGTCCGATTGAGTGTATATGGTTATTTGTAGGTATGTCCAATTGTAAATCTTTATATTAAAATTAACAAACTATCATTTAGTTAAACAAATATAAAGCCCATTAATAGCCCATAGTCTAATTTCCACAAGTGTCGTTCTTTTGTCCAAACCCCAATTATGGTACAAAGTCCAATTACCCAATTTTAGTAATTAGCCCAACATCATGATTACTTTGTTTTAAATAAGCATAATAATAACATAGCTACGAGACATTAATGTAAAAAGGTTGAACATAACTTACAATGATTAAAAATAGCGTAGCGTTACACGGACAGAATTTTGACTTACACCCTTACAACATTCGCTAACATACCCTTATTATTAGAATTAAAATTAAAATTAAAATTAAAATTATAATATATATATATATATATATATATATATATATATATATATATATATATATATATTATACGTTGAGTAAGAAGAAGGAAAAAGATGTGTTTTACTTTGATCAAAACCGCGAATTTTATAGGCATGTGGGCTGGAAAAGGGGCTCATGCGATCGCATGAGTTTTACTCCTCTGGGCCATGCGATCGCATGGCCAGCTGGGGAGGCTCACATGTCTTTGTTTCTTCTGCCGACGGTTTTTATAATATAATATAATATATATATTCATTTTAAGAATTAATTATATATTATATTATATTCATGTGCATAGTTGACTTGTAATTTTTAGTCCGTTGCATCGAGCGTTGAGAGTTGACTCTGGTCCCGGTTCCGGATTTTCGAACGTCCTTGCGGTCAATTTAATATCTTGTACTTTGCGTTTTACTTCTTGTACTCTTGTAATTTTGAGACGTTTCTTATCAATAATTGGAACCTCTTTGATTGTACTTTGTACTTTTGAGCTTTTTGGTCGTTTGCATCTTCAATTCGTCGAATTTGTCTTTTGTCTTCACCTTTTATTATTTAAACGAATATCACTTGTAAATAGGACAATTGCAACTAAAAGCTTGTCTTTCTTGAGGGATAATGCTATGAAATATATGTTCGTTTTTAGCATTATCAGTAATTCCTTTCAAAGTAGCAAATTTTGTCACAGCTCCAGCAAGTCAACTTCGACTTTTCGTTCGAAACAACCTTATAATCACCTTGATATATATGTGTGCTCTTTTATTGTTACCGGAGAACCTTTTATATTCCACCATATTACCATCAGCGTTTAATCATCTAAAAACACAATTCTTTTGAAACCACCTCGGATTGATAACCGATGATTCAGATATGGCTGCATTAAATGCAGAGGAAATAGTAAAATTGTGGATGGCCTAAATGGCCAAGAGTTTGATGATAAAGAATGGAGTGATGGGAACGCTCGATAGAAAAAAATTTGGTACTGAAAAACGGATTAAGCTAACCATGAAGGAGACCAAGGACAAATACAAGAACCAAACCCTATATTCAAAGAATCCAGGTAATTCTGGATCCGATGAAACCTTCAACGAATATCTTGCTCCGTACTCATGTTAAAATCTTGCAGAAAATCTTTCTTCATCAACCATCGAACTTAGAAATTCCAAAATATCATCATAAATATCTTCGATATTTCTGAGGATATTTTCATAAATATTTTCGTCCGAGATTATATACCTCTTCGTGCTATCTGTATTCCATCATATTGAAAACTGTTTTAGTTTTCAATATTCTGTAACATCTAAGTATAAATTATGAATGAATTTTGAAGTGATGTTGGAAATTGATGCATGAGTTAGTATAATATAATGACACTTGATCAACGTGATTATATTACAGTAAGTCATGCTGAGTTTCTAATGGAACGTGATGATTCACAGATCATAATGTCATCATGTGCCATGTTACATAACTCTTTCTTGATAGTTCTATTCTCAGTGAATCTGGTAAATTGACAAATCAAATCGTGCTAATACATTCCTTTCTGCTTGGAATACTATAATCATACGAAATTTTATACCTATGAATTCTGGACCGTTACTCGCTTTAATAGAGGTCGAGAAGATAATAAAAGGGCAAAGAGCTCCAAAATATAAGAGAGATTATAAAGCTCAATAACAACACGAAAGTTATAAACCGTAGATATTAGTACGAATAGCAATATAAATACACGGTATAATTAAGAATAGTATCACCCCAAGGTAATAGTAGAAGTAAACAGGTTCTTTTGCAGGGAGACTGAAAAGAAGGATGACAGAAATGATAATTAGGAAAATATCAAGGATTAGAACGGGATTAAGCATTTTCACCATCTTTTGGATGTATGAACTAAGAAAGAAAGTATAGGAATAGTGAGAATAATGGAACGGAAGAGTTTAATTTATAATGGAAATATCAGACAGAGTAATCGAGGCAGATCACTGTATTTAATTATAGAGATCTTAATTTCCTTATTCGCCCAAGAATTAAATCTTTCGGATTTCAAAGATTTTCTCTAAATCCCTTGAATTCCAGAATTCAACCATGGCTAGTCAAAAGTATGACGAAACCTGTCTTTCTCATTTCACTATCTAGTGATAGCTTCATTCGTACATTTCGAGTAATTGAATTGTTTTATCCATATTACTCAATGATGATAAAACTCCAGTTTATCAACTCATATTCGTGATGAAAATATTTTTATTATTAATCATGACAACCTCACTCAAATTTCGGGACGAAATTTCTTTAACGGGTAGGTACTGTGACGACCCGGGAATTTCCGACCAAATTTAAACTTAATCTTTATATGTTTCAGATACGATAAGCAAAGTCTATAATGTAGAGTCTCAAAACTTTTGAACTATTTTGACCTTTGACCATTCCCGACGATTCACGAACAACTATTTGTAAGTAGATAACATATATATTTAAATAGATATTTATAATTTGAAATATAATTTAGAATATTATATAATATGATTATTAGGATTTATATTGTAAAATAAATAAAAATAAAATGAGATTAATGGAAACTATATTTAAGAATATATAGATATATACAAATATGTATATAAATATTACTTGTAAATATATAAAGTTATATTAAATCTATTTGTTTAAAAATATATAATATATTTGTTTTAGTAATTAGACTTACTACCTTAAAACTGTTTATATATAGAAAGAGAATATATTAAAAATAAATGATTTCGAACATGATTGGTCAACGTTAACAAAGTATTAAATGTACGATGTTATACTTTGAATTTATCTAAGTAATACAACTTGATGTTTAAACCCGAATCATATATATAGTAATGTGAATATATATATATATATATATATATATATATATATATATATATATATATATATATATATATATATATATATATATATATATATATATATATATATATTACTATAGATGTATATAATGTTGAAATGTATAAATATTAAATATACAATATGTATTATGTAAACATTGAATATTATAAAATTAATAGTATATAAAATAAATAAATGTAATTACAAGTTGTATCATTAATATATATTTAATTATAAGATAAAACAAAGTTGCTATACTAAAATGGAGATTATTAAAATAAATATTAATATTAGTAATAGTAATATGAATATCATTATATAATATATACATATATATAAAATTTGATACAATTAAATCGATATATCATTATGGTTACCAAAAAATAACCATTTACATTTAAAATCTTTATCATTATTATTTTTATTATTACGATATTATTAATAATAACATTATTAATCTTAATATTGTTATTATTAGTAATATTTTATTTATTCTGATATTATTAATATATATATTTTTTTCCATTATTAATAAATGCACTGTTATTTATTTATTATTATTATTATTATTATTATTATTATTATTATTATTATCATTTTTTTTAAAATAAGGAAGAATCAAAAATCAGATTTCCATTGCTATCACACTTATCCAATTTTTGTTTTTGCTCTTCAAGTTGTCTCATATCAGTATCAAACGTACGATATTAGTTACCAGTCATTATCTGTTTATTATTTTTTTTATTCTTCTTTCTTTCTTTTTCTTTCTGATTGAAACTTTCGTGTCCTTATGTATGACCTTGTTATCTATCAATTTCATTAATCAATACAGACCACCAGAGATCATACAATCATTGTATATAATTCGTCTACCCCAAATTGAGTTGGAAAAAGAGAAATTTTAAGAAAAACCCGACGGTTTCCCTGTACGCTCAACTTTTCTACTATAATTCGAATATGAATCAATTGTCAAAATGTAACAATGCTGTTAAGCTAGGAATCCTTCGTTTAAACTGCTTGAGAAGTTTCAAAACTCAATTTTTCATATCAAGCTTGAATTTCGGAGTCAAAGTTTCGAGTGAAAAAGTCAAACAGTTTGATTTTCGCGAAATTCGAATTCGTTTGTAAGTTTCTGGTACAATTAATGATTCAAAAAGTTTCTAATATTAATTTTAAACACAATTCATGTTGTGGTCCTTGTATAAAACGGTCTTAAAATTGAAATTAGCATTTGAGTTCATAACGGGTTCTCAGAATCTGTTTCTTTTAATTTTTGTTATTTAATTTCTTTCTCTGATTAATCCCAATCACGATTTCAATCCGTTTCTGTTTCAATTAATGAATTTAGATCGTTTAGTAAACTAGTGGTGTTGATTAGTATATGTCTCTGGTCGATGTAAAGTTGAAGAAGAAGAAGAAACAGTAGCTGACGGGTTATATATATAAGATTAAGAATTAAAACAGATATGCTGGAATAGAGGAATGGTTGTGTGCCTTGTCGGGTTATCTAGAGGTCTGAGGTTCGAGTCCTAGCATGGTCGTTTATTTTTTGAGGCTCATTTTATTAAGGTAGTCTTTCAAGTATTTTTATTATTATGTTATTATTATTATTATTATTATTATTATTATTATTATTATTATTATTATTATTATTATTATTATTATTATTATTATTATTATTATTATTATTATTATTATTATTATTACTTTTGTTATTATTGTTATTATTAGTTGTTATTATTATTAATACTAGTAATATGTTTATTAGAGTAACTAAAAGTATTATTATTATGGTTGTTACTAAATATAACTATTATTATTATTAACATAATTAGGAATATTATTGTTATTATTATCAGTAGTTTGAAAAGAATAAAATTTATTATTATTTTCCTTAAATACTAGTATTATTATTATCATTATTAACATAAGTAGTATTATAAATATTATCATTATTATTATTAATATAATCATTAGTGTTATTATTATTAAACTTATTGTCATTATTATCATTCTTATAAAATTATTATTTTGTTATCACTAAAACTATCAGAATTATCACAAATAGATACTTTATATAAAAATACATTACACTATACTTTTATTACTAAGAAGATATTAGTTAAGCTATATCAACTAATATACAAATATATACAAAACTTTAATATATGGTTTTTATTATTAATAATAAGTAATAGATATATAAAACATATAAACTAAATATATTAAATTTATCTAATAACATATGGTATAACAAGTATATTATTAATAACAAAAACATATATATTATTGATCGATTACGATTATGTGTATTAATATATCCACAAATGATACATGTTCGTGAATACGAGGCCAACCCTGCATTGTTCAATGTAGTCATATGTATTTTTACTACAAAATATAGTATTGTGAGTTTCATTACTCCCTTTTTAAATGCTTTTGCAATATATATTTTTGGGACTGAGAATACATGCGCTTTTATAAATGTTTTACAAAATAGACACAAGTAATCGAAACTACATTATATGGTTGAATGATCGAAGCCGAATATGCCCCTTTTGCTTGGTAGCCTAAGAATTAGTAAACCGATCTACTAATTGACGCGAATTCTAAAGATAGATCTATGGGCCCGACGAACCCCATCCAAAGTACCGGATGCTTTAGTACTTCGATGTTGTTTTATATCATGTTCGAAGGATTTTTCGGAATGATAGGGGATATTCTTATATGCATCTTGTTAATGTCGGTTACCAGGTGTTCAATCCATATGAATGATTATTTTTGTCTTTATGCATGGGACGTATATTTATGAGAAATAAAAATCTTGTGGTCTATTAAAATGATAGAAATGATTATTTATGTTAAACTAATGAACTCACCAACCTTTTGGTTGACACTTTAAAGCATGTTTATTCTCAGGTACGAAAGAAATCTTCCGCTGTGCAATTGCTCATTTTAAAGATATTATTTGGAGTCATTCATGACATATTTCAAAAGACGTTGCATTCGAGTCATTGAGTTCATCAAGATTATTATTAAGTCAATTATAGTTAGATATATTATAAAATGGCATGCATGACGTCCACTTTCGATATAATGAAAGATTGTCTTTTCAAAAACGAATGCAATGTATGTAAAATGTATCATATAGAGGTCAAGTACCTCGTGATGTAATCAACTGTTGTGAATCATTTATAATCGATGTGGACTTCGTCCGGATGGATTAGGACGGGTCATTAGATGAAGAACGAAGGTAATTGATGTAGAACGATACGTAGAACGATGATTATACTCGAGATATAGAATGAGATGTTGAGGCATGGTTTGTTGATGGTACTGGTGCTGTTACCGATGGTACTGTTGACGACGGTGATGTTGCAGAAGCTAGTAAGTTTTGCACCATATTCTCCAAATTGATTACTCGAGCGCGAAGTTCGTTAACTTCTTCTATTACACCGGGATGATTGGTGGTTCGAACGAGCGGATAAATAAGATCTAGAATTTGATATAGTATATAATCATGACGAGATACTCTGGAGATGAGAGAGAAAATAGTGTTTTGGATAGGTTCACCGGTAAGTGCTTCAGGTTCTTCGCCAAGAGGTGAATTTGATTGATGGAAAGGATCGCCTTCTTCTTGTCTCCATTGATTAAGGCGACTACGAACCCATCAGATGAATTGGGGATGGATGATTGGTTAACTCATTCTGGTGACACTGCTTTCGGAGCTTAGTTGAAACTCCATATCGAAATAGCTGTCGGAATCCGAGGAATTCGAACAGGTTGAGGGATTCATCTCGTACGATCAGATGAAGGATTTTTGATAAGAAATAGATTATAGGATGTAGATTAGTACCCTGAAATACATAATTTACATATGCATATATAATACTAAAATCCCATAAGTTACGGAGGAATCTACGGAAGCTGTCAGGCAAAGGTAACAATATCAGATACGCTAAGATATGAATTTATCTATACACTGTCTATGCAATAGAGGCAATACGACGTGTCTAGACTTTAAGGATGATAATCAAATAATTTTCTACACTGAATGATAAGCAAAACTTTTGACATGCAGACACGGTCGAAGTCCAGACTCACTAATACATCCTAACGACTTATCGGTTAGACACACTAATGCATACCTGGTTCACTAAGACCACCACTCTGATACCACCTATAACGACCTGTCCTAATCCATCTGGACGAATACATTACATTTGGCTACATCGCGAGGTACTTGACCTCTATATGATACATTTTACAAACATTGCATTCGTTTAAAAAAAACAAACTTTCATTACATCGAAAGTTGACGGCATGCATACCATTTCACAATATATCCAACTATAATTAACTTAATAATAATCTTGATGAACTCGACGACTCGAATGCAACGTCTTTTGAAATATGTCATGAATGACTCCAAGTAATATCTCTAATATGAGCAAATGCACAGCAGAAGGTTTCTTTCATACCTGAGAATAAACATGCTTTCAAGTGTCAACCAAAAGGCTGGTGAGTTCATAAGTTTATCGTAAACAATAAAATTCATCATTTTGATAGACCATAAGATTTAAATACAGTACATCTATCTCATGTACAAAAACCATTTTTCATAAATCTTAGTAACCGTACACATATCTCGAGTACAAAATCTCATACACATAACCTGTGTATAAAAATCATTCTCTCGATACATAACATTCACTTTGCTTTCATAGCTTGGCTTGGTAACCGACCTTAACATATAATGCGCATCAATAATATCCCCAAAACAGAACATATCGTCTGTATAATAATCATATAAACTTCGAAGCACTAAACACCACGCCCACTAGCCCTTCCGTCTAGTGAACATTCTGGGTGGGGGTGTTAAACCCGGTAGCTACCTTTAGGATTCGCGTGAATTAGGGGTCATTTCCCTAATTCTTAGGCTACCAGACTTGAAGGGGCAATATTCGATTTAATAATCTAACCATAGAATGTAGTTTCGCGTACTTGTGTCTATTTTGTAAAACATTTAGAAAGATGCATGTATTCTCATCCCAAAAATATTAGATTTTAAAAATGGAACTATAACTCACCTAATGTATTTTGTAGTAAAAATACATATGACTATATTGAACAATACAGGGTTGGCCTCGGATTCACGAATCTATATTAATTGTATTTCTATTAAAAACATATAATAGAAATCTCCAAATTTTATTTATTAATTATATAATTTTTATGTGTTTGTAGTTATATAAATTTTTATACTAAATTTTATTTATTACATATACTTTATTTATATGTATTATATCTTGAATTATATGTTATATATATCTATGTTGTATATTTACATTTAAAATACTTAATATCTATTCATTCAGTCATATTAATATATCTATATGTATGTTTAGTATTATATTAAAAACCGATAGTTTGTTATATGTAAGTATTTATATAAATAATGTTAATATGTTTGATATATGGTATAAAAACTATTAATATAATTATAATATATGTATTATGTATATTTTAAGTACAAAATATTTATCTGTAACAAAAGTGATAGTTTTGTTAATAATGATTTACTGATAATAATAACTTTATTAAAACTGATAGAATTAACAATAATAATGATATTGTTAAAAATGATACTTTTGTTTAATAATAATAATAATAATAATAATACTAATAATTACAAAAGTGATATTAATACTAACATCAATGAAAATGATAATAACTCGTATTTTTTTCATAATAATAATAATAATAATAATAATAATAATAATAATAATAATAATAATAATAATAATAATAATAATAATAATAATAATAATAATAATAATAATCCTAATCATAATAATAATACGATTATTCGTGATAATAATAATAATATTCGTACCTGTATTTATAATCCTAATAAATGAAAATTTGTATCATTACACTCATATTAGTAATCATAATATTAATGATTAATTTTTCATAATACATAATAATAATGATTCTAATAAATAATAATAATAAATTTAAAAAAATTGAAATCTACCTCAAAAAATTCGGAATAAGAAGAAATGGCTCAGTCGGGTTTCGAACCCAAGACCTCTCGCCCACCGCAACAACCTAGACCACTCCTTCGTTCTAATCTTTCTGATCTAATTCGTTTTCTACTTTATTTAAGCATACCATTTCTGTATTCTTTTTCCCTTCTTCTTCCTTACGAGTCCAATCAATCCAATTTCAATTTCATACTTATAAAATTGAGTTACCAGTTTAATTTATATTTTAAAATCAAAACAGAAACAACTAAAAAGTTTTTAAATAGATTTAATATAACAGAAAATAAAAAAAATTATATAAGTCGCTGTATAAAAAGATGAACACGTTCGTTGAACTCAATTTGACTTTCGAATTTTTATAATGTATTAGCCCTAGCTTTCAACATGAAAAAGTTTATAACTCCTTATTAGAACCTTTCTGTATCATCAATTTTAGCAGAATCGTCAAACAAAAAACAAATTTAGTGATGAACACAATCGTTGACTTTTGAGACATAACTTTGACTTCCAAAATTGAAACTCGATACTAAAAATTGGACCTTACAATTTTCCAGATAGTTTACTTGGAATGTTTCTAACATATCTGCATTTATACAATTTAAAATTTCATTTGAATTCGAAGAATTTAAAAAACTGACCAAGAACAGGGACGTGAGCTGTGTTCTTCATTTTTCCAGTTTAAATTCGATAGATAACTGCTGTAATTGTTTCTAATTGATATTAAGGATGTATAAATGAAAGACTTAATCAATATGAGTGTGTAATTCATTTGATATATAGCCGATTGATTTTTGACAGTTAATTTAATCAAAAATTAAAAAAATATTTGGTTATGTAATTCCTCTGATTGGTATGATCGACTACGATGGGTAACACTTTTATAGTTTCAAACAAAAATCAGGTGCAGTAATTGATGGAGAGGTGTAACTGAATTCGATTCCAAGCATATACAGCCGAATTTTTATATAGTTTTTGTTAATAATTGATAATTAATATTTAAAATTATATTAATAATAATAATCTAAATAATATTGATCATATCTGTTATCTAAGGATTTTTGTACTGGACTGAATTTACCTATCTGAGGTTGATTCTCAACATACACGTTACTTTTATATTTACAGTTTATTTATATAATATAAATATATTAATAAGAATACAATTGATATTATAAAACAAATACTATTAATAATAATAATAATTGAAATAATAATATTAATATTAACAATTAATATTAAAAATGTAATTAATAATAATGATAATAATATTGATAAAGGTACTGGTAATAATATTGATAATCTTTGAAACGGTTGAAAATAATTAATAATAATGATAATAAAAATGATATAAATAAGATACTTATACAAATACTAAAAATGATAAAATACTACTAACATTAATAATAATCATGCCCAATAATAATACTAATATTTATCATAATATTTAACATTATAGCTTTACTACTAGTTATAACAATGATGATAATCATAATATTATATTATTTATATTAATTATTTATATTATTAATGATAATAATATTACTAGTAAAAATAATATCATAACAATTTTTATATATCATGTTTCACATCTACAACTGAATATTATTAATACAGATATTTATTTTAATAATAATGAAAGTAATACTATTATCATAACAACTATATTTTAATTTGTGATTACATTTAATATATTAATATTACCGTTTATTAATTATGTAATGTTTAATAATTATATCATTCACTTTATGATATCATTTATTGAATGTTTGATTCTTATACATTACAACATAACAATAATTATGAATAGTAATCATATATATATATATATATATATATATATATATATATATATATATATATATATATATATATATATATATATATACATTTAAATATATATATGTATTCATTCACAAATAGTTGTTCGTGAATCATCGAGAACAGTCGAAGGTCAATTGAATATATGAAACAGTTCAAAAATTTTGAGACTCAACCTAACTGACTTCGCTTTTTATGTCGAAATAATATAAAGATTAAGTTTAAATTTGATCGGAAATTTCCGGGTCGTCACATCACAGCTCCAGTAAGTCAACTTCGACTTTTCAATCGGACTAGCCTTATTATAACCTTGATATATACGTTGTCTTTTGGCCATCGTTACCGGGGAACCTTTTACATTTCACCATATTAACAGTAAACGTATCAACAACTTCATTACCCTTTGATTTAAGCCTCTCCGAAAAATCACTATACTTATTCATTGAAACCCTATCATGTACTCATCTGCATCTTGTAACGATAGTTGTCATACCAAAAATCTTGAATCATTATTCTCTAATTTCGCAGTAATTCTACGCCAACAGTTATATATATACATATAACGTTTATCTCCTAGACTTACATACTGCGAATGTGAAGTTTCTGAAAAACACCCTAAACTGCGAACTAGTTCTCCAAATTTTGGAAAAATGCTGATGAAGCAGCAAAAACTGTAAACGACCTTAACAGTCAAGAGTTTGATGATAAAGAGTAGTGTGTTGAGAAAGTTCAGTAAATGAGAAAAATTTGGTGCTGAAAAACGGTTGAGCAAACCATGAAGGAGGCTGTGGACAAATCACAAAGACGAAATCTACCTTCAAAGAATCCAAATGATTCAGTGTCTGCTGAAATCGTTAGCAAACACCTTACTCCTTATTCTAAACCTTCGCAGACAAATTTCCCGCATCATCCTTTGATTCCAGATATTATAAATTCTAAAACATCATCGAATCGTTCAGTATAAATATCCTCGATATTTCTGAAGATACCATCATAACTATCATTGTCCGAGATTATTTATCTCTTTGCGCTATCTGTATTACATCATAAAGGAAACTGTTTAGTTTCTATATTCTATAAACCTTCGAGTTTAAATTATGGATGTTTTTGAAGTAGTGTTGGGAATTGAAGCATGAGTTAGTATAATATAATGACACTTAATTAACGTGATTATATTACAGTAAGTCATGCGTAGTTTCTAATGGAACATGATGATTCACAGACCATACCATCATCATGTGCCATGTTACATAACTCTTTCATTCTATTTAACCTCTAAACATCAAGAAAACATTTTTCTTGATGATTCGGTCTTTTCCATGATTCTCTGGTAATTTGACAAGTCAGATTGTGCTATTACCATTTCTTTCTTAGAATATTAACAATGTTCATTCCTAACTTCATATCTACGAATTCTGGACCATTATTCGCTTGACCTAAAGTCGGGAAGAGGAAACAAAAGCAGGGACTCCGAAATATAAGGAAAGATATAAAGCCCGACGGCAACACATAAATTACAAACCGTGTATATCAATACGTATTGCAACATAAAGACACGGGAGAATTAAAAACACTATAACCCCAAGGTAATAGTAAAAGTAAATAAATTCCTCCGGTGATAGATGAAAAAGAAGAACAACAGATATGAAAGTTAGGAGTATATCAAGAATCAGAACTGGATGGAGCATATTGACGAATGTTTTAAAGTATGAATTGAGGAAGAAAGAAAAGAAGGTGTGAGTTGTGAAAAATAAGGAAATGAAGGGAATATATTTATATTGAAATATCCGACAGAGCAATCGAAACAGATTATTGCATTTAACCAAAGGGGATCCTAATCTCCTTAATTACCGAAGAACCAAATCTTTACGAAGATTTTCCCAAAAATTCCTTGATTTCCGAAAATCAACCGTTACTACGTCATCGGTTAAGACGAACCTACATTTACTCATTTCACTCTTTTGTGATAGCTTCACTAGTATTCTTCACAAAATCGAACTGTTTTATCTATATTACTCGATAATGATAAAACTCTAATTTTCAGCTCGTATGTGTCATGAAAACATACTTATTGTCAACCATGACCATCCCAATCAAATTTCGAGACGAAATTTCTTTAACGGGTAGGTACTGTGGTGACCCAAAAATTTCCGACCAAATTTAAACTTAATCTTTATATGATTTCGACAAGATAAGCAAAGTCTGTAATGTTGAATCTCAAAAACTTTGAAACTATATTCATGTAATCAATTACCCTTTGACTATGCTCAACGATTCATGAACATTTATGTGTATATAGATATGTATATACAATATATAGTTATAGTAATTGAAAACGTTAACAAAGTATTAGATGTATAATACTTTACATGAACGTATTGGTTTCAATACATGATTAACATATTTATCAAAGGAATTAAAAGATAATATCAAATGATTAAATTATCAAATACATTGCGATATGATTACGAGTCTCTGTTGTGAGGTCCACGTTGATTTGAGAAATCTTGCCATTTTAACAATATTCAGAAAATGGTAAAGTGATTTACAAGTAAGAACAAATATGTCAAATAACGATAACTAGACAAATGTTAGTGGAGATTCCTACTTAATTTTCGATGTATGCTTTACAATGATTTTATCGTGCATCTTGATATGTTAACTAATTAGCTTTTATGATATTTAATGGACGACAATATGTTAAGCAAATGAATATGTTGCATCTAAATGATTTCATACGTTTAATTATCCATTAGACTTAACTCTACGATTCACGAATAAGCTGTAAATTAAAAACTAGAAACCATTACGACTTACATATTTTTACTTTATGAAAACGTTTTATGATATAACAATTATTAAAACCATTTTAATAAAATGACTTTGAATATGTAGTTTTGGAAAAACTAAACTTTATAATATTGTTTGATTTGGTTTCAAACATATAGAAACGATTTCAAGAACTGAGTTAGTAAACCTGTTGTTTATAAAGGTAAATTATTTATATAGAATTAGAAGAATTTAATTAAAGCTTTATATTATATATATATATATATATATATATATATATATATATATATATATATATATATATATATATATATATATATATATATATATTGTTTCAAAAACTTAAACGTAGTACGACATAATATTTTCTATTATTTAAACAATTATAAATGAATGTTGGAATATGATTAGTTTTGAAAAACTAAATATTATATTATTAAATAAATACTTAATATGTACAAATTTATATTTTTAAATAAATATATATAAATATATATTTTACAAAGTGATTAAATATAATATTAATTAAATACAAATCATTTTGATTTAAATTAATATTATCATATGTATATATAACGAGACGTTGATTCATAGAAGCAAATGACCATAGTACTCAAAAGTATAGGTTACATTTCTTATAATATAAATTATTAGGATATAAGTCTAATTATTGATAAGGGTACGTGCCGCGAAACGTAAAGTACTAGTTTACTCAGTGTACGAGTTAACGATCGAAAAATCGGAATCGGGACATTAGTCGGGTGACAACGCATGAGTTATCGGAACAAAAATTACAAACTAACTATGTGTATGAATATTATATAATATATAAGTAATTATATATATATATATATATATATATATATATATATATATATATATATATATATAAACTGTCGGCAGAAGAGATCAAAAATGGATGGAGTGCTGGACAGCTATCCCATGCGATCGCATGGGAAATAGCCTGTAAAGCCATGCGATCGCATGGCAGTCAGGATCAGGCAACATCTATAAATCTGAGCGAGTTTCTGCAGTTGTTACACACACATATATTCGATATATCTCTCTCTTATATATATATTTATATTATTATTAATATTATTAAGATTAATATTATTATTAATCATATTATTGTTAGTAGTATTAGTATTATTATTAGTATTATACATAAAATACTACGACGAGGCTATGAGTGAATTATTTCAAAACGGGTTTTACGAGCGGGACAGAGCTAAGGAAATTATGGGTAATGGCTATGGAGTTTATGGGTATGGTTCGGGGGTATTGCTCGTGAGGTCAACCTAGTGTTTATCATCTCCGTTGCGTCTACGTACTTTTCTGCAATATTGAATCACAATATTGATACGTGAGCATTCATATCTTATCTTTTATATATTAATAGTGTATCCCTGACTAGTGCTCGAGTATATATGATTATGCATGCTTGTATGCTTAATATTGTCGTTAGATAGTTTATGATGAATCATGAATTCAATACATATGCTACTGAGATAAGGTATATGATATGCATTTCGTCGGAAAGCTGGCGAAAAATTAATAACTTTTCATTTAGAAAGCGTATGGTTTCGATGAACGGATTAAAAGATATCGTCAACTGAATTATCATTAATTTTAGTATTATTATTAAAAATGATTATTATTATTACTATCGTCATATTTATCGTCGTTATTATTATTATTTAAAAATTACTATTATTATTAACATTATCGTTATCAATATAAATATTATCATTAAAAATTGTTATTATTAAAACTATCGTTATTATCACTAAGGTTATTATTATTATTATTATTATTATTATTATTATTATTATTATTATTATTATTATTATTATTATTATTATTATTATTATTATTATTATAATAATTATTAGTATTATCATTAGTATTATTAGTATCATTATCATTAAAACTAATATTAGTATTATCTAATTATTATGATTACTAATATTATCATGAATGCGATATAAAAGAGGACTAAAAGCTATTAAACAAATCGATTAAGAAATAATGAGTATAAGTATCATGATGAAATTAAAATATTGTAAGTTATTGATTTAGATAAAAATATCGTTTTCATTATTTTTATCATTATTACTATTATTAAAAGTATCATTAATATTAAAACTATCATTTTTATTAAAATTACCATTTATAATAGAAATATCATTGTTATTATCATTTTAGCATTATTATTATTAAAGATTATTATTTTTAATAGAATTATTATTTTTATATAAAATATTATTATTATTACAGTTAATATTAAAAAGTATCGTTATTATTAAAATCATCAAGATTAGAATTATCATTTTATCATAATTAATATCATTAGTAAAAATAAATATTATTATTATTATTAGTAGAATAATAATAATAATTATTATTATTATTACAAAATAATACAACTTTTACTTATTATGATTATTATCAATACTATATTAATTTATCAAATAAATATTTGATACAAATATATATTTATCACATGTAATACAATTATATTAATAATACATATCACTATATTTTATCATTAAAATGATATTATGTAAACGTTATATAAATTATATTACTTAATATATAAAAATATATTTTATCAACATAAATTTTTATCATTAATACATTATAATAAATGATGAAATAATTTAAGAAATATTTACTATATAAATATTAACTACTTAAAATATGTAGAATAAATAAAAGTTATTTAATTAACCTATAATTCATTAAAATAACATGTAGATTATAAATAAAAATATATAAACTTATTACATTGATTTATCTACAAATTTCCGAATATAACAACTTAGTCAGTGATGTGATAATTTGAGTTTTGTAAATAATCGATTCAGTCAACTATCAAGAATTATACTTTGATAAAATAATTATATAATGAGCATGTATGGATTTTGAAAGTCATTTTTGGATTAGATAACTTTTGTTGACTTTTGCATGATAATCTCGAGCATTAGGATTGTGATACACTACGACTTGACCTAAATTGTTAGACAGATATTGACCAACATATAAATATATATATACTTAATATAGGTTCGTGAATCCAAGGTCAACCCTACACTTGTTCAGTACCGTCATATAAATAATTGCTACGAAATACAGTATAGTGAGTTTCATTTGCTCCCTTTTTAAATGCTTTTGTAATATATATTTTTAGGACTGAGAATACATGCACTTTTATAAATGTTTGACGAAATAGACACAAGTAATTGAAACTACATTCTATGGTTGAATTATCGAAATCGAATATGCCCCTTTTTAGTCTGGTAATCTAAGAATTAGGGAACTGGCCCCTAATTGACGCGAATCCTAAAGTAGATCTATTGGGCCCAATAAACCCCATCCAAAGTACCGGATGCTTTAGTACTTTGAATTTATCATGTCCGAAGGGAGTCCCGGAATGATGGGGATATTCTATATGCATCTTGTTAAGGTTGGTTACCAGGTGTTCAATCCATATGAATGATTTTAATCTCTATGCAGTGCGAAATGTCTGATATGAGTTGATGTTTATGAGAAATGAAAATGAAAATCTTGTGGTCTATTAAATTAATGGAAATGATTGTTTATGATAAACTAATGAACTCACCAACCTTTTGGTTGACATTTGAAAGCATGTTTATTCTCAGGTATTAAAGAAATCTTCCGCTGTGCATTTGCTCATTTTAAAGATATTACTTGGAGTCATTTATGGCATATTTCAAAAGACATTGCTTTCAAGTCGTTGAGGTCAATAAAGATTATTATTAAGTAAATGACAGATTAGGTCACTTATAGTTGGATATTATGAAATGGTATGCATGCCTGTCAACTTTCGTTGAAATGAAAGTTTGTCTTTTAAAAAATGAATGCAATGTTGTAAAATGTATCATATAGAGGTCAAATACCTCGCAATGTAACCATATGTTATTGTATTCGTCCTTATGGATTAGGACGGGTCGTCTCATTTACAATAACAAAAACCTCGTCGAAAGATCGTTAAAAGTCTATTATCAAAGTTTCAAGTTCATAAAATGCATTTCATGATTCGGGAAACCAATTTACATATACGACATGCCGTTTCGTAGGTAATTAAACATACAATACAACTAAACACTTACCAACAACGTCTCATGACATTCAAGGCATCAAAAGTTCATTTTAAATGCTACCAACCCTAACCAAGAATTAAGAATTCAATAATTTTGTAAATGAAGTTTTTCTAAATCAACCTACATAAAAAAAACGAAGTTAATGATGATAGTAACATATTTAACACATGAGCTTTAACATTTAACAACATTAAATCACCCAAAACTCAAGATTAAACAAACCCTTTTTCAAGTTCATGATAGTTTATGCAAAATAACAAGATCGAGCAAATAAATCAAATATTCATGCTAGACTCGAGCCATAGATGCTAACTAACGCACTTTTAAGTTTAAAGGTCTAATTTATGAAAATTAGAGATTTTGAAAAGCTTACCCCAAGCTATGAAATTGGTACCAAATTGAAGAGGATGATACAAGGATCACAAATATGTATTTTGTTTTGATGTTTGATTGCTAGATTGGATTTAGATGATGAATTAGTGAATTGGGTGTTTGAGAGTAAAAATGGAGGTAGTAGAAAAAGAGGAGGTGAATGAATGAGTGGAGGATGAGGGACTTGACTAGTTGACCTAGTCACTAGTTTAGTCCCTTGGCGACTTTGGTCTCTCGAGTTTGAAAGCGGGTGCGTGAATTAACTAAACGAACTAGTTTAAAATGCTAGAGTAAACGAGAGATATTATAATTAAATGACGGAATTATTGATAATGCTAATTAACGGAAGGTACGAATTTGGATAACGAAAGATATTATTTTAAAAAAAAAGACGGCGTTAAAATAAATTAACGGAAAAAGACGGGTCATTACATGTAAAAATGCGGTCTTAACATCTAATTGTTCTAGATGTAAGTCATCAGCAGTAACAATACTCAAAACCAATCGAATAGTAGTCATCTTCACAGCCGGCGAGAAAATTTCTTTAAAATCGACCCCCTCCCTTTGTTGAAATCCATTAACTACCAACCGAGCCATGTACCATTTTTTCCCGTCTAACTCATATTTAACCTGAAAGACCCATTTATTGTGCAACGCTTTTTTATTTAGAGGTAATTTCACTAGTGACCCTGTCTTGTTCTTTATTAGTGACCCCATCTATTCTTTCGTAGCAAGCTCTCACTGTATGGATTCTTTAGAATGTCTTGCTTCAAAATAACTCTCGGGTTCACCATTTTCGGTATAGAGTAGATAGTTTGCCGATGGAGAAAACCTAACATTAGGTTTGGGCATTCTACTTGAGCGTCTCAATGGTGGTGTAACGGGTTGTGGTGATTGAGTTACATCGCCACTTTTTCCACCATTAGAGCTCCCACTACTTTCGGAGCTTTCACCACTCTCCGAATATCCCCATCGTTTTGATCTTCACCGTTAATTGACAATTCAATAGTTTTTGAACTCCCACTAGAACCTGTATTCACATCAACAAACTCATCAAACATAACCGGATCATTATTGGAATTAACCGTTACCTTAGTGACATACAACAAGTTTTCATCAAAGATAACATCTCGATACGAATCACCTTTCTTGTCTCATTGTCCCAACACCTATAACCCATGTCATCCAAACCATACCCGATAAATGTACATCTTCTTGATTATGCATCAAGCTTGTCTTTGTCAATGTCTTTGGTCTTCACATAAACATTACAACTGAAAACCTTTAAGTGAGCCAAACTCACCTTTTTACCTGTCCATTCTTCTTCAGGAATTCGAAACTCTAACTGTGTTGAGGGTCCCCTATTAATCAAATAAGCTGTCGTGTTCACGGCATCTGCCCAAAACATCTTTGGTAGACCTGCATGTAACCGCATACTCCTAGCCCGCTCATTAAGCGTCCGGTTCATGCGTTCGGCAACCCCATTGTGTTGTGGTGTTTCTGGAACTATTTTTAACATACGAATACCATGTTCCGCACAATAGTCTTTAAACTCTTTTCTGATGTATTCTCCTCCATTGTCAGATTTTAAGCACTTAACTTTCAAGTTAGTCTCGTTTTCAACATTAGCTCTCCACACTTTAAAGGTAGCAAATACATCATATTTAACTTTAAGAAAATAAACCCATACCTTCCTTGTGGAGTCATCTATGAAAGTGACATAGTAGCGAGAACCACCATGTGACTCGATCGTTGTAGGTCCATAAACATCAGAATGAACGAGTTCACGCTTCTCCTTCTTTGGTGCAATTCCTGATTTCCCAAAGGACACTTTCTTTTGCTTCCCCAAGGTACATGATTCGCAAAACCCGATATTCACTTTCTTTAAATCCGGAATCTTCCCATTAGAAACTAGAACCTTCATCCCCTTCTCACTCATATGCCGTAAACGACGGTGTCATAGAGTAGCATCGGCCCCTACATTACTTGTCACATTAACCTCATTATCATCGAATACTTCAACCATGTATAAAGTTCCCCTTTTATGTCTTGATGCCACGATACGACCATCCCTTTTAACTTGCCACTTGCGATCACCAAAGGTAGTGTGATTGCCTTCTTCATCCCATTGACCAACTGAGATAAGCTTGCGTTTTAAATCCGGAATGTATCTCACATCTTTCAACGTCCAGTCGGATCCTTGGGATGTCTTTAATATCACTCTCCAATGCCTCTTATGTCTAAGCGTTTGTCATCCGCCAATCTTACTTTCCCCCCATACGGTTTAATATTCTTCATCATCTCCTTACTAGGATTAGCGTGGAATGATGCACTCGAATCCATGATCCAAGCTTCAACCGAATTTTCAACACAACACACCAAAGCGTTATCTGTATCTCCGGAAGTAAAGTTCACCCTAGCGTTATCCGCTTTCGGATTCTTACATTGAGTGCTAAAGTGACCCTTTTGATTGCAATTCCAACAAACAGCCGATTCTCGGTCCCTAGAGTTGTACCTCTTCTTGAATTTCTTATCCTTCTTCGTACCCTTATCGTTCTTCCTGTCCCTGTTGTCAGTGTTTAAGAGCGACCCTGAAGATTCCCTGGAATTCCTCCTACGAGTATCTTCTCCAAAAATCAAATCCCGAAATCCCCTCAAACTTGAGTTTAGAAGTTCCCGTAGAACTACTAACCGCCGTAATGGTACCCGACCAACTTTCAGGCAAAGACGAAAGCAAGATCAATGCCTGAAGTTCATCATTAAATACAATCTCCACCGAAGCAAGTCTTGAGATGAGATTGTTAAAATCATTGATATGATCTGTAGCACTAGCACCCTCCTTCATCTTTTGGTTGAACAATTGACACATGAGAAAAACCTTATTGGCAGCATTAGGTTTCACATACATGTTTGTAAATGCTTTAATGCACCCAAACGTAGTCTTCTCGTTAATAACATTGTAAGCAACATTTTTGTCGAGAGACATCCTAACCGTCCCCAAAGCTTGGCGACCTAGTAGATCCCAATCTTCTTCTTTAACATCATCAGGTTTCTCCTCCTTTAAAGGTAAGTGCAGTTTTTTCTGATACAAATAATCCTCTATTTGTATTTTCCAAAACTCGAAATCATTCCCATCGAACCGATCAATTCTAAACTTTCCTTCATCCGCCATCATGCCCTTTAACCAAACCTTGTGCTCTGATACCAGTTGTTGGGAATTTATGGACCCAAACAACAATCACCAATTCAGATTTGGTGATCCCACAAACAACAAACGAACGATAATAAAGAAAAGTAAAGAAAACGACACAAGAATTACGTGGTTATATGCAATCAGTGTGATTGCTTTAGTCCACAGCCAACTAGAGTGATTTTTATTGATATTTTCGTACATACGATTTAGGGTTACAATAAGATGTATTTATAGGCATACAACAACTTAAGGAGTAAGCAAAATAAAATCTGGAAGTTTCCTTCCCGTCAGACAACCCGCGGCGCGCCCAGGAGGGCCGCGTCGCGCCTCCACGTGTAGATCCGGATCAGCCGTTTTCTTCCAATTCAAACACCTGAATGCATGTGAGCTACGTCGCACCAGGAAGGGCCGCGGCGCGCCTTTTTCTGTATCCAAACTTCTCCTTTTGTTTTGATATCCTTCACACATTTGACAATTAACAACATCGACCCGTTTCCTTTCTTCTTACGAAAGACTGTATTGTTGCGATAGTACCAAATCAAATAACTACAAATCCACATGATTGCTTGCCATACCTTTGAAATAGAATTCGACCCACATGAGTTGCAGCTTTCTCGAAACAAATCGTCTATATTTTGATGAGCCATATTCACCTAAGTTCCACCATCGATACACTCTATCCTATATATCTTTTGCAAATGAACAATGTAAAAGAATATGATCAACAGTTTCAATATCTTCATCACAAACCGGACATCTCATTGAGTAAAGATCGATGACACGCTTAGCTCATTTTATTATTTGATATTCGAACTACACTCATAAGGCAATGGGTGTTTTGATGTCAATTATTTAGATACGGTGTCCATTATTGAGTGGTATTGACAAACTATCATTTTAAACTCCCACCTGGACTCTGGACTCAACTCATGATGCTATGAGTCTATGACTATGTAGGTGAATGCCGGAATGTGTTCGTCTTTTGCTTCATTTCAATTTTCGAAAGACGTATTATCAATCATCAACCTCTTAATATAATATTGCTATCTGGACCATTCCCCAATGAACTGAATATTGCTTGAACTTGCTGTTGTTACACGATCTTTAATAGTGACATCCTTTCACACATCAAGCCTATATAACCTTGGAATAATTGGAATAATATTGCATAAACTGTCCAACCACACCAATGCTCACACCAAAATGAGGAAGATCCTCCGTCTCCGATTGCCTTTTTTTAAAGAGTCATTGAGAGAGATTTGGGAATCTTCCATTTCATAACCTGCAAATACAATATTATTCCAAACACCTACACTCAAAAGATGAGCAAGCCCATTCTCTGGTCGAAGGCCTCCGCCAATTCTATAAATGCTACGAAGAATTCTAGCCCACAAGCAATTGGTTTCGATTTTAAACCTCCACCACTATTTGTTCAAGAGGGCAAGGTCTTTGCTTTTAAGTGATTCAATAGTTAGCCCCCCTCCCGGTAGAATCTCCTCCCATAACAATGAATGACACACAACTAATTTAAGCACACAAGACGGGAAAAAGAAGAGCGAGAACTAATACAACGGAAGATTATTGCGAACCGATTTGATGAGGACTAATCTTTCACCCAAAGACATCTCGTTGGCATGGTATTATATTTTCTCACAATTATATACCTCATCTTTACAAAAATATTTAATAATGTAATATTGTCTAAATAATTCATGTATCATTTTGAATTAAATCTGTCCCGCATTCAATAATTGAGCTTGTTTGTGTCAAGAAACATAACTAATATGATGATGACTAGACATATAGATAAGTCACAAATCAAACGGAAACATAATAGGTTACTTTCTCTAATAAAATTAAAAAATGAAATACAAAGGGACACAAAATGAAAGGGTGGATAAAAGAAACAACGACCCCCTTAGGATTTGTATATACTCATAATTCATAAATGTCAACAAATAAAAACTTCATAGGGAATGATATAAGTTTTTTTTTTTTTTAAGACAAATTCACACACTAATCTAATACCACGAACATATATACTACGAAATGTTCTAAGTAGAACACGAACTCTCAACATCAAAGTTGTAAGATTGACCTCGATACCGCAAAACAATTGGCTCTTTGGTGAATGATATACGTCATTTCCAATTGGATCACGTTTTTAATAAAATAGTAAGGTGTGAATATTTAAAATCTTTTATTAATGATATAAAATTTAGAATTTTATGATAATGACATATTTAATCATTATTCTAAATAACACAATAAATTATGAAAAATTATTGAATGAACCTTTTGTATCAATAAATAAATAAAATATATATTTTCGATATCTATTCCGGATATAATTTAAGATTTAAGATGAAATTTAATGCAAAAAGGATATTTTGAATAATAAAAAAGTCATTACAATTATAAATGATTCAACACACTTTTTTTTTTTTACATCAGTTTGGAATCACCCATAGGAACTTAACCACCCACGCGTTCCTCTACCGTAGTTGCATAACCCGCCCTCAACTACTGCTCTGGAAGAAACCCAGACCAATCTGAGGGCATGACCGGTAAAAATTACCCTCCTCGTTGCCCCCGCAGTAAGCGAAAGACGACCTGAGTTGATACTTCAGGTCAGTGATAACATTGAGTGCAATATTACAGTCCAACGGAGTCGAACTCCTGACCTCTCGTTAAAAGAGGCAAGACACTACCAGTTGAGCTACAACTCAATGTTTCAACACACATTATCTCATTTAATATCATTTGTCATTAGACATTTATAAACAAATACACACATTATCTCATTTAATATCATTTGTCATTAGACATTTATAAACAAATACGTTGAATACTTAACAATAATCAGTCAACCAAGACAGAAATAAATAAAGTGGAACAATGTCATGCCAATTTACACTAATAAATCCATGGGTACCATTGTACCAATACAACAAGAATGATAATCAAGGATACAAGAACACCAATCGTTTAGAACAAAGTGTGCATTTGTAACTTCTTTTAGTAATATTGCAAACAGGAACAAAGCAACACTTCCATTTATTAGCACAATACACAGCCTCTACTTTACCACCGCATTTCGGGCACGCACCAGGAGCTTCATGACGACTTAGCTCGTTTTGTTCTTCGTCACAAACATATAATAATCTCATCACAAAAGTTGGTTTATATTTGCCCTGTTTTCGATTGCTTCGGAGATAAGAAATTTTGTTCGAATACATGTGTTTGTGACCGAGTGTGTATATTTATATAAGGATTGGATATATTATAGAGAATCTGTTATTATAACCAAGCACGTACTATTTTGATTTTGTCAGTTTGTAATATTATCAGATTGATTTTATTCCGTAGTTTTTGGATTTACGTACGTGTATTTATATTTTTTATAAACCGGAATCTAACGGCAAACTTTACCGAACTGTAATAGTATATTAACTGAAATGAAATATAAACTTTTTAACAATTCATCACTCTGTACCATCCTCAAATTATATCCATATATTTATAGAATCCTTAAGGTTTGTGGTGTGAAGCTTGAACAAATAAAAGAGTGGAATTGCAGTCTGGAAACTCTGTATGAAAATCGAAGTATTGATATCCTTGTTGAACAATGAAACCCCGTCGGTATTTTGGACTACATTAATCACTATTTATATAGAGTACAAATAGCCCTGTAAAATCGTAATGGACTTAAGCGTACAAATGAAATTGGGTCAACCAATTCTATATTCTGATACTCCTCACAGTCTAAACGGCAAAATCACGAAAATTTGGACATGATGTTAATTATAAAAAAAATAATTAAATACTTTTTTCTCATTTGTTGCTTTTCGTTTATAATGTATTGTTTTGGCTTTCACTTATTACGTAACGATACCGTGACTTGCATTGTCTAAGCAGTTTCTCATGTTCAGGAACGTTGTTGTGGCTTGCTTGCTTTCCCTAAGGATTGAGCATCACGTACTTTAATAAATAACTTTTGTCAATGATAATAATTTTCTTCAAAGCTGAAGAAAGCGTTTTGACGATATTTTTTTCGGCTTTGAAACCTAGTCAACGTATTTTGCTCTCATGCCATGTCAAACAATGAAAACCCTGTCGAAATTATGAATTACATTAGTAACTATGTATAGAGTACAAATAGCCCTAAAAACCCTTAATGGACCAAAACTCACAATTTAATTCGAGTTAAACCAATTCTATATTCTAATAATCCTAAATCTGTGTGAGCCCCCGAACGGGAGGTGTGTTTGGCAAATGGGATGAAATATGTTTCAACCGAGAGGATTAGGCGTTGAATCTATATCACAATATTTTATACCAGACGTAAGCTAGGTTCCTCAGGGTGTAGATCTAATGGGGCGTGAGGATTCTGGACGAGAGAAGGTGATTTTGGGAAGGGTAAATTTGTAAGGATATTAGGACCCAAACAACGCAAGTGATTCTTTAAGATCACTAACCCACTTAATGAACGAAAGAATATAAATGCGAAAAAATGTAAATCGACACAAGAGATAACGTGGTTATATGCAATTGTTGTGATTGCTTTAGTCCACGGACCAACTAGAGAGTGTTTATTTACTGAATATTTGTATGTGGTGTGTTACAATTGCATACAACGAGTTCTATATATAGAGAAAACAAGAACACCATGAAACTTCAACTTGATCTTCAAGTGTGCTAGCAATCATGAAAGATAAACCAACTAGCCATGCTTTTCACCTTGTATTGGCATGATCACAGCCCTAATTTTAGGTGTAAAGTGATCAACTTTGCACCTAAAGTGAAAGGAGGCCAAAGCATGCTCGGATGTAAAGGTTGCAACTTGCCAAATTGCTGACAGAGAGGCGATGCGCCGCATCTGAAAGAGATGCGCCGCATCCCTATAGTTTTCCACGTTTCAGATTCAAGTAACAGCTCCAGATGCGCCGCATCTGGATCTGGATGCGCCGCATCTGACCCCTTTGATGCGCCATTTCAGCTCAATGCTCCGCATCTAAAACCTTCGGACTATTTTGCTGCATGGATGCGCCGCATCCTTAGAGTGATGCGCCGCATTTCACTGTTTCACGCTTACCGAAATCTGCAAAATCCGTGCAAGTGTTTAACAGTTTTTTTTAGTGGCACTTTTTTTTTTCTTTCCAGTTTTGTTTAAATGTCTCCACACTCCAACAATCTCCCACTTGGAGACTTTGAACAAACTCCATTCATATCAATGATCTAACCAAGAACATTAGACTACCTTCGATTACCGCCAAATACCATTTGGGACACGCACGCTCAACACATACTTCGGATGAGTAGACTTTCGATAAAAGGTCTTCAATACTACTTGTTAAACTTGTAACACTTACAATCTCTAGTTGTGGTCTTCTCTCATCAAGTCATGAGAAGACCAATTGAGGTAATGCAAAACCTCAATTTCTCCGTCGTAACCACCTTAGTAAACATATCGGTAGGATTCTTCGTACCAAGGATTTTCTCCAAGAATAAAGTGCCATCATTTATATGTTGTCGAATAAAATGATACCTTATCTTGATGTGTTTCGTTCGACTATGAAACACCGGATTCTTCCCAAGATGAACCGCACTTTGATTATCACAATACAAGACGCAATAGTCTTGTCTTTTACCCAACTCGCCTAAGAAGTTCTTCAACCACACTAGCTCTTTAGAAGCTTCTGCAATAGCCATGTATTCGGCTTCGGTGGTTGACAAAACGACACTCTTTTTCAATCGAGATAACTAACTAATCGCCGTCTTTCCCATTGTGAAAACATAACCCGTAGTGCTTTTCCCCGAATCATCACATCCACCCAAATTAGCATCCGCATAACCTCTAAGTATGAGATTGTTTTTAGAGAAACACAATCCCATATTAGAAGTACCTGTCAAATAACGAAGCAACCATTTGACTGCTTCCCAATGCTCTTTCCCCGGATTAGACATATAACGACTTACAACTCCCACTGCTTGAGCAATATCGGGTCTTGTACAAACCATGACATACATAATACTACCCACGGCCGATGCATATGGAACCTTTTTCATATCCATTTTGTCTTTTACCGTCTTTGGTGATTGACTTTTTGATAATTTTAAGGTGCTTCCCAAAGGCATAGAACGAGCCTTTGAATCTTTCATGTTGAATCTCTCTACTACTTTCTCAATATATTTAGATTGAGACAAGTATAGAGTACCCTTCACACGATCACGCACAACACTCATGCCAAGTATTTGCCTAGCACCACCAAGATCCTTCATCTCGAATTCTCGAGAAAGTAATCCCTTCAACTTGTTAATTTCGGACATGTTAGAACCTGCAAGCAACATGTCATCAACATACAACAATAAGATTATGTAAGAAGACTTGAATTTCTTCAAGTAGCAACAGTGATCCGCTTCACATCTTAATAAACCAATCTTCTTCATAAACTCGTTAAACTTCAAGTACCATTGCCGAGGTGCTTGCTTCGATCCATACAAACTTTTCTTTAGCTTACAAACCCACTTCTCTTTACCCTTTACCTCAAAGCCCTCGGGTTGCCTCATGTAGATCTCTTCAATAAGATCACCATGTAAGAATGCAGTTTTTACATCTAGTTGCTCAAGATGTAAGTCTTCGGATGCAACCATAGAAAGTACCAAACGGATAGTAGTCATTTTAACTACCGGTGAAAATATATCTTTGTAGTCAACCCCTTCCTTTTGTTGAAAGCCTTTGACTACCAAACGAGCCTTGTACCTTCTCTTGCCATCTAACTCATTCTTGATTCTATACACCCATTTGCTTTGCAATGCCCTTTTATTATGAGGTAACTTCACTAGTGACCAAGTCTTGTTCTTCTCAAGTGATCCCATCTCTTCTTTCATGGCAAGCTCCCATTTTATGAATTCTTTTGTTTTTCTTGCCTCAAAGTAACTTTCGGGTTCACCATTCTCGGTATAGAGCAAGTAGTTTGCTGATGGAGAATACCTAGGATTAGGTTTGGGCACTCTAGTCGAGCGTCTTGGTGTAGGAGTAACCGGGATGGTTGGACCGATTTCATTTGTGTCCTCCTCATTACTAGAACTCGCACTATGTTCGAAATCATCACCGCTTTCCGAATCATCCCCATCATTAGCGTTTTCCGATGCCTCACCGTTTGTTGGCAATTCATTGTTTCCCGTACTCCCACTAGAACCTGCAAGATCATCAATAGAAATATCGTCAAAAGTAACATGACCCGGTTTAGGACTCCCCGTTTCCGGTTTGCCATAGACCGAATCTTCATCAAATGTAACATCTCGCAAATGAATTACTTTTCTAGCCTCGTTATCCCAACAACGATAACCCATTTCATCCGACCCGTAGCCTATGAAAATACACTTCTTTGACTTAGCTTCAAGTTTGTCTTTATCCGCATCTTTGGTCTTCACATATGCATTACACTCAAAGATCCTAAGGTGACCATAACTCACCTTCTTACCTTGCCATTCTTCCTCGGGAATTCGGAAACCCAACGGTGTTGAGGATCCCCTATTTATCAAATAAGCCGACGTATTAACTGCATCTGCCCAAAACATCTTAGGCAAACCGGCATGTAGTCTCATACTCTTAGCACTTTCATTTAACGTATGATTCATACGTTCGGCGACCCCATTGTGTTGCGGTGTCTCCGGTACCGTTTTCAACATTCTAATACCGAGCTTTGCACAATGGTCTTTAAACTCAAGACTACCATATTCTCCTCCATTATCCGACTTCAAGCACTTGACCTTCAAGTTAGTCTCATTTTCTATCATAGCTTTCCACTTCACGAAAGTATTAAATACATTGGATTTAGCTTTAAGAAAATAAACCCATACCTTTCGAGTGGAGTCGTCAATGAAGGTGATATAATAGCGAGAACCTCCATGTGATTCTACATTGGTTGGACCAAACACATCCGTATGAACAAGCTCCAATTTCTCCAACTTAGGTGCATTCCCCGATTTCCTAAAAGTCACCTTCTTTTGCTTCCCATATACACATGGTTCGCAAAACCCAAGTTCTACTTTCTTCAAATCAGGAATCCTCCCACTCGAAACAAGCATCTTCATACCCTTCTCACTCATATGCCCGAGTCTTCGGTGCCATAGAGTTGATTCGGACTCAACATTAACCGTAGCAACCACCGTGTCTTCATCAAACACTTCAACCATATAAAGAGTTCCCCATTTATGTTCACGAGCCACTACACAACTACCCTTAACCACCTTCCATCGGCGGTTTTCAAAAGTAACCGCGTTACCTTCATCATCTAATTGACCAACCGAAATAAGTTTCCTTTTCAATTTAGGAATGTATCTTACGTTCTTCAAAGTCCAATTAGAACCAAGAGTAGTCTTCAAAACAACATCTCCAATGCCCTCTATGTTGAGTTGCTTGTTGCCCGCCAATCTCACCTTGCCTTGATATGAACGAAAATTCTTCATCATGCTTTTGACATGAGTAGCATGAAACGAAGCTCCCGAATCCAAAATCCAAGACTCCATAGAATTTTCAACACTACACAAAAGTGCATCATCACTTTCCCCTTCGGCCAAGTTTACACCTTTCGCGGAACCATTTTTGCAATTCCTTTGAAAGTGCCCTTTTTGATTGCAACCCCAACAAGTAACTTCACTTCTATCTTTCGATGAATTCCTCTTCTTAGACTTCTTCCTACCCTTCTTCTCACCGCGTTCAAATTTCCTACCCCGGTTGTCGGTACTTAATAAAGAACCGGACGTTGATTCTCCCGAGTTTCTCCCATAAATATCTTCACCAAGAATCAAATCCCTTATAGCTTCGAACGCTAGCTTAGTAGTTCCCGTAGAGCTACTAACCGCGGTAACCGTACCCGACCAACTTTTCGGTAATGATGAAAGCAAGATAAGTGCTTTTAGTTCATCATCAAACTTAATCTCTACCGATTCCAGCCTTGAAACGATATTATTAAATTCATTGATATGATCCGTTGCACTCGTACCTTCCTTCATCTTAGTATTGAACAATTGACGCATGAGAAATACCTTATTTGCAGCTGTAGTTTTCTCATACATGTTAGAGAGTGCTTTCAAGCAAGCAAACGTCGTCTTTTCATTTACAACGTTGTATGCAACGTTCTTAGCAAGTGAAAGACGAATAGCACCTAAAGCTTGACGATCCAAAAGCGTCCAATCGGCATCGTCCATGCTTTCGGGCTTGGTCTCTAACAAGGGTTGGTGTAGCTTCTTTTGATACAAGTAATCTTCAATTTGCATCTTCCAAAAGCCAAAGTCTCTCCCATCGAATCTGTCGATTCTAAACTTTCCGTCTTCCGCCATCGTCCCCTTAACGAAACCTTGTGCTCTAGATACCAGTTGTAAGGATATTAGGACCCAAACAACGCAAGTGATTCTTTAAGATCACTAACCCACTTAATGAACGAAAGAATATAAATGCGAAAAAATGTAAATCGACACAAGAGATAACGTGGTTATATGCAATTGTTGTGATTGCTTTAGTCCACGGACCAACTAGAGAGTGTTTATTTACTGAATATTTGTATGTGGTGTGTTACAATTGCATACAACGAGTTCTATATATAGAGAAAACAAGAACACCATGAAACTTCAACTTGATCTTCAAGTGTGCTAGCAATCATGAAAGATAAACCAACTAGCCATGCTTTTCACCTTGTATTGGCATGATCACAGCCCTAATTTTAGGTGTAAAGTGATCAACTTTGCACCTAAAGTGAAAGGAGGCCAAAGCATGCTCGGATGTAAAGGTTGCAACTTGCCAAATTGCTGACAGAGAGGCGATGCGCCGCATCTGAAAGAGATGCGCCGCATCCCTATAGTTTTCCACGTTTCAGATTCAAGTAACAGCTCCAGATGCGCCGCATCTGGATCTGGATGCGCCGCATCTGACCCCTTTGATGCGCCATTTCAGCTCAATGCTCCGCATCTAAAACCTTCGGACTATTTTGCTGCATGGATGCGCCGCATCCTTAGAGTGATGCGCCGCATTTCACTGTTTCACGCTTACCGAAATCTGCAAAATCCGTGCAAGTGTTTAACAGTTTTTTTTAGTGGCACTTTTTTTTTTCTTTCCAGTTTTGTTTAAATGTCTCCACACTCCAACAATCTCCCACTTGGAGACTTTGAACAAACTCCATTCATATCAATGATCTAACCAAGAACATTAGACTACCTTCGATTACCGCCAAATACCATTTGGGACACGCACGCTCAACACATACTTCGGATGAGTAGACTTTCGATAAAAGGTCTTCAATACTACTTGTTAAACTTGTAACACTTACAATCTCTAGTTGTGGTCTTCTCTCATCAAGTCATGAGAAGACCAATCAAATTGCACAATCTCTAGTTGTTTATGTGAGGTTAATTATTCATACAATTCATACAATGTATTAATCAAATTGGCAACACTCATTTTCTTAATTACACAATGTTGATAGTACTCTAATAGACGTCTGTTGCTAGTAGGAGAGCCTTATGTACTTCTATTACTTATTGAAAGCGCTTCATGAGATTTTAACCCCGTGAGAAGTATCATTTGACGCGAATATACTTATGATTACGCGAATATACTCAATTGCTTGGCGAGTGAAATGTACTAAATAGATATGCTAGATAATGTATGGGCCGAACGGGTAAACTCCTACTTTGATATGGCAAGTTCGTTTTATGTAAACCTGTTCATGTCATTCTCAATTCAAATCAAAGTTAGCTAAAACTAATTGTACCCCGAAAAAAATATCATATCAATCCATCTTACCTAGCTAACATTGATTTCCTTTTCCGTGCAAATCTGATTGTGACACACACACATGTTTTGAGTACGATTGTTGGAATAGTGCGAGTTCATACGACATAACCCGGTTGAAGGTGGACCGTCCAATAAAAAAAACGCTTATCTTTGATGTGGGCAAAGGATGATCCCATCAAACTCCAACGCTCAATTTGTCGCTTTTGAAAATTGAATGCAAAGTACTAAAGATGAAAACAATAGTCTTCAATGTAGTACGGAGTATTAATTTTCCCACATGTTAGTCCTAATGTGTACTACATGACATCATAGATGTGTCACGTTTTGATCTATATGTTAGCTTGATTATTCAATATGGAATCTTGTTGCGGAACAAAAACTTTCGCATCAACCATCAATTACAAGTGTTTCAAAACTTGATTAATCACATTATACAAAATGTCGAACTTTGAAATATAACTACCGGAAAGAAAACGCACATATATACATATATGTAACTTTATTTATGTAGTGGTAAAATATTGGAGTACATTTTAAAGTTTTCGGGAGTGATAAAACGAGAGTTGGCATCATGTGGAGTACCCATGTGAGTTCTGTTGTCGTACGTACTCTTTTAACAATGACAACACTCCCTGGGTGCACATAGTAGTATTGTACTGTGGCACCTTTAAAAAAAATAATAATAATAAAATAAAATATAGATTGAAAAGATCTTCTTGAAGTACTCCGTCCGTCCCATCTAAAGTGCCCACCTTACTATTTTGGGACGTCCCATTTGAAGTGTCCACTTTGTTTTTGACCAATCAGAAGATGTTATTCTGGAGAAAGAAAACTTCTCATTGGTGGAGAATAAATTTAGTGAGATTTCTAAAAACTGTGGGCAAAAAGTAAGTGGACACTTGTAGTGGAACAGAGGGAGTAGCATATTATTTTAGGCTTGAGTGTCCCTGATTAATAGTGTATATCATACGGTCTATTTGCTTGAACAAGTGAATCTAGACCCAATGCAAATCAATACAATCCACAAATACATCAATTGTAAACTAGCACATGATTAATAGTGTATGATATACGGTCTATTTGCTTGAACAAGTGAATCTAGACCCAATGCAAATCAATACAATCCACAAATACATCAATTGAAAACTAGCACATGAAACTACAGTTAAGACTCCTTAACACCTAACTCTACTTAAGTCGGCGTTGTAACATCTTTGAAATCCTGAAGAATAACCCAAAAAATATTGCACTCAAGCAGCATAGCCACCACAAACATCACCCTAACTAGAATAAATAATCACTCAAAGTACATCTATCAAACCGAAAGTCGTGAACTTAGGCCCATATTTAAATGTTAGAAACCACAACCATGAGCAAACCCGATCATTACTTGAATACCAACTCCGGGAAATGAATCTACCAAATGGGACAACATCCTTGAAACACAGGAGAGCCACCAACGAGAAAAACCCAAAACGCTACGAAAAATCGACCTGTAAAGATGAAGCATCTAGAATGGAAAACATTGGCACATGGCGAAGAACTGATATTGCCTATTTGTATACATATTTTAGAGGTTGTATCTATTTTGTTTTTCATAATATTTAAGTAAGTAATGTGAACTTTCGATACTTAATATAATCTAATTGATTCTTGATATTTTTGTTGAAAAATGAGTTTTTTAGCTGAAATGATGATTTTCGAATAAGGTTCAAGTTCTGGTTAGGGTACCTCCACTCGTTTGGTTATAACACGCTAATGTGGACTCATATTTAGGTAATTCAATAGCCCAGATGCCCTTAACTCAGAGCTCTACAACTTTCATTTTAGCATAATAGCGAGATTCGGTGAGAAAGCGTCGCTTTGAATGCTGGAGAGAAGCTGTGAAATTTTGGGCAAATCGTCGCGTAACTGAAAGTGCCACAAAAGTTTTAAAGCGCCGCATTCCAGTGCGTGCCGCAGAAACCTAACAGACTTGAAAATCACTATTTAAGCCCATTTGTCAACCCTAACTGAGAAGGTAGCAACCTCAGCTATTCGGGTCGTCCCCTAGGCTATTTTGAGAAGAGTTTAAAGGTTTTTCAAGGCTTTTAACACCCTCCAATCGTACGGAACAATCTATAATCATGGACTCAACTTAAGATTTTCCAATTTTAGGTCCATTCTTTGTCTATGAATAATTCGATCTTTAACTTTGTTTTGATTTTGATGAATACTATGATTCTTGGATAGTTTTGTGTGTTTACATACACTAAATACTTGATTATGTTGAATTTGATTTAATTGGTTGCTCTATTGGATTTATCAAACTGACAACTTGCTGATTTCATATAGTGATTTGCAGTTACTGACAACAAATTGTGCGTCCATACCAACCAGGGAGACGAATTAGATTTAATAGAGAAATTAGATAGAGGTGAATTCTATGTGGCGACGAGTTAACACAATTAGTGACGACTACTTCCGTACGACGCTATAATTCAAGTCATTAGGTTTGTTGATGTTAGCTAGTCTTAGGTATCTATTAGACCATTTGTAGTGGTTAGTGGCGTTTCTTACTCGTGTTTCTTGCTTTTTGCACTTTTTTGGTGACTTGAACATGTTTCTTTTATGGGTGGAGTAGTGGTGGTGTTGTTTTTTGGTGTTAGTTTTAGTGGAATGATGAGGTGACATTTTTTTTCTTCCTTTTTTATGTTTTACTAATTCGTTTTATATTATTTATGTAATAAAATTGCAAAATAAAAAATGACACGTATTTACTAATTTGTTTTTCGAGTGATGTTGGCAAATTGTTGTGGACTTGGTGTTTGGATAGGTCGGGTTGATATTCCGGGAGTATTAGCACTCCCGAAAACCAATAGATTTGATAACGGACGGGTGTTGTTGAATGGTGTATCGGAATCATCATCTTGATTTTGTGGAGTGTTAGACATTTTTGTTTGTGTAAAAAAAAGTTGAATTAAAGAGTGTTTGAAGTATGGAATTATGTGTATTTTGGTATAAATTGTACATACATATATAGTTAAATAATATTGGAATTTTTTTTTAATTGCAACGGATAGTCCCAAACGGTCAACAAAAAAGCACCAACCAAATGGAGCCACATGTCAACAACGGACGTTTCTTCACGCGTTGGAATCGAACGGAAGGCTAGGAAACGCCTGGAAGAAACACACCACTAGGTCACCAGGTGGCGTTTCTTGTCCACCACATGTGCAGAATCCTGCGTTTCTTGGACCCGATATAAGTGGTCTTATGCGACCGTACATGTAGACCAATCTAGATGACCTAAAGCACAATATAATTAATTTGTTCTTAATCATGAATATCCAACATACATGCAAATAATGTCTAGGTAAACGATTATTTGCTTCCATTAATTATTTTGTTTTTTGTTTTAATTATATTCAAAAATCAAAAATCTTTTCTTTGATTATTTGTTTATGTTATTTAATCACATTTTAAACGGAAACCCCGTGTTTGATTATTTGTATATGTTATGTAATCACTTTTAGTTGTCTTTCTTAAATTGCACTCTATAATCTTTTTGAAACGATACTTGAATTTATCAGTTTTATACTAATACACGAATGAGTATACTTGCATGTAGTTGTGTTTTAGTCAATTCTCAGTATTTTCTTGTAATTTTATTTTATAACTTGATTATAGCACATCGAGTTTTAAATGAGAAGAGCATATTCAGATCTATAAACGCATCTTAACTCTCTGAAACAACCCTTTAATCTAGTTTTGAATTTATTATTTTGCCCAACTTGCGTTTTTACTTCTTTTATTCATCACCCATATTTTCTATACCCACAAGAATTTTTAAGAGGTGTTTAACTACAAGACTCGTTAAAGAGCTTCAACTGCAAGACTCATTAAAGAGTTAGCTTTACTCATTTGATTCCCAAGATTCACGTTCTTTGGAAAGTTCCACGGTCTTTGAAGATGAGATAAAAATTACGTAGTAGATAGTTTTTAAATGAGTACAAAAGAAACATTTATATCATACATATTAAATTGAATTTTTTGGGGGCCCATTTATTTTTCAAGACGAAGGTAGTAATTGTACGCTATGTCTTAAAAATTTCGAAAAATATCATATTTACCGGATCCGGATAAAGGTTCTGAGTATGTTTGATAAGGAGTTTTCTAATGCCATTAGAAACTTCTAGTTTCTAATTTATGAAAAGGCACTTATCTAATCAAAAGATTCGTTTGCCTAAAATAGCTTAAACCTTTAGACGGACGAAAAAAAGTTAGAAGTTAATAGAAGTAGCGTTTGAGAAAAAACTCTTAGGTTTTTGTCACTTTACCATTTTTTAACTGCAACAACTACTCCTTCAAACAACTAAATAAATTCTAAAAGATTACCGACCACCAACTAACAACTATCATGTAACACCTACCATATATGAAATATCCGTTGTGTTTTCTCTTCTAAAAATAATAATAATAATATATTTTGTTGTCTCATATGCAATTAAGTTGTGTTAATCGGACTCGAGTTGTATAGATGGAACGAAAGAAAAAGCCCAATATCAGCTCTTGGGCCGTCATCGGCAAACACGATCCATTTTATTTTATCAATGCAAGTTAGTTACTAAAAAGTTTCCAAAATCATTAACCATACATATTTATCATCATCATAGAATTATTATGGCATGAAGCAATTATCAATTGTAAATTCATGAGAAGTAAATGATAACCCAGATTGACAGATTGTTAGTGTAAATATGGATGACATTAGTCCCAAATTACATTTAAATAAACTGAAACATCTTATAGATGTTTAACTCGATAAATAAAGTAATATAAGAAATCATATAGCTTGAACAAGTACTATACAAAAATGAGCATATACACCTTTTAGAAACTGGTTCTGGGGTAACAACTAAAAACAGATTTATAAAAGGAACCAGTTTTTTTAGACGGAAATGGAAAACCGACTTTAAAAAAAAACCGGTTACTAATGTCTATTTTAAAAACCGGTTCCTTACCAAAGGGTTTTCACTTTGAACCCCTTTTTTAAAAAAATGGTACCGATGCTTATTTGATTTTGAGCGAGAATCGGAAAAATTAAAACCCAGTTAAATCTCATTACTTATACCAAAAACTAAAATTTCATTTCACCCTTAACCATTTAGTTCTACCTTTCACTACACTATCTACGGGTGTGCGTGGTACGGTTCCGGACCACTTGTTCGGATCGGTTCGGTTCCGTCCCGAATCCCAATTTGAAGCAAAAACATGGACCGAGGACCGCACTAAATATTATCGGTTCGGTTCGGTACGGTACGGTTTGGGTAGTTTTAGTGTTTTTTCGGTTTTGATCCGGTTCGGTCCGGACCGAAGACTAGAAATCCGTAAAATTGTGGACCAAGGACCGGACCGAAAAAGCTAGTTCGGTTCGAAATCGGTCCGGTCCGATACGGTCTTCGGTTCTTCCTGTACCATGCACACCCTTAACACTATCCTCCATTTTCTTCTTTGTTAAGGGACACTCTTAACTCATTTTGTATTTCATTTGAGAAGTGAGTCGCTCACAAGTAGGGATGACAATGGATCGAATATGAATCGGATGATATCGTATCCATATCTATATCTATTTAAATTTTGTTAATCCATATCCATATCCATATCCATTAAATTTCACTTCATCCATGCATATCTCCATACTTAATTAAGTGGGTTATTAAAATCCAATGGATATTAGAAAAATGTTATAATATTTCTTAATATATAGGGAAAATGGCACCAAAATGCATTGAACTTTCATCAAAATCCTATTGTATGCATTCAACTTTTAAAAATCCTATTATATGCATTCAACTTTATATTTTCTCCTATTGTATGCATTCAACCTGTTATAACAGGTTACCTTCTAGGTCACCTTCTAAATATTTACATCTTTAGTCCCTCATATTTGTAAATTCTAATTTCATTAGTCCTTCTGTTAAACAAAACATTTATATCTTCATACATTCATCATCTTCATCTTGTCTAAATTATATATTAATTATATATTCATAAATAAGTGTGTAATATTGATCATTTTAGGTACTAATTAAATTGGTACTAATTAGAAAAGTTTGTTGATCAACCAAAAATAGGTGTGTTTATGGAACAGTTTGTTGCATAACAAATACCAAAACAGTTATAAAGAGATGAAAGCAAAATCATCAGGTCTGATTATTGGGATATCGATTGGGGTAGTGATTGGAGTGCTTTCGGCTATAATTGGACTAGTTTGCTTTAGGTTTCATCGGAGACGATCTCAGATTGGTAACAGCAGTTCTAGGCGAGCATCAACTGTCCCCATTCGAGCAAACGGTGCTGATTCATGTGCAGTTTTATCCGATTCATCAGCTGGTACAGAGTCATCTAGATCATCATCGATGAATAATAATAATAATAATGGCTATTGTTCTTTTTGGTTTGGTGGATCGAAAAAGTCTCATGTTGTTGCAGCTTCTGGGATTCTTGAGTATCCTTACAAGTAAGTTTATCCTGTTAGTTTTTGTATTTTTATTTAACTTTTCAAGCATAATCTTACCTGTTTTTTTTCCGGCTGGATATAACAGAGATTTACAAAAAGCAACATGTAATTTTACGTCTATAATAGGCCAAGGGGCTTTTGGTCCTGTTTACAAAGCTGAGATGAGCACCGGTGAGACTGTTGCTGTTAAAGTTCTTGTAACTAATTCGAAACAAGGCGAGAAAGAGTTTCATACTGAGGTAGTTATTATTTGTACATTAATAACATTTTACTCATAAAGGTAGAGCAGGTTCAACATTTTGGAACTGCACGACCGCCCATTTTGACACCCCCAGTCACAACAGACACAAACAATTTATAAGATTCTTGGATTAATATAACGTTTAGCATTACTAGAAGTCATGTCTGAATTTTTGGTTGATCAACAAACTTTTCTAATTAGTACCAATTTAATTAGTATCTAAAATGATCAATATTACACACTTATTTATGGATATATAATTAATATATAATTTAGACAAGATGAAGATGATGAATGTATGAAAATATAAATGTTTTTTTTAACAAAAGGACTAATGAAATTAGAATTTACAAATATGAGGGACTAAAGATGTAATTATTTAGAAGGTGACCTAGAAGGTAACCTATTATAACAGGTTGAATGCATACAATAGGAGAAAATATAAAGTTGAATGCATACTGTAATGACTCGGAAATTTCCGACCAAATTTAAACCTTAATCTTTATATATTTCCGACACGATAAGCAAAATCTGTAATGTTGAGTCTAGAAAGTTTGAAATCTATATTCAGATAATCAGTTACCCTTTGACCAAGCCTGGCGATTCACGAACAACTAATTGTAAATAAAATATATTATTAATGTTATTATGATCAAAAATAATATTAATATTATTATAACTGGTATTATTATTTGCATCATTAATAAATTATTATTATCATTATTATTAGTTAAATTTATTAAAATTTGCACTATTGTTAAAATTAACATTATTTATTATCTATTGATACTAGATATTTTACTAATAATTTTATTATTTCATTATTAATAATATTAACACATTTATACTTGTAATTATCCAATTATGGATTATATACATATAAACAGATTTATACTTCCTGTTTTATATATATATCGATACAAATACATACACATATATATGGATGTATAACCAACTGGTATAAATAAAATTAAATATAAAAATTACGTATTTCTGTTTGCTATCATTTTCAACCTGTTATTGATTGTTTTACATTTCAAAGATTGGTACGATTCGAATCTCAATTTCAAGATACAACCAAAACAATCAGTTTCACCTTTTTTTTTTTTTTATATTTCTGTCCTTGAGAAGAATTGGCTATCGATCAAATTGGGTTATAAATTAATACAATATGGTACTGAGTGTTATCAAGAACCACCACTTCGATCACCATGAAACCCTTTTAGAATCACGACTATCACCTTGAGTTCTACCTCCTGTTTTTGTTATGATCGTAAACATAAAACTCTCAACATCAACACCTTCTCACCGCTACTGCTTACTAACATTCTATTCACCACCACTAAACAACCACCATCCTCTTCATCGACTACAACCATATATTTCTCTTTTTCTCTCCCTACTAATCTAGTCCGAGAACCTTCATAACCATTGAGTGTTCCTTTGATGATCTTTCTGTTTCAAATCATAACAAACCAAAGATCTTTGGTCACTACAACATATGGCTACTATCGTTATCTGTTTCATGATGAAATCACCAAAACATGCCATAAATCACGATCATTGATCACCATCTTTCATATCTCTATCACTCGTCTCCCCTCACCCTCTCTTAATCCTTGTAACCACAAAACCCTAGCAATCGACACCCTCACTATTGTAACCGATCTCAAGCCGAATATTTTCTTGTTCCTTCCACGAAGTACAACCCATAACACCACCATGAAATAATCACCACCTTCGGCCTATATCATCACCAAACCACTTCGGTGTATGTTTTTCCTGTTTCAAAATTTGAACACCACCTTTCACCTTCGTATGATCAACCACCAACAAACGTTACTAAATAAGCAAGTATACAAAGAAGAAGACGACTACTACATATATTTTTCTTTTATCTTTTGCTCGTTGATAAGACAACCATGAAACCCGAATTTTTGTAGCAACCTTCTGCTGCTACTACCTGTTGCAACCACCCTCGTCCTATATTTCCTTTTATCTTTGCTGTTCGCATTTGGAGATCAATCAATACAGCCCTTTATCGAAAACCCTACTAGGTATGATAATTGAACCCACACTCACGCATGTTATGTATCTTATAAAATGCTGCTTGGCCGACAATATATAACCTCCACTTGAGTCCATAATGGGATAATAAAATATGATATTTACAAAAGTAAAATCCGCTGCATGATTCATAAACCCATCAAATTGAGACACCTTGATCGACGTGCAATTTGTTCCTTTTAGTTATTGGCAGACAAGTTTTCAATCATTTGACAAAGTGGTTACATAAAGCATATAAAGATAATATAGATGAAAGTGATAGGGAGGGACATTGAATCGAAAACAGAAACTGATACTTTCTTATTGGGACGACGGTTTCATTGTTGATTGGGACATGAGTAATTCGTTTGTTGATTAGGGCTGTTTTGATTAAAAGACTGTTGGGCCGAATTTTTATTGGACTCCTAGTAAACTAGTTGTGGAACTTGATTGGATTTGGGATTAAATTGATAGATGGGCCGAAGTTATAACCCGTTTTTCTAGTTGGGTTGAATTAAAACCAAAATAAAAACGGTTTAAAACTAGTTCGGGCATTATATACTCAGAAAGTAAAAAAATAGTTCAATGGTTAAGTGCGTTGTGGGTATTTGAGAGGTCGTGGGTTCAATCCTTGTTGGTGACATCTTATTTTTTTTAAAGCTTGATTTGAGGTAGTTCTTCATTACTAAGAATTATTATTATTCTCATCATCATTATAGTTATTAATATTAGTACCATTATTATTATGAGTAAAACCATTACTTTTATAGTTATTATTATTAGTAGTCATTTTTATTAAAATTAACATTTTTATTAAAAGTATCATTTTTTTTACTCTATTATCATTATTATTATTTTTATCATTACTAATATTATTTAGTATTATTATAATTTTAACAAACAAACGATATGTATATATATATATACAGAATGTAATTAATACATATAATATAACAAAATTATATTTTTATTTATTTTAAAAATGAATATATGAAACATTTAGGTTATTAATATAAAAATGATATAACTAATAAATTTATATATATATATATATATATATATATATATATATATATATATATATATATATATATATATATATATATATATATATATATGTTCGATCACAAATTTTATGTGTTAATATATATACCTGATATAGGTTCGTGAATCCGAGGCCAACCCTACACTTGTTCAATGATGTTATATGTATTTTTACTACAAAATACAGTATGGTGAGTATATAGTCCCTTTTAAACTCTAAATATTTTGGGATGAGAATACATGCATTTTATGATTTACATTATGGACACAAGTGATCAAAAATAAATTCTATGTTGAGTTGTACCATGGCATATTTCTTTATACTTGGTAGCTAATATTTACATGAGCAATGTAAATGCGAATCCTGTTGATAGATCTATCGGGCCTGACAACCCCAACCGGGCTGGACGACCAGTTTTAAATGGTTGCACAGTACTTCGTTTCTGTATACTACACTTGGTACGGTGTGGTGATTATTTACAAATATGCTGCGTGTATTTAAATGTTAAGTATGGTTACCAAGTGCTCAACTACTTTTACATACACTTGCGAGTGTATTATGTTTATCTATATAAAATCTTGTGGTCCATAGTTATAAAACTGCTAGCAACAAAACCTATATATCTCACCAACTTTATGTTGACATTTTAAAGCATGTTATTCTCAGGTACGAATTAAGTCTTCCGCTGTGCATTTGCTCATGTTAAGGACATTACTTGGAGTCGATCATCGCAATGTTATCAACTATTGTAAATAGTTTATAATCGATATGGACGTAGTCCGGATGGATTAGTAGCGGTCCTTTCAGTTGGTATCAGAGCGGTGGTCTTAGCGAACCAGGTCTGCATTAGTGTGTCTAACTGATAAGTTGTTAGGATACATTAGTGAGTCTGGACTTCGACCGTGTCTACATGTCAAATGTTTTGCTTATCATTTTTAGTCGGAAATCATCTGCTTATCATCCTTAGGAAATTACCTGCTTATCATCTTATGTCTAAACACGTCTTACTGCATTTACTGCATTGATAGTGTATAGACAAAATTCATATCTTAGCGCATTTGAAGACTTGCCTGATATATACCGTAAATTCCTCTGTAGTCTACGAAATCTTTAGGATTATATATATAGATATTCTATATAGTTAGAATATCATCCGATATCTGAAACTCATTTCACATCGACGATCCCTTCCATCCACCAAATTGCTCGTTTGGCGATGAACCTGAAGCACTTACCGGTGAACCTGTTCGAGAAACCATTTTCTCTCTCATTTCTAGAGTATCTCGTCACGATTATATAATATCTCATATTTCGAATCTTATTCATCCGCTCGTTCCAACCACCAATCATCCCGGTGTACTAGCAGAAGTTAACGAACTTCGCGCTTGCATGACGGCTTTGGAGAACATGGTGTAAAGATTGCAAACACCAGCAGCATCATAATCAGTACCACCACCATCAACACCAACAGTACCCTTATCACTGCCAATCACAACCGCGTCATAAACCTCAACATCACAATCTGTACCTCGGATATCAACCTCACACGCCTCAATAAGCCCATCTGTACTTCGAATATGATCTTTGTTCTACATATCGATTATCTTCACTTTACATATCGTTCTACCTCATTTATCTTCGTTCAACATGACGATTATGTAACCTCTAATGTTTTAGAGATCATGTAATCTAGTAATAACGATAAATCAAATGAGTTTAATATCCTATTGACTCATTAAATTCATAATCACATTCGAAGAAAATATATATGCAAGTATATTTTCATAAAGATTGTAATTAAAAATTCTTTCGTACAAACTGTTAATGATGAAAATATTTTAACGGGTAGGTAGTACCCGAGGAATATTTAGATTTCACATTAATAAGTTACACTGTACATTCTTCGAATCTGATTCAACGGTCATTTACTATCCTATTTACAACCACCGATATACGAATCCGTTCATCACAGAATAACCATCTCCATTCAAATTACATATTTGGATTTTGACCTATCAGAATCCAACAAGTGGCATAATGAAGAAAACATTGGACAAAATAAAAATTTGTTAGAAACAAACGGATTAACTAATTGAAATATTGTTAAGAATCCACGCTAACTGTTCCTAGCTAACTGTTCCCAGCTAACCGGTTACATTTTATTTATCGCAATTTAATTATCGCAATTTTATTTATCGTCATTTAATTTCTGTTATTTACTTTTACGCACTTTAAATCGGGACACATGTACACAATACGTCGGATTAATTCTGAGACAATACGTTGTACACGGGTCATGATATATATATATATATATATATATATATATATATATATATATATATATATATTTATTTATTTATTTATTTATTTTACGCACTATAAATAACGGGACACGTATACAAGGTTTCGATCTATCATATCGTCCCATCTATGTATGTATTTCGGAACAACCGTAGACACTCTATATGTGAATGTGGGAGTTGGCTATACAGGGTTGGAGTTGATTCCAAAATATATATATGGTTTGAGTTGTGATCAATACTGAGACCGGTACACGGGTCACTATACGTATTAATTAATTCGAATATTATATATTAAACTGTATATGAATCATTGGACTATTGGACTGCTAACTTTGGACAACTAAAATGAATTAAAATATTGATTATAATATATGAAACTAAACAATTCTTCAAGTTTGCCACTTGATTTCATCTTAAACCTCATTTGTACTTCGACAGTTACAATTCGCGTTCAAATCTTTCATGATTCTTGAAAACACCTCAATCGAGAGGTTTAACCAACCGCATCTCATCTATGGAAGAAAAGATCTCTGCATATATTTATACATCTGAAAAACTCTTGAACCCAAAGTCATAGTTTAACCTATAACTGCGTCGAATCCTTTAGCATTTATTAGCAAAAACAGCCTTATGGTTTCTTTTCAAAGTAGCCAATTTTGTCACAGCTCCAGCATGCCAACTTCGATTTTTCGTTCGAATCAACCTTATTATAACTTTATACGATTAGCTTTCCTCATCGTTACCGGAGAACCTTTTATATTCCACCATATTACCATCAGCGTTTAATCATCTAAAAACACAAATCTCCTGAAACCACCTCGGTTTGACAACCAATGACCCAGATCCGTTAACTTTGAAAATGCTGACGAAGCAGCATGTTGTAGATGGTCTTAATGGCCAAAAGTTGGAAACGCTCAATAGAAAATTTAGCACCGAAAAGTAGACTATGCGAAACTATGAAGGCCGTGAACCAATCACAAAGAATAAGTTTGACTTCAAAGGATCCAAATGATTCAGTGTCTGCTGAAATTGTTAGCAAACACCTTACTCCTTATTCTAAACCTTTCCAGATGATATTCTTTATCATCATCTTATCTTAGATATTATAAGGTATCATCGTATTTTCATTATAAATATCCTCAATATTTCTGAAGATATTTTCACAATTTTTCTTATCTGAGATCATTTATCTCTCCGAAATATCTGCGTTACAATATAAAAGAAACTGTGTTAGTTTCTAAATTCTGAAACCTCCGAGTTTAAAATATGAATGTTTTGAAGTAGTGTTGGGAACTGATGCATGGATTAGTATAATATAATGACACTTGATCAACATCATTATATTACAGTAAGTCATGTTGAGTTTCTAATGGAATGTGATGATTCACAGTACCATCATCATGTACCATGTTACAAGGCTCTTACATTCTATCTAATCTTCAAACATATTAGGAACATATCATCTTGATAGTTCTATCTTTTCCAGGATATTCTAGTAATTTGACAAATCAAAATTGTTCCATTACCATTTCTTTCTAAGAGCATTAGCTATGTACATTTTTCATACCTAGGAATTCCGGACCACTACTCGCTTGACTTGAAGTCGGGAAGAGAAAACAAAAGCATGAAGCTCCGAAAATTAATGAAGAATATAAAGCCCGATAATAACCCCGAAATTACAAACCGTGTATGTCGATGTAGATAGCAATATAGAGACACGGGAGAACTAGAAACACTATAAACACAAGAGTATAGTAGAAGTAAATAGATTCTTCTGGTGGTAGATGAAAAAGAAGAATGACAGATATAAAAATTAAGAGTATATCAAGGATCAGAATGGGATGGAGCATATTGGTGAATGTATTAAAGTAGGAATTAAGGAGAAAGAGTAGAAGATGTGAGTTGTGGAGAATAAGGAAACGGAGGGGTTGATTTATAGTGAAATATCCGACAAAGAAATCGAAACAGATTGCCGCATTAAATCAAAGAAGATCCTGATCGCCGAAGAACCAAATCTTATTACGTAAGATTTTCTTTAAATCACTTAAATCCCGGAAGTCAATAGTAACTACGTCATCGGTTGAAACGAATATGTTTATTTACTCATTTCACTCTTTTGAGATAGCTTTACTTGTACGCTTCACATGATCAAATCGTTTTATCTATATCTCCCAATAATGATAAAACTCCATTATTACCTCATATTCGTCATGAAAACATTCCTATTGTTATCCATGACAACCTCTATCAAATTTCGGGGACGAAATTTCTTTAACGGGTAGGTACTGTAATGACCCGGAAATTTTCGACCAAATTTAAACCTTAATCTTTATATGTTTCTGACACGATAAGCAAAATCTGTAATGTTGAGTCTAGAAAGTTTGAAATCTATATTCAGATAATCAGTTACCCTTTGACCAAGCCTGGCGATTCATGAACAACTAATTGTAAATAAAATATATTATTAATGTTATTATGATCAAAAATAATATTAATATTATTATAACTGGTATTATTATTTGCATCATTAATAAATTATTATTATCATTATTATTAGTTAAATTTATTAAAATTTGCACTATTGTTAAAATTAACATTATTTATTATCTATTGATACTAGATATTTTACTAATAATTTTATTATTTCATTATTAATAATATTAACACATTTATACTTGTAATTATCCAATTATGGATTATATACATATAAACAGATTTATACTTACTGTTTTATATATATATCGATACAAATACATACACAGATATATGGATGTATAACCAACTGGTATAAATAAAATTAAATATAAAAATTACGTATTTCTGTTTGCTATCATTTTCAACCTGTTATTGATTGTTTTACATTTCAAAGATTGGTACGATTCGAATCTCAATTTCAAGATACAACCAAAACAATCAGTTTCACCTTTTTTTTTTATATTTCTGTCCTTGAGAAGAATTGGCTGTCGATCAAATTGGGTTATAAATTAATACAATATGGTACTGAGTGTTATCAAGAACCACCACTTCGATCACCATGAAACCCGTTTAGAATCACGACTATCACCTTGAGTTCTACCTCCTGTTTTTGTTATGATCGTAAACATAAAACTCTCAACATCAACACCTTCTCACCGCTACTGCTTACTAACATTCTATTCACCACGACTAAACAACCACCATCCTCTTCATCGACTACAACCATATATTTCTCTTTTTCTCTCCCTACTAATCTAGTCCGAGAACCTTCATAACCATTGAGTGTTCCTTTGATGATCTTTCTGTTTCGAATCATAACAAACCAAAGATCTTTGGTCACTACAACATATGGCTACTATCGTTATCTGTTTCATGATGAAATCACCAAAACATGCCATAAATCACGATCATTGATCACCATCTTTCATATCTCTATCACTCGTCTCCCCTCACCCTCTCTTAATCCTTGTAACCACAAAACCCTAGCAATCGACACCCTCACTATTGTAAGCGATATCAAGCCGAATATTTTCTTGTTCCTTCCACGAAGTACAACCCATAACACCACCATGAAATAATCACCACCTTCGGCCTATATCATCACCAAACCACTTCGGTGTATGTTTTTCCTGTTTCAAAATTTGAACACCACCTTTCACCTTCGTATGATCAACCACCAACAAACGTTACTAAATAAGCAAGTATACAAAGAAGAAGATGACTGCTACATATATTTTTCTTTTATCTTTTGCTCGTTGATAAGACAACCATGAAACCCGAATTTTTGTAGCAACCTTCTGCTGCTAATACCTGTTGCAACCACCCTCGTCTTATATTTCCTTTTATCTTTGCTGTTCGCATTTGGAGATCAATCAATACAGTCCTTTATCGAAAACCCTACTAGGTATGATAATTGAACCCACACTCACGCATGTTATGTATCTTATAAAATGCTGCTTGGCCGACAATATATAACCTCCACTTGAGTCCATAGTGGGATAATAAAATATGATATTTACAAAAGTAAAATCCGCTGCATGATTCATAAACCCATCAAATTGAGACACCTTGATCGACGTGCAATTTGTTCCTTTTAGTTATGGGCAGACAAGTTTTCAATCATTTGACAAAGTGGTTACATAAAGCATATAAAGATAATATAGATGAAAGTGATAGGGAGGGACATTGAATCAAAAACAGAAACTGATACTTTCTTATTGGGACGACGGTTTCATTGTTGATTGGGACATGAGTAATTCGTTTGTTGATTAGGGCTGTTTTGATTAAAAGACTGTTAGGCCGAATTTTTAGTGGACTCCTAGTAAACTAGTTGTGGAACTTGATTGGATTTGGGATTAAATTGATAGATGGGCCGAAGTTATAACCCGTTTTTCTAGTTGGGATGAATTAAAACCGAAATAAAAACGGTTTAAAACTAGTTCGGGCATTATATACTCAGAAAGTAAACAAATAGTTCAATGGTTAAGTGCGTTGTGGGTATTTGAGAGGTCGTGGGTTCAATCCTTGTTGGTGACATCTTATTTTTTTTTAAAGCTTGATTTGAGGTAGTTCTTCATTACCAAGAATTATTATTATTCTCATCATCATTATAGTTATTAATATTAGTACCATTATTATTATGAGTAAAACCATTACTTTTATAGCTATTATTATTAGTAGTCATTATTATTAAAATTAACATTTTTATTGAAAGTATCATTTTTTTTACTCTATTAACATTATTATTATTTTTATCATTACTAATATTATTTAGTATTATTATAATTTTAACAAACAAACGATATGTATATATATATACAGAATGTAATTAATACATATAATATAGCAAAATTATATTTTTATTTATTTTAAAAATGAATATATGAAACATTTAGGTTATTAATATAAAAATGATATAACTAATAAATTTATATATATATGTATATATATATATATATATATATATATATATATATATATATATATATATATATATATATATATATTTGTTCGATCACAAATTTTATGTGTTAATATATATACCTGATATAGGTTCGTGATTCCGAGGCCAACCCTATACTTGTTCAATGATGTTATATGTATTTTTACTACAAAATACAGTATGGTGAGTATATAGTCCCTTTTAAACTCTAAATATTTTGGGATGAGAATACATGCATTTTATGATTTACAATATGGACACAAGTGATCAAAAATAAATTCTATGTTGAGTTGTACCATGGCATATTTCTTTATACTTGGTAGCTAATATTTACATGAGGAATGTAAACGCGAATCCTGTTGATAGATCTATCGGGCCTGACAACCCCAACCGGGCTGGATTACCAGTTTTAAACGGTTGCACAGTACTTCGTTTCTGTATACTACACTTGGTACGGTGTGGTGATTATTTAAGAATATGCTGCGATGATTTAAATGTTAAGTATGGTTACCAAGTGCTCAACTACTTTTACATACACTTGCGAGTGTATTATGTTTATCTATATAAAATCTTGTGGTCCATAGTTATAACGCTGCTAGCAACAAAACCTATATATCTCACCAACTTTATGTTGACATTTTAAAGCATGTTATTCTCAGGTACGAATTAAGTCTTCCGCTGTGCATTTTCTCATGTTAAGGACATTACTTGGAGTCGATCATTGCAATGTTATCAACTATTGTAAATCGTTTATAATCGATATAGACGTCGTCCAGATGGATTAGTAGCGGTCCTTTCACATACAATAGAACTTTTGAAAGTTGAATGCATACAATAGGATTTTGATGAAAGTTCAATGCATTTTGGTGCCATTATCCCTAATATATAATGCAAATAAGAATGTGGTATAGCAACAATAAATATAACATGACATAATTAAAATCTCTCCACAAAAATGTAGTGACCCGAACTTTTCCATGTTTATATATATTAATTGAGATTGATATTTACATGACTAAATGTTTCCAACGTGTTAAGCAATCAGACTTGTTAAGACTTGATTAAATGAAATAAGTTTCATATAGACAATTGATCACCCAAGTTGACCGGCGATTCACAAACGTTACAAAATTGTAAAAACTACATGTTGTGGTATATATAGACATATATATATGGTTGACATAAGATTATGATAAGTAAGTATCTCACTAAATATATTAACAATGTGTTATATACATAAAAATGAGACTATTAAATTAAGAAACTCGAAAACGATATATATAACGATTATCGTTATAACAACGTCTTACTAGGTACATATGAATCATATTAAGATATTGATACACTTGGTTAATTATGTTAAATGATAAGTAAATATACCATTAAGTGTATTAACAATGAACTACATATGTAAAAATTAGACTACTAACTTAATGATTTCGAAACGAGACATATATGTAACGATTATCGTTGTAACGATATTTAACTGTATATATATCATACCAAGATATATTATATATCTTAATATCATGATAATGTAACAATTAAACATCTCATTTGATATAATAAACAATGGGTTAACAACTTTTAACAAGATCGTTAACCTAAATGTTTCAAAACAACATTTACATGTAACGACTAACGATGACTTAATGACTCAGTTAAAATGTATATACATGTAGTGTTTTAATATGTATTCATACACTTTTGAAAGACTTCAAGACACTTATCAAAATACTTCTACTCAACAAAAATGCTTACAATTACATCCTCGTTCAGTTTCATCAACAATTCTACTCGTATGCACCCGTATTCGTACTCGTACAATACACAGCTTTTAGATGTATGTAATATTGGTATATACACTCCAATAATCAGCTCTTAGCAGCCCATGTGAGTCACCTAACACATGTGGGAACCATAATTTGGAAACTATCATGAAATATCTCATAAAATTACAAAAATATGTGTAATCATTCATGACGTATTTACATGAAAACAAAATTACATATCCTTTATATCTAATCCATATACCAACGAACAAAAACACCTACAAACACTTTCATTCTTCAATTTTCTTCATCTAATTGATCTCTCTCAAGTTCCATCTTCAAGTACTAAGTGTTCTTCATAAATTCCATAAGTATAGTTTCATAAAAATCAAGAATACTTCCAAGTTTGCAAGTCTACTTCCAAGCTTTCTAATCCATTCCAAGTAATCATCTAAGATCAAGGAACCTTTGTTATTTATAGTAGGTTATCTTTCTAATTCAAGGTAATATTCATATTCAAACTTTGATTCAATTTCTACAACTAAAACAATCTTATTTCAAGTGAAAATCTTACTTGAACTGTTTTCGTGTCATGATTCTGTTTCAAGAACTTTCAAGCCATCCAAGGATCCTTTGAAGCTAGATCCATTTTTCTCATTTCCAGTAGTTTTATCCAGAAAACTTGAGGTGGTAATGATGTTCATAACATCATTCAATTCATACATATAAAGCTATCTTATTCGAAGGTTTAAACTTGTAATCACTAGAACATAGTTTAGTTAATTCTAAACTTGTTCACAAACAAAAGTTAATCCTTCTAACTTGACTTTTAAAATCAACTAAATACATGTTCTATATCTATATGGTATGCTAACTTAATGATTTAAAACCTGGAAACACGATGAACACCATAAAATCGGATATACGTCGTCGTAGTGAAACCGAGGGCTGTTTTGGTTTGGATAATTAAAAACTATGATAAACTTTGATTTAAAAGTTGTTATTCTGGGAAAATGATTTTTCATATGAACATGAAACTATATCAAAAAATCAAGGTTAAACTCAAAGTGGAAATATGTTTTCTAAAATGGTCATCTAGACGTCGTTCTTTCGACTGAAATGACTACCTTTACAAAAATGACTTGTAACTTATATTTCCGACTATAAACCTATACTTTTCTGTTTAGATTCATAAAATAGAGTTCAATATGAAATCATAGCAATTTGATTCACTCAAAACGGATTTAAAATGAAGAAGTTATGGGTAAAACAAGATTGGATATTTTTGATCTTTTTAGCTACGGGAAATGTTTAACAAATCTATACAAATCATATCCTAGCTCACTTATATTGTATTATACATGTATTCTAATATATTATGTAATCTTGGGATACCATAGACACGTATGCAAATGTTTTGACATATCATATCGACCCATGTATATATATTATTTGGAACAACCATAGACACTCTATATGCAGTAATGTTGGAGTTAGCTATACAGGGTTGAGGTTGATTCCAAAAATATATATACTTTGAGTTGTGATCTAGCCTGAGATGTGTATACACTGGGTCATGGATTAATTCAAGATAATATATATCGATTTATTTCTGTACATCTAACTGTGGACAACTAGTTGTAGGTTACTAACGAGAACAGCTGACTTAATACACTCAAATCTTTAAAAAATAATAAAAATGGTTGTAATTATATTTTGATCATACTTTGATATATATGTACATATTTGTATAGGTTCATGAATCGATCCATGGTCAAGTCTTATTTCCGAGGAAGGAAATATCTGTGAAAGTGAGTTATAGTCCCACTTTTAAAATCTAATATTTTTGGGATGAGAATACATGCAGGTTTTATAAATGATTTACAAAATAGACACAAGTACGTGAAACTACATTCTATGGTTGAATTATCGAAATCGAATATGCCCCTTTTTATTAAGTCTGGTAATCTAAGAATTAGGGAACAGACACCCTAATTGACGCGAATCCTAAAGATAGATCTATTAGGCCTAACAAACCCCATCCAAAGTACCAGATGCTTTAGTACTTCGAAATGTATATCATATCCGAAGGGTGTCCCGGAATGATGGGGATATTCTTATATATGCATCTTGTTAATGTCGGTTACCAGGTGTTCACCATATGAATGATTTTTATCTCTATGTATGGGATGTGTATTGAAATATGAAATCTTGTGGTCTATTGTTACGATTTGATATATATAGGTTAAACCTATAACTCACCAACATTTTTGTTGACGTTTAAAGCATGTTTATTCTCAGGTGAATACTAAGAGCTTCCGCTGTTGCATACTAAAATAAGGACAAGATTTGGAGTCCATGTTTGTATGATATTGTGTAAAAACTGCATTCAAGAAACATATGTCGATGTAATATATTTCTATTGTAAACCATTATGTAATGGTCGTGTGTAAACAGTATATTTTAGATTATCATTATTTGATAATCTACGTAATATTTTTAAAACCTTTATTGATAAAATAAAGGTTATGGTTGTTTTAAAAATGAATGCAGTCTTTGAAAAATGTCTCATATAGAGGTCAAAACCTCGCAACGAAATCAATTAATATGGAACGTTTATAATCAATATGAACGAGACATTTCACAGGCGCTTCGACTTTTGGAGCTAGCAGCCATACTCCCGCCCCAGTGGCTGCTTCTGACGGAGCTCAGGACCTCCCGGAGATGTTATAGAAATTACCCCGACCCAATTTAATAAGGCAAAAGAAAATAATGAGGGAAAAGGCATCAAAATAGAGAAATCTGATTCCGACCCCGATGAACTTTATATGTACCGTCAACACCCGTATTTTCAATATCATGACAATAACCCGGGAACCTCTAAACCACCAGGTTTTTCTAAACCAATGTGAAAAACGACGACTCGTATTAGAGGAACATCATATATCCTAGAAGATTAGGAAAAAGAACCAAGTTCGAAGAAGAAGAAACCAGTGATTCAGATTAGAGGGGTGTGAGCATGTTGTGTAATAAATGTATTGTAGTGTGCTTGTACTTTTATGTTCTATGTAAAAATTGCTTGTATTGTTTGTTTTTACGAATCTAATCCTTGTCTATTTTACAGTATAAAAACAAAATGGACGTTAAGGGTAGACAACCGAATATTTTAGAAGACCTACCAGAGGATATGATTGAGGAAATCTTGTCTAGAGTCGGTTAGAATTCATCAGCACATTTAGTTATGGCGAAATTAACTTGTCAAACATTTGAAAGACTTTCCAGAAATGCCTTAGTTTATAAAAGGCTTTCCTTTGATAGGTGGGGTATATCACATTGGGGAGACTTTAAGTTACGCCGTGTTTTCTTTAAAGCGTTATATGCGGGGAACCCAAATGCAATTTTACGCTACGGGTTAAGAACCTATTTTGACTCAACATATCCCAACATAGGATTTCATGAATTAGAAAGAGCTTCTAACATGCAACATAAAGAAGCATGTTATGCTTACGGGTTAGTGATGTTCGCTTCTTACCAAAGTGAGAAAAAGAACATCGGATTGCAGCTTTTAAATAAAACTTTCCCACAAGTGACGGATTCAGTAGTTGGGGTGAGAAACAAGGTTTTTAGATTATTACGGGGCTGTTGGACATTACAAAACCCTCATTCTTTTGACGACATTACAACATGCTGCCTAGCTAATGGTCATAACGGTTATTTTCCACAAGACCAAGGATGGGAAGTCGTCTTAGTAAAACGAGAATGCATGACTTGTTTATGGACTTATGAATTACGTGTCTTTATTTCCTTTGCTGAACAACTTGCGTATTAACTAGATTTATCTTCAAAACTGTCCTGTATCATAGTGTACTATATTTCATGTTATATGTAATATAGCGAAGTTGTAAGTTTGAAGAATATTTGTATGTGATATATTATTATAATCAGTTTTTTCATATGGAATTGTAGTAGTTGAATTGTATATTAGCTACTAAGTATGAACTTAACGGGTAGGTAGTACCCGAATTTAAACTTATAAAACGCTAATATGAAGAAAAAGCTTTTATAAATGAGTTCATATTATGCTTCGAGATACTATTGACTACTCTTAATATTCTGTATGATTAAATTGTTTCATTTGACTATTTTGAAGGAAATGGCACCGACTACTCGACACACTTTGAATATGAGCGAAGAGGAATTTCGTGCCTTTCTTGCTGCAAACATAGCCGCAGTACAGGCCGCGCTACATACCAACAATAACTCTGAATCTAGCAATACAGCTAACGGCGCAAGAAATCGTGTAGGATGCTCCTACAAGGAATTCACTGCCTGCAAACCTTCAGAATTTGATGGAACCGAAGGACCAATCGAATTGAAACGGTGGATATATATATATATATATATATATATATATATATATATAATAATTATTTAGATTGTTAATTTTAATAATATTATATTATTAGTAATAATATTATAACAATTTATATATAAAAAGGTTCATATTTGTATGTTATATTGATAATACAAATTTGATATTAATATTGAAAATAATAATATTACTATAACATTTATTTCTAACTTGTAATTACATCTAATATGTCATTATTAGAATTTATTACTTATATCATATTTACTGGTTATCTTATGTATAGAATATTTAAATTTTATATATTTTATGTATTTTACAATATACATGTGATCTTACTTGGATATTGAAGTAAGATCACATGAGACAAAGTGAAGTACGCTACGCATACCTTCACAGGTATTGCGTTAACATGGTGGAATACCTATCTAGAGCAAGTGGGACAAGATGCTGCTTACGCGCTACCGTGGTCAGCATTCAAGCACTTGATGAACGAGAAGTACCGTCCCAGAACCGAGGTTAATAAGCTCAAGTCAGAACTTAGAGGGTTACGAACACAGGGATTCGATATTACTTCGTACGAAAGACGATTCATAGAATTGTGCCTATTATGTCCAAGAGCGTTCGAAGATGAGGAAGAGAAGATCGACGCGTTTGTGAAAGAGTTACCGGAGAGAATCCAAGAAGATATAAGTTCACACGAGCCTGCCTCCATACAAAAGGCATGTAGAATGGCTCACAAACTAGTGAACCAGATTGAGGGAAGAATTAAAGAACAGGTGGCCGAAGAGGCCAACGTGAAGTTAGTCAAAAGAAAGTGGGAGGAAAACGGTGATAAGAGTCACCAAAACAACAACAACTATCCTAACAATCGCAACATCAATCGCAACTACAACAAACGGCACAACAACAACAACAACAACTACAACAATCATCCCAACAACAATAACAACCACAACCACAACAACAATCAGAAGCAGCTATGCCAAAGGTGTGAAAAGTATCACTCGAGGTTCTGTACCAAATTTTGCAACAAGTGTAAAAGAAATGGTCATATCGCGGCGAAGGGTGAGGTCTACGGACCAGGGGTTAACAGAACGAAAGGAACAAATGGTGTCGAAACGAGTAATGGCGGAGCAAGTAGTGTCGGAGCAAGTTATGCCAATGTAGTTTGTTATAAATGTGGAAAACCGGGCCACATTATTAGAAATTGCCTGAACCAGGAGAACACGAATGGACAAGGCCGCGGAAGAGTTTTCAATATTAATGCGGCAGAGGCACAGGAAGACCCGGAGCTTGTTACGGGTACGTTTCTTATTGACAATAAATCTGCTTACGTTTTATTTGATTCGTGTGCGAATAGAAGCTATATGAGTAGAGATTTTTGTGCTAAATTAAGTTGTCCATTGACGTCGTTGGATAGTAAATTTTTACTTGAATTAGCAAACGGTAAATTAATTTCAGCAGATTATATATGCCGAAATCGAGAAATTAAACTGGGTAGCGAAATATTTAAGATTGATTTGATACCAGTAGAGTTAGGGAGTTTTGATGTAATAGTTGGCATGGACTGGCTGAAGGAGATGAAAGCAGAGATCGTATGTTACAAAAATGCAATTCGCATTGTACGAGAAGAAGGAGAACCCTTAATGATGTACGGAGAAAAGGGCAACACGAAGCTACATCTTATTAGTAATTTGAAGGCACAAAAACTAATAAGAAAAGGTTGCTATGCTATTCTAGCACACGTCGAGAAAGTATAAACTGAAGAAAAGAGCATCAATGATGTTCCCGTCGCAAAAGAATTTCCCGATGTATTTCTGAAAGAATTACCGGGACTATCTCCACATTGATCTGTTGAATTTCAAATAGATCTTGTACCAGGAGCTGCACCAATAGCTCGTGCTCCTTACAGACTCGCACCCAGCGAGATGAAAGAACTGCAAAGCCAACTGCAAGAACTATTAGAACGTGGTTTCATTCGACCAAGCACATCACCATGGGGAGCTCCTGTTTTGTTTGTCAAGAAGAAGGATGGTACATTTAGGTTGTGTATTGACTACAGAGAGTTGAATAAACTTACCATCAAAAACCGTTATCCACTGCTGAGAATTGACGACTTATTTGATCAACTACAAGGCTCGTCAGTTTATTCAAAAATCGATTTACGTTCTGGATATCATCAAATGCGAGTAAAGGAGGATGATATTCCAAAAACTGCTTTTAGGACGCGTTATGGTCATTACGAGTTTATGGTTATGCCGTTTGGATTGACTAACGCACCAGCTGTGTTCATGGACCTTATGAACCGAGTGTGTGGGCCATATCTTGACAAGTTTGTCATTGTTTTCATCGATGACATACTTATTTACTCAAAGAATGATCAAGAGCACGAAGAACATTTGAGAAAAGTGCTAGAAGTATTGAGGAAAGAAAAACTGTACGCTAAGTTTTCAAAGTGTGCATTTTGGTTGGAAGAAGTTCAATTCCTCGGTCACATAGTGAACAAAGAAGGTATCCAGGTGGACCCAGCAAAGATCGAAACCGTTAAAAAGTGGGAAACCCCAAAAACTCCGAGGCATATACGTCAATTTTTAGGATTGGCTGGTTACTACAGAAGATTCATCCAAAATTTCTCCAAAATAGCAAAACCCTTGACTGCATTAACGCATAAAGGGAAGAAATTTGAATGGAAGGATGAACAAGAGAAGGGGTTTCAGTTATTGAAGAAAAAGCTAACTACGGCACCTATATTGTCATTGCCTGAAGGGAATGATGATTTTGTGATTTATTGTGACGCATCAAAGCAAGGTCTCGGTTGTGTATTAATGCAACGAACGAAGGTGATTGCTTATGCGTCTAGACAATTAAAGATTCACGAGCAAAATTATACAACTCACGATTTGGAATTGGGTGCTGTTGTTTTTGCATTAAAGACTTGGAGGCATTATTTATATAGGGTCAAAAGTATTATATATACCGACCACAAAAGTCTCCAACATATATTTAATCAGAAGCAACTGAATATGAGACAACGCAGGTGGATTGAACTGTTGAATGACTATGTTTTTGAGATTCGATACCACCCAGGGAAGGCGAATGTGGTAGCCGACGCTTTGAGTAGAAAGGACAGAGAACCTATACGGGTAAAAGCTATGAATATAATTATTCGTACTAACCTTACTACTCAAATAAAGGAGATGCAACAGGGGGTTGTAAAAGAAGGAAAGTTGAAGAATGAGATACCCAAAGGATCAGAGAAACATCTTAATATTCGAGAAGACAGAACCCGATATAGGGCTGATAGAATTTGGGTACCAAGGTTTGGAGATGTGAGAGAAATGGTACTTAAAGAAGCACATAAAACCAAATATTCAATACATCCCGGAGCGGGGAAGATGTATAAAGATATCAAGAAACACTTTTGGTGGCCGGGTATGAAAGCCGATATTGCTAAATATGTAGGAGAATGTTTGACGTGTTCTAAGGTCAAAGCTGAACATCAAAAACCATCAGGTCTACTACAACAACCTGAAATCCCGGAATGGAAATGGGAAAACATTACAATGGATTTCATTACTAAATTGCCAAGGACTACAAGTGGTTATGATACTATTTGGGTAATAGTTGATCGTCTCACCAAGTCAGCACACTTCCTGCCAATGAGAGAAGATGACAAAATGGAGAAGTTGGCGCGATTGTATTTGAAGGAGGTTGTCTCCAGACATGGAATACCCGTCTCTATTATCTCTGATAGGGATGGTAGATTTGTTTCAAGGTTCTAGCAGACGTTACAACAAGCATTGGGGACTCGTCTAGACATGAATACTGCCTATCATCCACAAACTGATGGGCAGAGCGAAAGGACAATACAAACGCTTGAATACATGCTACGAGCATGTGTTATTGATTTCGGAAACAGTTGGGATCGACACCTACCGTTAGCAGAATTTTCCTACAACAACAGTTATCATTCTAGTATTGAGATGGCGCCGTTTGAGGCACTTTATGGTAGAAGGTGCAGGTCTCCGATTTGTTGGAATGAAGTGGGGGATAGACAGATTACGGGTCCGGAGATAATACAAGAAACTACCGAGAAAATCATCCAAATTCAACAACGATTGAAAACCGCTCAGAGTCGACAAAAGAGCTATGCGGACAGTAAAAGAAAAGATATTGAGTTTGAAATTAGAGAAATGGTCATGCTTAAGGTTTCACCTTGGAAAGGCGTTGTTCGATTTGGTAAACGGGGGAAACTAAATCCAAGGTACATTGGACCATTCAAGATTATAGATCGTGACGGACCAGTAGCTTACCAACTGGAGCTACCTCAACAACTCGCGGCTGTACATAACACTTTCCACATCTCGAATTTGAAGAAATTTTTTGCTAAAGAAGATCTCACTATTCCGTTGGACGAAATCCAAATCAATGAAAAACTTCAATTCATTGAAGAACCCGTCGAAATAATGGATCGTGAGGTTAAGAGACTTAAGCAAAACAAGATACCAATTGTTAAGGTTCGATGGAATGCTCGTAGAGGACCCGAGTTCACCTGGGAGCGTGAAGATCAGATGAAGAAGAAATACCCGCATCTATTTCCAGAAGATTCGTCAACACCTTCAACATCTTAAAATTTCGGGACGAAATTTATTTAACGGGTAGGTACTGTAGTGACCCGAACTTTTCCATGTTTATTTATATTAATTGAGATTGATATTTACATGACTAAATTTTTCCAACGTGTTAAGCAATCAAACTTGTTAAGACTTGATTAAATGAAATAAGTTTCATATAGACAATTGATCACCCAAGTTGACCGGCGATTCACGAACGTTACAAAATTGTAAAAACTACATGTTGTGGTATATATAGACATATATATATGGTTGACATAAGATTATGATAAGTAAGTATCTCACTAAATATATTAACAATGTGTTATATACATAAAAATGAGACTATTAAATTAAGAAACTCGAAAATGATATATATAACGATTATCGTTATAACAACGTCTTACTAGGTACATATGAATCATATTAAGATATTGATACACTTGGTTAATTATGTTAAATGATAAGTAAATATATCATTAAGTGTATTAACAATGAACTACATATGTAAAAATTAGACTACTAACTTAATGATTTCGAAACGAGACATATATGTAACGATTATCGTTGTAACGACATTTAACTGTATATATATCATACTAAGATATATTATATATCTTAATATCATGATAATGTAACAATTTAACATCTCATTTGATATAATAAACAATGGGTTAACAACTTTTAACAAGATCGTTAACCTAAATGTTTCAAAACAACATTTACATGTAACGACTAACGATGACTTAACGACTCAGTTAAAATGTATATACATGTAGTGTTTTAATATGTATTCATACACTTTTGAAAGACTTCAAGACACTTATCAAAATAATTCTACTTAACAAAAATGCTTATAATTACATCCTCGTTCAGTTTCATCAACAATTCTACTCGTATGCACCAGTATTCGTACTCGTATAATACACAGCTTTTAGATGTATGTACTATTGGTATATACACTCTAATGATCCACTTTTAGCAGCCCATGTGAGTCACCTAACACATGTGGGAACCATCATTTGGCAACTAGCATGAAATATCTCATAAAATTACAAAAATATGAGTAATCATTCATGACTTATTTACATGAAAACAAAATTACATATCCTTTATATCTAATCCATATACCAACGACCAAAAACACCTACAAACACTTTAATTCTTCAATTTTCTTCATCTAATTGATCTCTCTCAAGTTCCATCTTCAAGTTCTAAGTGTTCTTCATAAATTCCATAAGTATAGTTTCATAAAAATCAAGAATACTTCCAAGTTTGCAAGTCTACTTCCAAGCTTTCTAATCCATTCCAAGTAATCATCTAATATTAAGGAACCTTTGTTATTTATAGTAGGTTATCTTTCTAATTCAAGGTAATATTCATATTCAAACTTTGATTCAATTTCTACAACTAAAACAATCTTATTTCGTGTGAAAATCTTACTTGAACTGTTTTCGTGTCATGATTCTGTTTCAAGAACTTTCAAGCCATCCAAGGATCCTTTGAAGCTAGATCCATTTTTCTCATTTTCAGTAGTTTCATCCAGAAAACTTGAGGTAGTAATGATGTTCATAACATCATTCGATTCATACATATAAAGCTATCTTATTCGAAGATTTAAACTTGTAATCACTAGAACATAGTTTAGTTAATTCTAAACTTGTTCACAAACAAAAGTTAATCCTTCTAAATTGAATTTTAAAATCAACTAAACACATGTTCTATATCTATATTATATGCTAACTTAATAATTTAAAACCTGGAAACACGATGAACACCATAAAATCGGATATACGCCGTCCTAGTGAAACCGGGGGCTGTTTTGGTTTGGACAATTAAAAACTATGATAAACTTTGATTTAAAAGTTGTTCTTCTGGGAAAATGATTTTTCATATGAACATGAAACTATATCAAAAAATCAAGGTTAAATTCAAAGTGGAAATATGTTTTCTAAAATGGTCATCTAGACGTCGTTCTTTCGACTGAAATGACTACCTTTACAAAAACGACTTGTAACTTATATTTCCGACTATAAACCTGTACTTTTTCTGTTTAGATTTATAAAATATAGTTCAATATGAAACCATAGCAATTTGATTCACTCAAAACGGATTTAAAATGAAGAAGTTATGGGTAAAACAAGATTGGATATTTTTGATCTTTTTAGCTACGGGAAATGTTTAACAAATCTATACAAATCATATCCTAGCTAACTTATATTGTATTATACATGTATTCTAATATATTATGTAATCTTGGGATACCATAGACACGTATGCAAATGTTTTGACATATCATATCAACCCATGTATATATATTATTTGGAACAACCATAGACACTCTATATGCAGTAATGTTAGAGTTAGCTATACAGGGTTGAGGTTGATTCCAAAAATATATATACTTTGAGTTGTGATCTAGCCTGAGACGTGTATATACTGGGTCGTGGATTGATTCAAGATAATATATATCGATTTATTTCTGTACATCTAACTGTGGACAACTAGTTGTAGGTTACTAACGAGGACAGCTGACTTAATACACTCAAATCTTTAAAACATAATAAAAATGGTTGTAATTATATTTTGATCATACTTTGATATATATGTACATATTTGTATAGGTTCGTGAATCGATCCGTGGCCAAGTCTTATTTCCGAGGAAGGAAATATTTGTGAAAGTGAGTTATAGTTCCACTTTTAAAATCTAATATTTTTGAGATGAGAATACATGCAGGTTTTATAAATGATTTACAAAATAGACACAAGTATGTGAAACTACATTCTATGGTTAAATTATCGAAATCGAATATGCCCCTTTTTATTAAGTCTGGTAATCTAAGAATTAGGGAACAGACACCCTAATTGACGCGAATCCTAAAGATTGATCTTTTGGGCCTAACAAACCCCATCCAAAGTACCGGATGCTTTAGTACTTCGAAATTTATATCATATCCGAAGGGTGTCCTGGAATGATGGGGATATTCTTATATATGCATTTTGTTAATGTCGGTTACCAGGTGTTCACCATATGAATGATTTTTATCTCTATGATGGGATGTGTATTGAAATATGAAATCTTGTGGTCTATTGTTACGATTTGATATATATAGGTTAAACCTATAACTCACCAACATTTTTGTTGACGTTTAAAGCATGTTTATTCTCAGGTGAATACTAAGAGCTTCCGCTATTGCATACTAAAATAAGGACAAGATTTGGAGTCCATGTTTGTATGATATTGTGTAAAAACTGCATTCAAGAAACATATGTCGATGTAATATGTTTCTATTGTAAACCATTATGTAATGGTCGTGTGTAAACAGTATATTTTAGATTATCATTATTTGATAATCTACGTAATGTTTTTAAAACCTTTATTGATAAAATAAAGGTTATGGTTGTTTTAAAAATGAATGCAGTCTTTGAAAAACGTCTCATGTAGAGGTCAAAACCTCGCAACGAAATCAATTAATATGGAACGTTTATAATTAGTATGAACGGGACATTTCAAAAAATGCGTAATCTTTGTCGAAAATAGAATACAATTTGTTGAATTTAATATTAAACATAGATTATGAAAAATTAAATATGTAATTTATATGTTTATTTTGTTAGATATACGTGTTTTATTGTAATGTATCATAGTTGACCATTATACGGTCGAAAGCAACAAATAAATCTAACGGTAAATGCATTTGTAATAGTAAATTTGTATGCATATATCCTTATCTACGTATTTGTATATGTATTTTAGGTGTTAATGGATATATTTATGGATGAAACTTTTCATCCATGTCCATATATCCATATCTATTTAGACTCATCCATACACGTATTCATATTCATTTAAATTTATCTATATTCATCACGAAGCGAGTGAATTGGTGGCCGTTGCCATCCCTACACAAGTATTTCATTTTTTATTTTTTTTCATTTCTCTTGTTAATACAAGAAAACATGTTTAATTTTCACTTATAACTGAATTTTATATGTTGAAGGTGATGATGAAAAAGCAAAATTGATGATAAATAAGAACCAAGAGATGAAGGTGACATGATGATGAAAAAGCTAAATTGGATTTAACAAATATATCTTTTGCATTTCTTTATTCCTCATTCTATATTGAAAATTTTATAGAACGTTTGACTTGAAATTGTGCATATCGTGATTCCGATATTAACCGGTGATGGTGGTGATGTTGTGGCTGATGTCGAGCTATGAAAGACTATCGAAGGATGAAGATACTGCGTATATGATGCTATTTGTACCGGTTCCTAAACTCCCAAAACCGGTTTCCATTTTCCTTTTTTATTTTGTAGTAATGAAGCATTGCATGAAAAGAGAAGAGTTCAACATAGCCGAATGATGATTGCCCACAATGATATATATATATATATATATATATATATATATATATATATATATATAGTATACGAAACTGAAACGATTATACATATTATCATAAACATAATAATCATATAGACAATATGTATAATAAATATTCATAATAAGAACGGAAAAAGATAGAACGATCTAACTGATTTGACGATCTAACCGAATTGAAGGGTTGAACCGGGCTTGTGTTTGACACAATTCCCTTAAACAGATTCGATGTCTGTTCCCAGGGTACACCGGCTCGAAGCAGCGTACTGCCGGACTTGAACACCTATCTGAAAGGTAACCGGAACGAGGAGACCTTGTTGCGGCTGAGAGGAAAAAACAAATTGTGTTTGTGCTCTCTAGTTTTTGGTGTATCTTTCAACAAAGCCAAAAGGCTTTATTTATAGTGGAGAGTAAGACCTTAAGTTTGTTCCCACAACCGATGTGGGACAACTTCCACTTTACTTATTCTTCAAGATAACTTTGTACCAAACTAGCAACTTTGAGACGCGATATCTCATTCACAATTATTCTGTTTTGGACACGCTTTAATCCGTTTCAAAGCTCTCGTTAGAGGCTACAAAATCCACTAACTAGTCATTAATATTTATCAACTTATCATATATTAATTAGTGTCCAAAGTTGGTGAAAACACACTTGTTTTAACCAATTTTTCTAACAATCCCCCACATGAATGAAGATCGATCTCAGAAACAGCAATATTCCGATTAAGTTTCAGTGGTTGAATCTTGCATACGATAAGTAGGTGTTACCCTTTGAACTTTCGCTTGTGAAAACGCACTTAGTCTACTGGCTCTGAGTAGACGGCGATGTCATTGAACTCGTCTGCTGTTTGTGTAGGCGACAATATGCTTCACACAAGACTCTCCCTGACAACTTCAAGTCCTCATAGTTATGTTCATTATGGTCATGAACATTAGCCTGGTTCAGCGAGAGCTTATCAAGTATTGTGCCCCAACAATACCCTTTGAAGCGACCTCACTTCTCTCTCACATAGGTGATTCACCACCGAATGGCTACTGATTAACCACGCATGGTTATTTCAGTTGAATCATTAAAAGTCATGGGCTTATCTTCTTACATGTCACTTTTAGGAATGGACTAGGAAGTCTATTCATAATTAGTAAAATCCCTTTAAAAGGTGTAGGGGTTGCTAGTTTAGTAATTAACTCCCCCACAGTGACCATCGCCAGCTCATACAAGTAGGTTGTCCTATTGAACTCAGATCTTGGGATCTCCAGTCAACTGAGTTAGGTTTTCTTTCATATAAACTTAGCCTTTCATGGGCTTCAGTCTCATTCCCACGCACGACTCACAAACTAACTCTCAGCTTAAGCCTTTTATCAGCGGATCCGCTCTATTATCATTTAACTTCACATAGTCAATAGTGATAATTTCTCTAGAGATTAGTTGTCGTACTATATTATGTCTACATCAGTCTTACCATTATACATTTACATTGTGATATGAGCTCTACCAACCACTGATTGGCTATCACAATGTATACATATGGCCGACACCGGCTTAGGCCATCTTGGTATATCCTCAACTAATTGACGTAGACATTCTCCCTCTTCATCGACTTTATCTAGAGCGATGAATTATGATTCCATCATGGATCTAGCAATAACCGTTTGTTTAAACGATTTCCACGATATAGCATCACCTCCAAGTGTGAATACATATCCACTTGTTGCTTTGGAATCATTTCTATCAGATATCCAGTTTGCATCAAAGTGACCGTTGATCACTGCAAGATATCTGTTATAATGCTACCCGTAATCCCGAGTACCGAAGTAACCTAATCATACAACTCTAATGAGATGTACTTAGATTATTCGTGTATCTATTTAGCTTGCTTACAGCATATGCTAAGTTGGATCAAGTACAACTCATTAGATACATTAGAACGCATTATCATTTATCATGTTCTTGATATCAAAATGCAAGACACCCCACATTTTCAAGCTATCGTGTTGATCATTTTACACAACCAACTAGGGTTACCGCTTATCATTCAAAGCTTCCCCCACATGTCTTGCAACTTGATATCATAATCATATATATAATATGATTCTAATCAATGAAATGTTCAAATGCCCACACATAAGATTTACATCTTTTGTGATCCATATTTTAGCAGATTTGTGCAATTCTTAGTCATTTTCTAAGTTTGACCTAGAGACGTCGAATTTAGAAAACTTAACAAAAGTTTCGCACTCAAATTATATTTATATCTGAATACTGATTAGGTAATTCAGATCTCAAGATAATGATATAATAAAGATTGTCATCTTTATATTTATAATTATCTTCAATATCATCTTCCACACAAAATGGAATAATTCACATCATCAATGATGTTTACAAATCTGGTTTTCAAAATATACCAAATGCTTCTATTACTGAATGAAAGCAATTTTATCTTTAAATAAATTCAACATAGTGAAATATTAGTTGTTAATTGATCTCTGCAGATGATCATCATTAACAAGTCCAAGTCTAGTACTCCATGGACTTTATGTTCAAAGCATTAAAATAAATGACACATCATTCATATTCTCCATAGCTTTTCTCACAAGAAAAGTCATACCATATTCCTTGTATCATGACAAAATCGACTTCATATACTTAAACACCGCCTTAAATATACCATTTAAGAGGGTTTAAAATATCATGTATATCTTTTCATACATTCAGTATTAGTTCCTCTATAAGCATAATGTGTATGCCATTTATCGAGGAAGTTCCTTTAATTCTCTATAAATAGAATTTTCCTTAGAAATTCCTCGCGTCGATATCAAATAATTCAATTTATTATCGCAAAATAAATATTTGACGGCATCTCTCCATTGAGATCCTTTTTTAGGAAGTTCCTTTATCTACCAGTTCCACTTGAACTAGCTCATTAGGAGTCTCACCATGAACACCTTCTCGTCTATCATAGACGAACTTTCACATTCATTTGTAATGTATGGAAATACATTTTCAAAGAATAAAGAGTTTCTCAATTCTATTATCGAACCTTAGTGTATATCCGAAACCTTGGATTCATGCACAAGGAAGTGATAAGCACTATTGTGTTCTGCATATCTGATAAATATGCACTCAACAGTCTTTGATCATATCTTTTGTGCCTTAGGTAGTGGAACACCTACCTTTGCTAGGCACCCTTACACTTTAAGGTATTCATGGAATGGTTTCTTTTTCACCATGAATCGTTTAGGGTTTCATCCCGATTCCTCTAGGGTATCTTATTTAAAAGATAGTTTGCCGATAGAATGACATCCCCCCACATGTTCTGATTTACATCAGAACACACTAACATGTAAATCACCATTTCTTTCAAGGTTCTATTATTTCGTTCAATAGTCTCATTCGATTGACGTGAGTAAGGAGTAGTGAATACATGTCTAAAGCCATTTTGTGAACAAAATTCGGCAAAAATGCGACATATTCACCACCTCTATCACTACGACTAACCTTGAAATTCCGTTGAAGTTGATTCTCAACTTCATTTTTATAAGCAATAAAATTCTCAATTGCTTCATTTTTACTTTTCAACAAGTTAACATAACAATACTTCGTGCTATCATTGATAAACGTAATGAAGTACTTGTTACCATTCCTTGTTGGAATGGATTTCAAATCACATACATCAATGTGGACCATATCAAGGGGTTCGGTTATTCATTCAACCGAAGATGATCTCGTTAATTTGGCTTAACTCCAAACTTATTCAACAACCACCCGAATACAAGATTCTTACAAATCTCAGGAACATACAACACATTAATCAATGTGAGTTCCTATCCAGAGGTCAATTTCCATGACCATCACTCTGAAATATAAACTAAAATAAACTGTTTTAGTAAAATAGAAAATTTCAGTCAGCAAAAACCACGTGAACTGAACTAATTTGGGTTTTCAACCCAACTAATTGTTTCATTTTTTTGTGAACACACTGAGTTAAACCGAACATGTTTCAACTCAACTAGGTTAAACCAATCAGGTTTCAACCAACTAGGTAAACCAAGCAGGTTTCAACCTAAACGGGTAAACCGTATTGTTTAACACAAACTGTTAAACTAAACTATTTAACACAAACGAATAAACTAATCCGTTTAATACAAACAGATGAACTAATCCATTTAATACAAATGAATAAACGAATTCGTTTAACACAAATGGTTAAACCAAATAGGTTTAAAACCAGTCCAACAACAGTCTAAAACTGTCATAATAATGTCCCATGATAGTCCAAAACCAGTCTCGAATACTATTTGGAGACATTCTGAAAACCGTTCGAAAGCAATCCGAAAACGTTCCAGATGTTGTTCGAATACACGTTATAGAACGAATCAATTATGTCATTCAAGACATAGTTGCAGCATAAGAAATATGAATGATTCCAAGTATGAACCGCACTCCCAATTTGAGCATCCATTTCCCCTTCAGCATGTTGGGGAGCGGTCTCAGTTAAGAACCTCGCAAGGTTCAATAGTCATGCAAAAGAATATCTTTTACTACCAAAATTGCGGCTTCAGTTAAGAACCTCGCAAAGTTCAACGTGGTTGGATAAAAGAACATCTTTTCCTACCAACGCTTAAATTTCACACAAGTGAACTTCTCAGGTCTTTCAGCCTGAGTAAGAACCGCATCATGTTCCCCTTCAGCAACTTGAAAAGTGGTTTTAACCAAGAACCTCGCAAGGTTCAGTTAAGAACCTCGCAAGGTTCAGCCAAGAACCTCGCAAGGTTCAGCCAAGAACTTCACAAGGTTCAGTCAAGAACCTCGCATGGCTCAGTCAAGAACCTCGCAAGGTTCAACGTGGTCAATGATAATGCTAATAATAAACATATATTTCATAGCATTATTCCTCAAGAAAGACAAGCTTTTAGTTGCAATTGTTCTATTTACAAGTGATATTCGTTTAAATAATAAAAGGTGAAGACAAAAGATAGATTCGACGAATTGAAAACGCAAACGACCAAAAAGCTCAAAAGTACAAAATATAATAAAAGAGATTCCAATTATTGATGAGAAACGTCTCAAAATTACAAGAGTACAAGATTCAAAACGCAAAGTACAAGATATTAAATTGTACGCAAGGACGTTCGAAAATCCAGAACCGGGACCAGAGTCAACTCTCAACGCTCGAAGCAACGGACTAAAAATTACAAGTCAACTATGCACATGAATATAATATAATATATAATTAATTCTTAAAATTAATATATATATTATATTATATTTAAAAACCGTCGGCATAAGAAAACAAGCTCATGTGAGCTGTAACTAGAGGCCATGCGATCGCATGGCCTGGAGGAAGAAACTCCATGCGATCGCATGAGCATCTTTTCCAGCCCACAGGCCTATAAAATCGAGTGTTTGGTGCATCATTTATCATATATCAATCTCTCTATCATCAACGTATATATATATATATATATATATATATATATATATATATATATATATATATATATATATATATATATATATATATATATATTTATATATTTATATTTTAATTTTAATTTTAATTTTAATTTTAATTCTAATAATAAGGGTATGTTAGCGAATGTTGTAAGGGTGTAAGTCAAAATTCTGTCCGTGTAACTCTACGCTATTTTTAATCATTGTAAGTTATGTTCAACCTTTTTAATTTAATGTCTCGTAGCTAAGTTATTATTATGCTTATTTAAAATAAAGTAATCATGATGTTGGGCTAAACACTAAAATTAGGTAATTGGGCTTTGTACCATAATTGGAGTTTGGACAAAAGAACGACACTTGTGGAAATTAGACTATGGGCTATTAATGGGCTTTATATATGTTTAACTACATGATAGTTTGTTAATTTTAATATAAAGATTTACAATTGGACATCCCTATAAATAACCATATACACTCGATCGGACACGATGGGCGGGGTATTTATATGTACGAATAATCGTTCATTTAACCGGACACGGGAATGGATTAATAGTTAATAGACTTATTAAAACAGGGGTGAAATTATGTACAAGGACACTTGGCATAATTGTTAACAAAGTATTAAAACCTTGGGTTACACGCAGTCGATATCCTGGTGTAATTATTAAACAAAGTATTAAGACCTTGTTACAGTAAGTCCCCAATTAGTTGGAATATTTGACTTCGGAAATAAGGATAATTTGACGAGGACACTCGCACTTTAATTTTATGACCGATGGACTGTTATGGACAAAAACCAAATGGACATATTGAATAATCCAGGACAAAGGACAATTAACCCATGGGCATAAAACTAAAATCAACACGTCAAACATCATGATTACGGAAGTTTAAATAAGCATAATTCCTTTATTTCATATTTAATTTCCTTTATTTCATATTTAATTGCACTTTTAATTATCGCACTTTTATTTATTGTTATTGTATTTAATTGCACTTTTAATTATCGTACTTTTTAATTATCGCAATTTTATTTTATCGCACTTTTATTTATCGCAATTTCATTATCGTTATTTACTTTACGTTTTAAATTAAGTCTTTTATTTATTTAATATTTTACATTAGGTTTTAACTGCAACTAAAGTTTTAAAAATCGACAAACCGGTCATTAAATGGTAAAAACCCCCTTTATAATAATAATATTACATATATATATATATATATTTGTATTTTTATAAAATAAAATATAGCGTTAAGCTTTGTTTAAAGATTTTCCCTATGGAATGAACCGGACTTACTAAAAACTACACTACTGTACGATTAGGTACACTGCCTATAAGTATTGTAGCAAGGTTTAAGTATATCCATTCTATAAATAAATAAATATCTTGTGTAAAATTGTATCGTATTTAATAGTTTTACCTAGTAAAATATAAGCTATTTCATATACACCTCGAAAAACATCAAGTATTTTTGGCGCCGCTGCCGGGGAATAAAATCTAGCTTAAAAGCCGGAAGCGCAACGCTAGAAAAAAAAAGATTTTTATTTTTAGTTACTTTTATAAAAAAATACGCTTTTGTAAAAATACATTTTAAAAATTAGAAAATATAAAAAGAAAAACAAAAATTTATATATTTTTAAGAGTTTGTTAAAAGTTTTATAAAGTTTCTTTATTTTTATTTTAGTGTTAAAAAATATAAGTTTTATTTAAATATTTCGTATTTATTTAAAACAGAAAATCAAAACAGAAAAAAAAACACTCGAGTCCAGTACTGTAGCAGTCCAGTGTCTGGCCCGAAACCCTAGCCCATGCGATCGCATGGCTGGATAACTTAGGACTCATGCGATCGCATGAGCCCTGCTGACACGCCACATTTGACCTAGTACTGCATTAATTACGGGGTAAAATTTATTATTATTATACTTTAACCCTAATTAGGGTTATATTTTTATAATAATTAGTTTAGTTTTATTATTTATTTTGTATTTTAAAGTTTAATTAGTTTTATTAAATTATAAAATTAATAGTATTATAAAATAAATAATATAAAAATAATATTTTTATAAAAATTGTACTTTTTACAACTTTTAGTATATTTTTATATTTTGTCCCTTTTTATTCGTTTTAGCGTAATTTTTGTATTTTTCGCTCGTTTTTAGTTTTAAGATATAGTTTTTGCCATAGTTATTTTTACTTCTAGATTTTTAGGCTTTGCCGTAAAATCCCTTAAGTGCTTTTTCTTTAGACTAAGATTTAGGTGGTTCAATATTTTGCGACGCCATTTTTAAGTTTTAGTACCTTTTTAAGTTTCAACGCGCTACTTTCTTATTTTTATTTTTCGACGCCTTTTACCTATGTATCAATTATCACTCCAATTAGTAATCTCAATTTGCAATTTCAATTTTAAGTTAGTAATAATAATAAGGTTGGGTTAGTCGAGTGTTTTAAAGTTTCATAAGTCACTCTTTTTCTTTCTTATTTTTCGACGCCTTTTATTTTTCAACCCTTTTCTTTTTCGACCTTTTTCGACGCGCTCTTTTTCTTTCTTATTTCTCGCCATTCTAGTTTTAGGACAAAGAATTTTTCTACTTCTTCTCTAAATTTCTTAAAATTACGAAAATTTATTTTAAGTGGTTAAATTGATAGACATCAAAATTTTCTGGTTCGTAGTAATAGTTGGATTTGTACGTGGACCGGGTTATTGGAGCCAAACAGTACTCAATTATATTGAGACCAAACGAATCCCGCCCCTCTGCTGCATCTTTTGGCTATTCGAAACGTGGGCAAAATCAGAAAAGTCTATTAATTGGATAACTTATATAATTTTTCTTTCCTTTTAAAAACTAATAGGATATTCAGTGAATGCACCGAGCAAAACGTTCACCACCTTTTGTACTTTCACCACCTGTAACTCGATCAAGACATCTAGCAAATATGGTAGTCATTGATTTTCCTTTAGAATCATCATCCAGTCGACCAAGTACTCCAATTCAAATTTCCGATAATCCATTTTTTGAACCAGACCTCACAATTGAGAATCCGGAGAATATTCAGGGACAATTCATAGATCCTGAACCATTAATTTTTCCTCCGGAACCACCAATCATTCAAACAGAGATTGTCGAGGAACGAACCATTAAATCAGAATCCTCTAGTGATTCAGATTCAACAAATTCAATCATGGAAAATCTGGAACCTCTAAGTATGGAAGACCTAATGAGAGCTAAACGCACTGGCCAAAGTCAATCAATTACTCATCCAGACATTAATGCGCCAGATTATGAAATCAAAGGACAAATTCTACACATGGTAACTAATCAATGCCAATTTAGTGGTGCGCTGAAGGAAGATCCAAATGAACATCTTCGTACCTTTAATAGGATCTGCACACTATTTAAAATCCGAGAAGTTGAGGATGAACAGATATATCTCATGTTATTTCCCTGGACTTTAAAGGGAGAAGCCAAAGATTGGTTAGAATCGTTACCTGAAGGGGCGATTGATACATGGGACGTTTTAGTTGAAAAATTTCTTAAACAATTCTTTCCGGCATCTAAAGCCGTAAGACTTCAAGGAGAAATTGTTACGTTCACACAAAAACCAAATGAAACTCTATATGAGGCATGCACAAGATTTGGAAAGTTATTGAGAGGATGTCCGCAACATGGTTTAGACACCTGTCAAATAGTACAAATATTCTACCAAGGATGCGACATCACTACAAGGAAAGACATAGACATAGCAGCTGGTGGTTCTATTATGAAGAAAACAGAAACTGATGCTTACAAAATTATTGATAACACTGCTTCCCACTCACATGAGTGGCACCACTAGCCATGACTTAGATTCTATTTCCGCAAAGATAGATGCTGTCGAGAGACGAATGGAAAAGAAGACTAAGGATATTCACTCAATACGAATTAGTTGTGAGCAGTGTGGAGGACCACATTTGACAAAAGATTGTCTCAGTATTGAACTAACAATGGAACAAAGAGAGAATATTTCATACATAAACCAAAGGCCTGGAAATAATTATCAGAATAATTATCAACCGCCAAGACCAATTTACAATCAAAACCAGAATTATAACCGAAATATTCCATACAACAACCAACAAGGTCCTAGTAATCAACAAGTATCCAATATTACTTACAATCAGCAAAGACCTAATTTTCAAAACAAACCACCACAAACCGATGATAAAAAGCCGAATTTAGAAGATATGATGACGAAGCTAGTTGAAACTCAAACGCAGTTTTTCACATCTCAGAAACAAATCAATGAACAAAATGCTCAAGCATTTAGAAATCAACAAGCTTCTATTCAAAATTTGGAACAAGAAGTTAGTAACCTAGCAAGGTTAATAGGTGAAAGAAAACTGGGAAGTCTACCTAGTGATACAAATGCTAACCCCCGGAATGAAACAGCTAAAGCCCTTACCACAAGAAGTGGTATTACACTTAAACCACCTGAAATACCTGTAGCTTCTGATGAAGCTATTCCTACTCCACAAGAACCACAACCTGAACAAGATAAGGAAAAAGAACCGGTAGTGGAAAAGGTTAATGAAGATAACACAGTTAAAGCTAAACCTTATGTTAAACCATACCAACCACCACTTCCTTACCCGAGTAAAATGAAAAAAGAGAAACTTGAAGCCGAGCAATCCAAATTCTTGGATATGTTTAAATAGATAAATGTAAATCTTCCTTTTATTGATGTGATTTCAGGAATGCCTAGATATGCTAAATTTCTGAAAGATCTGATCACAAATAGAAAGAAAATGGAAGAACTCTCGGCTGTTACTATGAATGCTAATTGTTCAGCAGTGCTGTTGAATAAGATACCAGAAAAACTATCTGATCCAGGAAGTTTCACAATTCCATATTTTCTGGGTAGTCTTAGTTCAATAGAAGCATTGGCAGACTTAGGTGCTAGTATAAATTTAATGCCGTATTCACTATACACTAAACTAGACCTTGGAGAATTGAAACCAACAAGAATAAGCATACAACTAGCTGATCGATCAATAAAATATCCTAGAGGGATAATGGAGAACATGCTAGTTAAAGTTGGTACTTTAGTATTTCCAGTAGATTTTGTTGTTCTGGACATGGAAGAAGATTCTCAAGTTCCTCTCATATTAGGAAGACCATTCTTAAATACGGCTAAAGCAATGATAGACGTGTTTGGTAAGAAATTGACCCTAAGTATAGAGGACGAGAGTGTTACCTTTTCAGTTGATAGAGCAATGCAACAACCACAATCTGCAGATGATACATGTTAATATATTCAAACTATAGAATCACATGCAGAATTGTTAGAAGAATTTCCAGAATTACAAGGAACAGGAGAATGTTCTTTAGGAGAAGGTACTGAACCAATTGATGAAACTGAAATGTTAGCTACACTAATGGCTAATGGATATGAACCAACAATAGAAGAAATTCAAATGCTAAAAGAAGAAGACAGATATCGATATAAATCATCGATAGAAGAACCTCCGACATTAGAGTTAAATCCACTTCCAAACCATTTGGAATACGCTTATTTACATGGTGAATCTGAATTACCTGTAATAATATTGTCTTCTCTTACTGAAAATGAAAAATCTCAACTCATTTCTGTGTTGAAAGCTCATAAACCAGCTCTTGCATGGAAAATTCATGATATTAAAGGAATAAGTCCTTCGTATTGCACACATAAAATCCTTATGGAAGAAGGTCATAAAACGTATGTGCAACGCCAACGAAGACTAAATCCTAATATGCAAGATGTTGTTAAGAAAGAAATTATTAAACTGCATGATGCAGGTTTAATTTATCCAATTTCTGATAGTCCATGGGTAAGCCCAGTTCAATGCGTGCCTAAGAAGGGTGGCATGACTGTCATTACAAATGAGAAAAATGAGCTTATTCCTACTAGGACTGTAACAAGATGGCGTGTGTGTATTGATTATAGAAAATTAAATGACGCCACCAGAAAAGATCACTTTCCCTTACCTTTCATTGATCAATTGTTGGAAAGATTAGCCAGAAACAGTTACTATTGTTTTCTTGATGGTTTTTCCGGATATTTTTAAATTCCAATAGCACCTGAAGAACAAGAGAAAACCACATTCACGTGCCCTTATGGTACTTTTGCTTACAAACGCATGCCATTTGGACTTTGCAACGCCCCTGCAACCTTTCAAAGGTGCATGATGGCGATTTTTCACGACATAATAGAAGAATGCATGGAAGTTTTCATGGATGATTTTTCAGTCTTCGGTGATACATTTGAATCATGTCTAGTTAATCTGGAACGAATGCTTATTAGATGCGAACAATCAAATCTAGTACTTAATTGGGAGAAATGCCTTTTCATGGTTAAAGAAGGCATCGTTCTTGGTCATAAAATCTCAAAGGAAGGAATTGAAGTGGATAGAGCTAAAGTAGATGTAATTGCTAAACTTCCACATCCCATCAATATTAGAGGAGTTAGGAGTTTTCTAGGGCATGCCGGTTTTTACCAACGTTTCATAAAAGATTTCTCTAAAATTGTCACTCCTATGAATAAACTCCTAGAAAAAGATGCTCCATTCATCTTTTCAGATGAATGCATCAAATCTTTTAAGATTCTTAAAGAGAAACTCACTAATAGGCCGATTATGATAACTCCAAATTGGAATCTACCATTTGAACTAATGTGCGATGCAAGTGATTTTGCAATGGGAGCCGTTTTAGGACAAAGGATTGAAAAACGATTTCAACCTATTTATTACGCTAGTAAGACGTTACAAGGAGCACAAAAAAATTATACAACTACTGAAAAAGAACTCCTTGCTATTGTTTTTGCTTTTGACAAATTTCATTCATATCTCGTTCTAGCAAAAACGGTGGTCTATACTGACCATTCTGCTCTTAGATACCTATTTTTGAAACAAGATGCCAAACCACAATTAATCCGTTGGATCTTACTATTACAAGAGTTTGATATTGAAATCCGAGATAAAAAGGGAGCAGAAAATCTCGCTGCCGATCATCTTTCTCGTCTTGAAAATCCTGAATTAGAAGTTCTAAATGAATCGGCCATACAAGACAACTTTCCTGATGAATATCTATTGAAGATAGATTATAATAAAATTCCATGGTTTGCAGACTATGCAAACTACTTAGTATGTGGATTCCTTGAAAAAGGATTATCGTACCAAAAATGAAAGAAATTCTTTTGTGACATAAAACACTATTTCTGGGAAGATCTACATTTGTTTAAAAGTTGTCCTGATGGAATAATACGCCGATGTTTATTCGGAGATGAAGCTAGTAAAATCTTAAACCATTGTCACACAGGACCAACAGGAGGGCATTATGGGCCTCAACTAACAACAAGAAAAGTTTATGATGTTGGATTCTATTGGCCTACAATTTACAAAGACGCACACCTTCTTTGTAAATCCTGTGATGCTTGTCAAAGGGCCGGAAAAATAAGTCAACGTGATGAAATGCCACAAAATGTCATTCAAGTATGTGAAGTATTTGACGTTTGGGGTATTGACTTTATGGGTCCATTTCCAAAATCTCATAATAATCTCTACATTCTCGTAGCCATTGATTATGTATCAAAATGGGCGGAAGCACAAACTCTCCCAACTAACGATGCACGAGTTGTAGTCAACTTTTTAAAACGTCTTTTTGCAAGGTTTGGAACACCGAAAACTTTAATAAGTGATCGGGGTACTCATTTCTGTAATAATCAACTTGAGAAAGTTCTTAAAAGATATGGAGTAACTCATAAAATCTCCACCGCATATCATCCACAAACAAGTGGACAAGTTGAAAATACCAACCGAGCTTTAAAACGTATTCTAGAGAAAACCGTAGGATCAAATCCAAAGGAATGGTCCATTAAATTGGAGGATGCACTCTGGGCTTTTAGAACAGCCTACAAAACTCCAATTGAAACCACACCTTTTAGACTCGTTTACGAAAAAGCATGTCATCTTCCAGTAGAAATTGAACACAAAGCATTTTGGGCTTTGAAGACATGTAATCTTGATTTACATGAAGCTGGACGTCTACGATTAAGTCAACTAAACGAATTAGAAGAATTAAGACAAGAAGCATACGAAAATTCGTTAATCTATAAAGAAAGAACGAAGAAATGACATGATAAAAGAATCAGAAGTTCAAAAGAATTTAAAGAAGGAGACAGAGTTCTTCTTTTCAATTCAAGATTCAAGCTATTTCCTGGAAAATTGAAATCAAGATGGTCTGGACCATTCATAGTCAAAAGAGTTTTCCCATACGGAACAGTAGAATTAATAAATTCAAATGAAATTGAATTTAAAGTTAATGGTCACAGAGTTAAACATTACATAGATAGTCCGATGGAAGTCGACAACGAAGTTAATCACAATTTCGATACCACAGCTAACTAAGTGTGGGGAGAATCAAGTCTTTAAAGGATAATATGTATTTCTGTTAGAGTTAAATTTTCTGTTTTCACGTAGTTCTCGAAAATGGAACCCGAATGGTCTTTCCCTAGCAGACCCTAAAGAACTAGTCTTCTCCCCCCATTCTGAATTTTTTTTTTTTAGGGTTTTACGAAATGAAGACTTCCTGTGAACTAAACCATGGTCTAATGCTACACGCTTTGATTACTAAACATAATAATGACACACTTCCGAGTGAACTGGTATCAGTAATCAGAGAAAAATTGGACGGAGTAAGAAAAGAATCCAGATGCGAAGATAATAAGTTACAATTTGGTAAAGGAAAATCAAAATCCGCAGCGAAAAGAAGAGCACGACACCTTGAAAGATGTCACAAATGCGGAAAATGGTCACACGAAGGTAAATGTTCAAATAATCAAACCTATTCAAACACCGAATTTGTTACTTTATGCATTCATATGTTTAGAAGAAAAAACGTTAAATGCTCGAGGTTACGCCTATGTAGCCATGAAGAACCAATTAGTCCGACTATCTTATGAGTGGGCTAGAGCATATCATTAAGAATTTTATTTCACATGTAAGTATGTACAGTTTTTATTTTTATTTTTATTTTTAACCTTTTGATAATAAACGCTAATTTGTTTGCTATAAAGTATTAAATTGGTATTCGATAAAATTAGGTCTTACGACCGAAATTATTGATATCATACAAAAATTTATTACATCACTGCGAAATTTACCGTTTATTCTTAAGGTATAAATATCTTTAATCAATCAACCTAAAATATTTCAAAAATTCGTCATGAGTTAAATTAGGTTATGTAACCGAAATTACATTACCAAAAAGAGGGGCGTATATTTTGATAATATTTGATTGATTAAAGTGGGATAAAAGCCAAAAAGATTTTTAATTTTATTTTTACCATGTTTTTAAAATTAATATATAAATATTAAATTAATATTGTAAACTTCTTTAAAATTGTAAATATTTGAAAAATTAATATTTTTAATATAAGTTTGTATGTATAAAAACAAAAATATAATTTAAGTTTGGTGTGAATTTTTAATATGAATTTTTAATTTTATGCATTTTAAATTTAAGTTTGGTGTGAATTTAAAAACAAAAATTTACTTTATTTCGCTAAGTTAAAAATATGATTTTTAAAATTCGTCGTGAGTTGAAGATTAGGTCGTTGAACCAAAATTGCTTTACCCGAGGGAGGGACGAGAACTTTTATTATCATTATTTTTAATCTTATTGAATTAAAGTATGCCAAAAACATTTAAAAAACTCAAAAATCTTTACTTTTAAAACCGTGTTTAAAAAGTGGCAAATTTTAAAATTTTGTCGAGGGACGGACTAGGACAACGATCCGAAACACCCTCGCTCCTAAAGGAAAACAAAATTTTTAGAATTTAATTAATTTTATTTTTATAAAGTATAAGGTTTTATATTAAAAAAAAAAGCTAAAAACACTGTTCCCGGACCCCCATGCGATCGCATGGGTATTGCACTCCAACTCCATGCGATCGCATGGAGCTGGAAAACAGGCCTGATACAAAGCAGCCAGCGAGCTGTTCTTCATCCACAAAAACACACACATAAACGAAACACTCTCAAATCTTCACCAAATTTCGCCATTTTTTCACCGTAATTCATCAAATTTTTCGCTCTAATCATACCTAGATTCTCATTCTTCAGCAAAAAGGTAAAAATTACACCCCTAAACTCATAAATTTTCTAGTTTTTGTGATAATTACCAATATTTTACCTAATGCAATTTTGCTAATTTCTAGTGTAATTAGTGATAAATTGTTAGTATTTTATGCATGTATAACCTAGATTGATGCTATTTAACATGATTTGAAGACAAAAACTTCAAAAATTTTAGAAATCTAGGGTTTGTGTTCTTGAGCAATTTGGGGCTTTTTGATATAAACAGGTTATGGCCGATTTTTGTCATGAATTATTGCTAAATTGAGTAGTGTAACATGTTTAGGTAGCTAAATGATCCAAACATTGATCCTAAACATGATTTTTGGAGATTAAAGTGGACTTTTTAAATCCAAAATTCATGAACTTGATTAATTTGATATATTTTCTATTTGAGACTTGTTTAATTATTAGTAATGACTATTTTGACATGTTATTTGAGTTAAATGCTTATGAACTTTGTCTACATTTTCATATGTGCTTATTTGGAAAAGTGTAGAATTGTGAAAAATTGTGAAAATGTGTATAAGTTAAATTTTGATTTAACATGTTATTGTGATTGTTTTAAATTGTTATTTTGCTAACACTAATGCATATTTGGATGCACAAATTTTGTGTTTAATGTGTTTTGCAGAAAGCCGATACTGGAGGTTCAGGAGCATCATCATCTAGACAGCCTGCTCCAGCTCCAGAACTATAACCAGAAATGCAATATGAACCTAAACAACAACCACAACAGGAACCACAACATCAGCCTGAACAGCACGTACCTTATTATGATCCGCTACAGTTACCTAATGAATTCACAGTATTTCCCCCGCATCCGCCTGTAGAATACCCAACGATACCGGAACACACATTGCATCCTAATTTGAGATTCGACAGACGATGGAGAGATTACCCAGCATATCAAAGTAATAAATTTAGATTGGTAACAAAAGAGGTAGAGGTGCCAAGGGTAATTGATTGGAATTCTTTGGAAACGGTCCATCTAGCTGACCGTGTTAGACAGCAAATGATTCAAAGGTATGGTAGTTCTTCTTTTACAGATTGGGAACGTCTTTTCACCATTCGTAGACCTGTATATAAGGAATGGTGTGTTGAGTTGATGAGTACTATAGCGTTAAATGTAGATGTAGATAGGTTAGATGATAGAAGTTTTCTTAGATTTATCCTTGGCGGTAGGATGTACAGAATATCCATGATGGACATGGCCAGGGCATTACAGATTTACGCTCCTAGTGAATTGTAACTACCCGATTGTATGAGTTTGATTTATCGCGGTGAAAGGGTAGATAGGAACTTTGACGCTGACGCCGTTTGGAGGCGTATGTCAAACTATAATGTTTTTACATTAGGAGGAAAACACTCCTACTTACATATTAACAAAGCCGAGCTTCGTGTGATTCATAGATTTTTAGCTAACTCGATTACACAGAGAGGTCACAATAAGGAGAAAATGACCTTACATGATTTATTCTACCTAAAGTGTATTCGGGATCCTAGAAGCTTTGTTAATATCCCTTACTGTGTTGGTTTTTATTTATCTAAAATGGTAGAAGGAATGCAGGACGGGAGTATAATAGGAGGAGGTATTTTTGTTACTCTCATTGGAGAGTATTTAGGTGTTGATAGGAACTAAGGGGGTCCATTACAGCTTTGTAGAGAACATGATGAGACCATAGGATTGCGGGTTTATGTGGGTGCTAAGGTATTGAAGAGTAGACGCAACCAGGCATTGCCCTATGAAGGTAATCATCCACAGGTAGAAAGGGGTTCAGACGAAGAAATGGAGGAGGCGAAAGACATTAGGGATGTCATTCAAGATGCTATTCTTGACGTCCACGTTCGTATAGATGAGGAATTAATGACGAACGCGGCCAGACATAGTATGTATGAGCAGTGGAAATCCGAGCGAGTATACGAGGATTATAGGCGACGCCAACACGATAGCTGGTTAGTTCATCAGCACCAAATCATGAGCCAGCTATCATATCAGGTACCAAATAATTATGTGCCTACTAGACCTGCTCATTTTCCGCCACACAGCCCCGACTTCCGACCACCCTTTAACCGGTATGACTATAACCAAGCCTATCAGAACACCTATAACCAACAATGGAACCCACCTGATGAGATGAACTGGAACCCATATCCAGACTGATTTAGTTCCATTTGGTTATTTTTATGATTTTTATGTTTTTATCTTTTTAATTATTCATGTTTAAACTTATGTTATTGGATATATTTATGTAATTTTTATCATTTTTATTATTATTGTGTACTAATATTTCACATTTAGGATTTGAAAGTGGGATATTAAGTCCCATTTCAAATTGCCATGCATGTTTATATTTGTATGTATGTATATTGTCAATTGTACAAAACAGGGTAAAACAGCGCATTTTCAAATACTGGTATTAAGTTCAGCAAAAGCTACTAATTTTGACGAGAAAACGAAAAAACAAATGTAATGTAACAACAAGATGGAATGAACAAATGATGTGAACCATTTATCATTCAGCAAACAAACACCAATATGTTTGGAAACTTTGGTAACATTTAATCATTTTTCTACGCTAATCACCCTCAATAATTTAAATTGTTACTGATTTCTTGCAAATGAGGGCATTGCAAGATCTTAAGTGTGGGAAGGGGTTAAATTCTTTCGGATTTTTAAAATTTTTGATTTATACACTTGGTTACCATTAGAAATACTAGTAAAGCAGTAGTTGTATTAGAATCTAGTGCTCTCTGATAATAAAGAACAGCCCTAGTCTTATATACTGACTACCCAATTCTAGTAAAATTTTTCAAAATTTTCAATTAAATGAATTCAAAATCATGTTTATACATATTTATGAACGATAAAACTAGGTGTTAACACCGAAATTATTGTTACCTTGGAAAGGACATAAATTGAGAAACAAACCAAAATGTTAGAATTCATTTAAAAATGGAATAGAGGACAATAAAAAGGAAAATAAAAAGCCAAGTGTGGGAAAATTTACCAAGTTATTTTAAACATATGTCACATATTTCTGTAACAAATAATTGAAGATACTTTTGCTTTGGACTAAACTAAACAGTTTTACCCGATTTATTATAATATATTTAAAAGAAAGACGGATCTACACGATGAATCAATTCCATCATTAAAAGGAAGTAAAGTCTTCCGAAAAAGAAACGCGCTTCTTGATTTAGGTCATGAAGTTGTTGTCCAGACCAGCTGTAGGTTGACGAAAAATCTAGAAAAGTCATCTCTAAAATTAGCAGGAAATCCACGGACCTCAGCATCAAACAGGGTCGCCAAGTGGTCAGACTTATCCTAACCATGAGAGGATCTGTCTTGTAAAACGGGGAGGACGCCGTGCAAATTAGCTGGATAAGACTAATGAATCAGATCCCCAGAAAGGATAATCTCCTTAAAGATCAAAAATCAGCTTTTAAGACTGATATTACTCAATCCTAGAGATTGACCTTAAAGATTGAGAATTACAAACTCATGGAATTCGATGATATCTAAACTCGAGCTTGAACGAGAAAATATTTTGATCAAAATTACAAACCGATTTGTTTTCTGAAAACCTATTTTCAATGCGTTCATTACCATTGAACGTAAAATCCTAGGAATTCACCTGGAATTCATTAGGTCACCTGAACCAAATCGGGTGTCAACCGTAAGAACGGTGGTTGCATAGCATGGTCAAAGACAGGACCTTGTGCCAGACCAAAAAATTATAAGGGTGAGCTTTACTATTGCTCCTACAAAGGATAGTAATTATGTCCGACACGTTATAGACCATAATTAAAAGCATGTCAGGGGACATTGCCTTAACAGTTGCTTGTTCAACGCTTTCCTTTACAACCGGACGGTAGTTTATCGAAAGGTAATATACGGAACAAGTATACTGGACGTGTTGCTTTCCCAATACAAGGTTAGCAAGTGGGTGACACAAAACCACAAGTTTTGAGCTAAAATTTTCAAATCTGAAACCCACCAAACCCACAAAAAAGAATTTGCAAACACCGGTGAAGGGTTATTCCGGAAAACTTATCTAGGGTAAAAGCTAGATTTAATTTTCAAAAGATCAAATGTTTTCATAAAGATCCAATTTCCTTAAAAGATCTAAATTTTTATAGTCATGTGGGACTGTAAACCACAACGTTACTACCATTGTTTATACCGCCGTAAAGAAATCACTGATGTACAAAGTGTGAAGAATAAAGAAGTGATTCTAGTATATTTCAAGACTATATTGCTTGAGGACAAGCAACGCTCAAGTGTGGTAATATTTGATAATGCTAAAAATAAACATATATTTCATAGCATTATTCCTCAAGAAAGACAAGCTTTTAGTTGCAATTGTTCTATTTACAAGTGATATTCGTTTAAATAATAAGGTGAAGACAAAAGACAGATTCGACGAATTGAAGACGCAAACGACCAAAAAGCTCAAAAGTACAAAATACAATCAAAGAGGTTCCAATTATTGATGAGAAACGTCTCAAAATTACAAGAGTACAAGATTCAAAACGCAAAGTACAAGATATTAAATTGTACGCAAGGACGTTCGAAAATCCGGAACCGGGACCAGAGTCAACTCTCAACGTTCGACGCAACGGACTAAAAATTACAAGTCAACTATGCACATGAATATAATATAATATATAATTAATTCTTAAAATTAATATATATATATTATATAAATTTAAAAACCGTCGGCATAAGAAAACAAGCTCATGTGAGCTGTAAATAGAGGCCATGCGATCGCATGGCCTAGAGGAAGAAACTCCATGCGATCGCATGAGCATCTTTTCCAGCCCACAGGCCTATAAAATCGAGTGTTTGGTGCATCATTTATCATATATCAATCTCTCTATCATCAAGGTATATATATATATATATATATATATATATATATATATATATATATATTAATTTTAATTTTAATTTTAATTTTAATTCTAATAATAAGGGTATGTTAGTGAATGTTGTAAGGGTGTAAGTCGAAATTCTGTCCGTGTAATGCTACGCTATTTTTAATCATTGTAAGTTATGTTCAACCTTTTTAATTTAATGTCTCGTAGCTAAGTTATTATTATGCTTATTTAAAATAAAGTAATCATGATGTTGGGCTAAATACTAAAATTGGGTAATTGGGCTTTGTACCATAATTGGGGTTTGGACAAAAGAACGACACTTGTGGAAATTAGACTATGGGCTATTAATGGGCTTTATATTTGTTTAACTAAATGATAGTTTGTTAATTTTAATATAAAGATTTACAATTGGACGTCCCTATAAATAACCATATACACTCGATCGGACACGATGGGCGGGGTATTTATATGTACGAATAATCGTTCATTTAACCGGACACGGGAATGGATTAATAGTCTATGGAATTATTAAAACAGGGGTAAAATTATGTACAAGGACACTTGGCATAATTGATAACAAAGTATTAAAACCTTGGGTTACACGCAGTCGATATCCTGGTGTAATTATTAAACAAAATATTAAAACCTTGTTACAGTTTAAGTCCCCAATTAGTTGGAATATTTGACTTCGGGTATAAGAATAATTTGACGAGGACACTCACACTTTATATTTATGTCTGATGGACTGTTATGGACAAAAACCAGACGGACATATTAAATAATCCAGGACAAAGGACAATTAACCCATGTGCATAAAACTAAAATCAACACGTCAAACATCATGATTACGGAAGTTTAAATAAGCATAATTCCTTTATTTCATATTTAATTTCCTTTATTTCATATTTAATTGAACTTTTAATTATCACACTTTTATTTATTGTTATTGTATTTAATCGCACTTTTAATTATCGTACTTTTTAATTATCGCAATTTTATTTTATCGCACTTTTATTTATCGCAATTTCATTATCGTTATTTACTTTACGCTTTAAATTAAGTCTTTTATTTATTTAATATTTTACATTAGGTTTTAACTGCAACTAAAGTTTTAAAAATCGACAAACCGGTCATTAAACGGTAAAACTCCCCTTTATAATAATAATATTACATATATATATTTGTATTTTTATAAAATAAAATATAGCGTTAAGCTTTGTTTAAAGATTTTCCCTGTGGAACGAACCGGACTTACTAAAAACTACACTACTGTATTAGGTACACTGCCTATAAGTGTTGTAGCAAGGTTTAAGTATATCCATTCTATAAATAAATAAATATCTTGTGTAAAATTGTATCGTATTTAATAGTTATTCCTAGTAAAATATAAGCTATTTCATATACACCTCGCGAAACATCAGTCAACTAAAAGAACATCTTTTACTACCAACGTTTAAAGTTCACCGTAGCGAACTTATCAAGTTTCTCAACATGAATAAAAACCACATTCGACAGTCGTACAACTGTTATGGTAGTAACATTACGCGGAGCTCATGATCGGTTGAGTGCTCGAGGCTGAAATTTCATTTAATCTACTCTGTGCAAAACGATATCCGCAAATAGATAATAATAGCTTCACATTATAAAACAATTTTAGCTTCACATTATAAAACAATTTTGCTTTGAATTAGGCCAATTTCTACATATTAGCAATTCTATATAGCTTTGCACATGTGCATTATATAAATATAAATCATCTTTACATGTGCTAAATCATCATGACAGTTTGATACACAAAAATAACCTTGAACAAAAGTGGTTTATACAACAAACTTATGTGAAGCTCATGTAAACATGTTTTATAATGTCAAGATATTATAGAAGTAATAATTTGCTCGAAATTAACCCAATTGAATCTACAAATAACGGCAAATTCACAATCATATTATATAAACACTATTTACGTCAGATTATAAATAATATTGTGACGACCCAGGAATTTCCGACTAAATTTAAACTTAATCTTTATATGATTTCGACACGATAAGCAAAGTCTGAAATGTTGAGTCTCAAAATATTTTGAACTATCTCATGGAATCATTTAACCTTTGACCATTCCCGACGATTCACGGAAAATTGTTTGTAAATAATTATATAAATATATATATATATATATGTATAATTATAAATATAAGTGCATATTTAATATTTTAAATAAATAAAGTACACTTTAAGCAAATGAGTTAATTATGTAAAACAATATACAATATAAAAGTTGTTATTAAAAATGAAGCTATATATATATATATATATATATATATATATATATATATATATATATATATATATATATATATATATATATATATATATATATATAAAATTTACATTATAATGTTATATATATAAAATGTATAAATAATAAATATAAAATAAAAATTATTATATATGATTATTAAATATTACAAAAGTATAATACATCTATATTATACATGTATAAATATAGTTGTTAATACTATTATTATCTTCGATATTAATACCAATACTGGTATTATTAATACTATCTAAATATATAATCTATATATGTGAAATTGATATATATATATATATATATATATATATATATATATATATATATATATATATATATATATATATATATATATATATATATATATATATATATATATATATATATATATATATATATATAAATATATAATCTATAATTAATAATATTATTATTAATTATAATGATAATAATATCTATAGAATTCATAAAAATAATATTACTAATAATAATACTAATTGTAATAATACTATTTTATTAATGATAATAATAATATTAGTAATAATAGTACTATAACAATATATATATATATATATATATATATATATATATATATATATATATATATATATATATATATATATATATATATATATATTGTTATAGTACTATTATTACTAATATTATTATTATCATTAATAAAATAGTATTATTACAATTAGTATTATTATTAGTAATATTATTTTTATGAATTCTATAGATATTATTATCATTATAATTAATAATAATATTATTATCATTATATCATTATAAATTCTTATTATTAGTATTTCTACTATTATTTAGTATTATTAATAAAATTTTTATTAATTAGTATTATTATTATTAATACATTTATTAAATTTAATAATTAATAATATAAAAAAAAACTTTAACAAAGACATGTAACAGATTTTGTTGTTATATATCTGTTTAATATTCTTCTGATGGAACTCGTCGTACTTCTTGTCTCATAAATAAATAAACATCGATTTCAAAAATCAATTAGGATCGAATTTCAACTGTTAAATCATGTACCTGATCATGCTATATAATTTATCTACTGCCATTGAGAATCAAACACAGAAAAAAAAAAGAAACAGCTCGACACTCTGAATATATCACTTTTTGGTGAAACCTCGAATTCGATTCTCATTTAAAAATCATTTAATGTAGTTTAGCTAGGAATGTTGTAAGCAAACTTTCTCCAAAATTTCAGCTTCCAATTCATTATATCGAGTCCAAATTATGGAGTCAAAGTTTCAAATACAAAAAGTCAAACGATTTGTCTTGGCAAAATTCGAAGTCGTTTCCTTGTTTTGGGTTAAATTGACGATTCCAATAGATTTAAGGAATGATTTGAAATTTATTTCGTGTTGTAACATTTGTCCAAAACATACTCAAAATCAAAATCAAATTTTTTTTTCTATCTTCACGTCGACCAGCAGGTATGAAGATATACATATATATATTTTTTTTTTGCTTTTTATTAAGAACACAACTCTAGAGTTCCATGATTGTTTACGAGTCCTAATTAACATCATAAATTTGTTATTTTAGTAGTTAAGGTTCCCTGGTCGATTAGTGATATCAAATGATGAAGAAGATATAAGAACATGGAAAATACGGTTTAAGAGTTATTGGGTTGAGGATATATCAGGAAAAATAGAAACGGTTCAGTGGTTAGGAGAGTATTCGGGTTTGTGTGAGGTCTTGTGTTCGAGTCCCGTCTGGAGCATTCTTTTTAGACAAAGCTTAAGGGTATACACATCTTCTTATACATTTATTATTATTATTATTATTATTATTATTATTATTATTATTATTATTATTATTATTATTATTATTATTATTATTATTAGTGTATATTATTATTAAATATTAATGTTATTATTATGATTATAATTATTACTATTATGACCATTATTAATATTGTTATTATTAGTAATATAATACTTATCATTATTACTATTATGATCATAGTTATAAGTATTATATCCATTATTATTATTGTAAATATTACTAATATTATTATCATTACTAGTATTATTGTTAAGTAGTATCAATATTAATATTATCATTTGTATTATTTTAGGTATTATTATTATTATTATTAATTTTATCATTTTAGTATTATTATCAATCCTACGATATTGATTATTATTATTATTATTATTATTATCAAAATAATACAACTTATTATAATAAATATTAGCACTAGGGCCATTTTTTAGCATTATTATTATTATTATTATTATCATCAAATGTGTTACTAATATGATTATCATTATTAGTATTATTAAAAATTATTATCATTTTCGTAAATATTAGTATTAAAATGTTTTTATAAACAATAGAAGTGTTAATATTGACTTAAGCAATAATATTATCACGGGTATTATTATTATGTAATTAATAAAATCACTATCATAACTATCATTAATAGTAAAATTAATATTTTAACAATATCATTATTATTATTATCATTAATAGAATTATTAACATTATTACCTTTATTAGTAATATTAAGTATTATAATTATTATCATTTTTACCATTATTAATATTATATTAGTGTTATTACAATTACTATATTTTAACAAACAAACTATATATATTTAATACATATAACTTAACAAAAAAATAATATTTTCATATACAAAATGAATATATGAAACATACATATATTATTAAGATAAAAATGATATAATTAATAAAGTAAATATATATAAATTTATTCGATTACGATTATGTGTATTAATAAATATCCAAATGATATAGGTTCGTGAATCGAAGGCCAACCCTGCATTGTTTAGTATTGTCATATGTATTTTTACTACAAAATACAGTATAGTGAGTTTCATTTGCCTTTTTACCCTTTATATTTTTGGGCCGAGAATACATGCGAAATTTTTATAAATGTTTTACGAAATAGATACAAGTAATCAAAACTACATTATATGGTTGAATGATCGAAGCCGAATATGCCCCTTTTTGCTTGGTAACCTAAGAATTAGTAAACAAAGATAGATCTATTGGGCCCAACAAACCCCATCCGTTGTAGCGGATGCTTTAGTATTTCTAGTTTTTATATCATGTCCGATGGATGTCCCGGAATGATGGGGATATTCTTACATGCATCTTGTTAATGTCGGTTACCAGGTGTTCAATCCATATGAATGATTATTTTTGTCTCTATGCATGGGACGTATATTTTTGAGAAATGGAAATAAAAATCTTGTGGTCTATTAAAATTATAGAAATGATTATTATGATAAACTAATGAACTCACCAACTTTTTGGTTGACACTTTAAAGCATGTTTATTCTCAGGTATGAAAGAAATCTTCCGCTGTGCATTTACTCATTAGAGATATTACTTGGAGTCACTCATGACATATTTCAAAAGACGTTGCATTCGAGTTGTCGAGTTCATCAAGATTATTATTAAGTCATTTATAGTTGGATATATTAGAAAATCGTATGCATGCCGTTAACTTTTGATGTAATGAAAGTTTGTCTTTTAAAAACGAGTGCAATGTTTGAAAAATGTATCATATAGAGGTCAAGTACCTCGCGATGTAACCAAATGTAATGTATTCATACGGATGGATTAGGACGGGTCATGAAAGTTGGTATCAGAGCGGTGGTCTTAGCGAAACAGGATCTTACATTAGTGTGTCTAACTGATAGTTGTTTAGATGCATTAGTGAGTCTGGACTTCGACCGTGTCTGCATGTCAAAAGTTTTGCTTATCATTTCGTGTCGAAAATTACCTGCTTATCATCCTTAGGAAATTACCTGCTTATCATTCTTAGTCTAGACACGTTTACTGCATTGACCGCATGAATAGTGTATAGACAAAATTCATATCTTAGCGTATCTGTTATTGTTACCTTTGCCTGACAGCTTCCGTAGATTCCTCCGTAACTTATGGGACTTTAGTATTATATATGCATATGTAAATTATGTATTGCAGGGTACTAATCTATATCCTATAATCTATTTCTTATCGAAAATCCTTCATCTGATCGTACGAGATAAATCCCTCAACCAGTTCGAGTCCCTCAGATTTCGATAGCTATTCCGACATGGATATTTACCTAAGCTCTGAAAGAGGTGTCACCAGAATGAATCAATCAATCAGTCATCCCCAATTCATCTGATGGGTTCGTGATCTACTTAATCATTGGAGACAAGAAGAAGGTGATCCTTTCCACCCACCGAATTTCCCTCTTGGCGAAGAACCTGAAGCACTTACTGGCGAACCTGTCTGTAACACCACTTTCTCTCTCATTTCCAGAGTATCTCATCATGATTATATACTATCTCAAATTCAAAACCTTATTCATCCGCTCGTTCCGACCGATAATCATCCCGGAATAATAGAAGAAGTCAACGAACTTCGCGCTCGAGTAATCAATTTGGAGAATATGGTGCAAAATTTACCAGCTTCAACAACATCACCGGCACCAACAGTACCATCAGTAACAACACCAGTACCATCAACAATCCATGCCTCAACACCTCATTCTGTACCTCGAGTATAATCATCATTCTAAATATCGTTTTACATCAATTTTCTTCGTCCTTCATGGCGATTATGTAATCTCTAATGTTTTAGAGATTATTTACTCTAGTTCTATCCGTAAATCAGATGAGTTTAATATCATATTAACTCATTAAATCCATAATTACATCTGAAGAAAATATATATGTATATATGTTTTCATAAAGATTATAATTAAAATTCCTTTGTACAAACTATTAATGGTGAAAATATTTTAACGGGTAGGTAATACCCGAGAAATATTTAGATTTCACATTAATAAGTTACATTGTACATTCTTAGAATCTGATTCAACAGTCATTTACTATCCTACTTACATCCACAGATATATGTATCCGTTCACCGTAGAATAATCATTTTTATTCAAATTCATATTTGGATTTTGATTTATCAGAATCCAACAAGTGGCATAATGAAGAAAACATTGGACAAAATAAAATTTGTTAGAAACAAACAAATTAACTATGAGAAAAATTTTGTTAAGAATCCATGCTAACAAAATCCTAGCTAACTGTTCCTAGCTAACTGATTACATTTTATTTATCGCAGTTTATTTATCGTAATTTAGTTATCGCAATTTTATTTATCGTCATTTAATTTCTGTTATTTACTTTACGCACTTTATTTATCATCATTTAATTTATGTTATTTATTTTACGCAATTTAAATATCGGGACACGTATACAAGGTTTTGATATATCATATCGACGCATCTATATATATTATTTGGAATAACCATAGACACTCTATATGCAGTAATGCTGGAGTTAGCTATACAGGGTTGAGGTTGATTCTATAATAACATATATACTTTGAGTTGTGATCGAGTCTGAGACATGTACACGGATCACGATACGTATTAATTAATTCAAATATTATATATTAAACTATATATGAATTATTAGACTGTTAACTGTGGACTATCGACTATGGACTAATAACATTGGACAATTAAAATGAATTAAAATATTAATTATAACATATGAAACTAAACGTTTCTTCAAGTTTGCCACTTGATTTCATTTTTAAACCTCATTTGTATCTTGACAATTACAATCTGCGTTCAAACCTATCATGATTATTGAAAACACCTCAATCGAGAGGATGAACCAACCGCACTTCATCTACGGAAGAAAAGATTGATGCATATAGTTATGCACCTGAAAACACTCGAAACCTGAGTAAACGTTTAACACATATCTGTGCTAGCTCATTTGGCATTGTTATTATCGAAAGTAACTTTACAATCCCTTTCCAAAGTAGCCAATTTTGTCACAGCTTCAGCAAGTCAACTTCGACTTTTCGTTCGAAACAACAATATTATAACCTTGATATATATATGTGTACTCTTTTATTGCTACCAGGGAACCTTTTATATTCCATCTTATTACCAGCCGATGTACCAGCAACCTCGTTACTCTTTAGCTTAAATCCCTCCGATAAATCACTATATTTATCTATTAAAGTCTCATCATATTCTCATCATCATCTGGTAACGAGAACTGCCATACCAATTACTGAGAATCAGCAATCAGTATTTCGAATCTCGCAGCGTTTCTACATCAACAGTTATATGTATACATATAACATTTACCTCTTAAAATTATGATCTTTCATTCTGAAAAGCAACCAGTCTATGAGTCAATACTCGGAATGTTGAAAAAGCTCAAAGATTTTGATACTGAAAAATGAATTGAGCAAATCATGAAGGAGACTCTGAACAAATTACAAGTACTAAACTTATACATAAAAGATACAGATGATTCTGTTTCTGATGAAATCTTTAGCGAATACTTTGCTCCTTAATCGCTTTAAATCATCGTGAATGAATTTCTTCATCACAATTTGATTCAAAAATTCTAAGATATTATCGTATCTTTCATTATTAATATCCTCAATATTTCTGAAGATATCTTCATAAATATTCTCGTTCGATATAAATTATCTCTCCGTGCTATCTGTAATATATCATAAAAGGAAACTGTCTTAGTTTCTATATTCTGTAAACCTTCGAGTTTAAAATAAGAATGCTTTTGAAGTTGTGTTGGAAATTGATGCATGAGTTAGTATAATATAATGACACTTGATCAACGTGATTATATTACAGTAACTCATGCTGAGTTTCTAATGGGACGTGATGATTCACAGATTATAACGTCATCATGTGCCATGTTACACTACTCGTACATTCTACCTAATCTCCAAACATATTGAGAATATATCTTCCTAATAGTTCTAGTTTATCTCTTGAATTCTGGTAATTTAACCAATCAAAGCGTACTATTGTAATTTCTCTCATAGAACATTGGTTATGTTTATTTGAAACTCCATACCTACAAATTCTGGACCATTATTCGCTTGACTTAAAGTCGGGAATAGAAAACAAAAATGACGGAACTCCAAAATATAAAGGAAATAAAGGGAGTGAATTTATAGTGAAATATCCGACAGAGCAATCGAAACAGATTATCACATTTAAGCAAAGAAGATCTTAATTTCCTTAATTATCAAAGAACCAAATCTTAATACGAAGATTTCCTCTAAATCCCTTAAATTCCGGAAATCAACCGTGACTACGTCACCGGTTAAGACGAACTGCATTTATTCATTTCAATCTTTTGTGATAGCTTCACTCGTACTCTTCACATAATCAATTTATTTTATCCATATTACTCTTTAGTAATAAAACTCTATTTATCAACTCATATTCGTCATGAAAACATTTTTATTGTTAACCATGACGACCACCTTCAAATTTCGGGACGGAATTTCTTTAACGGGTAGGTACTGTGATGACCCGGGAATTTTCGACTAAATTTAAACTTAATCTTTATATGATTTCGACACGATAAGCAAAGTCTGAAATGTTGAGTCTCAAAATATTTTGAACTATCTCATGGAATCATTTAACCTTTGACCATTCCCGACGATTCACGGACAATTGTTTGTAAATAATTATATAAATATATATATATATATATATATATGTATAATTATAAATATAAGTGCATATTTAATATTTTAAATAAATAAAGTACACTTTAAGCAAATGAGTTAATTATGTAAAACAATATACAATATAAAAGTTGTTATTAAAAATGAAGCTATATATATATATATATATATATATATATATATATATATATATATATATATATATATATATATATTACATTATAATGTTATATATATAAAATGTATAAATAATAAATATACAATAAAAATTATTATATATGATTATTAAATATTACAAAAGTATAATACATCTATATTATACATGTATAAATATAGTTGTTAATACTATTATTATATTCGATATTAATACCAATACTGGTATTATTAATATTATCTAAATATATAATCTATATATGTGAAATTGATATATATATATATATATATATATATATATATATATATATATATATATATATATATATATATATATATATATTGTTATAGTACTATTATTACTAATATTATTATTATCATTAATAAAATAGTATTATTATAATTAGTATTATTATTAGTAATATTATTTTTATGAATTCTATAGATATTATTATCATTATAATTAATAATAATATTATTATCATTATATCATTATAAATTCTTATTATTAGTATTTCTACTATTATTTAGTATTATTAATAAAATTGTTATTAATTAGTATTATTATTATTAATACATTTATTAAATTTAATAATTAATAATATTAAAAATATAAAAAAAAAACCTTTAACAAAGACATGTAACAGATTTTGTTGTTATATATCTGTTTAATATTCTTCTGATGGAACTCGTCGTACTTCTTGTCTCATAAATAAATAAACGTCGATTTCAAAAATCAATTAGGATCGAATTTCAACTGTTAAATCATGTACCTGATCATGCTATATAATTTATCTACTGCCATTGAGAATCAAACACAGAAAAAAAAAAAGAAACAGCTCGACACTCTGAATATATCACTTTTTAGTGAAACCTCGAATTCGATTCTCATTTAAAAATCATTTAATGTAGTTTTGCTAGGAATGTTGTAAGCAAACTTTCTCCAAAATTTCAGCTTCCAATTCATTATATCGAGTCCAAATTATGGAGTTAAAGTTTCAAATACAAAAAGTCAAACGATTTGTCTTGGCAAAATTCGAAGTCGTTTCCTTGTTTTGGATTAAATTGACGATTCCAATAGATTTAAGGAATGATTTGAAATTTATTTCGTATTGTAACATTTGTCCAAAACATACTCAAAATCAAAATCAATTTTTTTTTCTATCTTCACGTCGACCAGTAGGTATGAAGATATATATATATATATATATATATATATATATATATATATATATATATATATATATATATATATATATATATATATATATATATATATATATATATATATATATATATATATATATATATATATATTGCTTTTTATCAAGAACACAACTCTAGAGTTCCATGATTGTTTATGAGTCCTAATTAACATCATAAATTCGTTATTTTAGTAGTTAAAGTTCCCTGGTCGATTAGTGATATCAAATGATGAAGAAGATATAAGAACATGGAAAATACGGTTTAAGAGTTATTGGGTTGAGGATATATCAGGAAAAACAGAAACGGTTCAGTGGTTAGGAGAGTATTCGGGTTTGTGTGAGGTCTTGTGTTCGAGTCCCGTCTGGAGCATTCTTTTTAGACAAAGCTTAAGGCTATACACATCTTCTTATACATTTATTATTATTATTATTATTATTATTATTATTATTATTATTATTATTATTATTATTATTTGTTGTGTATATTATTATTAATTATTAATGTTATTATTATGATTATAATTATTACTATTATGACCATTATTAATATTGTTATTATTAGTATTATAATTATAATACTTATCATTATTATTATGATCATAGTTATAAGTATTATAACCATTATTATTATTGTAAATATTACTAATATTATTATCATTACTAGTATTATTGTTAAGTAGTATTAATATTAATATTATCTTTTGTATTATTTTAGGTATTATTATTATTATTATTATTATTATTATTATTATTATTATTAATTTTATCATTTTAGTATTATTATCATTCCTACGATATTGATTATTATTATCATGATTATTATCAAAATAATACAACTTATTATAATAAATATTAGCACTAGGGCCATTTTTTAGCACTATTATTATTATTATCAAATGTGTTACTAATATGATTATCATTATTAGTATTGTTAAAAATTATTATCATTTTCGTAAATATTAGTATTAAAATGTTTTTATAAACAATAAAAGTGTTAATATTGACTTAAGCAATAATATTATCACAGGTATTATTATTATGTAATTAATAAAATCACTATCATAACTATCATTAACAGTAAAATTAATATTTTTACGATATCATTATTATTATCATTAATAGAATTATTAACATTATTATCTTTATTAGTAATATTAAGTATTATAATTATTATCATTTTTACCATTATTAATATTATATTAGTGTTATTACAATTACTATATTTTAACAAACAAACTATATATATTTAATACATATAACTTAACAAAAAAAAATAATATTTTCATATACAAAATGAATATATGAAACATACATATATTATTAAGATAAAAATGATATAATTAATAAAGTAAATATATATAAATTTATTCGATTACGATTATGTGTATTAATAAATATCCAAATGATATAGGTTCGTGAATCGAAGGCCAACCCTGCATTGTTCAGTATCGTCATATGTATTTTTACTACAAAATACAGTATAGTGAGTTTCATTTGCCTTTTTACCCTTTATATTTTTGGGCTGAGAATACATGCGAAATTTTTATAAATGTTTTACGAAATAGACATAAGTAATCGAAACTACATTACGAAATAGACTCAAGAACGCAAGGTGCCTCTTGCTCTCGCCTGCATGTCATAATTAATGTTTTCTTACGGGCATTTCATCAAATACCTTACGTGCGCCTTACATATTTTTTTTAATTGATGGTCTTTCATGGTAATACACCAAACATCATTTTTACCATGAAAGACAATCCGTATTAAATTTATGTGTAGATATTCACTTTCAATTTCCATGGGAAATCGACAACTTATGTAAGTGACTCAGTGGCGTATATTATTAAATTTATGAGTAGATATTCACTTTCAATTTCCGTATTAAATTTGAGCTCGGAGGTATCATTCTATTGTAGTGTATTATTCATTTAGTGATTTGTCTCTAGTTAGTTTGTTGAGTTTCGTTTCAGTATAATCAAGTTGAGGCTCGGTATCGATAGTCTGTTTGATCAACGTTTTCTAGGTTCGAGCCTCGTCGGGTTCTCTCTTGTATCTTTTTTTGTTGAAGATGTTTTCTTTTCGAAAACGTTTTCCGTATTTATATAAGTTTTCGTTATTTTGCCAAAAAAAAAAGCCGTATATTTTTGAGCAAACATGTGTTGGTTATAGAAGTGCTATTTCATGAGGCCCACTTTGTTTGAAAGAGTGGTCGTTTCAAAACATTACTATACAATGATGTTTGGTGTATTACCATGAAAGACCATCAAAATATATATATATATATATATATATATATATATATATATATATATATATATATATATATATATATATATATATATATATATATATAAGGCGCACGTAAGGTGTTTGATGAAATGCCTATAATAAAACATTAAATATGACATGCATGCACCTTGCGTCCTTGCGTCCACCGAGGAGCAAGGTCGCAAAGAGGCATCTTGCGCCCTTGCGCCTTGCGCAGGCAAATTGTCAACTTTTTTTTTCTATGGAAACTGAGTCAAACTAGTTAGAAAAAATGAGCACTTAAGTGATAATCCCAATTAACTCTTCTTAGACATCACACAATACAAGTAAAGGTCCATTTAACAATTGTTCTTGCCTTCTGTAATGCTCTGTATGCCTTCATCATGTGTACATTCATTCCATATTGTTTTTCAGCCTGAACCTTTATAGCCTTTGCAGGTAATCTTGGATTTGAGGGTAGTTGTGCAACCACCTGTGATGCAAGAAACTTATATGTGCAGTGCTTAACATCTCTAGAATAAGAACACACGTGTTTATCCTTGAATGTTACAACTTGCCAAGTTTCTGAACCACTTCTTTTTGAAATATGAACTACCCACTTGCATTCCACTTTGTTAAGCTCTTTGTTTCTCCAACTTTTCTTTTCTTCATATGTTGTATTGTCATCCTCAACTACACTCTTGCCCTTCTCATTAGTAGAACCAACCATCTGATCACCTTTTTCAGCCACTTTCACAACATTTGATATTAACCCTTTACAAACTGCTCTAACCCTTCTCTCATCATTGTATTTAAACACAATATCCCTTTGGGTTTCAATGGCATGCAACTTGATGCATTCCATAGCTTCTTTTTTTGTCCCAAATACAAATTAGTCTTTGACACATCACACAATTGGTTTTCTTGGATCCTTAATTCTTTTAACTTCTTCTTTCTGTCACCTTCGATGTCATCTGCATACTCATGATCACTATCAAAATCATCATGATTTAAACTTTCTATAACAACCATCTGTTGTTCATTGTTACTTACTTCAACAACTTTAGAAGAATTTTCCATGAATTCACTATATTTGTCAATGCTACAATGGAAGTCATTCATATCAACATCAAAGTCTAGTAGGTGATTATCTTCATGAACACAAAAGTCACTATCATCATCCTCACTTTGTTCATTACTTAATTCATTCTCAACATAACTGTCACTCTTATCATCCTCAACTATTGCCACATTATTAGCTCGATCATGATTCAAATGCATGTTCAGATTTTGTTCTTCCTTTACAATAAACACACTAATTTCCTTATTCAAACCAACATGTTGCTTTAAATTGTTAACATCAATTTCACTTTCTAATGGTTCTAATCCAAAATCCAAATTTGAATCAGGAACACAAAAATGGTAAGACATCTTAGAATTGCAATCATAACCAAGATCTAACACCATTTTTCTTATCTCATTAATACTAAATGTATCACCTGCAACTAAGACAAAATAATTTATCTTTCCATTAACATAATCCCTACATGGAGGATGAGTAAAATGGCCACCATGATATAGTTTGATTGTAAACAATCCAGGATATACATCTACATGTAACATAATAAAATGAAAATATTGATCATAATCAATGAAACAGTAAAATCAGTTTTATAAAAAAAAAAAAAAGAAACGTTGAATAACATATCTTACCATATAGGTTGTTGACATCAAATGAGTTTAATTGGTCTCGCATCTGATATAAACTAGAATCCATAGCTTGATTATTAGGGTTTGTGGTTATGAAGCATGAAAAAAGGAATAGTCGTTTGGTTTTTTTGAAGGCTAATAGTATACTATCGATTGGAATTGGAATGGCTATAATATGGAACAAATAATTTGAACGGACCAAAATGCCCTCACAAGCATGCCACATGACAGACATTAACAGTTAAAAAGTGACGGCAGTTTTAGTTGGGTACTACCCAGGATTGTGATCCAAAGTTCAGGTACTAATCAAGCAAAAAAAAAACCATAGGTGCTGTGAGGAAAATTAGTACAAACCACAGGTACTATCGGCGTAATTTTTTCTTAACTCTTCGATAAATTTAGATAATCATTTAGCTTAGATAGATACTATGCCACATTAATAATAAATGATTCAAATTCAATACATCTGCAGCGGATGGTGAATTTGACATCCCTTATTATAGGTGAAAGTACAGTTTACATTTACATTAGACCATTCCCAATGGTGTCTTATACACCATGTCATCAAAAATGTCACATAAGGGCGCCGACGGCATTGGTGCCGCCCTCGGCCGCCCTCAACCGCCCTCGTCACCATCGTCCTGAAAATTTTCATAGATAAGCATAATTGAGGACGGAGACCATATATAATTTAATGAAGTTTAATGAAGTTGGTATGGGGCCTTTACCTTTACTTATTGTATTTTGTTAAGGTTAAAAATAAAATAGAAGATTACTTTCAATGGAGTTTAATGGAAGTGGGTATGGTGATGATACAGAGGAAAAGGGAAGAAGGGAGTGGGTAAGATTTTTTTTTTTCCTTTTTCTTTTTTGACTTTAATGAAGTGGGTATTATTATTATATATTTGTTATAATTCAGTAGGCTTATAACTACCTTTAGTGGCCTATTAACTACTTAAATATATAAGAACAAAGAGAGAAGAAATATTGATATTGATATTTCAAGAGAAAATGGTACACCATTAAATGGCTACCATACATGCCTATTTATAGTGTACAATATTACTATGCAAGCTATACAAAGTTGACTACAATTTATCATCCATATGACTTTTTGTACTCATATTATAATACTCCCCCTTGGATGATCAATTTTATTATAGTGCAACTAGTACTGTCTCATTAAAAACCTTGCTAAAGAAAAACCCAGTGGGATAAAAACTTTAGTCAAGGGAAAAAGAGTGCAGTATAGAGTTGACTCCCCCTCAAGTAGACATCGTTGAGTCGTCACATATTTTGAACTTGCTTCATGCCAATATTGTGAACGTGTGTTCTGAAAACAGCGGTTGATGGTGCTTTGGTATAAAGATCAGCAGAGTTGTTGATTGAACGTATCTCATTTTAATCTGTTGTCTTTTACGAGATCTTGAGTATATGAGAAGAATCTGAGATTTTCATCTGAAACTGTATCATCTAAATCTTTTATGTACAAGTTTAGCACATGTGATTTGTCTACAGTCTCCTACATGGTTTGCTCAAACCCTTGTTTCAATTCCTATTCCATTTTAGTCTTTTTTGAGCCTTAAGACCGTCGATGGCTTTGGCACCTCGTCAGTATTTATATTTTGTTCTGTCACTTTTGATACTCCTCTTTCATTTGTATTATGCAAGCTGCATTATCTTCATATATAGTTGTTGGTGAAGATAGTTGTTGGTCTTTTATAGCGTTCTAGTCCACAAGAATCAATAATAATTTGTGTCATTGATCTCAACCAAACACATTTTCGAGTAGTTTCATATAATGCAATCACTCGTCATGATTTGATGATGTTGCAACAAGTGTTTGTTTTAAGAACGCCATGATTTTGTTGTACCTCCTTTTAGGAATACATATCGAGTTTGAGATTTATCTTTATGAGGATTTGATGAATGACCTGCATATACATAATCAACCAAATCTTGTTTTGAAGCGTTAGAATAAAATAATTTTAAATCAGCAGTTTCTCAAGGGTATCAAAATATGTGTTTATCCCATTCCAATGTCTTTTTGTAGGGGCTGAGCTGAACCTTGTCAATAAATTAACTGCAAAAGAAATGCCAGGTCTTGTACAATTTGTAAGATACATAACAGCCCCAATTGCACTAATATATGGAACTTCTGATCCGTTAATATCTTCATGATCTTCACGGGGATGAAATGGATCAGTGTCAATATTGAGTGATCTAACAACCAATTGGCTTTATCTTTAAAAATGTTTTAAAATCTTTTCAGTATAAGTTATTTGATGTACAAGTAGACCATTACGCATATTCTCAATTCGCAATCCAAGGCAATACTTGATTTTTTTTTCAAGATCTTTCATTTAATTTTTATTTTTATTTTAGAAGTTGAATGATTTCATAGATCTCTTTATTTGTTCATATGATGTTATGATCATTGACATAAACAACTTACAATCACATATCCGGATATTGTTTGCTTAATAAGAACACATGTTCAAATAAGATTATTTGTATACCCTTTGCTTATCAAGTAATCACTTAATCGGGTATACCACATGCCACCCGATTATTTTAATCCCATATAAAGACCTTTATGATTTAATGGAATACATTTCCTTGGTTCATTAAATGCTGTTGATACCTTAAACCCTTTAGGTATCCTCATATATATATATCACTATTAAGTGGTCCATATATATAAGTAGTAACAACATCCATGAGATGCATTTTTAAGAAACTGCCACGTTGATGAAGTATCTAAAAGTAATTGTATCTATTACAGGAGGATAAGTTTTCCTCATAATCCATTCCTGGTCTTTGAGAGAAATCTTGAGTTACAAGTCTGACTTGACCTTGTAAGTTCATTTTTCATATTTACTTTTTGAATTAAAATTCATTTGTATCCCATACGTTTCACATCTTTAAAAGTGATAACTATTGATCCGAAAACTTTTCTTTTATTGAGCGATTCAAATTTAGCTCGTATCGCTCCTTTCCAATGATCCCAATCATGTCTATTTTGACATTCCATGATAGATTTTGGTTCTGGATCATCATCATCATTCATGATGTCATATACAACATTATATGAAAATATCTCATCAAAGTTTTTCATTTCATTTCGGTTCCATAATATTTTTGAATGTACATAACTGATTGAAAATTCTGTATTGACATCATCAATCTCCTCTGCAGAAGGAGTATTGATTTATGGTTCTTCTTGAACATTTTCTTTTACCTCATTATCAGCTGATTTTATTTTTTCAAGGATTTTTATCATTGGAACCAATTGGTCTCCCACGTTTCTTGCGTGGCGAAGACTCATGAGTTACATTATTACCAGCTTTTGGAATTTCAATTCTAGCTTAAGCATTTACTGTTGGTATATATGATTTAGTCACTCCTTTTTGTATCTGTAAATGCATCAGGTAATTTATTTGCAAGTTCTTGCATATGCATTATTTTGAACTTTCTTTTCGCATTCTTTTGTGCGATGATCAAGATACATTAATTTATGTTTACACCATGAAACATCTTTTTCTTTATTTTTCATTTCTCCCCCTAATCTAGGGAACAATATTTTATTAAAGTGACAATCAGCAAAACATGCTGTAAAAACATCACCCGCCATGAGTTCAATATATCTTATAATTGAAGATGTTTAATATTCAATATATATATATATATATATATATATATATATATATATATATATATATATCCTCATCCTCCTTTGAGGAACCATTTTAGTGCGTTGTGGCTATGCAACTAGAACATATACTGCATAATCAAATATTCTAATGGTGGGAAATATTTGGCTCTCGGCTAAAATCAAGTTGTAAGAGAGAATATTTATGACTTGCACTTGGTTTAATGCGAATTAATGTTGCATCATGTAAATTTACATGTCCCCATATAAATATTGAGAGTTTTGTACTCATTACCAATTGTCTAGTTATTAGCTGCAAGGGTTTATCTATTGATTCAGCTAAACCAATTTTTGAATGCACATAAGCAACTGGATGTTCAACAACAATCCTTATAGACGTATAATAATCATTTAATGCTTGAGATGTTAACTCACCAACATTATCAAGTCTCATCATTTTAATGGTGTAATCAGAATAATGTGTTCTCAAATTAATAATTTGTGCAAAAAACTTTGCAAATGCCATATTACGGCTTGATAACACACAAACATGAGACCATCCGCTAGATGCGTCTATTAGAACCATGAAATATCAAAATGGTCCACATGATGGATGAATTGGTCCATATATATATAACCTTGAATTCTTTCAAGAAAACATTGGTGATTCTTTCTCAATATTCTTTTCATTAATCACCATATGCGCTTTTTCATTAATCACCATATGTGTTTTTCATTAATCACCATATGCGCTTTTCATCATATATCCTTTTCACCATTTGCGCTTTTAATCATATGCGTTGCGCTTTTCATCATATGCACTTTTGATCATATGCGCTGCGCTTTTTATCATATGCGCTTTTAATCATATGTGCTGTGCTTTTCATCATATGCACTTTTCATCATATGCGCTTTTAATCATATGCGCTGCGCTTTTCATTATATGCGCTTTTTAATCATATGCGCTGCGCTTTTTATCATATGCGCTTTTAATAATATGCGCTTTTTAAAGTCATTTTTCGTAGTTTTATTTTATTTTATTTACATATGTGTTTTGAGTAGAACGTGTTTGATGATTTTCTCGCTTACCTACCAATCTACTTGTGTTCTGTAGCTATCTCTTCAAATTGAATTAAGAAAATACAATTTGCGTCCGATCTACATTCAATTAGGTGGTGTCTGTTTTTTAGTTTGAAGACCTTATCATGTCTTATGTCTGCGGGTGGGCAGACGTTTTAGTTTCATACCGTTTGCTTTTTTTTTTTTTTTGCAGATATAAGACAAAATAAGATCTTTTTATGTCTTCCAAATAGAAGCTCCAAAATATTGCTTCTAAATTCAGAAGCTGTTTTAACATTAGCATTGATCTGTATAATGAAAACGATTTTGTAGCTATATTCACTTACCCCGTAACATATTATCGACAACAAACACCCACCTGCCCCCATATGCGAAAACTTGGAGAGATGCTTATAAATAGCTTGTCTAAAAATGATTGAGAGGCTCGAGTATTGATTCGTATATTATTTTAAGCTAATATCCTTTTTAAAGGCTTGATATGATGAGTAATTTTTTTTCTTTATACTACTGTAGAAGAAATGTAGAAGAGAAGCACAAAGAAGATAAGGTGTGATGTATATGAGATAAATAATAGGGAGTAGTATTTATGGCCTTCAACCTATCCACGTAGTCATTTTTATTTCCTACAGAAATTGACTTTTACATTCATTGTACATAAGTACTCCGTAATATATAAAGTTAAGTATAAGTTGGAACTGTATTAATTGGAAAAATGTTTTTGAAACATGTGATAAATTTAATATTATTGTGTGTACTTTGTCACAACCCAACATAAGTCCGTGACAACTTTCTAACTAAACAATGTTAATTTTTAGATAAAAACCAAAAGATAAAATAATTTAGGATTTAAAAAAAAAATTTAGCAGACATAAAAACAAACAGTCTTCAGTCTTTAACATACAGATCTTCAGGCCACATCTTATTTACAGACATGGTCCGCAGATCTTCAGACAAAAACATCTAAAAAAAAAACAGCACCTTAGTGTTTGAAAAATAGTTGCGTGAAAAACATAAATTGTACAAAACAGTATAATGATAATGATGTGGGTCATTTTAAAGTGGTTGAGTCTAAGTGCCTAACAGTTGGATCACATTTTAGAGTTAAAAGTTGTTAATGCATTAGTTAATTTAGTCTTTTTAGTTAGTATGTCTTTGTCGGTATATAAGACATAAGAAACCAATATAATAATAAAAATATTTTCGATCATTTTATACAATCAATTACTAGTTGAGAGTTGGTCTCAATTTATACTAACATCATTATTATTATTCTTATGTTTACATATTTTCAAATTATGGCTTAACATATCAAATATATATGGTCTTATTCAGTCACACCTTTTGACGGTCAAACATTAGAATGTCACCCTATTGTTTAGCTTTGCTTAACCCCTTTATGGAACATGGGTTGGACTTTTTTTTTTTTTTAATTAATGTTCTTAAATGAAAACTTGTGTTCACAGCTGTGAATTTATGTGCTTATCGTCTTTTTCTATGTATTTTAATCGCAAAACATAATTGCTGTTTTTTTTTTTTGGTGCAGTTACTCTTTTCTCTACCCTTGTTTGAGAAAACCAAACCTCCTAACGAAGAATATGTTATTGCTGTATGGGCTCCAAAGGTTAATGCTTGAACCTGCCCTAAACTATAATTCCAGTAACTCATTTTCTGAACTTATCATCATAAATGTTATATAACATAAATATAAATGTTAGTGAAGTTAATAAGAGTTAGATTACAGAAATATAATTCAGGCGGTATAACCGACCATATATAACTTAAATAACATCAATATATATGTTAGTCAAGTTAATAAAAGTTAGATTACAGAAATATAATTCAGGCGGTATAACCGACCATATTTAAATAACATAAATATAAATGTTAGTGAAGTTAATAAAAGTTAGATTACATAAATATAATTCAGACGGTATAACCGACCATATATAACTTAAATAACATGAATATAAATGTTAGTGAAGTTAATAAAAGTTAGTAAACATAAATGATAGTTAGGTGACAGTGTCGACCATATATAATTTAGGTGGCAGAGCCAACCATATAATAAGAACAATACAAATGCACTAAGAACTTAATAAAAATTAGTAGTTCAAAATGTTAGTAGTCCAAAACTTGATATATTAGAGTCTGAAAATTATTAATAATTTCATACCTTGATTAGTGACTCGTGATCGTTTGAGATATCCTTTGATTACACTAAGCTCTTCGTGCTGATAACGTGTTATAATTTAGTAGGCTTATAACTACCTTTAGTGGCCTATTAACTACTTAAATATATAAGAACAAAGAGAGAAGAAATATTGATATTGATATTTCAAGAGAAAATGGTACACCATTAAATGGCTACCATACATGCCTATTTATAGTGTAAAATATTACTATGCAAGCTATACAAAGTTGACAAAAATTTATCATCCATATGACTTTTTGTACTCATATTATAACAATATTAATATTATTATTAAATATTAATAGTCTGTAGCTAGAAAGATATGTTTAATTTTATGTTATGTTTTATGAGAAATATTCAAATGAAATCAAATTTTAAGTTGAGATTCAAGGGACCAATCAGAGTGCGACACGTGGCGCGATAATCACATGTGATTGAAAAAAAAGTTAAAAAAAAATGTTTCAAAAAAAAAAAAATTTCGAAAAATTAAAATTTTTTTTCCCGAAATTTTTTTTTTCCGAATTTTTTTTTCAATTTTTTTAATCACATGTGATTGGATTTAACATGCAGTAAATCACATGTGATTCTGCATGCCAATCACCTGTGATTGTAAAATCCAATCAAATGTGATTCTGCACGTCAAATTCAATCACATGTGATTGAATATTGTTTTTTTTTATTTATTAAAATGACGATTTTCAGTTAATTTGTACTAAAACCTTTAAACACCAAGTTTTTGATCAAATTACCGAATTAAAGTCTGAAATTTTGAAGATATGATCACGAAACGCTAACAAACTTGATCAAATCATCAAATTAAAGTCGCTTTCCGGTTGAAATTTTTTTTTTTTGAAAAAAAAATTTGAATTTTTTTTGAAAAAAAATTATGAATTTTTTTTCCAATCACATGTGATTGGATTTGACATGCAGAATCACATGCGATTCTGTTATACAATCACATGTGATTGGGCTTTACAATCACATGTGATTGGATTTGAATGATAAATTTTTTTAAAAAAAAGTAAAAAAAAAAATTTTAAAAAAGAATAAAATTTTTTTTTTCAAAAAAAAATTATTTACATTTTTTTTTTAATTTTTTTTCAATCACATGTGATTGTTGCGCCACATGTCGCGCTCTGATTGGTCCATTGGATCTCAAGCAAATTATTAGATTCAAGGGATTACAACTCTATGTTTTATTTATATAGGAAAATGTAAGCATATTCATGTTTTCTAATACAGGTTTAAAAAAATTAGTACATGTATAATTATAATATTTGTTAGTTAATAATAATAATAATAATAATAATAATAATAATAATAATAATAATAATAATAATAATAATAATAATAATAACAACAACAATAATAATAATAATAATAATAATAATAATAATAATAATAATAATAATAATAATAATAATAATAATAATAATAATAAAATTTGAGGAAGTATGTCATGTTTAGCAATGGTGTGTTATGAGAGTGTTATGGAAGGGAGTGGTGAGAAAGGAGGAGAGAGAAAGCTGATGTGGCGCTGAGGAAATGCCCATGACGGCATCATGGTTGGAAATGGTCTTAGTGATATCATACAAGAAGAATTCAAAGAAAACGTGTTACAGAATGTGTATTTGTGAATCCTTGCAAAGTAGGCCATATACTCATGGTCAAATGACTACACATGCAATTAATTCAGAATTAGTTAGAGGAATTTGAGTATAAATTCAAAATTGATTGAATTAGAGTACGTGGTGCAATGAGGAATTTTCGAATGCTTAAACGGTTGAAAAATTAGTTAGAAAATATGTTTTTCACAAACTTTGGACGCTAGTTAATATATGAGCAAGTGATATATATTAACAAGTATTTAATGGGTTTTGAAGTCCCTGACATTGGGCTTTAAAACGGACTAATATGTATCGAAAACAAATTACTGATAAATGAAATATCGGATCTCAAAGTTGATTATTTGGTGCACGGGAGATGGAGTTGATCCCACATCGCCCAAAAGCAATGTTTTGTGTGGTATATAAGTGTTTGCCTATAGGTCATATAGGTTCCATTTCTCCTATGTGCACGACCAAGTGCTATGCTAAACATCATTTTTCCTACTGCAATCAAAACTTTATATACTCTCTCCCAAAGTGAAGTTGGTGGGGATTGAACTTGGGTCTCCTTTGGAGATCCCCAACCACTCAACTACCTTTTTGGGGTTGATGCGGTTGGTACGTTGAGTCACTACAAAACTCTAAGTTGGTGGGGATTGAACATGGGTCTCCAAAGGAGATCCCCAACCACTCAACCACCCTTTTGGGGTTAATGCGGTTGGTACGTTGAGTCACTACAAAACTCGTTTAGTTGCTGACGGTCATAGTCATATATACTATTTCGAACACTTCGTTACTTGACCTAACCGAACCCTCCTATTCCCCCTTCATCGACTATCGAAGTTTAATGGGTTGGTACGTTGAGTCACTACAAAACTCGTTTAGTTGCTGACGGTCATGGTCAGGATACTTGTTCAGTGTCTTACATTTACGAGACCGGATCTATCTTATGTTGTACAACGTAGTTGTTTATTTATGCACGATCCTTTGGAGCCCCATCTGTCACCTCTTAAGAGGATCCTTAGTTTCTGTTAACCTTTTTTGGATATTATGAAATAGAAGTTATGTGATGCTCACTTACTATACTCATTAGTCATTAACTCATTACCAGTTGCTTTGAAATACTGTAATTCAAAAGACAATTATGCAAATATTAGGAACAACTAACATGGTACACAAAAGGGTGAACAATTTCTATCCCTTTTAAACTAAAAGTACCTAAAGCCAACATAAAAAAGGCATTTTCAAATATAATTTATACAATTAGTCAATAACTATTTCTGATAACCCTGCAAAATGTTGATGTCCACAACCTTCCTTTCTGAAGCTCCTGCAACAACCACCTACATTCATCTTTTCGAACTCATGGTTCTCGCAACAACGTCTTACCATTTTCCTTAATTCCTCTTCATTAGTGTACTCTTTTACATGACCATGGCTCGAATGGCTATGCGTTTCATGACTCGAGTGGCTTTTCTTGTGAGTTATTTGATCATGACAGCAGTTGTTTTGCAAATTAACTATATTTATGTCACAACTACGACTCCTAATATGCGATTCCATATCCGAATTCTTGTTATCCAGCACTTGTATGATCCGATCAGAAGCTTGATGATCCTCATGACCACAACCACCATGGATTTTTTTATCTTCTACTTTGTGCTTGACCTCATTAACCTCATTATCAGAATGACCACAACAATTATGTGTTCCTTTTATGTCTTCAACCATGTAATTTACCACATGTGCATGCTCATGTTCATGTTCATGTTCATGGTCATGGTCATGGTCATGGTCATGATCATGAGCACATAAAGCAATATTTTTTCCTTGTCCACATTGCTTCAATTCTTGCGCCAAATTTTTGACCTCATGTATGTGGTTATCATGAACACAATTATGTCCATGTGTGTCTTCCCTCTCATGTTTTGCGTGATTCACCTTATGTGCATGACCATCATGAGCACAACAACTATGTTTATCCTCTATACTTTGTACATACTGTTTAGGTTCTTGTTCCTTATGCTCATGGTCACAACAGCCTTTCTTTTGACCAACATCTGAAGACTTTTTGGAATGACAGTGTTTACGATGAGTATGTGAAGAACCCGAATGGTGTTTTGTACTTTTTGAAACGGTTGTCGTTCTTAATAAAAGCATGCTGTTTAAAATGACTATCAAACAGGTTCCAACATCTGCTAAAACGGCCGCCCAAACTAGTGGATGGCCCGCAATAGCCAAGGCAATTATAGCAACCTTGGTAATAATAGCCAAAAATATATTTTCAAATATTTTTCTTCGGGTTTTTCGTGCTATCCTCACTACAATCGGGATTTTTCGTATATCATTCGACATCAAAATCACCTGCCCAGTCTCGGTTGCAAGCGCTGATCCCGAAATCCCCATCGAAATCCCAATATCTGCAGTCGCTAACGCAGGTGCATCATTGATCCCATCTCCAACCATTGCAGTTGGAGCCATTTTTTGAAAATCTGTTATAAATTTTGCCTTATCTTGTGGTAATAGTCCTGCGTGTACTATCTCTAACGTCTCGCCTAACTGCACAACAAATACTAAAATAAGTACAATGTATACAACTAATAACAGACATGTCTGGCATTCGAAAATTACCTGATTTTGTGCATGATTGGCTGCAGACTGACAGTCTCCTGTTAGCATAGCTGTTTTTATACCCATTGATTTGAGTTCTTTAAGCGCTTCTTTTGCACCCGTTCGACATGAATCAGAGAGACTAAAAACTCCGGCAAGTGCGGTCCCTACAAAAATGTACCCGGTGGACCTTCCTTCCATGTTTACATGCACCTTATCCCAAGCTGGATGTACATAAAAAGTACTGATTAATATCACATTTAATATTTTTATGAGTTTTTTCTTGTTCGGGTTACCCGGCAAGGCGAGTTTTTAACTCTGTACGCTGACTATCCGGAACAGTCCGTCAACGTCTCCCAAACCTTCCCTGACCACCCTATTTGAACCTGCAACCGCTCGAAAGGAATACAGGGCCTAACCGGCCTAACCACTGGGCTATCTTGGGATGGTTTGGGAAAATACTCACAAAACAAATGAGGAAAATACTAACCATGTGAATAGCCTGCTCTAATCGCGATCTTTTGGTTCCCGACATACACATTTTCCCCTTCAATTTTCCCATAAATTCCTTCACCCGGATAATTTTCAAATTCCTCAACGTTGTCTGGTTGGGCTGTGACAGAATGAGACTGCGCATAGTCTATAAGCGCTGAAGCCATAGGATGACTAGACTTACTCTCTATACTCGAAACCCTAAAAATTTTAAGCCAAAATACACTCTCATGTAACAATAATATACAATATCAACTAACAAAAAAACCGACTAAAGTGTGAGTCAATAAATTACCAGTACAACAATTTGTCTAAACTGACGTCGTCTATTAGTGACTGAAAGTTTGAAACTGAGAACTCTCCTTTAGTGATCGTCCCCGTTTTGTCAAACGCAATGATTTTAACTTTGGATAATGTTTCTAAGTATTCCGCTCCTTTGATGAGTAGTCCGGTAGTAGCTGCCTTTGTTAGCGCACAGAAGGTAGCAACAGGTGTCGACAGTATGAGTGCACAAGGACACGAGCTTACTAAAACTACTAGCGCCAAGTGATACCATTCGTCTAAATTGTGAAGTTTTAAAGAAGCTGGTACTGCAGCCAAGCAGGCTGCTACAACAACAACAGCTGCAAGAACATAAAGAAATGGTGTGTCAGCAATTAACTGACCCGCCCATTTTAACACTAGTAATAAGAGTGATGCTGCAACAATTAGCAGGTTTTACCTGGGGTGTAGTATTTTGCGCATTCGTCTATGTATCTTTGAGTTTTGCATTTTTTGTTTTGAGCTTCTTCCACAAGCTTAGCCATTCGTGCGACTACACAATCTTCTGCTAGGACAGTAGTGTTTATGCTAATGTAACCTGAAGAAATATAGTCCATTAAAGAGTTAGCATATAAATCACATACTATCCTTATACTTTGACTTTCATAGTCAAAGGAACCATTTTTAAATCAGTAATTATTATCAGAGACTCCTACACATCCTGAAAAAGAATTTGGAAGTCTATACCACATTACATACTATCATGTGGGTAATAATCATTACTGGAAGATACTACAAAAAATTAAACATTTTTAAACATGAAGATTTAAGTGTTTGACTTCATAAAGTCAATGCCTACCATTTAGATTTATTGTGCCAGCCCAAACAGTGGAATCTACTTGTTTCGATACAGGAAACGACTCTCCAGTTAAAGATTTTTCATCAACCTCACATTTCCCTTGAACCACAATTCCATCAATCGGGATACAATCTCCCGCCTTAACTGCAAGCTTAGTGTTGACCATGACTTCACTAGCGTTGACTTGTTCACCGTTGCTGGCCAATACTGCTTTTTGTGGAGCCATGTTCATTAAAGATGACATTACCGCAGTTGCCTGCAAATATAATTTACCTTATCATTGTCAGATATTAGTACTCTTAAATACTTAATTAGTCTCTCTTTACGTTATAATTAAAATATAGAGGCTGTATTGAACCTTGTGACTAGCCCTTGACTCGAGCCATTCTGCTGTAGTGAATAAGAACACAATTGTTCCTGCTTCCCAGTAATCTTTTAAAAAAATTGATCCCCCAACTGCAAATATGGTTTGGTTTATCAATACTAAATCTTCAATACAAATAATAAGCTTGGTTATAGAAAAGAAAACATCTAAATACTAAATTTTAATCCTATTTAATAGGTGGTGTTTGTTTTGCAGTCTAAGGATCTTATTATGTCTTATGACTAAGCTTGGAGATTTCGGATGAGATCTCGTTTGGACATTTTTAGGAAGATCTCGGCACCTCGTAAAAATCTCGGGGAGATCTCGTATTTTGACTTACATTGACTTTTTAGGTTTTATAATATAGATATATACAAATAAATCAATCTATGCATATTTATATACATTTTTATAATATTTTACAAGAAAATCCAGGAAATGAGCGAGAAAATTCGAAAATTACGAGATTTAAAAGAAAATTTGAGAAACGACCGAGAAATTTCGAAAAGTCGTGGCTTTGACCGAATTTGACCCCGTTGACCGAGAAATCTCGGAAGATGGACATCTCGTCTCGGTGGCCTTCCAAAAACGAGATCTTAAAGAGATCTCGGGGAGAAATAAGGAGATTTACAACACTGCTTATGACTCCGCGCCCGCAGACGTTTTTACCGCAGACTGTTTGTTTTTCTAAAAACATAAGATAAAATAATGTCTTATTCTGTCTGCAAATTCGCAGACATAAAAATATGCTTGTAAGTGCCGCAAACAGGATTAAGTTACTTTGCATATATAAAAACAAACAGTCTTTATTATTCAAAATAAAAACCTTTAGGCTACATCTTCTTTACATATATGTATCTTCAGACAAAAACATCTTAAAAAACAAACTAACACTCATTATTCTACAATTAAACCCTAAACTATATGGTTTTGCTTGATTTTTAACGAGATGTCAGAAAAATAACAACTATTTGGTTTTGCTTTGTTTACTGATGACATTTATAAAAATAATTAAGTGCTAATTTCCTCCAAAATATGTATAAAATGAATTTCATTTAAATTTCAAATATGTAATATACTCAATGCAACTGTGTGTTTATATATAAAAGATTTACAAGTGTACCTGCAATGAGCATGAGGGTGTTTACGTCGAGTCTGAAATTGCGTAACGACGCAACAGACTTCAATACAATTGGAATAATGCCGACTGCAACAGCTGCGAGTGCTAGCCACTTGAACGGCGAATAAACGTAACTCAAAAACGACAACAAAAGCAGAACACCACAAGCAACAGCAAACGGACTTGGCCATTTGTTCCGATAGTTTGTTTCTCCCTTTACTCTAACATTAGCTTCTAATCGCGCTTCATTTAGCGCCTTAACTATAACAAACACAAAAACACATATTAACGTAGAGTTTAACCAAATATATATGTCGCATGTACGTCGTCTAACAACCTAATTTGATTCTGACTAATAATAAACTTAGATAACAATTAAAATAATCTACTTGTTTGATAAAAGTTATGGATATATTTTAGTTTTGAATGATTTAGCATTTACTTTTTTGTCGTTCAACATAGTTAATAGTTAATAGAATATCTTAATTTTGAATGGTTTAACATATATTTTTTTGTCGTCCAATATCATTTGTCAGTCATTCACTCATTTGTTGGAAACAGACGACTAACTTATTCATTGTTTTGTATTTTAAGAGTGACATTATTGATGTAAAAAAAAACTTTCTACTAGTAGTGTGACACATAATGAAACAAGTGTGATTGGTCCACTAACTACCCATACTTAGGGTCCACGACCCATTAGCAACGTGCCAAAATTTGATTTTGAAAATATATTATACATAGATCTAAAATAGAAACAAATATACAACCTCTTACGATGTATGTTCTAAAACTAACGATGTTATGGTAAAATGAATAATATATTAAAAAAAAAAAAAAACAGGAATTAAACTAATACGCTTGATGTGCTTAATAAACATGTGAAGCTTTCAATTAACTATCATTTTCATGTGATGTATAAAGTTTATGCAATGAGTTTTCATAAACCACTTTTATCTATTTTTCGATTAAAGATAAGAGGTTCTTAAGCGTTAAATCTTGCTTTCGACCTCCTTAATCTTCATAATTAGTATTTTAAAAGTCGTTATGCAATCTCCATCTACTTTAATGTACTTTGTCGGTAATCTTTATAAAAGTTTAGTTATGAGCTTAACATAATTGTTGAAAAAGGTAAACTTTTCTTGTATGGTTATTAAAGTTATATAAAAAAACTTTCACCAACTATTTTTAGACAAAGATTAACGTATTTGACATCGGACTTTGTTATTTTCCATTTTCATATATCGTTTCCTTCGCAATTACTAAATGTATCATCATTATAATATAATAATAATAATAAGGATCATCATCATTATAAAGAGTAATAAACACTAACTAAATTATTAAAAACATATATACCAATAGATACCTTAAAATAATATCCTTACAAAAAAGACACATAAAACATAATTAACTAGTGTTCGTACTAGCAAGGTAACTTGAAAACTATACAGCGTACATGATGATTATCGTTATAAATTATACGGAGTATATAAAAAAAAGGACACCTTTTAGACGAATTATTTGGATTATGGGAAGAGCTTAAAACTACAAAAATGTGTTATCAAAAAAATCATGTAGTTAAATAAATAAATAAAACATGATACATTGATTAAAAAAAAAAAAAAAAAAAAAAAAAAAAAAAAAAAAAAACAACTTAGATTAAAGAGCAACTAGTTTACCAATTTGAAGCTGGGAAACAAGAAGTGGATCATGAACGACAATAACGGTTCTCGAAGGAACAATAACAGAAACATCACGAACACCTTCAATCGGTTTAAGGATCTTTTCAATCAAAGGCACTTCACTAGAACAACACACTCCTAAAACATCAAAGTAGCTTTTCTCCATCTTCTTTGTTATATTCTCATTCATCACTATTCGCCTTGTTAATTTAATCAAGATTTAAATTTAAAGTGAAAAGAACAGAGTTTTATACAGGGGAACACAGAGTAGTATGAAGAGGAATGAGAGAACGGGTTGTGATAATTTGTAGTGGTGAGAGGAAATAATATATGGACAAAAATAATTAGATTATGAATATAATGATCCAATGTAGTAATGGAGTCTATGTATGAAACCCATTTATCGTGTTGGGTTCGAATCTTTCTGACTGAAAAAAGTTAAAAAGATATACTTACATTATTATACTAGTACTTCATCCATATCTTGTTTTCCACCGTAGTGTTTTGCTTTTTATTTTACATAAAAGTAGACAACTATAAAATTTTGTTTTCATTAAATTAAGATATAGGTTGAAAATTACATGATTAACATGTGATTTTTGGAGAAAATGAAATTAGTATTTTATATATGTATACATTTACAAATATTTTTGTGAAATACTAATCGACCTTGTGATGATTACAACTAACGTTGATCGACCTTGTGATGATTACTATTGGTGATTTTAGTGTCATCTAACATACATTTTAGTTAGTTGCGATTTCCTTGAATGCAAGAGTTAATTAGTTTTACTTAACAACGGGTTCGGAGAGTATGGAGTACACGCCCGTAAGAGTTGACTACTAACTGACGTGTAATTGCGTCCAAGGGGCAGCACGCTGGCGGGGTCCAAGGGGCAGCGAAATTGCACTATTCGTTACTTAGATAAAGTGCATTCCAACCCTTTCAGCGAATCGTTATACCTTTTCCGGTATAACTGATTTTCCCGCCAAAAATGAAGGGATACACTCTTTCATTTCCTAACTGTTTTCTATAACAGTTTTATGAACGGATTATTGTTCATTCTGCATTTTTTTTTTCATATCAACATAAAACACACATTCTCTTAGATAATTTGATCAGTGATTTCATTGCCAAAAACACTGATTGCGTTCTTGTCTTATCCCTGTAAAGATTTCGTGCAACCGAGGCAATCGTTGGGTCGAAATATTTTATAGAAAAAGTGAATACACGATTCAAGAACGAATTCAGACAGTCAATTCATACCCATTTTCTAACAATTACGACTCACATATATCGCTACTAATGATTACTTTTTAAACATCTAGCTAAATGCCTTTTAACTACGGAGTATACAATGACGTTACGGAATAAGATGAACAATGCACGAGTTGGATTCATAGTATATGCTAATTGCCTAATTTAGATTTCAAAAGATTATATAAATATATAATTTCATTATATTGGTTTGCTTTACTTTAGAATGAAAAGCATCCCTGTTTCTTTATTTGGAAAGAAAGATGAAAAAAAACAAATAAAAAGGTTATTAGTCTGTTATTAGACCAAAATCACATTAACCACGTAATAAAGACATTAGCCTTTCGTGCAAGTTAGTATAACCATGAAAATGCAACTTTAATCACACATTAACTGCGAAACATGTTTTTATTTACCCGAAAAAACAGAAACTCGTATAGAAACGAAAACATTTTTCAAAAACAAAACGTCTTCAACCAATTATACAAATTTGAGACCGATGAGACTCGTACCTAAAAAGAAACTAACTATCTATAACCAAGTCCCACCTAACGAAATCCAAACGATAACCGAGCAAAATACAACAAAACGAAACTAAATCGAAACGAATACCTACAACCTAAAAGCAAAGACACGCGAACATAACAAGAGCATGAATAAAACATATGTGATTGATTTAGAATAAATATGTTTTTTAACGGATGAACTATAAGAAACTAGCAAAACGCTAAACATCGTTCGGAACTCATCTATCATCGTTCATGTTCTTTAACTTCCCGGATTCATGGACTGTTGCAGAGTTATGGCAAACATTCAAGCCGTACGGTGACTTGAGACATGGCAGGAAAAAGACTCAAAAATGGCAAGAAATTCGCATTTGCAAGATTCGGTAACGTCAATAGTAGCGACCAGCTTCTTGTCGATCTAGAAAAGATCACTTTCAGAGGGGTGCAAATCAAAATCTTTAGGGCTGTCGAAAGAAAAGATATTGTGGAGAGAAGAAAAGAAGTTAGCAGAAAGACGAATTATGCCCAACATTATTTCAGCCACACACATAGCCCCAACAACACATAAAGAGATGGTCGCCGTTCTCGTGATGTTAAAAATCATAACATGGAAGACTTAAGAGATTCATTAAATAGGAAACGCGAAGGTAATCACATACATGACCTAAGAGACGAGTTAAACAAGAAGAAACGTGAAGATCTTAGATCCGAAATCAATAACTTAAAGGAAGAGATCCCACGTGGCCCCACAATCAAGCAAGCTGCAGAAGACAGGAAATACAGTGCTGGAAGAACTGTTTGAGTCAAAGTGAAAAACAACAATCTTATGGGCAACTCTATCATCTGTGAAATCTATAGTTTGGATCTAATGTTTCAATTCGATGACTTATGTAAGGCTGAAAGAATGGTCAACTACCAACTTAAATACTTGGGAGGAATGGACATTCTTATTGTCTGTGACTCCAAACATGCAGCTGAAGTTATTGTCAAAAACCCTAGTCACATGATCCATAATGTAAGATCCTGTTTTTGCAGTGGCTTTGAACGCCGTCCAAAAGAGTGGGACGCCGTCCCAGTGTAAAGGGATGGACGCCGTCCAGTATTCTGGACGCCGTCCAGTTGAACTGGCGAGCCAGCTTTTGTGTTTTTGGATATTTAAAAGGGGTAGTTTGGTAATTTCACATTGTGAACGACTTTAAGGCCCTAGATCAGTTTGTGGAGCCTCATTTACTCCATTTACAACCACCAAACCTCTTCCACTTAAATTCTAGAGAGAGAGAGAGAGTGATTCAAGTGTGAGAAAGCTCAAATCGAAGTAGAAGAAGCTTGTTTCGGGTTAGAGCTCGAGCATTAAAGTTGTGATGACCCGGAAATTTCGACTAAATTTAAACTTAATCTTAAATGATTAATGATTTCGACACGATAAGCAAAGCCTATGAAGTTGAATCTCAAAATTTTGAACTATTCAATTACCCTTCGGTTGTTCTCAACGATTCGCGAACCATTATATGTAAATAGATACATATATATACTATAACTTGAAAACGTAACAAAGTTTTAATTACATGATACCATACATTAAACTTATTGGTTTATATATCTATTTGAATATATATGATTTCAAGTTATTTAGTAAACGATAGTAACATTCGTTTATTGATTCGATTGATATTTAGATAAGTTAACTAAAGCGTTTAAGATGAACCAGTTAAACACTAATTTGTTACAGTGTTTTCAAATTGCCACATTACTCAAAATGCTACAGTGTTTTCGAAAATCACTATTTGCTACAGTGAAATTGACTTTGCTACAGTGAATTGCTACAGTAAAAAATGACTTTGCTACAGTAACTTTGCTACAGTAAACACTATTTTAAAATGTATTTCAAAAAAATAGTGAGACGATGATTTATAGAAGTAAATGACCAAAACACTCAAATGTATAAGTTATATTTTGAGAGGTATAATTTAGGGATAATCTAAGTCTATATTTTGACAAGTGTACGTGTTACAAAACGTAAAATGCTAGTTTTCTAAGCGTACGAAAATGCGTTTGAAAATCCGGAACCGGGACCTGAGTCAAGAAGAAACGCCCGACGCAACGGACCAAAAATATCTAGTCTACTATGCACAAGAATAAAATATAATATATAAATAATTATATTAATTATTTATATATTTATATTTATTTTATATTATGTCGACAAGCTAGGAGCCAAAACAATGTGAGCTGTCCCTGGTCCTCATGCGAGTCGTATGGCCAGAAGGCCATTTCCATGCGAGTCGCATGACTCCAGATTTCAGGCCAGGTTCTATAAATTGCAACATTTTCTGCCGAGTAAAGAAAGAAAAAAAAAAACACACACACATATATTACTCCGTATTTATTATTATTATTATTATTATTATTATTATTATTATTATTATTATTGTTATTATTAAGATTAATATTATTATTAATCTTATTATTATTATTAGTAGTATTAATATTATACATAAAATACTACGACGAGGTCTTGAGCGTGTCACTTTCAAAACGAGTTTCCGAGCGAGCTAGAGCTAAGGAAAATATGGGTTATTACCAAGGAGGTTATGGGTAATGTTCGGGGGTATTTTTGTGAAGCAAACCTCGTGTTTATCATCTCCGATGCGTCTACGTGCTTTCCTACAATATTGTATATCAATATTAAACAGTGAGTTCATTTGATCCCTTTTTACATATATTTTTGGGCTGAGAATACATGCGCAGTTTTATAAATTGTTTTACTAAATGGATACAAATACTAAAACTGATTTTGTGTGAGTTTCATATGATCCCTTTTACTCTCTACATTTTTGGGCTGAGAATACATGCAAATGCTTTATTAACCGATATACAATATTTATATGTGTGAGTTTCATTGCTCCCTTTTTAATTGCTTTTGCAATATATATTTTTGGGCTGAGAATACATGCAATTTATTTTAAACGCAATGGATACAAGTACATACTTAATTCTACACCGAGTTTGAACCGAAAATCCCTTAGCTTTGGTAACTAGTAACTGCCGGTTATAAGAACTGGTGGGCGCGAGTAGTAGTATATGGATCCATAGGGCTTGATATCCCCGTCCGAGCTAGAGCGCTAGCCATTTAACGGACGTATGCTATTTGAGAAGCGTACACGTTGGTTTGCGTGTATTATTAAGATGATTATACAAAGGGTACAAATTATATAAGCATTAAAGTTTAGTTACCAGGGTGCTCAATTTTGTAGAACCGATTGATAAACGTTTCGGATGAAACAACTGAAATCTTGTGATCCACCTTTTATGTAAAACCTATTGATAAACGTTTTAAATAAAACAACTGAACTTTTGTAATACACATTGATATACGGATTATGTGTAATATTAAAACTATGAACTCACCAACCTTTGTGTTGACACTTGAAGCATGTTTATTCTCAGGTTTCTAGAAGTCTTCCGCTGTTTGCTTATATGTTAGACAAGCTATGTGCATGGAGTCATACATGGCATATTTTTCAAGGAAACGTTGCATTCACCAAATCATCACCATGTATCTTATTTTGACTGTACTGTCAACGGAAGTACTATTGTAAACTATTATTTACAGTGATTGTCTATATGTAGAAATCATCAGATGTTGAAAACCTTTGATTTAAATATTCATTTATGGTGTGCCTTTTCAAAAGAATGCAATGTTTACAAAACGTATCATATAGAGGTCAAATACCTCGCAATGAAATCAATGAATGACGTATTGTCCATATGGATTTGGAGCGATCGTCACAGTTGGTATCAGAGCGTTGGTCTTAGCGAACCAGAATTTGCATTAGTGTGTCTAACCGGTTATTGTTAGGATACATTAGTGAGTCTGGACTTCGACCATGTCTGCATGATAAAAGTTGTTGCTTATAATTTTTTTGTTATAAATTACCTGCTTATCATTCCTTGTGTGGAAAATTACCTACTTATCATTTGTAGTCTAGACACACCTTATTGCATGGATTGCATGACTAGTGTATAGACAAAATGAATATCTTAGCATATCTGTTACTGTTACCTTTACTTGACAGTTTCCGAAAGTTTCTCCGTAATTTGCGGAACCTTTGTACTATATAAAGGTATTCTATGTAATTAGAATATCATCCGATATCCGAAAATCATTTCACATCGAAAATTCTTTATCTAACCGTATAAGATGAATTCTACAAGTAATTCGAGTTCTTCGGATTCCGATATGAATTTCCACCTGAGTTCCGAAAGTAGTGTAACCGGAATGAATCAACCAATCAGTCATCACCAATTCTGGATGAATTGGGGATGGGTTCGTAATCAACTTAATCAATGGAGACAAGAGGAAGGCGATCCTTTTCATCAACCGAATTCACCTCTTGGTGAGGAACCTGAGGCACTTACCGGCGAACCCGTACGAAACACTATCTTCACCCTCATTTCCAGTATATCTCGCAACGATTATATGATAACCAGAATTTTAAACTTTATTCATCCTCTCGTACCAACCGCCAATCATCCCGGAATAATAGAAGAAGTTAACGAGCTTCGTGCTCGAGTTGTGGCTTTGGAGAATATGATGCACAATTTGCAGGCATCACAGGCAGCACCGGTAGCACCACCAGTACCAGCAGCACAACCAACAACAGTACCAGTACCACCAACAACAACATCCGCACCGTAAACCTTAACCTCACAATCTGTCCCACGAGTATCAACCTCATACGCACCGTAGGCACCGAAGAATACTAATAACCATAAACGATGAAGTATTAATTCATAACTTCCTTGGAGAAATATCCTGCGACGATTATGTAATCTTTAATGTTTTAGAGATTAATCATTTCTAAGTCAAGCTGAAAATCAAATGAGCTTAATATGATATTAACTCATTAAATCCGTATTACATCTGAAGAAATATACATACATATATTTTCATAAAGACTGTAATAAAAATTCTTTTGTACAAAATATTACTTGTGAAATCTTTAACAGGTAGGTAATTCTCGGGAAATATTTAAGTTCACAATTAATATGTTACACTGTACATTCTTCAACTTTGATTCAAAAATTATTAACTATGCTCACAGCGATATAGAATCGTTTCCATACAAATTCAATTACATATTCTGATATTGACGGATCAGAATCCAAGTCAAGATTTAACGGGTGACATCATTTTTAGATCTCTACATCTTTCAAAGCTATACTTTGACTTCAAAAATGCGAAAGATCCTTTAGCATTGTTATTACTGAAAATAACCATGCAATTTCTTTTCAAAGTATCCAGTATTATCACCCATTCAACTAGTCAACGACGACCTTTCAGACTTATAACTTTGGCATATACGTTTTTGTTACTGGGGAACCTTTTATGTTCCACCATATTAGCAGTAAATGTACCAGCGACTCCGTCACTCTGCTATTTGAAACTCTCCGGAAATCACTATATATACATTGAAACCCTATCATATACTCATCCACATCTTGTAACAATAGTTTCCATTCCAACTATCGGGAATTTGCAATCAGTATTTTGAAATCTTGCAGCACGTCTACGCCAACAGTTATATGTGTACATATAACGTCTACCTCCTCAAATTACATACTTCGAATGTGAAGTTTTCGAAAAATACCCCAAACTATGAAACTAGTTCTCTGAAATTGGAACAATGCTGATGAAGCAGCAAAAACTGTAAACGACCTTAACAGTCAAAAGTTTGATGATAAAGAATAGTATGGTGATAAAGCTGAGAAAAAGAGAAGGTTTGAAACTGGAAAACGGATTGAGCAAAGTATGAAGGAGGGCTGTGGATAAATCACAAAGACTAAACCTGCCTTCAAAGAATACAAATGATTCAGTATCTGCTGAAGTCATTAACGAATACCTTGCTACTAACTCAAAATCCGTTACGAACAAATCTTCTTCATCATTCTTCGATATTAGAAATTCTAAGATATCATCGTATCTTTTATTATAAATATCCTCGATATTTCTGAAGATATTTTCATAAGCATTCTTATCTGAAATCATTCATCTCTTCGCGCTATCTGTATTACATCATAAAAGAAACTATTTTAGTTTCTAATTTCTGAAAATTTTGAAAAATGGATGTTTTTGAAGTAGTGTTGGGAACTGAAGCATGAGTTAGTATAATATAATGACACTTGATCAACGTGATTATATTACAGTAAGTCATGCTGAGTTTCTAATGGAACGTGATAAAGGTTCACAGATCCCACCCTCATAATGAACCATGTTACATAACTCTTTTATTCTATTTAACCTCTAAACATATCAAGAAAATATTTTCTTGATGATTTGGTCTTTTCCGGATATTCTGGTAATTTGACAAATCAAGATCGTGCCATTACGATTACCTTCTTAGAACATTAACTATGTTCATTCTGAAATGTATACCTACGAATTCTGGACCATTATTCGCTTGATTTAAAGTCGGGAAGATAAAACAAAAGCATGAAGCTTCAAAATATCAATGAGAGTATATATAAGTAAATTGGAGAGAGTATTAACTATGGATGTCAATAATTATGGAAAGACAGAAGCAGAGACATCGAAATATAAGGGAAGATATAAAACCCAACAACTACCCAGAAATTACAAACCGTGTATATCAATGCGTATAGCAATATAAAGACACGGGAGAATGAAAAATACTATAACCCCAAGGTAATGGTAGAAGAAAATAACTTCCTCCGGTGGTAGATGAAAAAGAAGAATGACAGATATGAAAGTTAGGAGTATATCAAGAATCAGAACTGGATGAAGCATTTTTTTACAATCTTTTGAAAATAGGAAATGAGGAAGAAGATGTAAGAGTGATGAAAATAATGAAACGGAAGAGGTCAATTTATAGCGAAATATCAAACATAGCAATCGAAGCAAATTACGCATTTAATCAAAAGAAATCTTAATTTCCTTAAATTCCGAAGAATCAAATCTTATTTAGATTATGAAGATTTTCTATTCCTTAAATTATGGAAATCAATCGTTAATACGTCAAGAGTTAAGACGAATCTCTATTCTTCATTTCACTCTTTTACGATAACTTCTCTCATACGCTTCGAAAAATCGGATTGTTTTATCCATATTATTTAACGGTGATAAAACTCTATTTATCTACACATATACGGCATGAAAACATTTTTATTGTTAGCCATGACGACCTCACACAAATTTCGGGACGAAATTTCTTTAACGGGTAGGTACTGTGATGACCCGGAAATTTCGACTAAATTTAAACTTAATCTTAAATGATTAATGATTTCGACACGATAAGCAAAGCCTATGAAGTTGAATCTCAAAATTTTGAACTATTCAATTACCCTTCGGTTGTTCTCAACGATTCGCGAACCATTATATGTAAATAGATACATATATATACTATAACTTGAAAACGTAACAAAGTTTTAATTACATGATACCATACATTAAACTTATTGGTTTATATATCTATTTGAATATATATGATTTCAAGTTATTTAGTAAACGATAGTAACATTCGTTTATTGATTCGATTGATATTTAGATAAGTTAACTAAAGCGTTTAAGATGAACCAGTTAAACACTAATTTGTTACAGTGTTTTCAAATTGCCACATTACTCAAAATGCTACAGTGTTTTCGAAAATCACTATTTGCTACAGTGAAATTGACTTTGTTACAGTGAATTGCTACAGTAAAAAATGACTTTGCTACAGTAACTTTGCTACAGTAAACACTATTTTAAAATGTATTTCAAAAAAATAGTGAGACGATGATTTATAGAAGTAAATGACCAAAACACTCAAATGTATAAGTTATATTTTGAGAGGTATAATTTAGGGATAATCTAAGTCTATATTTTGACAAGTGTACGTGTTACAAAACGTAAAATGCTAGTTTTCTAAGCGTACGAAAATGCGTTTGAAAATCCGGAACCGGGACCCGAGTCAAGAAGAAACGCCCGACGCAACGGACCAAAAATATCTAGTCTACTATGCACAAGAATAAAATATAATATATAAATAATTATATTAATTATTTATATATTTATATTTATTTTATATTATGTCGACAAGCTAGGAGCCAAAACAATGTGAGCTGTCCCTGGTCCTCATGCGAGTCGTATGGCCAGAAGGCCATTTCCATGCGAGTCGCATGACTCCAGATTTCAGGCCAGGTTCTATAAATTGCAACATTTTCTGCCGAGTAAAGAAAGAAAAAAAAAACACACACACATATATTACTCCGTATTTATTATTATTATTATTATTATTATTATTATTATTATTATTATTGTTATTATTAAGATTAATATTATTATTAATCTTATTATTATTATTAGTAGTATTAATATTATACATAAAATACTACGACGAGTTCTTAAGCATTAAATTTTAGTTACCAGGGTGCTCAATTTTGTAGAACCGATTGATAAACGTTTCGGATGAAACAACTGAAATCTTTTGATCCACCTTTTATGTAAAACCTATTGATAAACGTTTTGAATAAAACAACTGAACTTTTGTAATACACATTGATATACGGATTATGTGTAATATTAAAACTATGAACTCACCAACCTTTGTGTTGACACTTGAAGCATGTTTATTCTCAGGTTTCTAGAAGTCTTCCGCTGTTTGCTTATATGTTAGACAAGCTATGTGCATGGAGTCATACATGGCATATTTTTCAAGGAAACGTTGCATTCACCAAATCATCACCATGTATCTTATTTTGACTGTACTGTCAACGGAAGTACTATTGTAAACTATTATTTACAGTGATTGTCTATATGTAGAAATCATCAGATGTTGAAAACCTTTTATTTAAATATTCATTTATGGTGTGCCTTTTCAAAAGAATGCAATGTTTACAAAACGTATCATATAGAGGTCAAATACCTCGCAATGAAATCAATGAATGACGTATTGTCCATATGGATTTGGAGCGATCGTCACAAAAGTTGTTCATCTCCTCACTAGCTACATTTTGATTGTAGTGGTAAGTCTTAACCTTGATTTCCTTACTATAAATTGTTTAAGGGTTAGGGTTTGGGTTAGTGATGTGTATAAAACCCATTTGTTAGTGATTTGGGGATTTTTGGGTAAGTTTAGGTCACGAAGACTCAAAGGATGACTAACCTAGGGTTTTGAAATGCTAAATGTGTTTATGAGTCTTAAATTGGTTAGTTAACTACTAGCACACCTAAATGTATGTAAGTGGGTGTTATTTGGGCATGTGGTGACCCGAATGGGTGTGGAAACCTCGAATAGGTAAAACAGGTCTTTGAGGACCTAAGTTGTCTTGTTAGGGTGAAAATGCGATAACATTGTGATTATATGTGTATTAAGACCATAAATGGCTAGAGTTAGGGTTTTTGGCGAAGTTGACCCAATATTAGGGTTAAGTGTGCAAATGGATCGAAATTGCACCACGGGTCAAAATGATCTAAGGATGGGGAGTGAGTTGGTTGACCAACTTGAATGAATGATTGATTTGTGTATATAATGTAATAGGTATGTTTCCTTGAAGTTGCGAACTTGGTTATCGATCCACCGAAGGCGTAAGGTGAGTGGGATAAGTATACATGTAATTATATTATGTGTTTATTTGTATGAATGGATATGCGTTGTCCAAGTTAGTTGTATATGTATTGTACTCTAAAGGATTATGAATGGATATGCGTTGTCCAAGTTAGTTGTATATGCGTTGTACTCTAACGAATTATGAATGGATATGCGTTGTCCAAACTAGTGGTATATGCGTTGTACCCTAACAAATTGTGAACGGATATGTGTTGTCCAAGGGTTAGTGATTTATGATGTTGTACACTAACGGTTGTTATGAACACCGATGGAAAATGCGAGTACCATTCCTTCGTACGATTGGTTACCCATGGTTGAGTAAATTTTGTATTGGCATATTTAATTATGAACTATATGCGTTCATTGTTGCTAGCTTGTGGTAAATTGCGGATCTTGGTTTATGCATAATGTTTGCATAGTCGTCGAAATTGCTAGTTCGTATATGGTATTGCGTAGGCGAATGCAAGTAGATAGATTATATATGCATATGTATAATTATTGTACTTACTAAGCTTTGCTTACCCTCTCGTTGTTTATCTTTTTATAGGCTCTGGCGTTGACAATGGTAAGGGCATTCGATTGGATTAGAGATCCCGCTTGTTGTTTAGGGGACGCTTTTGGGTTTTGATAGCTTTTGGAGTTTGACTTAGACTTGGGTAGTTTAACCCCCAAACACCATGCTCATAGTGTCGTTTGGAAATTAAACTAATGTGGTCGAACTCATGATTTGTACGAAACTCGTAAAACGGTCGTTGTGGGCCCCGTTTTGTAAAACTCGTTTCGATGTTGGAAATCTATTAGTTTTACTTATATTGATATGTTGCGATAATTTGTTTCGTTGGAAAGTGTCGGGAAGCGGGTTTTTCGTTCAAGTGTAAAGAAAACTGATCAGTCCCCGTTAGTTCAATTAGACGCCGTCCAAAAAGGCTGGACGCCGTCCAGGCCTTCAGTACTGGACGCCGTCCAGATGTACAGGTCCAGAATTTTTTTTGGGTCGTGTTTTTGGTATAACGAGGGTTGGGTCGTTACAAGTGGTATCAGAGCATGGTCTAAGGGATTTAGGCGACTTGAGATAGGTGCCTAGACTTAGACTTTATTGTGCATGCTTTTTTATGCGGGACTTGTAGGAGACGGGTCGGACCGGGAGTTGATTAGTGCTTAAGTTTATATGAACTAACCTTGCGCTAATTATTTTGTGTTGTGTTAGCAATCATCAAGCGAGATAGGCGTTGTACTAGCAAGTTAATGCGACGTGCTCGCGTAACAATGATTATCTACCATTGTTACGGGTTCAAATCGTGTCAAACAAGCGATGTACGACGATTGTTGAGCAAGATGGGGTAGTGTGGTGTATATGTATATACATATGTGTTACGTCCTTTCGTTTTGTTGTTTAATCTTTTCCGTTTTATAGAATGAAGATGAGAAATGGACACGACACCAATGACGGAAGTACGAGTGAGGACGTTGAGTTCACGGCCAAAGTTGAGGCCATCTTTAAACGTCAAAAGGCGGAGTTCCTAGAGGATGTTAAGAAAATGTTTCTTGATACGATTGACGAGCAACTAGTCAATGTAGTAAAGGATCAAGTTAAGGCCGTTCTTCATGAAGATAATGTGGGAAGATGAGACTTTTTCTATAAGAACTTCAAGGATTCTCAACCTCCCACCTTTGAAAGTGAACGAGACCCTCTTAAGAGTGCCCGTTGGATCTCCGACATGGAGGGGGCTTTCCGTACTTGTGAATGTCCTCTCGATAAGAAGACAAGGTACTGATGTAGCATGTTGAGGGGCGATGCTAAATTGTGGTGGGATGCAAAGATCTAAGTTTATGGTGAAGAACAATGCATGGAATTCACTTGGGATGAATTCAAGGCGGAATTTTTCGATGAGTACCGAACTCTGGCCGATCTTACAAGGCTTAAGGACGAGTTGCGTTCCTTGAGGCAAGGGTCGATGGATTTGAACACTCTCAAATCCGTGTTTTTGTCTAAGACTCAATTTTGCCCGGAGTATGTCGGGAATGATAAAATGTTGAAAGAAGATTTCTATCGAATCTTGAATGATAGTTATCAAGAGAAGATTAGTGTCAACGTGGTAAAAAGCTTCGATGAGTTGTTTAATATGGCCAAAGGTTTTGAGGCGCTTGTGTTGAGAAAGAGTAGTTTTACTTTTGGTAAGAGGAAGTTCGAGAATTCGAGTCAATCGAACTTTTCCAACAAAAAGAACAAGAAGGGCTCCAAAAGTGTTAATAGCGTGAAGAAGGGTGGCTCCGGTAGTCATGCGCTCACTTGCTATAATTGTGGGCAAAAGGCCACATCTCTCGTGATTGCACCAACCCATCTTCTACATCCAAATTCACTTGTTACAATTGTGGTAAAGAAGGGCATAAGAGGCCCGAGTATCCCGAGTTGCGCAATGATAATGTTAAGCGGCTAGAGAAGGCGGTGGGTACGGCTAGGGGTCGCAATTATTTGATGACCAATGATGAAGCCAAACAATCGAACGAAGTTGTCTCAGGTACTTTCATGGTTAATTCTAATCCGGCAAGGGTACTTTTTGATAGTGGTACTAACTTGTCGTTTGTGTCACCAAAATTTGTGCTGAAACTTAATAAACCGTTAGCTAAGTTAAGTCGTCCGGTAGAAGTTAAAATACCGGATGGCAAGACGGTGCTAGTGGTTGATGTGTGTAAAAATTGTAATGTTGTGTTTGGTGCCGAAAACTTTAAAATTGATCTCATCCCGATGACTTTAGGTGATTTTGATATCGTGGTTGGTATGGACTGGCTCGATCATAATAGAGCCGATATTACATGCCATGAAAAATATATTCGAGTGAAGACCCCTAGTGGGGGAGAGTTAATTATTCACGGTGATAAACGAAGAAGACTTGTGCCGATATGCACTTTTGCACGGGTACGTCGTTTTTTTGTTAGTGGTGGCATGGCTTTTCTTGCCCATGTTGTTGATACTCGTGATGAGCCACCGCCCATTCGTGAAATTCTGGTGGTTAGTGAATTCGAAGACGTTTTTCCGGACGAGTTACCGGGTGTTCCGGCGGAAAGACAAGTTGAATTTCGCATTGAGTTGGTTCCAGGAGCTACTCCCATTGCTAAAACTCCTTATCGTTTAGCGCCGGTGGAAATGCAAGAGTTGTTAAATCAAACCCAAGAGTTGCTTGAGAATGGTTTCATTCGACCGAGTGCTTCGCCATGGGGTGCTCCGGTTTTATTCGTAAAGAAGAAGGACGGTAGTATGCGAATGTGCATCGATTATTGGGAGTTGAACAAAGTGACTATAAATAATCGTTATCCATTGCCTCGGATTGACGATTTGTTTGACCAACTCCAAGGTGCAACATATTTCTCTAAAATTGACCTACGGTCCGGCTATCACCAAATGCGGGTCCGTGAGGAAGATATTGAGAAAACGGCTTTCCGAACGCGTTATGGGCATTTTGAGTTTGTGGTAATGCCTTTTGGTCTTACGAATGCACCGGCGGCATTCATGGATCTTATGAACCGAGTGTGCCAACCTATGTTGGACAAGTCGGTAATTGTGTTCATTGACGACATACTTGTCTATTCGAAGAGTATGAAGGATCATGAACTTCATTTGCGGTGTGTGTTAAAGACGTTGCGGAAGGAGAAGTTGTATGCTAAATTCTCCAAATGTGAATTTTGGCTAAGGAAAGTTCAATTCCTTGGCCATATTGTGAACGAAAATGGTATTCAAGTAGACCCGGGGAAGATTGAGACGGTAAAGAGTTGGGGACGACCGACTACGCCTACGGAAATTCGAAGTTTTCTCGGATTGGCTGGTTATTATCGTCGGTTTATCCAAGACTTTTCTAAGATCACTTCTCCATTGACGAAATTGACGAGAAAGAACGCGAGGTTTAATTGGGAGAACGAGCAAGAAATTGCTTTTCAATTGTTAAAAGAGAAGTTGTGTCAAGCTTCGGTGCTAGTATTGCCAGAAGGGGTGGAAGACATGACGGTCTATTGTGATGCTTCTCTAAACGGGCTCGGGTGTGTTCTAATGCAAAGAGGTAAAGTCATCGCGTATGCCTCCCGAAAATTAAAGGAACACGAAACGAGATATCCGACTCATGATCTCGAGTTGGCGGCGGTTGTTCATGCGTTGAAAATTTGGCGCCAATACTTGTATGGTGTCAAGTGTACGATTTATTCGGATCACAAGAGTTTGAAACACCTTTTTGATCAAAGAGATTTGAATTATCGCCAACGTAGATGGATGGATGTGGTGAAAGACTATGATTGTGAAATACTTTATCATCCGGGTAAGGCGAATGTGGTCGCGGATGCGTTAAGTCGAAAGAGTCAACATCTGGCGATACGAGTAGGATCGTTACGCATGATTATTACTAACGATTTTCTTGTAAAGCTTGGCGAGACTCAAATCGAAGCTTTTGTTAACAATAAGCATGAGGAACGAATCGTGGGACAAACGGAGTTCATTACCTTAGGTCCGCATGGTTTGTTATCTTTTCAAGGAAGAGTGTGGGTGCCTAAAATGGGTGACCATCGACGAGTGCTACTTGATGAAGCACATAAGTCAAAGTATTCCATTTACCCAGGCGCGACAAAAATGTATCTTTATTTGAAGAAAGAGTATTGGTGGCCGGGCATGAAACGTGACGTTGTAAAGTATGTTGAACAATGTGTCACGTGTTTCCAAGTTAAAGCCGAACATCAAAAGCCGTATGGTAAGTTACAACCGTTGGAAATTTCGAAATGGAAATGGGAGCACATTACCATGGATTTCATCACAAAGTTACCAAAGACGGCGACAACCCAATTTGATTCAATTTGGGTGATAGTTGATCGATTGACGAAAAGTGCTTTGTTTCTTCCCATTCGGGAAGCGGTATCGTCGGAGACCTTGGCTAAGTTGTTTATCAAGGAGGTAATAGCGAGACACGGGGTTCCTATATCTATTATTTCGGATCGAGATACCCTTTTTACATCTCGGTTTTGGGAAAAGTTTCATGAAGATATGGGCACACAATTGAAATTGAGCACGGCGTATCATCCTCAAACGGACGGTCAAACCGAACGTACAAATCAAACTTTGGAGGATACGTTACGGCCGTGTATTATTGATTTCGGCGGTAGCTGGGATGAGCACTTACCTTTGGTCTAATTCTCGTACAATAATAGTTATCATACTAGTATCGGGATGCCACCATACGCGATGCTTTATGGGCGGAGGTGCCGAACTCCGATTTGTTGGGGTGAAATTGGTCAAAGAGAAATCGGGAGTACCAATTTGGTTTTAGAGATGAATAGCAAGATTGATATGATTCGGGATCATTTGAAAATGGCGCAAGATAGACAAAAGTCGTATGCCGACAAACGTAGGCGAATGATCGAATTCCAAGAAGGTGACATGGTGATGCTTAAGGTTTCACCATGGAAAGGTATTATTCGGTTTCGAAAACGGGGAAAGTTAGCTCCTTGGTTTATTGGCCCATTTAAAGTTTTAGCTCGTGTTGGCGAAGTTGCATATCGTTTGGAATTACCCGAAGAACTTGCGGAGATCCATAACACATTTCATGTTTCCCATCTCCGTAAGTGTCTTGCGGATGATTCTTCGTGGGTGTCATTAGACGAAATTGAGCTAAACAACAAGTTAGAGTATATTGAGTGTAGTGACCCGAACTTTTCCATGTTTATATATATTAATTGAGATTGATATTTACATGATTAAATGTTTCCAACATGTTAAGCAATCAAACTTGTTAAGACTTGATTAATTGAAATATGTTTCATATAGACAATTGACCACCCAAGTTGATCGGTGATTCACGAACGTTAAAACTTGTAAAAACTATATGATGACATATATATGGATATATATATATAGTTAACATGATACTATGATAAGAAAACATATCATAAAGTATATTAACAATGAACTACATATGTAAAAACAAGACTACTAACTTAATGATTTTTAAACGAGACATATATGTAACGATTATCGTTGTAAAGACATTTAATGTATATATATCATATTAAGAGATATTCATACATGATAATATCATGATAATATAATAATTTAAAATCTCATTTGATATTATAAACATTGGGTTAACAACATTTAACAAGATCGTTAACCTAAAGGTTTCAAAACAACACTTACATGTAACGACTAACGATGACTTAACGACTCAGTTAAAATGTATATACATGTAGTGTTTTAATATGTATTTATACACTTTTGAAAGACTTCAATACACTTATCAAAATACTTCTACTTAACAAAAATGCTTACAATTACATCCTCGTTCAGTTTCATCAACAATTCTACTCGTATGCAACCGTATTCGTACTCGTACAATACACAGCTTTTAGATGTATGTACTATTGGTATATACACTCCAATGATCAGCTCTTAGCAGCCCATGTGAGTCACCTAACACATGTGGGAACCATCATTTGGCAACTAGCATGAAATATCTCATAAAATTACAAAAATATGAGTAATCATTCATGACTTATTTACATGAAAACAAAATTACATATCCTTTATATCTAATCCATACACCAACGACTAAAAACACCTACAAACACTTTCATTCTTCAATTTTCTTCATCTAATTGATCTCTCTCAAGTTCTATCTTCAAGTTCTAAGTGTTCTTCATAAATTCCAAAAGTTCTAGTTTCATAAAATCAAGAATACTTTCAAGATTGCTAGCTCACTTCCAATCTTGTAAGGTGATCATCCAACCTCAAGAAATCTTTGTTTCTTACAGTAGGTTATCATTCTAATACAAGGTAATAATCATATTCAAACTTTGGTTCAATTTCTATAACTATAACAATCTTATTTCAAGTGATGATCTTACTTGAACTTGTTTTCGTGTCATGATTTTGCTTCAAGAACTTTGAGCCATCCAAGGATCCATTGAAGCTAGATCCATTTTTCTCTTTTCCAGTAGGTTCATCCAAGGAACTTAAGGTAGTAATGATGTTCATAACATCATTCGATTCATACATATAAAGCTATCTTATTCGAAGGTTTAAACTTGTAATCACTAGAACATAGTTTAGTTAATTCTAAACTTGTTCGCAAACAAAAGTTAATCCTTCTAACTTGACTTTTAAAATCAACTAAACACATGTTCTATATCTATATGATATGCTAACTTAATGATTTAAAACCTGGAAACACGAAAAACACCGTAAAACCGGATTTACGCCGTCGTAGTAACACCGCGGGCTGTTTTGGGTTAGTTAATTAAAAACTATGATAAACTTTGATTTAAAAGTTGTTATTTTGAGAAAATGATTTTTATTATGAACATGAAACTATATCCAAAAATTATGGTTAAACTCAAAGTGGAAGTATGTTTTCTAAAATGGTCATCTAGACGTCGTTCTTTCGACTGAAATGACTACCTTTACAAAAACGACTTGTAACTTATTTTTCCGACTATAAACCTATACTTTTTATGTTTAGATTCATAAAATAGAGTTCAATATGAAACCATAGCAATTTTATTCACTCAAAACGGATTTAAAATGAAGAAGTTATGGGTAAAACAAGATTGGATAATTTTTCTCATTTTAGCTACGTGAAAATTGGTAACAAATCTATTCCAACCATAACTTAATCAACTTGTATTGTATATTATGTAATCTTGAGATACCATAGACACGTATACAATGTTTCGACCTATCATGTCGACACATCTATATATATTTCGGAACAACCATAGACACTCTATATGTGAATGTTGGAGTTAGCTATACAGGGTTGAGGTTGATTCCAAAATATATATAGTTTGAGTTGTGATCAATACTGAGATACGTATACACTGGGTCGTGGATTGATTCAAGATAATATTTATCGATTTATTTCTGTACATCTAACTGTGGACAACTAGTTGTAGGTTACTAACGAGGACAGCTGACTTAATAAACTTAAAACATCAAAATATATTAAAAGTGTTGTAAATATATTTTGAACATACTTTGATATATATGTATATATTGTTATAGGTTCGTGAATCAACCAGTGGCCAAGTCTTACTTCCCGACGAAGTAAAAATCTGTGAAAGTGAGTTATAGTCCCACTTTTAAAATCTAATATTTTTGGGATGAGAATACATGCAGGTTTTATAAATGATTTACAAAATAGACACAAGTACGTGAAACTACATTCTATGGTTGAATTATCGAAATCGAATATGCCCCTTTTTATTAAGTCTGGTAATCTAAGAATTAGGGAACAGACACCCTAATTGACGCGAATCCTAAAGATAGATCTATCGGGCCCAACAAGCCCCATCCAAAGTACCGGATGCTTTAGTACTTCGAAATTTATATCATATCCGAAGGGTGTCCCGGAATGATGGGGATATTCTTATATATGCATTTTGTTAATGTCGGTTACCAGGTGTTCACCATATGAATGATTTTTATCTCTATGTATGGGATGTGTATTGAAATATGAAATCTTGTGGTCTATTGTTACGATTTAATATATATAGGTTAAACCTATAACTCACCAACATTTTTGTTGACGTTTTAAGCATGTTTATTCTCAGGTGATTATTAAGAGCTTCCGCTGTCGCATACTTAAATAAGAACGAGATTTGGAGTCCATGCTTGTATGATATTATGTAAAAACTACATTCAAGAAACTTATTTTGTTGTAACATATTTGTATTGTAAACCATTATGTAATGGTCGTGTGTAAACAGGATATTTTAGATTATCATTATTTGATAATCTACGTAAAGCTTTTTAAACCTTTATTGATGAAATAAAGGTTATGGTTTGTTTTAAAATGAATGCAGTCTTTGAAAAACGTCTCATATAGAGGTCAAAACCTCGCAACGAAATCAATTAATATGGAACGTTTTTAATCAATAAGAACGGGACATTTCAGTTGGTATCCGAGCGTTGGTCTTAGAGAACCAGAATTTTGCATTAGTGTGTCTTATCGAGTTTGTTAGGATGCATTAGTGAGTCTGGACTTCGACCGTGTTTACTTGAAAAATGATTGCTTAACAAATTTTGTTGAAAACTATATATTTTTAACATGTGAATATTATGTGATATATTAATCTCTTAACGCGTTTGATATTATGTGATAGATATCTACCTCTAGAACAAGTCCCATTGACTCACCTAATAATAATGAAGAGTCAAATGTAAATTGGAATGATTCGTGGACTGATTCACAAGTTCCCGAAGAGGAACCGGAAGAAGAGTCGGAACCGGAAGAAGAATCGGAACCGGATGAAGAAATAGAACCGGTGGGGGAAATAATAAAACGGTTAAGTAAAAGAAAATCCTCAACCAACCGACCAAAGTTAATTATGGTCAATGGTGTTTCCGCCAAGGAAGCAAAATATTGGGAGGATTACCAATTCTCCGATGAATCGGATTCCGACGAGAATTCCGATGATGTTATAGAAATTACCCCAACTGAATTTAAAAAGGCAAAAGAAAATAATAAGGGAAAGGGCATAAAAATAGAGAAATCTAATTCCAACCCCGATGAACTTTATATGTATCGTCAACCCCCGAAGTCCTTAAGTTGTAACAATGACCCGGGAACCTCTAAACCACCAGGTTTTTCTAAACCAATGTGGACAACGACGGCTCGTATTAGGGGAACATCATATATCCCTAGAAACTTGGCAAAACGAACCAAAACCGAAGAAGAAGAAACGAGCGAGTCGGAATAAGATAGTTGTATTCGTGTGGTGTAATATATGTAATATAGTGTTCTTATGCTTTATGATATATGTAAAAATTGCTTGTATTAATAAGTATTTTTTTATGAATCTAACTCTTGTCTATTTTACAGTTTAAAAACACAAAATGGATAGACAACCCAATATTTTAAGAGACCTACCCGGAGACATGATTGATGAAATCTTGTCTAGAGTCGGCCAGAATTCTTCGGCACAACTATTTAAGGCGAGATCAGTTTGTAAGACATTCGAAGAACGTTCCAAGAATGTCTTGGTTTATAAGAGACTTTCGTTTGAAAGATGGGGGATATCACATTGGGAAACCCATAAGTTACGATGTGTTTACTTTGACGCATATATTGCGGGGAACCCAAATGCTATTTTACGCAACGGGTTAAGAAATTATTTTGACTCAATATATCCGAATATTGGACTTCGTGATTTAGAAAAAGCGGCTAACATGCAACATAAAGAAGTATGTTATGCTTACGGATTAGTAATGTTCGCTTCTCACCAAAGTGAGAACAAGAACATCGGGCTACAACTATTAAACAAAACGTTTCCACAAGTGACGGAGTCGGTAATTGGGGTAAGAAATGAGGTTTTTAGATTATTACGGGACTGTTGGACATTACGTAACCCTCGTCCCTTTGATGACGTTACAACACGCTGTCTTATCAACGGCCATAACGGTTATGTTGCACAAGACCAAGGATGGGAAGTAGTCCTAGTAAAACCAGAATGCATGACTTGTTTCTGGACGTATGAATTACGTGTCTTTATTGCCTTTGCTGAACGACTTGTGTACTAGCTAGAATTGTCTTCACAACTATCTTGTATCAAAGTTATTGTGTGCTATATTTCATGCTTTATGTAAAATAAGCGGTATTGTAAGTTTGTAAAATATTGTATAAAAGTTTGAACGCGAAATATTATTATAATCAGTTTTTCATATAGAATTGTAGTAGTTGAATTGTATATTAGCTACTAAGTATGAACTTAACGGGTAGGTACTACCCGAATTTAAACTTATAAAACGCTAATATGAAGAAAAAGCTTTTATAAATGAGTTCATATTATGCTACGAAATACTATTAACTACTCTTAATATTCTGTATGATTAACTTGTTCCATTTAACTATTTTGAAGGAAATGGCACCGACTACTCGACACACCGTGAATATGAATGAAGAGGAATTCCGTACTTTTCTAGCTTCAAACATAGCCGCAGTACAGGCTGCGCTACATACCAACAATAACCTTGGATCTAGCAGTACAGGAAATCGTGTAGGATGCACCTACAAAGAATTCACTGCCTGCAAACCTTTGGAATTTGATGGAACCGAAGGACCGATCGGATTGAAACGGTGGACCGAGAAGGTTGAATCGGTGTTTGCCATAAGTAAGTGTACTGAAGAGGACAAAGTGAAGTACGCTACGCATACCTTCACAGGTTCTGCGTTAACATGGTGGAATACCTATCTAGAGCAAGTGGGACAAGATGATGCGTACGCACTACCGTGGTCAGCATTCAAGCACTTGATGAGCGAGAAGTACCGTCCCAGAACCGAGGTCAATAAGCTCAAGACAGAACTTAGAGGGTTACGAACCCAAGGATTTGATATTACCACGTACGAAAGACGATTCACAGAATTGTGCCTATTGTGTCCGGGAGCATTCGAAGATGAGGAAGAGAAGATCGACGCGTTTGTGAAAGGATTACCGGAAAGAATCCAAGAAGATATAAGTTCACACGAGCCCGCCTCCATACAACAGGCATGTAGAATGGCTCACAAACTAGTGAACCAGATTGAAGAAAGAATTAAAGAACAGACTGCTGAAGAGGCCAATGTGAAGCAAGTCAAAAGAAAGTGGGAGGAAAACGGTGATAAGAATCACCAATACAACAACAACAGCAATTACAACAATAATCGCAACAATTATCCCAACAATCGCAACATCAATCGCAACTACAACAAACGGCCCAACAACAACAATAACAACAACAACAACAGCAACTACAACAATCATCCCAATAACAATAATAACCGCAACAACAACAACAATCAGAAGCAGCTATGCCAAAGGTGTGAAAAGAATCACTCGGGGTTCTGCACCAAATTTTGCAACAAGTGTAAAAGAAATGGTCATAGCGCGGCGAAGTGTGAGGTCTACGGACCAGGGGTTAATAGAACGAAAGGAACAAATGGTGTCGGAACGAGTAATGGCGGAGCAAGTAGTGTCGGAGCAAGTTATGCCAATGTAGTTTGTTATAAATGTGGAAAACCAGGCCACATTATTAGAAATTGCCCGAACCAGGAGAACACGAATGGACAAGGCCGCGGAAGAGTTTTCAATATTAATGCGGCAGAGGCACAAGAAGACCCGGAGCTTGTTACGGGTACGTTTCTTATTGACAATAAATCTGCTTACGTTTTATTTGATTCGGGTGCGGATAGAAGCTATATGAGTAGAGATTTTTGTGCTAAATTAAGTTGTCCATTGATGCCTTTGGATAGTAAATTTTTACTCGAATTAGCAAATGGTAAATTAATTTCAGCAGATAATATATGTCGGAATCGAGAAATTAATCTGGTTAGCGAAACATTTAAGATTGATTTGATACCAGTAGAGTTAGGGAGTTTTGATGTAATAATCGGTATGGACTGGTTGAAAGAAGTGAAAGCGGAGATCGTTTGTTACAAAAATGCAATTCGCATTATACGAGAAAAAGGAAAACCCTTAATGGTGTACGGAAAAAAGGGCAACACGAAGCTACATCTTATTAGTAATTTGAAGGCACAAAAACTAATAAGAAAAGGTTGCTATGCTGTTCTAGCACACGTCGAGAAAGTACAAACTGAAGAAAAGAGCATCAATGATGTTCCCATTGCAAAAGAATTTCCCGATGTATTTCCGAAAGAATTACCGGGATTACCCCCACATCGATCCGTTGAATTTCAAATAGATCTTGTACCAGGAGCTGCACCAATAGCTCGTGCTCCTTACAGACTCGCACCCAGCGAGATGAAAGAACTGCAAAGCCAATTACAAGAACTTTTAGAGCGTGGTTTCATTCGACCAAGCACATCACCGTGGGGAGCTCCTGTTTTGTTTGTCAAGAAGAAAGATGGTACATTCAGGTTGTGTATCGACTACCGAGAGTTGAACAAACTTACCATCAAGAACCGCTACCCACTACCGAGAATCGACGACTTATTTGATCAACTACAAGGCTCGTCTGTTTATTCAAAGATTGACTTACGTTCCGGGTATCATCAAATGCGGGTGAAAGAAGATGATATTCCAAAGACTGCTTTCAGAACACGTTACGGTCATTACGAGTTTATGGTCATGCCGTTTGGTTTAACTAATGCACCAGCTGTGTTCATGGACCTTATGAACCGAGTGTGTGGACCATACCTTGACAAGTTTGTCATTGTTTTCATTGATGACATACTTATTTACTCAAAGAATGACCAAGAACACGGTGAACATTTGAGAAAGGTGTTAGAAGTATTGAGGAAGGAAGAATTGTACGCTAAGTTTTCAAAGTGTGCATTTTGGTTGGAAGAAGTTCAATTCCTCGGTCACATAGTGAACAAAGAAGGTATTAAGGTGGATCCGGCAAAGATAGAAACTGTTGAAAAGTGGGAAACCCCGAAAACTCCGAAACACATACGCCAGTTTTTAGGACTAGCTGGTTACTACAGAAGGTTCATCCAAGACTTTTCCAGAATAGCAAAACCCTTGACTGCATTAACGCATAAAGGGAAGAAATTTGAATGGAATGATGAACAAGAGAAAGCGTTTCAGTTATTGAAGAAAAAGCTAACTACGGCACCTATATTGTCATTGCCTGAAGGGAATGATGATTTTGTGATTTATTGTGATGCATCAAAGCAAGGTCTCGGTTGTGTATTAATGCAACGAACGAAGGTGATTGCTTATGCGTCTAGACAATTGAAGATTCACGAACAAAATTATACGACGCATGATTTGGAATTAGGCGCGGTTGTTTTTGCATTAAAGACTTGGAGGCACTACTTATATGGGGTCAAAAGTATTATATATACTGACCACAAAAGTCTTCAACACATATTTAATCAGAAACAACTGAATATGAGGCAGCGTAGGTGGATTGAATTGTTGAATGATTACGACTTTGAGATTCGTTACCACCCGGGGAAGGCAAATGTGGTAGCCGATGCCTTGAGCAGGAAGGACAGAGAACCCATTCGAGTAAAATCTATGAATATAATGATTCATAATAACATTACTACTCAAATAAAGGAGGCACAACAAGGAGTTTTAAAAGAGGGAAATTTAAAGGATGAAATACCCAAAGGATCGGAGAAGCATCTTAATATTCGGGAAGACGGAACCCGGTATAGGGCTGAAAGGATTTGGGTACCAAAATTTGGAGATATGAGAGAAATGGTACTTAGAGAAGCTCATAAAACCAGATACTCAATACATCCTGGAACGGGGAAGATGTACAAGGATCTCAAGAAACATTTTTGGTGGCCGGGTATGAAAGCCGATGTTGCTAAATACGTAGGAGAATGTTTGACGTGTTCTAAGGTCAAAGCTGAGCATCAGAAACCATCAGGTCTACTTCAACAACCCGAAATCCCGGAATGGAAATGGGAAAACATTACCATGGATTTCATCACTAAATTGCCAAGGACTGCAAGTGGTTTTGACACTATTTGGGTAATAGTTGATCGTCTCACCAAATCAGCACACTTCCTACCAATAAGAGAAGATGACAAGATGGAGAAGTTAGCACGACTGTATTTGAAGGAAGTCATCTCCAGACATGGAATACCAATCTCTATTATCTCTGATAGGGATGGCAGATTTATTTCAAGATTCTGGCAGACATTACAGCAAGCATTAGGAACTCGTCTAGACATGAGTACTGCCTATCATCCACAAACTGATGGGCAGAGCGAAAGGACGATACAAACGCTTGAAGACATGCTACGAGCATGTGTTATTGATTTCGGAAACAGTTGGGATCGACATCTACCGTTAGCAGAATTTTCCTACAACAACAGCTACCATTCAAGCATTGAGATGGCGCCGTTTGAAGCACTTTATGGTAGAAAGTGCAGGTCTCCGATTTGTTGGAGTGAAGTGGGGGATAGACAGATTACGGGTCCGGAGATTATACAAGAAACTACCGAGAAGATCATCCAAATTCAACAACGGTTGAAAACCGCCCAAAGTCGACAAAAGAGCTACGCTGACATTAAAAGAAAAGATATAGAATTTGAAATTGGAGAGATGGTCATGCTTAAAGTTGCACCTTGGAAAGGCGTTGTTCGATTTGGTAAACGAGGGAAATTAAATCCAAGGTATATTGGACCATTCAAGATTATTGATCGTGTCGGACCAGTAGCTTACCGACTAGAGTTACCTCAACAACTCGCGGCTGTACATAACACTTTCCACGTCTCGAATTTAAAGAAATGTTTTGCTAAAGAAGATCTCACTATTCCGTTAGATGAAATCCAAATCAACGAAAAACTTCAATTCATCGAAGAACCCGTCGAAATAATGGATCGTGAGGTTAAAAGACTTAAGCAAAACAAGATACCAATTGTTAAGGTTCGATGGAATGCTCGTAGAGGACCCGAGTTCACCTGGGAGCGTGAAGATCAGATGAAGAAGAAATACCCGCATCTATTTCCAGAAGATTCGTCAACACCTTCAACAGCTTAAAATTTCGGGACGAAATTTATTTAACGGGTAGGTACTGTAGTGACCCGAACTTTTCCATGTTTATATATATTAATTGAGATTGATATTTACATGATTAAATGTTTCCAACATGTTAAGCAATCAAACTTGTTAAGACTTGATTAATTGAAATATGTTTCATATAGACAATTGACCACCCAAGTTGATCGGTGATTCACGAACGTTAAAACTTGTAAAAACTATATGATGACATATATATGGATATATATATATAGTTAACATGATACTATGATAAGAAAACATATCATAAAGTATATTAACAATGAACTACATATGTAAAAACAAGACTACTAACTTAATGATTTTTAAACGAGACATATATGTAACGATTATCGTTGTAAAGACATTTAATGTATATATATCATATTAAGAGATATTCATACATGATAATATCATGATAATATAATAATTTAAAATCTCATTTGATATTATAAACATTGGGTTAACAACATTTAACAAGATCGTTAACCTAAAGGTTTCAAAACAACACTTACATGTAACGACTAACGATGACTTAACGACTCAGTTAAAATGTATATACATGTAGTGTTTTAATATGTATTTATACACTTTTGAAAGACTTCAATACACTTATCAAAATACTTCTACTTAACAAAAATGCTTACAATTACATCCTCGTTCAGTTTCATCAACAATTCTACTCGTATGCAACCGTATTCGTACTCGTACAATACACAGCTTTTAGATGTATGTACTATTGGTATATACACTCCAATGATCAGCTCTTAGCAGCCCATGTGAGTCACCTAACACATGTGGGAACCATCATTTGGCAACTAGCATGAAATATCTCATAAAATTACAAAAATATGAGTAATCATTCATGACTTATTTACATGAAAACAAAATTACATATCCTTTATATCTAATCCATACACCAACGACCAAAAACACCTGCAAACACTTTCATTCTTCAATTTTCTTCATCTAATTGATCTCTCTCAAGTTCTATCTTCAAGTTCTAAGTGTTCTTCATAAATTCCAAAAGTTCTAGTTTCATAAAATCAAGAATACTTTCAAGATTGCTAGCTCACTTCCAATCTTGTAAGGTGATCATCCAACCTCAAGAAATCTTTGTTTCTTACAGTAGGTTATCATTCTAATACAAGGTAATAATCATATTCAAACTTTGGTTCAATTTCTATAACTATAACAATCTTATTTCAAGTGATGATCTTACTTGAACTTGTTTTCGTGTCATGATTTTGCTTCAAGAACTTTGAGCCATCCAAGGATCCATTGAAGCTAGATCCATTTTTCTCTTTTCCAGTAGGTTCATCCAAGGAACTTAAGGTAGTAATGATGTTCATAACATCATTCGATTCATACATATAAAGCTATCTTATTCGAAGGTTTAAACTTGTAATCACTAGAACATAGTTTAGTTAATTCTAAACTTGTTCGCAAACAAAAGTTAATCCTTCTAAATTGACTTTTAAAATCAACTAAACACATGTTCTATATCTATGTGATATGCTAACTTAATGATTTAAAACCTGGAAACACGAAAAACACCGTAAAACCGGATTTACGCCGTCGTAGTAACACCGCGGGCTGTTTTGGGTTAGTTAATTAAAAACTATGATAAACTTTGATTTAAAAGTTGTTATTCTGAGAAAATGATTTTTATTATGAACATGAAACTATATCCAAAAATTATGGTTAAACTCAAAGTGGAAGTATGTTTTCTAAAATGGTCATCTAGACGTCGTTCTTTCGACTGAAATGACTACCTTTACAAAAACGACTTGTAACTTATTTTTCCGACTATAAACCTATACTTTTTCTGTTTAGATTCATAAAATAGAGTTCAATATGAAACCATAGCAATTTGATTCACTCAAAACGGATTTAAAATGAAGAAGTTATGGGTAAAACAAGATTGGATAATTTTTCTCATTTTAGCTACGTGAAAATTGGTAACAAATCTATTCCAACCATAACTTAATCAACTTGTATTGTATATTATGTAATCTTGAGATACCATAGACACGTATACAATGTTTCGACCTATCATGTCGACACATCTATATATATTTCGGAACAACCATAGACACTCTATATGTGAATGTTGGAGTTAGCTATACAGGGTTGAGGTTGATTCCAAAATATATATAGTTTGAGTTGTGATCAATACTGAGATACGTATACACTGGGTCGTGGATTGATTCAAGATAATATTTATCGATTTATTTCTGTACATCTAACTGTGGACAACTAGTTGTAGGTTACTAACGAGGACAGCTGACTTAATAAACTTATGATAAGGCTAAAAAGGAACATATATTTCATAGCAAAATCCCCCAAGAAAGACAAGATTTTAGTTGCAATTGTTCCATTTTCAAGTGATATTCGTTTATATTAAATAAGTGCGAAGACAAAAGGCAAAAACGACGAATTAAAGACACAAAGGTCCAAAAAGCTCAAATATACAAGATACAAATAAAAAGGTTCAAATTATTGATGAAGAACGTCTAAAAATGACAAGAGTACAAGTTGCGGAACGCAAAGTACACGATATAAAATAGTACGAAAGGACGTCCGAAAATCCGGAACCGGGACCCGAGCCAAGAAGAAACGCCCGACGCAATAGACCAAAAATATCTAGTCTACTATGCACATAAATATAATATAATATATAAATAATTATTAAAATTATTTATATTTTATATATATTTAATAAATATGTCGACGAACAAGAAGACAAAAGATATGTGAGCTGTCCAGCGTGGCCATGCGAGTCGCATGGAAAATAGGCATAAATCCATGCGAGTCGCATGGCAGTAAAAATCTGGCCAAATGCCTATAAAAAGGCAGTTTATGCACGAACTCAAACACATCTTTTTCTTTTCCTTCTCTGTAAACATATAACATAAATAAATAATTATAATTTTAATTATAATTTTAATAATTATGATTTAGTTTAGTATTGTAACAAATGATTTACGGGTTTTAAGTCAAGACTCTGCCCGTGTAATACTACGATATTAATACCCACTGTAAGTTATGTCTTTCCTTTTTAATTTAATGTCTCGTAGCTAAGTTATTATTATGCTTATTTAAAACGAAGTAATCATGATGTTGGGCTAATTACTAAAATTGGGTAATTGGGCTTTGTACCATAATTAAGGTTTGGGCAAAAGACCGACACTTGTGGAAATTGGACTATTGACTATTAATAGATGGGGGGTATTGTCTAATTGAGTGACAACTCATTGGAGTCTGTCGAACCTATCTTCAAATTAATTATCCTAATAATTAATAATGATTATGGTTGTCCTATTTAGTGACGTTCATATGGAATCTATTATAATCATTTAATTAATTATTCGGGTTGGGTAATTGATTATTCAAACTGATCAAGTGGGTAAATTAATATTCATATCTAATCAAAACAGGGGTAGATTACATACAGTGATAACTGGTGTAATTGTTGACAGAAGTGATAACTGCGTCACAGTTTAAATCCTTAATTAGTTGGAATATTTGACTTCGGGTATAAGGGTAATTTGACGAGGACACTCGCACTTTATATTTATGACCGATGGACTATTATGGACAAAAACCAGATAGACGTATCAAATAAACCAGGACAAAGGACAATTAACCCATGGTAATAAATTAAAATCAACACGTCAAACATCATGATTACAGAAGTTTAAATAAGCATAATTCTTTTATTATATTTCTCATCGTATCTTTATTTACTGTCATTTTATTACTCGCAATTTTATTTACTGTCATTTTATTTATTGTCATTATTTTACGCACTTTAATTATCGTCATTTATCTTTGCGCTTAAAATATAGAATCGACAAACCGGTCATTAAACGGTAAAACTCCCCTTTTATAATAATATTACTACTTATATATATATATATTTATATAAATATAGTTTTATAAAAATATAGTACGTAATCACTAGCTCCCTGTGGAACGAACTGGACTTACTAAAAACTACACTACTCTACGATTAGGTACACTGCCTATAGTGTTGTAGCAAGGTTTAGGTATATCCCATCCGTAAATTAATAAAACTTGTGTCATATTTTGTAGTATTTCCTAGTAAAAATAATACTATTTCGTACCCTCACGCTACATCATCAAGTTTTTGGCGCCGCTGCCGGGGAGCACTAAAACGCTATATTTTTAATTTATATTTGCAAAAAAAAAAAAAAAAAAAAAAAAAAAAACGTTTTTTTTAAGAAAAAAAAATTTGTTTTAAAAAAAAAAAAAAAAAACGTAAAAAAAAAAAAAATTTATTAAAAAAACAAAATATATTTTTTTAAGATTTTGTCTATAAAAAAAAAAATGTTTTTTTTTAGTTTTATTACCTTTAGATTTTTAGACTATAGTCGCAACTTTTAGTATTAAGTTTAGCTTTGCCATAGTTATTTTTACTTCTAGAATTTTTAGGCTTTGCCGTAAAATCCCTTAAGTGCTTATTCCTTAGACTAAGTTTTAGGTGCTTTAGAATTTTACGACGCCGTATTTCGCACTACTTTCTTATTTTTATTTTTCGACGCCTATTTTTCGACCTTTTTATTTTTCGACCTTTTTCGACGCGCAATCTTTTTCTTTCTTATTTCTCGCTATTCTAGTTTTAGGACATAGATTTTTATTCTACTTCTTATCTAAATTTCTTAAAATTACAAAAATTTATTTTAAGTGGTTAAATTGATAGACATCAAAATTTTCTGGTTCGTAGTAATAGTTGGATTTGTACGTGGACCGGGTTATTGGAGCCAAACAGTCCTCAATTATATTGAGACCAAACGAATCCTGCCCCTCTGCTGCATCTTTTGGCTATTCGAAACGTGGGCAAAATCAGAAAAGTCTATTAATTGGATAACTTATTATAATTTTTCTTTCCTTTTTAAAAACTAATAGGATATTCAGTGAATGCACCGAGCAAAACGTTCACCACCTTTCATACGTTCACCACCTGTAACTCGATCAAGACATCTAGCAAATATTGTCGCCGTTGATTTTTCTTTAGAATCGTCATCTAGTCGAACAAGAACTCCAACTCAAATTTCCGATAATCCATCTTTTGAACCCGACTTCACAATTAAGAACCCGGAGCATATTCAAGGACAATTCCAAGATCCTGAACCACTAATTATTCCTCCTGAACCACAAACCGTTAAATCAGAGTCCTCTAGTGATTCGTATTCAACAAATTCAATTATGGAAGTAACGGAACCTCTAAGTATGGAAGATCGAATGAGAGCCACACGCACGGGCCAAGGTCACGCCATTATTAAGCCAGAAGTTAATGCGCCAGATTATGAAATCAAAGGACAAATTTTACACATGGTAACTAACCAATGCCAATTCAGTGGTGCACCGAATGAAGATCCTAACGAACACCTTCGTACGTTTAAAAGAATTTGTACACTATTCAAAATCCGAGAAGTGGAAGATGAGCAGATCTATCTCATGTTGTTTCCCTGGACTTTAAAGGGAGAAGCCAAAGATTGGTTAGAATCGTTACCTGAAGGGGCGATTGACACATGGGATGTCTTAGTTGAAAATTTTCTTCAAAGATTCTTTCCGGCATCTAAAGCCGTGAGACTTCAAGGAGAAATTGTTACGTTCGCGCAAAAGCCAAATGAAACATTATATGAGGCGTGGACAAGATTCGGAAGGATGTTGAGAGGATGTCCTCAACACGGTTTAGACACTTATCAAATAGTACAAATATTCTACCAAGGTGTCAACGTTGCTACACGAAAAGACATCGACATAACAGCCGGTGGTTCCATCATGAAGAAAACCGCAACTGAAGCTTACAAAATTATTGATAATACAGCCTCCCACTCTCATGAGTGGCACCAAGAAAAAGATATCTTTCAATCATCTAAAGCGGCTAGAGCCGATTCTAGCCATGACTTTGATTCCGTTTCCGCAAAAATAGATGCTTTCGAAAGACGAATGGAAAAGATGAATAAAGATATTCACGCAATACGAATCAGTTGTGAGCAATGCGGTGGACCACACTTATTGAAAGATTGTCACATTGAACCAACGATGGAACAACGAGAGAATGTTTCCTATATGAACCAAAGGCCGGGAAATAATTATCAAAATAATTATCAACCGCCAAGGCTAAACTTAAATCGAAATCAAAACATTCTTTACAATCCAAAAGGACCCGAAAATAACTGGTATAACCAACAAGGTCCGAATAACCAACCGACTCAAAACAACACTTTCAATCAACAAAGACCTAGCTTGTATAAACCACCACAACAACCCGAAGAGAAAAAGCCAAATCTAGAAGAAATGATGGCAAAGCTAGTTGAATCTCAAACACAATTTATTACATCTCAAACCCAAACGAATGAGAGGTTTGATCAGTCATTAAGAACTCAACAAGCTTCCATTTTGAATCTAGAAAAACATGTAGGTACTCTTGCTAGCATGATGAGTGAAAGGGAACAAGGAAAGCTACCGAGTAATACTGAAGCAAATCCTCGGAATGAGAATGTTAACATGGTGTCAACAAATTCTGAAAAACCAGCTCCAGAAGTTGGGAAGGTTTTAGATGTGAGTAACAATGAAGAAGTTACACCACCACCACCAGAGTATGTAAAGCGAGTGGTGGCACCATATAAACCACCCATCCCGTTTCCAAGAAAAGGAGTTGAGTATGAGCAAGTAATAGGTAATAAAGTTGGTGATACCATTGGAAAGAAGAAGAAGAAGAAGTATAAGAAAGTGCAAGAAACAAAAACCGTAGAAGTAAACCCGGTGAAGACAGTTCCACCAAAACCTCCACCAAGAGTAGGTGATCCGGGTGAATTTATTGTTCCTTGTCTACTTAGTGATTGTGTCATGTATGATGCACTAGCAGATTTAGGTGCAAGTGTGAGTGTTATGCCTCTTTCCTTATATAAGAGATTAGGTGTAGGTAAGTTAAGTCCAACGGATATGAGTGTTCGACTCTTTGATCAAACCATTAAGCACCCAGTTGGAATTGCTGACAACCTACCCATTCAAGTAGGTAATTTAACCTTTCTAGTCGAATTTATTGTCATTGACATAGAAGAGGACCCAAACATTCCTCTAATTTTAGGTCGGCCATTCTTGGCGTCCACCAAGACGTTATTTGATGTAGGAAATGGAAGAATGACACTTAAAAGTGGTGACAAATTGATCACCTTTATGATTCGAAAGTCTAAATCTCCATCAGCCAAAACCGTTGAACCAGTAAAAACAATTGGTAAGAACCATGTGCTTTTACCAACTCCAACGGTAGTGCTTAATAATAATGAAACGCCTAAGTGTGGGGAAAATGAAGTAACACCTAATGATGACATGATAACAAAGAACCCCGTTGTTGACACGAAATTAAATGATCTCGTTATTAATAGTTCAATGAAGAAACTTATTAAACGGATTCGCGATGCTAGAACCAAGGGGAACTTTAAGTTATGTAACCGGTTAGTATCCAATCTATCACCTAAAGAAAAGGAGAAACTAGTTGAAATTGTGGATATTACACAGGAATCCGACCAATGGCTTAAAGAAAAAGTCACGGATATGCAAGTTGATTATGGACCAAGAGAAATTAACGATGAAGTTAATCACAATTTTGACACCACGGCTACCTAAGTGTGGGGAGATTCAAATGTTCTAAAAAGAAAATGCTATCTAGAGTTAGTTGTTCTGTTCTCGTGTAGTTCCGAGAATGGAACCCGATTGGTCTTTTCCGCTAGCAGACACTAAAGAACTAGTTTTCTCCCTCCATTCTGAATTTTTGTTTTGTAGTTTTTTTTTATGAAATTAATATGCATTTTAATTTAAGTTTTTAAAAAAACAAAATTTACTTTAATTCATTAAGTTGAAAAAATGATTTCTAAAATTCGTCGTGAGTTGAAGACTAGGTCATTAAGCCGAAATTACTTTACCCGAGGGCGGAGCGACAAATTTTGTTATCATTATTTTTAATTTTATTGATTTAAAGTATGCCAAAAATATTATACTTTATAAATTTTTGAAAAGTGGGGTTATAAACCAAACTTCAAAAAAAATATATATATATATATATATATATATATATATATATATATATATATATATATATATATATATATATATATATGTTTGTATTTTATCTTATGTACAAAACAGGGTAAAACAATGCACTTTCAAAGACTGTCATTAAAGTTCAGCAAAAGGTACTAATTTTGACGACAAGACGCAAAACAACAAATATGATATAACAAATGAAGGAATGAACGATGAGGCGCCATCTATCATTCGACGAGCTTTGTAATTACAAACTCGGTATTTTTAATCACTTTTCTACGCTAATCACCCTCATGAATTTAAATTATAGTCTGATTTCATGCAAATGAGGGCATTGCATGATCTTAAGTGTGGGGAAGGGTTATAAATTCTCTCAGATTTATACTTGGTTTATTTGCCAAATTTTGTGAAAATTTGAAAATTTTTTAATTAAATGAAGTCAAAATCATGTTTATACATATTTATGAACGGTGAAAACTAGGTGATAATACCGAAATTATCGTTACATCGGAAAGGACATAAATTGAGAAACAACCTAAAATGCTTGAATTCATTTAAAATGGAATAAAGGAGAATAAAAAGGCAAAGAAAGAAACTAAGTGTGAGGAGAATGTACCAAGTTATTCAATTAAAAACTATCTATCACATATCTTTGTACAAGATTATTGCAGGTACTTTTGTTTTAGATGATACTAATCAGTTTTACCCGGTTTACTGTAATATATTTGAAAGAAAGATGGATCTACACGATGAATCAATTCCATCATTAAAAGGAAGTAAAGTCTTCTGAAAAAGACACGCGCTTCTTGATTTAGGTCATGAAGTTGTCGTCCAGACCAGCTGTAGGTTGACGAAAAATCTAGAAAAGTAATCTCTAAAATCAGCAGGAAATCCACGGACCTCAGCATCAAACAGGGTCGCCAAGTGGTCAGATTTATCCTAACCATGAGAAGGATTTATCTCGTACAATGGGGGGGCGCCATGCAAATTAGCTTGATAAGACTAATGAATCAGATCCCCAGAAAGGATAATCTCCTTAAAGATTAAAAATCAGCTTTTAAGCCTGATATTACTCAATCCTTGAGATTGACCTTAAAGATTGAGAATTCAAACTCATGGAATTCGATGATATCTAAACTCGAGCTTGAACGAGAAAATATTTTGATCAAAATTAAAACCGATTTGTTTTCTGAAAATCCATTTTCAATGCGTTCATTACCATTGAACGTAAAATCCTGGGAATTCAACAGAATTCATTAGGTCACCTGAACCAAATCGGGTGTCAACCGTAAGAACGGTGGTTGCATAGCATGGTCGGAGACAGGACCTTGTGCCAGACCGAAAAATTATAGGATGATCTTTACTATTGCTCCTATCAAGGATAGTTCTAGCATCCGACACGTTAAAATACCATAATCAAATGCATGTCACGGGACATTGCCTTAACAGTTTCTTGTTCATCGCTTTCCTTTACAACCGGACGGTAGTTTACCGAAAGGTAATATACGGAACAAGTAAACTGGATGTGTGCTTTCCGATACCGGGATAGCAGTGGATTACACGAACCTAAATGTTTTTAGCCAAAATATTGATCCACAAATATATTTTGCAACACCGATGGTGGGTCAAATCAGAAAACTTGTCTAGGGTAAAATCTAGCTTGAATTTTTAAAAGATCAAATGTTTTCATAAAGATCCAATTTCCTAAAGGATCTACATTTTTATAGTCATGTGGGACTGTAAACCGCCTTTTAAATGTGCACTTTGCTTTGGAAACCGAAAGTAAATCGGCTATTTGATTGCAAGTGTCGTTGACCTAAACCCAAGGCAACTGTGGATGACACACCCACCTTTAACCATGGTTCTATTGTTAATATCATTGTTTATACCGCTCTATCAAAATCACTGATGTACAAAGTGTGAAGAATAAAGAAGTGATTCGTGTGATGTATTATATTATTTCAAGACTGTATTGCTTGAGGACAAGCAACGCTCAAGTGTGGGGATATTGATAAGGCTAAAAAGGAACATATATTTCATAGCAAAATCCCCCAAGAAAGACAAGATTTTAGTTGCAATTGTTCCATTTTCAAGTGATATTCGTTTATATTAAATAAGTGCGAAGACAAAAGGCAAAAACGACGAATTAAAGACACAAAGGTCCAAAAAGCTCAAATATACAAGATACAAATAAAAAGGTTCAAATTATTGATGAAGAACGTCTAAAAATGACAAGAGTACAAGTTGCGGAACGCAAAGTACACGATATAAAATAGTACGAAAGGACGTCCGAAAATCCGGAACCGGGACCCGAGCCAAGAAGAAACGCCCGACGCAATGGACCAAAAATATCTAGTCTACTATGCACATAAATATAATATAATATATAAATAATTATTAAAATTATTTATATTTTATATATATTTAATAAATATGTCGACGAACAAGAAGACAAAAGATATGTGAGCTGTCCAGCGTGGCCATGCGAGTCGCATGGCAAATAGGCATAAACCCATGCGAGTCGCATGGCAGTAAAAATCTGGCCAAATGCCTATAAAAAGGCAGTTTATGCACGAACTCAAACACATCTTTTTCTTTTCCTTCTCTGTAAACATATAACATAAATAAATAATTATAATTTTAATTATAATTTTAATAATTATGATTTAGTTTAGTATTGTAACAAATGATTTACGGGTTTTAAGTCAAGACTCTGCCCGTGTAATACTACGATATTAATACCCACTGTAAGTTATGTCTTTCCTTTTTAATTTAATGTCTCGTAGCTAAGTTATTATTATGCTTATTTAAAACGAAGTAATCATGATGTTGGGCTAATTACTAAAATTGGGTAATTGGGCTTTGTACCATAATTAAGGTTTGGGCAAAAGACCGACACTTGTGGAAATTGGACTATTGACTATTAATAGATGGGGGGTATTGTCTAATTGAGTGACAACTCATTGGAGTCTGTCGAACCTATCTTCAAATTAATTATCCTAATAATTAATAATGATTATGGTTGTCCTATTTAGTGACGTTCATATGGAATCTATTATAATCATTTAATTAATTATTCGGGTTGGGTAATTGATTATTCAAACTGATCAAGTGGGTAAATTAATATTCATATCTAATCAAAACAGGGGTAGATTACATACAGTGATAACTGGTGTAATTGTTGACAGAAGTGATAACTGCGTCACAGTTTAAATCCTTAATTAGTTGGAATATTTGACTTCGGGTATAAGGGTAATTTGACGAGGACACTCGCACTTTATATTTATGACCGATGGACTATTATGGACAAAAACCAGATAGACGTATCAAATAAACCAGGACAAAGGACAATTAACCCATGGTAATAAATTAAAATCAACACGTCAAACATCATGATTACGGAAGTTTAAATAAGCATAATTCTTTTATTATATTTCTCATCGTATCTTTATTTACTGTCATTTTATTACTCGCAATTTTATTTACTGTCATTTTATTTATTGTCATTATTTTACGCACTTTAATTATCGTCATTTATCTTTGCGCTTAAAATATAGAATCGACAAACCGGTCATTAAACGGTAAAACTCCCCTTTTATAATAATATTACTACTTATATATATATATATTTATATAAATATAGTTTTATAAAAATATAGTACGTAATCACTAGCTCCCTGTGGAACGAACCGGACTTACTAAAAACTACACTACTCTACGATTAGGTACACTGCCTATAGTGTTGTAGCAAGGTTTAGGTATATCCCATCCGTAAATTAATAAAACTTGTGTCATATTTTGTAGTATTTCCTAGTAAAAATAATACTATTTCGTACCCTCACGCTACATCATCAAGTTTTTGGCGCCGCTGCCGGGGAGCACTAAAACGCTATATTTTTAATTTATATTTGCAAAAAAAAAAAAAAAAAAAAAAAAACGTAAAAAAAAAAAAAAAATTATTAAAAAAACAAAATATATTTTTTTAAGATTTTGTCTATAAAAAAAAAATGTTTTTTTTTAGTTTTATTACCTTTAGATTTTTAGACTATAGTCGCAACTTTTAGTATTAAGTTTAGCTTTGTCATAGTTATTTTTACTTCTAGAATTTTTAGGCTTTGCCGTAAAATCCCTTAAGTGCTTATTCCTTAGACTAAGTTTTAGGTGCTTTAGAATTTTACGACGCCGTATTTCGCACTACTTTCTTATTTTTATTTTTCGACGCCTATTTTTCGACCTTTTTATTTTTCGACCTTTTTCGACGCGCAATCTTTTTCTTTCTTATTTCTCGCTATTCTAGTTTTAGGACATACATTTTTATTCTACTTCTTATCTAAATTTCTTAAAATTACAAAAATTTATTTTAAGTGGTTAAATTGATAGACATCAAAATTTTCTGGTTCGTAGTAATAGTTGGATTTGTACGTGGACCGGGTTATTGGAGCCAAACAGTCCTCAATTATATTGAGACCAAACGAATCCTGCCCCTCTGCTGCATCTTTTGGCTATTCGAAACGTGGGCAAAATCAGAAAAGTCTATTAATTGGATAACTTATTATAATTTTTCTTTCCTTTTTAAAAACTAATAGGATATTCAGTGAATGCACCGAGCAAAACGTTCACCACCTTTCATACGTTCACCACCTGTAACTCGATCAAGACATCTAGCAAATATTGTCGCCGTTGATTTTTCTTTAGAATCGTCATCTAGTCGAACAAGAACTCCAACTCAAATTTCCGATAATCCATCTTTTGAACCCGACTTCACAATTAAGAACCCGGAGCATATTCAAGGACAATTCCAAGATCCTGAACCACTAATTATTCCTCCTGAACCACAAACCGTTAAATCAGAGTCCTCTAGTGATTCGTATTCAACAAATTCAATTATGGAAGTAACGGAACCTCTAAGTATGGAAGATCGAATGAGAGCCACACGCACGGGCCAAGGTCACGCCATTATTAAGCCAGAAGTTAATGCGCCAGATTATGAAATCAAAGGACAAATTCTACACATGGTAACTAACCAATGCCAATTCAGTGGTGCACCGAATGAAGATCCTAACGAACACCTTCGTACGTTTAAAAGAATTTGTACACTATTCAAAATCCGAGAAGTGGAAGATGAGCAGATCTATCTCATGTTGTTTCCCTGGACTTTAAAGGGAGAAGCCAAAGATTGGTTAGAATCGTTACCTGAAGGGGCGATTGACACATGGGATGTCTTAGTTGAAAAATTTCTTCAAAGATTCTTTCCGGCATCTAAAGCCGTGAGACTTCAAGGAGAAATTGTTACGTTCGCGCAAAAGCCAAATGAAACATTATATGAGGCGTGGACAAGATTCGGAAGGATGTTGAGAGGATGTCCTCAACACGGTTTAGACACTTATCAAATAGTACAAATATTCTACCAAGGTGTCAACGTTGCTACACGAAAAGACATCGACATAACAGCCGGTGGTTCCATCATGAAGAAAACCGCAACTGAAGCTTACAAAATTATTGATAATACAGCCTCCCACTCTCATGAGTGGCACCAAGAAAAAGATATCTTTCAATCATCTAAAGCGGCTAGAGCCGATTCTAGCCATGACTTTGATTCCGTTTCCGCAAAAATAGATGCTTTCAAAAGACGAATGGAAAAGATGAATAAAGATATTCACGCAATACGAATCAGTTGTGAGCAATGCGGTGGACCACACTTATTGAAAGATTGTCACATTGAACCAACGATGGAACAACGAGAGAATGTTTCCTATATGAACCAAAGGCCGGGAAATAATTATCAAAATAATTATCAGTCCCCGTTAGTTCAATTGGATGCCATCCAAAAAGGTTGGACGCCGTCCAGGCCTTCAGTACTGGACGCCGTCCAGGAATCTGGACGTCGTCTAGATGTACAGGTCCAGAATTTTTTTTTTTTTGGGTCGTGTTTTTGGTATAACGAGGGTTGAGTCGTTACACATAATTGGTGCAAGCATGTTAAAATCCTGAATAATTCATATCGCAGCCCAGGAAAGCTAATGTGGGTAAACATAAGTGGAGTACCGATTACATGTTGGAACGAATCTACATTTAAAGAAATTTCAGTTTGCTGGGGTACTATAATAAAGATGGAATGTTGTTCGATTGAAGATGGTAATCAAGACCTAAAATGTGGGAAAGTCCTTCTACATATTCGAAGCAATACTACGCAATATGTGGGGTGGGTGAAACTTCAAGATGAACAAGGATGGTATTACGTAAGCATCAGTGAAGATCTTAATAGGGTTGTAAACATTGAGTTTGAAAAAAGGGGAACACAGGTCCAGAATAATAATTTGACAAACCCCAACTCAGACGATGAATTTATCAATGATACGTTTGATAACTCAGAAGAAGAAGATGAAGATGAAGATAAATTTAATCTCGAAGTCGAAAATCAAGATCAAGTTTAGAAGAAGAATTTATGAGCCCTAATGTTAGAGATAACTCCAACAATGACCTCCGACCTGATTTCGGCAACGATCAGCATCGTCAGCCATGTGACGACGAAGAGTCAGGCTGCCTGGGTGTGGATAATCTCTTTGGGAATCTAACCGATGATGATGATGTTTCAGAA